>NW_027256887.1:0-1200000 GCF_029215685.1 Pituophis catenifer annectens
GGTGTTTAACCAGAGGCTAACATCTGCTTCTGCCAAGCTTTCTATCTGCAAGTTATTCCAACATTAAAGATTCATAGCAATTGCAGTGATCTATTAAGTACAAAAAAGGATGGAAAATTCTAAGCTATTTAAACTCCACTGGTGGAATAAACTGAAATGTGATTTTGTTTGGCAAGATTTACATTTAATACTGTTATAAATTTAAAATTTTGTAGTGATAGATTTTACATGGACTCCTACTTTTGAAACCGCTATGTTTTTAAAATGTTTTGTTTACATGACTTATTTATTCCATATTCAAAACACTTTTACAAATAAATATAGAACATAAGATATTCATATGCTTAACATCAGAAGTAAACATTTGGAATAAACTGAGAAATCAGCCTTAGCTTAAACAGATTTATTCTCTGACCACCTTGGGGAAGGTGGTCAGAGAACAACCTCTCCAGAGTCGCCAGAGAGAGTTGTCTTCCTGTATACCGTGGAGTCCTGCTTCTAGCAATGGGGCATCTCTCGAAGGTCCTGTTCTTGCTGGGTGTGTTCAAAGCGAGCTAGACCCTGAGCCGCTGAAGGCTTCTGATGGCAATATCGGGATGTAGTTTGCTCCAGGAGAGCCAAAGGGAGCTGGTGCAAAACAATGGGTCAAATGGTTCCCAGACCTTCCATTGGTCAGCACCCCAGGTAAAGCTGTTTTCATTTGTTACGGGACAGTTTCCATAGTAGACAATACTGCGGTACATTTTGAGAGGTCTCTCCCTAGGCACGGAGAACTGTACCCGAGTCCAGTTGGCTGACTGGTCATCTTATATTCTGGTCGCTTTTATGTAAACGTGCCTCTCTGTACAGCCGCTGCTTGGATAAACATTTGGCGCTTCCCACCTCAATGCAAAGATGTGTCACATGGCAGCACGTATCTATAACCATCTTACTGTAGTACAGCATGCCCAGTCTTCTGTGGCAGGATCACATGCTTCTTCTGATGCTGAAAAGAGAGAGTTTTTGCTGCCTTCCCGATTGGACTCCAGTTGTTCTTGATCCTAGTTTCTAGTGCACAATACATTATTTCATAAACATGTGCAGACATACTTAAGTCTATCTTCTACTTTTATACTCCATATCAGACAGACAGGCGTGGTTATTAGACTTCTCCCTGCCTACCCATTTTGAAGATGGAAAGGAATTCTGTTCTAAATTCTCTACCGCTATGCCCACTGTGGATGACAGAAAAGGCCTCTTAAAGTGACCTCTGTGACCTTTGAGATGACTTCTTTGCTTTTCTGTACAAATACAAATTTGCAAAGAAATGATGTGTGAAATCTAAGTTCTCTAAGCTTAACGCTGGCGCTTCCTTCCTACTGGATTATCCTGACTTCTACAAAGCCAGTGTTCCTTTTAGGGTCTTGCCGTAAACAAAATAAACAGAACCCTTGAATCTGGAAAGCCTTTCCCTGTAACATCCCAACTTTCTCCTCAAAGTCTGACCTCAAAGTCAGCCAGAGAAAGCTTGATTGCACAGATACCACACCACTACCCTTCCAAGCTCGTTCCGGGTCATGACCGACCCAAAGCAAATGAATACATCGGTGAGTTGGGATCTGACAGGCCTGCAAAATATAAAAGGCTGCTTGGTTAACTTTAATTTACTGGGATTTAGATTCGACTTTGTGAGACTCAACTGATGCTATTTTATTACAAGAATTAAAACAAAATACCACACAATAAAATGACAAATATACAATAATTAGTAATCCAAAAAAATCATTCCCCAACTACAACCCAGAGAGTTCAACTAATGCTAGACCCTCTGCCTGGGTGTTCTTAAAATGGCACGGTTTACCAGTTCTCCTTTAAGGTGGCAGTCTTCTTCAACTCGAGTATGACTTGGAGGTGGCTATTTCAGGATTGGCCCGTCTATTGCATTACAATCACACACAATCTGTGGATACTAACCATGAACATCAACAATTTAAGGGAAACAAAGTGGCAGTGACATCATTTCTCCCATATGCATCTTTCAGGTTTAATTTCTGGGGGTGGGTGGGTAAGAAAGACTGCAGAAGCAATCTACTGCCATGATGGCCATGCGAAATCTAGTTTGCTATGGCTTTAGAGGCCGGTATCTACATCACTGGTCCAAGTGGCCACATTAAAAAATGTAATACAAAACTGTCAAGTATTTGCAAACCATTGGCACATGTGTCATATACCCCCTCCAACCTTTTCCATCTCTCTCTCTCTCTCTCTCTCTCTCTCTCTCTCTCTCTCTCTCTCTCTCTCTCTCTCTCTCTCTCTCTCTCTCTCTCTCCCTCCCTCCCTCCCTCCCTCCCTCCCTCCCTCTCCCCCCCCTCTCTCTCATATGACACTTGATCTCTGATCAGGGTAGTCACACACACTGCGTGCCCCCTATCCTATAATGAATGCTGAGACAGCCTTTGTACATAGTTAATATGCTTTATTATAGGAATAAATACATTTAAGACATTTATTCATGCATCTGCCTCTGAACTCTTCTATGCTCCTGGGTGTTTCTACGATCCCAATTCCACAGAATGGTAGCAGAGGGAATGGTAGCAGAACTCCATTCCAGGAGCTGTTGAAAAGGCAAGATGCCCTCCAAAATAACCTGTGAGAGAAACTCCCCTGTTGTGACCAGAGGCCTTCAACGGAGAACTTCACATCAGCCCCAATCGGAATCGCCGATGGAAAACATCAAAGGGGATTTCCATCCTGCTACAACCTGGCAGCCAGAGGCCACCCAGATGCAGCAAGAGATCCCAGGGGCTGAGCCAAGCGATGCTGGAAAAGGCTTCTTCCGCATTGTCGACGAGGGAGCAGCATCTTGGCAGCAACACGCTCAGCTATTTCTCTTTCCAAAAAGGCAGGCTGATGTAACATCTTCTCAGAACACTTAATGATTTAAAAGACTGTACTGGTCAGTACTGGTGTTGGAGGTGTCCTGTTAAGGCTACTCTTCCATGAGCTTTTTTTTTTTAAATTTCATTTATATGCCGCCCTTCTCCGGAGACTCAGGGCGGCTTACAATGCGTTAAGCAATAGCCTTCATACTTTTGTATATTTATACAAAGTCAGCTTATTGCCCCAACAAACTTGGTCCTCATTTAACCTGCCTTAGAAAGGATGGAAGGCTGAGTCAACCTTGAGCCTGGTAAGATTCGAACCTGCAGTAATTGCAGGCAGCTGTGTTAATAACGGTGCTTTAAACCACTGTACTACCAAGGCTCTTATGCTTATGGTGAAATTGAGGGCAGCAATTGTTACACTGATTTTCAAAGGTTAAGTTATAGTTTTTATTCCTACACTTTAATTTTATACACTAAGATTTAAGATGCAATCTAGATAGTTATTTATAATTTTATTTTTGGTACATTTATTCTAATTTATATCTAGCCAGCTTTTGTTTCTTCTACCATCAAGGCACTTCAAAATGAGTAAATGTAATTTATAGCAACATGTTAACCCAATTAAAATTATTCTTCAAATTAAATAATAATTCAGAATTAAAAGCTCAGCAAGAGAAATGCATTCTTACCTTGTTCTAAAATGCCTAGAAAGTAAAAGCCACAAGCATCATCCAAGGATTCTGCTCCACAGCCCAGGAGCCACAGCAAAAAACGCCATTTCCCACAGACCAGACAGTTCTGGTCATGGGCATAGGAAGAGCCTTCAAAAGGTTCATCCAGCGATCTCCAGCGACCAAGACCATAATCTTTAGAGAGAGATCAGCAATCATACATCTTTCTCCCCTCCACCCCCCCAAAAGTCTTTTCTGTTCACCACCTACATATCTCCAACTGCCTATTGCTGCCTTCTCTTTGGCTCCCAACCTCCCCATCACTCTAAAATTAAAAACCTAAACCTCAGTAAACCAGCCCAAAACCCCCACAAATTCCTCAAGGACAATTTATCTGTTTTCCTGAATTTCTTTGTAACAGCCAGTGGGGCAGAGCACCCATCCGGTGGTGCTCTAGCCAGGAAGCCCAGGGGAGCAAATCCTCCTTTCTCCACTGCTTTTCCCAAAAGACTGAAGCTCTCAGCCAGCAGGCCTTTATAGGATTAGCCCAGCCCTTCTGCCTGGCCCACACTTTATTTTTTTATTTATTTTATTTTATCAAGCATGTTTTTTTATGACAGATACAATTGTAAGCATAATTATAAATACATGAAAAGGATGTGAATAAAAGAAAACATTAGGACAGGAAAACACACTGGTGCGCTTATGCACGCCCCTTACAGACCTCTTAGGAATGGGGTGAGGTCTACAGTAGACAGTCTAAGGTTAAAGTTTTGGGGATTTGGGGAAGATCATTTGGCCCTAGATCAGTGGATGCAGCTGTGACTGGGGGAAATTAGCAGATTGCAAGCCAGACTCTGCAAAGACTCAAGTCTCATGTTGTCTGGAGATACCCGCTTTTCCTTCTTGTACATCTGGGCAGCGGGCAGGCTGTTTCCAGAAATCTGGAGAGAAAAGGAAGGAATCTCCTGCCCTTCCTAAGCGAGACGACTTGCACAAAGGTCAGCTCCAACTTGTCTCATCCATTTTATCTATACTTTAAATAATAAACCCATAAGGTACCAATATATACATTTTCAAAATAATATGTATTTATTTTATATTAATATATATATTTATTAATAAGTATGTGCAATTTTTTTTCAATTAAATACATTTATTTCATTAAAGAAATAGCAGGACAGGTCAAACAAAAATATTATTGAATAAAAACATCTTGGCCTCAACAGGTTTGGGTGACGGGGTAGTGGTGGGGTATACTTTTAAACGGAACCCATTAAAGACCTAATACAGAGAAGAAGCGCAATACGACTCATTCTTCTATATCCGAAAGTCAACCGCTGGAAAAACACCACGAAACGACAACTGCCTTGCTTGGCAGCCCTTGAGGAGACCCCACCCCCCCGAGACGGGACGGAAAAAAACCCCTTCCTGCTGAGGACCCCAAACACCCTGCACGTGCCCCGCCCGCCTCGGCTCTAAAAAGAAGCCCCGAGGGTCTTCGTAGTACTAGCCGTGGCTGAGCCTGCAGAAACAACCCTGAAGTGTGCTATTGAAATAAGCGAACTTTATATCTACGTTCCTCATTTGGCCCCTCATTTTTCTAAAGCTGAAAGGGAAAGAGTGCAAAGAGACACGACCTCCCAACCTCTGGTGGCGCCACCACCACCGGTTCTCAGCCGCTTCCTTACAGATGCAGCGAAAGGCCAGAAACAAGGGGGCAGCCAGTTTATGGTCAAGGGGCAAATGAGTGGCCAGGTTGGTGGCGGTGGAGATCCCCGCTAACTATGTAATGGAAAAGAAAAACCGGTATCTGTCTCCACCACAGAGTTCAGGGGCTGTTTCGACCACGGCTGCTCGGGAGTCAGGAAATGCGGGGCTGGCTCAACTCGACGCATTGCCAGGCTTCTTTTTTTCCTTCTTGCGGCCTTGCCGGTAAACGTGCACTCTGGCAGTATACAGCAGAAAAAACGGCGGACTATACTACAAATGGAAAGGAAGCGGGGGCTAAAGCGGAAGGACAGGAACTCGGTTATGATGAAAAGGTCGCTTTTCAAAATCACAGGGGGGACAGCCGCGAAGGTCGGACAGGAAGTCGGCCATTTTTACTTTTTTTCTGTTTTTTTCAGCACTTCGGTTGGGGACAGTGCCTTATTACACAAAACAATTCTTTCCTCTTTTTCTTGCCCTCGGCTACTGGTTGCTGCTGGACCGTCGTCGTTGTGCGGGACGTCTCCGAGATGCGTCCTTCCTGATTGGGTTGGGGTGGAGTGGGTGGGTTTGAGGGGAGGGGAGACTGGCTCCCGGGAGGGTCCCAACGAAAAGCTGTATCAGATTCTGAAATGCAATTTCATCCAGAGGGGGAAATCTCCCATTTCAGCAGCCTTCTTACTGTGACACACACAAACACCCTTATTCATTAATAACCTTTATTGTCATTGTACATATGTACAACAAAATTGATTAGTTGATATCCCACCCTGGAAACTGAATTGCTACCCCCCTTTTTAAACTTAAACAGAGTGTGCTGTCCAATATAGGTATTCCTCGACTTACAACCATTTGTTTAGTGACTGTTCAAAGTTACAACAGCACTGAAAATAGTAATTTAAGACCTTTTTTCACACTTAAGATGGTTGCAGCTTCCCCGTGATCATGTGAACAAAATTGGGACGCTTGGCAACTGGCATATATTTATGGCGGGGTTATGTGATCACCTTTTGTGACTTTCTGACAAGGAAAGTAAAAGGGGAAGCCAGATTCACTTAACAACCCTGTTACTAAATTAACAAGTGTGCTTATTAACCAAATGGGGCAAAACTCATTTAATAACAGAACTACTGGCTTCTAAAATCAGTTTATTTAATTTCTTAACTCCTGACTGCAGAAAATGATGCCATTTCTGGTAACTGTTTTGCAGATGGTCAGGACCTTCCTATGCATCCCTTCCAAAAAACCAAGCTAGAGCCAGTGGTCCCTTGAGCAGGCCCGGCCTTCCTGAGCCCCTGACCTTGCTTCCTCCTCCATCACCACCACCACCCATTCCAATGGGGGCTCTTGCTAGAGCTTGTCAAAGGCTTTGGAGCAATGCATGGGCTGCACGCAGGCGAGTTCTGCTGAGTTTCAGCCCTTGAAGAAGGCATAGCATGATTGAACTCAGCCTGCTTTCTCCTCCCCTTACCTCCTTCTACCACTGCCACATTGACACCTTTGTGTAAAACCACAACTCCGGTTAGGTACAAGTGATCGGCATTTCCTTCAATTCTGAATTTCTTTTCTGGATTATCTAGATTTCAGATTGTGGGGGCAAAAGTGGAGAATAGACACACTGTGGGAGAGGTGGCTGCAAAAGAGCAGGGGAGTAAGATATCCTTGCTTTGGAAATAGAAGTTACTCACCTATAAAATGTTAAGCCCCTGCAAAGTTCATAATCCTTAAGGTTTTCCACCTCTTTTACTTTCCTCTGTTCCTCTGTCACTTTCTGTGCAGCATTTGCCTCTGCGAGATCTGTAATTACATCAGGGCAGCGCATCTAAGATATCTGCGGGGGTGCCACAGCTCACGGGCAGCTACTGGTACTGCAAAATGCCCCTCCCCGAAATAACTGTCCAGGTTCTGTGGGCCAAAAGGTCTGCCACAAGACCTTTAAGGCATTTGTACCCATCCTTCAGTTCAGTTTCCCCGGTATTGTTTTGCATATTTATAACAGCTTTTTCACCAGCTGGTCTCAAAGCACCTGATTGTTAATAGAAGACACAAAGGAACTGGTAAAAGGGGGTCAAAGGATCTACCCCCTTGTCAGCTTCAGCTACACCAAAAGCGCCCGGAAAGAATCCCACCAGTTGCTCCCCAGAATTGTCAGCCACTGAGAGGGAGGAAGGTGGGGGGAGGTAGGAAACTCTATGAGCTGATGGCAAAATCTGCAAGGAAGAGACATTAACCATCCTTCTGCCTCTTTGCCACTAGTGTTCGGACGTGGACTTCTTTCGTTTGATCCTGAAAAGTCTCCATCCCCAAAACTCGCATCAGCTTTGAGATTCTGACTGCAGAGGGAGAAGAATTTGCTCCATCACTCTCTCATCCTCTCACACATCCTCACACGCTTACCCTCACACCTCCACATTCTCACCTCGCCCTCTCTCTCTCTCTCTCACCCAGGGGACAGTTCAGTTTAAACAACTTCTTTATGCCAAGTACACCAGTTTGCTTTCCTAGGCAAATTGGATGAGAAAATCTCATTGGAAAAGTAATCTAGGGTTAGAGCCTGATGAGGTTTGGCCCAAAACCCAACATCACAATTCAGTTTATGCCTAATGGACAGCTTTCCACTCTCTCCCAAGAAACCCTATGCATGTTGTTTAAAAAAACCCCATTAGAAATGGTGAAGTCAAAAATGGTGAGGGGGCCATGAATTCAGGCTCAAAAACCAACATCTCAGATCAATTTGAAGAGTCTCTAAAGGTAATTCTGTACTAATCCAGAAGCCAAGCTAAAATGGGGCATCATAAGGACTTTCACCTAAACACGTTTTTGGGACAGCCTCCAGCATTGCTATCAGCTTGCCCAAGAAAGAAACATTTGTGTTTTCCAAAGCAAAAATAACTTCAAGAACATGATGTCTCATTATACAAACCCTCTTTTATGGGTTGAGGATCTCTCTCTCTCTCTCCTCCCTCCCTCCCTCCCCCTCCACAAATCAGCCCTTTAGAGTGATGTCAGTTGGGCATCAGGCAGGAGGAGCAGGAGACATGTTGGCATTTCACAACTCCATCCACTTGCTTGATATCCACGTCTGCAGCACTTTAGTATCACTGCAATAAAATATTGCTCCTATTTCAGTGCACAATAAAAAAATCCTGCTTAATAACGGCTCAGAAATAATCCTTTACAATTCCTAATTGTTTTTTAAACTGTTATTGTTTAATGTTATTGTTTCCTATGCAGCCCTTTCCAGCACCTGCACTAAGGAACCAATCCTTACTGAAGACAACAACCTGCAGTGGCCCCAAGGTCTCCTGGAGTGCTCTTATTTCAACAGAGCCAAAAATGACATGCTACTTTCAATTTTCTTTTCTTTTTTGTTCCATCCATTATTTTTTGTTGTTTATTCAGTGCAAGAAGAGAAGGCCATGAGAAGGGAGGTAGAAAGGGGTGTGTGTATGTGTATATTTTGAAATATTTATTCGCCAGGCTGGGTTTAACAGCCTTTGAACAACACATTTTTACATGAGTTTTCAAGATACATCCTGTACACAATCACTAAACCATGACATGGATTTTAGAGACAGTCTGAGCACTGATTTAAAAGCCTTTCTTTCTTCTTTTGGACATTCTTGCAGATGTTGATGAAATAATTTTGAAGGTTTCTGTTTCTTGGAGGATTGGAAGGCAGAAACAAAAAACAAAATTTAACAAAACACCTCAGAAGCATGCAACATTCATTGTGGAAATATTACATCTCTTCAAAAACTATTATAAGATCGTTGTGCCTTTGGTGCCTCCTGATATTGTTATTCTTTTCATTACTACTCCAAGTATAAGTTATGAATTTTGTCTAACAGAAGGGTGGCATTGAGGTCAGTTGTCACTGCTGAGCGATCACATTTTTACAAAATGCATCCAACTTGTATTGACAATGACATGCTAAAATAACAGGTGAGGCCTGGAATCTAAACTCAGCCATGTTTCTCAATACAAAAATGTATATTTACAAGATGATAACATATTAAGGAAACAGCTTTCTTCAGAGTCGTATTGTTCAAGTTTATGATATATAAATATACATGTTTGTAAAAAAACCATTAGGGTGCTTGTGATGTTGCAGAAATAAGTAAGCAAATAAATAAAAGGAACCATCAGTAAACAAGTTACAATTTGAAGAGAGAGTATCCAGATATTATTTTAGTCTAGCAGCAATTCCTAATTCAGGATCTTGCCCAGAATTACACACTCAATTTTCCTTCAATTTCTTCATCACATGAAAGAGGCTACTATTTTGTTTACTTTTCCCCTCACTGGTAGAATGGCCTATAATTTGAATATCTAATTATCAGGTATGATTTAAATAAAAAATTAAAAATATACCATTAAAATCTATATGAAATATTTAGAAATGGAAATTCTGAATAGTTCTATATCAAGCACACTAGCTTACATACAATATAAGAGATGTTTACTGTTGACTTTTTCATCCTCAGAAAAAGAAGCCGTATCAGCTGGTTACCAGCTACAGATTCACACTCCCCATGTTGAGCCCCAAACAAACAATATAGGCATTTAGGAAAACACAATTCAAGTAACAATAAGGAGCTGGATTTTAATTTTATTGGTGTCTCCAATGCACCCACAATGAGGTACTACTATTTGTTCTGGTAGGCATTGAAGAATTGTGACAGATGTTCTTTCAGAGGGGAGGAGGCAGAGCAGAACGTAGAACAAAATAAATAGCATTTGTGTTGCTCCCATCAAAACTTGTGTTAGATACCATCCTTAGTTTAAAGAATTAGGATAACAAAAAATATTTTAGCATTCATCACAGGAACTCTAACATTTTGGGTCATGAACGTGAGTGTGTGTATACATACACACACATATACATATATAGAGTACATACACATACATACATACATACATATATACATATACATATATATATATATATATATATATATATATATATATATACACATTATACACACACACACACACACACACACACACACACACACACACACACACACACACACATATATATATATATATATATATATATATATATATATATATATATATATATACTTTTGTAGATTTTCACGGGTAGAGGTATGCAAGTTTTGGTGTATTTGGGTCTTTTCCCGTGTAAGATTGAAAGTATCTTGGTGACGTTTTGACGAGGTCCCACTCGTCATCTTCAGGCTGGTGTCTTCGGCTTCTTTATAGAGAGACGGCAGCTCCGATCACGCTTTCCTCGCAGAAACACGAAGCCAAAGACACCAGCCTGAAGATGACGAGTGGGACCTCGTCAAAACGTCACCAAGATACTTTCAATCTTACACGGGAAAAGACCCAAATACACCAAAACATATATATATATGATTCTTTCACAGAAATGATCCCTCATTTGTCAATACACATACACATTCTGTGCTTTAACTCATATGTCAAGTTTTTTTTTCTCCTGAACAAGACTTATTGCACAACACTATTTTTACCTTCAGCAGAGTCACGTGATGTACAATAAAGTTAATTGTGCCACCAACAAGACATATTTTCCAAGAAATCCATATTAGGAGAAACTTCACTTTCAGATAAGAAGTCTTGCTTTTGCCTGATGTAAGAAATAAATAGAACACAATTTCTCCCCACCCTGTCAACAGGAAAATGACTGAAATATCTACACAATTTCTTAAATAATAAGGTTCTGTGATTTTTCTCTGATAAAAAAATAATTGCCATAATGCTATTTGTTTTGTCTTCATTAATAAAAAGGAAACTGCATTAAATGGGTTTTTCCATTGCATAGAATGATTCTAATACAATCCAGATATCTGATCCCAAGAAACACTTTGGAGGCAATTGCTAGTCCCAGCACCAGTACAAGAGGGATCAGCTGATAGACAACATCTTCAGTAGCACTCAATTATATTTGAAGAACGTGAAGAGAAAAGAAACTCTAGCCTTAATAGAAACCTTTTTTCCTAACAACCCTCCAATTGTCACAAATCAGGCACATTCCTCGAAGCAGGGCTGTTACAGCATGCACAATGACGACAGGTCCAAGCAGCATCACTCGGTCCCATGCAGGTCATTGCCTGAAAAATCTGGAGGTCAAAGGACATTTAACCCCGGGTAGCAGAATTAAGAATTTTTTAAAAGAACAAATACATGAATATTGGTATTCACATGAATAGTCTCTTGCTCTTGACTTCCTCAGCCCATAACAGCAGCCTAACCTTCTCAATTAAGAGTGATAATTAAAGGCTTATTTATAAGCCTCACAATTGTTGCTTCCTAGTTCTTGAAATCTCCATGGCAACCACTGGAAGAGTCATTGTCTTTGTTGTAAACTTTGAGAAGAACAAAATTATCATTCATTTGCACAAATTGCACATCTCAGAATTTAAGACTCATTCACACAGACACCTGACACCGAATGACGGAACGGCTGCTTCAGAAACAGTTTCAGAGGTACAGTTCCAGTCTATGTACGACATTTACTCTCCTTCTCTTGTGGTACCCAGAAGCTGAAGTACTAAATCATTTCTGAATGATTTGGGGGAATGGCCATGCCAACTATCCTCAAGGATCGAATTAAAATAGGTACAATTATCAGGAGATTATTGAAAGCTAAGTCAGAACATTGGCTTGTCGCATACATTCATATACCCCCATTGCTCCCTGTTCATTACAGACACAGGATTAGATATTAGTAATGGCTAAAACTGGGACTGTGAGCCCTTTCTTGGTTTTTTATTGACCCATGAAATGTTTCTTTATTAAAACATAAAATATAATGTCAATACTCTCTTTCCTGCATTTATTTTCTAGCCTC
The DNA here is from genome assembly GCF_029215685.1 of Pituophis catenifer annectens. NCBI lineage: Eukaryota > Metazoa > Chordata > Lepidosauria > Squamata > Colubridae > Pituophis > Pituophis catenifer. The sequence continues at coordinate 12,087 of NW_027256887.1, forward strand.
TGGAGCTGCTGAAAATTATTCACTGATTAAATTAAATTAAACAGATATTTAGAATAATGTATTCAATTTATTCATAATTATATTTATTTATTTATAATTATTATAATGTATTTATAGAATTGAACAACAATTGTTCAATTTATAATTTTTAGATATTTTAACTTTAAAGGTAATCACTGCCATTGCTACTTTGCTGTGCCTATCAGCTTTTGCTACTGCACAGATTCTATCATAAGAAGAGAAAGCCAATCAGCATCGCTACAGGCTAGGCCATCATTCTGTTTTGTCCACAGAAGCCATATGTAGATCCATTTGTATTCCTTCTGCAAAATACCCAGTGGGTGGTAATGAATGCTGCAGGCTTAGAACTCTCTACAAACAGAGACCTACAAGACCTTCTCTCTGCACTTTCCTTTTATTCAGCAGAACAGCCCTTGCGAATGGAGGTGTGCGCGTGGGATGAAGTTTGTAATATGCCACTATGCCAACCAATGAGGATGGTACCACATTCTAGAAGTCATTAAAAAAAAAAAGATTCATAACTCCAGAATGAGCCGAGAACCATTGGCACTCTGATTGTATCTAAACCATGGATCGTTTCCAACTACCAACCTTTTAAGTCTCGGTTCCTTCTACTCGACAACAGCAAGACCGGCAGACAGTGACACACAACGATAGCCGTATTTGTTTAGAAGCCCTTTGAATCATTGACTCCATTATTTGTAAACAAGAGACTGAGAAAGGCAGGAGGATGGTGGCTTCTTCCACACACTCAGGGCTACGTTTTATTTCATGCTATGGTGGCAACTGTACAACAAATCCTGATTTCCCCCCCCCCCCCCCAATTTCTCTCTCTCCCTTTGGACTTAATATTCTAAGATCATGATTCTGCATTATTCACGGAGAAACACTGAAATTGTTACTCTGAACTGGTACTCCAAGAAAAGAAATATAAACATTGCTACTATTTAAAATAAAAATAAAAGATACTGCCATTTGCCCCTGAGGCACCATCTTACTCTGAACACTTCAAAAGTACAGAAGAACGGAGGTGAATAATCTTCTGATCGGCGAAACTAGGAAGGCAGTCAGTCCCTGGGTGCTTTTGCATAAAGCGGCCCCCCTTCCGATGGCACAAGAAACACCCAGGTTCCGCTCTCTGGGAGTCAGTCTGCCTCCAAACACAGCCAGAGTTTCTGCATTCCCGTTGCCTTTGAGCACAGGTGTACCGTTCCTTGACTGCATGGCTACAAAGGTTTTAACACCACTGAACCCTCAGTTTCACTGTCATTATTCAAGTGGACTTATTTTATCATCTGAGCCAAGCGTGATGTTTTTCTTTGGCTGTCTTGTTCTTGCTTTTTACATAGTAAAACCAGTGGACTAGCCCTCATGAAAATATGCTAAGTAGCCCAGAACATGTGTTACTTGTTTCATAGTTGGCAAAACCTACCTAAGCCTAACATCAAAGTGGAGTCCCGGAATCATACAAGTAGACTCTTCCAGCTTGATCGATCTGACATCAAACAAGGATCTCTTTACTCAATGGGCTTGTGTGGAACTAACTAAAAGTTTGTGCCAGTTTACAATTCTTTTCCTAAGGTCCACTTTATCAAGCCAAATATATGCTTCACCAATCAAGGTTTTCTTCATAAACTTTCCTCCATTGGAAACAAGAAGAATCTAGGAAAAACAGTAGAAAGTGATACGTTTCATACAAGATTAAAAAGTTACAAGCACTTAAAATACCCTTTAAAAAAAAATTATAAATGTTCCTGTCATGTTAACTCTTTGAAGAAAAAAGGCTGTTGCACAACCATTTCACATGGGCTCATGTCCAACCTGGTAGTTCAATACTGCCATGGAATAGATTCATCATATATGTCATTTATTTGAGCAATAGCCCATTTTCCTCCCAGAGGCAGTTTATAGGAAACTTCCTTCATCCAATGAAAGTTATTATATCACAAAGAAAGACATTGGAGCTAAGGACTATAATACACACACGTGCACACACAACATCCTCCCTCCTCAGTGCTTTCAAGCTCCAGTCTGCAACCTGGTGACTCTTTGTCAACTGTTTAAAACTGGCAATTTTAAAGAAAAGATAGAAAAAAACACTTCATAATTTTAAAACAACAATTGAGAAACATGAATATGAAACGTAATCTGCAGCTATCCAATTGGATATCAAATAATTAATTTCTACTGCCAAAAATAAAACAAAGAACAAACAAAACCAAACTCTAAGAAATAACATTAAATTAATATAAATCACCAAAATGTGTCAGATAAATTAAATAATCCATAATATGTCTTATCTCGTACAATATTGTTTCTTTACTTAGTTTGTATAGATCATGAAATCTATGTGAAAGGGAAACATTGTGTGACAAAAGAGTGTCAGGAAGAAATAAATCCTGATTGAAAGAACTTTTATGTTTACTTATCACTTTGATAAGGATGATGGAGATTTGCACAACATGCTAGGTAACGTCTGGAGAGTATCTGGCTCGGATTCAAACTTCTGGAACCAAACACCTAGTTGCATAAACGAGGCTACCCTGAAAGACCAGGCTGTGGTCGGGCTATAGAATGCCAGCCTGTTAGCTTACATAAGAGACCCACGTCATCATACTATTGATGTAGGCTTCAGTAATCCATTTTAGATATACTGTCATCTCAGTTGCAGAAAATCCCAAAGGGGCAACTTATTTTTTTATATATGCTGAGAGCCAAAGCATTCAGCTAAGCTATCGACCTGAGAAGAGAAAGGATTTTAAATCAATTACTTTAGGTCAATCTTTCTCAACCAGGTACCTTCTAGTTATGACTATGTCACATTTGGAGGACATTAAACTGAGAAATATTTTCTTCTACAAGACTATTCTCCCTTAAAATGCACAAAGGTCAAAATGGAAGGTGCATACATCATAATGAATAATCATACAATGTGCTCAGGACTGGAAAATATTGTCAGCTCTTTCCCTAAAAAAAAGAGCTACAATACCACCAAAACAAAAGCAGAAAACACAACTACCACCACCAATAACTGTTTTGATAATTTGCCAATGTTGTTGATCTACAGGATAACCGAAATATCTTCCAAATATTTTGTTCTATGTTTTAAAACCAAAACAAGATGGGATTACAATAACCTCAAATGAGAACTTTCTAAAATCTTCCTACTCAAAATATCACTTGAAAAATTCATTTATGCTCAAGGAGAAGAGCATGGAAATGATGGGAACATGGTTTTTGGCAGACAAAATTGGAAGAATTGGTCAAGTGCCTTGCTGAAATAAGCAAAATAGTTAACAAAATTGAGAGAATATTCCTAAAAACATTATAAATATTAGAGGCGGGTAAGTGAATAAAGATGAATTCAGATGCAAATATAGAAGGTCCACGAAGTATGAGTTGGTTGCATGCACTACATCAAGGAAGAAAGCGAGCAAAGTACTTGGAGTGAGTGGCCGGAGGGACTCAGGCTGAATCGGAAGGTCTCATTGAACGAAGGCTCTCGGTCATGCCTGCACACTCTCGTTTTCTTCTTCACCACCCTCTTTTGAGTCCCAAGGTTGACAACGTATAGCTTTACATATAAATCTGTGGAAACAGATAGTTTGGCCTATTTTATAGAACACTCATAGATTAGTAATTAATTCAGGATGGCAAACATTCATACGTCATTCAGATTTAAAAGAGACTTCTCTTGGTTATTCCTCTACTCAGTATCTCAGTATCTCTGGCTGTATTTTGAGCTTCACAACACCCCCTATGATCCCAAAGCTGTCCCAATGGTTATGGAATTTACTGAATAAAATTCTGCAATTAGATATTATTCTATTACACCACGTGGCCTTTACCTGATTCAACGGTCAGCCCAACTAGGTTTATTGGATAATTCAGTTCACTGTGTTAATTGCTTTTAACTTGAATCATATGAATCGGATCGATTTGGTATAAATCAATTAGAACAACAATGGATGAGATTCAATTGCATTCTCATTTGGAAAGTAATTTGGAAATATAGATGGCTGCATTTGAGCCAGTGCTCTGAACTGAGTATTCACAGAGCCCTATCAATTGGTTGATTGATAATATTTTTAGGCGTTGGTACTCTCAACAGCTAAGACTGCATATCCAGAAAAAAAAGGATTAATAATGATAATAAACAATAATGGTGCATTGTATACAAGAAACCCATTTGCACCTAATGAGCAGGAGTAAGTTTAGCAAAGGAGATTAGTGGGAAAGCCCTGCTCCTCCGACAGATGTTGAGACTCATGACCAGGGTGGGTTATGATGAGGGAGGTTTCAGGGCAGTTTAGCCGGGGGAATTGGCAGCAGAGGCTCCAACTCCCACAGACCTTAAGGGAGGAGGGCACAAACTATGCCTTGCACTGTTCCAAGACCAAGCTTGGGTTGGGAAAGTGAGAAGTGTTTTTATATAGCAATGCATTAGGAAAGGTTAAAATTTCCTTGGCAGGCCAGCTAAAGAAGGAGCATAAAATGAAGAGGAAAACAAGAGAATTGGGGGGGGGGAGGGAGAGTCCCTTTGTCAGTGACAGTTATGTGGAACTAGATAACTCAAGAGAAGCAAGAACTCCAATATCAGTATCAGACTCTTCCCTGAGATGACATTCCACTGTAATCTCAGCAAACCTTTTTATGGAAGAATGTGAAAGATACTTGGACACGCCCAACCTCTCTATAGACTAGGTTGAGAAAGTAGAGGCATAAAATTGTGTGGGAATGATCCTCTCCTTTTGAAAGGTAGTGAGCCGTCAGCGTATGGACCCACAATAGGATGATACAGGAAATCTGTTATCTTCCTGGTATCTACACCTAGGATGTAATGGGACATTGCTAAGACTATGAAGAATCTAGGAGCCTGAGTGGCACAGCAGACTAATGCTACTGTTAAAGTAGTATTTAGCTTCCAGCTGCCTGCAATTACTGCGAGTTCAATTCTCACCAGGCTCAAGGTTGACTCAGCCTTCCATCCTTTCTAAGGTAAGTAAAATGAGGACCCGGTTTGTGGGGGCAATAAGCTGACTGTATAAAATATACAAAAGTATGAAGGCTATTGCTTAACACCTTGGTAAGGCGCCCTGAGTCTCTGGAAAAGGGCGGCATATAAATAAATAAATTTTAAAAAATGGCCAGGGACAGAAAAGGCTCTGAACTAGACCACAAAAGCGGAGACAGGAATTATTAGAATTGGGACCACAAATAGGGTTTTTTTTCCCTCATCAGATCTTCTGATCATAGAGCAAGGTCTGCACAGTTGTTTGAATGATCAGATCCCCAAATCTACTGATTAATGGGTCAAACGTTATCTTGAAAGGAGCTATTCATGGGGGGCCACTATGTTCTTCTCCTAGGTTTATGCTGAGAGGACATTTACAAATCTACAGGTGACACAAAGTTGAGAGGGGTGACTGGGCCTTCAAAAAACTCTTTCTAGAGTTTTTTTGAAACTCTAGAAAGATTCTAGAAACTCTTGAATGTATTCTAGAAACTCTTGAATGTTTGACATTTTACAGAGATAAATGTGTCAGGATAGGAAAAAGTCGGTGGATCCTCCATTAAACAGGGGTCGGATTACATAACCTCCAGCGTCCTTTCCGGCTCTATGATTTTTATGAATAATAATAATAATAATAATAATAATAATAATAATAATAATAATAATAATAATAATATATAATAACAACTCGCAGGAAAATATAATGGAGAACCACTTCAACAGTTCTACCAAGATATTCCCTGGATATGTCTATGGGCGGATCAGCAACTGAACTTAACATTTGCACATGAAAAACAGTTTCACCAAAGGGGCATTCAATTTATGAGAATAATATTTCCCCCCTTTGCATCGAATGGCAAAAATCCCACCATGTCATTGCTGTACTTATAGTAATTAATATAGCATTTATTTATTTATTTACAAATATTTATATGCCGCCCTTCTCCCAAAGGACTCAGGGCGGTGAACACAAGTTAAAAAACATACAATAATAAAGGAAAATCCTAATTAAAAATGAAGTTGGGGCATGAAGTTTAATATACTGTATATTAAAATACTGATTCATGAACAAAGGATACCTGGTAAATGATCCGGAGATTTAAACTTGTAAGTTATATTCCTACATTGCAGGATTTCCACTATTAACTGTTCTCCATCGGTCTTCATCTCCTTCTTTAAGGCAATCTTTATTTCACCCATTACCTGAGTTTTACCTGTGATAATACAAACAAGACAGGAAAATTAATTTAGCCATACTGAAAGGAAATGCTGCTTATCTGCTGGATTATCCCCAACATCCCAGAATTCGGAACAGAAAAAGTAAAAAGGGTAAAGGAAAAAAGAAAGAGAAAAGAATAAGAAAATCAAAAATATAATAAATAGAAAAGAAATTGTAGAGAATTGACTTCCAACTTTCATCACAAGTATAAACAAATTTCACCTCTCCCCATTATAAACAATTATCGTTCTATATGACATCCCATCTCTTATCAATGAGCAAGTCCATAAAACATCTTTTCTATCCCTGGGTCAGCAGAAAGTTCACAAAAGGTTGCCAGAAGTAACAATATGACTTGTTTTAATCTTGATCAAGTAAACCAACTGTACAATCCTTCTTTATCGTAATCTTTAGCTCGTTTAAATGTTGCTGCAGAATTTGATTTCTTCAGGTATTTATTTATGTATTCATCACATTTCTACCTTGCCCATCTCACCTAAATGACATTTTAGCAAGCCTGTTTTGTAAATAAAACAAATTATCCAGGTCACTTTTTTGGTTTACCATTTGTATTTTCCTTGATGTCCCGTTTCTTTTGTATATCCAGTGAGACTTCTTTTCCAAGTCATTCTTGGACTTCCTTTTAAAGTCAACCTTTGGGACCATCACTATAATCTTATAATGTTTTGCATCATATATATATATATATAAATTTGATTTATATGCTGCCCTTCTCTGGAGACTCAGGGCGGTTTACAATGTGTTAAGCAATAGCCTTCATACTTTTGTATATTTATACAAAGTCAGCTTATTGCCCCCACAAACTGGATCCTCAATTTACCCACCTTAGAAAGGATGGAAGGTTGAGTCGACCTTGAGCCTGGTGAGAATTGAACTCACAGTAATTGCAGGCAGCTGGATGTTAAATGCTGCTTTAGGAGGCATTAGCCTCCTACGCCACTCAGGCTCCTATGCAGTTAATTAACAAAAAGTAGGCTTGTGTTTTCCCCCCTCTTAGAGTTTTCAATCCCCTCTATTTTTTCAAAACTATAAATTTATTTTATCTTTGTTATGGCTTGCAAAATTTATTTATTTCCCATGAGAAGCTGTTTGTTATTTATCAGTTCTAAAATCTTATTGTAATAATTTCTGTATTTTAATTTTATCTGCATCCTTAGTCTCTATATAACTTCCCAACATCAAAATCTTATTTAGCTTTTGCCATTTATTTTAAAGTCTTTCAATCTTTAAATTTATGATTAAAATTTCATTTCATTCAGGATTGAAGGCAAACTCACCAGGCATTTTCAAAGCTGTCATTTTGAAGCTCTCTAATAGCTTGCAAGAAGTTAATAAACAATTTCCAGACATGATTAGAAAATGAGGTTAATAAACTCAGTGCCTTTTTAAAGGTGTCAACTACAGTTGCAAGCAAGATGGCAATTCTTGTTATCTCCAAGCATTTACACTTGTGGGAGACCCTTCCCCTGGAGCCTCCTTGCAAGAAGCAGCTGTCTGGAGCACGATGTTCTGATCTAGGTTTCCCCAAAAAGCACAAAGCAGAATCTTGGTCCTGACAAAACCCCTTTTATTAAACAAACAGTGAATTCCTCTCATTCACCTTCAGCAAAGTCTTTCAAGGGAGAATTTACAGTCACAGACCTTATCTGTCTTAGAGAACTGCCAGACCAATATCTTCAAAACTTGGCAAAGAGTCTCGGAGAGTCACAACCAATTAGGCGAACTAATTGTCTCCTGCAAACTCCACGCCCCTTTCGCTCCTCTTTTATTCCCTCTGGGAGGGGCCATTCATTGTCCACCTGTGGCCTTACTCCCAAGTGGACCCTTGTTCTTTAGCTGTTCCCTTCGTCTGGCAACTCTGTGCATGCGCACACTGGGAACAGGCTCTAGCTGTTCGTCTGCCTCACTGATGTCTGCCTCTGAAGGCAGATGAAAACTGACATCCAGCCCTGGCCCCCTCCCTGCCTCCGACGCAGAACCCTCATCAGAGCCTTCCCCAGACTCCAGGACTGGCCCATGTTCCTCCCCAACCTCCTCACTGTCCGAATCTGCTGCCAGCTCTGCTGGCCACTGGCGTGCTACAACACACAAGTGGGCAATCTCCTGCCCTGTCCTTATTGTGAGAGCCAAAGCTTCACAGATGGGTCAGTGGGGGCTAAGCCCAACAGGATATATTTTTCATAATGATTCCTATATCAGTAAAACTAGTTTCCTACACTAGTTTTAATTATCCTTGCACATCACTGTCCCCTTTCTCACAATCTAATTGGAGATGCATGCAGTTTAGCATTTGGCATTGAATAATGTTTTCTTAACAACAGTAGGTTGTTTACACTGAAAGGCCTATCATGGCTACCATCATAGCATTTTTAGTTACAATAAAGCAGAGAGCTTCTGATAAAAATAGCATTTAGATTAATAGAATAGCAACAAATATTTTCTACAGATTCCTAGATAATTCATTTTGAATTGAGATACTTTACCTTCAATCTCTGTTAATCCTACCCCTGATTGCTTCATGGCTTCTTGTCCATTCTGGCTCATCTTTCCTCTGTTGAAAAATATAGGTGGGTCTGCTATTAATAAAGGTGATTCTGTAAATGTATAAATATATAAATATACAGAATACAAAAAAAATGGTATTTTCAGTTGATCACAGAGAAGCAAATAGGATACAAAAAATATGCAAGCCTCTTGATCCCCATTTGAAAAAGGCAGCTGCTTTCAATAGAAGGTAACACTAAGAGCTACCAGATTTGGCCTGATGCGTAACTCCTGGAGAGCAGCAAAGACGTGCCAACAGCTTTAAAGTTTTGCCACTGCACATTGTTAAGCGCATCCGAATACCAGCCAAAGCCAGTGGTACTATGAGGCCGCTTAACTTCCTAGATTAACCCAGTTAGGTCGAGTGCCACTGCCTATGGAAGAAACAACTTGCAGCCCCCACGTGTACTTTAATGAACTCTCAAGAATGTTCCTGCTGTCCTTGAGGGGACTCAGTGGCCAGAAATGGGATGGGAGAGCAGCACAGAACGATTCGGCAGAAGGGAAGGCAGCTGCTTCCCAAGGTCTGAAGAGCTATTCTACTATCTTTTCTCAGTGATTAGGAAAACACAGTAAATGATGGGGGAAAAAAAAAAAGCCCATACATTCTTGGAATGGAGAAAAGATTGTTGTCCCCCATGGTGGTGGTGGTGGTGGTGGTGGTGGTGGTGGTGGTGCCGCCGTTGCTTCCTTCACTGTCCACACTGTAGCCACTGCCAAAGGTGCTGGTTGATGAGCCAGTGGAAGAGACTGAGCTTTCTCCTGGCCTGTGATTGGTAGACCTTGCTGTATGGAGTAGAAAGAGTTACAGGGATTGGATCCCACTGGTTGTCTGAGCTGATGAAACCATAACTAATCTAAATAAGAGCTGGCTATTTGCAAGATGGAATGTAAGTATTCCCACAAGATTCTCCTACCTTGTGCTGAATTTTGGCTTTGGGGTTATGCCATACCTTTTCTGGGTGGGCTACTTGGGTGCAATTGGGATGCAATTACAGAATTTGAAGTTAGCGTAACTGAAGACTGAAGGCTATGTTAACTCGGGCTCTGACAGAAGGCTATTCTGGCCAAACAACACATTGCTCCCATAATTTCCTCAGTTATTGGATATTAAACAACATTAATCTATCAGTAAATATGCCATTGTAGAACTAAGTCTTTTTAATTCAAGTAGCTTAAATATTACAATAGTGAACAACTGTTAAAAATACAGTAAATGGCCAATTTGATTGAAGTCTATCAGTTAAACCTCAGCTATTATATAGTCAGTATAGTCAGTATTATTTAGTGCAGTATTCAAGCACTAAAAGTGCTTGGATATATTTCTTCAGCACTAATTAAAACTGCACACAACCATTGGCACTGTTTAATTTCAATTCTCCAAAATGATCTAAGGAAACAATATCCATTTAATAATCCCAAATTCAGGAGGGGGAGCCAAAACACCTATAAAGAACCCTCCTAAAAGTTTACTTTTTTTAATCATCTATTTTCTTAATCTTTTGTTTTAAATATCAGCCCATTTTATTTAACATTTATCCTCCCACTTCTTTTTCCAATGGGACAGACTTATGCTGCCCTATCAGAAGCTTCAACGTATAGGAAGAGTAGAGAAAATCTTCCTGGAAAGAAGAAAAGCGAGATGAGGATCTGACCACAACATGGCCAGGGAGAGCTGACCACCCCTGCGGAGAGGGGTGAGAGGCAAGGGGTCATTCAGCTGGGGAAGAGAGGCATGGAAGCCACCAATATTCCTTGCAGCCTAATCGAGACACTCTTAAAAACATCAAGTCATAGAGCAACGAGAGGACAATGAGGATCTAAAAGGAGTTATCACGTCCTGAGGCTTTTCAGCTCCATCCATTCAAGGTTGACTCAGCCTTCCATCCTTCTGAGGTGGGTAAAATGAGGACCCAAATTGTTGGGGGCAAGACACTGACTCAGTAAACCACTTAGAGAGGGCTGTAAAGCACTGTAAAGTAGTATATAAGTCTAAGTGCTATTGCTATTGTTATCTCCTTTTATTTTCTGAAAGATCCTCAAGATCTGGTTTGAGTCACTTGCAAACATCAGATGTTGAACTGGCTTGCCAAGAATAAAATCATTTCAAACAGATAGCCTCTACCAGAGCAAGATCCGAGTAGCCGGGTTATAGGATTAAATATGGATAGCTGTGGCTGCTTTGGAACCAAGGCTCCGAAATCTTTTAATGGGTGTGGTGGGTGGGGAGAGAAGGAGCAACTGGGGTGCCTGCTGGTGAAGGGGCCCTTCGAGAGATGCCAGAATGGGAAAAGGTGGGGTGAGATAGATAAATAAATAAATAAATAAATAAATAAATAAATAAATAAATAAATAAATAAATAAATAAGCATTGAGAAAATGTTTATGCCAGGCCCAAAACCCTTAAATATCTTTAAACCAAACTGAAGTTGTGGTATGAAGATGGTGGCACTGATTTAGCAGACATTCAACTTTAGTACTGGGCTTTCTTGTTAATTTCTATATTCCTGTGAAATAAGATTTTGTGTGTGTGTGTGAATATTGCTCTCTTTGGGCCAAATTAGAGATATGTATAATCTTTTTGAAATCTTGGCAAGTTTTAGGCTTTAGGTATATTAATTAGAGATTATTCGCTTCCAGCCTTGGAAGCTGCTACACATATCTGATTATTAATGTGTAAGATCTGAACTAGAATCACATGAGAAATTGACACCATGGAATAATCCATGGTTTGAAGATAATAGGGAAGATGCTTTATTAGAAAGCATTGGCTAAAAAGGAATAAAACTGGTTTAGTTATAATGGTTGTTTTAATGATTTTGCTATGGTACATTCTGACTAGGATTTGCCCAGAGTTTTTGCTTTGTATTATATTCAGTTTAAATGTGACAAAATTGCACAGTCCAAGTACCTCAGTAGCTGGAAAGAAATTCTTGAATCCAACTATTAAATTTTACATAGAATTTAAAAAAAACTGGATGAATATTAATATAATTACATACCGGAAATATGCAATCTTAGAAAATTAATGGCTCTAAATTTTAATAAATGTAAAATATGCTTAAGAATGAAACTAACTCAACAGGAAATACTGTTTCTTTGATCTCAAATAATGTTTGAAAATGCTGAATATTAGATTCCCATGTTTGCCTTTGCATGTCTGAATGGTTTATTGTCCTCAGACACTCCGTCTATGTGTTTGCAGGGCAAAGCAGCTAGCGTATCTAGCACAAAGCCTATCCAGCAGCTCACAGCCAATGTCTTATTGGGTTAGAATGACATTACCGTTCTTAGTGGACACTAAGAGGCTGGTTAAATAAAGGCAGGAAAGAGGAGGACACAAAGCCAATACGAGGAAAATTTGTACCTCCTGTTTATTCAGGTCTTTTGGGTTCCTGGAGTGGCAGAAGGCCCATCCTACTTTTCAAACAGGAACAAGCTAATTCCCAGCTCCTCTTGTCTTTCATGCCATGAGCAAATGAACATACTCCCAGTGAGATTCAGCAGCCGCTTTCATTGAGTCTTTCTATTCAACTTCCAGGGAAGAATTTGGCTTTGAAAGGTAAATTTTTCACAGCAGAATACGCAGCATATGTCAAAGTGATAGCATCAACACAACAAAACAACAACATGTTGTAATTCTTGTGTGCCACAATAACTTTAGTTATACAAAAAGATTGGTTTAATCATGCTTAAGGAGTTAAAATGAAACTCCTTAAGCATGCCATTTAGCTGGCAATATCAGCATGAAGCATTCGAGTTTTGGAGGAGGATGAACACTCTTTGTATTAGAAGGCTCAACCCTTTATGAGACTAACACTTCAGCAATGAAGAAACTTTAATCTCTTTTAACCCAGTGGAACATGACAGCTATGAGCGGAGGAATAACTTCACCGTGCAATGAATTAGCAGGCCCGGCCAGAAGGCCTTCGGTTCAGGCCAGGGGTCCCTCAGCCGGGTGTCTTTCTGCTCACCTCCTTCAGGGTTGAAGGGTCCATCGGACATCACTTTCCTGAGGGCTAGTTGGCTTTGCTCTTTGTTGTCACTGGCTGGTGGAGGCAGATTGTCAGACTGAGTTCTTTGAATTGGGAGGACGCCCGCTATGCTGTGTCTGTGCAGCTTCCTGGCATGATTAGACTGACCGCTTTTATGGGCTGCTGTGGCAGTTATGGGTGAAATGGAAACCCACAATATGTACCTCAGATGGAACCAGCTTAAATGTTAGTCATGCAAACAGAAATAGGGAGGTTCTCTTTTCTGCATTTAAATAGGCAAGTTTCTTTGAATTCCAAAGAGACATCACATGAAGAGCAGTAAATGGTAATTAAACTGGCTGTTTCTTTTTAATTAAAATAAAAGGATAAAGAAGACACAGAGGATTTTATTTCCTGCCTTTTGCGTTACGCAACAGTGGCTGGGCACCAATTATCATGGAGACAGCAAACGGTTGCCACAGTTGAATTATACTAATTTGCCACACACTAAATCCTCAACCTGTAATTCCATGAAAGAATGATTTACACGTAGTGAAATACAGAAACACAGCTGTAATTGTTAAGCCTCATTGCTAACTAACAGTTTTTATACCGCCATATAATATAGGGCTAATGATTATGTTGTTAATAAAGCCAGTATCTAATTTTAATTACAGCCAATGAATTTCTGTCCGTGTGGTTGTACAATATTATCGTTGGATGAAGAAAACATTTCAAGGATGTTGTTTCTAAAAAAATAATTTTGTACAAAGGAAAGAACATTTACCAGTATAAAACTGAACCAAATACGTTCTTTCATTTTAGGTTTCAAATTTTGATATTCTACAGTAGGTCTACCCCATTTGTTTTTCAAATTTAGTGTGTTGGATTTTTAAAATAAATTTTCCACAATTCTCAGGTAGGGATAGAGCTGAAAACAAAGTATATAATATTTAAATTAGTTGAGGCATTTAGTGACACCAAGGGAACAAAACACAATAAACCTTTCCCATAAGAAGTGCAGGATTGTGACATACTGAGCAAATGGGAAACATGCTGGAAAAACAACCAGTTTAGTGGCATTGTATATATATATATATATCAGTAGAAAAGGAGGCTATCTTGTATTTCTATGTATTTACAGACAAACAGACAGAATACTGAACAGGTGAAATGCACAATGTGCCAGAGCGGAAAGGAAAGGCCAGCAGCAGGGAAGATGGGCAAGCAGGAAGATGGGAGAAGGGTGGGAGAAGGCCACAGATGAGAATTAAGCTGCCATGCTGAGGAATTTTATTTGTGTCTTTTACTTGGTTGGAGGCGGAGCTGTTGGACAGCGGCTTCAGCAGCAGCGATGGCTGCCCCAGCATCTTCAAGGTGAGTTTGAGTGACACTGGTTTTGCTTTGGCTGCGAGATGGTCCATGAGAGCGCAGGTGTCCCTCGGAGGAAGATTTGGAACTTCCTGGGCTGCTGTGGGACTTCTCAATGGTGGGCATCTGCATATCTGGCCAAGAATTGTGGGGGGAAAAATACAGTATATTAACCTTCACCCACCTCAGAGCCCTAGAGTGATTATGTATGCAATAGAACGTCTTCTACTCCATCACCCCTCAACTGAAAACCACAGGTGGGGTCTTCTCATCTTACCTTGCTATGTTGTTGAGAATAAGAAGCAGAGAATAATGTCCAACCCTAATCTTCCATAGACCCCAAAGAAACAAACTCCTGCCCCCATGTCCACCTGCTACCTGCACATTCTGGACCTTTGCTTGCAAACACCCCAGGGGTTCCTAAGAGGAGGAGATTCAAAGCTACAAGGCCACCTTCTTCCTCAAAGGTATGAAGCTAAGGTGGGGAAATGGATGACTCTTCTACTACTGTAGTTTCCCCTACTTTGCACCTAGCTCCAAAGCAAATCGGCTCAGTTATCTAACAGTCACTGTTATGGGTTCACATAATCTGGAGAGCTTTTAAACTGCAAAGCCTTTATGTGGCAGTGTTCCTGGTAATTTTATCATGTTTTCAACTGATTAAGCTGATTAACATGATTAAGGGGCGTGCATAAATGCACCAGCATGCCTACTGTCCCTGTCCTAATATTCCTTTTTTTTTAAAAAAAAAATTGATTTAAATGCCGCCCTTCTCCGGAGACTCAGGGCGGCTTACAATGCGTTAAGCAATAGCCTTCATACTTTTGTATATTTATACAAAGTCAGCTTATTGCCCCCCATAATCTGGGTCCTCATTTTGCCTACCTTAGAAAGGATGGAAGGCTGAGTCAAACTTGAGCCTGGTGAGATTTGAACTTGCAGTAATTGCAGGCAGCAGATGTAAGTGGATGTTAATTAGTCTGCTGAGCCACCAGAGCTTTTTACTTACTCTTTTCATGTATTCAAATTATGTTTATACTTTTACCTGTTATCTTATATATTCTTGACAAATAAACATGATTATGATTATGATTCAGTCACTTTAATCACTTTGTCCTGTGGCAATTCTCACCTATAAAATGAGACACTGCTACTATTGCTATTTTGAAGCTGAGAATGACTGATGCAAGGCAATACACGAGTTCCTGCCAGGGATTAATTTAGAAATGAGACCTTCTTGAAACCAAACATAACTCTTCTGGGGCTTAGCTTTACTCCCTGAATACCTCATGGAGAGAACAGGCTGGAAACTGTATCGGCAGAAATGGAGGTCGCCTTCTATTAATTCCCCATCACTTCCAAAGTGAACATGGGATGTGTTTCTTTGCTTCCTTTTTAAAGTCTCCTTTCCCCCATCCTACGGTCCCCAGCGCCTCCCTCTCTTTGGGTGAACGCACTTTAGTGGGCTGCAAGGCAACTCTGCCATCCATTGGCTGCTTGGCAAAGGAGGGGCCAAATTGCTCATGAGGGGCTCCAATAGGTTCCGAAGAAGCGATGGGCTCAAAACCTGGCAGAAACATTCCCCCCCCTCCTTTTAACTATGAGTGCTCTCTCTGGACTTAAAAATATCTTAAGGCTATTTCTCCATCATGCTTAAGAAGTGAAATAATTTCCTGGGTAGGGCAGAGGATCCACTGTGCTTCATATCTGATTTCACATCAAATGGTCCATAAAGCCAGAGGTTATCAAGAGAACCTACCCTGCTGTCCACAAAGAGGGGTGGTTGGTGGAAGTCTTACCTTTTGATGGGTCAGGAAAAATACCATGACTTCTGCTCTTGATGACTGATGGTTTCGGAGACGGTTGGCTACTCTGCCCTGAGTGGGATCTCCCGTGGTCAATGCTTTCACTCTGCTCCTTCAGAGCGTACCAGTGGGGAGTGTTATCCAGGGGAGAGGCACCGGAGAGTTCAATTAGGACCTAGGCAGTGACAGAAAGAGAGCAAACCTCCAGTTCTGTAAAAGCAAAACTATTCTGAGTGCACTGAATCTCAACACTCACTCCAAGCCCGTTTTATACAACATTCCCCTTCAGATGATTGTTCAGAATTTGTGTGCAAGGTCTTTATTTCAGGAAATTAGAAATTAAATTGTGTTAGAAAAGAAGGCTGTCTGTTATGGGGAGGAAAAGAAAGAAAGAGAGAAGTATTTTCTCTAGAATTTCACCTTCTTTAAAAATGAGATTTTTTAAAATAAAAAAATTACTTTGTAAAACATCTTTCATATCAGTTTGCTTTTTATTTGGGCTCAGGATAAAACCAATCATACCTGCAACATACAGGAGTGGCAATTTATATATTTTAAAAAGTAAATAAAATATAAATAGTTCATAATTTGTAGTAATGATCAAACATTCTACATTCTAGGTATAAATTAAAGTTATTATTGGGATAGAAAGACACATTGTACCTTTACAGGGAGGATATCTTAGAAGACTGACACCCACCATGAAGAGGTGGCACGGCCACGAACACGAAGCCAAACAACAGCAACACAGCTCACCAGCTCAAATCCCCCTGCTACTCAGACTAACCCGAGCACAACGAAGCCCCCACCTAAACAGAACACACACCCATCCAATCAGAGCACAGCCAACCCCCCATCCAATCAGAGCACAGCCAAACCCCCAACCAATCAGTACACATCTCCACCCAATCAGAACACAGCCAAGCTCCCACCCAATCAGTTCACACCCTCACTGGCAGTTAAAAGGAAGAAACAGCTGCGATCACACACATTGCTCCTAGAAGCATGAAGCCGAAAACACCAGTCTGAAGATGACGAATGAGACTTCGTCGAAACATTGCCAAGACACCTCCAATTTTACGCGGGAGAAAACCCGAATAACCAAAGATATATATATATATATATATATAGATAGATAGATAGATAGATAGATAGATAGATAGATAGATAGATAGATATAGATATAGATATAGATATAGATATATAGATATATAGATATATAGATATATAGATATAGATACACACACACACACACACACACACACACACACACACATATATATGTGTAAAATATATAAACACACATATATATATATATATGATTTCTGAGGTTTTCGCGGGTGTTTGTATGTAGGTCTTTGGTTATTTGGGTTTTGTTGTGGCTGTGTTCTGATTGGGTTGAGGTGTGTTCTGATTGGTTGGGGGCTTGGCTGTGCTCTGATTGGATGGGGGGTTGGCTGTGCTCTGATTGGATGGGGGTGTGTTTTGTTTGGGTGGGGACTTGGTTGTGCTCAGGTTAGTCTGAGTTGCAGGGGTATTTGAGCTGGTGAGCTGCGTTGCTGTTGTTTGGCTTCGCGTTTGTGGTCGTGCCACATCTTCATGGTGGGTGTCAGTTTGCTTCATGTATGGATTGGAGGGGTTTAAAGTGACTAATGATGCAGCTGTGGACTGGCTTCTGGTTTGTAGTCGTGCCTCATCGGTGTTGATTTGGATTTGCTTTTTGTGTGGATGTGTGGTGGTGACATCCTGTGTGGTTTTTGTGAGTGTGGGTCTGGTGTCATTCTTAGTATTAGGGACTCGTTTGTCAATAAGGGTGGGTTTCCAAATGGCTGGTAGGCGGGAGGTATCATCTCGTTTATTCATGCTGTATGGGCGTTTTTCTATCTCGATGGCTTCTCTGATTATTCTGTTGTTAAAGTGTTCAGTTTGGGCGATAGTTCTGGTCTTTTTAAAGTCAATATCATGTCCTGTGGCTTTAAGGTGTTGGACCAGGGAAGAAGTTGGTTCCTCTTTTCTGACTGAGTTCTTGTGTTCTTCTATGCGTGCACTTATTCATCTGTTGGTTTGTCCGATGTATGTGGTGGGGCAGGCGGTGCATGGGATTTCATATACTCCTTGATTTTCTAACTCAATTTTGTCTTTGGGGTTTCTTAGGATGGTGGATATTTTTCGGTTTGTGCAGAATGCTGTCTTGATGTTATGTTTGTGGAGGATCTTGCTGATTCTGTCTGTGGTGCCTTTTATGCATGGGAGGAGGGCTTTGCCGTTTTCTTGTTTTCTGTCTTGGATTTTAGTGGGGGTTTCTTTTTGGATTAGGTTGGTAATCTTATTTCTTTGGAATCCGTTGGATGCTAGTACGTTGGTGAGAGTGTGTAGTTTGGTTTTTAGGTGTTGTTCGTCAGCTAAGCGTTTTGTTCATCTCCAGATTTCATTCATTCGGATCTCGGATGTCTTCTGCTTCTGTTCCCTTTATTTTTTTGAGCAGTGTATATCTGTCTCTCTTCCAAATCTAGGAAGCAGTTTTAGATAACTCAATAGGCAATTGAGTTGTCTAAAACTGCTTCGTAGATTTGGAAGAGAGACAGTATTGTGTAGTGGTTAATGGTGCTGAAGTAGAAACTGGGAGACCATAACCTTGCCTTAAGCATGAAACCTGGCTGGGTGATTTTGAGTCAATCGTTCTCTCTCTCAGCACAACTCATCTCACAGGGTTGTCAGGAAAATGGGTGCAGTATCTGTAACCCCCCTCCTCCCAAGTTGTATAAAATAAAGGGTCAACACATCAATGATTTCAGCCTTCACCATATTGCAGTTATTGTACTTGTATTTTTATATATTATATTTCATTTAAATTTTTGGAAAAACATGAATGTTTATGTTTTAAATCTATGGCAGATCCTAAGAGCTAGGAGAAGGTTACCCAGGATGTATGAGTGGAAAATGTTGTTATGATACTTGAGCAATGAGAGACGTCTGAACTTGTAAATTGCAGGGAAAACCAGGGGATGAACAAATAAGGGTAAAATGGATAGTGGCAAAACAACAAATTAAAACTATGAATTTTGGAGAGAAATTTACTAAAATGATAACATCAACATATCAGAACCAAAAAGCATGTATTTTGATAAACAGGGATCCAACAAAATTTTTTGGAATAAATAAAGGAGTAAGGCAGGGATGTCCTCTATCACCCCTACTTTTTATTTTAACTTTGGAAAACCTGCTAATTAGAATTAGGGCAAACAAAGAAATACAAGGATTAAAGATTAAGAGAGAGGAGTACAAGGTCCAAGCTTTTGTGGACAACCTGGTCTTCTTCATAGAAGATCCAACAGAAACAACCCTGAAATTACTAAAAGAGATTGAAAAATTTGGAAAAGTAGCAGGCCTAAAAGTTAATAAAGAAAAGACAAATATGATAACAAACAATATGACAACAAAACAAGTAGAGAAATTAGTAAAAGATTCAGGATTACAGGCAGTTAAAAAAGTGAAATATCTGGGGATAAATCTGACAGCTAGAACTACAACAATAAAACAAGATAATTATGAACCTTTAGTCCAGAAAATAAAAGAGGATTTAGAGAAATGGGGGAAATTAAGACTCTCTTTGTTGGGGAGGATAGCAGCAATAAAATCCTTTATTTTATTTATTCTCCTTTATTTATTCCAAACAATTCCAATAAAACTGGACAAGAAATTCTTTGATAATTTGGATAAAATAACCACAAAATTCATGTGGGAAGGGAAAAAATCAAGAATAAAACTAAATATATTGCAAAACGATAAAATTAGAGGCGGATTTGGTTTCCCAGCATGGCAAAAATATTATAAGGCTGCAAGCTTATTATGGATCAAGGAATGGATAACCTTGGATAATCAAAGGCTGTTAAACTTGGAAGGACATGACTTGATGAAGGGATGGCATGCCTTTATTTGGAACACCGGGAATAAAATATATCAACAACCAACTATTAGGAAATCTTTAATCAACACATGGCAACAAATCAAACACTACATGAAAATTCCCAGCTGGCTATCAACAATAGAAGCAATAACCCACCTCAATATATTATCAAAACAAAAAATATTAAGATATAGAGAAATATTAGCTAGGCAGGGGAAACTGAAAACTAGGGAAGAACTAAAGGAACAAGGAATAGTAATAGACTGGTGGCCATACTCACAAATAAAGACAAGATATAGGAAGGATCAGGAGGAGGGAGGAATAGATTTAAAACAAAATCGACTGGACAAATTATTAGAATCCAAAGAAGGGAAATTAATTTTGAAAATTTATAAATATTTACTTGAATATGATTTGGCAGAAGAATTGGTTAAAGGGCAGATGATAGCGTGAGCGAGGAACATTGGGCACAGTATACAACTAGAAGAATGGGAAAGAGCGTGGGAAAACAATTATAGCATGACAAAATCGGTAGCTTACAAAGAAAATCACTATAAGATGTGGTATTGATGGTATCTGGCCCCCGCAAGGTTAGCAAAAATGTACCCAAATGTAAATCCGACCTGTTGGAAATGCAAAAAAGCACAGGGAACTTTTTATCACGCTTGGTGGCTCTGCCCAGAAATTAAGAAATATTGGAACAAGATAAAAACATGGATAACAGAAACAACATATTATGAAATTGAATTAGAACCCGAAATTTTTTTATTAGGCATGATTAAAAACAACATTAGAAATGATATAAAATATTTAATACTTCACATAATAATGACGGCTAGATTAGCGGTAGCACAGCTTTGGAAAACAAATCGATTGCCAACCGATCAGGAGCTAATACAAAAGATATACACATGCGCAGAAATGGACAAATTAACTTTAGAGTTACAGGATAAGGAGGACTCAAAATATTTTACAATATGGAATAGATGGTACCAGTGGATAAACCAGAGGAAGGCAAATGGGTAGAGATGAAATTTAGAGGAAATTAACATAATTAAAAACTGCACTGTCAGATAGATAGAAAATGAAATATGTCACTGTAGGTTTGTATATATGTATATATAATAATAGAAATTAGTTAGTAGTTGAAGTTGTGTATTGTATATGTAAATTTGTTTCTTGATTAAGAGAAACTTGTATGTTTTAAATGTTTTTTAAGAATGAATAAAGTTTTGTTGTTGTTGTTTTTTAAAAAAAGATCCTGCTTCATTTCTCAGATGCAACTTCATAACTCATTCCAAAAAATTAAAATGTTTCAGTAATGCTTAGAAGAATCTTCCCTAGGATCAGAAAATAAGAATGACTGGAACTGGGGTTGGGATGACAAGCTTCAGGAAAAGCCAAACTGCAGGATTGATGGGGAGCTGAAAGGCACCCCAAAAAGAAACAGTGGCAAACGATCTCTTTATTTTTGGCATGAAAATGACATGGAGGGAGGTCTTAAACTCAAACTCAATGGAAATCATATTTTGCTTATAACTTTACAGCCTAATGCTAATTCAGTTTTTTAAAAGAAATAAAGGTTAATTGCTATGATGGTTTTGTTAATGTATAGTTAAACCCTAATAGGTGGGTTTAAGCCAAAAACAATAACATCCATGATTTCCTAAATGGATGAATGTCACAAGACATTACTGTGCATCTGTCCCTGTCATGGGGCCTCTATCTAGACAAACATTTCTTGGGATTTAAAAAAAGTATCATGTGATTGTATTGTCATTGGAAAGGGAAAATTAGAAAAATTAAGGAAAATAGCAAACTTACTTCACCCAAGAAGTCATTAGAGGAGAATCTATCATAATCCCAGACACTGACTTCCAGAGTTTTCTTCTTCAGCTGCAAAAGATAATAAATTTTAGTTCCCATTGTGCAATTCACACCCAGCCCACAAAATATGCTCCACTGAATAATACCTTCTTGTACCCTCTATGCATTGGCAAGGTGACCACTCAGCAATCATTATCTTCACATTGACCTGGGAGTGGGAGGGAGATCTTTGGAATGAATTCTGAGTGACGGAGCTTTGACCAGGGGCATCCCATAATAGACTATATGAGTGGCTATCTGGAATGGTGTAAGAAGTAGTCTTGCTCTTGAGCGTAATTGGCTAAGGACCTTGGACAGATGGCTCTGTCACCTCTTTCTTAGTGTCTTACATTTTTTTTTTGAAGGTGAAAGCAAATGTAGTTCATAAGGGTATCATGGCATAACTGACATTTTAATTTAAAGACCTGATTGAAAGGTGTTTTGATCCAATGAATCCATGAAATTGAATATTCAATTTAAATAAAACACTTTTAAATCAATCTGGTGGTTTATTAGCTTTCTATACATTTGTAACCCACTTTTTATCCAATCAAATTGACAGAATCAACTTCATTAAACTTGACCATTTCTTCAGATCAAATTGATATACTGTATTTTGATTTGAACTGATTTGTTGAATTGATCAGTCAGTCTGGATCTTGAATTACTGGCATGTGCATAATTTATTTATTTATTTATTTATTTATTTATTTATTTATTTATTTATTTATTTATTTATTTATTTATTTATTTATTTATTTATTAAATTTCTATACTGCCCTTCTCCCTGAGGACTCAGGGAGGTGTACAGCCAGAATTAAAAAAACATGCAGTACAAATATTAAAAAACAATTAAAAGATATATAAATTTGGCCCAATTAAAACTCACTACCAATTAAAACATTTAAAACATTTAAAAATTTCTTCTTAAGCCAGCCCGGCTTGCTTGAAAAGATGGTTTTAAGGGCACGACGGAAGGCACTGAGGTCTTGGATTCTCCTTATCTCTGGGGGCAGCTGATTCCAGAGGGTAGGTGCCCCCACAGAGAAGGCCCTTCCCCTGGGGGTCACCAGCCCGCACTGTTTGGCTGATGGCACCCCGAGGAGGCCCTCTCTGTGGGAGCGCACGGGTCGATGGGAGGTCGTTGGTAGCAGCAGGCGGTCTCGAAGATAACTAGGCCCTATGCCATGGAGCGCTTTAAAGGTGATAACCAACTCCTTGAAGCGCACCCGGAAGACCACCAGGAGCCAGTGCAGCTCGCGCAGGAGCGGTGTTACATGGGATCGCCATGCTGCTCCCGTCACTACCCGCGCTGCTGCATTCTGGACCAGCTGGAGCCTCCGGGTGCTCCTCAAGGGGAGCCCCATGTAGAGAGCGTTGCAGTAGTCAAGGCGAGAGGTGACGAGGGCATGAGTGACTGTGCACAGGGAATCCCGATCAAGAAAGGGCCACAACTGGCGAATCAGGCGAACCTGACAAAAGGTCCCCCTGGTTACAGCCGTCAGATGTTCCTCCAAAGACAGCTGCATATCCAGGAGGACTCCCAGATTGCGAGCCCTCTCTGTGGGGGCCAACGACTCGCCCCCAATAGTCAGTGATGGAGTCAACTGACTATATCGGGATGCCGGGAGCCACAGCCACTCAGTCTTGAAAGGGTTGAGCTTGAGCCTGTTCCTCCCCATCCAGATCCGCACAGCCTCCAGGCACTGGGACATCACTTCAAGGGCATCGTTGGGATGGCCTGGGGTGGAGATGTACAGCTGGGTGTCATCAGCGTACTGGTGGTATCTCACCCCAAAGCCACGGATGATCTCACCCAGCGGCTTCACATAAATGTTGAACAGAAAGGGCGAGAGGACCGATCCCTGCGGCACTCCACAAATGAGAGGCCTCGAGGTCGACCTCTGCCCCCCTGCCAACACAAACTGCGACCGGTCGGAGAGAAAGGAGGAGAACCACCGTAACACGGTGATTGATAATATTGATAATTGATAATTGTCCCACTAATATATACTACTATGATCCAGAACAATTCTCTACATTTTCCTGAGCACGGGAAGTTAAAGCATTTGCTTTTCATTTAACTTGGTTTTCCATTTATCTATTTATTTACTGATCTTCCTCATCTATAAAAGCCAGACAGATTCTACCAAAGGGTAAGCAGAGCAACCAGAAGAAATGCGGAATGTCTGTCACTGACTCTCAGAGGGATATGTCCAGATTCAAAGGAAGAAGAGATCAGACAATTGTGCCGTGACACACCATTTTCTTCTTTCACAGGCTGCCTTGCAAAGAAGCAAAGAACTCCCCAAATGAATGGGGTGAGATGTGAGATTTTTCCTGATGAACAACTGAAAATGACTTTCTTATCATTTGCTTCTTATCCTGTCTTCTTGGACCACTCTGTCCCCTATTCTGTACCTGTACCTGACAGGTTTCTGAACAATTTAAGATGGTTATTATGTGTTCCTGTAGATAAATATACCTGACATATCTGACTGTTCCAGATACACTCTTGCTAGAAAAAGCATGTACCTTTTTTGGCTGCTCATCTCTGAAAATATTCTGGTTGGCCAATATCTTTCAACTTGACACAATGTCCTGTGAGCAGAGTGCGGCCAATGCCAAGAAAAGAGGAACAACAACTTTTCCACCCAGTTTTTTCCCCCTTTCTTTTTCCTCCCCTCCCAATTTTTCTACCCATCCCATTTGTGCCACCTGTGTCAATTTGACCCCTTTTTGGCATTCCTGTTAAAAGGAGAATTCGTGCAGCACATTTCTGTGTATGAAAATGATTTGTGGGTACACAAATTTTATAGATTTTATAGGAAGTATATGAAACTGATGAATTATTTTTCATAAATAGGATTCTTTATTTGATAGATAATTATAATCAGTAATTATTAATTCAATTAGTTCCATCTCTTTTGGTCTGAGCAATTCCCAGTTTAAAATGTGGCAAACTGAGAAATCAACAAAACTAGTTTTACACAGAATTGGCAATTTTTGGCGGACAAGATAGCAAGTTGGGCGTTGCATTTTGATTTAAATCTGTGGCTATCATTTATCTTCATCCACACTTCCTTTGGGAAAGGTGGCTGCCTCCAGTTCAAGACCATCTTCTTTCAGAGTAAAAAAAGAAAAAAAAGGGGGGGGGAATTTTCCCCTCTCGGCTATCTGTCTGAGCACAGTGGAATGGACAAACAACATGTGGTCAGGACATAGGGGAAGTTATTTTGGAAACAGTTTCACTCTTGACATGCTCTTATCTCAGGAACAAAAAACTCCTTTAGCCACAGACCTGTTCGATGAAGATGCTTTTATAAATAACCGTCTGGTTCCATTCAGG
This sequence comes from Pituophis catenifer annectens, assembly GCF_029215685.1. Lineage (NCBI taxonomy): Eukaryota > Metazoa > Chordata > Lepidosauria > Squamata > Colubridae > Pituophis > Pituophis catenifer. The sequence continues at coordinate 37,178 of NW_027256887.1, forward strand.
ATTCAAGCTTTTCTGTATGTATTTTGTCTTTCTCTTGTTCTCAACGCTGAAGTGAAGGAACATAACATAACATCACTTTCATGGGTCTCCTATTGTTCCAATTTATAAACAGTTTTAACACATCTGATGATTAAACTTTCAGGGTCCTATTGTCAAATGACATTAGATGGCATTTAATTTCATTGTACAAGGTGCAATGATAATAAAGTAAACTACAACTACAAGTAGATCTGTTTCAGCGTAAATGATAATCTTCTATTGAGCATTTATTTTAATTACTTTTTATGATTATGCATATTTTGCAGGGCATTATTGCTTTCATGAATATAGCCTCTGAACTGAAATTATTGTATAATTTTAAAGCTAAATCATCCCTTCTCATATAGAAAATAATACAGTAATTTCTAATAAATTAGCTCAGTTATAAAAATATTGGTTTCTTTAGGCAGATTAATTTTATCAGAGAAGTGCAGAAGTGATAAATCAGATACAGCAGGTAAGCAAACAGCTAAATCTGAATGTGCTACGTAATTAGTGTCACTATATAGTGTATATATATGGTGTGAGGGACCTTTGCAAGCATGCAGTATAAAACATTTTTTATGCCCAAAGCGCTTGGAGTGTTTTCGCAGGATCCCAAAACAGCTGTCTTAGTCTCTGAGGTTGATGGATCAAGAGGGAGGCTTTGCTTATCAAGTGATTTACTAAGATCTATCCAAATACCTAACAATTGAAAAAAGTGCAATTAAAATTGAGCTCTATTTGGATACTAACTCATATAGCAAGAATCCCATAAACCCGAAGGAAACTGATATAAAATGGAAAACTACAATTTATGCATAAAAATGATTTTTCAGTACAGTATTTGCATTTGCTAGCAAGCAATTCATGTTAGAGAAACAGAACTATTTTTTTTTGTTCCCGATGTTTTCTCAGGGAAGTTCAAGGTCTGCTTTTGCCAGATAGATTGTGTTGATCCTCCGGTTGTGACAGGAACCGTCTTTTCACCCAAGCTTGGCTTTGTGGGCTGAGAGAGAGTATGAGTGGCCCAGGACCATCCAGCCTGTTTACAGGCTTAAGGTGGGACTAGAACTCACCATCACCTGGTTCCTAGTCTGATGCCTTACCGGACATAGGCTCTCAGAATAATTATTAATTGACAGTGCATTGTTATTTCTGCATATATCCAAATAGTTGTGATCTTTCACAATTAATCCAGTAATGGTAGCATAAAATGCTGCTGAGTCAATTTGTGGTCTATTATAAATTTTTCACCTCTGGCCATCAATAACCAGATCAGCTGTTTTTGGACGGAAAGGCAGTTTTCTTTCCTGCTTTATAAATCACTGGAATTCTGGGCAGGTGAGTACACACAGTATGGGTATTTTCATGCACAGAGCATCAGTTAAAGAATAAAGGGCTCTACCTTGCATTCTGGACAACCATGACTTGGCTGAAAACCCGGTGAAGAAACAAGGCATTGAAAAGCAGTAGAAAGGGATACAGGAAGCAAAAGATTAGGAACATAAAGAGATAAAACATAATGCCAACCATATATCAAAAGCGGTTCAAAATTGAGGAAAGAAGAAATGTTACACAGACTAGGCACATCATAATAGAATTCACACACACGCACACACACACACACACACACACACACACACAAACACACACTGAACCTCACCTCCCCCATAACAGCATTAGCAATTTAGGTCTATAAGATCTCAATCATAGATAAATACTATAATATCACAGTGCAGAATTATGATTCATGAATTCATCTTTTCTTTGAAGATTTTATTTCTGGTTTGGAACAAACTGTCATATCTGAGAATGAGAAACTGATAGCTGATCAGAATGTTGAATTGTAGCTTGATTCTGGTTTAACTGGTCTATGGCTAAAACAAATTCCAATGTCCCATTGTCAGAGAGAAAAGGAACTTGCAGTTTTTTCACGCTGGGAGCAGATTTGATTTGAACTTTTCTCTCTCACAGGAAGGACAGGAAAGAACCTACCTCAAAGCATCCTTATGAGGTCTCAGGGTCTAATAACAGCCCACCTCATCAGGTCGAATATATTGTGTCATCTTGCAGAAAATGTACAGATTAGAGAATTCCTGATGTTAATTCTCTTCATTAATTGTAATGCAACCTGTGGCTGACCTTGGGGGACGAGGAAAAGAGGTGCTACTTAGGAAACAATCAGACAAGAGAGGGATTAACAAGACTGACAACCAAACTTCCTGGAAAAATCATTCAATAGGCTTCCCTTGAAGCTAGAAATGCTGATTAAGTGGTCATGAAAGGAGTCTCTAAAAATAGAAAAACAGAGAATTGTTGCATTGGTGAAATTGTCCCTCCACTCACCCCCTTCCCGGTAGAAGATAAACTTTGACAAAAGGGTCAGAATAACCATTGTTGTCACGGGGAGCGAGATTTCTTGCTTGAAGGACATGAATAATCAAATTGCCAAGTTGCTTGTCGTAGTTGATTTGAAGCTAAAGAGAACATTAATTCATGTTAGTTATTTCTGAACTGCTTCTGAAAATAAAGTTGTTTTAAAATTATATGTTTACAACTTTTTTCCCCATTATGCCCTGATAGCTAGCATAACTGATGAAAATTCTAAGCTTCCTTTAAAGTATCTCAGAAGAAATTCACTTCAAGCAAATGAGCTCTAAAAAGAAAGAAAAATGGAAATAAGTATATAAGCATACTTGCAAAAATGGACTCTTTATGTGGACTTTCTTATTGCCATCTTTGGGGATTATTTTAGTTTCCAAATTTGGCCTACACCGTGGTTATCTCTTTGTAGTCTCTCAACCAAGTAGTAGGTCCCCAACCCTCCCGTCCGTGAACCAGTACCAGTCCGTGGCCTGTTGGGAACTGGGCTGTGCAAGCAAAGGGCGAGTGTGCAAAGCTCCAATGGTGTGCATGAAACCATCTCCTCCTCCCCCTGCAGCCACTGCTGGTCCATGGAGCCAGAAAAGTTGGGGACCCTTGGCAGAGCGTATTTCAATTAATTCTGGGGATGAGGAGAGGTTGACTGAGTGCTGCCATCTGCTGGGCACAAAAGGTGAAATCTCTCTCAAGTCGGGCTCATCTCCAGAAGATGGAGGTGCCAACGCAAGTGATTCCAAAGATTTATTTTTAGTTTCCAGCCTGACTGTCCATCTGAATAGTAACCAGCTTTACCAATACAGAGAGGTGGCAACAGCAATTATAGGCAGTGGATCACGAAATGCTTTGCACAATTAAAAAGTCAGCCCTTATAGAGTGTTCCAGTTTGCTGTCCACTGTCCTTGCTATTCCAGAAGTTTGGCCTGACTCTACTGAGAAAATGGAGTCAGCAAAGCTCCTGTGGTGCAAACAGCCCATTCTTTTATTTCTGGGTCCATTCTAAGAGTTTGAATCCAGAAACCTACTCTTTAGAATGATAAAGGACCTACAGGCTGGGTGGCATTCAGTGAGGATTTTTTAAACTTTGCTCTTTATCACATGCACTATTAATTTATATTCACTTATAAACTGTATGAATATATGCTGAGATTTATTATACCCTTATGGAACAGAGTTGGGGCAGGAACAACAGTCCTCTGGGAAGGAATGAAATAGAACTAAGTACATATTTCCTTTGATCCCAATTATGAAAAATACCAGATTGGTTCCTATTACAGGCACAGGAATAGAATCTGGTCAACAGTGAAGCAGCCTTCTGCAATATCATCATCATCATCATCATCATCATCATCATCATCATCATCACCATCATCCTCAGTCTAACCACATCCTATTTCTCTGGCTCAGGCAACCCCCCCCCCCCATTTGCAGTGTGGCTTAAAAAGGTGCAACAAAAAGCATGTTTACTGAATAACCCAATTAATGTATCAAATTGTTCTATCACTGCATTGTTACCTTATCCCAAAGTACAAACCACAAAGATTAATTTCATACTTTTTGACAACAAAGGTAAATGGTAAACAACTTAATATGAGGTTGTTACCTGGATTTCTCCGGTTATGGGATGGGGACCCCCCTTTGAGACTTCAGCAGGCTGTCATTTAAAAACAAATAAACCAGCACTAGTTGTTATTTGTCTCTCTTTACAACTGTATTAGAATTATCACAGCATTCTTAAATTTATACAGTTAAGATTAATGAACCATTCACTTGATGGCTTAAAAATTCAAAGCTGAAATGAAACTTTGTAAAAAGATGATATTTCCTGCAGTAATTGATTTTAATACCTTGTCTCAAAGGTGACTTATTTATTAATAATTCTAGATTGATATATGCCATAATTTATTTTATAAAAAGAACCTAAAAACTTCTGAATCTCTGTTATCAGAGTACAATATTAAATTAGTGTTTCTGCCTATACAAATACATCCAAAGCTTGGGCCTGGGTAAGTAGAGTGTCTTACACTTTACTTATTTATTCAATGTACCCGTATACATCCTGTCCTGTTTTCCCAGTGTTCAAAGTGGTTCACATGGGACTCCCCCTTCATTTTATCCCTCCGCCCCCCTCAAGGGTCACCTGCTGTCCGTTTGTGTGTGGACAATGCCTGTGAGCACAGTGAGAGGACATCTCCAAAGTGGTCACTTAGGAATGAGTCCTCCTAATGCTTCTTCTTCCCCACTTGGTTGATCATACAGAAACAAAAGAGCTCTCACCCCACCATCTCTTCCTTCCCAGGGTGAAGCGCCTTCTTACCTTGCTGCTGTGCCGTTTCTTGCTCACCGAAGGGGACCCAGGCTGCCCAGGGCTGGGGACAGAGCTGGAGGTGGCCGATGCTGTCCCCGAGTGCCCGTGGGACCCCTTCTCCATGGCTGAAGAGGCCATCAGGGGAGCCTGCTGCAGAGAAACCTTTTGCAGCTCTGCAGCCAGTTGCTTAGGATCAACTCCTGGGGATTTCATTTTATCCACTGCAAACACAAGAATTCATAGTCAGTTTTGCACACAACAACACTATCCTGTCTACCTAAAGTTTGCTCAGTTTTTATACAACAATAGGAGGAAACAAACTGGAAAATATCCAGAAAAAAATCCAGAATATTAAATCAAATAAATATTGGAATTTCACACTTTGGGTTCCAGATAAACTATCTCTGGGAAGATAGACTAGGAACCAAGCTGGGACGCCTGGATCAATCCATCTGAGGAGAAAAGATGGAACTTTCCTGCACCAAATTATTCCCACTTGAAACATTTTGTAGTTCTCTAAGGAAAGGAAAAACAGTGCACTCTTGGGATCTTCCGCCTTTTCCTCCGCACTTGCCACAAACTCAAAAGCTACAGGTTGTATAAGGGCAGCCAAATCCTTCCCACCTCAGTTTGTCTCTCATGTTAGATGCTGTCATTTACCCGTCTTTCCTGGCTCAAGTAATTCCAGATGTTGGGAATTCTCGCCATCTGGCAGCATGCTGACATTCCTGAAAGGAGGAACAACAAACCTAAGACAAAAAGAACCCTGTCCGGATCCACAATGATCATAATTGGATAGATCAATAAGATGAAGCAGCTGCAGAACGTGGCTACCTTAAGTAGCTCTGGGATGCTCTGCAATCTGAGAATGACCCTGAGGACAAACTTATGAATGGAAGAAATGTAGTTTACACCAAAATACATACACTTTACACAATATCCAGATGAGTAATCACCTGTGCATGTGTTAAACTTCCCCCCCAGTATTATGAATCACAGAGTGCTTTACAATCACCTATCTTTGAACCATATTCTTGTACTTGTAGATCTAGTAGATTTCCACCAGTTTGTTGAAGAACTTATGAGTTCGCTGAAATCTGAATCCAGAACTCTTTTATCTAAGTGTATGCTACGAACCCATTTAGTTTAAACGTTGCCAAAGAATTTTTTTTCAGAAATGGTGGTTGATTATTTTGTAATTCAGAATGAGTCAATATGTTCTCTGATATTAATATTGTTTTGACACTTCTATCTCAAGTGGGATGCAGAGTTTCTAGCCCAGGTTCATTAATTCCATTCCTTTTTATATCAGTTTACTATAAGGAATAAGGAAATATTTCTTTAATACTTAAAATTACATTCATTTTCTTTTCATATCAAATATTATAAAATGCAGTTTGCAACTTAACAACTGTGAATCAAGAAACCATGAGAAGCCAAAACATAATGGAAACAGGAAGATGAAGAAAAACTCACAGTCTTACACATATTTCAGCTTCCCCACTCTGCAGGCCGATAATGCTCTGGACCTCTTCATAGCTCTTGCCCGTCAGAGAAAAGCCATTCCACTCCAGCACCTGCATGCCTAGGAAAGTGGGCACAAGGCAAGTTTGGGGATCAGCACCACAAATTCTACCCGAAGCAAAGTCCCTCAGCTATGTGTAGCATAAATGCAACTGGCATCTGATTTGATAGGATCAAAACCTTTTCACTGCATACAAATCATGCTAATTTTACATTTTACTTACCTTGTTATTTTGTTTCCAAACTTCATGGAAAATTTCTGCCTCACAAATAAACTGAATAAAGAGGGAAAGGGGAAAAGCAAATTGAGGGAGGAAGAGCTAGCACGATGTGGCATCAGGAGTCATTGGGACCAACATGGGCTTTTCTGTGGTGGGAAAAATCTAAATGGAGGCAGAGGCTCAAACCAGAATGTGGGTGTAAGTTTCATGATATTAAAAACCAGCACAGCCAAATGAATATTTCCCACTTATTTTTTCTTTCTTGCCAATTATTTCCTACATACACTGATCTCTTTTCATCAGGACCAGCTGTCTAAACAGAGTAGACTTCTATTCCACACTGAGTAGACCAAACTTTTCTTGAATTCTGTCAGGACTAGAATTCCTGTTCTGGCTGAATGTGAAGGGAAGCCACATCACACATGCCTATCTCTTCCAACCTAAACTCTTCCCAGTTTTATCACTCAAAACCAGAAGCATACATGGTAAGACTGACCCTAGTTTTTATATGGGCAGTATTCAAACATGCACAACCCACACATAAAACAAAATGCAAAGTCCTGTTACACTGTAACAGTGTTACAGGTAGTAGAATAAAAGATTTTACAATACCTTAGTACAGGAATTGGAAGTATATGAGATGGAAAAGGATGTTCTAGTAAGGTAAAGGAGTTTGTAGACAGAGGAAGTAATTGGGTTGAAAAAAACCTACCATGCTATAATACGAATTCCATAATATCTATTTAATGTGGCATCCTAAACTGGCCTCACTAATCAGTCAAATATGCAAAATTATGAGCCCAAACCTGTTAGCCTTTTGTAAGATCTTGGAAACTTGATTTTGTACCCAGCCTGGAGAATAAGACTGGTGAAGATTGCAAGATGTCTACAGTTTCTCAAAAGTCTTGCTGTTTCTTAATTTTCCTCATAATTGAACAAAGGACAAGGAAATCAACCCTCCTAACCAAGTTGATCCTAACCAAGAAGAAAAATTGACTGAAGAAATAAAAGCATGGAGAACAATTGGCTGATCTTAGGGTTCCAGATGCTACAGAATAAGAAACTGAAGCATAGACAGACAGACAGACAGACAGACAGACAGACAGACAGACAGACAGACACACACACACACACACACACACACACACACACACAAACACACACACATGCAAGGAGAGATGATTTCAACAACTTTAGAGATGTACTTGGTGAGACTTCATGGAAATCTCGAGGTCCAATGGAGGACAAGGTTGGGAACTTAAAAAAAAAAGAAATACTGGAAATATTCCATTCCAATAAGAAAAAAAACAATGCAGAGCAACATAGAAATGAACGGTGGCTATACAAGGATCATTTGAACTGACAGTTAAACTGAAAATATATAGGAAAAAGAAGATGGGTTTAATTGTTAGCGAGGTGTATCCTGTAGTGAGGTGTATCTACAGAAAAAGTTTCCAGGCTGAAGTTCAGCTGCCTTAGTTTTAGTTCCTGTCCTGATATTTAGGTCAGGAACTACAGGTGACCAAACCTTAAGATCACTCTACCACCCTGGTAGAGACATGGGTGGAATGCATCTTAACTAGCAGCTGTTTAAAATCTCCACGCAAAACCAAATCTCTCTCTCTCCCTCACATACACACAGATTAAATTACATGTTGGGAAAAACCAGAATTCTTGAGCTGCTTTCACTTACACAAATAATATTCTGTTTAACGGGTCATATGTTTGTTTTGAAAACCTGGTTAATGAATACATAAAACATGGTGAAACATTCATAATAATGGGTGGCAGATATTGCTTAGAGAAGAATGCTAATGATGGTTCTGTATTTCGGAGCAGATTGCAGCAGCCCAAATATAAGATGACCAGGGCAGGAGTGGCTTAGTGCAGGGATCCAGGAAAGAGTTCCCATCCCCCTACATCTGAGAGACTGTTTTAAAAGTTTACATAAAATAAGTAGGATTTCTCAGAGAGATACTTCACATTCTTAGCGATTCATGGTTCCATAAAGATAGATCTAGCTGTGGATTTGTTTCTTATCTTTTAGATCAGATGTTCCCAGCTGTGGTCTAGGAAACACTAGGGTTTAGTAACAGTGCTACAGGCTGCCTCTGATATGCATACCAAAATGTTTGTTTTCAAGTGGCCAAATTTTTGCAAGAGTCTGATGTTCTAGTATAAGTATCCTAATATAAATTAGGCAAAATTTGGTGATCTCAAGAGATTGCAGCAATAGACACCTCTGGTAGCTGAACTTCTGCCATGCTGCTTTTACTACCATGTGGCTGACCTATGGCTGATATGCTGTTTCTCAGCAAGGTTCTTCGTGGAGCTACGGCTGGTGCAGAAGGCAATCATATGGACAGTTTTACGGGCCCCTATGAGGGTCCATGTGAAACCATTTCTATGTGAACTTCATTGGTTGCCCATTGGCTTCCAGGTCCAATTCAAGGTGTTCGTTATGATTTTAATTTTCCTAGGCAAGTTTGATAAATAATATAGTGGGGTCTTCCAGTTTTCTCTGCTGTGCTTTAGTAACCTTTTCTAAAGCATGTCCGGGTCACAAATGATTAGTTTAAGATATCTAATATATGACAGGTTGACATTTTTAAAATTTTCAGAAGAGGTTCTCAGAAATAGACTGTCGGGGACATTATCTCCATTTACAAAATGAACGTCACGGTGGACACATCTAGTTATTAAGAATTTATTTACCAATTTACCATTTTTAATTATTTAAGAAAATTATGGGCCCTACCTGAATATATTACTGTGCAGAATGTTTCACATTTTATTGACTGATTGATTGATTGATTGATTGATTGGATTTGTATGCCACCCTTCTCCCGAAGGACTCAGGGCGGCTCACAACAAAAAGAAACAGAGAATACAAAAGTTAAAAGACAAATTAAAACAGAATATCCAATAAATAAAGTTAAACGTGGGAATACCAATTCAAATTTAAGATTTAAGAATTTAAAAAGCTACAAAATCAGTTTAAAGTCAACCCAGGCCCGCCCGTTGGAAGAGCCAGGTCTTCAAGGCCCGGTGGAAGGTTCGGAGGTCGGGGATTATCCAGAGCTCCAGGGGTAACGTATTCCAGAGGGTAGGGGCTCCCACAGAGAAGGCTCTCCCCCTAGGGGTCACCAGTCAACATTGTCTAGCCGAAGATACCCTGAGGAGGCCAACTCTGTGGGCACAAACTGGGCGATGGAAGGCTACTGGTGGCAGGAGGTGGTCTCGCAAGTACTCTGGTCCTAGGCCACGTAGGGCTTTAAATGTGATCACCAGCACCTTGAATTGCACTCGGAAGACAACCGGAAGCCAATGCAGACCGCGAAGGAGTGATGTAACATGGGAGTACCAAGGCACCCCCATGACAACCCACGCAGCCGCATTCTGCACCAGTTGAAGTCTCTGAGTGCTCCTCATTTTAATATATATATATATATATATATATATATATATATATATATATATATATATATATATATATATATATATATATTTAAAATGTTAGACGACAGATGAGGCAATTGGCCTCGAAAGATATCTACAAGCATACTGATATCTGAGACCCCATGAAAATTGTACTGCTGGCTTAGAAATGATGAGACCCTGAATTCCAGTCCTTCCTTAGGCATAAAAACCAGATGGGTGACTTTGGGCCAGTCACTCTGTCTTTCAGCCCAACCCACCTCAAAGGGTGGTAATTGTAGGGAAATACGAAGCAGGAGTATTAGGTATACTTGCACCAAATGTATATTTCAAAAGACACGATTATAACAATAACACCACCACCACCACCACCACCACCACCATCAAACATCCACATCAGGGGTGAAATTCAACCAGATTGGGCGAACCGGTAAGGATGATTTGAATTGGTTCACCAAACCGGTAAAAATCACCCCTGGTTGGCCACACTCACGCCCGCCTGCCCGCTCCCCCCTCCTGGCTGCTTGTTCGCTCCTCCCAGCCACTCGCTCGCCCCTTCCATCTGCTCGCTCACCCCTTCCCTCCACTTGCCCCACCTGCCCATCCCGCCCTACCATGTTTCCCCAAAAATAAGACCTTGTCTTATATTTTTTAGAACCCCAAAATAAGGGCTTGGCCTTATTATTGGGGGGTCTTATTATTTTGGGGGTGCAGGAGGTGGCCACCTCATGGCTGCTGCTGTGTTGCGCTGCTGTGGCAGCGCAACATAGCTGCTCATCAACTGTTCGCTGGGCCAACCAAAGGTGGGATTCTCCCTGGCATTCTTGGCACTCATCCACCTCCCATCCATCCATCCATCCATCCATCCCCCTTGCCTGCAAACTCCTGTCCTGCTCCCGCCTCTCCGCTGGGTGACCCCGGCAGCCCCAGATGCCCAAAGTTTGTGCTCGCCCAGCTCCCTTTTCCACAGCACCCGGCTCTTTATCCAGGGAAGTGGCATGTGGGGCGAGGGAGAAGCAAGAGGCGGGAACGGGGTGGGAGTTTGCAAGCAACCGCTTCCCCTTTCCCTTTTCTCCCAAAAGCGCTCCTCGGGCACAGCCACTTTTGCAGCAAAAGACTTGCGCCTCGTGCCGGCCTTCCGAAGGGTACTGTAGCAGCAACTATCCACATTTTTTAAACCCTTATTTTGTCCTGACTGTATTGGGCCACATGGGTGCAGAAGTGGCTGCAATCGATGGCAAAAGTGGCTGCGCTTGCTGGAGGTGCTGACCAGAGCAGCACCCATGAGACAGCTGTTCCATGGACGGAATTCCCTGCTGTGACTGTCACCATTAGGTAAGTAATGTGCGAGGCAAGTGGGGTGCGTTTCTTGGCCTCCGGCTTCTTTTGCAGCTGCAACTGGCTGCAAAAGTGGCTGCGCTTGCTGGAGACGGCGGCCTGAGAGGCACCCATGAATTAGCTGTTTTGTGAATGGTGGCCTGAGCAGCTCAGTTGATCTGATTAAGAGGCCGAGAAGCCCAGAGGTGACCGGGGAAGGGAAGGGCTGCCTCCTGTACTGGCCACATCCACCCCTTCACTAGGGCTTATTTTGGGGGGAGGGCGTATATTTACGCCCACCCCAAAAATCAGGCTTGGCCTTATTTTCGGGACATGTCGTATTTTTGGGAAAACACAGTATATATGTTGCCTTCACCACGCGGCCCAGCTAATCGCCTCGCCAGTCACCTCACCCACTCAGCTCACCAAAGGTAAGCAATGCATGCCACTTGTTCGCCCCTCGCCTTGGGTTGGGGGCTGGGGCCCAGAGACAGGCCATTCTCCGAGGCCCCGGAGCTGCTGCTTTCTTGCTGCCCGCCTCGACTGAGTCGGGGAATGCACCATTCCCCAGCTCCGGCCTTGCCCGGAGCCGCTGCCCACTTGCTGCCCACTGCCCATCTCCCTTCGCCACATGACATGTCCTTACCTTCCTCCTGTGGCTGGCTGTCCGGGAAGGCAAGCCAGGGCTGAGCCATTGCTACTGGGCTCCCTGCCAGCCTGCATCTTGCCCCCCTTGTCATGAGATGCCTGCAGCCGCAGCCTCTTTTTTTCGGTGTGCTTGGAGGTGTTTCTTGCACCAAAAGAGGCAGCGGCTGCAGGCTTCTTGCAGCAAAAATTACCAGAGCCGCTGTGCTTCTTTAACATGCTGCCACCATCGCCGCCCTGTTCCATGTGCCAGCTGCGCATGCGCACACTGTTTATTTATTCATTCGTCATATATTAGCAGCAGGCAACAGTGTGCTCGTGAGTGGCTGGCGTATGGAACAGGGCGGCGATGGCTATGGCGCGTTTAAGAAGCGGAGTGGCTCTGGTAATTTTTGCTGCAAGAAGCCTGCAGCTGCTGCATCTTTCGGCACAAGAAGCGCCTCCAGGCCCACCGAAAAAAAGAGGCTGCAGCTGCAGGAATCTCGCAACAAGGGAAAATAGGTAGAATAGAAATTTTTTTTTTTCCTACCGGGTTCTGTGGGAATGGCTTGGTGGTGGGTGGTCATGTGACTGAGTGGGCGTGGTGAGTTGGCCATGCCCACTCAGTCACAGGACCCCACCACCACCAAGCCACGCCCACAGAACCAGTAGGGAAAAATTTTGAATTTCACCACAGAGCTACATCTGCCTATTCCAGGTGTTTGGAAAGGACTTGATAGTTTGTCAAAAATGGCAGATCCAGTCTAAACATCTTGTTGACTGTGTAATGAACCAATAGTAATAGTACAAAATTTGGGTCCTTGGGAAGGATTAGATCAGTGGTTCTCAACCTGTGGGTCGGGACCCCTTTGGGGGTCGAACGACCCATTCACAGGGGTTGCCTAAGACCATCCGAAAACACATATTTTCAATGGTCAATGGAATAATTTTATGGTTGGGGGTCACCACAACATGAGGAACTGTATTAAAGGGTCACGGCATTAGGAAGGTTGAGACCCACTGGATTAGATAGTTGGATGAAAATGCCAAATCCAGTCTGAACTCCTGGATGATTGTATACACAACCATAATATAACAATAATAGCTAATTTTCCCAATAGTTCCAGAGACTCCAAAAGTCTATAAAAGAGGTTGGCTCCCTTGAAAAAAACATGACTTACCATGATTTTCTTATCTTTATTTGGGAAATTTCTCCATCTGACTCTGTTTTTGCTGCTTGACCTATTTCTTTCCACTTATTCATCAGGTCTTCCTAGATTTTCCCTTGAGGATAATCCTCTTTCCACATGCATACTGATCAGCACCAATGAAGACAAAGAACTGATCACTGTACCTTCCATAAGTTTCCCTGTTTGCTCAGCATTTCCACCTGGTAGGATCCTTGCAATGTAAGCACCAATTTCTCCATTGGTTCCAGGAATTTCTTTTCCACCTACAACTCGAATCCCAAGTCCATTGCCTGCATTTAAAAAAGAAAGCACAAGGTAATTTTTAAAATATAGGAATAAAAACAGTAAAGTAATTAATAAGAAAGCTATAGTTTTGGTTTTTTTTGCTGTAGCTGTTCAATTCTATATTTTTTCATTCAGAAATATTACTTTTGTTCCCAGCCAGATAATATAACTTGAGTTCCAGGAAAATTGACAGGAAAGACAGATCAAATTTGTTTTTATCATGTGATTAAATCAATCAATCAAAAGACTTGATTTTATGAAGGGAACTGAACAAGATAAGAATGGAATAAACTCTGTGTATGTATTTTTGCATATCATGAAAAATACCCTGTAAACTCAAAAGAAATGAAGAGGCAACTCTGTTAGAATAGGAGAAAGCTGGTGAGACAGGAAGAATGAAAAACATTTCTCTCTGCAAATCTCAGAAAAGCAATAATGTATATAGCAAGTTAGGGAAATAAGTTAGTTTCCATTTAATGCTAAAGCCACAGTGGTGATAGGCAGACAGGATGATTGTTTCTTCACAGGAATGCAAATTTAGCATTATATATTTGTGGCCTGAGATCAAAGCAATACATGAAAAGGCAGTCCAATAATCATTCTGCCAGGAAATCTCACGTGGGCATCAACACAGCCTTTCTTTTCACAAGAAAGAAAGAAAATGTGCCGGAATGACTCAGGCTGATCACACCTGCTCCAGCGCTGGCTGCCAGTGGAGGCAGCCGGGACAAAGAGCTCCAGTCCCAAAGACAATAATTCTGACATTCTGTTCCTCAACGCCTTGGACTCCAGAAAACGTCCAGGGCAAGCATTTTCTGTTCCTGGGGAACAAGAGGCTAATTTTAGAAAGAACAAGCAAAGTGGCTGTTTACTGTTTCCATTTGGGAGTGGGGGGGGGCAGCATTTTCCAGAGTGCTTTGCCATTATTTTCTTCCTACAGGTGTGTGAGAGAGAGGCACCCTAGCAAGGCCATTGAGTGGTCCAGTGAATGGCTGAAGAATATGTTAATGTACAGAGATATATTTATGGGGAAATTCTTTAGTATAAAGGCTACCAATACCTGGAATTTGACTATGCTTGAAGAATTATGGTCGTGCTAGACTTGGGATCTTGCTAAGAGATATGTTTTAAGAGATGAGAAAAGTATTCCTGATATCAATGATTAGAGTCAAGAAATCTGTGACTTTTCTTTTGAGAAAATAAAATAAAATCCTACTAATAAAAAGGACTCTGAACATTTTTCTGTGGAATAGATATTATGATACCTTTTTTTCAATGGCAGAAATTCTAAATTACAATGGGAATCTTGTTCTGAACCATCTGTCTCTGTCTTAGATTTACATTGGCCAGAGCAGAAGTGGGCAATGGATGGGGGTGGGACGGGGTGGGGGGCTCTCTGGGAAGTGGAATCCAACCACATCCAGAGTCAGTTTCATGTGAGATGGGTGGCCATACAAATACGATCAATAAATAAATAAAGAAATATCATCTGAAGGGTTTTAGTTCCCCTTCAGCTTGCCTAAATCCAGAGATCCAAGGAAAAAAATCTGCTTAAAGATTTAAGAAAAAGCAAACCTTTTATAACTGGGGGTAACTACCAAAACATAAATCAAAACAGAATAAAACTACAACAAACACTAGTTTATACATTGTCTTATATTCACATAACCCCAAATATGGGCATAATCCTCATTCCTTAAGTACTGCTGCTTTGCTGCTTTCTAAAAATATAATTCATGGAAAAAGTTTTTCCCTTTGAAGCAGAACAAACAAAAACAACAGAGGAAAAAAAAAGGAAAAAAAAAAAGAAAAAACCAGAACAAAACACAGAAACCTGACACAACTCTGATATGCATGTTGTACATCTCTCCTAGGTCTTTAACCGCTACACCAAACTGGCTCTCTTCTCCAGCATTTCAGAGCATAAACTTTCAATCCAAATGAGGAAACAAATATGGAATGTCACATACCGTTCTTCATTAAGAAGCATGGGGTAGAAACCATTAAATAAATAAACCAATCTATAATCAGAAACTTTTAATGGACTGGTTTTTCAGTAGACCCTGTCTTCATTTAGTGACAGCAATCTATACCTTAAATCAGAAGTTAGAGAGAAAGACAAATCACTGGTTCTGCTGTCTTATTTAGACATTTTAACTAACGCTGTTCTGTCATACAGAGTCCTGTGCCTAATCCACTTCTACCATTCCCCTCCCCATTGCAGAATTTCAACCCTTCTCAGAAATGAATAATTCCTCCGTATGCAACTCAGTTACCCTGGCAACACATGTCCAGGCTCTCATAGAATCCAAGCTGGATAGTCTTGTTTATTTTACCTGAAACAGAGTGATCCTTTGGGTCGCTCAAGAGTTTCAGCCTTGCATGTGGGAAGGTGTACTGGATGGGCTTCCCAATAATCTAGAGAATACAAAATGCAAATGCGGATTAAAGATAAGACATATCCCCTAGGTAAATAGTTATTTTGAATTGAAGCATTAGTCTTGCAAACATTATGTTTGGAAATACACCCTGCCTCATTTTATTACAATGCAAGTACAACTATTTGTATTTGCAATTGCACCCACCACGGGAGCTAGTCCACTGCAATTGTGCGCAGTTGATCCCAAGGGTTAGGGTTAGGGTTACAGTCTCCGTTTCATGGTTTGAGCATCAGAAGCCAGTGAGTGCAGCTGATGGCTTTGGCTCTTTCATTCTAGCCTTTCAGAGAAAAATGGAATAAACCAGAGCACGCTGGAAGTCAAGGGCTGAACCTTCTAAGTTGCCTCTCTAGAGATGGGCATAAGTTCAGGTAAACACCTAAAAGCTGTTTACAACTTGGTACCAAAGTTTCGATGGTTGTCCCACCTGTAGTCACATGACTGCATTTTGGGAGCTTGGGCCACAACACCCGCCCTTTGCATTTATGGCCCTTTGCATCGTCCTGTAGCCATGTGACCACAATTTATGGACTGTTTGCTGTAAATCGACATTTACTTCTGGTTTCTGGCAAAAAACATCCCTACTGAACAATGGCTTTGCTTAATCACTGTGGTGTTCACTTAATGACCACCACAAAAATGGTCATACAATCATGTCAGTCATAGGATGGCCCACAAGGTGACTAACACAATTTACAACTGTAATTGCCAGGCTCAATAACAGTCATAAGCTGAGGTTGTAAATTGTAATATAAAACTGTCTGTATCTTCATGACTATTTGTAAGTATGAGGGTTACTTTCTTTTTAGTAGTCCTGGTTCTCTGGTTAGAATAATATTTAACCACAGATTAAAACAAATGTTTGTATCTAAATATCTAAATGGCTTTAATAAAAAAGTACAAAATCTGAATAATGATTAACTCTTCATATGCTTTTTCTACTGTAGCTTAAAAGTTCAGAGAATATTTTGGAACTGAAGAAGGGCCAAATACTTGCTAATTATAAATTCCTTTGTTCATGAAATATCCTCCCATGAGGTTCTTCAATCATCTCACATTGGTGTGAAAAGTTTAACTATCATAAATATTCCTTACACTTGCTGTACATGTTCAGAAAAAAACCCAAAGGGGTATATCCATGTCTGGGCCTTCTCTGTTTGGGTTGGTTCAATACTTTCGCGTGAAGGTTGCCACATCCATAGTTGGGCACTTTTGAATTAACCAGGCAAACACACTTGTTAGGACTGTCATGATCATTGTAAATCTTTGTAATAAATATGCCTATAAACCCAGCCTTCATGGGTATCCGGAGATCAATACTGTATTTTGATTGCCTGCAGCAAACGATGAAAATGGTGATTGGCAGGGTGAAGATAACTGACCCAATATATTTCTTGTGAATAGAAACTGAAGGTAATAAGCAAAATACATGGAAAAATGGATAGTGTTTTCTGTTTGAAAGCCTTTTTTGTTACAATACTTTAATCCGGGAAAACGCTATATAAATTTCTTATGGGTGCAGAATAATAAATACATTCTCCTACAACTACAGTCAGAGACTGGCTCACATTTAAGATGTAGGGAAATACTGAAAGATTGTTCCATGATTTTACATTAAGGTACCCATTTTTTATACTCTTTAACCCACAAAACAAAAATGAAAAATCTGTAAAGTTTCCTTTCCTATTTGTTATTCTATCATCTTTAAACAGAGAAGGAAGTAGCACAGTGTATTTTCCTAAAAAAACCCAAAACCATTCAATTTCATAATAGCCCACAGATAGACAAGGAAAAGAGCTGTGGCCTATTTTTTCCCCCAATGGCGACTTTCCAATCGCCAGCAAAGTTATAAAAATAAAATAAAAGCAATAATTATATTTTTAAAAATTAAAAATAAATTGGCCCCATCTACTTTGGGTTATTTCTCTTCTTGCACCAAGCCTGGCACAACTCCTATGCCGAGAGACATTATGCACCCTCAAACCAAGATGTTCTGCCTCTCAAGCAAAGGAAAGGAAGAGCAAGCTTACGCGGGCTCTTGCAACCTTAGCTGGGAAACTTATGACTCCCGAGGAAGTGGAGAGGCTTTTTTTCAGCACTTATGGATGTTTTCCCACCTCTCCTGAATAGTTAAAGTTGTCACCTCTTTATAGGAGAGGGCAACGCTGGCACCCCTGAAAGAAGCACTTCTCTATTCTCTTTTCAAAAGGGCTGCCTTGGTCTTCTTATACTCAACTACTATTATTCTACCTCTAAGCTCCTCAAAATCCTTGTGGAGAAAGAGCTAGAGAGAGCCACAGAAGAAGCAGATGATCTGAACTCGTGGACCCAAATCTTGGTCCTTCTGTGGCTCTGTGGATGAGGCATGATGGGACTTGGCTGGCCTGTCTTGCCAGAGAGTGGCTTTTGGCCCGGCTGGCCACTGGATTATCTGCGGCTACCAGACTGGGGATGCTAAGCACTGGGTCACAGCAGGGCTTCCCACTGGTTGCTTTGGCCTTGTGTTGGAGGTGCCCTGTAGCCTGATCTTTGCTCCTATGCTGGTTAATGCCCAATCTGAGGTTTTCATTGATCCAGGAGAAGGCATTACCCCAGCATAGCACCTATCCAGATCCAGCCTGGGTTGAATGGGGGGGAGGTGGAAGCAGTTGGGCCCCGGAGGGGGAGGAAACGCTTCAGACCCCACCTTTGTGAGCTGGAGAGGCTATTCATCACAAAGCCCTCTCGATTCTGGGATGAGGGCCCATTTTTGGTATCCTCCCTGCCAGAACTCAGGGAGAAGTCACCCAGGGTTACATGGAATGAATTGCACAGTCAATGCAAAAAGAAAATTATAAAATATAAAATAAAATGCCATGACCAACTGGAATGCCTACAGCAGCCTTTTCTGAGGTTAGGCACACTTAACTGTCAGCCTCCTTTTGGATTATTCTAATTTAATTTACATGAAATTAAATATTTTTGTGTCCTTGAAGATCACATAAGAATTTCAGTCGGTATGACATATAGCAGCCAAAATGGACAGTTTAAATATTGTCTTGTAATACTATTGCTTTGAAAGCTGTGTTGGCCATCAATACATCTTCCAATGAAATTAAAGTACTCTTGTAAAAAGCTAACTCTACATGAATGTTATGGTCTGCTGCAGATTGTTAAAAAAATAAAATTGAATGTATTAGATTCTGGAAAATACAAGGAAATTTAAAATGTTGCCCATATGTTGGATCAGAATCTTTAAGTATTGGATAGCACACAAGTAATAACTTGTTATGGTTCATCGCAAAGTCAGTCAGATGTTTAAACTAGATTTGGCATTTTTATTGTTATTACTGTAGGGGAAGAGCAAGCAGAGCTGGGAGGGGCAGAGTTAAATGTGTCATCAGTTTCGAGTTGTTATGTTGCCACAAATGGTCCAAGTCTAACCCCTCTTGAATTTTGTTGACCCTTATCTGGCATAGATTTAGTACTGAACTTTAGTTGATTGGATTCTTGTGTAGAGACATAAGCAATAAATTCTTTTGGATTGCAATAGGATCAATAGGTTGTATTTTTGTAACAACAGGGTCTACTGAGCTGAATGTTTATTGGGACCAATCGTGGGAGAAGTTTGCATTGGGAAATAATATTGATCAAGTTTGTCACAGTTCCTTTTTTACTTGTACAGTGGTTCTGAGATGCAATAGCTGGATGGGAGACTACCAGGTAATCCAAGGATAGAGTTTAGAGTGAAAAATTGAAATAAACTTCCCAGCAGGTGTCAATGAATAAATCACTTCCCTGGATGGTCAGTTGATGTCCCCTGGAAGACACTGAATGGCTGAGTTCTCTTTGAGAAAAAATGCTTCCAATTTTCTGATCTCTTTATGGTCTTTGGTTGTTACTGATAAATTGCTTATTGAATGAAACCAAAACAAAGGTTTGATTTCAAAAAGGCCTTTCAGGAGACAACTGAGAAATGTCTCTGCAATCTGAGCCAGAACAATTGTTCAGAGGGAGAGATCAAAGTGAATCTGTTGAATCTTCTGTCCTAAATGGCACATTCAAGAAAACATTCAGGTCCATTTGTCTACGCTCCAACCTCTGCCCCTCGGTTTCTTCTTAAACTAAGAAATCCTCTGTATGTCCAAATGACATTTCCAACATCCTAACTGCATGATCTTTCTGGAACTGTTTTTTATACATGTGGATTATTGGAGGGGAAATTAGGTGTGTATGGTGATGGAAAGAGGGGAATATGTTATTAATGTAGGAACCGCTGTGGTTTACAGTGATGCTTCCGAATTTTTTTTTTTAAAAAAATTGGGCTGTACACTTTGCAGAGAGGCGCATGGATGCTTGCGTTTGCTTGTATTTATTTATGCTTATTTGGGATCCTTGTTTGTTTAGGTGTCTGGTAGTAGAAGGTTCATTAGCTTTGCTGCTGTAGCTGAGGCAGAAAAACAAGAGAGTAAAAGCAACGGTCTCCAAACAAATGTTACTTGTTTTCCAATTCGTGAATGTTGTAAAAAATCTAATGCACAAATATATCACTTATGCAATCCGCCTGTTATTATCTGCTTACATAAGTAACCTTATAGCAAGATCTCCTGTTCCATTTAATACATTTTTCGACACGGTAGCAGAAGCAGCCCTGTGACAAGAGAATTTACCAGGCAAGGCAGTTGACGAGCCAGGCTTTAAAATGCAAAATCTGCAGAAGGGCTGCCTTCAATTCACTGCTTAGGTCACGTGATGCAGAAATGCTCAGCTCGACTCATAGGTAATTCCTATAAAAATAGGAATTTCCCAGACCTTGGCTTAGTTTACATTGGCCTGCCAAAAACATTGCCGTTCTAGATAGCTCTGAATAAAAAGATTTCATGAATGTTTTCATTTTTTTGTGAAATACGGCCTCATTTTCTGATAATTCCTCACTTATCTAAACAAGAGGAAAGTCTTTCCTTTTTGTCAGAGCTACACATTGGCGAAAGCCAGGAAAGAGATGAAGCACAAGACAAGGGGGAACGATTTTTTTTAACTGCCCAAAATTGAAACCACTGCATTGAAAGTCCTTTTGATAAAATACTAACTCCAAATCAATATTTGGATATTTTATGTAATTTGTTGATGTTGCCCATCAAAGAGATGTTAAAACAGATTTTATTTTTTAATCTTACTTATGGATTGTTGTAGTTCCCACAAAAACATCTGCTAAAAATAATAACTAGTTTATAAGCCTTCTTTATAACAGAAACTAACCATGCAGAATGTGAATTTGTTCATATATAACAACTTCAATTGCTGTAGCACAGAATTTAGCTCCTTATCTAGAAATTTCAGAATAGTGAACCTTTAGCAGGAAACAGTTCAGGTGCCTACTGGGACCAACTGAAGTGATTTATGATTAGTGGAGCATTCAGTTCCAAGCTCTAAGGAGGACCTCAGGGGCAATGGAAAAGTAGATATGTGGCTGATTCAATCCCACAACTAGAGCACACACTCACAAATGCTTGTTGTTGGACTATTACTGGATTTCCCCAACAATGCCAGTCCAGACACTCCAATGCAGTATTGGCTAACCTTTTTGGGACCGAGTGTTGAAACGGGAGCACGCGCATGTGCATGGGGGAGCACCATAAAATGGAAGAGCAGTTCCCCGGTGCGCATGCGCATGCATGCAAAGACCAGTTGGCTGGCACGCATGCGCTCACCGGAAACCAGAAGCTCAGTTTCCAGGCATGCACATGCACACCAGGGAGCTGCTCTTCTGGTTTCCGGTGCTCCTGAGTACATGAAGATTAGCTGGCCAGCACACATGTGCACCCTGGAACCCAGAAGAGCAATGGGCGACGGCTGGTGTGCCTGGAGAGATGGCTCTGTGTGCCACTTCAGCATGCATGCCATAGGTTCGCCATCATGGCCTAATGTATTCCTGCTTCTGATTAAAATATTTGGGACACATCTGCATTGCATAAATCTAATTATTGGCATTATTATCCATTTATTTTGCCAGCAGTAGGGGAGAACCATTTTAGAGTCCAATCTGGGCTATTCACAAGGACCAGAGGTGTGGTCTTCTGAGTGTTCAGGCCAGTGGTGAAATGTAAAATTTGTTACTACTGGTTCTGTGGGAGTGGCTTGGTGGGTGGGTGGGTAATGTGACTGGGTGGGCATGGCCAACTTTTTTTTTTTTACTTTTTAAAAGCATTTTCATACCGGTTCCAGAGAACCGGCAGTAAAAAAATGCCTAAAAAGTAAAAAAAAAAAAAAAAAAGTTCCAACGATCACGCGTTGCTCAGCTGATCATCGGAACTTTTTTTTTTTACATTTTATAATAAAATCCTTATTAGAATATATATTTCGGTTTTCTTTCTTTAAAGTATACAGCATGGAAAACAAGATCCATCCGTCTCTAATTAAGTGCAATTACCCCAGGGGGGGAACGGGGCTGATTTACGCTCTGACAATGGTAGGAGAAGATGGTTTGATAACATTTTTACCGGCAGTTTATCTCACAGACGAACAAAGGAAATATAAATCAGGAAGTTAGAAAAGAAAGAATATGGACATGCACAGTAGCTCAAAGTTTTCACAAGACTAGTCTTATCTCTGTTGCTATAGATACGTGATAAAGTTCTCTGGCAGACTACCGTAACGCTCAGAATGGACGCTCGGCTGACAAACACATAACACAGTGACATTTTACTACTGGTTCAGCGAACCAGTAGCCTTTTTTACTACTGGTTCGGGTGAACCGGATCAAACCGGGAGCATTTCATCCCTGTTTCAGACTCGTGCTAGAGCCCACCCTCAGGGAACTTCTGTGAGAGAAGAGAGAGGTTCCCTGAGGAAGGGCTCCAGCATGAATCCAAAAACTCAGAAGATTAAATCTCTGGTCCCAGTGACTGACCCAGATTGAATCTGGCAATATTATCCTGGGACTCGTAGATTTGCATTTATTTGTGAGAACTATTTTATTTTGGTCTTCTTAATCAAAGCACTTGATGTTAATTCTCTTAGGTGCAGGTCAGTGTGAGAACCATTAAAAACTGTATTAGCAAATTATCGTCCTGTCTCCAACCTTCGCTTTGTTGCAAAGGTTGTTGAGAGTGTGGTTGCACGACAACTGCCTCAGTACCTGGATGAATCGAATTATCTAGATCCGTTCCAGTCGGGATTCAGGCCCGGGTACAGCACAGAGACAGCATTGGTCGCATTGGTTGATGATCTCTGGAGGGCTCGAGACAGGGGTTGCTCCTCAGTCCTTGTCCTATTAGACCTCTCAGCGGCTTTTGATACCATCGATCATGATATCATGCTGCACCGGTTGGAAGGGTTGGGGGTGGGGGGCACTGTTCTACAGTGGTTCTCCTCCTTTCTCTCTGACCGGTCGCAGTCTGTGTTGACAGGGGGGCAGAGGTCGACCCCGAGGCCCCTTATATGTGGGGTGCCACAAGGATCGGTCCTCTCGCCCCTTCTATTCAACATTTATGTGAAGCCGCTGGGTGAGATCATCCGTGGTTTTGGGGTGAAGTACCATCAGTACGCTGATGACATCCAGCTGTACATCTCCACCCCAGACCACCCCAATGATGCCCTCGAGGTGATGTCCCGGTGCCTGGAGGCCGTACGGATCTGGATGGGGAGGAACAAACTCAGACTCAACCCATCCAAGACCGAGTGGCTGTGGTTTCCGTCGTCCCGATATAGTCAGTTGGCGCCATCTCTGACTATTGGGGGCGAGTCGTTGGCCCCCACAGATGGGGTTCGCAACTTGGGCATCCTCCTGGACTCACGGCTGTCTTTTGAAGAGCATATGACGGCCGTAGCCAGGAGGACTTTTTATCAGGTTCGCCTGATTCGCCAGTTGCATCCCTTTCTGGATCGGGACTTGTTACGCACGGTCACTCACGCCCTTGTCACCTCATGCCTGGATTATTGTAATGCTCTCTACATGGGGCTCCCCTTGAGAAGCACCCGAAGGCTCCAACTGGTCCAGAATGCGGCCGCGCGGGTGGTAATGGGAGCAATGTGGCGCTCTCATGTAACCCCCTTCCTGCGCGAGCTGCACTGGCTCTCAGTGGTCTTCCGGGTGCGCTTCAAGGTTTTGGTTACTATCTTTAGAGCGCTCCATGGCTCAGGACCAGGGTACTTACGAGACCGCCTCCTGCCACCAATAGCCTCTCACCGACCAGTTCGCTCCCATAGAGAGGGACTCCTCAGGGTGCCGTCGGCCAAACAATGTCGACTGACGGCCCCCAGGGGGAGAGCCTTTTCTGTGGGGGCACCTACCATCTGGAACGGGCTTCCCCCGGAGTTACGAAACATCCAAGACTTACGCATTTTCCGCCGAGCCCTGAAAACATTTCTATTCCAACAAGCTGGTCTGGCCTAACTCTCCCTTTTTAATTGGCTTTTAAACTGTCTTTTAAATTGGGTTTTAAACCTCTTTAGATAAATTTGGATGTTTTTTAATCTTTGAGCCTAAATTACTTAATCTGTTTCTTAATAGTTTTTAACTTCTATATGTATTTGTATTTATTATGGCTGTTCACCGCCCTGAGTCCTTTGGGAGTAGGGCGGTATACAAATATGAAAAATAAAATAAAATAAAATAAATAAAATAAAAAGAGCTGCAAAGGCCTAAAATACTTTTTGCGAAATGACTGGAGAATGGAGTTTTCTTGAAATGGACTTTCTTAAGCAATGTTCTTGATCAAAAAGAAATAGCGTTCTTACTTGGTCCTGATGTTGGCTCGGTGGTCTTGAGTGGGCTAACTTATCTGGCAGCCTTCTGTCAAAAGCAGGCCCATTCTCCAGACGGGGCTCCCGAGGTTTGTCGAACCAATCTGTTTCTTCCCGACGCAGGTGGTAGGCTTTGAAAACCAAGGACACAGCATAGACTCTGAGTAGGAGATGTGAGAAGACTAACAATCTTGGATGCGCAGTCAACATGCACAGAGCAGCTCATACCTGGGCATGCATTGCAAAGCTAAAATAGCACACAAAAGATGAAGCGGACAAATATAAGTTAGGCGCAAACACAAATGGGCGATGCCCAATTAAGACTGTGTAGTTATTAGAATAACTTAAGGCCCTTTGGCCTTTAGTTACTTAAATATTTAACACTTCTGAATTGGTTTTTGTTGGCAGGTGGCTTCATAAACATGTGCTTAAGTGTTTAAAGACTGTCTTTTACCTGCATTTCAAACATAGCCACTAATATCAGAATATGGTATGTCCCAGTTGCATTCGATGTAGCTAGTGGCTGTGATAGTAGATGGGGAAAACCTTGGGTGTCAATTTTCAGAGTTCAAGCGTTACTTACCTTCAGGGCTAATTTTATGGAAATGATGCATTCATGCCCACAATGGGCTTGGAAGTATATTTTAACATAACTTTAAAAATGTGTTTCCTGCTTTTAGCACATTGGTGACATTTATATAAATATTGGTGATCCACTGATTTTAAATGCTAGGACAACCTACAAACAGATTCAACCAATCATTTCTACTTTCCTCTTTTTCCTATAATAAAAAACTACCTTTAATTAAATACCGTATGTTATGTAGTGTCTAAACCATTATCCATCGCAGCGTTTCTCAACTTTATGATGGCTGGGGGATTCTGGGAATTGAAATCCACCTATCGTATCTTAAAGTTGCGAAGGCTGAAAAACACTGATGGACAATATGTTGTCCTGTTGTGCAGCAGTTGGTTAAGTGAACCATGGTCCTTGAGTTATAGGCAGGCCCTGAGATCACATTAACCAAATTTGGAGATCAAATGTTTTGGTGCCACCAACATGAGAACCAGTTTGGGGCCGTGGTTGCAGTAGAAATCAGGAGGCTGTTGAGTTCTAGACCCACCTTAGGCAGGCTGGGTGACTTTGGGCCACCCTCTCACAGCTGAACCTACCTCAAAGGGTTGTTGTTGACAGAAAAATAGGAGAAGGCAGGAGTATTAAAGATGTTAAGATAAGAATATAATAACAAGAAGATTTCTCAGGTGTTTAAATTGTTTTAATGTTTACTTCTGAAAATTTTCCAGACAGATACTTATTGCTGATATTGAATTCTTGAGGACAGATTCTGAGGGGGAACCATATAGTTCAAAAAAATTAAACTATAAAAATCACCAATCTTTCTATCTGCTTACATAGATTTAATTTTAAAAAATAGTGATTTGAAGACTAAATTTTAAAAGTGTAATCTACATAAATATAATATATGTTTGATAATTCCTCTACTTTTAATATTACAAATGTTACTGCAGTTATAGACCAACATTAATAACAAAACCAAAACAAATTGTGGTAACAGGGCATGTAATCATGGCTCAAGCTAAAAATCAAACATATACTAAGATATTCAGAAACATAAATAATATAGAAATAAACAGAAAAAAAACAGATTATTAAACACAACATTAACATTGTATGGTGTGTGTTACAGATACATACATGTGTGCAGTTACACACACATTAATGTTGTGTTTAATAATCTTTTTCCTGTTCTATCCATATGTATGTATGTGTGTATGTATCAGACACACACACAATCTCTCTTTCTATATATATATATATATATATATATATATGCATATTCTTTCTAGCCAGGTTTTACCTATGTAAACTTAGTTGTTCTTCAGCCCTAGGTTCTGTGAAATCTCATTCACAAGTTCTTGGGCCCTTTTTCTGCTGACAAACTGCAACTCTGTGTTGCTTCCTGGGAGAAGGAAGAATCATGTACATATATAATATGTACATGATTCTTTGAACACATACATATATATATGTATGTGTTCAAAGAATCACATGTGCAGTTGGAAAATGAAAAGATCTGCCTTCTTAACTAGAAGCATTTGTTTCTCATAATTGCCTCTGAAAGAGGACTCAGTACTGATACCTATGTGGCTCTGATGAAGTAGACTAGCAATTCTTTTAGTAATAAGAAAACTGTAATTTACATCTCTATAATAATCACAGAAAAAGAAGACATGGATCAAATTTACAGAGTATAATTTACTGATTATTGAGAGCAAGCTAATAGACTCCAATTGCCAGGATTATCTTTCTTACTGCTCTTATAGACTGAGATAATAGCCTGCAATACCTTTTAGTAATTTTCATAATAAGGCTAACATAAAAGCATCCACCATCAGGCGATTTCTCAGGATTTCTGAGATTACAGAATTGGGCAAAAGAGTTTTTCTAAGTTGCAGCAATGATATCAAAATCTGTATCTGCTTTACCACATAATGTATTTATCTGCTTCAATAAAACAGGATCCCTATGCATTTTTCCCCAGTAAAAAGCTGGGTATTTTTATGGTGTTGGTGATACTTCTTTAGTATAGTTATATTTATTGTAAACTGGGTCTTGGGCCTTATAACAATCTTGATCAAATCTTCAGCTCTACCTGCATTCAGTTAAAGTGGATATATAAGCATAACACTCAGATATAGTAACACTGCCAGTGAAATATTATATGGCTCCTTTAAGATTTAGAGCCTGTAGACAGAGATCAAAAAAACATTTTTTAACAAGTTGATCTGGCTTCTACAGAGTAAGTGAAGTGGCATGTAGTAATGCAACAAAAATCTGCCCTGATATATGCTTAAAGTTCAGTGTTTGTATTCATTCTTTTAAATTTCTAGCCTTCCAAAATAGAAAAGATTTTACTGGGTCAACAGAGAAAAACTGAAGATGACCAATCTACCTGCTGCCTAAGAAATTACAGATCAGGTTATGTATCTGTATGCAAGTGATACCTTCAGTTCTTGCCCATCGATAAACCCCAATCAACTCATTAGTTTAATTCATAGTGAGGGGATTCCACACCCATTCATTGATTGTTTCATCTTAACTGAGAACTCCACTTTTCCACACCTTAAAACCGCTGTCGTAGTTTCTCATTCGAAGGCTTTGCTGAACAGCTTTCTCATAGCAGTCAGGCCCAAGTCCCCTTCCTCTCGGCTACAGGCCCAGCATCGCGACCTCCAAAAGGGGCCTGCAGAGCAAGAGGGGACGAGAGCTGATCCGCCACCCACTGCTGTTGGGTGGCGGATCCACTGTAATCCGCTGCTTAGAGGGAACAGGTGTTTTTGTCCCTCCTGGGATCCAGCTCTACCTGCAACCATTGGCCACCCTTCTCTTAGACCTTGGTAATTCAGGGACAGGTGACAATAACATGTTACGGCAGTGCAAGCAGGCAAGGGGACTGAGAGCAAACGATGCTTGAAGCTCAGAGATAAGGGAGTTAATGGTGCAATTGCGTTTAATCAAGATTTTGTGTTGATTAAGTTGTTACAATCAAAAATGTGCTTTCTCATTCTTAACAACAGTGCCCTGAAGACCTCTCCTGCTAAACCAGTCCATGGGGAAAAAACTTTCTGAAATTACCAGCAAAGAGCAAAGAAAAATGCACATGCAAACAAAAGTGACAAAATGCAAGTCTGCCAATATACAGTGAAGTCAGCATGCTGAGAAGAACATGCCTACACACTCCAGACATATTTACATTTACAAAAATGTAGACAGGTGGTTTTTTAAAAAGTCACCCTAGTTCCCAACAGATGTTGAAATCAGACACATGCATAAAATTAGGGTTTGTGCTGTGAAATGGAGAAGGCAGCCTGAAGTCTGGTTTACCTTCACTATCTGACATGGCATGCTGGAAGTCGTCCATGAAGAAGGCAATATCTCGATCATAGCCTCGAGCGCGTGACTCCTCCCTCATGTGCTGCTGGACTTCGGGCAAGGAATGGCTTGAGCCAAACTGATCCCTGGTGTCTGCAGATATGGGGGGCAGCGGCCCAGCAGCCGCTCTGGCCATCCCCATTGGCTGCCCCACTGGACTTAATGGACTCTCTTCTTCTGAGTTCTGTGCGACTATTGGAATCCTCCCTCTGCTTTGACTTATGGGTAGACTGGTAGGCTTAGTTCTTCCAGAAGGAGCTGCATGGCTGAAGGAAACATCGAGGGGTTCGGTTTCCTGGGCTTTCAACCTTAAAGAAGAGCTGGAAGAATCTCGTTTTAGTGACAGGTCAAGCCCGTAGACAGAGGATGGCCTTGAGGATGGTCTAGATCTGGTAGCACTGGCGTAAGATTTGTCCACCTCATCCTGCAAAGCTGACCTCATGGTGACGCTCAGCGCTGCTCCAAGACTCGTTCCCAGGGAATGAGACAAAGTGGGAGTGATGTACTTCTGCTGGTCTGTAATGTTTTTCCGAAGGCCAAATGTTATGTCATCTTGGAGAAGTTTTGCTTTGGAGGGGATGCTCCCAACTGAAGAGGTGTTGGAAGTCAAATAAGTCGAATAATCAAGCTCAAGGTCTCTGCTTTCCTGAATGGGTGAAAATTTAGATAATTTGGGATCCATCAAAGCCTTTTTATGTTTGGACTGCTTCTGATAAAGAAGGGCTGCTGGAAGCTGCTTGGCAGCTTGCTTTTCTAGAGTGAGCCTGCTTATGCTGTATTTCTCAGATTTGGGGAAATGTCTGTAGTTCGTATCTGCATGATAATAGTGGGAGAGGCCAGCTAAGTGATCCATGCTTTCTGCGCCCCTTCGGAACTCCTGCTTGATCTGATGTTTCAGAAGTTTCAGTTCATAGGGATCCTCCATTGAGTCTTCATCGGTCTTCATGTAGCTGTGCAGCCTGGAAGATGTTTGCAGGGATGAAAGGAAATCCGGGACCTCTTGCACTCTTCGGGCCTCGGTGGTCCGAAGGAGCCTATCGGCTTTGCCAAGATCCTTTTCGTGCAGCCCATAGGCAGAACTCAGAGTTGGAGCTTCTTTGGTGAGATCCCTCATATCATCCAGCAGCACATAACCACGTGTGCTGTGGTGCTCAAGGTCTGCATAGAAGGAGTCACCAGAGGTGCTAGAAATGGGGCTGCTGGCCATGCTGCTCCTCTCGTCCAGTCCCAGCCTCAGATCCAAAGTGCTATACTTGCTGCCCAGATGAGCCACTGAATAGGCGCTATCAGAGGACGCGGGTGCTATCATGAGAGACGGGTTGCGGATGATGTCATAGTTTGTTGTTATCTTGGGTTCCATGTATAATGAAGTTTGCCTTGCCTTTTGCGGGATCATCATCAATGGAGAGGAGAGCTGATAGGAAGGTTGTAAAGTTGGTGGGGGTTGAGCCTGAGGAGGGAAGGACACCGGCACCACGGTTTGGGTCTGGTAAGGCGAAACCTGCTGTTGATATAAAGGCTGCTGCTGCTGGTAATGAGATTGCTGCGTGTAGGGAGTGGGTGCCTGAGTAGGAAGGGCAGGGGAAGAGTATTGGTACTGCGTGTAAGGACTTGTAGGAGTTGCAAACTGAGTTTCTGATTGTGTCTGGGGCGGTATGAATTGGTCAAATTCTGTTTGGGGTGCAGTCCTCGGTCTTTCCAGGCCATGCTGGGATTCTGCCCTGGCCGGCCGGGTGCTGCTGACTTCACTATCGGACATATAATCCCGTTCCTCCGCTACCCCTTGCAAGTAGGCTCTCTCCCTCTTCTCTCTTTCCTTGAGCAGGGCTTCCTTGCGTCGGTTTATGCCCATTTCCAGATACCGGAGTTTTGCGTCTATTTCTTTTTCTTCCTCATCAAGCTCTGCTTGTTTTTTGCGAAGCTTAGCAGACTCTCTTTCTACCAAGTCTAGTTCTCTGTCTATATCCTGGAGGATTTTAGCTCTGGCCATTGTGTTGCTTCTGCATATCCTCCGGCGTGAAACTGATCCCACGGTGGAGAAGGCCGGTTGTGTTCCTGCCGAAAGGTCCTCGGGAGGCGGGTTGGGTAGTGTTCTCTTGACCTTCTTCTGCAGTCCTGATGATGCTGTGGCACCCGAAGTCTCTTTGGCTTGCTGCACACACAGAAACAGAGAAGATACATTGTTTTGGAAACGGATAGCACTACGTGTCACCCGTCAAGTATTTCAAAATACATGATACAATTTACTGAGCTCTTATGGAGCTCAGTATTAAAGAATGAAGTGTTTATCATTGTTCTAGACAGTTTGAAAAGTGAACCAATAAAATTCATAAAGAAGGGATCTACAGTTTCTTTTACCCATTAAGCAGAATTGACCTGCCATGCCAGAAGCAATGTCTTCGTATCGGGAACTGGAGAGCCAGCACTATGGAAAGACTCTTTATTGGATTTATTGAACAATTTGCCTTGCCCTTATGGGATTTATTGAACAGTTTGCCTTGCCACTGCTGGGAACAAGAAACTGGATAAGGAGACGTCTGATACTGCAGTGGGACAACAGAATCAATTCATGACCTGATCATCCATAATATTTTAGGCCTGCAGCAATCCTTGTCTTTTACCAGAACGTAAGATTGTTGTGCAAATTGAAGAGACTAGGGTGCCACAAAAAGTGTGATTTTGCCTGCTTTATTCAACTGCCAAAACAGCATCAATGCCTACAAAAATTTGAGCATATATACTAGAAGTGGAACAACAGAGAGAAGATTAGCATTAGGCAATATCGATGAAGAAACACTTCCCATGAGTGACAGGAATATGCTTTACCTACTTTCAATTTATACATTCTAGAAACCATGTCTAATGGGAATACTCCATTCTGGTTTGTATCTTACATACAATTTCCATTGAAGATAAGTAATGTTAAACAGAACACACAAAAAAGGAGAAAAACACTAAGCCAAAATAAAAGTTTAAAACAATTAAATGCCTGACATAAGAAAATTAAAATCCAATACCCCAATACCATTCACTAGACCAGACTACACTTTATCACTGCAAATCACCCTTGTTTCTAATAGCGTTCATTCAGCAGACTTCATTGTTCATTGTTCAGACTTTTTATTGTTTTTTGCTTTTAAAAGTTCTTCATATGTATATTTTTGTGCCTACTGTATTCTATTTTTAGTATTTATGATTTTTAAAAATGCACACAAAATGTTGGGATTAAAAACCCCTTCTGGAGGTAGATTGAGGATTATATTACAAAATTCTGAGAAGTAGAGGGGAGGGAAACGTATATGTTTAAAACTACATATTAGTTTGGGACAACTGAATCAAATTGATTTGTTTGAAATACAGAATGAATCTGGCCCATATTAGCTAAATAAAACTAATTTCTCAAATACAAATTAGATGGTTTCTGACATCATATCTTCTCACTGGGGCATGATTCAAGAATATAAACTTCCATTGGAAAGTAATGGTTGTTTCATAGATGTAAATCTTTCTAAATTGTGGCAAGTCCCATATTCAACTTTCAACATTTGGTTAGGATAAATCACTGGAGATACATAAGAGATGTATCATCTGTGCCAGAATTTCTTTAATCATTTCCCAGAAAATACCATCCAGTCACTCTGGATCAATTCACTAGTTTCTGGGCTTTTTTTTTTTTTTCTCTTCTGGCAGCCAGCAGACCCTTTGCTGCCCATTGGGAGACTAAAATAGATCTATTTCGGCCTTATAAGGCCTCATCAGTTAGCCACACCCTCATCTCATGTATCCTCCCTGTAAAGGTACAATATTTGTTTTTCTTTCTTTTTCGTAGGAAAAAGAAAGAAAAACATATATATATATATCTGTGTGTGTGTCTGTGTCTGTGTCTGTATATATCTATATCTATGTAGGTCTTTGGTTATTCGGGTTTTCTCCCGCATAAAATTGGAAGTGTCTTGCCGAAGTTTCAACGAAGTCTCATTTGTCATCTTCAGGCTGGTGTTTTCGACTTCGTGCTTCTAGATATGTGTGTATGTATGTATGTATATATATATATATATATATATATATATATATATATATATATATATATATATATATATATATAGGTCTTTGGTTATTCGGGTCTTCTCCCACGTAAAATTGGAAGTGTCTTGGTGACGTTTCGACGAAGTCTCATTCATCATCTTCAGGCTGGTGTTCTCGGCTTCGTGCTTCCAGGAGCAAAGACCTACATACAAACACCCGCGAAAACCTGAGAAAACACACACACACACATATATATATATATATATATATATATATATATATATATATATATATATATATGCATATTCTTTCTAGCCAGGTTTTACCTACGTAAACTAAGTTGTTTTGCAGCTCTGGTTGTGTGAAATCTCATTCACAAGCTTCAGGGCTTTTTTTCTGTTGACAAACTGCAACTCTGTGTTGCTCTCTGTGTTGCAGTTTGTCAACAGAAAAAAAGCCCTGAAGCTTGTGAATGAGATTTCACACAACCAGAGCTGCAAAACAACTTAGTTTACGTAGGTAAAACCTGGCTAGAAAGAATATGCACATAAAAGCCTACGAAAAAGAAAAAGACATATATATATATATATATATATTCTTACTTCTTCATAGGATTTATGTGTGTTTTTCCTCTAGCCAGGTTTTTCCTACGTAACCAAGGTTTTTTTGCAGCCAAACCTTGGTTACGTAGGAAAACCTGGCTAGAGGAAAAACATATAGATAGATAGATAGATAGATAGATAGATAGATAGATAGATAGATAGATAGATATAGATATAGATATAGATATAGATATAGATATAGATATAGATATAGATATAGATATAGATATAGATATAGATATAGATATAGATATAGATATAGATATAGATATAGATATAGATATGAAAGATTGGAGACCGGATAGAAATTGATGATCTCTTAAGGAGCGGGTGCACATTCTCCTCTTTCAAGGCCAAGGGGGCTTTGAGACCCACTCAAAGAAGCAGAAATCACTGCATGGATCCCATGACAGATCACCTCCCACGTGGCCTCACCTGCATCTAACATATTGATGGCTGAGTTTACAATCTGGAGCACCCTATCCCCTTCCATGGGAGGCACGGCTGGAAGCTCCCTCCAGAAATCCATACTGGACTCCAGGCACCTCCATTGGACCTGTTCACAGAGCAGATCTGAGTGACATTGCCTGCCAGATAGCAAGGATACTCTTCACACAATGATCTCCAAAATATTCCACTTCTGATTATGGTGATTTTTAGCTCATAGGATGACCTCAGCTGGACCCAACTTAACATTCTTGGAGAAGTAGAACACACAAAACCAAAAAGACTGATACTGAGCAAATCATTGGCAACTTATCTTTTCTGCAAATACGGTAGATGTGCTCCATATATTCCATGTGTTTAAGGAACCATACTTAATTACAATCCCTTTACTATACACAGAGAGGAGAAAAAACTTAGAAAGAAAAAGGCTAGTGTATATACAAGTGTGCCCTTATGATGTGAATACATATAAGTTTTTAAAAATAGACCAAATGTACAAAGAAAAATGTTGGTAAGTTAATTATGTAAAGAAACGACTACAGTATATCTCTTTTCAACTTTAAATAAAGTAGATATGGATAAAGTAAACTTATCCTAGTTTCTAACATGGCAGGCCTTCATTTCCAAAACCATTCATTAAACATTTCATCTACTCCAGTGAGTTAACAAAGCAATGCTCATTACTACAATGTATAGCACAACAATTCAGTGTCAACAGGTGAAGAAAGTGTTCTTACCAGGAAACCATCCGCATACTGGAAATGAGCTCTGGAGAGGAGATCTTCAGCCGTGGGGCTCAGAGGCTTCGGGTCTGACAAAGTACGCTGGATCCCCTTGGCAGACTCTGGGCTCAGCTGAGCAGCTGTGGGCACGTCGGCACGAAGCATTTTCTGAGAACTAGTATCTTCAGCCATCAGCTTCTCATAGGGCACAAAGGCCGACTCCATGACTGCAGCTGGAGAAACAGGTGAAATGGGAGAATAGAGGACTTTGGGAGATTTAGGAGCTGAAGGAGCTACCTGAAGGGTGTTTTCAGGATGAAGGTGGGATGAATAGCCTATTTCTAATGGCGTTGGGCGCTTTTTATCTTTCTGAGGGGAAGTGGCTTTATGATACGGGGGACTCTGGGTGTCTGAATCTGTTTCTGTCTGACATCCCAAACTTCCTCCTTTGTACGTCTTTTCTGGAGCTGAAATGTGTTTGACTATTTCTATCTTTGCATCTAACTGGGCCCTAACCGATGGAGTCCTTATTGTTCCGACAGGTTCAGTTTGTACAGATATCTCTGCCACGGTCTGTACCGCAATACTGGAGACCTTGGAAAAGGGTTTACCCTTATCCACTTCCACACTCCCTTCATATTTCCCTACACGGGTCTTTCTTCTTGATCTATTGGTGGGATCCCATTCGTCTTGGTCCTCATCATCTGTTTGAACACTTGTATCAACACTCTTTTTGGTTCTGCGTCTCCTGTCTGCATAGCCTAAGTCTGCACTATCCTCATCATCCGTTTGGACGCCGCTCTCCACTATCTTTTTAAGACCCCTGGGTTCATCTTCAGTGCCTTCATCGTGTTCCCCATAAAGGCCATGCAGCTTTGGTGTGGAACTCTTCTTTTTTAGTTGCTTTTCCTCTCTCACATCCACATCTTTAAGAGATAGCTCAGAAACAGAACTTAAGGTTCCTGGCTTGGGAACATACTGAGTCATGCCCTCCGATTGGACAGCGTACCAGCCTTGGCTGTCTGGAATTTCTATCCCCAGGAGAGCAGAGGTAGTGGTGATCACCTCCTCACCAGGCCAGAACTGGCTGCTTGCAGCGTATTGGCCATCGAGGAAGACTTGATCTGTGGTCGTTTTTGGGGACACCATTTCAGAAGGATCGTAATTATATTGATACATCTGGTGGATTTTTTGCTCTTCTAAGTGCTGGTGAAGCTGCTGTTGAAGTTGTTGAATTTGTTCGATATGTAGCTGCTGCTGAGCCAATGTTTCTTGTCTCATCATGAACTGAGCCTGCCTCTCTTCTTCCTGCTGATAGAGAAGGTGGTGCTTCATAGAATGCAGTTCCTCGAGCTTCTTTTGAACCATGAATTGTTCTTGTTCTCTAAACCTCTGTATTTCTTGACGTTCCCATTCTAGCTCTTCTGCAAAGCGCTGCTGCTTCAGTTTTTCAAGCTCCAGAAGCTCACGTTCTATGTCCAAATGCTGTTGCTTGTCTTCTTCGGTGTCAATGAGAACTGTTCCTTCATCTTCAATTCCATCTAGGAAGGCTTCAGAAGCTGTACTGAAGACAGGCAGTGTTGGCTCAGTGGCAATAGCTTCTAGAGGGAGAGGTTGTATCCCTGGGTCAATGCCAGGAACGGAAGTGTCTTTTTCAGAAGCTATGGTTGTCAAAAACTGCAATGAGCTTGGGAGCGCCTGGCTCTGTGGCAAGCTTGGCAAGGAAGGCACTGAATCAATGGCATGAAGAGAAGGCAGGTCTCGGACTGAAGTGCTGAAAATAGAGCCAGGCTGTGTGGTGATAGCAAATGTAGATGGGATCGGAGCTGCCACTGAGGAGTAAACCACCCCGTTGGAGGATCTCAACACACTTCCATAGGGGGCTCCTAAGGAGGAGACCATTCTTGCTTGGGAATACTGAGGTGCACTAATGCCAGAAATCACATGCCGGCTCTCTGGATATGGATCAGAAATCTTGCTTGAATAATCCATAATTTCACCTGAAATTATAGGGGAAAGTTATAGTCCAGTCCCCCAAAACACTGTCTTTAATTTTGGTGTGGATTCTGAAAGGCAGCCTACAGAGATGAATGATAAATATGAGCAATAAAGCGGGAAGGAGCTGCATGCAAATCTTCAACATTTTATTGGGCAGGAGAGGAAGAAAAAAAGAACATTTTCTGAGCATGCGGGCACATGCGGGTACCTCTTTCCATAAAACAACTGATGAAAATTGGAAAAAAAAATACATGGGTAAATTCCAACAAAATTTGCCACACTGTTGAACATAAAGCCTAACGGAAGGGGGAAAGGCAAAAAAAAAAAAAAAAAAGGCAAAAATCATCCTGAAATGAGGTGAGCAACATTGTTACTAAGTTTCCAAGAAAAGTCCGATGTCTTGTCATACTGACCTGTAGTGACTCTGCCAGAAGTCAAGTCTACTGCTAGATCGGCCGCCCCAACCTGGTACTCAAAGGCGTTCTTGCTCTTATACGGATAGAGCCCAGCCTCGGACAAATTGGTGTCTGACATGGAGGGCTTCATGCCCCCAGTTCCCCTGTAAGCGTAGGACCCGGAGCGGTCATACTGGTAGTGGTCATCCCTGTAGCCAAAACGATCTTCCGGAAGGGTAGTTGCTGGGGCTTGAGCAGTGCAGCTCCTCCCAAATGGCAATTTGTAAATCACATCGCAACAAACAGCCCTTTTCCCTGCAGTCAGATCTACAGGTTTTTCATCATCTTCTATTACAGTTGTAAAAAATCCTGAAGTCGTTTCATCAACGGTCACCATTGTTCTGTGGGATTTTGTAGTGCTCAGGTCAACTACACCACTGTCCACAGTTGTGTGAGCGGGAGAAGCAGTGATGCAATTGTTGGTTACCCCAACTGGAGGTGCGGTGGCAGGCTTTGTAGCGGCCCAGGTGAGTGCCGATGCTGGCGTACCCAGGGAGAGATTGATGGGAGCGTCTTCTCTGCCTGAAAAGAGGGCCTGGCTTCCTGTTATTCCAGGATCGAGCTCAAAAGGCTTTGACGTTGTTAACTGAAGTGGAGTTGTCATTCCATGCCCAAGGTCTATGAGGCTTTCTATACTTGCACTGTAACTTAGAGTAGATGCACAGGTCACCACTGAAACGGCATCAGCCACTGGAGCTAAAGAGAGGCTGACCATGGACACAGTACTAAGATTTATGATCCCTGGCTGAACTGTGCTTACCCACTGCCCAGAAGTGTCACCTGCCATTGTCTGTCTTCTCGCATCTGTAGGAGTGGCAGATAGGTCCATACAGCTATCTGTTCTATCAACACTAGTCTTAGTCAAGGTACGGAGATCCATAACATCACCAAAGACATGGGATCTTACGTTTTCTCTGTATTTAGTTCTCTCTTCCGCAGGTACTGTGTCTGGGGGTATAGTTATGGAAACGCTATCTAACCCGGCATTTTTTACGAAAGACATGGTAGTCCTGGCAATCCCTGTTGTTATTAGTTCTGTAGCGGACTTAGGCACCATGCCAAAAATTGGCTGTCCAGTAGTAGTAGTAGGGATAAAAGCAACAGCATTCAAAGCATCTGGGATACTCTTGCTTTGATCTGTTGTACTTTGCATTTGCAGTGAACTTACAGATGGCATGAATAATGTCTGTACAGCCTCTGGAGCTTGTTCCCTAAGGGGTGAAGCTGCAGGCCAACTGCTGATGGCTTGGCTGGTAATGGATTCAATCGGAGTCCCAGGCTCAGAGGGCAACGTGATAACAACATAGGTTTCCTGAGAGGGTTTGGATAACCTCGGGGAGGATTTATTAGAATGTGGAGATGATGGGGAGGTGGGAGAGGTCAATTTGTATTCAGCAGGGGAAATCAAGTTCAGAGTCATGGAGCTGGTAAAAGGCAGACCTGCTGGCTTGGACTGTGTTTCTGTTGGTTTATGAATAGCCACCGGTAACTGAGGAATGGCTGGTTTAGGAGCAATAGGAGGCTTTATTATTTCAGAAGGTCTGTGTGCGAATACAAGCCCTGCTGGAATTAAAGCTGGCTTAGGGGGGACAGGAGGTGGGGTCGGTGTGCATATTTTTGTGACAGGAGACACACTCGTTTTTATAGCAGAGGTATCTCCTACTTTGACAGTACTAATGGATGATACCATGATGGGAGCTGTTGTCACTGCAGTTTTAACTGGCGGCTTCTTTTTAGGATAAACGGCTGGCTTTGGTAGAATGGGTGGGGGAGGTGGGGGAGGTGGGGGTGGAGGAGGAGCGTAAGGTGGGGAGGGATGAACAAGAGATCTTTCCAGAAATGAGTATGTTTGGGAACTGGCAATGGAAGCTGGAGAAGTTTCAGATGCAGGGGTAACAGAAGAAACAGTACATAATGGAACTATGCAGATAAATTCTTGGTCAGATACAGCATCTATTCCTGCCACATTAATGGAAATCCTTGAATATTCATCTTCAGAAAGTCTCTTTAGTTCATTAAACTTTGCCATGTCTCTTCCAGCTTTGCCATCTTCTGCCAAGGCAGCAGGGACAACACTTGTGGGTTTTGTTTCCACAGAAGTGGATACAAAAGAATCGGTTTCAGGAAAGGTAACTGACCCCTGACTGGCATCAGTCAGATCTTTGGCTATGGGTGCCTTCTTGGGGGATAATGCAAGAGGTTCGTAGTCCTCAATTTGGGAAATTGTAGTAGCCTGTGCCATTGAAACAACCCCTTCTGAATCTGATAGTCCACTAAGAGCATCTACTGAATCTCTACAAATGGTAGTGATGCCATCTGATCCAGCTACAGGCGAAGGCGTACCAGTGGTGTAAACAGAAGATGTAGATGATGTGAGAGAACATGTATCCGATGGGAAAACAGGGGTGGCACTTTCTAAGACCTCTGAGTCTGTCAACATGGACGTTTCCTGGGAAATAATTTCTTCCATCTCACGGGCATAATCAGTGAAATAGTTATCCTCTGTTTCTTCAGCTGTAAAGTGCTGGGTAATTTTAACATCTGGAATGGGCAGCACTACAGGGCTCCCGGACGTTGTGTCTGAAACTGCTGAAGAAGTGCTCGAAACTAGGGAGTTACTATCTCCTGCTTCTCCAGAGAGGCTCCTCTTTGTGACAGAAACTAATTCAGGGGATGACTGAGTGGGACTGGAGCCTGGGGTCAGCTGTATTCCCTGCCGCTTCATCAGTTCTTCATAAACCACATCTGCATCTAGCAGCTGCTTTTCATCACTTGAAGATGGTGCCACACTGTCCAGGACAATGATTTCATGACTTTCGGGCATAATGTAAGAACTAGAGACAATGTCCTCCTGAGGCATAATTGAATGCAAAAGCTCTATCCTATAATAGGTGTCTTGTAAATCAATGGGTTTTTGCATAGGTTTTTCATAGATGTGCTCCGGGGTTTTTTTTTGCTCTTCCTCTTGGCTAAATTCCTCACACTCTTCTTGTTTTGAAAGGAGGTTGGACTCCCCACTGTAAGCACCCTCTACTAACGATTCATAGACATAGTCTTCTATGAGCATGCCGCCATATAAAGGCTCCTTCTCGAATACCTCTTCCCTTTCGTTTTCACCTGGAAGAGGTTTGGCCATCTGAGACGCCTGCAGCATTTCTTCATACACCTCCTCTGCACTTTTCAAAATCTTCTGATTGTTCCCTTGCTTGGCCATTCCGATGGGCTGCTCGTCTGTAGGAGAGTAGAGCGAGACAGCCGTTGGCAGCTTATAAACCTTCTGCACTTCTATTATTTTTTCTGGGCTGATTTCAAAAGCTTCAGGGTCAGATTCAATACTCGGGGAATATTCAGAGCAGGAAGATCGATGCAATTCCTCCATTTCTGCCGCCTGACGCAGTTCTTCGGTTGGCGAAGC
Source organism: Pituophis catenifer annectens (assembly GCF_029215685.1). Classification (NCBI taxonomy): domain Eukaryota; kingdom Metazoa; phylum Chordata; class Lepidosauria; order Squamata; family Colubridae; genus Pituophis; species Pituophis catenifer. Next base: position 77,267 of record NW_027256887.1, read on the forward strand.
GTCCTCGATCGGAGAAAGGTTACTGGGTGGTGTTTTTGGTCGCTCTCTCCTTCTCTGGGCTCTGAGCTCGTCTTTGTCTTTCTTAGACTTCTTGCTAGAGCTTTTTCGTTGTTGCTGTTCTAGTTCACGCTGTTTCTCCTGCTCCTTCAGCAACTCTTCCTCCTCTCTGAGTTCTTCTTCTTCGGAGGAATCTTCAATTGTCGGGAGAAGAGGCCCGTGTGTCCGATGTCTGGCTTTACGCTGTTGCTTGGTTTCTCCCCCCATTTTTTTGTGGCTGGGGCTGCTGTCGCTGTCTTCATCGAAGGATGAAACAGAGGTAGGAGATGTACCTGGGGTGAAGCTGGACGCATGCAAACTAGAGGATCCTTCTCCCCGTGATCTGTCCTCTGGTGAATCTGTAAGGCTCTCCATTTCTAATTCCGGCTCTTCATCAAAGTATAAACATCTCTTTGGTGTTTCTGATGCTTCAGAAAATTTATTTGTAATTGTACTGTTAAGTTCTATTGTTTTGAAGCGGCGAAGACCCCCTCCTCCGGTGGCACTAATTTCTTCACTCTCTTGACTTTTCGTCTCTCTATATTTTGGTTCTGGACTTTCATCAAAAGCCTCGTCGTCATCATCATCATGCCAGGAATGGCGCCTTCCAGAATCCTCTTCATAGCCTGCACTACTTTTACGCGACACCCTCTTATGTTTTCCGCCTATTCCTTTTTTGATCTTAACTTCTTCCTTCTTCTGAGTTTCATTTGCACTAATTTCTTTTAATTGTTTTCTGATGTATTCTTCATCTTCGGAACCGGAAGCATCTTCGTCAGCGCTCATTTCCATGATTTGCTTCCGAATAAAATCCTCATCATCGCCTGAATCTGGACTGTCTTCTGCTTTGCCTTCATCGTCGCTGCTTGAGGAGTCAGCGCTGGTCTGCCTTCTTCTTCTTCGTGGCACAGGGGAGTTTTCACTCTCACTGCTGTCTTCCACAGAGTCATAGCGCGGCCTTCTGGTTGATGCACTCTCTGCCACCCCTGCTGTCTGCTTGGGCCTTTTCTGAGGGGGCAAAGTTTCTTTACTGCCTTGTTCAGGGTCTCCTTCATCTTGAATGCTCGGTTTTCTCAAACCTTCTTCCTCAGAACCAAGAGGCTCTGAGGTGACAGGCAAGAGTGCCGTTTCACGAGAGACCTTTGTCTGCTCAGCAGAAAGGCCTTTGGTTCTTCCAGACTTCTCCTCCACGAGGCTTGTGACTTGAGCTTCCAGAATTGACAAGACCGTGCTTTCTAGCTTGGCCAGGTCAGAGGGGCTAGCTGGGCTGCCCCTTTGTGAAAGAGACTCTTTCTCAAAAGACTCTTTCAACACATCCTTCTCATCCGTCTGAATAAGACTTGGAATTTCACCAAGTGAACTCGAGACGCCATCAGAGGAATATCCTGTATCACTCAAGCCTTGAGGGCTTTTGGGCTGCTGAGAACTTGATATGTCTGATTTGTCATCTTCTTTTTCCTAAAACATATATAAACATACAGACACATATTAAGATTTACCTTTTCAAGGTAACAAAATAATAAATTTACCAACTAGTATAACTGTAATTGTGAAAACCTTGAAAAAGCAATGTGAGTGACAAAATTTGGTTAAGCTAGAACTTTTAATTTTGCATTTAAGCAATATAAAATACCACTTAACTTATATTTTCCCCAATTAAATAGAAAATAACTGATTCTCAATATCATTCAGGAATATTTTAAAGTGTGGCGCTATATTTAATGGGACCACCATCTTATTTACATTTAACATGTAGTATAAGAATACTTTGGTGCACATTCAGCAATAGAAAAATTCAAGTTGCATAACATTACAAACATCTCTAAGAAAAATGACATGCTTCAGTGAAGATAAACTGCATGTAGAAGAGTCAAAACTATTTCAATCTTTAAATTTACTAAGGGTTTGGTTTAATTTAGTTTGAGTTCTTTTTTAAAAAGTTGTTATGAAGATAAAATCTGTTCTATATAACATATACGTAGAACAATCCAATTTAACACTTAATATGTTACTGACTTATTCCAGGCTGCCTGCTGGTTCTTGAGGCTGATGGTTGTCAGATCCTTCAAGCCTCAAGTTAGTATTCTAAATTTCAGAATAGCTGACTTTTATAAAGGAAAAACAGTAAGGATTCCATGAATGAAAATCCTTCCCAGAAAAATATTAAGGAGCAAAGCCTCAAAAACAAGACAGTCACAGCCCAAATACAGGGGACACTACGGAGAAAGTAAAGTAGGTGATGAAACACAGCACAGAGTTCTCTGATAAACTGTGAAACAAAAAGGATAGGTATTACAAAGGGAAAGAAAAGCATATAACATATGCATAATATTAGAGAAGTCCAAATCTGTAGATAAGGCTCAGAATTTGCTGAGGCTTGCAATAAACACCAAAATTAACAACAGAAAAGGTTGTGTGGAACAAGAGGAAGGTCAGTAAGCAATTGGTCTGTGAGTTGCAGTCATTGGCTATAGGTAAAAAATTACAGGGAGAAGCAGAACTATTTAATTATTATGTTTCATTATACTGTGCAAGGTGCAATTTAAATTGAGGTCAACATACGTGTGCAATTGCTAGAAGGGTGCATAGTTGTTTGGAATTACCAATAGAAGAGAATATTTATAGCTTAGGGTTGAACTGTGTGTCCTTAGTGCTCTCTGAGCTTGGTTGTTTCCTTGCAGCAGTGGTGAAATCTAAAAATTTTTGCTACCGGTTCTGTGGGCATGGCTTGGTGGGCGTGGCTTGGTGGTGATGTGACCAGATGGGTGTGGCCAACTTGCCATCACTCACGTCACTCATTATTAGAGCCAGGAGCTGCACATTCTGAAGCACATCCTGCCCTTCTTAAAACCCCAATGCTTTGAGTTTCCCTCCACTATCCGGTGTGGGAAAGAGAGAGTGTGGAGAAAAGTCCAGGCAAATTGAGAAGGAGCAATAGGTGGGATGTGGGAAAGTGGACAGAAGTATCCAGGCAGAAGGCTCGTTTTTTAAGTGAGCTCAAGGCTGCCTAAAGAAAGATTGGGAAGCTCAGCCCCAGGCCCTTTCCTCCTTGGCGGCCAGTCCCATTCTAAACTTCCTGTAGAACTCCTGAGGCCGAAGGGCTTTAAACGGGGGCTGGGAACCCAAAAGCTGGCTTTCTCAGAATTTGCACAGGACTCCCTGTCACCTGTCACATTTACTTAGGGGGAGGGTTCAAATCCCGGAGTGATGGGGAAATGAGTGCCTTTTAACTCGTCACCAATGCCTCAGGGTGGGGGTGCGCACTAGCTCCTCATCTGAACCCCCCGAGCCTCCATCAGTGCTGCACACGGAGCCGAAGACTTCATAGGCGGGCTGTGGCGGGATGATGCATTTGGCCACAGCCAGGGCTAGCCTGCATTCTCTCCATCCCATGCTCAGTTCATTTCCCTTCCATGCAACCATCAATAACTCACCCTTTAACATGATTTGTAGACCTCAAATCTCAGTGTTTGCAGCTGAGGGAAACGCCAGGCCCTTCCTGGAATAACCCACTGCCCTCCCTGCCTGCCTGGCTGCAGACGTCCACCTGCCCTCCTGGAGCACCGCCGCCGCCGTTCGCTTTCGTTTCATAGTAGGAGAAGGAAGAAAGCAAATGGCGCCGTCGTGGTGGTGCTCCGGGAGGGCAGGCGGATATCCCGGGTTGCTGCACATGTCCCAGGGCAACGCAGCGGCGGAGTCTCCACCAAGGGCTGCCCACCCACACACTGGCCAGGCCAGGCTGGATGCTGACCTTCGAAGGCAAGCGGGTATGGGGGACCAACAGGAAGGCAGCGCGGAAGGCAGGCAAGCATGGCAGGGCTGTGGGGAAGGGAGTAGGCTGCTAGCTCCCTTCCCCGCAGCCCTGCCATGCTTGCCTGTCTTCCACGTGGCCTTCCACTTACCTGCCTTCACAAGCTGGCCATGGGGACACTGGGAAGGTAGTGCAGCAGGCAGGCAAGCATGGCAGGGCTGCAGGCTGCGGATCAATTCGGGGGCATGGCCAGCCAGCGGTCACTACCCATTCAGCGAACCAGCCACAATGTCCGCTATCGGTTCACCTGAACCGGTCCGAACTAGTAGCATTTCAAAAGAATCAAAAGAAAAAAGAAAGATTTCACCCCTGCCTTGCAGGCGTTTCATTACCCAACTAGATAACATCATCAGTGCTGGAGGAGAGGAGAGCTTGCTCTCTGATTACATATAGGAACTAACCATATCTAACTCTACTTAGTTTTTTCAAGACAAGACAAGGTTCACTAAGTGCTGCCACCTGCTGTAAATTACTCCCTTCAATCAAGCATAGCTCCTATGAATATCTCCAAGTAGTTTTTCTGGCATGACATAGAAATAGATTTTGTCAATTCTTAACAAGAGAGGAATGTTAAGCACTTACTGTTTTTTCTCTCACTGACTCCACAGGATAAGATTTTGGTAACGATATGGGTAGATCTTTGGGTAGTTTATGAGCCTTTGAAATGGTTTCTGATATCATGGGATGTTCTTCCTGCTGTTTTGTTTCAACATGCATTTCAGCTTCCGGCTTTTCTTCAAACGATTGCTTTCGTTCTAGTACGTATCCGATTTTGGGGAGATGGTCTGAGGCTTCTGATGGTGGCATTTGGCCGTTACTTGTCTCGGAAGACTTTGGTTCCACCCTGGGCAATTTCACTTGTTTTAGTTCCTTAAATTTCACAGAATTTTTTAAAAGCTGATCGGCAGATGCCGTTTTCATTATTTTTGCTGGAATTCGTTTTGAATCTTCTTTCTGAATTTGATCAGAGGATAGTATTTTGGCCAATTTTGCCTGCTGAAATTTTGGTTCAACTTTCACAATTTCACCATCTGAGGCTACTTTTGTCATTTCGTCTCGATAAATCTTTGGTTCTGGCTTTTGAACAACTTGTGGAATTTTTTCAGCTGATGGTATTTTTTCCAAGGTCACCCGATCCATCTGACTCTGATCAGCAGATGGTAATTTGACTTGAATGGCTGGGTCTTCCTTCTGAGGTTCCTCCCTGGCCAGTTTTACCAGTTGATATTTTGAGTCTTTGGATAGAGGTATTTTCACATGTTCCATGTTTATCTTATCATGTGAACGCTTATCAATTGTAGCCAGTTTTGACTCATTTTTAAGAATTTGATCAGCAGATGACGATTTTCCCAATTTTTCCTTTTCTGCTTTTGAATCTTCTTTTGAAATTCCTTGAATGATTTTATCAACAGATGTTGTTTTTGCTAATTTTCCTGGTGAAAGCTTCGAAATATCAATTTTAAAAATTTCTTCTTGGATCCTACCAGTAAATGTCTTTGTTAAAAGTGTGTCTTTCTTTACCTTTAGATCTTCTTTCTGAATTTCTGAACCAATCTTTGGTTTTTCAGATGGCAGGGCAGGTTTTGCTGAAATCTGTTGTTGTTGGTGCAACTCAGTAGGTTTGGACTGACTTTGAAGGACAGGATTTGATGGTCTCACTGGGGATTTTGGAAACATAGGAGGAGTGATTTTCTCTATATCCCCAAGTTGTCCTGATAGCGCCCTTTGAGTTTGGCAGTTTAAGCATAACCATTCTTGGACCTGGAATTTAATGAATGGCATTATATTACTAAAAACGTATCTCACTAAAATAGTAACACTGATATTTGTAACTCTAAACAGCATCCTGACTTTAAAAACAAGGTAACTTACTTGACACTGAAACTATACTCTTTTTGACTATGCTGACTGCTTTCAGACCTGCTCTTAGCAAGATGGACTATTGTGTTCCTCATTTTTTCTGCTAGAATGGTACCTTTGTTTATGCCATGGTGATGGTGGCCCTTGCATATTTCATATTCTACAGTTAGATTAGAATACAGCATAGAATTCAGGACAAGGATTGGGCCCAGGGTTGAGTCCCTTGGGAAAAAGCTTTTGCATATAGGAGAGAATCACAATTAGGATTTCCTTTCCGATACAGAAGCTTGCCAGCAGTGGTGGGATTCAGCGGTTCTGTCCGGATCGCGCGACTGCGAGAGGCTCCGCCCACCCGTCCGGACGTAATGTGCGACTACTGCGCATGTGCAGAAGGCTGTGTGCATGCACAGAGGTGGTGCATGCGCAGAGGTGGCACATGTGAGCAAAGCAAGTGCGCCTGCGCGTGTGCTCACATTTGCGAACCAGTAGGGAAGGTAAGTGAATCCCACCTCTGCTTGCCAGGATAATGATGGTGCATTCTTCTAGAACCTGCCTTAGAATAATCAAGAGCCATTTGCTCAAATGTCTCCCTTTCTCCCCCCCCCCAAAAAAAACACAACAACAACAAATTATGGAAATTCACCTAGTTCTATTTCTATGCCTTCAGAAGCAGCTCATGTTGTTTTAATGTATTCCATGTTTTCCTGTCATGAATATTTCTGATTCAAGACTTTCCCATAAGTTCCTCTTTTTTATTGTTATTCAGAAAAGAGTTGTTTGATTTCTCAATAATAGAAAGAAATTCTCCAAGATGGCCAAAGAGACAAACAGCTTCCCCCACACTCCCAAGTTTCATGAATTTGCCTATGTGAAAGTTTTTGCAATTGGACTACAGAAAAGTAACATGACTGAATTCAAGATGGACTTCAGTAAGCCTAACCACACTACTATTTTTTAGTAGAGTGTAAGAAGCACATGCTATTTAATAAATATATGATTTATTATATATTTATATTTATAGATTTATTATATATTTATATTTATAGATTTATTATATATTTATATATTTTTAGTAGAATGTAAGAAGCACATGCTATTTAATAAATATATGATTTCAGCAATTCAGTTATACGTATACATGCATTATGTATAATCAGTTACATTTCAAAACAATAGAGTAATGTCTATATAATTACTAAAATTATATTAATTCAGAGAATAACCCAAAATGGCGAGCAAGAGTGAATCACCTATGGGAAACAACCTGGAATTTCTTTCCCAAATAACCAAGTTCAAAGCCATAAGGATCTACTGTGTCATTTTATAAGCATATCAAACCTGAGATATGAGAAAAACATACAAAAGATAAAAGAAGGGTACAAAAATCTCTGTAGGGTTTGAAGAAAGATATCTGGTGGTGCTTGGCACTTGCAACACAGCAGATAGCACATCCTGGCCAGTTCCTCTGAGATGCCAGTGCTTGTGGCTACTATTTTGCGAGAGCAACTATTACTAGAAAGCAGCACCTCCTTATATCGTCTGGTATCTTCAACCAAACCTTGCTTGATGACACTCAATTGTTATTGGTTTAAAAGAGAATCCAGTTGAACTCAGCTACTGATGAACCGCATAAGCAATTTGGACATGTTGCTATGAAAGTGATTGGCCATTGCTTTCTTCCAAGGGTTTTTCTCCACTTCAAACCCAGGGTTAAAATGTTGTATGAATTGCTTGAGGTATTTGGATAGCGTATAAATAATTTTGGTCTAGTGGTAAAGGCATCAGGCTAGAATCCAGGAGACTGAATTCTCATTCTGCCTTAGGCACGAAGTCAGATGGGTGACTTTGGGCCAGTCACTCACTCTCAGCCCTAGGAAGGAGGCAAGGGCAACCAGTTCCAAAATCTCACCAAAAACGGGCAGTTTTTTGGTTCCTTTGAATCAGCTAGGACTACGGGGCAACTGTACCCCCCCAAAAAAAAGAGGGGGGTGTAATCTTTAATCAATTTATTTTCTGCTGCTGCCAATTTCTCCCTACCCCACCCTCCTACGTCTTTTTTAAAGCAAGAAACCCAACACACTAGGACAGTGATGACTAACCTTTTTCTCTTTGGGTGCCAAAAGTGCATGCCTTTGTAATAGTGCGTGCTGGCACCCATAATGCAATGTGCATGCTCCTGCACACACACACACCCCCGCCACCCCCACCCCCCGCATGGGCCCATTTCCGCACTTCCGGAACACATGTGCCACTCCCACCACACATGCATGTGCGATCCCCATGCATGCGCGCACGTCTCCCGCATGTGCATCCCAAAAATCAGCTGGCCAGTGGGAGGCGCACATGTGCATGAGCAGTGGGCATGAGGTGGACGACGGTTCGCCAGCAGAAAGGGCTCCGCGTGCCAGCTGTGGCCCGCGTGCCATAGGTTTGCCATCACGGCACTAGGACATTGGATAACAATAACAGATTTCTCTATAATTGATGGTAGGTTGCTGTATTCTACCCTGAGTGGGTAACAATAAAGGATTCCCAGCATAGTACCATAACTTTGTTTTACCATTCTGCTTTTTTGCAACAGCTATGCAAGAGCAATGGACTTTATCAGCATGCATTGGCAGGATAATCTTTTTGCCTGGGAAGGCTTGAAGAATGGGGAAGTGGCACGATGGCTCCTTCAGAAGGGAAGTTCCTTCCTTTCCTTCTCTACTATAAACATCAGTCACCTCTTTGCAAGGATCAAACTGATAAGGTTGTCCCTGTTTTCCAGCAGGAGGGAGGCAGCAGATCTTTCTGAGATAGTTGCTGGGACTTTTTAATGATCAAAATCCAGAAAACTGAGGTCAGGCTTTGTGAACTACAACAAAACAGATGCTGAGGGTTTTATTAGTAAGGTAAGAGATCTTGCAAAAGGATAAGTTTAAAGACATTTAAATTTTTAAAGAGCAATATTTGATATGTAATGTATAAACCAGTATTGGGTTTCAAATCCCGGCGCTACCGGTTCACTATGGGTAGCATGCAGGCATGGTTTCTGCAAGCATTTTTGATGATGTCTAGGCGGGTGGGCAGAGCTTCCCACCACCACCGCTACTGGTTCGCCCAAACCGAGAGCAACCCACCACTGGTATAAACATTTCCACGGCACAAATTTAACAAAATCTTTACTTTAGAATGCAAGTACATACTGGATTTAGAAAGAAATGGAACATATCTGTTATTTATATTGCCTCAACAATCTCTGGAAGATCTGATTCAAGCTTAGGAACTGTGGTTGTTAGCTGATATTTTATTTTGTGTTATATATCACTTACTGTTTATTTGTATCCTGTTTACTAATTTATCAACCCAGCTTTTTTCAGTTTTTGCTCTATCTTTTATAATCTAGATTATTTTGTTTGCTTTAGTTTTCATTTATAGTCATTCTTATTTTCCTTTTGCATTTTAGATTATGCATTTTATACAGTTAACTTTTGTAAATATAACATTATTTTTAATTATTATATATAAATTTTATCCTTACAGTGTTTTAACTTTGATTAGTCTATTATAGCTTTGCTAGTGTATTTATTATTTGTTTTGATGGCTGCCCATTCCCCTGCCCCCAGTGATACTGGGTGGGGCTTACCACTGTAGGAACAAACGCCTGTAAGCTGCCCAGGATCATGAATGCAAGCCAGGTGGATACGTAAACTGAACAAACGAATAGACAAACAGATAAAAATACAGACGATACAAAAATAGATCAGGAAGTAAAATGCATAGTATCTGCAGAATCATAAGAAGCCCTGGACGTAGTGAACAAACAAGACTTTGTTCCACATTCAGGGTCCCAGGCTCAGGCACAGGGCAATGCACCGGAGCTGGGGAGGCCTAAAAGCCACCGCTGCTCAGTCTTGAGGCGAATCCTGTCCCTCCTCACCTGGACCTCCGCCCCGCAGGGATCAGGCCCTGGGACAGGATCTCCACGGCACGGATTAGTTGTCCCAGGTCCAACCGAGCATCACAGGGATTCAGGCATGGAGGCTGCACATAGCAGCCCAGAGGGAGAGTCACTGTCAAAGAAGACCCATCAGGGCATGGGTGGAGATGGGTCATTTAACCTTCTGGGGCAACCAGCTTGTTTTTGGAATCTGCATAAGGAATCTCCAAATGACCCAGTTAAGCACATGGAACAACCGGGGGCATGCTTCTTTATAACCTCCAGGGTTAATATTTGGATAAAAATAATGTATGTTTAGCTATTGTTTTGATTTGTCTTTCCCATGCAATCTGCCACAAACAGACAGTGATTTGGCTCTGGTCTGTACAGTGGCCTGCGCAATAGGCCTCATAGCTCCTATTAGGACATTGGATGCCGGCTGTCTGAACGTTTAAGGAAGGCTTCTTCTTCTTCTTTGTCTTTGTCTTCTGTTTGTGTGGAATTGAAGCCTAAGTGTATCATCACCTACAAAAACACCCAGATTATTTTCAGCTGAATATATAGGTGAGATATTTAAATGCAACAGAGAGACCAAAAGTGCTAAAATAGAATCTCTCCAGAGACCTGTCAGGTTTCATGCCATGGATCTGATTTAATGAAGTGATTTTCTTTGAATACTAAGTGGGGCTAGGGTGCAGCAACACAGAACTATTTTTTTTAAAAAAATTACAATTTAAGTGTACACTATTTTACTTTTTCTGTCTTATCAACTTTTTTCCTGCAAAGATGATAATTGTGCATAAACAGGCTATCCCATAGCTTATGAGGGACATAGGAGGCTATATAGACGTTGCTATAGTCAATACAATGATCACCCCATAAGTTGGAGAAGTTGCTCCCTGCTTTGGCTGGCATGAAATTTTCTCTTCCCAGGGGGTTATCATACTTTCAAACAAATCAATTCAATGTCTGAAAATATTCATAACTTTTTTTTTACACAATATTTTTTTTAACATACAGCTGATAAGTAACATTGGTTGACTGTCACTTGCTTTGAAATCCACTCACTGCTGCAAACAGCAAGACCCTAATTTAGCTTGTCATAAGTAATATAATTTTGGCTAGTCTAGCAAACCTAGACCTGAAAAGTCTAGGTAATTTATTACTCTGGTTAATCAACAAGTCCAAGTTCAATTCAGTTCAGCATGTATTTATTTATTTGTTTATTTTGGTACAACAAAAAAACTGATGTTTATTCAAGCCCAGGCTTGATAGTTAACTCCTCCACAAAACACTTGACTATTGTATGGCAATAACTGTAAGCATTGCTAGAACTCCCACGTGCGAGGAATCCTATTGAAAAGTTATGGGGACAGTTTGGGATCGTTTCAAAGTCACAGAAGCTAGGCTGTCAGGAGAAAGGGCATAAGCCAATCAGACAAAAACACACTCTCTGTGAATCAATCCACACAAGCAGCATCTGGGAGATGTTTTCTGTAACAGTGTGGTGATAAGAGGTCAGATCAAGCTTAATTCTTGGTCACTTCAGGGAAAATACAGAAAGTGGTTTGGTGTTGCTTTTTTTTCAGAATATTTTTTGACTTCTCAGTTCAGTCTACAGTCTTTGGATTTCCCATTCTATTAACAATCAGCTCTGACTAGTTTCACATCTGACGCACTACCTGTGAGAAGTGCTTTTTCATCCAGGTAAAATGTCAACAGATGTTTTTGGCTTCCTAGTCTGATATAAAGCCTGGGAATTGCCTTGTGGTCACCTATCCATATACTAAGCAGGTCCAATCCTGCTTTGGTTTTTCAATATCAGCCAGGTGCAAGAACACTCTACAGTACAGGGCAGAGGAAGTAGAATATTGCTTTTCTTATAGACTTTAGAAGGATCCCTATTACATTTGCCTAATAAATTCTGGGTCTGGTTTCAGCATGTGGTTCTGTTTTTATTTGCTAGAATGCTGCTCTGTGATAATGCTTTACAAGATAGCCTACAATTTCTTTGATGTCTAGAACAAAACAGAGGGTGTTATCCAGTGGTGGGTTGCCCCCGGTTCGTATCGGTTCTATAGAACCGGTAGTAAAACCGGCCGGAGGCTCCGCCCACTGACCCTGATGTCATAAAAACGCTTCTGTGCTTGCGCAGAAGAGAGCGCACGCAAGTGAAGCAAGCACCTGCACACCTGCACACAGCCCCGTTGCAAACCAGTAGTAAAGGTAAGTAGAACCCACCCTTGGTGTTATCCTTAGTTAGGCTAAATAATCCTGTTAGATATTCTAATTTAGACGACACTGTCCAAGTTAAACTTCATCTTAGGTGAAATCTCAATCTCTGCGACAAATTCACTCTTCATTCATAAAGTTATAAAAGAGGAATAAATGCACGCATAGAAGAACACAAGAACTCAGTCAGAAAAGAGGAACCAACTTCTTCCCTGGTCCAACACCTTAAAGCCACAGGACATGATATTGACTTTAAAAAGACCAGAACTATCGCCAAAACTGAACACTTTAACAACAGAATAATCAGAGAAGCCATCGAGATAGAAAAACGCCCACACAGCATGAACAAACGAGACGATACCTCCCACCTACCAGCCATTTGGAAACCCGCCCTTATTGACAAACGAGTCCCCAACACGACGAATGACACCAGACCCACACTCACGAGAGCCACACAGGATGTCACCACCACACATCCACGCAGAAAGCAGACTCAAACCCACACTGATAATGAGCCACGACCAAGGACCAGAAGCCAGACCGCAGCTGCATCATTAGCCACTTTAAACCCCTCCAATCCATACATGAAGCAGACTGACACCCACCATGAAGAGCTTGCACGGCCACAAACATGAAGCCAAACAACAACAACGCAGCTCACCAGCTCAAATCCCCCTACAACTCAGACTAAGCTGAGCACAACCAAGCCCCCACCCAAACAGAACACACCCCCAGCCAATCAGAGCACAACCAACCCCCCATCCAATCAGAGCACAGCCAAGCCCCTAACCAATCAGAACACACCTCCACCCAATCAGAACACAGCCAAGTTCCCACCCAATCAGCTCACACCCCCACTAGCAGTTAAAAGGAAGAGACAGCTGCGATCTCACATTGCTCCTGGAAGCACGAAGCCGAGAACACCAGCCTGAAGATGACGAATGAGACTTCGTCGAAACGTCGCCAAGACACTTCCAATTTTACGTGGGAGAAGACCCGAATAACCAAAGACCTACATATATATATATATGTGCACAATGTACCGGTATTAGTAAATAACATATAATATCCTAATTGTACTTTCTGAAAACATGTGCAAATTAGAGAAAAAAAGTTTGGAAACTTGGAACTGACACAGCCAGCTGCAGCTTAGCTTCCTGCCAAATTCTTTAGAGAGGTGGGCTGCTGCCGGTTTGAACCGGTTTGCTAGAACCGGTTGTTCTGATTCTGCATGGTTCAGAGAACTGGCAAATCGGACCACCCCGCCTGTTTTTCAGGCTGTTTTCGACCGTTTTCAGGCTGTTTTTAGGCACTGTTTCCGGCCAAAATCAGCCTGGAAAACGGCCTGAAAACAGTCTGAAAAACACCCAAAAAACAGGTTGTTTTTCAGGATGTTTTCAGGCCATTTTTCTGGCCAGAATCAACCCGAAAAATAGCCTGAAAACGGACCAAAAAACACCACAAAACCAGGCCATTTTCAGGCCATTTTTTGAACTGTTTTCAGGGTGTTTTTCTAGCCAAAATAGGCCCAAAATGGCCTGACAACTGCCTGGAAAAGGCCTGAAATTGGCCCAAAAAATGGCCTGAAAGCAGCCCAAAAAACCTGGCTGCAAGAGGAAGAGAAGTCAGGTGAGCTGGACCCAGACAGGTCCTGTGTCCCCTCGTCCCAGAAGCAACAACTTTGCACTCTTCCCCTCTCTGCTAGCCCCCTTCTCTGCATGGGATTGCCCAGCAATGGAGATGGAGAGGGAGAAGGGGGCACATTTCTGTGTGCTCCCATTTCTATGTGGCACTCTCTCCTCAATGCTAGCGGCCGCCACTGCCCACTTCTCCCTCTCCGTCTCCGCTGCTGGGCAATCCTGTGCGAAGAAGGGGCTAACAGAGATGGGAGAGTGCAAGGTTGCTGCTTCTGGGATGAGGGGACTGGGAAGCGTCTGGGTCCAGTTTACCCAGTTTCTTTTCCTCTCGCAGACAACATTCCCAGTCTAGCTTGACGCAGTCTCTCTCTCTCTCTCTCTCTCTCTCTCACACACACACACACACACACACACACACACACACACACACACATAAACGGGTTGGATCTTTCTTTCCTCCCACGCCCCCCTCCCCCCATCGGAGACCCCTGGATTCCCTCACCAACCCTGCCTGTCCCATACAGGTACCACCCACGCAAGTGATGTAGAGTTGGCCATGCCAACTCAGTCACATGACCCACCCCCAGCCACGCCTACCCAGGCAGTCATTAGGGCAGAGAACCGGTTGTTAAAAAATTTGGAGCCCACCACTGGTTCTTTATTATTACCATGATATGTGAGTAAAAGCTAATTTCTGATGCTCATAGGTTTTATGCTTCACCTCAGAGGTGGGTGCTTGGAGGTGTGTGTCTAAGGGCAACACCTGCAGCTCACTAATTGTATAAAAGCATAGCAAAATAGGCCCCTCCGGTTTTTGTAAACGACACAGGCAATCATGTTCAATCCCCCTGCTCTCCACAACACAATATATAATAATGCTGAACTACATTGTAAGAATGTCATCTCCTCTTTTAACTCTACAATAAGTAAGTAGAGAAACACCCATTTCCATGGCAACTCCTTATTTATAAAAGTGACTATTGTTTGTGTCTGCGCTAAGATCCTGAACGTCTGGACTGTGTTTATAGGCCAAAGTAATTTCTAACCCAGGATGAGTTATACATCTTTATATTTTCTCTGTTATAAAAATAAAAGGCAGCAATTATTTCTCCAGACATTGGCTATGTCTATCATTAATATGCTTTTATGTGTTGGCCAGAAAAGCAAGGAGTGAGCAAGATTTCTATAAAGCAAAAGAGCCAAAAAAGTATCTTGGCTGCTTAAACGGCTGGCTGAACCCTAATTTGTTTTAATAGACAGACAGATAGATAGAACTGAGGATGGGGGAATTACAGTAGGGCTTTAGGAGGAATATCCAGGATTCACAGATTTTGTTTCCCTTCTGTTCAGTCATTTCTGATTCTCAGAGATTGGCCAGAAAAGTCCCTGAATTTTTCTTAGCATAATTTTTTTCAAAAGTGGTTTGCCGTTGTCTCCTTCCTAGGGCTGCGAGAAAATGACTGGCCCAAAGTCACCCAGATGGCTTTGTGCTCAAGGCTGGACTAGAACTCACAGTCTCCTGGTTTCTGCTGATGCCTTAACCACCACATCAAATTGACTCTCCAAGGACTCATTGGAGGACTCCACCTATCAGCCCTTTCAGTTTCATAAGTTCTAAAGCAGGCATGAAAAGAGAAATAAAACTCTCCTTTCCTTTCCCGTTTTGTTAGAAACTACAGCAGGGGATAGTGGACACTGCAGTTATCTGGAGACAGCAGAAGAGAAGAGAAAGAACAGGAGAAAATTACAAAATACAAAGACCTGAAAACAGAAATAGGATGACTGTGGGGGAAAAAAAGGGAGGTGGGGAAGGTAGTGTTACACAAGTATGTTCTCAGGTTCGTCTTATGGTCACTCACTCACACACTCACAGGCCTGGAAAACTGCTACACTCAATCCAAAATCAAATCAGTGAATGTAAAATCACAGCAAACTTTTACTGATACTATATATTTTTGCGCCCTCTCTCTCTCTCTCTCTCTCTCTCTCACACACACACACACACACACACAGACACTCATCCACACTTACCCAGCATCCACTGCTAGGGCTGCCAGGCACTAGCCAGAGGGACAGAAGCCACCAAGTCTGGGATCCAAAACGTCTCCAAAAAATAGGGCTGGGCAGGCTTCAGGAACTTTTTATCCCCCAGGGTTGGCCTCCCATGTGCTCAGACCCAACTCCTTTGTTGGTCAATCTTGGAGGGGGGACTCCCACGTACTCAGGCCCAACTTTTGTCCTGTTGTTCCCTTAACTAACTCGGTTCCTTTCCTTTCCTTGAGGGAGCTTTTCCTGGCTTTCGTCCATCCCGCTCACCTGCCTTCACCTCTTCTAGGTGTGGTGGCTTCGGCCTGGTTCCCAGAGCACCATCAGTCACAGGCGCCTTGGGGGCAATCCCAAAACATCTGGACCACCACTGGAGCTCTGACCCATTCGCCGTCAGTCAATCACCAAAGGCTGCTTTACTCGGAACAGCACACAGTTTGCGTCAAGGCCTTCAACATCAAACATCCAAACCTGCCTATCCAAATCCTCAGGAAAGAATCAATAGTTGGACAAAAATACCAAATCCTGTCTATAAACATATGGCCGACTGTGAGACCAACCATAATAATAAACAAATTACCAAATACCAGGATTAGCCTACAACAGCAACAATCATAAAATAATTCTGAAATAATGTAAGCACATTGACCAATCCAAATAAAACATAATAATAACAGGAGGTTAAAAAAAAGCTTAGGGCAAAATGCAAGTAAAATATTCAAACGGTAGGCCAAAATTGTTATTCTTTGATATTTAACTCATGTTAAGAAATATAAAATACTTTTTAAAATTAAAATAAATATGAGCTGAAAAGGATGTAATGCAGATTAATAGGTATCAGATATCACTAAACTTAATGAAAAATGCATGGATTATAAGGTTAAAAAGACAGAAAATAGTTCTCGAGAATAAAACCTTTTTTAAGACAAAATGGACATTTATAAGAACGGAAACTTTTACAGGGAGTTTAGTGATCAAAAATATTGAAATAAATCAATTCATGTTTCCAGCAGAAATTGAAATCTAATTGGTTCCAGTACTCAATTCACCATTCCCCAGGATAGATTACTCTTGATTTTGGAGTTTCATAATGCTAAGTACTCACAGGACATGTTTTTCACGTTTCAAGTTTTCTAGTTTTTGAAAATTGTTGTTTTCTTTTTGCAGGTAAAAATTGAGAATGTTACCCTGACTATTATTTTTCTACTCGAAATGGCCTCTTGAAGGCAGGGCCCACAGAAGGCATCAAGTAAATGTAACACTGTGAAAGCATAAATGCTGAAAGGGAATTAAAAGAAAAAAACTTGCTTTGTGAGCTTCGGGCAGAAGAATTTCTGCCCCTGCAATTTAATGTACCTAAGTAATAACAGCTAAAAGGATTTATGCGTAAAATATAATGTATTCTTTAAAAAATAGCAGCAAAACAGAATACTCCAAACTTACATAACAGCATGCATGAAAAAAACAGCCAGAGGTACTAGACATTTAAAAGATCCAAAGAATCTGGGACAGGAGTGCTTGCAGAACTGTCACAAATCCTTCAAACGTCTACCTAGTGCCCACAGCAGCAGCAGTAAACTCAGACACGGAGAGAGCCTATTCTGAATGGAACTCTCTGGAAACTCAGTTGTTCAGGACTGTAAACCTTGTCTTGGGCACCAACTTTTAGGTAGCTGTGAAAGTGCCTTCTGCAACTACGAAGCCTTTGCTTGTCTCCAGCCGTCAAGCAGGTGAGTCCCTCCAGATTGTTGCCATTGGACTCCCAAGAGATCATGCCCAACTTTGAAGGGGCATTTCCTTGCCATCTTTGGCAGATCTAATTTTACAATATCTGCCAGAACCAACATTTGCTTAACTGTGGCGGCTCCGATTGCCCAGGGAGCTCAACCATATCATATTCAGAGGGCCAGAATGACAGAAAAATCCATTGGGCTGCCTAACACCTTTATTGAGGTGCCTAACCTACATATCTGATTGTCATCCACTTCTGGCACTGCAGAATACCTCTTCCTTTAATAACTGCAACACTATATATGGCAAGTCAAAAATTCAGCATATATCAATTTCCCTGGTACAGTGATGCAATGATACAATAAAAAAGAAATGGGGTTTAGCCATCAAGTTCAGCCTTTCTTGTAGTTATTAAGGCACTGGATTTCTACCAAGAAGAAGTTGGCTCTAGGGGTCAGTGAATACAGAGATTAAATGAAGTAGCTGGCAATAAGTACGTCCTTGCAAGCAGTAGTTGCCACTTGATAAACCAGCAAAGCAGAATCTATACAACTGCAGAAACTCATCTGAAAGGAATGGGTGGCCTTGTAACATTATGTTCAAGCATGTTTGTTCAGATTGTGTAATAGAATCTGCACCTGCAGGAGCAGTGTGTGTGTGTGTGTGGGGGGGGGAGTTTTAGCAATGCAGAGCTTTCCCAGAAAGAGGCCTGGATTAAGAGCTTCCGCAGTCTTGAGTTGCATGGGAGACAGAGGAAGAGGTCCAGGATAGCCACACCCTAGAAACTCTCAGGATATGTTTAGTACCATGATGGCAAACCTATAGCACGCGTGCCAGAGGTGGCACACAGAGCCCTATCTGTGAGCATGCGCACTGTCATCAGCTGCTCTTTTGGTTTCCGGTGTGCCAGCTGGTCTTTGGCTGCATCGGAGTGCCAGAAACTCAAAGACCAGCTGGACTTCGGGTTTCCGGCGCTCCGGCACAGCCAAAGACCAGCTGGGCGGCATGCATGTGCACACCAGAAACCCGAAGATCATCTAGCCAGCACACGCATGTGCACTGGCCAGCTGGTCTTTGGGTTTCCAATGCTCTGGTGTGTGCATGCACACACGGGTGCATTCCGATTTGGGCACTCGGTGCCGAAAAAGTTCGCCATCACTGGTCTAGTAGGTTAGAAGGTTTGGCTCCAGTTTGCCAAGGTATAAAGAAATAAAGGATTGGACTCAACTGGATCTCTCTGTCTCATCGCTGGGCCTGACCCTGACAGACTGCACCCTTCCTATACTTTGAGAGGAGTATATGGAACTCAGCCACAGATGGAGCCAGAGGAAACCCAGAGAGAGCTGCGGGTTATTCCTGCTGCTGCACTGTCCATTTGAAGTCCTGGTGGCACTTGGAAGAAGAGGACAGCTGAGGCTCTGGGTTGGATTGTGCCTACGTGACCCTCTCGTGGATGCCATCATTTCCCAAGGTTTATGGAGGAGTTGAGAAAAATGAAATGGGAGACATCTAGAGTGTTGGTTGGGATTCGACTGGAAATGCATTAAAGCCGCTGTCAAAGCCTACCTTGTGGCAATAAGGCAAAGAACCAGCAATACTTCTCTGCCCTTATTGCAGCCCCAGCACCTAGTGACCATAGCAAAGAGCAGAGCAAAGAAATTCTATGAGGTTCTTTGCCAAGTTAGGACGTACAGTAAATTCCTTGATTAAAAGTAGCTGGCTGCAGCCTCATTTCAGAGACAGCTTTGACCCATGGTCTCGTCAGAATGAATTTATACACACACAAATATAAATGTAGAACATAGAATAACAGAGTTGGGAGGGGCCTTGGAGGTCATCTAATCCAACTCCCTGCACAAGCAAGAGAGTCTATGCCATTTCAGACAAATCCAGTCTCTTCTTGAAAACCTCCAGTGATGGAAGGAAAGTGTTAAACAATACTTGCAGAAAGCGAATCTATCCCAGATTTCTAAAGACACCAAAATGATGTTAGAAGGAAATATAACGATGATGGAATTAACTGAAGCACTTAAAAAAACAAAAGAATGGGAAGGCACCAGGCCCGGATGGACTGCTAGCGGAATATTACAAGACACTACAGGAATCGTTGAGCCTCCCATTGTTAGAAGTCATGAAGCATATATTACACTTGTTCCAAAGGAGGATACCAACCCACAACAAATCAAGAATTATAGGCCTATATCCCTGCTAAATTGAGACTATAAAATCTTCGCTTCAATACTGGCAGAAATATATCTAAATAATTTCATACATCCTGATCAAAATGGATTTCTGCCAAAAAGACAGATTAAAGATAATATGAGGATAATTCTGGACACTTTGGAATATTATGAGGCACATCCTGAAAAACAAATGGCTTTGATATTTCTAGATGCAGAGAAAGCCTTCAATAATGTGAATTGGCGATTTATGTTATTACAGCTGGAGCAGATGGGCTTTGGTAGAAAATTTATTCAAGCCATAGAAGCTATATATCACAAAAAAACAGCAAAAGTAATGATAAATGGAGAATTGACAGAGTATATTGAAATAAAAAAAGGAACGAGACAAGGTTGTCCACTGTCACCTCTGTTGTTTGTGTTAACATTAGAAGTATTAAACAGAAATATTAGAGAAGAAAAAGATATAAAAGGAATGAAAATTCAAAAGGAAGAATACAAATTGCAAGCATTCGCAGATGACCTGGTTTTTATTCTTCAAGATCCATTAGAAACAGCAATTATATTGATAGACAAGATAGGAGAATATGAGTTAATATGATTAGTTTCCATCCATTGGTTCTTGTCTTGCCTTCTGGCAAGACATTCAACAATCTCTTGTTGAAATCAACTGTATAATATCTACCTCTTGTGTAATGTTGGTGAATTGTGAATTTCTGTCCTCTGACCTAGACTTAAATACTCTGATACCCTGACCTATATCTTGCAACTCTGGACTGGATTTTGAGTAGTCTTCTGCATGCTCCTATTAAAAGCAAACCACTCAGGCATGCTTCTTTCAGAAAATCTGTTTTGGTTTTCATTCCTCATCTGTTGTTATCTCCTCAACCTTGAGTAAATTGCTAATTTCCATGGCAACTATGTGTGGAATGTATAATTGAAACCAGAAGCGGGCCAACGGCTATGTCATCAGGCTTGAGGGCCCTATGGGAACGGTGAGTTGTTGAGGTGGCTCCACTGTTATTAATATCTGTCATTCTCTCATCGCCTTTTTAAAATTATAATATTAATTTTTAAACTGATTTGTTTTTTATATTATTATTTTTTTTAAATTGTGCACTGGCTAGAGTTGCATTTTGTGAGATGAGCAACTATGTAAATATGATGAATAAATAAATAGTTCCTGAACTATGCTTTTTCCTGTGAGGACCCAACTACACCCACTACTACATTGGAGGCAAGAAGAACTACTGAGATAAATATTCCCTGCACACATAAAGTCTGAAAACTGAGCAGAGGGTCTTGTAACCACGTGCACAGCTGTAGGGGCAATAGCCTTTTTTTTTAAGTGCAGAGAGGAGCAGATGTCCCTTTGGTGAATCAAAGGTTTGTCAACTCGAGTTCAGCCACAACCATCAACTCTCCAAGGCTAGCCAGGAACATCCACCTGTGTTGCTTCCCCTTCATTCATGAGCCTACTTTTCCTCCAGGAACTTAAATGTTTGGTAATCTCCTCTTTTTTTTTATCTCCCCAGAAGAATTCTGTGAGAAAAAAATGGCCAGAGACGGATGGGCCAGCAGCTCCAATCCAGCCAGAGAATTTTGGTGGCTGCAGTCAGCTCTTTCCAGTACCACAAAGACTCACCAATGCTCAAAGCTTCAAAGAATTCCTCCCAAATTTCATGTGCATCCTTACTAAGTGCCAGCTGGAAGACCATTTTTATGAGGAAACAAGGTTAAATCACAATTTACATGTCCAATTATCTTTTATGATAATGAAATAAATCTATCAAGAGATCTACCACAAGCTTTTAACAGAGGCAGAACTTAAAGTGCAGAGAACTATGAAAGACTGATCTTCCCTCAGCTACATGATTCAGCAAGCATCTGTGAGTTTCAACAAGTCTATAAATAGCAAGTGGGTTCTTAGCATTTCAGTTCTGCAGATTACTGACAAAAACTTAGAATAAGACTGGTTGCGTTTACTTGCATGGCATCCCTTTAGTATCTGGGTATTTGATATTAAATATCCAAGAAGAATCTTTTCTAAGGCATTTGAGCACTCTCTTCCAATATTACTGATGGATACGCAAAATAGGAAGGTAGGTTGCGCTATGATTTCGGCCTAAGTGCAAGGTGGCTTAAATTCACCTCGGTCTTGGGTTAACAATTCTCTTAACGAACGAAAAGTAGCTTTCACTGTGGGGTCTTTGCTCCTCTTTCCTTTCCGACACTATAAACTATAGTTTATATAATATATAAAGCATCAGCAATTTATTCCAAGACAATGAATTTCTTAAAACTTGCTCCATTGTTCAAATATAAGCAATATAGGGAATGAATGCTAGGGGGGAAAAAGCACTGCATATGATACACAATAAACTTTTAACCAAACCACCCGAGTCATTTTCCTCAGACTAGGAAGGGGTCAAATAATTGATATGCATGGATTGTGGGGGGAAAAAAGCAACTCATCACAACAACACTGGAGCAAAAGAGAGCTGCGCCTACCTACCTCTGTGATGTGGGGCGTGGGATTAAAGCCACAAAGGCTGCATACCACAATCCTGCACTCTGTGCACCTGTTGTAATTTGGAGTGTCTGTAGACCCCACATTCAGGCCAGTTTTGCAGAGAGGACACAGGGAGGCCGGTGGGGGCCCTTGGGGTGCTTCCGGTGGCCCCGCCCCCTTTTCTGTCCCAGCCCCATCAGGCGCCTGGGAGGCCTGGGCAGGCAACAGCTTCTTCTCAGTCTCTGGCTGGCTGGCTTCCTTTTGAGAGGTTTTTTCTGTCACAGGAGGCTTTGCTTCCTTCTTCGCAGGCGCCCCCTTAGGAGATGGTGGAGGGGGGTCTTTTTGCAGGACAGGGGGAGGGGGCTGCTTGGAGGGGGTCAAAGGGGTAGGTCCCGGTGCCTGAGCTCCTGGCTGGCCTGATGTGGTGATCAAATTGGAAGCCTGGCTGAAAATCGAAGCCCCAAATCCAAACAGCTTCCCGGTAACCGTTTCTGGAGGAGCTGCAGGAAGTGACTTGGGAGCATCGCCTCCTGCATGAAGGCCGAAACGCTTGGCTTGTTCCGGTGCTTTTGGAGGCAGTTGGGCCTGAACCTGAGGTCGGGCTTGGCTGGGCTTCGCGCCCATTGAGGCTTGTTGACCTTTTGGAGTCGATTTGGCATCTGGTTTGGGATTCAACTGGGGCTGGATTTTCATAGAAGATTCCTTTACTCCTGCTGTTTCAGCTTCCATTTGGACTTTAGCATTTAAATCGGTTTCAAGCTGAGCGCTAAGTTTTGTTTCAGACTTTTGAGAAGACACTTGAGATAAAGTTTTGCAATCTAGAGCGGCAATTATATCAACAGGTGCATGTTGGTCCTGTGGTAGGTTGTCATCTTCTGACCTCTGAAGGTGTTCCGCTTTACGTTGAGTGAGTAAAGGCTTGGAGCCATTTTGTTTGGAATCCAATTGTGAAGGTTTAGTTGCGGCATCACTTGTAAGTTTCTGAGGACTAGACTGCTTCTGTTTATCCTCACTTCCTGACAGCTTGGCCTGGACGGACTTCAGGGTAGATTCTGCCAGCTTGGGTTCAGCAGGAAGAGCCTCTGCTTTTGCAGGAGAAGAACTGGGCAGAGTAGCCTGCTTTGTTTGCGTTGGTGGCTTTTTCTGCTCCAAGGACTTGGTCGCATCATGTTTTAGAGCAGTTTCTTTCTTCTTCATAGCTGGCTGTGGTTGAGAAGCTGCTTTGGCTGGAGTTTCTTGCTTGGGTACTGAAGGTCCAGAGCCGTGAGCAGGAGCTAAGTCCCCACCTAAAGCTCTTTGCATCTGGCAGGTTAAACATAACCATTCTTTAATCTGTATGCATAATTAAAAAACAAACAAAACATCAAGACAGAATTATATCCATGGTACCAAAAGATTCACTTTACATTATTTGAAGGGACTGATTGGGTTTATTTTTTGCTTTCTTATTACTTTCTTACTTTCCCTTCTTAAATTTCCAGATACATTTCAATAAAAGAGTTCTCTCACAACAAGTCCTGTGACCATTAGCTACTTTATGATACCTTACTATTTCTGATCTGTTTTCTAAATCACGTCTTTAAAAGCATCAAAACTACATTTAAATTATTACCTTGTTATATTTGTGCTGGTTGAGTGCAAACGCATGGTCCATGTTAACTTTTTTGGTGGAAATAGAATCATTTGGAAACATTTTTTAAAGTCAAAATGGTTTGAAGAAAACATTTTGTTGTTATGACTGGAAAATCATAACAATCTTTCAATTCCACCGTTGATGTACCATCCATAATCTGAGTCAAGACTTTTAAGGTTATTATGAGATTTAAGATGGCTTCACCTGGCCAGAGAAATTCCCAACGGGACGACAGGACTGGTAACCTAGGACTCAGAGGAAGGGATAAGCAAAGGCAGAAGAAACGGATGAAGGGAAACAGGACAAGAATCTTGGATATTTAAGCAACTGCCATGTAAAGGGAAGAGTTGATTTCCTGCGATTGACGAGGCTTATTGTGATGGGTTGAAATTGTGGAGCAGTGCATGTGAACAAAAATTAGGAGGAAATTTCTGACTTTATGCACTGTCAACCAGGTCGCCTCAGGAAAGATTGAATAGCAATTTGTCTGAAATGCTTTAGCATAGATCAGTGGGTTGGACTGGACAACCCATGAAGTCACTTCCAGCTATATGATAAGCTTTACTTTTATTTTTATTAATGCTTCTGACCATGTGATAATGTTAATTTTCATTATTATAGACCACTGGAGTACAGAAATATACTTAACGAATGAGAAACTGATTCAGTTCCCATTGTTAGGTACCAGGTTTACCACAAAACACTTGAAAACTGTATCCAGTAGATTCTCACTAGATCCCTAGCTTCATTGAATCACTAGCAAAGAACTTTGAAGAAAAAAAAATCTATATTTAAAGATAAATATATCAAAACTTTGTAATAATTTCTTAGCTATATTAACAATATTTTATCAATTAGATTTCAAACCAAAAATACTGAATATCTTCTATCTTTAGATAGAAGTATGACAGAAATTTTATAAATATATTTATCATTAAACAAAGAGCAGAAAGGTGGAGTCCAAAGCAGTTTCTTAGGGCTCAACTCAACGTCCCTATTATCTCTTCACCTTCACAATTAATACACTGTGTATGCAAGATATCCATGAGACCGAGAGCTCCCACAGAACTGCAATTTCCTAGTAACTATTAATGCAAGATAAATGATGTAACTAGATTATATTAATCTGGTTCGGCAGGTCCACAACCCTTCAAAGGGGAGGTTGAGATTGGCGGGCACGAGGGAGAAATCGAATGCAATGACCTGTTTCCTTTTTAGATGTGAGGGTGAAGATAAATGAGCGGGACGTAGGTCAGAAGTAGAAATGTGAACCTTGTAATGTTTGCTTAGGCAGTGAGATTTTCAGCACTCCGAAGAATCTGTCTGCAATTGGAGACTCCCTAAATTTTTGGTTCATTATGCAGAGCTTTGTAGTTACAGCAGAGCAAGAAAACCCCAGTGGAAGAAATTAGGTCATGATACCACAGTCAGTTACAGCAATTCAGCCTAGCCAAGGAGACCTGTCTTATACTATTTAAAATGTTATACTTTTGCAACATTACTTAATTTATACATTTCATGTGGCAGCATGCTCTACTGGCTTAGGGGGCAGAAATGTACACATCAAGTAGCTTTTCCATTTTACAATCAAGAACTCACTGAAACTTAAGCTACACGCATACTTCATTTTTTGAAGACTTGCAGCATCTGTTTCTGATTTTTAAATGAACTTGTAAGAAAGTTAGTAATTTAATATACACGAGAAACTTGTAAGTAAAGCAATATTGATTCAAGATTTGGGACATCAGCCTCATAAAAAAATCCCAGTAAACTCTTCACTTTTGGCATATAATTTCTTTCAAATACTTCTGTGGGAGAACTGAGGAGTTCAAATTCTAAAGATTATTGAAGCAAAATGCATTATTTTAACTTTATTTATATGCATAAAGAAGCACCGTGTACGCCCCATATACATATCAGACATCAGTTGAGGTTTTTCTGTATGCATGTGTGTATACACATATACACTGAATTCCCATTAGGTTAGCTGCCACAACAGGTAAGTGCTTGTGCAAGTTCTAACCGAAAGAGCATCACATCGCCTCCTCTTGTTACCCCTTTTTGCACATGGAAAATTAGAAAAAAAATCTAATCAGAGTATATACCAAATATAGTTCCAAAGGACATTTATCTTCTGTTGTGTCAGATAAAGTATAATATTATGGCCTTCTGAGAAAGGATTAACCTGTTTGACCTAAAATGGAATCAGCTACACTTCCTGCCAGTGTATTCCCTAGAAAACGTCTCAAATCATATGACTCTGTTACACCAGCAAGTCGTGGTTGCCAGGCAACATTAATACTGGTGCTGATGAAGATCTGAATTTGCTATCTTTAGGGATGCAGATTTGATGTGCAATTTGCTTGGGTGAAGAAAACTGATGTGAATTTTGATAGTGATGATACATAGAGATGCTTTAAGAGATTTGTTCGAAATAATGACAGCAATTTTAGGCAGCTTGCCATGATCAGTCTTGTTATGGAGGAACCCTGAAAAAGCTTCCATGACATTCTCAGTTCTCAGCTTGTCTGAAATTTAGCTTCCTTTCAATAATGTGTTTTTTTTAATGGGACCATACATTTATATCTTAAATGTACCGTACTTACCTCTGTTATATGAGGATTAGGATCAAAGCCGCATAAACTGCAGACTACAGTTTGACACTGGGTGCAGGTGTTATAATTGGCCTTCTCAGGAATGTGCAGGAGGAGTTCAGTGTTTGTGCAAAGTGGACAAAACGTTTTTTTTGTGGCTTGTAATCCGGGTTGTGAGGGAATCCCATGTTGCTGCTGGGAAGGCCAGGAAGGTGGATGGTCAGCTTTCATCAGCCCCGCCTGTCGCTGGGATTGAATGGTAGGCTCAGCCTGTTGGGCGGGAGGCTTCGCGGGGAGCCCAGGCTGCTGAGAGGGTTGCTTTCCAGGTCCTCCAGGCTGGGGAAGGGCTGATTTTGCGGGACCAGCCAAACGTTGCAATGGTTGCTTACTGGAGGCTGCTGGTTCAGCCTTTGCAGGACCTTCCGGCTGCTGAGCTTTCTGCTTAGAAGGAGGCGCTCCCTGCTGGGGTGTTGGTTTTTTGAGAACAGGGGACTGGGAGGCTGTTTTAGCAAGGCCCACACTAGGAGGCTTTTCAGTTCCCAACTGTTGTGGGGAAGATTTTTCAGGTTTCGTAGATTCTTGTTTTGGGATCGGAGAGGTGGGTGGTCCTGGACACTGTTTTGCTTCTTCTGCTGTTTGGCCAGAGCCTGGTTTCTGGCTTTGCTTAGGCATTCCAGATTGTAGTTGCTGCTGTGGCACCTGCTTGGGAGGTCCTGCTTTTTGTGGGGCCGGCTTGATGGGCCCATGTTGTGGACTGCTTGGCTTGGGAGATGAACGCTGCAGAGGTTGCTTGGAGAGTCCCTCTTGTTGCTCAGATCTATCCTGATCCTTTTGGGTGGGCTTCACTTTCTTGGAGCCTTCATTCTGGTTTGTATCCGAGTCAGATATCAAACCAAAAGGATTGAATTTATTTACAACTGATGTGACTGCGCCAAATGGGTTGGCATCTGAGAGAAAGCTGGGCATCATAGCTGGCTTCTGGTCATCTTTTAAATCAGTCTTTGATTTAGACTCTCTCAAACTCATGGATGATGTGCTTCTTCCAGGGACCTGTTGCTCTGTTTTCAGGGTATCAACTGTTTTACTTTTACTTAGCATAGGGCGCCCAGGATCTGGTAGCTTGCCCTGAGGATTTGGAGGCTTGCCCTGTTGCTTTGGGTGATCACTGCCATCCGGTGGAGCAGATCTGTAAAGATATCATAATATAAGCAAAGTTAACCCAATGCGATGACATCTGAATATTAGAAACCAAAACAAGAAAATGAATCCAATGTTTTAATTCAAATAAAGATGTCCTTCTCATTTCCCATCCTTCACATGCAGAGGCCATTTTCCAAATTGAGAGTATAGGTGATAGGTGACAGGTAGGTGATGCAAAATTATATATGACATTTCCTGCTGGGGCTGAATTTTATTAGCGGTGATTGTTATATTGGCTATATTTTTGATTTTCACTATAGTATGTTTATTAGTAGGACCAGCAAAAATCCAAAACAGTTGAATATTATCTAACCTGAGAAAATTCTCATCTTCAAAGAATCCTAGATTGGAAGGAATCTTGAAAGTCTTCAAGACCAGGAAAATCTCACACTATCCCAGGCCAATGTCTTTCCAACCTTCACTTCAAAACCCTCGGTGAATGAGACCCCCATGACTTCAGCAGGCAGAGAAATTCTTACACTGTTTAAAAGTTCTTGAAGAGATTACATAATGGAGCAAAAGACTAAACTGAATACCCACTTTGGACAATTTTTGTCCAACCTTTTACCCAGGCATTACACATGGTAAAGGTATGAATATATAATTCAAAAGTCAAATGAATCCCACTAACCAAGGACTGAAGTGGCTGTCTAGCTTTAGGACCGGGCACATTTTTTCAAGCTACATCTGACTTGATGATCATAATTTGTGCATGCCTGTAATATTTCAGAAACTCAACATTGCACAAGGAACGTATCAAAAGTCAAGCTTTTTATCCCTGAATATATGTCAGGTAAAATGATAGTAATGTGCATAAAGCAAAAATCAATAAAAGACTCAACTTTTAATTCTAATGTGCGCGCTGCCACTATTTTGGAAAAATGTCAGAGTGAAATTCCGCTCTCTTCAGCAGAGTGTGTTGGCGAATGGCTCTCTCTCTCTCTGAAGAATAGTTTGTTCCTTAACTCTTCTACTCTGCTTTGAGTTATGTGTTTCAGTTTTCAGCATCAACTATTAAAAGTCCTGATGTCTACAGACATTATTCCCTACTGCACATTAATTTAAAAATATGTTACTCATGACATTTAACCTATTAAAATTTCTCTGCTCTGAGAATAATAAAAATAAAGTGACCCTGCAATAATTTTTAATCAAGAGCTTCATCAGAAATGAATTGCTTTTATTTTATAAATATTAGGAACCTACAGTACTATGTTGGATTTGTCCAAATGCCAAAGTAAATTATTTTAACTGGTTAATATTTTCAGCTGGCAAAATCCTTATGACAATGGATCGCTACTGAAAAGCTTCCAAATTGTTTGTTTGAATTTCTACTAAAACATGTTCTCCACACATAACTACAGCCAGTCATAGCCAGGAAAAAATGAACCGAGTTGTAACTAAGATAGTCTTCCCACATTGGTTTCCCTGCAAATGTCTTGATGCTGGAATATCTAACATTCTAGGCAAGAAATGGCCTTTGCCCTTGACGGCTGAGATTTTGTAGAGCTGCAGTATCAACACACTTGGAGGGTATCAAATTTAGAAAAATTTCCCTTTCTTTCCAAATTAGGAGTCACTATGATCTTTGATCCCTATATCTAGCTCTGCTATGAAGTGCAGAATTAAGAGCTGATTGGCTGGATAGGTTAAAGCAAGTACATTTCAGGGATGATATGCAAAGAAGAAACTAGCATGCTAGGTCAACAAGTTGTTAGAACGAGAAGGATAATTCACTACATCTACTATAACTTTGGTTTTAACACCCGAGATCAGGGCAGAAAAGACATTACATAAGAGACCAGGCCTTTATTCATGCCAATCAGGAAGGTAAGTGTTGTGACTCCGACTCCCGAGCCTGTCCTCATGGAGGAAGAGGACTCAGAAGGTGAGGGGGAGGAATTGACAAGGCCTCCCTCTCCAGGACCCTCCTCTCTGGCAATGCCTCAGGTTCCATCCGAAGGCCAGGAGGAACAGCCTGGGATGGGCCAGGAGGAAGGCATTTCGGAGCACCCATTGATAGAGAGTGATAATGATGAATCCTGGCTTGATCCCAGGCAGCATCGGAGGGAGAAGCGTGCGCAGCAAAGGAAGAGGCGTGGGAGGGCCAGGGATTGAGCTGAGTCATTGAGCCATGCCCCACAAGGGATAAAAGGGGGCGTGATTGCTCAGCAGGCTTTGAGACGGACAAAAGTTTAAACTCTAAAGAGTCACATCGTGAATCCTGCACTTCGGCTCAGATATATTTTGGTCTAAACTCTTGTGGATAATTTGTCGCTCTGGAAACGGACTGCAGATAAGGCCTCTCCTGCTTTTTGGGAGTACTAATTGGACTTGGCAGGCGTTTTACAGTTAGCTGCCAGAACTCTCGTCTGCCAGGAATTTTGGTCTGTTGATACAATAAATTATTGGCAGGCGTGTTTGATATTGCATTTGTCTGTGTGAGGACGGGGGACAGAACAGTAAGGCTTATATGCCCTCCCATTTATGTTTACATAAAAATGTCATGCCTATACAGGGAAAGTATAGCTTTCCTGTATAAACTTCTTAGGAAATCTATCATGTAAAAATAACCATAAAAGAAGGTGTATTTATTTATTTTATTTATTAGATTTATATTGCCGCCCATTCGCCCATGGCTTATTTATTTATTTATTTATTTATTTATTTATTCAATTTATATACCGCCCTTCTCCTAGTGGACTCAGGGCGGTGCTTATAAACATACTGCCATTCCACCAAACTTTCTTTTTAAAATATTAATTTCATTTCTTCAAAACTCATTTCTACAGCTTTAAAATATAAAACGAACACAGATATTTACAAAATTAATATATAAATATTATTGCAAGATGTACGAAGAGCAGCCTAGGGTTGATTCCCAAGCTAATTGTTTCTGTCTTAACACTTAACTGAACCATGATTTAAAATTGTACATTTCAATTGTTGCTGAAAAGTGTTTTATTTTCCCTTTTTAGATATAATGTTTAGTGAATCTTTCATATCAAATTTATAAAGGTAGACATCATAAGATTCTTGTACAGGGTAACATTGAAGCAAAATTATGAAAACTTATGCTGGTACAGTGACAGTCAGTAATTACTCTAATGGTTACTTTTGATTTTCTCCACTTTACTTGCCAATAAATTGAAATTAAAGCCA
Organism: Pituophis catenifer annectens; assembly: GCF_029215685.1. NCBI lineage: Eukaryota > Metazoa > Chordata > Lepidosauria > Squamata > Colubridae > Pituophis > Pituophis catenifer. The sequence continues at coordinate 107,823 of NW_027256887.1, forward strand.
TCGAGTCATTTTTGTAGAATCCACAGTTTTCTTCCCTGTAAATTAGTTCCCAGCAATTTTTTTTTTTTTGCAGGATTCTCTGTGTAAAACCAATGCATCTTCTTCTTCTCCCTCCCTCCCCACACTTCAAATAAACTATAAATAACAAAATATTTTAATTATTAGCTTAAAAAATCTCCATCTATGGAGAGAAACACACAATACTAAGTCCTAATCGAAGAGTACACATACCAATTAAAAACAAGCTACTTGTTGCATAGGTAAACCAAACCAGATTTTTTTAAAAAAACACCACCACCAGTGCAGGAACAATGACCAAACAAGAACATCACATTCACCCCAATAAACCTTTGGATCAGCCATTAATATCCTATAAAGGTATACTATAACTATTTCAAAATCATCACTTACAACAATATACCATAAAAATAATCTTCCTACAAAATAATATGACAAAAACCCTAGAAAAGAATATGGGTTAAAAAACTGCTATCGTTTTAGATTATTGATTTTTAGATGCTATTATCTTCTTTGTTTTTTGGAGAGAGAGGGAGAGAGGAGAGAGGGAAAAAGATGTAACAGTGGTACTATTAAGATATTTTACTGTATGTGGCCTTATGGCTGTAATAAACAGATTTAATTGAATTGAATTAATAGATGCAATTGCATCTCTCACAAAAGGATGTGTTAAGAGCAGAAAAGTTTTGATCCCTCACAACATATCTTGTCCACGCAAGCCCTCACTTGCTAAAAATATATCTATAACCAAAGGTTACACTTCAGAAAAGCACATAAAAGTGCCTACATATAAATTACATAAATATAAATATTTATAATATAAATACATTTATATTATAAATATATTTATATAAATATTACATAATATTACATAAATAAATATTACATAAATATTACATAAATAAATAAATAAATAAATAAATAAATAAATAAATAAATAAATAAATAAAATAAAATAAAATAAAATAAAATAAAATAAATAAAATAAAATAAAATAAAATAAAATAAAATAAAATTTATATCAACTGATTGAAGATAAGTCTCTGGAAGGGATCATCTAAAGGAACCAGATGTACTTTTGATGTGACTAAACCACTATGACCAGAAGTGGAAAGGAGTAAAGTTTAAAAACCAACTTCAAATTTTCCTTATCACCAGAAGCCATGTGAACTGATGGGAATAGATATTAAAGCTGGAGAAAAGAAGAGGGGGCCTCTAAAAACAAGCCACCCCATTTCCCCATCTCGAAGTCATCCCAAACCCTGAAGAATGGACCACATGAAAATTGCCATTAGGCCAAACCTCGAAGTGCAAAATTGGGGTTATTCCCCCATAAGGAAATTGCACTTCGATTTCATAGAATGCATAGAGCCAATGAGCTTTATACACTAACATTAGAAATGGCTAAGGGGAGGAAGACTGACATATCTTTATATATACATATATATATATATATATACATATATATGCCAGTGCCAGTAAATTCACCCTGCTTTTGTTTTTCTCTCAAGAAAGACCAGCATTTCTTAACATTTCATCAACTGACTTGTGTGTATTTTAATCTGGATAATCTATGCAACAGTGTTGAATTGTAATTTAAAAGCTTTCTGAATTCTGAAAAACAACTGTGTACATACGCCAAATGGTTTAGGCCTGAGGTGACACAGAGTGCATCTGTAGAGGGCATTTGCTGCCTAGCAATAGTTTTTCATCTGTTTAATACTTCTGCATATCAAAAGGTTGGCATTTTAAAGAAAGCAGCCAACATTCTCTTCTGACTGAAAGGTTCTGTCATTTAACTGTCCCAAATTTCTGAGAGAGAGAGGAAAAAGCATTCAAGTTCAGCTAAGGGCATTCAGTCTCATCCCTCATCCCTCTAAATCAAAAACCCTCAGTATTTTAGCACAAATATTCCTTCATAAGGAACAAAATGCGTCAGTTATACTCCATCCAGCTCACCGTCTGCCCCATGCTAAACCATAGTGGGGGAGGGGCTTTAGCTAAGGCCACAACTGGAGACCCCAGGGAGGGTCCGGTAAATCTTTAGCCACTGAAGTCCAGCCTGCCTCGCAGGGTTGCTGCAATGGAGATTAAAAGAAAGGAGAAAAGGCAGCAGGCACAGGAGGATGCAGACGGTGATTGGCCCATTTAATTTTGTAAAACATGGCTTAGGACTTGAGGGAACTCAGCTAATTGTGGCTTAATTATGGTAAGCCATAATTAAGCAAGTCTTGAACTAGCATGATCTGTGAATTGGATCCTAAAGAGATGAGTTTAACTTTCTATGTGGAATCTTAGATTGGAAGGGATTATTAGGGCTATCAAGATCAACCACTTGCATCCCTAGCAGATTTCAAAAAAGGGACAGAATAAAAATGTACATTAAAACAACATGGTCATATACATATTTACTGAGGATACAAAATTATAAACAATTTAGCAGTGGTCCTGACTTCTAATGCTAGTAATAACATTTGTAAGGTCCTTGATCTATTTTGTCATGGTTCTGGTTTTATTTTATATTTTTATTTCTCTGCCACCCAGAGTTCCTCTAAGAGCATTTCTCTCCTTCCCTTTTCCTTGCAGCAGGGAGAAACTCAAGGTATGTTTTCCAGAGCTGTTGTGTCATTCGAACTAGGCAGATCAACTAAGTTCATGGAAATAGGTATCCTTCAAATCCAGCTTTATTTACAAAGCTGGCTTGTTTCAACTAACCACAGTTAAGACTGTGGATTTGGGCCTAATGCAAAATGCTAATTAATCTGAAGTAGAAGAAATAAAGCCTGAGGTTTGCTGTGCTATTACAACATTAAACAATGTTTTAACCTTTACAGAGGTAAACAATTTTCATACTGTTTCCTAGCTATCTATGTTCATGCCCATGAAATTACCAGGAACTGAATCTGACTTGGGGAAGATTTCTCACACTTATTGCAAATCTGTTGTATCTATTGGGCCTACCCTGATTTTGTCCCATATAATTCCAGTTCAGTTTCAGAATTTTGATTAAACTAACTCATAAAATGAGCAACTACGTATACGAATCAAAACCACTCTGGGATTATACTATGCAGGCTGATTCAGAACAAGCAAAGCAAAATATTTCCTCATATAGTGCCCAGTGAAATACAGAAGTTTCTACCGTTATGATGTGATGGTGGCTATCAAATCTTTAAATGTTAGACAAATTTATGGCCAGCTAGTACAAGAGCCACATACTGCCTACAGAATCAGAGCCTCTTTGTGAGCTTCCTTTAAGCATCTGGTTAGCCATTTGTGTGGGAAACTATGTTTAAATATGAACAAAAAAAGCAGCAACAATAGACACGCATGGGAGTACAGGTGGGTTGAGTATGTTGGTACATCCCATCTTCTTTACTATAAACATTTAGATTTGCTCAAGATCCTGTGAATTATTTATTTATTTATTTATTTATTTATTTATTTATTATTTAAATTTTTATACCGCCCTTCTCCCGAGGGACAGCCACAATAAAATAACATATCTCCATAAAATTTAAAAACAGTTTAAAACATATTAAATAATTTGGCCCTTATATTAAAAACTAAAAAACTAAAACACCCATTAAAATTCATTATTTAAGCCAGCCCAGCCTGTTGAAACAGTAAAGTCTTAAGGGCACGGTGAAAAGTACGTAGGTCAGGGATCATACGTATCTCTGGGGGCAATTCATTCCAGAGGGCAGGTGCCCCCACAGAGAAGGCTCTCCCCCTGGGGGTCGCCACTCGACATTGTTTGGCTAACGGCACCCTGAGGAGTCCCTCTCTGTGGGAGCATATTGGCTGGTGGGAGGCTATCGGTGGCAGAAGACGATCTCGTAAGTACCCAGGTCCTAAACCATGGAGCACTTTAAAAATGGTAATCATCACCTTGAATCACACCTGGAAGACCACCGGGAGCCAGTGCAGCTCGCGCAGGAGAGGTGTTACATGGGTGCGCCGTGTCGCTCCCATAATCACCCGCGCGGCCACATTCTGGACCAGCTGGAGCCTCCGAGTGCTCTTCAAGGGGAGACCCATGTAGAGAGCATTACAGTAGTCCAGACGGGAAGTGATGAGGGCATGAATGACCGTGCGCAAGGCGTCCCGGTCCAGAAAGGGACGCAACTGGTAAATCAGGTGAATCTGATAAAAAGCCTCCCTGGCCACCACCATCATATGATCTTCTAAAGACAGCCGTGCATCCAGGAGGACACCCAAGTTGTGAGCCCTCTCTGTGGGGGCCAAGATCTCACCCCCAATAGTCAGCGATGGAGCCAGCTGGCTATACCAGGATGCCGGAAACCACAGCCACTCGGTCTTGGAGAGGTTGAGTCTGAGCTTGTTTCTCCCCATCCAGATCCGCACGGCCTCCAGGCACCGGGACATCACATCAAGGGCATCATTGGGGTGGTCCGGGGTGGAAATGTACAGCTGAGTATCATCAGCGTACTGGTAGAACTTCACCCCAAAACCACGGATGATCTCACCCAGTGGCTTCACATAAATGTTGAACAGGAGGGGCGAGAGGACCGACCCTTGCGGCACCCTACAAACAAGGCGCCTTGAGGTCGACCTCTGTCCCCCTGCCAACACAGATTGCGTATGGTCGGAGAGGAAGGAGGAGAATCACCGCAACAGGGTGCCCCCCATTCCTAACCCCTCCAACTGGCGCAGCATGATACCATGGTCGATGGTATCAAAAGCTGCTGAGAGGTCTAATAGGACCAGGACAGAGGAACAACCCCTGTCCCGAGCCCTCCAGAGATCATCAACCAATTTTTTTTAGAACAAAACATTAAAAACCCATACACTCCATTCCATGGCCGGGTCTCGCAAGATTGTCGTAGCGAGATCAACGGCCCCAGGTCTGCTGGAAAAGCCAGGTCTTCACCGCTTTCTGGATGGCCAATAGGGTGGGGGTGGTCCAGATCTCAGGAGGTAATTGGTTCCAGAGAGCCGGGGCAGCCACAGAGAAGGCCTTCCCCCGCGGGCCCGCCAACCAACATTGTTTAGCTGATGGGACCCAGAGAAGACCAGCTCTGTGGGATCTTACCGGTCGCTGGGAGCTATGCGGTAGAAGGCGGTCTCGAAGATAACCTGGCCCTGAGCCATGTAGGGCTTTAAAGGTAATAACCAACACCTTGAATTGTGTCCGGAGACCCATAGGGAGCCAGCTCGTGGAGAATTGGTGTAATGTGAGTGTATCTAGGTGCACCCACAATAGCTCGTGCAGCTGCATTCTGGACCAACTGTAGTCTCCAAACACTTTTCAAGGGTAGCCCCATGTAGAGCGCGTTTCAATAATCCAACCGTGAGGTGACAAGGGCATGAATGACTGTGAGGAGAGCCTCCTGATCCAAGTAGGGTCGCAATTGGTGCAGCAGGCGAACCTGTGCAAAGGTCCCCCTAGCCACAGCAGTCAGATGTTGTTCCAATCTTAGCTGTGAGTCTAGGAGGACATCCAGATTGCGAGCCTGTTCTCAGGGGGATGATTTCTCCCCCCACCAGGACCAAGGATGGACAATCGACATAATCTTTAGGAGGCAGTACCCACAGCCATTCAGTCTTGTCTGAGCCAGGCTCAAGGTTGACTCAGCCTTCCATCCTTTCTAAGGTAGGTAAAATGAGGATCCAGTTTGTGGGGGCAATAAGCTGACTTTGTATAAATATACAAAAGTATGAAGGCTATTGCTTAATGCATTGTAAGCTGCTCTGAGTCTCCGGAGAAGGGCGGCATATAAATCAAATAAAAAAATAATAATAATTAAAAAAAAAACCACTGCAACATGGTGCCTCCCACTCCCAACTCCCTTAGTCATCCCAGAAGGATACCATGGTCAATGGTATCGAAAGCTGCTGAGAGGTCAAGAAGCACCAAGATAGAGGAATGTCCCCCACCTCGGGCTCGCCAGAAATCATCCATCAGCATGACCAAGGCAGTTTCCATGCTGTAGCCAGGCCTGAAGCCAGAAAAGGGTCCAGATAATCCGTTTCATCCAATGACCACAGGAGCTGAAGTGCCACCACTTTCTCTACAACCTTTCCCACAAAGCATAGGTTGGAGACTTGCCGAAAGTTCTTTAATTCTGCTGGGTCCAGGGAAGGCTTCTTGAGGAGGGGCCTTACAACCATTTCCTTTAATGGTTGCGGGAAGGACCCCTCCTCAAGGACGCGTGGAGCCAGCCTCGTGTCACCTCCCTGCTGGCTGAAACCAGGCAGGAGGGGCACGGGTCCAACAAACAAGTGGAGGAACTCATCGCACCTACAGCCTTGTCCACTTCCTCAGGAGTCACCAGCTCAAACTCCTCCCACACAATAGGACTAAGACCCGCCCCCATCATCTCGCTTGGTATTGCCCAATCAGAGTCCAGGTCCATCCGAATCTGAGCGACTTTATCAGATAGAAACTGCACAAACTCCTCAGCTCTACCCTGCAAGGGCTCCTCCGCTCCCCCTGCAATAAGGAGGGAGCGAGTCACCTTAAATAGGGTGGCTGGGCGAGAATCAGTGGATGCAATAAGTGCGGAAAAATGTGAGCACTTTGCCGCTCGTATTGCCACCAAATAAGTCCTAATAAAGGCTCTCAAGAGTGTTCGGTCAGATTCAGATTTACTGGTCCTCCAGCGTCGCTCTAGATGTTCTAGACTCTTCTGGCGCTTCATCTCCCGGAGCTCCTCGGTAAACCAGGGAGGTTTCCTGGATCCACTGCCATTGAGAGGCCGCAAAGGTACAATCCGGTCCAATGCCCCGGATGCCGCCCTATTCCAGGCAGCCACTAGGGTCTCAGCCGGACTGTGGACAAGGGAGTCAGGTATCTCCCCAAGCTCCTTCTGAAACCCCTCAGGATCCATTAGGCGTCTGGGGCGGAACCACTTAATCGGTTCCGCCTCCCTGCGATGGAGGAGTGGTGTCTTAAAGTCCAACCTCAACAGGAAATGATCTGACCACGACAAGGGAAAAACCTCTATACCCCTTAAGTCCAGAACCTGTCTCCACTGCCCCAAGAGAAACGCCAGGTCGAGCGTATGTCCCCCCCTCATGGGTTGGATCCTGAACTACTTGGGTCAGGTCCATGGTTGTCATGGAAGCCATGAACTCCTGAGCCACATCTGAGGATTTGCCAAGTGACGGCAGGTTGAAGTCCCCCAGTACCATAAGCCTAGGGAACTCTACCGCCAATCCGGATGTTGCCTCTAGCAGCACAGGTAAGGCTGTTGTCACGCAGCTGGGAGGCAGGTACATCAACAACAAGCCCAACTGAACCCATGAGTCCAACCTCAAGAGGAGAGACTCACACCCAACAATCTCCGGGGCAGGGATCCTGCAAGGACCAAGACTCTTCCGGACAATAGCTGCCACTCCTCCACCCCTTCCCTGTAATCGTGGCTGATGCAATATCTGAAACCCGTCTGGGCACATCTCTGAGAGGGGCACACACCCCTCCTGGCCCAGCCACGTCTCAGTTATACATGCCATGTCAGCCCCCTCCTCCAGGATTAAGTCCCAAACAAGGGGAGTCTTGTTAACAACAGACCTGGCATTAAACAGCAGCAGCCTGAGGCCAGGGCCCTGACATCCCAAGTCACCAGGTATACGAGGTGAGCCCAGTGAACCAAAACCAAAGGGGCCAGAACAAGTAATCACTTTGAGGCAGCGAATCCTAGTTCCCCGAGAGCGGCCTACTCCTTGGCTCCCACCATATCTACCTCTCCCAGTCATAACTGCAATGTTCTGGCTCTCCATCCCCCCAGAGATCCCCTTCCCCACCTCAGCAACCCCCCACCTCCCCAGCAGGCAAGGCACCCCACTCATACCGAACCGGAGGTCATATCTAAGCCCCCATCTGCTTCTGCTTGCACACTCAGCAGAGGGGACTCCACTCCCTGCCCCCGGCTCCCTCATTCTCCCTAATTCCAGCCATTCCAAACCCACTCCTTCAATTCTAATAATTTAAATTTCAATCTATCCCAAACCCACTCACACATACAGACACACACATTCTCCCAAGATAAAATTAATATATCGAGCAACACTAAAGGATGGTCTAAGCTTCAGAAGATGTCGGATGAAATTGAAGCAAGCCTGGGAGTGCTCTAGGGACTCTACCATGGCTTGTGAGGAGTCACATATTGAGGTATCCCAGCAAACAGCGAGTACCCTCCAGTCGCTGAGCCTTAGTCCTGTCCGATCATTTCCCAAAACCAATGGCCACTCCACCATCTTGCCTTGGGAGGCCCAGTGGATTTCACGGAAACCTCCAGTTTTTCCTTCCAATACTCCTCCTGGTTGAGGTCCAACTTTCCTCTACTCTAGGACAGTCTAAGGAGCCACAACTTGGTTCTATTTAAAAACGTTTACACGGGAATGAATCCTAGTTTTTTCTAAAGAAAACCTCTAGTCCAGGATAGCTATTTTATCAGAGGCGTGGAAAGTGAAGATTAAAAAATAACTAATCCATTGGATGAATTTCCCCAAATGAGGCACCTTTTTGATAGTATATAAATGTTGGGTGGGCAGAAAGATTTTGCATTTCAACCACTTCACAACTGAAGATAATTGGCAATGTTTCTAGGTAGAAATTAATATTGTAAGTAATGCATCATATTTTAAATCTAATTAACATACACCTCTTAGTGAAGAAAAACAAGCCAACCTGCCAACAGGTATTTAGGCATAGATAAAAGTTATTGCAAAAGATAAGCCAAGGTATACATTAACTTCAATAAAGATAGGTACAAGAATGAGAAATGGTTTAGAAATTAGTTTGTACTATTGGTAGCAGTAAGTAAAACAAAGTAATAAATAGGGTGAAACAGGAGATGGAGCAAAAATGGGAAAGTCTCCAGTCAACTAAGTCAAGATAAAAAGAACACAAAACATATAAGGCATGTGGCAGTAAGTACATAGAACAAATTGAATATCAAGCTTTAACAGGATGCAGAACATCTGTTGGTTTAGATGGCCACCTCATTCAGCCTAAATTGTAGGCCATAGATGTACCATGCATATAGTTGCTACGACGTTAGAGAGCATATAAAACATTACGTACATCAAGTAAAACATTAACCAAGCTGTATTTATGTGGGATATCTTTCTACTGTTTGCAATCCATAAAACCCGTTACTTTAGATTAAGTTAATTCCATTAAGATTGAAATATACAAAATAGGGAGAAATTGTCATTGAACAAGTAGGGCAAATAATTAGTGCTAAGTATATATATATATATATATATACTTTATATTTCCTTTAAAGAGCTATACATGTTTGCAGAGAATATGTACCAATCTGTTGAGATACTATGTTTATCTTCCTATGCAGGAAAATCTTAAAATTATTCTGTGCAGTGTCAGTAGGAAAAAAAACACTAATTTAGATCCAAACTCTGTTATGGCAAATCAATTGAACAGATAACATTTTTCAATTGTTGCATCATTTTCTTTTATAAATCATGTTACTTATATAGATTTAGACTATTTATATAGTCTAGGTGCTAAATCTAAGTCTAGGTGCTATTACATACACACAGGCTTATACAACATGTGACTGTACTGTATGTAATGCTCAAGCGGGTCTTGAACAAACCTGGTGTAACAGACCTTTTTTCACAGCCGTCATTTTGGCATGACATAGTAGGACCCACACAGGTGTCAGCAATGACAGCGCTTAGGGTTCCCTTCCATTCAGGCTGAGGGGAACCAGGGATCGGCTGTTGCTCAGGTATAAGGGGAAGTTACACCAAACATTGGCCACTTTAGCCTACGTTTTTTCTGCTTTTTCCTGTTTTTGAATAGTGCATACAAATCTCCTGTGTTTTCTGGTTGTATTCTAATAAGGAAATTTTGAGACACAATTATACCAATTGCTACAATAGCAACAACAAATCTAATGATGGCTCCAGACTTTCATTGTCAGGCTCCCAGAATGTGAGTTTGGCAAAAACGTTTTACACTCTACAAACACACCCGTACCACACCGCATATTGCACCACGGCTGTCTGCCTGCGGCTGCTAAGAAGCCTCCACAGGCAGCGGCGGGAGAGGAAGCGGCCCTTTCAGCACCCTGGACAGCTGCTGGGCCCCGCCGGCCGAGAGGGCGTCCGGAGATGCCGGCGGCCTCTGGGCGAAGGGCGGGGGAGCCATGGGCAGATCGATCCCGGTGGCCCCGCCAACCTCCCTTCATCCTCCTCATTGGCCTCAATAGGTAGCCAAGGCCGGCTGCTGCAATCCAGCGCCCGAGGGAGGAGGACTGATGTTAAGAGACGACTTCCAAACGGGGGGGGGGGGGGTGCTGCAGAGCTTCGGGCCGAGAATCAACCCCCCCTCCCCCGTGAAGCAGAAGCTGCTCCCGTTTTAGCTGAGGTAAACACCGCAGGGAGGGGGCCGGGTGGGAGGCACGAAGACCGACGCTTAGCCCCTCCACGCCGGAGGAGCCCTGGAAAGCTTTCCCACAGCGAGCGGCAGAGAGGACGGCGGGGACGGAACCCCCCTCCCCAAGGAAAGGCGGCCCGTGTGGCAGGCCCATCCTGGAGCGACCCTCTGCTCCATCGCCCCCGCCCCTCCCCCCCGGGCGTGCCTTGTCAAGGGAGGCGCCTCCGGGCCGGCGGTCTTTCCTGCGGGCAGCGCCTGCTGCGCCCTTGACATGACGGCGGCGATCTGCCTGCGCTCCTCCGGGCTTAAGCGGCTCAGGTCCCCCGCCAGGTCTCCCGCAGCGGCCCCGGCCACACCTTCGGGCAGCCCGGCCGGCCTTTCGCCGCCCTCCAGGCTGGCTTCGTTGCCCATGGTCGGCGAGCGCGGCCGCGGGCGAGCAGGGGCGGAAGCGGCCGGCGGGCGAAGGGGCAGGTGGACGCGCCCCCGGGGCCCTTCCCGCCCGGGCGCTCAGGACTCCGCGAGGGGGCTCTCCATGGCCGACCGGCTGGGCGCCTTCCGTGGTTGCGGCTGCGGCGCTGGCGGAGAAAGAGGCAGCCGAGGGAAAACATCCCAGAGTTCCCCCGCTCCGGCCGCACAGCGCATGCGCCGCCCCGGCCGCCAGGAGGGCGGGAGTGTCAGGGGGTGGGGGTGGGGGGTCCGCTGCCCGGCTTTTATCTTCGCACGCGCGGAGGCTTCTGCGTCCGTCAGGGAGGAGGCAGCCGCGCGTCCGGCGTGGAGGCCTCTGGCGCTTGGAGGGACGGGCGGCCGGGCGGGCATCGGCGTCTCCGGGGAGGCGATCCGCTTCGCTGGCGTGGCTGGTTTCTGCCGTGCGTGGCCTTGGGGCAGGCGGGGGAAGGCGGCGGGTCTCCTGCTGGCCCAGCTGTCTTATTTACGACCCAAGAGGAACAAATGCGGAAGGAGAGATCAACGGCACACACCTGCTTTGAAAGACACCCAGAAGATACACACCACCTAATGACAACTTCACGAAATGCGTGTAATGGAAGCTGAAGCTGAATGATGGTGTTCATAAACAGAGCTGGAATGAAGGCCCCCCCCCCCCCGCTCAGTGCCGGAACTGAACCTGGACCGTCCCAGCCTTAGTGGCGGCTGGTTTTCTGTGCCACAAAAGCTCCCAGGGAAGGAGTCCCCGGCTCGGTGCCCTTGGTTGCCCTGTTGCCCCTCAAGCCTTCTTTTGCCCTAACGCTCAATGAGAAGCTGCCTTCCTGTGGCTCAGACGACTTTTCTGGTTTCTGCAGTCTGGAATGGGAGAGAACTCCCTCCTCCCCCCAGGTCCACCCCCCAGATGGCCTGCTTGCTGTGGTCATAGATGGTGCGGGTTTGCGTGGCACCCTTGGCCTCTCTCCCTCCCCCTCCCTCGGCGAAGCCTCCTCAGTTCTTCAGTCTCTCTTTGCAGGAAGGGATTTTTGCTCCTCGGAAGTCCAGCTTTTCTGGACCTTCTGTAAAATGTGGCACCCAGAACCGGGCAGAGTATTTGAGACATGACTAACGCGCAGTGGAATGGATTGATTACTTCCTATGGTTTGGGAATTGTGTTGAGATAGCCTAAAATTAAGCCGGCCTTTTTCGCAGCCCCTTCGCATGGTTGATTCATAGGCAGTTTACAGTAAACTCCTCCCTCGACATCCCCACCTGCCTGTTCTACTGACTCACTGTCCCTCGGCTTGGCTGAAAGCGGAGCAGCCCCTGCTCCTCGGTAGTTTGTAACAGACGACAGCGTGCATAGAATCATGGAAAATGCCACCGCCGTTCAGGAGCAGAGTCATCTCCCAAATCCAGTCAGCAAAACTTGACACGGGGCATGAAATCAAACGAATCCAGCAGCAAAAGACAATACCAGAAGCAGCTAGGAGTTAAATTCTGAAGCAGCAATTGGGGAGGGGGAGGGAGGCACAGGAACCATTTTCAGTAAAATGTCAAATTCCTCCAACTGGGAGCACCCGTTGAGACAAACGCTTCATAGAACCTGGTATCGAGGAGAGGTTTTGGAATCGTATGACTTGAAGGTGCTTTTAAAATGCAGAGCTCAGTTAACTGGGCCCACCGTGGACACAACGCCCTTGGAGCCCAATTTCAGAGAGTTCTCCTTGGGGAACCTCCCAGCACCATTAGTCTTCCTCTCAATTTGCATAGTTGTCTATTCTTGCCTTTTAATCCCTTTGGTTCAACGTGAGTTGTTGCATTTAAAATGCATTTCATGAGTGTTGTTTTTGCACGTCTGACTGTTTTGGAAGAAATAAAATAAATCCAGCAAAATGGAAATACTGCGAGCAGTTTACATAAGCCAACGCACATCATTTCATTTCTTTGCATGTGTTGTCTGTTGTCTGTGGCAACCTTAGAGGAAATATTTCCTTCTTTGGGATGAGCAGGAATTCTCATATGGTGCAAAACCACATAATATTCTGATTCACCTGCATGGAACCTTTCATAGCTAAAGTTTCCAATCGAGTGGCCTGAATTCTGAACTGTCACCATTTTGGACTTGTTACATTTGTTACAGGATGCAGTGTAGCACTCTAGTTAGTGGGGGCTTCACAAGTGTGTTATTTTGAAAATCAGAAATCTAGATAAAAAGTCACATGAAGATTAAAAACGGTGCTGCCCTTTGACTTACCGCTCAGTATTTCGCTCAGCACTGAAGGGTACCTGGAACTGACTTCCGGTTAGAGATAAATAGAATGTGTACATGAATTTATATGAATGTTTCTTACTTACTTCCGCATTTGATTATTCTTTTATTCTATGAAAAAATTGTAATGAATATAAATAAACAATGAATTTAAACAAATGTGTTTTTCTGTGTGAAAGAGGAAGAATAGCACTATTTTTCTTTTCTTTGGGCTCCACACACCTCAGACGTTTCACCACAAAGGAAGTGCGACAGTCGGTGGCTCCATTTACACAGCCTGCTCAACCCAGTTATGTGTTTCCTTACTCGGTGATCAAGAGCAGGTGGCCAGGCTAACTCGGTCAGGAGCTGCCATTCAGGGCAGTGCAGAATCCTTTTCCCTTCTTCTGTCTGGGCCTGGGTGTGCAAGCAAGAGGGCTCTGTGTCAGCTGCAGCTTTTCCGAAGGGCAGGCAGGCAACCAGGCAGCCAGCCAGGGGTTTGCGGTTGTGACCTGTGGCTGCCCCAAAGCTCAACCGTAGGGGACACCTTGCCTTTTCTGCTCCTCCATAGTCCATCTTTGTGTCATGGCTCTTCCAAAGTTTGCCAAGTTTAGAGTTAGATGACAATTGCTCCAGTGCAGTTTGGATTCAACTGCCCCAGATCTGTCTAGTTTGGAAATAAGGTGACAATTTACCTTGTTAAGTGTGTTCTGTGAGAACATGGCCAATTTTTTATTCTGAGGTTTGATCTTGCAATTGCGGCTGCCATCTTGACTCCCTCTCCAGGGATACTTCTGCACTGATTTACTCAATATGATAGGCATTGGTTTATGCAATATTATACATTAACATGAAAATTTAATGTCTTCTTACTTCACATAATGTCTCATCCTCACATTTTGCTAAAAGTGGCACGAAGATGCATTTTATACCATCTTTAAAGAATATATTTCCAAGGCTGGATGCCATCTCGATCAGGTCATCTGGTGGGCTTAAAATAACTGGGAGAAGGAAAAAGACCAAAACCCAGAACCAAAACCAAAGCAGTAAACCTTAACACACAGAGACATAACACCTGACTCACAATAGGGAGAAGGCTGAACTGCTTAAGTCCTCTTTTAGGTTTTATTTGATTATTTTTTATTTGATTTATATACCGCCCTGCTCCCGAAGGACTCAGGGCGGTGAACAGCCACAAGATAAAACACATAAATACAAAATTTAAAAACAAAATAAAACTGAATTGAACAATTTGGCCCAAGACAGATTTAAAACACCCCAATAATTAAGAACAGATTTAAAATTTACATTTTAAAGGGGAAAGATTTAGGCCAGGCCGGCTTGATGGAATAAAAAAGTCTTGAGAGCGCGACGGAAGGTGTGCAGATCCGGGATCCTCCGTATCTCTGGGGGGAGCTCATTCCAGATAGTAGGTGCCCCCACAGAGAAGGCTCTTCCCCTGGGGGCTGCCAGTCAACATTGTTTGGCCAACAGCACCCGGAGGAGCCCCTCTCTATGGGAGCGTACCGGCCGGTGGGAGGCTACTGGTGGCAGCAGGCGGTCCCGTAGATAACCAGGTCCTAAGCCATGGAGCGCTCTAAAGGTAGTAACCAAAACCTTGAAGCGCACACGGAAGACCACTGGGAGCCAGTGCAGCTCACGCAGGAGATCCTTTGCAGCATCCTTCAAAACAAAGTAGGGAGAACCTCCTTCCCTTGGGGGTTTTCCACAAGGGAAACTTCAAGGGAATTGGACTCTGTGATCTGAAAGTCTGGAAAAATTAGAATTCCATGGTATATAGAACGCCTTTATTCCTAAGATTTTCCACTTTGCTTATTTGTCCTAAAAAGAAAGAGAGAGGGAGAGGGAGAACAGAAGCAGCCGAGGTTAAGCTCATAGTTATCTTAACATTAGAAAGCTCCTGAGATGACCTTGAGATACATATTAACTTCTCTGTAAAGGACAGTTAGTGAATTGGCCATCTTAAAAGTAGAATATCATCATTGTAGTGACCTGCTGAGTATTTATTTAATATTTTTTTCACAAGGCCAAAGTTTTCTCAGGCTCAATTCTTTTCTTTTTAAAAGAGTGAAGATATTTGGAGAAAATGGCTATTGAGTCCCTTTGGTTCCCCTTTTTATAGGGATGCTAGCTTGAAACAGTACGGGACATCATTTCTTTTGGACTTTCTCTGATAAGCTTAATAGGACCCTCAGAGTAGCCCCCATGCTTGGGGGAAAAAACCCAGCTGGAACCATCTGTAGCTGCAACTTGGTTGAAATGTCTAGATACAAGGGACATTTACTTATTTTACTTGTCCTCCAAAGTCACTGTAGCGGGCTAGAAGAATAACCTTGGGATATGGGCAGGTGGAGGAGGAGGATCCACAGTCTGGACAATGCTCATAGATTATCCAAGGTACATCTATTCTTGAGGGGGATGTTCCTTTCCTTTTGAATACAAGGGCAATTTTACCTAGCACTAAGCCAGATAAGAGAGCCAGTTTGGAGTGGTGGTCTCACTTCAGGCACAAAGCCAAGTGGCTGACCTTGGGCCAGTTACTCTCTCTTAGCCCTGGGAAGGAGGCAATGGAAAACCATTTCTGAAAACTGTAGGGACCTGTCCAGGCAGTCAATAGTAATCGAAGGCACACAGAAAAGTTTGGGTTTCTTTTAGCTAAGACTTTCATATCTAAGGTTTTGTTTCATTTGCTAAATGAGGGCTTTCTTAGATTTAGATTAGGCAGATATTCTCATTTTGATTTATTGTTCATATTATACTTTTATCATTATTAATCATTATATACAGTATTGAATGAATTTAATATTGTTCAGAAGTTCTAAATTGATACAATATACAGCACATACCTAATGTTATTTTGAAATATTTACTTAGTCTTTTCTTATAATGCTTGTGTATCTCTTAGTTTTTCTTCCTTTCCATTTTTCTTACGTTTCTAAATAGCGATTAAAATTTAAAACTGTATAAATAAAATGAATTAATATTATAAACAGAGGAAAACCTCTGAGAAAATTTCTTTTAACTTCATTCTGGAAGGCTCTCCCTGTGGTGGCGTCCATAAAATTATGACTATCCCAGACGAGTGGTTTTTTTCTGCTTTGAGAGCTGCATGGGTTGCCTGTATGTGTGTGTGTGGGTGGGTGGGTGCAATTCAAAGTTGCCACTTTTAAAGCCCTCTGTGACTCAGGACCGGGTCACTGGAGAGACCCTCTTTCCCCAGGGGCTTCTGCCTATCCAGTTTGGCCGAGAAGATTGAGTCATGAGCATCCTACGAGGGCTGCCATGAGTAAGGAAGGTTGGCTGGTGGAGACTAGGAGATGGCTCTTGCCTGCCACAGCCTGGAATACCCGCCCCCCCTTCTTCAGAAGATAGGCTGTGGCCCTGACTCTGCCCCGAGGCCTGGAAGGCCTGCCTTTCTGCCCTTTGTGCCAATTTTTAATCGCTTTATGATTGTTTGCCACCCAGAGTAACTTGTTTGAGCTGGATGGCTATATAAATTGAATAAATACATAATATGGAGGATATCTGAACCCAAAGATGTTTGTTTGCCCAGACTATTAGCTGGACAAAAGTGTATTGAAATTACAATGACATAGATTCAGTCTGTTTTTCTTCATTTTAAAGGAATCAATGGTGAAACATTTTATGTTTTATCACTGAGATATACTCTCAGGCAGTGGTGAAATCCAATTTTTTTTACTACCGGTTCTGTGGGCGTGTCTTGGTGGGCGTGGCACAAGAAGGATACTGCCAAATCTCCTTTCCCTCCCTACTCCTGGGGGAAGGATATTGCAAAATCCCCATTCCCTCCCCACTCTGAGGCCAGCCAGAGGTGGTATTTGCCGGTTCTCTGAACCAGTCAAAATGTCCACTACCGGTTCTCCAGAACCTGTCAGAACCTTCTGGATTTCACCCCTGCTCTCAGGTTGCTGTGAATTGCAATGTAACATTTAAGGACAATTAGAATGCTGAGAAGGCTCATTCCACTTAATTAGGCCCTTTTCCTTATCCGATCCTTTTATCATGATTGCTGCTTTCTATGTACTCTCTTCAGTTCTGTTCATTAAGCAAAAATGCTTGTAAAGGAGCCAATAACTTGATCTTCTCCAGTTAAATCATTTCCCTACCTATACAACGTATGCTACCATGATGCCCTTCTTACTCTACACAATGATTGTATGTATATTATTAGAAAATTATATTCTATTTTCACTCACAGTCTTAAGGTAGATAGTCTGTTTGGCCCTGGCTTGTGTTTTGCATAAATCTCTGTAGCCTCGATCTTGGTCATGGCTTTGCATGCTTTGTGAATGCAGCCAATTGTTATTTAATAAACCCTGATTAAATAAATTATAGATTAGCACATAAGAATTGTGTCTCAGAATCAAATATAGTTTGATCAATTCCAGATCAACCGCAAAAGAATAAGCCATTTATTTGGGTCAAGAAATTCATACCAGAATTTTGATTTTATATAAAAAGCTTAAAGATATTGAAGAAAAAAAATGTAATGTAAAAGGATACCACATTTTATTCCAGCTGTCTAAACCATTATTTCACCATCTAATGCAACAGAGAGTAAACAGAGTCGTCATAAATCAGTCCACTTAAGATCCTGTTGGGTCCTAAAGACATAAATTTGTCTGGCAGTGGCAGACTTTCACCTGCACCCGATCAGAAATCATGGAATCGACACCAGGACGCAAGTAAGGAACTTGCTCCTTGGAAGACAAGAACAAAGCAGCCAAGGCACTATTGTCACTACTATCAGCTGGAAGCATCAGTACATGCGCCGTATCTCAGCGTGCCACACAAATATTCCCCCACTTGATGATTTGGGCAGAAGTTCACTGACCCGCTTTCCCTAGGACCTCTCCTGGCCTGCAGCCCCCTGGCTCCCCTCCGGCTTCTCACCGCTGGTGCTCTGCGTTCTTCAGGGCTGCCTGGGATGGGCTGAGGCTCATCTGGAGAATTACATGTCTGCCTGTGGCATATCTGGGAGAAATAAGGCTTGATGTTGGCTGTTCAGCCGACCAATGCAGGAATCTGGCATCTGACGGGCAGATTTGATCCCCTCTCCTGGGGAGAATTGCAGGTAGGCATGGCTGCCTTTGGGAAAGCAAGGAGAACAGAATGGATGGAGATTCTTGATCCTGCTTTCCCTGGCATGCATCTCTTGCACCTGGCTTAGATCAGCAGTCAGGCAACTACGAGGCATCAAGGAGTCACCCCGTCCTCCATTCAGCTGTCCTTTAAAAATGTCTAAAGCAGGGGCGTCAAACTCAAGGCCCGCAGGCCGGATCCGGCCTGTGGGGTGGTTAGATCTGGCCCGGTGTTTCTACCAGCAAAAATGGAGTTCGGGAGGGCCGCCTGCGGTGCTCCCAAGCTCCATTTTCGCTGTCAGAGGGTTGCAGGAGGCCGTCGCGGCTGAAAACGGAGCTCAGAAGCCAGTTTTCTCTGGCAGAGCGCTCAAGCTACCACATGCACCCCTGACACGAGTGCTGTCGAGCTGGCCATGCCCACCCTGGCCACCTCCACTCCAGTCCCCCAAGGTCAAACGCAACCCTAATGCGGCCCTCAATGAAATCAAGATTGACACCCCTGGTCTAAAGAATCTCTTATTTGTGGTAAGCCCTGAATTACGGAACCTCCTTTCATTTCATCTAAGTAATAGGCAAGAAAAGGCATTATTTATGATGCTGAAAAGCTAGCAAGGACTGTAGTTTCTCAGATAAAGTGTAATGATTATTCTCAAATATTAAAATGTACTAGCTCCACAGTGCTTTTATTTTTTATTCCTTTTTCTGTGTTTGTGTGCAAGAGGGTAAACGCATTTGTCTCTTCTGCTGATTTTAGATATGCAAACACAAATAACATTTTCCATTTAACTCCGCTATACTGGTATTTATTTGTTAATGTTTTGATTTTTGCAGGGGAGAGCCAGAAAAGTCTTATCATTTTTAATCCTTTCTCACACCAGAATTTATTGTCAAGAAGGGGAAATAATCTGAAACAATGTCAGAACCAAGGTTTACATGTAGTGGTACTAAATCATCAGCATTCGCTCTACTAAGGATAGTTTCATGCCTTTAACCAAAGAAGACAAAGGGAAAAAATTCACCTGTGGCTGTTATGATTGTTACTCTCCTCCTTCCAGATCTCCTTCTTTAGAAATAGAATCCTTTTTAGTCATAAAACCTAACTAGTTCATCTGAAACATGCCATATGGGGAACAATTTTGACTAATACTCCTTTGCTTCCCTCCTGCATTCGCAGCAGATTTTGAGAAGTTATGGAGCTCTGAAACGCTAAGATCTATTTTTAGTTCTCTCTATGGATAGCTGATACAGAAGGAGATTTAATGTAATGTGTCAGCATGGGGGGAGGGGGTGTTTTTAACATAAGAAAGGGGATTTCATGAAATTCTTTTGAATTTTTACCCATTGGTATTTAATTTCAAATTGGAAACATTAAACCTCTTCGCTGCTTCTTAGTATCTGGCAGAAGATCCATATTGGCTATTTCAATAACTCAGAATGGAAGCACAATTTGAACAACGTAGCATCTTTAAATAATCACAACTACGGTAATTCATTCAAAGGACTTTTAGAAAAAGAGGGCAGGTATTTTAAATGGGTGCCAAAGCACACTGACAGTGACGGCATTGGGAAGATTAATTCTAGAAAACTGAATCCTGATAAAGGCAACATAATAATTCCACTCAGCAAGAACTGCTTGCTCCCTCTTCATTCATTCCCTTGGGAGTACTTGACACTATGTCATAGAAGTTGTCACTATCTATGTCATAGAAGGTAACTATACACCAAGCTTTATGGAATAACTTGATTTAATTGTATAAAATGATAGCGTGCTTCTGAGAACAAGATAGTAGCAGTAAACAGCAGGGAATAATTTTAGCAGCTTTCAATAGACACTCATCGCCTGTTACAGGTAAGATACAGAATGCTGAATTAGATCTTGGATGGATCAAAGAGGGCAGAACATTATTATGCTATTTTACTTTAGATGTTCAGAATTACTTTATGCATGTTTATTTATACCCCGAATCCCTGGGGTAGGGGTGGGGGGGACACTTCAAAGGGTGGCGTTGAGGCAGATAACTGTACATTCCTTCCTTAAGGGAAGACGAGCTGGGTATTTATGAAGCCCTGGAGGTAGAGCAAGCGTTCTCTGATAGTCACAGGAGCAACATCTGTTCTCTTCCAGCACTTTATTTTATTCAGACAGAAGGAGGGAGGCAGAACATTCATCATCGCTGAGCTATTTGAAGAGCTGCACCTGATTTCTCCCTCCCCATTTGTCTCAATATCCCCACCACTTCTACTTAGATCATCTGATCCAAGTTTCAGCAAAGCAACTATAATTGTAAGAGCAACAGCTCCAAGTCTTCTGCATTTCTCTATTTCATCTTAGAAAATCAGTTTTACTGTTGTGGGATAGAGCTCAGCTTTATTCTCAGAGAGAACTAAGGGAGATGGATCTTTGCAGGCACGAGGGAACCCGGAAGAAGCTAGAAGAAAGCGGGAGCTAATCACACCTGCCTTTTTGCCAAGGAAACTAAACATGGCTAAAAAAAAAAATCAAATGCATTTGTGTGCTAAATGATGAGATGCCCCACCCAGTTCAGAAGGCGCTCTCTTATTTTTGGAAAAGAGTTGAGAACTGTCACGAGTAGATCTGCAGCTCTTGAATTCCATATCACCATGAGCCACTTTAGGGCAGCCCCTTGTCCGAGCTGTGAACCATTTCACCTGATTTCACCCCTACCTGCAGCTCTGGCAGCCACTCTAGCAGAAGGGAGCTGCTCCTCTCCCCTTCCACCTTCTCTGCTGTCTGGAGTGGAGCTCTGGCTCAGAAATCCAATGAGGCAACCCCAAAGATGCATTTGGAGTCCAGGAATAGACTCTGATCTGAATCAAAAACACCTGTTGGTTTTGTTTTTTTTTAATCCCTTCCTGTGCTTCTGAGGGCCTTTAAAACCCTTGTAAAGGATTTATTCTGGAACACCTACCACCCCGAGCTGTAAAAAAGTTTGTATCAGAGTTGGGAAAAGCTGGCAACTCCAAGTGAATTTTCATGCTGCCAGAAAGAGAATAACTTCTCTAACCTACCTCATTTCCAGTCTTGGTCCACAATGAACTCTCAGTCCATTGGGAATAACTAGACTGTGATAAACCTGTGCAGGAAGACACAGCACCACAAACATCTGTGGGAATAGTGTATCCATGCGCAATAGACAGACAGGCGGACAGGAATAAAGAAATGAGAATTTTTCCTACATTCAATATTCCAAAAGGCAAAAGAACAAATGGGAGATTTGATGGTCTAGCTCTTTTCCCCATAATGAAGTAAATTTGTATCTTATTACTAAATATGGTAACTGTCTATTAGAAAAAAGATGATATAATAATTATGTATATAGAACAGTAGGCCATCCAAGTGGATTATGACCAAATACATACACACCTAAGTTTGCTTGTGAAGGAGAGAACTTATGTCTGAGGATGGACATATTGACAGCTTGTTAGCATTTTAGACATATTTCCAATCAGTTTCCACATCAAAATGCATTAATGCTCACACACTTGCAATTATATGTTTTCTTTCAATTCTAATATTCTTATTTTAATAAATCTTCCTAATATATGGATTTTGGGGACAAATTTTGTGTCAGGAATTGTTAGAAAAAATGTGAGAAGTGCACAATCCGACAGTTAGGTGCCTTGTGCCGATGGCATGTATTAATCCCGCAAATGGTAATGGGATGCTTCATTAAAAAAACAAAACAAAGATTACACTTATAGATGCGTAGCTTGGATCCTAAGATTCTAATTATTTGAAAATCCTTATTTTGATATGCTACTTTTCTGATGCAGGTATTATTTGCCTTCTTTTGTATTACAGGAACCTTCCTCCTAAGCCATCCTTCAGTTTAAAGTGGGACATCTCCGAATCTCTATTCGAGGTGACCAAGGCTTTTTTTCTTTTCACTTTCTTTTCCATTGAAGAATTAATTTCCCAGCCTGTAGCAGCAGAAAAACATCAAGAAATGAAGTGTTTTCCTAAATCCACAGACATGTACAGCTGACATCTTTTTAAACAAAACTAGCTGGCATGTCATTTTTTATCAGGGTTTAGCCTCTGGTTTTGCTAATCCTTGAATAATAATCCTTAATCCACCTGATATTTTAAGAAAAAAGAGAAAGATAATGCTTTCTGCACTAGTGCCCTCTGCCACAGTGCCACGGCTCAGAAGGTCACTTAGTTAAAGACTGAAGTGGGTTTTGTTTTTTAATGCACAATTAAATGCAGTTTTATAAATAGACTTGCTTAGAAAGAGCGTAAGTGGCAGCCTGCCACAAGAAACATCAATGTGCCTGAGTAGTTTCAGCAGGAGATCGATACAGCTTGTCTCATCCTCCAGGGAAGAAAAGGATGGGTTGGGCGCAAGCAGCAAGACTCAAAGCTGAGCTCGTCACTTGCGCCGTTTTGGGAGACTGGCAAAAAGAGACCCCCAAGATGGCACAGCGGGAAAAACCCCACAAGTTAAACACAAGACATCCCCAAATGCAAAGGGAAGAGGAGGATCGGGTCTACCTGATCTGAAATGGTATTTTTGCTTTGGACAGAAGAATAGGAATTGTTGAGAAATACAGTAAAATACTTTTAGAGCTAGCAGAACATGATCTTAGATTTCAGTGCCATAAATACTTGTGGTACAATAGACTCACAAAGTTAATGCAGACGTCAAAAATCGCTATGTTAGTCATGCTGTACTGAGATTATGGAATAGATATAAACCCAACCTGTGGTCAAAAACAACTTTAGCTATAACAGACAAAGATAAACGATTAACATATTGTTAGGGGCTGGAATTTTATCAAGGGGAATATAAAATAGAATTAAGACAACCCTTGATGACATGGGACATAGTTGCAGCCATCAGAAAGACTTAAAGTAGAGAAAGAATTAATGACATTGAACAACGTAAGACAAAATTCAAAATGGAAATGTTCATTGAAATTTGAAACAAACGGGTCAAAGGATGTATGACAGTGATCTGAAAACTTTAGTTATACTATACAGATGGAACAATGGGAAAAATGTACTTAAAAGTTAACATAAATTTACATTATGTCACAGCTTAAAGAGATTTTTTATAAAATGAAATACCATTGGTATATAGAACAGGAGAAAAATTATCTAGAATGTATGAAGTTACTTAACAGTTATGTTGGAAATGGGAACAAAAAGAAGAGTTCTTTTATTATGCCTAGTGGATGTGTAAAAAAGCTAGAAAATTTGGGCTCAAATAGATGCAAGGGATTCAGAGGATTTTAAAGATTAATATTCAATTGAAACTCTTACTTTCCCACCTGGAATGGATGAATGAATAGTTAGAAAAGAGAAACGGAACACTGTTTTTATGTATAACAACTGCAGCAAAATTAGTGTGTATACAAAAATTTGGCAACACCCCCAGCCAAGGAACAGTTGGTGAAAATGACAGAGCTTACTGAAATGGCTCCCCGGCTTGCCTGATAAGAGAAAAGGCAATGCCTGCCTTGATTGGCGACTGGAAACCCATTATGGGCTTTTTGCGTAAAAATGAACCTTCTGAGTTATGGTTTTAATGACTAGACAGTATAGAATATAGAAAGATGAGAGTCATGATGTAACCTTAGAGAAAGAAGTTAAAATATAATGGTACTTATAACTACTGTAAAGAAAATCAGAATCTACTTATTTATTTTGTTTACTTTTATTTATTTTTATTTATTTATTTTTCACATTCCACCTCGGACGTTTCGCCGACAGATGGCAGGTTGAAGTCCTCCATGACCATAAGCCTGGGGGTCTCCACCGCCATCTCAGCAATCACGTTGAGTAGCTCGGGCAGGGCAGCCGACACGTGGCAGGGAGCCAGGTACGTAATCAGCAAGCCCATCTGCCTCCCTTGTCCCCACTTCACCAGGACAGACTCACATCCGGCTATCTGAGGTGCAGTGGCCTCTCTTGGGGCGAGACCCTCCTTCACAAGAACTGCCACCCCCCTCCCCTCCCCTGGGCCCTTGGTTGATGGAATGCGCAGAAACCCGGTGGGCACATCTCAACGAGGGGGACCCCCCCCTCCTGGCCCAGCCAGGTCTCCGCTTTCCCTATATTTTTCAGTTCCAACTGCTGCCCCCCTATAAATGAGGTGAAGCTACTCAGGAAATACTATTTCAGTCAACAAAATTGTTGACAAAACCAAGAAATTGCTTGGTTACCCAATCATGTCGGAATCTGCTTCTCTCCGCTCCAATCGATTTAAGAGTCTAACATTCTTATTTCTCCGCATGAGAACAAATAGACTCTCCGTCATCAGAGCTCCGTTCTTCAAACTAAGCACGGGGATAGAATCCCTATTGGCAATAGGTGTTGCAACAGGTCCAACTTATTTTAGCTTATACAAATATTGAACTTGCTGTAGGATCTCTTCTGGAATTCAGCCAGAGAATTTCTTATTTGAGTAGACCGCTCCCATCTTCTTTCCTTGATTTTCTACTTAGCTGCTGATCCTGATCAAGGCTCCTTTTTTACAGCATTGAATGCAAGTACTTACCTTTAAAAGGAAGGGGGGTTATATTGTAGTTCTTTTTCATTATGATTTATGAGATTGGTCTCCTCCCATAGGAAATCCCAAACCTTCTAGTTGCACAACTCTAAGCTGCATCATTGGGTGTTGCATGGTACAAATTACTTCATTTCCCCCTTTTAATTGTTAGAAAAGCATCACGAGACATGAGAGCCTCCCTTTCTTCAACCCCACATGGGGTGAATGGAGTTTGTGGGTGAGGGTTCCCTGGACACTTAGCACTGGGTGGCTACATTTCTGTAAACACAAAGAAGTAGGTGAGACGAGACTTGAAGCCAGAAAGCTTTGGGAGAGGAAGTCTGAGACTTCAGCCTTCTTTTTACCTTCTGCTCCTCAACAGTTTTGTGTCCAACTGAACCTGGAATTCTAGAAGAGGCATGATCACTATCTAATATTTAAGAATCAGAAAGGATTCAAGGGTCCATACAAGCTTAGCCCCATACAACATTAAAAATGCACTTCATGTCAAGATGTACAAACTTCAATTGTTATATATACTGGTATATATGAATTAAAATTATGATAAAGCTGCTCAGAGGCTGAATGTGGCTGCTTGGAGGGCAATTTCTCACAGGAAACATTCCCACTGCTTTTTACCGGGCGATACGAAGCCCAGCATTTCTAAGACATGACAGTAGGCCAACTCACCTGAACACCTATTGGTGATGAAACACTTTTGTGTCCCTTATGCAGGTTTTCTTTGCACAGGTGGTGAATATGCTCTTGCTGAGCAAAAGGAGCCTTACCCTCAAGAAAAACCCTGAGTTCAATAGTCCTAAGTGACTATAAATTGATTTATGTGGCCATCTGAATCCCAGAAAAATCTTTTGAACAACCACTTCAAGGCTGAACTAGGCAAATTGCATCACTTGCAAAAAAAAAAAAAATCAAATGTTGCCTGTAATTTAGCTGCATGTACTGTGTATATATAAATAATAGGAAACTTTACAGAGCAGAAGAATCAGGGGAACTTAACGGCATAAGAATAATGGCATCATATCGTATGTGGCTTGTGTGCAATTATGGGCAAACTTCTAATGGCTGGAAGTTGATATTCATTGGAAGATCCAACATGGAATCCGCGTTGACCAAGGCATTTTATCAAAGTACATAAATTAGTGTTTGGTGCCTGAATGTTGATGTCCCATCTGAGCGCCTTGTACAATTCTACTCCGTATCTTTACCATTTTCTCACTTCTTTCCATTGTTTGCTCCTGCCAACAACACCAATGTTTCTGCTGATGTCCCATGGCAAGAACACATCGGTCTGTGCACACTACAACTGCTTTTCTGGAAGAAGACATGATGTTATCCTAACTACAGCAATATTTACCCTCATTATTGTATCTAGTTCTGTCCCTCACCTCTGTCATGGTCTTCTCCTTCTGCCTCTGGCATTTTCCTCCCCTTCTCTCCATCCCTCACACTTCAGAACATTAAAAGCTCCTCTTGGGTCTGAGTGACCATGAAAGCTTATTTGATGGTAAAGGGACTTAGTAGTCGGAGTCTTTGATGTTTTTCCAGAGAAACTGCCAGAGGGGTGGGAAAGGGACAGGAACTCATTCAGTCAGGGGGGCACACTCTTCTTACAATTAAAGTGAACGTTATAAAGTTAAGAATTTGTCCTTCTTTTCCTACTCTCCAGGGGCCTTAGCTTAACAAGTTAGAATGCATATTGTACTCAAAGCTCCCTGCAGTTTCCTACGTGTTTGGGCTGATACATTTTCTTCCGTTCCTTTGATGTATCTCAGATAATAGCAAGATATTGCCCTTTGTCATTATATACTTGCGACTCTACAAAAATATACATTGTGACTGAAGCCGTCTACCACTTGCTTAGTAACGGATTCCTGAATAAAATGTCCTATGCAGACTAAACGTTGGCAGGTGAAGAGAAAAATAGTTTTATGATGGAAAAAGCTGGAGAGAATAATGCAAAGTAGCACTGCACGTGTGAGCACCTGCTGTCTTTGTGCAGCAAAATACTCATAAAGAAACAATTATGGAAGAGAAATCTTACATACTTCCATGGGCCTCAATCACCTACCCTCTACTTGCATTTGATGCTTATCAGAAAATACCCTGCCTGGTTCTGAGCGCAGCATTTTAGAAATCTGTCCAGAAGAGAACAATCCAGCTGGCTGGAAAGAAAAACAGGTGCAGACTTTCATATCCTCTCAAGATTTGGTGGATATAACTTTATAGTTTCCCTTTTATACTTTCATAATTTCAGCATTGTGATAGATAACCTCACCCAACAATCCTTTTACATTCTAGAGAATTGGGGTGATGTATTTTGTCTGCATTTCATGATTGCTAACCTGCCTGTGGATCTTCCGATGTCAAAGTGGAGATGTATTAAATAGACGCTGTCTGGCTTTTTCCGAAAGCCGGCTGTTTTTATCTGCTGAGAAAGCACAATCACTTTCAGAAGTTGTAAAGGGTTCCAGCGAATATGGTTTCATGGCTGCCAGTCATGAGGAAGACACGAGGTTACAAGCACTATTAGCCTTTTCCCATCCCTTATGTCTGTTCAGGTTTTCAAAAAATGTTAGGTCTCTACATGTAATTTTGGGAGCTCAGCATGCAAAACGCTAACAGCCTGGGCTAGAAGAGGAAGCTTATCCTCCTAACGATAATGTTTATTTAAATATTATTATTTCTGAATAGAGATTAGCCTCTTTCTAGATCAAAATTTTCTGTCTGTCTGTGGTGGCACAGTGGTTAGCGTGCAGTACTGCAGGTTACTTCTACTGACTGCAGATTACCAACAGTTGGGCAGTTTGAATCTCACAAGGCTCAAGGTTGACTCAGCCTTCCGTCCTTCCGAGGTCAGTAAAATGAGGACCCAGATTGTTGGGGGCAATAGGCTGACTCTGTAAAACTGGTTACAGAGGGCTGTAAAGCACTATGAAGTGGTGTATAAGTCTAAGTGCTATTGCTATCTATCTATCTATCTATCTATCTATCTATCTATCTATCTATCATCTATCTATCTATCTATCATCTATCTTTAATGCAATTTGATATAATCATTAATTACATTAATTATAATTAATTACTTAATTAGTAACTTCTGATTTTAACCTTAATTTTATTGATTATATTGTGTATCACTCAGAGCCCATGTGAGAGAAATGGAGAAGATAAGAAATACGTTGTTGTTGCTTTTAATTGAGAAGTCGTGTCCGACTCATCATGATCCCATGGACAACATTCCTCCAGGCCTTCCTGTCTTCCATCATCCTCTGGAGTCCATTTAAACTCACACCTACTGCTTCAGTGACTCCACCCAGCCACCTCGTTCTCTGTCGTCCGCTTCTTCTTTTGCCCTCAATTTTTCCCAGCATTAGGTTCTTCTCCAGTGAGTCCTTCCTTCTCATTAGGTGGCCAAAGTATTTGAGTTTTATCTTCAGGATCTGGCCTTTTAAAGAGCAGTCAGGCTTGATCTTCTCTAGGACTAACTTGTTTGTTCGCCTTGCAGTCCAAGGCTTTTTTTTTCTTTTAAAAACATTTTTTCTACAACCTCTTCGGCTGAAGAGGTTGTAAAAAAAAAATGCTTTTAAAAGCCTCTGACGATCAGCCAACTCAGCTGGGATCGTCAGAGGCCTTTAAAAGCATTTTTTCTACAACCTCTTCGGCCGAAAAATGCTTTTATAAGCCTCTGATGATCCCAACTGGGCCGCGCGATCATCAGAGGATTTTTTTTTTATTTTTAAAAGCATTTTTTCGGCCGAAGAGGTTGTAGAAAAAATGATTTTAAAAATTAAAAAAAGAGCCTCTGATGGTCGTGCAGCTCAGCTGGGCATGGGGAGGGGGCAGGGATTTTTGCTACCGGTTCTCCAAACTACCCGCCGCCATCGCTACCGGATCGGGTGATCCGGTCCGAACTGGGAGCATTTCACCCCTGTTTTGAACCAATCAGTGGTTCCATGTCCAGTTTTTACTGTTGCTTCTTGACCCGCATATAGGTTTCTCAAGAGACAAATAAGATGGTCTGGTACTCCCATCGCTTTAAGAACTTGCCACAATTTGTTGTGATCAACACAATCAAAGGCTTTAGCATAGTCAATGAAGCAGAAATAGATGTTTTTCTGGAACTCCCTAGCTTTCTCCATGAACCAGTGTATGTTGGCAATTTGATCTCTAGTTCCTCTGCCTCTTCAAAATCCTGCCTGTACTTCTGGTAGTTCTCGATCCACATACTGCTGGAGCCTAGTTTGTAGGATTTTAAGCATAACCTTACTAGAATGTGAAATGAGTGCAATGGTGCGATAGTTTGAACATTCTTTGGCATTGCCTTTCTTTGGAATTGGAATGTAAACTGACCTTTTCCAATCCTGTGGCCACTGTTGAGTTTTCCAAATTTGCTGGCAAATTGAGTGTAGCACTTTTACTGCATCGTCTTTTAAGATTTTGAATAGCTCAACTGGAATACTGTCTCCTCCACTAACTTTGCTGTTGCTGAGATTTCCTAAGGCCCATTTGACTTCACATTCTAGGATGCCTGGCTTGAGATCAGTGACCAGTGACATGGTTATGAGGGACGTTAAGCTCATTCTTGTATAGTTCTTTTGTGTAATTTTGCCACCTCTTCTTAATCTCTTCTGCCTCTGTTAGGTCCCTGCCATTTTGGTCCTTTATCATGTCCATCTTTGCATTCCAATCCCCCATGATGATAAGGACATGATTTTTTGGTGTTAATTCTATAAGGTGCTGTAGGGCTTCATAGAACCAGTCAATTTCATCCTCTTCAGCACTAGGATTTGGACTATTGTGATATTGAATGGTTTGCCTTGGATTCGAACTGAGATCATTCTGTCATTTTGGGGATTGTATCCCAGTATTGCTTTTCCTATTATTGACTATGAAGGCTACTCCATTTCTTCTGAGGGATTCTTGCCCGCAGTAGTATACCTGATGGTCATCTGAATTAAATTCACCCATTCCTGTCCATTTTAGTTTGCTGATTCCTAAGATGCCAATGTTCAGTCTTGTCATCTCTTATTTGACCACGTCCAGCTTGCCGTGATTCATTGATCTTACATTCTAGATTCCTATGGAGAAAAAAATCTTTACAGCATTGGACTTTCCTTTCACCACCAGATGAATCCACAGCTGAGTGTCCTTTCAGCTTTGACCCAGTCGCTTCACTTTTTCTGGCACTACTAGTTCTAGCCCTCTGCTCTTCCCCAGTAGCATATTGGACACCTTCCAACCTGAGGGGCTCATCTTCCGTGTCATATCTTTTTTCCTTTTGGTACTGTCCATGGGGTTTTCATGGGAAAGATACTGGAATGGGTTGCCATTTCCTTCTCCAGTGGATCATGTTTTGTCAGAACTCTCTGCTATGAACTGTCTGTCTTGGACAGCATAACTCATAGCTTCATTGAGCTATGCAAGCCCCTTCGCCACAACAAGGCAATAATCCACGAAGGGGTAAGAAATATGACATATAAATAAATAAACTACTCCTATATATTATGCAGGGAGGCCTTTTTCACGTGCAAATTTGACTCTGTGTTGCCTAGAGGATACACCCATGCGGGAAGACAAAGGGCGCTTGACTATGTTATAAGGTCAAAGGGCTACAAACAGAGACAGTTCAATGTCAGCTCTCTCAGGCCTTCTGTTGAGCCTTCTTCCCTTCTGCTGGAGAGGCTCATCAGAGAGTTCCTTGCACAGCCCCACCTAGTGAATTGGGAACAGACACTGAGAGCAAAACATGACTTAAGTGTCCTCATAGGACAAGCTTTGGACCTTGATTGTTGGGGGCAAGAGGCTGACTCTGTAAACCGCTTAGAGAGGGCTGTAAAAGCACTATGAAGTGGTATATAAATCTAAGTGCTATTGCTATTATTAACATCATAATTTACCAAGGTAGATATTGTGTGCTACTTTAAAAACGAATATATTTTTTTTTGCCAGCAGCTAAATTAATATAATCTGCTTCACTTGAACTAACTCTTATCCATACATCTCAACCACATAATAATCTGCAATAAATATTACAGTAAATTAGTAGCAACCAGTTCATCAAAAAGAAGCTCTTTCCATGTGGCAAACAGAAGCTCTTCTTGCAATGTGGTAACTAAAACTGGACATGGTAGTCCAGCTGGGGGATGGCTGGCTGGCTGCTACAGCCCACAACTGCCCCAGAGCTTCCTCTGACCTCCATCTGATTATACCTGCCTTGAGGCACTGACTCTTTTGGCAAGTCTTTGGCAAAGCTCTTGCTTAATCCTTGCTCAGTCTGGACACAGAGGGCGACTGCGAAATCACAAACTAGGGCTCCGTTTGCTAAATGGACCATCCACCCTACCTTATTCCTTTTTTTTTCTCCCAAGAAAGAGGCTATTGCCAGCTTTATCAAGAGCCCAATTTAAAGGCAGGTACATCACATCCATCGTTTTCGTAATCCCTCTGCCAAAAAAAGTGTAAGATTTGTCTGGCACAACCTACTTTTAACAAAGTCATGCCAGCTGCTAGAAGGGGACTAGTAACTGAGAAAGCTCACCTGAGAGACCCCTGAAGATAGCAGAGTGTTAGCAAGTAATTCCACAACAATTCTAGTTTTTCCTTTGGTTTAAAGAATAAATTAGCTTTAAAAATATTATGCAAACGGGATGTGTCACCAGGAGCTAAATTCAAAGTACTTGAATATTAAACTAGCACATGAAGAGCTTTTTAAGTCAAATCATCACCGGTCAAATCAGTGGAGCAAAGAAAGCAAAGCTCATCTCGATTGATAGTCCTTCTAGTTCTCCCAACGAGTCCCCGTTTGCTCTCTGTTTGATGGCATGCTGTGTCTGAACAGCCTATCAATTAGACCAAGGCAATTGTCATATAAATATTGGCTATTTTAGTAGGTGGATTCTAATTAAGGGTGGTGATCTCCACCCAGAGCGTTTTTTAATGCACCCAGAATAGTCGTATGTTTGTGTGGCTCTAGGTCTCTAAATGGAAAGCCCGCATGATCCAGAACCTGTCCAGAGTGGAGGGCCTGGTGCCCATCTACCACATCGGGAATGCATCTACATTGCTCAGTTAGGACAAAATGCTTCTAGGACACGATCATGGGGGAGCACAACCACAGCACTCGTGACAAGGGTTTCCTTAACTCCACATAAGCATATCTGAAAGCCAAATATTCTGTTAGATGAGTGCATTTCCTTGGATATGCTATGAAAAGTAGAAAATTCTGCATTACTCCTCCAGTTATATCTAAACTTGGTGTCTCAAAATGGGAAAAATACTTAAGATCACAAATGCTAATGAATGTAAATATCTAATGCTTTGTCTGCAATTTATATTCAAAGGATTAAGAACAAGACACTGTATCGCTTTACTTAAAGAAATCGGATTTTTCTCTTTCAACTAAACCGACTTTCTACTTGAAAGTCAAGGCCATACTTACAGGGAAATACTTCTTCAGTCAAATTGATTTCAATTCAGTATTAAAAGAAGTGCTAAATTTCTAAATATCGGTTTTTATTAGAATCAGGCTACCAAGTGTCAAATCAATATCAAAACATGTAGTGTATGTTTTAGAATCTGAGAGAGCTGAGGATTACAAATCCTTTGGGTTGGACTGAGATTTGTTTAAGTGCAGCTGGACCGATCATCACTCCATCTCTTTGAAAATGCTACTGATTTGGTGAGGTAACATGCTCTATAATTTGGTTGTAATACACACAGATAAGGAAGAGGCCCACCCAATATTGGGTGCTGGTACGATGGGAACCTAAGAGTCTATTATAATCTCACAAGGAGCATCTTGTTTAGGACACTTGGTTGACAAGCAGCAAGTCAACCACGTTCGAAACCCTAGTGCTGCCATGGGGCAAGGTGAGCTCCTGTCCTTCGCTCCAGCTCCTGCGGGGGACACAAAAGCTGCCCCTAACTGGGTGTTCCCAAGGCAACAGTGATGTCACCGGCTAATCCTTTCAACCCAGAAGCACCTTGGTGCTTCTGACTCAAGTGCAATGTGATGCGATTATGGGCTGCTTTCCTCCATTTGGCCTCTACTCGCTCAGTTTGCAGGGCTGATGTAGTTGTTGACAAAACTACGCGTCTTTCATTGTGTTCCTTGCCTGACCAAGTCCTCTTTCTGTCAGCAGGGCAAGGGCTTCTCCCAGGAGGTTTCTGGAGCTGCACGGGGGTGGGGGGGACGGGACCCCGCTGTCTTGCTGCCATTGCCAGGGGCTGTATGGGCACCTGCAGGCTGAACCTGGAACAGCCGAACCCCTGCCCTGCACAGCCTTATTTATAAAGTCTCAACAGTTCACACAACCTGCTCTTTTGGACGTTTTGCACAGCTCTACAAATAGCTTCCAATGCAAGTCTAAACTGACAACTCAATTTTGCTCCAGGCTGGGACCAGCCCCGAATGCTGAGACTTTAGCTGTAGGGCAGCAGAAGAGGAGGAGGAAGAAGACGGGCCTATTCTCAGGTGATGCTAAGCAATATTTAGATTTAAATATTCGTCCTTTCTGCTGAACAAAATGCAAAGTAATGCAGGTTTTCCTTATCACCTCATCAAGAAATGGTTCACACATGGATGTTTCCTATTAGATAAAAGCCAAATTGACATATACTTTACATGGGATACCTGGAGCAATGACTTAGTTAGCATTGCCTGGAGGAAGTTAGATATGAGCCATTTCATCTCCTCCTTCAGACAATAGTTTCTCCACCCTGTTACAGCTAAAGCTCCTTCTCTAGAGGAGCCCTAATGCAATGAACCGAGTGCACATAATGAAACACATGCGTGAATGGATATCCCCACAAATCCGAATGGAAGAATTGTGCCCTGCAGCCCAGCATCTCTTTCCATAAAAGCCAAGCAGATGCTCCCAAGCAACTGGAAGGAAACGAATGATCCCAACCAGAGGGAGAGGGAGAGGGAGAGAGACTGCCACTCATCTACATAATACATAATTTATCTTCTGAGCAATGTTTTCACTTTTTCTTCCCAATGTGTTCCTAATAATAGTTGTACGTTGCATTATACCTCATATCTTCTTTGATTATCTGCAAATGACAATTTAGAGAGGGATTTCAATTTAAACAGTTATTAATGGGGCATCAAGCACAGTTTCCTAAATTACAGAAAGATAAAGATCTGAAGATTATATATTCAGAAAAACAGAAATTCTGGTTTTCACAGCATATGCATAGAGAAAGGACTGGGATTATTCATGATGCTGTGTCTGTTATCTGGCAAAAAGAGATGTTCAGATTCAGGAGGCTGTCTAGATTTTTCCAGATCAGATCTGGAAGATGTAATATAGGTACATACAGTGGGGCAAAAAAATATTTAGTCAGCCACCAATTGTGCAAGTTCTCCCACTTAAAAAGATGAGAGAGGCCTTTAATTGTCATCATAGGTAGACCTCAACTATGAGAGACAAAATGAGAAAACAAATCCAGACAATCACATTGTCTGATTTGGAAAGAATTTACTTGCAAATTATGGTGGAAAATAAGTATCTGGTCACCTACAAACAAGCAAGATTTCTGGCTCTCATAGACCTGTAACTTCTTCTTTAAGAGGTTCCTCTGTCCTCCACTCATTACCTGCATTAATGGCACCTGTTTGAACTTGTTATCAGTATAAAAGACACCTGTCTCTCTCCCACATGTTGGAAATGTGGAAAATCGGTCGGCACCTTTTACCACCTATGGTGGACCTGCCCTGAGACTAAAAAGTACTGGTCCAAAATCCAACACTGGCTTTGTGAAATAACTGGACAGGAGGTAGCCCTAGTTCCGGAACTTTTCCTCCTTGGCATGTCTGAAGAGGGCTTAAACAACAACAAAACCCAACTGATAATTCAGATTATAACTGCGGCTAGAATAGCCTTCGCAAAATGGTGGAAAAACAAACTTATACCCCCAGAAGAAACTCTAATAAAAAAGATCTTAGAGTGCGCAGAAATGGCGAAACTGACAGGCGAGTTAAAAAACGAGGACAACTCAAGATATTATGATGTATGGGGTATTTGGTACCACTGGCTTAAAAATAAGATGAAAACATGACTTTAGAACCTTGACTTGGCACATCTACTATAGTCATATTGTATAGTATCATGTATAGTTATGATTGTAGCCTTATTTTTTCTAAACTTTGTTTTATTATACTGTAAATACACTGTACCTCCGAAAGTAGAGATGGATTGTACATTCTCTTTTTTGTTTTGGAAAAATCAATAAAAAATTTAAAAAAAAAAAAAAAAAGACACCTGTCCACAACTTCAAACAGTCACACTCCAAACTCCACTATGGTGAAGACCAAAGAGCTGTTGAAGGACACCAGAAACAAAATTGTAGACCTGCACCAGGCTAGGAAGACTGAATCTGCAATAGGCAAGCAGCTTGGTGTGA
Source organism: Pituophis catenifer annectens (assembly GCF_029215685.1). Taxonomy (NCBI): domain Eukaryota; kingdom Metazoa; phylum Chordata; class Lepidosauria; order Squamata; family Colubridae; genus Pituophis; species Pituophis catenifer. The sequence continues at coordinate 142,950 of NW_027256887.1, forward strand.
AGAAATCAACTGTGGGAGCAATAATTAGAAAATGGAAGACATATAAGACCACTGATAATCTCCCTCGATCTGGGGCTCCATGCAAGATCTCACCCCGTGGGGTCAAAATGATCACAAGAATGGTGAGCAAAAATCCCAGAACCACATGGGGGGACCTAGTGAATGACCTGCAGAGAGCTGGGACCAATGTATCAAAGGCTACCATCAGTAACACATTACGCCGCCAGGGACTCAGATCTTGCAGTGCCAGACGTGTCCCTCTGCTTAAGCCAGTACATGTCCGGGCCCATCTGAAGTTTGCTAGAGAGCATTTGGATGATCCAGAAGAGGATTGGGAGAATGTCATATGGTCAGATGAAACCAAAGTAGAACTGTTTGGTAGAAACACAACTCTTTGTGTTTGGAGGAGAGAGAATGCTGAGTTTCATCCAAAGAACACCATACCTACTGTGAAGCATGGGGGTGGCAACATCATGCTTTGGGGCTGTTTCTCTGCAAAGGGACCAGGACGACCTGATCCGTGTACAGGAAAGAATGAATGGGGCCATGTATCGTGAGATTTTGAGTGCAAACCTCCTTCCATCAGCAAGGGCATTGAAGATGAAACCTGGCTGGGTCTTTCAGCATGAAAATGATCCCAAACACACCGCCCGGGCAACGAAGGAGTGGCTTCGTAAGAAGCATTTCAAGGTCCTGGAGTGGCCTAGCCAGTCTCCAGCTCTCAACCCCATAGAAAACCTTTGGAGGGAGTTGAAAGTCCGTGTTGCCCAGCGACAGCCCCAAAACATCACTGCTCTAGAGGAGATCTGCATGGAGGAATGGGCCAACATACCAGCAACAGTGAGTGCCAACCTTGTGAAGACTTACAGAAAACGTTTGACCTCTGTCATTGCCAACAAAAGATATATAACAAAGTATTGAGATGAACTTTTGATATTGACCAAATACTTATTTTCCGCCATAATTTGCAAATAAATTCTGTCCAAATCAGACAATGTGATTGTCTGGATTTGTTTTCTCATTTTGTCTCTCATAGTTGAGGTCTACCTATGATGACAATTACAGGCCTCTCTCATCTTTTTAAGTGGGAGAACTTCACAATTGGTGGCTGATTAAATACTTTTTTGCCCCACTGTATGAACCAGTCAGCTAAAAACTGAGAAACCCATTTTCATCGTCACCAATAATTTGTCACTGGATTCTATTCCCTAACACTTTTGAAGCTTCAAATAACACAGCCATTTGCACTAAAGTAAATTGACAGGAATTACAAAGAACCTGCGAGGTGCCAACTGTAAAAAAAACCCTCCCTTTTGATAACTCTTATCTGAACTGTGCAGCTTCCTAAAGCATCTCTGGCTTTATGAGCCTTGAGACTCAGGGGCAGAAATATCTCTGACTTCATTACTGGCATAAAAATAAAGGAGGAATGAATTTATTACGTAAAAAGGAATCTAGTTCTCCAGGATTCAAGGACCCACACCCACCCCAGCAGAGAGGAAGGGAGAAAGAGGGAATTTTTATTAGCTATAATAAAAATTTAATCACTAGATCAATTATGCTGAAATGCAATCATTTCATAATGCTAACTCACATAGTCAAGCGATTAGAAAGGATTGCAAATTTATTTCTGGTTTTGAAATAGAGCTGAATCTGAGGCATGCATCATTGCTGCTGCACTTTTTTATTTGTACACTGACAACGCTCTCCCAGCTCTAAAGGGACTTTGGAGACCATTTAAACTATCCTGCTGCCCACCATGGCAGCATCCCGGCAGAAGCCCAACAAGTCAGGACCTCCTGAGGTAATTTAGGTTCTAAATCATCTCTATTTTTCAAAGGCTCTTACCAACACATTTTTAAAAAAACAATGTCCATTTTTGTTAAACAAAATCTAATTCCTTTTCGCCTTGTCCTGTGTCCTGGAACAACTTTAGACAAATGAGTTTTATCATCTGAAAAGAATCCAGAGTATGGAACGATTCTGAATAACTCTACTCCACATTCTAGATGACGGCCATTCATGACGGTACTTGAATTCTTAAGTCACGTTTCTCTGCAGTCTTCTTTCCTAAGCTAAATCCATCCAACATTTCCAATTCTTTCGCGTATATTTGCCCTTCCAGGCTTATTCCTTTCCTCTGGACATTGTCTTCTTCATCAGTGTCCTTCCTAAAATGCATTGCCCAGAAACGGGTGCAATAGTCTGAGTTCAGTCATAAACTCAGAATTTAATAAAATCCATCATATGCAGAAAAAAAAGAGCATCTTTCACATTTTTCTTTTCCAGTAATGTTAATTAGCATCAAATAAAAATATAATTTGCATTTTTATATATTTATGGTATGCTGTAGAGAAACATTCAGCTCTAGAAGAATCTTCTTCAACCTGGCTGGGATTTAAGGTTGTACACTTAATATTGTGCATACGAAGCACATCCTTTTGAAAAGGGCTCCCCATAGTCCTCGCAAATCTCTGGTAAATTGGGCTCTAGGATAGATTATGAAGTCACCCCCACAAAAAAAAAAAAAAAAAAATGTCCATGGAGCAAAAAAGAATTGAGCTCAATCTGAAGGAGACATTACATTTTAAATTTCCAATCTTAGTTTCAATTTGAAAAGAATTAGTGGATTATCTCTTTTTAATGAGACTCAAAAGATCCAAACATTAATTAAGGGGAGAGGGGTTCCTATGACATTTTGGTACCTGAGAAGGCACCCATCCTTCCTCCAGATACAACATGACACAATTGTTTGGTCCATGTGAGCTTTTGAAGCAGAAGCTAGGTCTCACCATCTTCTTACAACATCTGGGAGGCGGTTCTGTAAAATGGTTAGTTTTAGGCAGGAACAAGTGCACAAGGTTTTCTGAAATTAGATTTATTTTTTAAATTAGAGGATTTCTTATCCTGGAGAATTTAACAGTTGCTCCATAATGTAGGAGGCAATCAAACAGATGCTTGCTTATTGGAGATCATTTGGCACTACTGGAATCAAGAGAGGAGTTTTGTCTGAGGTTGAGGCAGTTCTGGAAGAGCCTGCTGAAGATGTGAGAGATGGGATAGTTCAAACTTTGACAAATGTTTTGGAATGGGAAGAAGGAGGGTCTGCACGGTGGGCAGGGGGTTTCACAAGAGGGCAGCCATGGCTGTGCAGTTGAACATGCCACACATAGAAGAAACCATACAGTTGCAGCCATCTTCTTGAAGCTTTCCAAATTCATCTCGATAGATAAATAAATAAAATAAATAAAATAAATAACATAAATAAAATAAATAAATAAACTATAAATAAAACAGTTGCCTTCAGCTCAGATAGGAAATCTGCCGAAAGGGGAAGTTAGCCTGCCAGTGACTTAGCCACTACGGCAGGCACGAGGAGCTGAGGGGCCGAGAGGTAGAGCACCAGGAGCTCCTGCCAATGGAAGACAGATTCCCAAGGGGATTCCTAAGGGGATCCACACACTAAGCAGAATCGGTTCAGCTGTTCCGTGAAGATGACCTGGTGGGATTGGAGCCAACGACAAAAGGCGCAGGTTCCCTCAGTTAGCGGCGTGGCTAAGTTTTGAAGTTGGGGTTCGTGTTATGAAGGAATGATTTTGGGGTCCCCAGACTCTGTGGCCTCCTAAAACAGCTTGGCTCGAGGGGTTGGGGTGGGGTTGGGTCAGTTGCTAAAACCAAAACAGCTCTTTACTTGCAGAAGCTGCTGATTTGCCTTCCAGGTTCTATATTTAGGTCAGCTACAAACGCTGTCTTTGTGAGACTTTTTTCTTCCATAATTAATTAATTGCAATAACTGTTTTCTTCCTGCAATGCTCCTAAAATAAATTAGCACCTCTTTCTGACCTAGAAGCATTTTCAGTTACAAAAGAGGTAAAATGATTTACAGTAAATCTTGCTATTTGAAAGAAGAAAAGAAAAGAAAAGAAAAGAAAAGCTACTGTACTTTTAATTTGTAACATTTCTTCTAGTTTTTATAATCGGAAAATATGAATGTATAATCACACGTTGGTTGTAGCATTCGTTCTCTCTCCGTGTTAGCATGCCTGAGAGTGGAATTCTTAACCCTGAGCAACGATTAGTGAAGCAGTTTTTATAACTCTAGCAGAAAGGAGATTTATTCCTTTGAAACCCATTCAAGACATTAGTATCTGGCTAACTGCGTTTCCCTTGGAAGAGAGTCTAACGCCTTGTACTCCATGCTGCACTCCTAGAACAAAGTGACCTCAAAATGGCCATTGGACACAGAGCAGGCAGAGTCCCTAAGTACCTCCACTGCGTTGTTCTCCTGTGCTACAGGAGAGTGCTATCTGGACCTCAAACCTCAGATGCCGCAGCGTGTATCTTTGGAATTTTAGTTTGTACTTCAGGAACCAGAGACACAAGCCTGGTCGCATGGGCTTGGGAAGAGCTACAGCCTTTCCAGAGGAGGCAATGCGACGTGAGGCACATCTGCAGAACAATCCCAGGGTTAGAAAGAGGGAGATCGGGTTGGACATGGCAAATCAGGAAGCAGATACTGAAGTCAGGGAGTCGAAGTGGAAGAAAGTGTTGGCGCAGCAGTTAACAGTTGATGCTAGAAGAAATGCCAGGCCAGCAGGTCTGAGATGTTGAGAAATAATTCATGGCTGGAGTCATTCTCATCAACAGGTGGACCTTTGAATGGCCCAACCCAGCAGTGCTTATTTAATTGAGGATTTTCATGTAGTCACTTAACATCATTAGTGCAGCCTGCCTATTTTTAGCTTATACGGATATTTAAAATGCATATTAGGAATATTACTTCATTAAAATGGTCAATTCAGTTTAAAATATTGACACCCCAATCCAATGATTCAAATTAATGTGAGAAAAAGTATTTCTAAATCACTCAATTGGTTAGGAGACCGCTGTTGTGACACCAGGTTTAATGTGACTCACTAATGAAGTTTGGAAAGTCCATTCATTCGAATCCAATCTCCAATTCAGAGGTCCGTGCCTGCACAGAGTGCGTGGAGGGTGCGCCTTCTTGCTGCCAGGTGTGTGTGTGTGTGTGTGTGTGTGTGTGTGTGTGTGTGTGTATGTGTGTGTTTAACAGTAGGCCCCTTCCTCCCAGCGTAGATGCTGATCTCAGCCTTTTGAAAGAAAAATGCACCTTGGCTGTAGTTGAGAAGCAGATAGAAATAATATCAAGTGTGGCAATAAATTGCAGACACTCGCTAACCTTTTACCAATATTAACCATTCCAACAGGCATTCTGCTTAGTACAAATTTTCTACATGTATGAGAAGGACTTTATGGTAAGAACAGACCTAGAAGGGACAAAACACAGAAATGATAGAACTGGCAAGACTTTCTCTTTAATAAACCTATCACATTCACACACATGGCTAATTTTGAATCTTGTTTTGTAGGCTTGTATCATTATATTCTTGAGTTATTAAATGATCCTCACAGGATGAACCTGGGATCATCCATTATCCTTCTTGGTACAAGGGCCTGGAAGCCATCAGTGAAATAATTGGACTCAGTTGAGGAAAAAATTACAGTAATATTTTGCACCTGCTAATGTGTTCATTGCAAGAAAGACACCTTCTCATTGCTTCTGCAGATATGCGCCGCTGCACTGCTCAAATAGTTTTGCTTTTCGTTTGTTTTTCAGCTTTTATTTATGGTTATCTTTTTCCTGCTCATCGCTCCTCCCATGCCCTCACATATGCAAACCAAGCAAGAATTAGAAACATGCTTTTCAGAAGTGAAAACTGAAAAATTTCTAGAATTTAGAACGAGGCTTTAGGATATGCTACATGAAAATCAATTATAGTTATGTTTGAAATTAAAAAAAAAACACCAAATGATACAATTTACTATTGCTTTGCTTATCAAAACATCAGCAATCTGAACTCACTTAAATACCCCCAAATACACTAAAATATACAGTGCAAGCATGTCCATGATTAATTGGACTAAATGCTGAATATGAAGATTGTCAGATTGTCTTTCAATTGAAGCTTGATTCATAATGATACAATTAAAATTCAACAATTAAGTAGTTTTTTTTTTTAAAAAATGCATCTAAATAGACATCAAGTATATAACTTACTAAAAGCATTTTAGCTCATTTCCAGTCTCAACATCCCCTTTCATTGGGTCCAAACACCACAAAGGTCTCCTGAATGGATTTATTTTGGGGGAGGGGCTGGACGCTATTATGGGTTCTCCCCCATCAGGAGTCAGCCTGGGTGTGCCTGGGAACTCGGTAATGCTCTGATTTGATACGTGCCTTTTTTTCTTGTGGATTGGCATACTTCCACTTAGATGGAGTCATTTTCAGCTTTTTTCTCTTCTTATCTGTGCACCAGACTTTTTCGCAATATTCCTCCACTCTCTGAAAATTGCTGTAGCCTATGAGTTGCAGGAACTCCTTGTACCAGGGCTTCGATCCGTGGGAGATGCTGCTCTGGGCAGGGCAGGGCATTTTCTGAGCCAGCTCTTCTTCATAGTCCTTGCTGAACATGTAATCTACACGTTCCTCTTCCACCACTTCCAGGGTGATTTTTCTCACCGTGTGGACGATGCTGTGCTCCACTGTCTGGCAAAAATAAGTCCCAGCATCCATCCGGTGCAGTCTTAAAAACAACAGGCCAATGTCCATTTTAAGGATCCTCTCATCAGCCTTCACCTGCGTGCGGGTCAAAGAGGAAACTCTTTCATCCATAAGAAGGTTAAAAAAAAATAGACTGATGCAACTAAGATCGACTAGCAGTAAATGATTACATTCCTGATACAATTGCAGACTTGTATAACTGAATTGGGTTTAGAGGAAGAGTCTAATAAATGTATCAGTAAAATTTAGAAAATTTTGAATAAAATTCAGGGATGTTAAATTCAAATAACTTGAAGCACAATGCACCCCAAAGTTAAGTCTTTGAAGTCATCACTAGTTTTACTGATTTATTTGTAGTTTTTTCCTGAATACCCTTTTGGTCTAGAAGCTGCCCTCAACATGGTGGTGGTGGTGGGGATTAACTTCCTTGTTTAAAGTAGATGAGATCACAGCAGATCTGGGAGTCCACAGCACCCATTCTCCAGAAAGGCTGAGGACTTGAGTGACCTTCATTCCATTCAGAATGCTTCATTCAGAATGTTGCAGTTTAGGTTCGGTTAGCTATGTTGAACGATGCTAAAACTATTTGGGGAGGAATATTAGTGGAAGTGTGAAAGGCATAATCACAAACTCAGTGGGACTAATAGAATGCACACAATGCTTCTTTCGTTAACAATATTTCATGAAATAGAAGCAGTGCTTGAGGGTGTGTGTGTGTGAACCTGATAAAACACTGAACGTAGTGAGGGGAGGCATAGAAGGAGTTAGGGGTGTGCAGAGGTTCCGTTTCAAAGGGCAAAATGGGACGGGCTTTCGTGGAAGAGCAGAGGAGCAGAACCTGTCAGGAACACCTGAAGCTGCTGAAACTCCCAGAAAGATCCCTCAGGAAGATTATTATTATTATTATTATTATTATTATTATTATTATTATTATTATTATTATTATTATTATTTTATTTTGTATACCGCCCTTCTCCCGAAGGACTCAGGGCGGTGAACAGCCAGCAGATAAAATACAGAAAATACAAAAATTAAAACAATATTAAAAACCAATTAAATTAATTTGGCCCACAGTTAAAACACCCCCATATTAAAAAACCCATAATTTAGCAATCTAAAATTAAAACAATTTAAAAAATATGGTGAGGTAAGCCCAGCTTGATGAAACAAAAACATCTTTAAGGCACGGCGGAAAGTGCGCAGATCCGGGATCCACGGGCAACTCGTTCCAGAGGGTCGGTGCCCCCACAGAGAAGGCTCTCCCACTGGGGGCCGCCAGCCGACATTGTTTGACCGACAGAACCCTGAGGAGCCCCTCTCTGTGGGAGCGTACTGGTCGGTGGGAGGCTACTGGCGGCAGAAGGCGGTCTCGTAAATACCCAGGCCCTAAGCCATGGAGCGCTCTAAAGGTGGTAACCAATACCTTGAAGCGCACCCAGAAGACCACTGGGAGCCAGTGCAGCTCACGCAGGAGAGGTGTTACATGGGAATGTCGGGTCGCCCACATCACCACCCGCGCGGCCGCATTCTGGACCAGTTGGAGCCTCCGGGTGTTCCTCAAGGGGAGCCCCGTGTAGAGAGCATTACAAGTGGGACGTGACGAGGGCATGAGTGACCGTGCGTAAGGCATCCTGATCCAGAAAGGGATGCAACTGGTGGATCAGGCGAACCTGATAAAAAGCCCCCCTGGCCACAGCCGTCATATGCTCTTCCAAAGACAGCTGTGTATCCAGGAGGACACCCAAGTTGCGAGCCCTCTCTGTGGGGGCCAACGACTCGCCCCCAAAAGTCAGCGATGGTACCAACTGACTATATCGGGATGCCAGAAGCCACAGCCACTCTGTCTTGGACGGGTTGAGCCTGAAGGGCATCATTGGGGTGGTCCGGGGTGGAGATGTACAGCTGAGTATCATCAGCGTACAGATGATACTTCACCCCGAAACCACGGATGATCTCACCCAGCGGCTTCACATAAATGTTGAACAGAAGGGGTGAGAGAACCGACCCTTGCGGCACCCCACACACAAGGCACCTCGAGGTCGATCTCTGCCCCCGTCAACACGAACTGCGACTGGTTGGAGAGGAAGGAGGAGAACCACTGCAACACGGTGCCCCCTATCCCCAACCCCTCCAGTCGGCGCAGCATGATACCATGGTCGATGGTATCAAAAGCCGCCGAAAGATCTAATAGGACCAGGACAGAGGAACAACCCTTGTCCCGAGCCGTCCAGAGATCATCCACCAATGGGACCAATGCCGTTTCCGTGCTGTACCCAGGCCTGAAACCTGACTGGAACGGATCTAGATAAACCGTTTCCTCCAGGAACCGGGGAAACTGTCGCACCACCACACTCTCAACAACCTTCGCCACTAAGCGAAGGTTGGAGACAGGACGATAATTTGCTAATACAGCCGGGTCCAGGGAAGGCTTCTTGAGGAGAGGCCTTACCACTGCCTGCTTCAAGGCGACGGGGAAGTTACCCTCACTCAGAGAAGCATTGATAATCCCCTGGAGCCAGCCTCATGTAACCTCCCGGGAGGCCAGTACCAACCAGGAGGGATATGGGTCCAGTAAACATATGGCCACGCTAAGCCTGCCCAGAATCCTGTCCACATCCTTGGGAGCCACAGGGTCAAACTCCTCCCAAATGACATTCTCAAGGCCCGCCTCCGTCACCCCGCCTGAAACTACCTAGTCAGAGTCCAATCCTTCCTGAATCTGAGCGATTTTGTCATACAGATATTGCACAAAATCCTCAGCTCTTCCGTGTAAGGGATCGTCCCTTGCTCCCTGATGGAGTAGGGAGTGGGTCACCCTAAACAGGGTGGCTGGGCAATTATCTGATGACGCGATAAGAGCAGAGAAATACTCAGATTTTGCCACTTTTATCGCCACTAGGTAGGTCTTAATATGAGACTTCACCAGTGTCCGGTCGGATTCGGATCGGCTGGCCCTCCAACTGCTCTCTAGGCGTCTTTTCCGGCGCTTCATTTCCCTGAGCTCCTTGGAGAACCAGGGAGCCACACGGGATCGGCACCGGGTCAGAGGCCGCAAAGGCACGACGCGATCCAAGGCTCCGGCGGCCGCCCTATCCCAGGCGGCTACCAGGTCCTCGGTCGAATCATGAGCCAGAACCTCAGGAAATGGCCCAAGCTCCCTCTGGAATCCATCCGGATCCATCAGGCACCTGGGGCGGAACCACCTAACCGGTTCCGCCTCCCTGCGGCGGGGGGCAGCGGTACAAAAATCCAGTCGGAGGAGCGAATGATCAGACCATGACAAGGGTTCGATGACTACATCCCCTATATCTAGATCATTCAGCCACTGACCTGAGACAAAAATCAGGTCCAGAGTGTGTCCCCCTGTGTGCGTCGGGCCATGAACTACCTGGGTCATGTCCATAGCTGGCATGCTATGGCCGACGGACGGCAGGTTAAAATCTCCCATAACCATAAGTCTGGGGGTATCCACCGCCACCCCGGCTATAACATCGAGTAGCTCGGGCAGGGCTGCTGCTACGTGGCAGGGAGCCAGGTACGCAGTCAGCAGGCCCATCTGAAGCCCACGACCCCACTTCACAAGGAGGGACTCACATCCGGCTATCTGAGGAACAGTGGCCTCCCTCGGACTCAGATCTTCTTTAATAATAACCGCCACCCCACCACCCCTACCCTGAGCCCTCGGCCGATGGAACGCGCAGAAACCTGGTGGACACAGATGCCTGCTGACAGGCGCCTCCCTGCATCTTGCACCCCTGTACCCCAAATCACACATTGCCCTTGGACACCAGGCGGTCTGCACAGAAAAACCCCATGAAATCAAGAGCAGGGCCAGGGCAGTGGCAAATACCTCTTCCTTCCGGGCTTCATGAGCTCTCTGTACAAACCAGATCACTTTGGCTTGCAGGGTCCTGGGGACACATTCCAGGAGGGTGCTGTTGTGCTCTATGCCATACACCAGCCGCTCCTCCGCCTTGCCCGAGGCATCTCCTGCGGACGGGAGGAGACACCCATCAGCACCCAGGGCCACTCGCACCCACCTCCTTTTTGGAGAGAGGAGAAAGAGAACACCCCCCCTCATCAGGAGTCAGTAAGCATTCAACAAGGAGGACCTTCCACATACACTCTGTTTTTGGGGCAGCCATGTATATTCTATACATGGTTTTTTATATATAAACAGTGAGCACATTCGCACAGCTACTTTGCCTACACACTTATCTCCTATTACAGAATAAACAGAAAATCCTATCAGCAGACACTGCCCTGCCCTCCCCCGCTCTGCACATAACGTCTGAGTTGGGGCAAGCCAGGTTACAATCTGTACAGCTCCTTCCGGCAGCAAGGTTAAGATGAGGCATTGCTTTTCCTTGCCTGAAATTGGAAGCCAAAGTAGGAAATATACCTCAATGACTGTAGGTGGTTCTAAGGTCCCCCCATTTCATCCCACCCGCCCAAAACGCTTCACGTGATCTTGATACCCTCCCTCTGCTGATGCAACCTAGGGCTGCCCTCAGCCTGTTGCAAACTTCCATCCCAACCATCTTTCCCACTTTCTTCTTAGGCACAGAAGGGAAATAATTACCTAGCAACTGCTGGCCGAAGCACTGCTGAGCTGCATTTCCATGACGGATATCTTGTCTACGGAAGCGTCTGAGCAAAATGAAAAACAAATGGCAATTTGCTTCCATGTGTTATGAATTTGGAAAATGGATTAATTCAATTACCAGGGTACACCTGTTTCATCACCCCAGCCTTTGACCAGAAAGGGCGTCACTAGAGGATTGTCTAGTTCACCTCCATCGGTCAATCCAGGACTTCCCCGAGAAACAGTCATCTGGCCCCTAAGAGAGGCTTCACTGTCCTTTGACAAAGGCTGATGGTTCCAAAAGGAAGCGGGCAGATGGTGCCCTCAAATGTAGAACTTTTGCCAGTTGCATGCCGTTTCACAGGCCAGGTAAGATTCTTACCTTTTTGTCAGTGTTCCTGTGGGATAATATCTGGAACAGGAGATCCCATCCCAGGCACAGTAGGGATCTCTTGCCAGGCAGCAGTCGGCACAGGCCGACCCATACATGTCACACTGGTGGAACTTCACCTGTGCAACGGCAGACTCAGACCCAACGTAGATTTGTTGCTGTAAGGAAAGCAAAACTCTCTTTAGCACATCTCCAGTGAATGCCGTATCTCCTTTGTCTTGACGACCCGTGGCTTCAAACGGGAAGGCCAGGAGAAGGCCTATTACGAACATAGGGTGAAAAAAAGCCACTTCCTATGTTGTTATGGCTGAAAGAACATGGATCAAGTTTGGTTTGGGTGACACATTTCCTCCACTTCCTGCTTCTGTAATGAGGTTGCAACGTTACTGCAAGTTATAATGAATTAAAACCTCATTTATGGCTTGTGGGCATTTTCTGCTTTGACATTACATGGCAAAAGATAAATTATTGTAAAATTCTGTAAAAATTATTGTAAATATTGACAAAATTTACTAAACAAGGTTGAGCTAGCGTTATTGAAAGGGGTCACCTATCTCTTCACTGCTCAGAGAAATAAAAATCAGAGTATCAACTGAATTTGGTATTAAATCGCTTAAGATGCCTTCAAATTTTCTGCTTCTTACCAGAACCATGCTTTATTTATCAATAGCTGCAGCAAGAGCTCATTTCACATTTTATGAATCAGGAAAAAGGGATCGGTTACCTAACAGTTGAAGGAAATTGGACACAGCTTGTATCAAGCAGTATATACACAGTCACACATGCATCTACTGTATGTGTATGCACACACACAAACACACATAGGGAGAGAGGCAAGTATATATCTGAACGCTTCTCTGGAAAGTAGAGCACAACTATACATTAATATTTAACATTCTAGACCACTCCCTGAAAATTCATTTTATATGGCGTATTTTGTTGCACTGCAGTAGCAAAAGAGCTTTAAAGCAGTGCCTCTCCTGAAGCAGAAGGTAAACAAAGAGAGATAAGAAAGCAGCAAATCTGACCTTACAAAGGATAACATAGAAAGAGCCCTCAGTTTCACATAAATGCATTGAATTGAATATTATTTGACTGACTTAAACTGATATATAAACCAGTTATACATAAAAATACTATTACTAATAGGTGGGTGTTTCTAAGGTTTAATTTTTGGTGCCTTTGAGTTAGTCTTGACCCCTTTCCAACTGCCTGGACACGTTCCTACAATTTTCTTGGCTGTAAATTTTTCCACACATGGTTTACCTTTGCCTACTTTCTAGGGTTGAGTGAGACTGACTGGCCCAAGGTCACCCAGCTGGTTTGGCGCCTAAGGCGGGACTGGAACTTAGAGTCTTTGTGGAAAGATTATGGGCTGGTTTGTGTTTGATGAATCAACATAGAAAATAATGTTTTAAGACATACTATGCCCTGAAGAGATGTATCATGTATCCTCTGCCTATACTGGGAATCTGCACCTGTGGAATATTTGCCTGGCTGCTTCATTTGCTTCAAGGCAGGGGCAGACCTGAAAAACTAAAGCACGATCGGAGTCCCTTGATTGGTAAAGCTCTCATAGCATAGGAGAACATCCCATCTTGCAAGGCAAAGAATTTAAACTGGGTGCCTTAGATTCCTCTTTCTTGGGGCATGGATCCTGATGGACCATTGGAAAAAAAAAAATAACAGTTTAGAACAAATATTTTATTATCTTTGAATGTCTACATATTGGATATGTTCACACAGCTAAGAATGAAATAATTTTCTTTTAAAAAGGAATAACACTTACTCTTTTGGAAGAAATTTCCATAAAAATAATAGGAGCTGGCACCTGAAAGTGAAAACATTTTTCTTAATTAGGAAAGAGGCTATCTATGCAGTTAAGATAGCTACATATTGGTGATCGGTCCACCCAAGAATTGCACATTTTGTGCCAAGATTGCTTAGTAACCTACTGCAAAGGTAGATTCCTTCTGCCTTCTGGCCATTCTTCAGGCCACCCAAAGCTTTCTGTGGCGAGCAAGGAGCAGCTGTATCCACAGTCAGCGTATTGCCATGTGTACCTCCCCTGCCACTCTATCTCCTGACAGGTTCTTGGCCCACCTTCAAATAACTGCCGGAGAACACATAAATGAATAGGCAAAGGAATAACAGAAGTAATGATCCAAAAAGCTTCGTAACTGCTGGAAGTGGCCTTTTGCCTTTGTCTGCCTATTCCAGCCTCTAAAAAGGGAGCCGTTTCATCATGGAATTAAGAGAGGCTGCACAGTTTGTATTGAAAATAAGATTTAAACAAGCCTTTCCTGCCTGCCATATTTCTTAAGGCCTCCTGGGCATCATTGCAGGAAGCAAAATCTAACACACACACACACACACACACACACACACACACACACACACAAAGAGAGAGAGAGAGAGCCTGGATAGTCTTCAAAGGCAGCCCCATGTAGGGTTCATTACGGTAGTCTAAATAAATAGGGACAAGCAGTCTAAACAAGTAGGCCCATGAGTGATGTGGCAGAGATTGTCCCATGTCAGGAAGAGTACGGGTGTGATGTGTGTCCTGCATGGAAGTGTCCGTGGGGAGGCTAGTGTTAAAAGCCAGAGGTAGAAGGCTCACTTACTTTGAACACCTGCAGCTCTTCAAGAATCACTTCCTCCATAGATTCTGTGTCTTGGTTGTAAATTGTGATAACTTTCAAGACAATTCCAGTATCTGTAGATGGACATGAAAAGAAATCTATCAGATAATTAGGAATTGGTTAAACAACAACAACGTGTCAATCATTTAAGATAAAAACGTTTGAAACTAACATGCCAACATTTAAATCTGCAAGCCATTCAAAAATAAGTGTATATAAATTCAAATAATCAGAAACAGGAACCACATCTAGACAATTTCAAATGTTCGAAGTTTAACAACAACAAAACGGAATGGAATAGAATAGTATATTTTCAGACTGACTGTTTTGCCAAGTTAAGAACAGAGAGATTTCCAAATGGAGACCAGATCCCAGAAACTCAAGAACGCAGGCAAGTAGAGGTATGGATGAGGTGCTCAACCTGTTTTCCGTTAACATCAATGGCCTGAATGCTCCCATTAAGAGGAAAAAGGTCTGGGCTAGACTTCAAAAAGATAATCATGATATTATATGTTTACAGGAGGCCCACATAAGGAAAGACCACTCTAAGATTTTAATTTATCCTAAACTGGGGAAGTTGTATGTATCCTTGGCCGACCAGAAGAAAAGGGAAGTTGTTGTTTAAGATCGGAGAGGCCTGGTGAAACGTCAAGTATATGCAGATACAGAGGGTAGGATAATGATGTTAGAGATTAGTATTGGCCAAAAATAGTATTGTTAGTAAATATATATGCCCCTAATGTTAACCAAATGGGTTTCTTTAAAGATTTGTATGAAAAAATCAATGAATTAAATTACGAGCATGTATGCATAGTAGGTGACTTCAATGCGATTGCTGATACTTCAATTGATTATGATCCAGGAAAGGGCTCTCCTAAATATAAAAAAGGGCATAGGAAGGTACTCCCTAAAACATGGGATAACCTAAAAACAGAAATAGGGTTAAGAGATGTCTGGCGAGACTTCCATCCTATGCAAAAGCACTTTACATATTTCTCCCCCAGGCACAGATCATGGTCCAGGATAGATATGGTCTGGTCGACATCAGGTCTGAAAGAAGACATAAATTCGGTTGAAATAGGGACGAATATATGGGCAGACCACCACCCCCTGGTAACAAATTGGAAGGGGTCCACTAGAAGAGCGAGATGGTCTATGAGGGCTGAGATCATGAAAGACGAGGGATTTATAAATATGATTAAAAAAGAATTAGATCATTTTTTTACCGAAAACAAGAGAGAAGATACTTCCCTTCAAAATCTTTGGGATACTGTTAAAGCAGTAGTTAGGGGATTGGTAATAAAATATACAGCTACCAAATGGAGAAAGGAGAAAGCCAAACGGATTGAGTTAATGGCTGAATTGGAGAAAGCTGAAGGAGAACTGCGTTTAGATCTGCATAATAATTTGACTAAGGAGAAAATTGACTTGATTAGGCATGAGTTATCTATCCTAGACCAAAACGATTTGGCGAATAAAATCCGGAAATGTCGACAAAATCAATTTGAGCATGCTAACAAGCCGGGCCGGTGGTTGTCATATAGATTAAGAAAAGAGGCAGAATCTAGAAAGATTGAATTTTTACAGGACTCTATGGGAAATTTGGTAGGTACTACAGAGCAAAAAGCAAAGGTGGCCCAAGATTTTTATACCTCTTTATATAGCCAAGAAATCTATCAGGAAGATAAACTCAAGAGTTATCTCCAGAATCTACAATTGGAGTTGATTCCGGATCACTGTAAAGAGATTTTAAATGCAGAAATTACAGTTGGAGAAATAGCAGTAGCTATCAAGAAACAAGCCAATGGCAAAACTCCAGGATCGGATGGGATTCCTAGTGAATTTTATAAAGGAGTCTTTGACTCACTTAGTTTGCATATTAAAGATCTATTTAATGAGGTTTTACTATATTCTAGGATACTCCGGTCCTGGACGGAAGCCTACATTTCCCTAATCCCGAAACCCGAAACAGATAAAACTCTGATCCAGAACTATAGACCAATCTCGCTCCTGAATGTGGATTATAAGATTTTTGCGACAATACTAGTTGAGAGACTCCGGTATTCCTGTCCCGATTTATCCACCAAGACCAGAATGGCTTCCTGCTCATAGGCACCTAAGAGATAACGTAAGGGTGGTATTGAATGCCTTAGAACAGTGGTCCCCAACCCCCGGTCCGCGGACCGGTGCCGGGCCGTGAAGTACCTGGCACCGGGCCGCGCAGCGGCCGGGGGACAGGAACGCTTCAGCACAAAGGCTCCTGGGCCGTGCGCAATGGGCCTGCGCAAAGGCTCAGGCTCCTGGGCCGTGCGCAATGGGCCTGCGCAAAGGCTCCTGGGCCGTGCGCAATGGGCCTGCGCAAAGGCTCCTGGGCCGTGGCCCCACCCCTGCGCGCGCTCAGCGGGCCGCGGCCCCACCCCTGCGCGCGCTCAGCGGGCCGCGGCCCCACCCCTGCGCGCGCTCAGCGGGCCGCGGCCCCACCCCTGCGCGCGCTCAGCGGGCCGCGGCGATAAAAAGGTTGGGGACCACTGCCTTAGAATACTATGAGACACACTCTGATAAACCAATGGTAATGATTTTTCTGGATGCCCAAAAGGCTTTTGACAGAGTCAGCTGGAATTTTATAATACAACAATTGGAAGTGATGGGTTTTGGGTCTCAATTTACAAGGGCAGTTCAAGCCATCTATTCTAAACAGTCAGCAAGGCTATTGTTTAATGGATCACTATCAGATGAGATACAGATTTATAAAGGTACCAAACAAGGATGCCCTCTTTCACCGCTGCTATTTATTTTAACACTTGAACCACTTCTTAAGACGATCAGGCAGGATTCGGAAATTAAGGGCTTAAAAGTTAAAGGGGAAGAATACAAACTCCAAGCATTCGCCGACGATTTGGTTTTCATATTAGAAGATCCCCTTAATACGGGACCAAAATTACTTATGAAATTAAACGAATACGGGGAGATAGCGGGATTAAAAATCAATAAGGATAAAACCAAAATGTTAACAAAAAATTTGTCAGGTGCCAAAAGTAACAGATCCAAAGTATTATGGGGATTAATTGTGTCAAAAAACTTAAATATTTAGGTATTTGGCTTACAAATAGATATTCTTCTATCAAAGAGCTCAATTATTCTAAATTATTAATAGACACAGCGAACGAAGTGGAGAGATGGCGGCATACTCAGATCTCATTTCTGGGTAGAATTGCCGCGATAAAAGCCCATGTTTTACCGAAATGGATCTTTTTATTTCAAACGGCTCCTGCAAGATTGGATAATTTTTTTTTTAGGAAATTAGACCAAATTCTAAGTAAATTTATTTGGCAGAGTAAAAAAACCTGTATAAAAAGAAAAATGCTGCAAGAGCACAAAACAAGAGGCGGCTTGGGGCTCCCTATGTGGGAGCTTTACTACTAAGCTTCATCCCTGGTTTAGATAAAAGATTGGGTGATCCTCTCAAGAAAGCGCATTTTAGCAATTGAAGGATATGATTTGCAGCAGGGATGGCATTCCTTTTTGTGGTCTCAGAAAGACAAACAATCCAAATATTTTACAAATCATTATATTATAGGAATTTTATTAAGGGTTTGGGAAATGGTGAAAAAGCAAGTTTACACACAGATTCCTAAATGGGTGTCTCCGTTAGAGGCAGTGACCCTTCCGACTGTGCACAACACAAAGAGGAACTGGGTTTATGGTGACTTGTTGGATGAAGTCGGGAGACTTAGACCTAGAGCCGATCTCCAAACTAGAGGATTAGACATAGATTGGAGGTCCTATGCGAAAATTCAAACTAGATTCGCTAGGGATAGACAGGAACATGGTATTTCTCTTCATTTACAAACTTTTGACAAGTTTCTCCTAAGTGGCCAAAGGAAATTTATTTCCAACGTTTACAATTTTCTTCTATCCAATTTTATGGCGGAGGAGATTGTAAAGGACACGATGATTGCCTGGGGGAGAAATACTGGAACAACAATTCAGCTTGATGCATGGCAAAATGTATGGAACAAAACTATGAAATTGACCTTTCTTCCCCATTCAAAGAAAACTTTTATAAGATGATCTACCGTTGGTATCTTCCCCCTGCCAGAATCGCTAAGATGTTCCCAGGATCCTCTGATAGATGTTGGAAATGTGGGTCGGCCAAGGGTACTTTCTTCCATCAGTGGTGGATTTGTCCGTCGACTAGACGTTATTGGGGGAAAATACAGCAGTGGCTGCTGGAAATAACAGGTGTGAGCTTTCCCCTTCACCCAGACCTCTACTTACTAGGAATAAGACCGGACCACATTGACAACAAGGATTGGTACATATTTGTCCATGTCACAACAGTGGCAAGAATGGCATTTGCCCAACTGTGGAAAGATGCAGATACGCCCCCCGACCATCTGATAATAAATAAGATTCTTCGATGTGCTGAGATGGACAGGTTAACATATACATTAAAAGATAAGAAAGACTCATTATATAATAAAAGTTGGGACAGATGCTTTGTCTGGCTTAAAAAAAGGTTAAACCTAGGGTGATAAGATCGTTTTATTAGATTAAATAGATACTTAATAGGCTATATTTTTATATAGCCTATTTATTCCTTTTTATTCCATCAGGCGGGCTTGGCCTAATTTCTTCCCCTTTTAATTATGTAAATTTTAATCTGTTTTTAAATTATTGGGGTATTTTAATCTGTCTGGGCCAAAATGATTTAATTTGATTTTATCTGGTTTTTAAATTTTTTGTATTTATGTATTTTATTGTTGGCTGTTCACCGCCCTGAGTCCTTCGGGAGTAGGGCGGTATACAAATCAAATAAACCTAAACCTAAACCTATATAATTCTTTATAATCTTGAAAAAAACAGGCCAATTGTTTTGTAGATAATTAAAAGAACTTGATTGTATTGAAATGTTTGGTTAGGAGGCTATTAGTTAGTATTAATTGGAGAGTGAGTTTAACTCTCAGTTAGTCATGTTTGTTGTTTCGTTTTAGTCTTGTGTTTATGTGTCCTTACATAGGCACACACCATGGAGTAGAGTGGAAACAAAGGACTGAGAGGAGGGAAAATGATTATTCCTGTCCTCTGAATTAATACATAAATCTTGCAGACCTTCATGCTTCATAGATCATAGTTATATAATGCACTGATTCCTGGTCCTACTAGCACGGTGGAGCACCATAAACCCACCCTCTGTGCCACCGGAGTGCTCTCAGTGACTTTTGCAAGAGGTGAGAAGCCACGGAGCCTAAAACGCAAAGGAGGCCTCCCTTGATCCTGCCCAGAGGTTTCCCAGTGAAACTCTAAGCTGAGGCAATAATAATTTAGGAGGCTCCTGACAACATCTTGGAACCCCCAAGGTCCCGCCTGCCGGTGCAGGAATGTAGGGTGCAAGGGTGGCTCTGGGGGAAAGAGGGTGGGGCAGGAAGGAAAGGAGAGGAGGGCCTACGGTGGGAGATGGAAAGGGCGGCATCACACGATTATCAAAAGACTGAAAGGACGTTGGCCTCCCTGTTCGCCATGCATCAAGTCTTACAAGGTACGGCAGTTGGGAAGGATGAAAGCAGGAAGAAGAAATCCCTGGCTAGGAATAACAAGCAAGGAGTCGGCCTCAGGCATGAAGCAGCATGGATGGGTTGGAGGGCAGGCAGGTTGCGAATGGAACCAGTCCAACATACCCTGACAGAGAGGGAAGTTTAAATCCCCTGCTTTTCCTCTTACCTGTCCCGATAAATAAGACATCGTATTGGCCGTCTTCTGCTTCCACTCGGTCTACTGCTATTTGTTTGAGCCTGTACTTTCCATCTGTCTTCACAAGAATTGGCCTCTTGTGCACCGGCCGGACAGTCTGATACATCAGCGGGTGGGTTCGAGCAAAGCGGATGGCCTCATCCGGATAGTCTTTGGTGGTCCCGTGCAGACCCCCATTCACTTTGCTGGCACACTGCCAAACAAAAAGGAGGTAATGTGAGTGCACCAAGGTTAGGTGTGCATTTGTGCCTGTGATTAAGCAATTGTATGTATCACATCAAGACATTAAAGGGAGGCACACGCCAAGCAAGAGTTAGGTTTCTTTAATTTTGGCCAAATTGTTTGGATTGCAGCTCCAGTGCTGGAGCCCTCCACGGCCACAACCGTAGGGTTAACCACTCTCTCAGCAACATCTTCCACCTTAAGATGTAGCCAGTCGGGCTGTCAAGCTTGCCAAGGTTGGGAAAAGAGACACATGTCATCCGTAATAATGGCACTCTATGCCATTGGGGATCATCTTATAGAAATGCAGCCTAAGGACATGATAAACCTCCCTCCCTACCAGCCTGAACACATATGTCTCTGTACAACAGACGCAAGGATCCTTTCCTTTCTGCACCTCTGGCAGCAGCCCCTCTATTATGGGGATGGTGTCCCCTTAGAAATCAGACTGAGCCACAGGCTAGGGTTTCTGAGGAAATTGTTTCAGGGTGCAACCGGGGGCAACAAGACCCCCTGGACAACTGAGGTTCTTTTGATGCTTTACATTTTTATGAAATTGGTATCTTAATTGGCTTGCACTTGTCTTCCTTTGATGCTCTTAATTGCTGTAGACCACTGGAAATCTGTGGGTATAAATTTAATGAGTAAATAATAAACAAGCAAGCAAGCCAACTGACTAAAGCAAATCAGTTTGCATTGCAGTCTTTTATGTGTTGACTTAAAAGAAATCCAAGGGGGGACAGCGGGGGGGGGGGGGGCTGACTCCCAGGTAAACCTGTTTGCATGGCCAGCCTCATAAGCACTAAATCAGGGGCTCTTCTGAACAGGAAGCTTTTAACTCCTTCAGCAACCGGAGAGGATAATGTGCTTTAATTCATTCTGGACCCTTCCGTTCAAAAGTTGCTTCATGCTCTTTAATGGAACCATTTAGGATTCTGCTAGAAACATCTGAGCGATCATTTACTTCTTCCACAGATCTTGAAAACAGGGTAGTTTTTCAGAAACATTTCAAGCTCAGACCCTCCCCATTTAAATTGGATTTTCACTCGATAAAGTGAAATCAAATACTCATCATGTTTACTGGAAACATTCATTTTTAACTTGCGGCAAGACTATAATTGACGATCGTAAACTCCAACGCTTGTCCAACGGGGCAGCGTTTATTTTCCTTTTCTTGGGACTTGGCTCTTCTGAACTATTTGCTCTGTGATGGTTTGAAAATTCACTTTCTCATCAGACAGCAGCAGAATTTTCATCAGTTGCTTGTCACAAATGACAGAAGTTGTGGCTCTCAGCAGATGTTCAAGGTCTGGTTTTCTGCAGATCGACTCAGTCAGTGACAGTTGAAGGCCAAATCCTGCTGGAAAAGTCTGTCTCCAGCAAGATTGGACCATGTAGCACTGAGCTGGGGAAGTGTGTGTGTGTGTGTGTGTGTGTGTGTGTGTGTGTGCGCGCGTATGTCTGTGAAGAGAGAGAGAAAGGGAGGGAGGGAGAGAGAGAGAAAGAAAGAAAGAAAGGAAGGAAGGAAGGAAGGAAGGAAGGAAGGAAGGAAGGAAGGAAGGAAGGAAGCCTCCTATATTTTATAAAATATAACTAGGTCATCATATTCCACATAGGTAGTTCTCTCATATTATTCAGCAAGGCAATTTGAAAAGTTCCACTCTGGGGTTCAAACAATTATGCTGTTGGGTTTGAGTGATTTCAACAACTGCTCTAGTGAGAATTCTATTCCAGAACGGATCAATGTTTAGAATCAGTTGCAGGACTGACTGCCAATGTTTCTGCTCACTTACACACCTCGGTCCAATGTTGTTCAACTTCACTGGGCTGAGGCATGCAGCTCATGGGAATGTCAGGGAGTTGGCTAACAGATGGCCTGCTGTGATTGAAATTCTTAAATAAGAATGGGATATTTAGATAGAAGATTTGTAGAGCCTACAATGACTGGGCAAACAGGTCCCTCTTTCCTTCAGTGCAAAATTTCTCTGTATTTCTGCAAGGATGAGATTAAAAAGTAGGAAAAATAGTGGTCCTTAATTCAAAAAAGAAGATGAAAATGCTTCCCATTGCTTTCTTGTAGGTAGACTGGGAAAATGAGGAGATAAATAAATCTTCAAATTTCATTTAAAACGGTGGCTTGTTGAATAACTTGGTAGTACAGGGGTTTAAGGCACCCTGTTATTAAGCTTATTAAGACCAGCTGCCTGCAATTACTGCAGGGTTCGAATCTCTCCAAGGCTCAAGGTTGACTCAGCCTTCCATCCTTTCTAAGGTAGGTGAAATGAGGACCCAGTTGTGGGGGCAATAAGCTGACTTTGTATAAATATACAAAAGGATGAAGGCTATTGCTGAGCACATTGTAAGCCGCCCTGAGTCTTCGGAGAAGGGCGGCATATACATCAAATTAAAAAAAAAAAAAAAAAGAAGATATAATGTAGTTTCACACGCCTTTTAAAATAAAAAAAGAATCAAACGTATGATTGTACAGCTGGCCACTGTGGCTTGTTCCTGCTGTAATAAACCTTGGTTTGCAAGGTCAGCAAAGGCTGCGCTGATTAGGGCCAAGTTGTTCGAAAGCACGTTTACAAATCTCAGCAACCTCAGAGCAGTCAGCAAGGCACCTGCACAGAAATACGATGCGGACGCTTCCATTCCTACCATTTAAAACAGGAAACGATTGTCTCAAAGGGGAAAACTCACGGATCCAGGTCTTGGGTAGGGCACTTTGCCTTCATACACAGACCAGTGGTATTCAGGCCCTTCTTTGTGAGCGTACGGTCCATTGAAAGCCGCCCGAATACTGGCCATGTGATAGACACAGACCGCATACCCGTGGAATATGTTGCTGCAAGACAAAAAGGGTAGAAGTTCATGATTTGAAAGTTCTTCATGGAAAGCTTGTTATTACATAACCACTTTGTAGAGCGGTGGCTTCAAACCCCCCCCCCTCTCTCTCTGAGGGAAGCAGGAAGCGGCGACAAAGGACAACAGTGTCCCTAGTTCCAGATTTCCTCTCTCAGTGAGTGGTGCGGCGCCTATGGCTTCCTCAGGCAGTTGGCATTTAATTCTCAGACAACAATGTTGGGTTGCTATGAAAATCGTTTAGTGTTTCAAAGGAACATGTTATTGCCTGTTGTTTTTATTCTTGAGAAGAAGGGAGCGAAGAGAAGCAGGGAAAAATGGGCAGATTGCTTTGCAGTGCATCCTATCAAATGTATTTGCCTAAATCCAGTTGTGTGATCACTTCTTTTGATATGAACGGTAAGAACCAGATCGGGGCTGGCTGGGATCTGTGATTGCCTACAGAGAAAATTCAATCTGGACCCTCCAGAGCCCCTTCAGGAGAAGGGGTTCTGCCTACAGAGTAGAAGCAATTAATCCAATGTCAACCATTTTATTGTCCAGGAATAAAGCCTGATTTATTGTATCAGCTCATTCTTACATCGTTATCACCTAACTGTCCTGTTGGTTTGCTAATAGGGCGAGGGGGGCTTGTGGCCTGTACATCAGAGGCTCCATGACCTTCCCACATTGTATCTGTCTACCTTGTAGTGTTGAAGAGTCCAAATATCACCGGGTTTTTGTTATCCCGAGTCTGGAGCAAAAATATGTCCTCTGCAAAAATGGAAACATGAGGCAGGTTAACTTGCACTACAATTAGATGTTTTAACAATATACATAAATAAATAAATAGACAAATGACTTGTTTATGGTACCTAGCAAAGAAATAATTTCACATGCCTAATTCTGTGGGGTTATTACTGACCCAGATGGGTGGCATCATGCTATATCGGTCTCCTGTTCTGTTGGAAATGCAAGGAGAACTGAAAGTTTTATTATTGCTATGGCTAATTAAAGACAGAAGTGAGAGCTTCCTGAATCTTCTGTGACACTGAACTGGAAGAAGAAGTGGAAAGAAAATGTGCACATTGAAACTGGTTCCCACACTATTCTAAACTGGAATAGTGTGGAATAGTATTCTAAATATTTCAACCAATATTTGTTGAAAAAGCCACACTGGCCCCATTCACACACCAAGCAGGTGACATTATCGCCCAATGTGTGAAACTTGCCACTGTGGCTGCTGCATGAAATCATGGTTTATTGTTTATTGTTAACATGACCTTCCTGTTGTAAAATATTTAAATACAGCTATGCAACTATTTTTCACTTTGAGTCCTTACGAGGGCTCTGCCTTCAAACTTTTTGCAACCACGTAACTCACCCAACTCATCAAAATGTGTGTCAATGCCATTCATCCCTGGTACAGAACATGCCAGTCTGGCTTTGAGGAAAGTGGTCCACTTATTCACCAGCATCCTTTGTCCTCCCATGTCATTCTGAGAAGAAGAGGCAAGAAAGTCCTTCTCAGAGCCAGGCTACACTCTGCTAAGTTGTGCATTCACACAACATGACTCAGTCCATCCACCTTCCGGCTCAGCGCAAAGGACCAGACCACAAACTAACCCAAGCTGCATATGTGTACAAAAGTTGAAAACCAACCCTTCAAGTCAGTGTCTTGTGTGAAAGCAGAGGTTAGGCCCCTCAGATGACGCCTTACCTGATCACAGCCGAGCGGAGGCCCTGCAGGCAAATGATTTTGACTAACTCACTGCAGTATTTTAGGTCAAGGCAAAGGAGTTCTTTGAAGAGGGTGCATGCTTGTGATGCTCTAAAATCTTGAAAGCTAAAAGGGGGAGCTTCTAATCTCTTGTGGGACCAATGGAAGTCTGGAGGGGCCCCACATGCCACTCATGAGCCTCAGAGACTCCCCTCAGGTAAGCAGAGGCAGGAGGCAGAAAGGGGACGGGAAGCCGGTGGGATTGGCTGACCTGTTCAGGCCATCACAATACAAAACGGAGCTTTGGAATTAAAATAAGGAGCAGACCTGAACTTTGCATTCAGTTCTACACACAAGGGGTGGCTTTTTCTTTCCATTCTCTTTCCCTGGGCTCCTTTTTAGGTTGCCCTTCATGTCTTCTTTGATGCCTCTCTCTGTTTCTCTCTCCGAGCCTAAGTGAGCCAGAGTCACAGCGAGGTGGGTGGCCGTAGGGGTGGCTGGGGATACTGAGGCTGGAGCTGGACTCACAATTCAAGCTTGGCTTGTGTGAGAGAGTGTGTTCTTATTTTATTTCAGCTCTCCTAAAACTGCCTCCTCCAGGCTCATACCAGCAAACTTTCTGGGACGGACGCTCATCAGTTCTAGAACTAAGAAGCCCAACATATCTGTTGGAGTCCAGTTGGGAAAAGCTGAATTCAATACACAGAAAAAAAAGAAAGAAAGGAAGAAAAAAAGCACCCAATCCCCAGTAATAAAAGTGTTTCTTACCACACAGACTCGGCCCACTCTGGCATAGAGAGCATGGGCACCTGCTTCTGCCTCCAATGCTTTCTCGGTGAAGAAGAAGTATACCTTGTTGTCTTCCCGGTCTTCATTATCAGGAATCACGTGGGAACTAACAAATTTAGGTTCTTAAAGAGACAGTGAGATAATGCATTGATGAAACTGATTCAATTCCAATGTCAGCAAAATTGCATTCAAGATCTACAGTAAGATTTGAAAAACATCAGAACAGCTCATTTTGGATATGAAACAATTATTCCGGATTCTAAGGCAGTGTTTCCAGTTCAAAGGTATTTTGTTCTTGTGGTGTCCTCATGTATTCTTCTGCTGTAGAACTAGCTAGCATTGCAGGAAAGAATGTTTGGCTAGGCAGACTATGGCAGGGCATAACTTCTCGGCTAATCAAAACGTTGCAAAGCATAACTTCTATTTGCATTTTCCCATACAAGATTATGAACCCCTCTAAAATAACTTGTATCATGGCCCTTCTCCATGACGATAATGTAAGGACTGACCATCGTGCTTTGTGGGAGAAGACCTACGGCCGAGGCTCCGTGCAACCTGAGGCTAGCAATGTACCCTGAAATAGCGTTTTTGATGCTTCATGCTGGCGACTGCCACTGTTGTCCTCCTCACTGTCATTATTACTTAGAGCCATTTGTACCTTTCAGCAGCCGCTCATCGTCAGGCTCGGTCCGGATGTGAGCCAGGCGGCCCATCAGGCGGAAGATGGCAGCGTCTCTCCCCCAGTAGTCACTGTACAGTCCAGTAAATAGTTCGCTTCCTGAAGATCAAAGAGACAAAGGGAGGGAGTTAAGTAAAGCCTCCAGCAAGGCCAACTCAATTCCTAATGACAGCATGACTACAGCCATGTTGTTTTCTTGACCACAGCATGGAAGTGACGTCCTCAGAGGAAGCGGTCCCCTGAGGGTGTGCATGTCTCTGGCTTGCAGGGTACACTC
Source organism: Pituophis catenifer annectens (assembly GCF_029215685.1). Lineage (NCBI taxonomy): Eukaryota > Metazoa > Chordata > Lepidosauria > Squamata > Colubridae > Pituophis > Pituophis catenifer. The sequence goes on from NW_027256887.1 coordinate 169,430, forward strand.
AAGTTTAGAAATCCTGTATCACAGACTGTGATTGTGAGCTCATTTGTGTCACGCTGGCCAAAATATGCAAAAATTGAGACATCCCCAGCTCTGCTCCTGGTCTGGGCAATGAGTTGAGTCCAGGCCAGGCAGGGTAGAAGGAGGGTTGGGGAGTCTGTATAAGCCTGATAAGAGGAATCTCTCTCTCTCTCTGTGGTCCTCTCTGGTATCTGGTCTTCTGCCCCTCAACCTTCTTCTCCAACCCCAGACTTGCTCCTTCGTCAGAGCAGCCATTTTGCAAATCCTCTTTACCACAAAGACATCAATGCCACAAATGACTTCTGGAGTGTAGCACTTCAGTTGTGTACCAGAATGGCCCAACATCTTCGGACAACAAGAATTGTTGCATATTGAAATCCAGGCTATCAGAAAGGAGTCAGCATATACTTCTATGTTTTCAGGTTCTTTTAACTCAGAACAGTAGTCAAACCCATCTTCTAATTCTAAATTTACAGATGTGGAAAAGCCCGATTTTGATATAAATACTGTATGTATGAGTTTCAAACAATATATATATTGTTTGACCTCTATGGGGAGGAAACATGTGATGAGGGTGTGGCTAACTGATGAGGACTAATTAATCCGAAATAGATCTATATTAGTCTCCCAAAAGGCAGCAAACTGCTTCCTGGCTGTCTGATAAAGCCTAGAAATAGTGGATGTGATTTCTGAGCTATGGCTGCATTTTGAAAATCTTGGTTTACGTAGGAAAATACCCGGCTGAGGAGAAATATATATATAGACCCGAATACACCAAGACTTACTTACTTACATATATATATGCTATATATAAGGCCTTATAATGCCGAAATAGATCTATCTTAGTCTCCCAATGGGCAGCAAAGGGTCTGCTGGCTGCCAGAAGGAAAAAAGCTGGCTGCCAGAAGGAAAAAAGCTTCAGGCTGGTGTTTTCGGCTTCGTGCTTGAAGATGACGAATGAGACTTCGTCGAAACGTTGCCAAGACACCTCCAATTTTACGCGGGAGAAAACCCGAATAACCAAAGACCTACATACAAACACCCATGAAAACCTCAGAAAACAAATATATATATATATATATAATGTCTTCTTAAGTTTTTGCATATATATATATATATATATATATATATATATATATATATATATGTATATATATATATAATGTATGTATGTATGTATATGTATAAATATATAATAGTGGGATATTATACAAGCGAGTATTCTACAAGTACAGTAACTAGAAATAAGGCAGAGATTCAGTAACCTAATATTTAGACTCTATATTTTCCCTAACATAAATTAAGGGCAATTAGGATTATATATCACTGATTCATTTCTTAAAATATAGATATCAGTGGAATTAAAACAACTTGCATATATTTACCACGAGATGGCAGCCAAGCCACAAAATAGTGGAAAGAACATATTATGCGTACAAAAAGAATGGTCTTCTCTCATAATAATGTATTTATTTTCTTCCTTTTTTAAACTTGAAAGAAAACAAACACATTTTCTAATTTATATTTCACCTTTAACATGAGTAATACTATTATTTTAATTATTAGTGTATTTTCTCAAGGATTTACAATTTTTACTTGCCAAGAAGGATGGATTTTGGTTTATATCAATTTGAAAACAATTATATTATGATTTTAAATAATGACTTGAATAATGTAAACTCTCTACTAGGTAGACTCTGAAATCTGTTTCCAACAAGAGAGGTGTTATTATTTCTTAGGTTTTGCTTAATACTGAATAAATATTGATTTCAAACTCATGAAGTCCTGAAGCTAAGTAAAATATTAGCATGTAAAATAAATTTTAGCAGTTCATACTGATGTGGTACTTCATGGCAGAGTCTACACTATAATTATGTAATCACATTCTCTAATTCTCAGCTTTAGAAGATACAACCTTGACATTTAGAGAAATACAGAAGTTGTGTGTGTGTGTGTGTATGTTTGTTTAGCCTTATGACCCAGATTGTTTAACCAGCAGGACTCTAATCATTGGATTCCCCCAGACTCAGCTTGGTTTTCATAGGAGTCTGGAGCTTCTCTCTATGACTCATGAAAGCAGCTGTGTCTGTCTGAGGCTTCCACAGCAGATTCAGAAACTGCTTGTCATAATTTCAGTCTCTGCAAGAGCATTTTATCTCTGTTCAAGATTCTTACCTTAGTATTGCTGCCCAGACCAAACTTGTATTTGTGTGTGTATGTGTGTGTGTGGGGGGGGGGGAGGGGGGTATTTGTAAAATAAAAGTTTCTGCATATATATATTATCTACACTACCGTATAGCTGTGATTTCCCTGTTCTATAGTTTGGGGCTTCTTTAGTCTGATCTGACATCCCTGGTCTTCCCTGGCGGTGCCAGCTTTCTGTGGGCCCTCCTGGCGCTTTTCACGAGCTTCAGCAACCGTGTCTTCAAAGGGCCTCAAGGCCTCCTGTCTTTGTGGCTAACAAGCAGCCATCTTTATTCTGACTTTTCTGGAGGAAGCTGCGTTTTCTTTCTGGGATGGGAAAACCCAAAGATAAGAAGCCAAACATCTCTTGAAACTTTTCAGTAACTGCAGCCATATCTGCAAATAGCTCGCTAATAAAAATATAACTAATAGCCCATTTCAAGCGTGGAATTAACTTGGCAAATGTGCTGGAGAATTTGCATAATTGTACACCTATGGTGTTAAACGATTGATTGAGAAATTTAACGTGCAGATCAGCCCTTTAGAAAAGATGCAACTGTATTTCAAACTCATTTTTACTGGTAATTTTCTTCTTGCAAGGCAGAGTCAGCCTTTTTTCAGTAGTAACATTTTTAGAGATCTATAATTAATAATGTTAGATTTACTTGGCTGTAAATACTTTCAATGAGAATGTTTGTGCTCAGCCAGAATTGTTTGATCCAGCATTTTCTAGAACACTGAAATATCAATCCACACACAGGACTAGATCTTCCTTCAATGATGACATCTTGATGCAGTGATAACAGCCTCTGATTAGATTTATTCAGCAACGTTTGAAAAAAAGAAATATCTCTTCCCAATTTCCATACGTCTTTGCTACATCCTTCCAGCCTTTCAACAGGAGGATCTGGCTGACTTGAAGACGTGTATGTAGCCGCATCACAGTCCCCTTAGGGCCCTGGAAGATCCTTGGTTCTTTCTCAGTCGCTGATTGAGTGCCATCTGACTGATGGGCGACACTGCCTGGCACTAGATTGACTATCAATACAGTCTCTCCCTGGGAAAATACAGAAGTGCCTTCTCCCTCCTCTCAGCATGAAATGGTCCCTTTGCCATTGTTGCTAGAGTGGCCTTCCATCTCCAGCATCTTCCCCCATGAGGGCTGCTTCATCTGGGTGCCTGCTTGGTTTAGCTGGGCATCGGGGTTCAAGCCTTCAGCGACCTGCTAGGAATGTATGCTCCCGGCATTCTTTGCTCCTCCCTCCCCAGAACAGACCCGTACCCCCACACACATCAACACCCACCCACCCACCCACGGACACAGAGTTACTGGAAATAATGGGAGTCAACCAAGAAAAGCAATGGTACAGGGGATCCACAGCAGCTGAAATGTTCTGGAGCAGAAAGGAGGCAGATCAGAGGCCCACCATTTGTCAAAAGCCACACGCCTAAAGAAAACAGCCTTTCTTTCAAAAACCTGTGTGGTCTTTGTTAACTCACCAGTCAGCTCCATTACAAAGTAGGAAGTTGTTTTATTGAAAGCAGACTGGAGAATTCATTTGTTTTAGACATTTGAGTCATAAAATTATTTATGGAATATGCCCAATCATTTAACATTTTTATATAGCATTAGCCATGGTTGAAAGCTTATTTCATTTTCTGATTGTCATTCAGAATTTATTCATTCAAAAGTAGAATTATTCCTTACTGTTTTTCCTTTGTATCAAATAATCTCTCCCCAGACTGAAGCTAATTCACAAGGAAATGTCAAATGAGCAACCAAACTAAGTAAAAGTGGTAGGGAAGGAGCACAATTTAAGTCTTCTCTGCTACTGAGGAAAATTTGTGCTTAAATTTCATCCATTAAAATAATTTCATTTTAGAAAAGCTTAAGTTTGATTGGAGTTTGCCCAGTATTTTAATTTAATGCACACAAAACCGCAAAAGATTATACTACATTTTTTTCCTGCTGTAATGCAGACATTTCAGTAAAAGTTACTCTGAATCATGACAGTTCTTAAAAAATGATAAATACATGCAATGTACTTTAAATTGCCAAAGTGTGCCATGAGGCTTTGATTGTTGTGATGTTGAGTACATTGAACTCAATTCCAAAACGATATTTTGGAATACATGAATCTGTCTGGAGCTCTTTAAAACAACTACAATTTGAAAAACATTGTGAAAGCCCTAGAAAGGAGCTTCAGAGAGGCTCTGTGTTCAGCTTCTGTGTGCTCTGAAGGTCCGAAATGAATCCAAATGTGTGGATGGATGGCTTGAATGGACAAAGTCTCACAGGTGAGATGAAACAAAACTTTCCCTATTCTTCTCTGTGTTGACTTTCTGCGCTTACTTTTTCCAACACTAAACTAGAATGAAAGAAGAGAACACATTTTCCTCCCTGTTCTCTGTGAGAAAACAAAATTGATAAGCTCTAAATTGTTTGTACTGGAATTAGAGGAGCACTAATAGAGCAACCATCTTGAACTTTGTATCAAAAAGCATGTGCACCTATAGCTGAAGCCCACTCTCCTGTCTTCTGCAGTTGGGGTCTCCCCTAGAGATGGGGATTCCATGCTGGCTTACTCAGCCCCAACCATGGCTACATGCACCTCTCACTGGGTCATGTTTTTTCTGAGCTTGCTTTAGATTCAAGTACATGGGCCAACAACGAAGGGCTGCTCCCTGCCCTGTCTGTACTGATAGCATGGAACAAATCCTATTTTAGCTAACATGGTTCCAAAGGTGCCTTTTGCGCTGGACAATATTGATACAGTATAATAAAGGACAGGGGTGAAATGCTACCGGTTTGCACCGGTTCAGGTGAACCGGTAGTAATAAAAGCTACCAGTTCGGGTGAACCGGTAGTAAAAAAATGCTACCGGTTCATCCGAACCAGTATATCCAACAAACAGTTGTGCTGCGTGATTTATATTTGCTAGAAAGCAGGAAATCCTGCTTTCTAGCGAATCTAAATCGCGCGGCACAGCTCGCGGCACAGCTCGCTTAAGGTTCTACTTACCTTAAGCCTCCTTTTTCCGTGTTGCATGGTAGCTCCTGTAGTGCACATGCGCGCAAAGCGTTGTTTGGCACGCACTGTGTATGCATGCACATGCAGTGGGCATTTTGTGTGCACTGCGCATGTGCATACACGAGCATTTGGTGCGCAGCGTGCATTTGGCACGTACCATGAACCGGTGGCAAACCTCAGAGGATTTCACCACTGATACAGGATAGATATCATATCAACATTTCCAAACTACAGTGTGAGTCTGCTAAATGGATCTGTGAATGAGTTCTGTATGAGCTCTCATAAAGTGCAGGAATGGAGAAACATGTATAGATCTGCAGCCTCCATTTCTGTAGGCTTTGGATTGAATTTCCAAAAGAGAATAATTCTTGAAACTGGGACAGCAGAAACTGGCACAACTGGGATTTCTCCCACATTCAGAATAGATTACATGACAGATAACAATAATGGATTGCAACAACACAGTCAGTCAGGGTAACAATGCCTGAAGGACACCTGATGTTTCCCCAGTGTGATGCAACAGGCATGACAGAGGGTAGACCAACCCTGAGACTCTAGGATTCAATCCAACAGAACCCGACATAAGTAAACAAGAAGAGAACTGATGCATTGTAGATGGAATAGAGAGTTGGTGTGAATTGGAAAGGAGTTCTTAGGTTATTACCATATAAAGTGGACATGAAGGAAGAACTTGGTGCATATGGACATCTGCCCCTTCCTTTCTCTAATCGGTGAGCTTCTAGATGAAAGAGATGATCCTTTAAAAAAAGTACAGAGAGTATTAGAAGAGATACTTGCAGACGGAAAAAACTATCAAAGGTAACAGATGTGTCAGTGTTTTCTATTCAGAACAATGTAATCAAGCACTGTCAGGGCTGACAGGCTAAGATGCTGGAGGATCTAGAGCCCCCCCCCTCCCTCCCTCCCTCCCTCATGTATATTCTGAAATGTGTCATCCAGATATTTTAAGCAGAGATTTAAATCTCTTCCCTTCATTTCCACCCATGCAGAAAAATAAAATCAGAAAGACCAGTTTATTAAGTAATAATTTTATAAAAATTACCACCACTTTTTTTAAAAAATGTCTTTCTTAGGGAAAAAAATCATTTAGTAGTTAAACACATAATGTTAAATCTCCTTTGCTCATTTTCTATGAAAAGGAACACATAAGGAAAAAATCAGAAAAAGGAAAAGAAAGAAAACATGTAAAAAGTCTCAATATTTAAATACAGGATTAAACTTTGACTTCACAGAATAAGATTGCTCAGGTTTCTCTTTCCCAAAGGAAAGCCTGCTCAAAAGCAGGAAATGAAGACACACCATTAGCCTAAGATTGTAAACCTGGGATGGACTAGACTTTCTCTTGTAATCCATGATTTATCATAAACGACAGATTTAGTGACTATGAGACATAGACGGTCTTTTGCAAATGGTCAATAAATCCATAAGGCTACATGTTACGATAATATCCAAAGTTTGAGTATATAATTCATATACTATATAATATTTATATTATATTCATATAAATATTAAACTGAACTATCTGCAAACTGCACAGGCTACAACCAAGGATTATGTCTCCAAGAAACGCCTCAACTATCTAATCAACAAAAGTTAATCACTGATGTTATCTCTGTTCTGCAACTGCAAGCACAGCCCAGCTTGGCTAAAACAAGCAACAAACTTGGACTTACAGTATAAAATCCATCTCCTCTGGAACATCCACTCATCATAACTGAAGAGCCCGTTCTAAGTGGGGCTTATCATTTCACTCCCCCAAAGAAACATCAAATATTAAATTTTCTAGTAACTTTGAAACAATGTTATCCCTTGGGAATGAAGGAACACTTTCAAGAAAAGAAGTAAGACATACAGCCATGGTCAACCCAATAAATAAGAACTAGGGACAGCAGTATTCCAGTATTTGAAGGGCTGCCACAAAGAAGAAGAGGGGGTCAACTTATTCTCCAAAGCACCAGAGGGCAGGACAAAAAGCGATGGATGGAAACTAACCAAGAAGAGAAGCAACCTGAAATTAAGGAGAAACTTCCTAACAGTGAGAACAATTAACTAGTGGAACAACTTGCCATTCAGAAATCATGGGCTCTTCATCACTGGAGGTTTTTAAGAAGGACTGGACAGCCACTTGTCTGAAATGGTATAGGGCAGAGGTGTCAAACTCCAGGCCCAGGGCCCAGATCTGGCCCTTGGGGTGCTTAGATTTGGCCCACAGGGCCTCCAGGGAAAGAGCAAAGGACTGGCCCGCAGTGCCTCTGCCAGTGAAAACAGAGCTCGCAAGGACCACGGGTTGCCCTCCCAAGCTCCGTTTTCATTGGCAGAGGGCTGCAGGAGGCCACGCAGGTGAAAATGGAGCTTTCGAACCCGTTTTCACTGTCAGAGTACTTGGGCCACCGACATGAGTGATGTTGAGTTGGCCATGCCCATCCTGGCCACGCCTACCCCAGCCCCCTGAGGTCAAACATAACCCTGATGCGGCCCTCAATGAAATTGAGTTTGACATCCCTGGTATAGAATCTCCTACTTGAGCAGGGGGCTGGACTAGAAGACTTCCAAGGTCCCTTCCAGCTCTATTCTACATTCTTTCTTCTAGGATACATCAAGGTGTATCAAGCATGGAACCATCAAGATCATCACTGATGTGAAAGCAACATGCTTTGTTATCAGATTTATGTATTCTGTATTCACCTGTAACAACTTCACTTTTGGCACAACAAACAAAGTCATGGTTCCTATGAGAGAAATGTCCTGTCAGGGGTGTTTGCAAGGGTGTTCAAAAGTGGCAACATAGTAGACATAGGAGTGTGTCCATCATCTGGCCTGTTTTGACCATGGCAGATGCTGGTGCTTCTGGTGGCCAAGCCCCCAATTCTTCTGTTGCATTTATAAACTTTGCAAATTGCATGGATTATGGTATGTAGGCAGTTTTGCAACCAGATGTCTTCCCCAAAACTGTGACCAGGATTGCATGTTGCTGAATCAGCCTGGGTTGGTTTGGAGGGGAGAGGACATTGGTTCAAAGCAAAGGAAGAGACTAGTTGTAGCAGCAGGAGACTCAGCCTCTATGGGGTGGGACACACGGAGGGCTTTGTGAGCTCAGATGGTGGAGGCAGAGAGAGACAACGTTTCCACTGATGGGAAAATCAACTACTCAGAAGGGCTGAGGATTCAACAATTCAAAGGGTGTGTGTGGGGGGGGGACTTTTTTGCAATTTCCAAATCCAGAGAGAAACAGAAGAAAGCCAGAAGCCTCCCTAAACAGCCCACACTGTGACATCACACAAATCTGGAAACAACAACCCAAGTGGCACAAAGCCATTGTGTATAAGGGCCTTGTTGCATTGTTCTTCACTTCCAGCCGTATCACTGTTTGCAATGACCGAGCCAGAAGTTTATATAAATCAGGATCAAAGTTGGATGAATTTCCTTTGATCTCTCTAATGAATGAACCCATGTCTATCTCAAAGAGAATGAAAGGGAGGCAAATTTTTAATAGGTGCCCTTCACTTCTCCATCTCCAGAAAGGAAGCTATCTCAGATTCCCATCTTTAATTTTAAAATATCATTAGCTGAACTGTAAAGCACAAAGTGCACTCCCTGTGTCAGAAAATAGCATTACTTTTAAAAAACAAAGCAAACCTATAAATTAAGTCCTAGCAATGACAGACAAGTTGTCTGGAAATGTAAAATCCTTGTTTATTTTTAAGCTTGTGCTTAAGAATCTGTTTGATTATTTTGTTTTGGTGCAAAGTGATTATTGCCTGTTAGAAACACTTTGGATTTTTAATATAGCATAACTATAATTGGATAGTTTCTTTTCCTTATCACAGAGAACAAAGAACAAGATAGAAATGCATTCTCTTTCTGACTTTGATCTTATTGTTAATAAATAATTGTAAAGTCAATAGGAAAGGAGAAAGACCAAAGCTGTGTCAAGGGGAGAGTATGTGTTACTCCAGTTTATAAGAAATCCAGAGTTCTCATATCTGCTGTTGTCACTGTCCAGTCTCCTGGTGGGTTAAATGTTAAAGGATGGAGAAGCCACACACAGAGGATGGTGGTGTTATAGGTTTGCACTCTGTTTGATCAAAGCAGATTTGCTCAAATGAAGTACTCCTCAGAGATGTTTGATAGCACTCTTCCAGTACTTGAGGGACTGTCATAGAGAAGAGGAGGTCAACTTATTCTCCAAAGCACCTGCAGGCAGGACAGGAAGTAACAGATGGACGCTCCTCATCAAGGAGAGAAGCAACCTAGAACTAAGGAGAAATTCCCTGAAGTTGTGGAGGTTTTTAAGAAGAGACTGGACAGTCGTTAGTCCAGAATGGTACAGAGTCTCCTGCTTGAGCAGGGGTTGAACTAGAAGACCTCCAAGATCCCTTCCAACCCTCTTATTCTAGGTTCTACTGTAGGAACTGTCTCCCACTTAGCATATGGAAGGTTGCACTATGTGGTTAAGCCAAAGACTGAATGGAAGAGTCAATGTGAGAAAAACAATTCAAGGAGAGGAATGATGGCAACGGACAGATATTCTGGAGCAGAGACTCAAGTACAGTTATGCTCACACTGAAAGAGCTGGAGACTTTTCCCCTACCTACTGCCTGTCTTTGAGACTAAAATAGCCTGGAAATTCCTTGCAGGGGAACCAGTTTTCACCTCAAATAAATCAGGTCAGGGAAGCTTTGAGAAGCTGAGGGGCTGTTTTCAAATTCATCATTCAGCTACACGGGACGTAAGAATGGTCCGAAGTCTCACAGAACAAATCCAGAAAGACTGTCAGGGGCCATTTCCACTTCTTCAGGGGAATTGCAGTCTTGCCATAGGATGCTGCATGTATAGTCTGTCTGCTTGCAAGAAACACAAATTCAAAGCTGCTGAATGTATGAATATCTGAAGAGTATATCTGATTTTGCTATAAATCCAGAAAAAAGAAAGAAAAAGCAACAAACTGCTCTATTTCCAGTCACTTAATTGCCTTAATTTATGATCTTACTGATTACATTATAGTAGTCTATTATTATTATAGCCTACATTTATATATTAGATATTTGTATTCTAAATAATATTCCAAATACCGTGTTTCCCCGAAAATAAGACCCTGTCTTATATTTTTTTGAACCCTGAAATAAGCGCTTGGCCTTATTGCCATGCGCTCAAAAGCCTGATTGGGCTTATTATCAGGGGATGTCTTATTTTGGGGAAAACAGGGTATATGAATGCATTGCAAATATTATATTCCAAATTTCAGCATTTTTTTCAACACATAATGACATAATTTTAGATAGAAGGTTTCTTCAAAAACCAATTGCTATTATTCCCCTCTTAAAGAACAATTGTGCTGGATGCCAAATATAACTTTATTTTAATGAGATATGCCTCCCGCAAGTTCCTGATATTTATGGGTTGTTTTAACAAAATCTTAAATTGTTTTAAGGAAATGTTTCCATGCTCTGCTTAATTGATACTCTTCTCTGCTTATATATATGAATTAGCAACTAAGAACCCAATAGGCAAATTAAATGATGGATTTTTTCCCCTCTGAATTTTTCCATTTATTCTATGGGAAAAAATTATTTTCCCCAAAATATAGTGATATTTTCACTTAATAAAGCCCAAAGCCTGTATTGATTCAGAGATTTCCTATAGAGAATAGCTTTCACTCCCTTTATGTTTCACTCCTATTCAATAAAACTCTCACCCTTTGTACAATTTAAGCCGCCTGCTGTATGTGAAATACTTGTTGTGTTGGCTTAGGCCTAAAAGACAAACCAGCAGCGGTTTTGCCATCTTTTGTTATCTACAGTGTGTTTGCACAGCTGCAATTACTAATTGAATAACACGGCTTATGTTTTCAAGGAACCCTTCGAAGTTAAGGTGGACCACAAATGTACATTTCTCTAAAATTCTGAGATGTTTCTTTGGCAGAATCCCCCCCCCCCCCGCCCCCAATTCAACAAGAGAGCAAAGCTCTCTTCATAACTATTTGCAGATGTACACATTCATCAGGGAAGCCGTCTGCAAAATTTCAACAGTTTTTCTCTAAAAAGAGTTTTTCCATACTGGCCTTCGAGGACAGGGTGAGAAAGAGCATCAGTTGGCTTTGATACAATCCACACTGGGATTGTTGTCGTCCCCCCACTATGCGGATGATTTATGTGTGTTGATGTCAATACAGTAGAAAACCGTCCTCTCAATATCAGGGATACCAGATCTGAACTGCAAAACGCTGGGTGACTACAAGGGGAAAGCAAAATGTTGAGAGTTTGCGGAGTTTCTTTGCCATCTACTGACCGGCTGGATTTTTGCAGTCCAGATCTGCTACATGCTGTGATTTAGCCGTTCTTGGCCATTAAGGGGAAAATTGATGCTCAGCAGGATCTCTCTCTCTCTCTCTCTCTCTCTCTCTCTAAATTTATGATACCTCTAAGTTAAGAGGAATAAGTTGTGTATGGAAATTGCCAGTTCCTTCATGGTTTTTAAAGTTGTGTTTGTTTCTTGATGTGGATATAGCAACTGAGCAGGCCCAAAAAATAATCAGAACACAATACTAGAAGAATTTAGGCCAATTACTATTTCCTGATCAAGTCATTTGCATAATCAAGAAATCATAAAAATGATTTAAAGTGACAAATCTTCTGCCCAGATGGTTCACTTAATTGAAGCTTTACTGTAACTGGGACTATTTTACTAAGTTTTAGCATTCAAATATTTCCATTGTCTTACGCAGAGAAGTATCGACATAGACAGCCTATACTTATTTTTTTAAAAAAACCTCATTATTACAGATATCATGAAAGTATAAAATATTCCATTCAGCTAGGTTTCATCCCAAACAGCAAAGATTTAAAATATTGCAATCTGCAGATCTTCCTTGTTGACCTCAAAGCACCCTGGACTACATTCCTGGCTAGCCTGTTTTACATCTACAGAGATTCTCCCAAGTGTTTGTAGCCCCTGAAGGAGTTTCCCCCATTTAATGACTTTTGACTTTTCTTTCCCTTCTCCATTGCATCATATTGGATCAGAGAAGCAGGAAGTAACAGGCACTCTCCATTGGGTTTCACCTGAAAGGGCTAGAATATTCCACTTCCCAGGGTCCTTGAGTTAGGACTTCAATAGGAGAGCCAGAATGGGCATTAAAAGCAAACCCTGAAAGGTTTAGGGTGATTTATTGACAGGACCTGGGTTTTTTCAGACACATAAATGTCAGACACATAAATGTCAAGCTCAAGTCAAAGTTCAAGCGATGAGCCCTTGTCCAGTAAAGCTTCTGCAAAGTATATTTAAGATGGTCATTGGAGATAAGGGGAACGGGCGGTAACCGTCCTGCAGCATGATATACAATATATTTGTATCCGAGTCCAAGGAGGTGTTTGCTGTAATCCTCTGTTTAATACCACGAAGCTTTTAAAGCAACATGGTTTCATAAACATGTCACCTTAACTTGGTTGTATTTCTCAGTTACATTTTTTTAAAGAGGAGATCTGGATTATCATCATTATACCTCAAACACAATGTTTCTAATTAAACATTTCATAATTGTTGAATGAAATTATAATCATGTTAATGGCACCACTGTGCTCTGAAGTAATTGAGGGCATCCCCTCGAGACCACCCAATAATGGAAGTGCTCCCATTTCCTTCCCCTCCCCCCACCCAAAGGATGCCCAAGGGCCAGGTGAAAAGGAAGGGTCAGGGAGGAGGCCTGGGGCATCGGATCCATTTGGATACCCTCAGGATTGCGAGGGGCACCGCAGGGCTGCCTCTCTTCCTAACCAGAGAAAATAACAGCCCTCCCACAAGTCTTCTCACTGTGGGGAAAGTGGGATTCTCTTGCTTTGTTTTTTAGTGGGGATGGGGAATAGGATACATTTGGGTGCCTTTTCTCTGGGCCAATAACAACTGCAATTCATGAACTCAAGAAGGAGAACAGGGAGATGTAATTCTCAAAGTCTAAGAATTTTTAAAGTGGAACTAGAATGCCATATGAGTGATTAAATGAGAAGAACAAAATGAGGGAATTCTTGCACAGTGACCTTTTTGAGAAAGGGAGGACTGGAGAACTTTGTGATTTAAAAAAAAGGGGGGGAGGGAGAATTTGCGATACTTAGACTTCATTTTCAAGTATAGTTCCCCTCCCCCCCCCCAAATTATTCCAGTTTACAGCACAACCACATCGTGAAGCTCAGGAGTGAAGTCAACCAAACTCAAAAGAGAGATATTCGTCAAGCTGATCTAAGATAATTCAACCTGAAGTAGAAACAAAATTAAGACTTCTCCCATATTAACATCAATTTATTAATCACTGATGAACACGGGGGACACTTGATGAAGATGTAATTATTTTTATTTTTTCCCCAAAATGTAGACTTTGTAATTAACAATAATTGTAAACTTCAAGTATATATAGCTAAAACGTACATTAATTAGCTAATGGTGTACATGGAAACATAATTATGCACAATGAAACTGACACGTATGAGATCTATTGGAATCTGTTGGAGATTCACTACTAGGTTGTTGTGGAGACTTTAGATAGATCTATCGCTGGAATGGTCAGAGGGAAATTTTGGGGATTTGAAAGGAACAGATATATAAATATCTGTATTTATACAGATCAGTATAAGGAAGGTAGTTTAAGGATTTAAAAAAACCTGTAAAGATTTGTATGAATGAAATCACTGTAAGAAAATAACCTCTCAGCTATTTGGGATTAGCCTATTATGGAGCTGATGAACAACTAGCAAGGGATTCAGTGCAAACATTTTACAACATTTTTGTGTCAACAGAAGGAAAACCAGACCACTCTGTGCCGCCAGTCAAAAGGGTTTTGGAATAAACTGTCAGGTTGCAATTCACGTGAGCAAACTTACTAACAGAAGCAAGCCCTGCGAAGCTCCGGGAGATGTCTGGATGTGCGCAGTCACCTACACAGGCAGCCTTAGTTTAGATACTGCCGATTAAAAAAGATGGAAAGTTAATTATGGTGTTTTTTGCATTCTTTCTCAATGGGCTATGCTTGCTTTCCTAGTGGCTTCTCAGCAACATGACCCACCCAAACCAGGAACCAACTGAAAGCAAGGATTGTACAAATGTTTATTTTTGCTATTTGAAACTATCTTTTTGGACATATCATCTTGCAGTCCAAACAAATGCAGCCCTGTGCAATTATTTCTCCTGGATTCATTTCCCAATGACCTCATCCCTGCTGCTGTCCAAGGGAAGGGAACATCTGGTTTTGCTGATCAAACAGGAGTCAGCCATCCCTCCCTCTCCCTCTCCCTCATTATAAAGTGTGACCGATTTATTCCCTGGAAATATTTGCCCAAAGTCAGGGTGTATTTGTGCTTAAGTATGTCGCTGTCTGGTCAAGAAGCCGACCAACCAGAAAACTACCAATTAGGACATTTTGAGTTATTTGATACACAATTCCAGTTTTATAATAAAATATGCATTGCTAGTTCCTATTTTAATTGTTTTCTTGCTAGAGAATTCATCTCCGTTTAGAATTTATACACATCATGTATAAATTGATAAATTATGATATCAATTTACAGAACAGATTTCAAACTTTCAATCATCATTAATATGACGTCAGTGGCTCCCTTAGACCATCCCACGGTATTTTTATAACTCCCTTCCTGCTCTTCAAGGAGGACATTTGCAAGAGACGGGATGCCTTTCTCTTCGAAGGTCTTGGAAGGGAAATCAAATCACAGCTTTCATTAGTGACAGCTGTCTATTTGAGCACCAAGACAAGGACACAGGGTTGTCCTTTACACCTTTATCTAGCAGGGTGCGTTAATGTTTCCCAATATTAGCAATTGTGTGAATCGACCCTATTCATAGATTTTAAGTTTTTTAATTAAAGTATTGGTATATCAGAATCTCTGGAAAAATTTGCAACATTTTGTGCTATGAAAAGAACTATTAAGATTCTCTGTATCATCATTAATAGATTTGGATAAATGATGCTTGATGATAAGCATGTTGCTTCATTTTTTAATGATATTTGCACCCAATAATTTGCCTTGAAGCATCTTGTTCTGACTTTAATCTTAATTTCTCATCTATGACTGTACGGAAATTAATAATAGCAAAGAAACAGTTCCGTTGCTGTCAAATTTTGGCATTATCTAGGTATTTATGATGATGTTTGGAACAAAGGAGCAACAATTCCTGGCCTTCTCTAGCCTGCTGCCAAGGAATGGCTGGTGTGCAAATGGAAAAGAAATAAAAGAAGAAAATAGGAAGTAAATAAACTAGTAACTAAACCAAAACCTTTACAAGCCAAAACTGCCTCTTGTTGATTCATTGCTTTGGCCTGGTTTATTTTCAATGAAAATAGTAGAAGCATAAAGTTGGAAAGGGACGCTCAAACGATTAATCCAACCTGCATCTACAACCTTCCTAAATCATTGGCTCCACTATTCAGCTCTTCTTTTTGTTGGGAAATGCTTTTACCATTCAACTGGAATTGGCCTCCCTATAACTTTAGATCTTGTTCCATATCCCGCACCCTGGGATGAGAGGGAATAGGTCTCTGTTTTCTTCTGTCTGGCTTCTCATCAGATAACTGAAGAACACTATCATATATTCTCTTTGCCATTTCTTTCCAAACTAAATATCTCTCTGTCCTCACCTTCTCCTTGTATTGTTTAATTTCCAGTCTGTTGATGATGCTCGTTGCCCTTCTCTGTCTCTGTTTTGACTTCTCTGAATTTTAAAAGTCGGGAGCCCCAAATATTTGAGGCCTGTTCTTGGAATTTAGGAGCTACCTGCATTTATTTTCTAGTTGGTTCCATTCAATTTCCTCAACCTACTCCTTTAGTCTCTCAAAATCATTTTAAACTTTATTGCTGCCTCTAAGATTAGCTGTTTGGATGACAATATGATTTGTGTCATTTGCCAATTGGACCTATTATTTTTCCACTGAGTTGATGAAAAGTTGCAAAAAAAAAAAGAAGAAAAAACACAGAGATGCATTTGTGGGAACTTCTCTGGAGAAACATTCATATGAAAAGATGAGTTTAAGCCTACAAAGGAAGCAATTCCCTTAGGTAGGTGTAAATCCCAGCAGCAAGAGGGCAGCGTGGAGGGCCTCAGTTTCTCCAAACACTCAGCAGCATCTCTTGAAGTGGGGGGGGGAACCCACCTAGGTGCATCCAGAGCTAGGATTCGTTAGAAATGAAACATTGCAGATTTGGCACTGATCAAATTAAAACAGGAGACATTTTTTAAACAGTGAAAAAAAAAAGGCAAACCATTGAAAGAGTGTAATGGTCCGTGTTTAGGAATGTCTTCTAAATGGGACCTTGCAAGTCTTGCCCCGTGCTTTCTCCTTCGGTAGCTTTTTGCTGCTGGCAGGGAAGTCACAACGATCTCAATCTGATGTTCATTTACATGGAGGCTGTTTTCTGTGCCCCTTTTGCTTCCTTTCATGAAAAGAGAGCAAGCAAAATGTTTCTTTGCTCATTCTTCAGAAAACTCGTCCCTGGCTCCTAAGGTGAGGACTCCATCCAGCAGCTAAATGGCCTGGAGAAGATCCGGCTGCAGGTGACCCTGGCTGGCTCCATCCTTCATTTCCATGCTCAGCTGATGGATTTATGCAATCGCTTTACAACCTACTAGGAGGGAAAACCCATTTCTCAATTCCTCCGGCTGACGAGTACAACTCACCCAGCTAACAGATGTCTTATTAATACAGCAATATTCATTTATCTGCAGTTCCTTTCTTTGTCAGATGGAGCGAGTGAGGAACAACACAGCTTAGAGGGACAATTAATATGGAGCTTTTCACCTTGTCAGTTTTATTTCCCTTTCTATATACACACATACGCATATGAGACGCTGACATCCCATAATACACAGATGGGTCCTCCAGCAGCTGTTATCAGTTTACTTCACAGTTCCCCTGAGAAAGCTGGGGAAATCTGCCCAGGCAGCCATCATCCTGTGGAAAGGATTGAAAAGATGCCCAGTGTCTAAAGGCCCCTCAGCCGAAGGACCGGGCTGGCCTTTAACCACACGGTCCCCACCCAGAAACCGTCCGCTTGGAGACGTGGACTCTCTGTTCTTTACCTGGGGAGATTTACGGACTGGCCCTCACTGGCCCTGCTTATTCCTTAGCAGGAGCATTAAAGCAGGCGAGGAACAGCAGCACCCCCCCCCCCCCCCACGGTCCCTGAAGGTGTTTGGTCAGAAGGTCAGCTGGAGAGGGTCTGCGCTGGCCCACCCTCCAGCCCATCATCCCTTACTGCAATCTCAGGCAGTGCCCTGGGATACCAGGGAAGAGGATCACCTGCTGGTTAGTCACTTTCATGGAGGGGGGGGGCTCTGGGTCTCAGTCCCACCCCACCCCACCCCCGCCCAAATGATCTGACTGGCTTTGGGCCTGGCCTTGACTGAGCACAGGGGCAAGAGAGCAGCAGGAAAATGCCGCCGGAGTGGAAGCCCTGCCTGCTTTCACCCTGAAGCCCAAGGCTCTCCCTCTGGGCAAACCGAGCAAAGTCCCTGTATCAGCTGAATGTAAACACAGCAAGGTGTGAGCATATTTTTTATCCGTTTCTTCCTAAGGAATCTTACCTGAGGTTAAAGCTTAAGCATAACAAGGGAAGAGCTGAATAAATAGCCAGGCAAAGTGGGCATAGTTGGCACTCCAAGTGTATCAGCTCACACAGACAGACAGGCATGCAGTACGAATGTCTGACCTCCAACATTCGTCTCACCTGCGTGCCTTGAAAGCCGAGCTGGCACACCGTAAGCCAATCCTTCTGTTCGGCTGGGATCAGCTGCCTTCTTGGTTCTTCCCACTCAAATTTGTTCTCACAGGGTCATTAATTTGATTATATAACAAGAGTTATTATTTGGGCGTCTTAATGTTTTTCTTCCCTATAAAATAAGGATCCTGGACAGCTTCATCCCTGTTCCCGACAGTCCAGGATTCCTTTGAATTAGAAGCTACTGTGCTCCTTGGCCACAATATCTGAGGTACGGTATGGTATGACATTACAAAGAAACTTGCTAGCATCCAGCGCTATTAAGCATGTGTGTCTTGTTACCAGGGAGTTTTATTCCAAGGATAATTGTGCTGGATACACCTGGAAGTTGCAGTTGGCAATAAGGAATTTTATAGAAGAAAAACGTATTCCGAAGAATAGGAAAATGTATCTGGAAATGAAATGATTGCCCTATACTTCTCTATGTTGTTATATTCATCTGATCTGACAAGCAGAAGGCAGCACCCGGCAGACCTTCCAGGGCCTTTGAAATGGCGAAGGTCAGGCCTGGCCAAAGCTTCAATGGCATTTCAATGAAACAGACTAGATGGAAAGAGGAAGAAACATGGCGGACAGTTTCTGCATCACTGCTAAGAAAACTGCCTGGTTGTCCACATGAGTTGATTCAAAGAAGGCTTCATCTTACCTTTTAATACCCAGACACACGTTTGGCCTCAAAACCCCAAAGATTTGGATCTGTACTGTTTATCTTGGATTGCCTGAGGAATTAGTACCGTGATGCTAACATATGGAACAGGTTCCTTAATTTTGCCCTACGCAAGTAAACCTGCTTGCAGGGTTTTACCTACACAAATCTTTATCACTGCTGACAACCTACAACTAAGAGCCAACGACAGCCTCGTAGTGGCAGGGTTAGGCATTCTCACAATTTACCTAGAGTTTGCATGCATACATAACCTAGGAATAATAAGATGTATTCAGATTAAGTGTGCAAGCATAAACACAAATGGCATTCTTACAATTATGCCTCCAATTCAGACCAGGCTTTCAAACCACGGAATAACTGCTGACAAAAATACGTGATCAGTATGAAGTATTTCTACATCAATTTAAATATTTATTTTATTTTATTTATTCAATTTATATGCCGCCCCTCTCTGAAGACCCAGGGCGGCTCACAATACAAATATCACTCGTGGATTGCGCTCCAAGCAACTAGAAGTTTTTCAAAATCTTAAGAAATAAAAGATCTTGTTCAAAATATTTCCCAGAGAAATTATTCATGAATTATTCTCTTTTTCATTGGCAGTTGTGGCTAGGGAAAATTAGTTGTGGTTTAATCCTATGTCTCTCCCCTGCAATTTAACATAGGTGCCAACTAATTCTGGTTACGCTTTCCCCAAATCTGTTTCTTCTAGCTTATTATCAGAAAAAACACAATCAAATCATGGAAAATTCATTGTGGTTTGTGACTAACAAATCCTTGATTAGAAGGGCAGTTTGGAAAGCAAGGCATGGGCAGCATTTTAACTCAGTTAGCTTCGAGGCATTATAAAAAGTTTTTGTAAAGAAAAATGTGGAAACTGAAGGGGAATTGCAGTCTAATTTATGTATTACTTGGTAGATATGAGCTAGAGAAGGCTACATTAAAATGAGAACCATATCAATCTCGCTCTGATCCATACATCATATATGATCTTGTAATAGAGATGTATACATTTATTGCACAGGTTATTTTTGTAAGCAGTAATAATGATCAGATGACTATCGAGACCTACAGTAAGTCAACCAGCGTTCACATTTTTTTTTCTTAATTAAGAATTAAGGACATTCTTGAACAATGTATCTGGCTGATTACTTTTCCTCCTTGCAAGGAAAAAAAATGCAACCATAAATAAATTTTTCTATCATTCTACCGAATGGATGGCAAAACTAGTGAAGTGAGATGGCAAAACAAGTGGCACCACAGTGAAAACTGACTCAGAATAGAAAACATTCAGCAATACGACAGTTGCATGAAAAGGCCTTTTCAAATTTAAAGCGTGCTAAGACAAATCTAACATCTACCGATTGAAACAGAGCACATTTCTCCATTGGTTTTCTTTAACTTTTCTGATATTGAGCCCAGCACACACACACACACACACACACACACCCCGGTTAACTAGCCAAACCTTTCCTGCAGTTCCTTGTGGGACTTTGTTTCTCAGACATAAACATCTTGCCTGGAGTAAGTAAGCGGTCTGTCTTTCTGAGACAAGTCTGCTGAGTGGGAATCCCTTGCACATTTTCCATCCTGCAGGGAAACAGATCACGCACACGGTCCCCCTCCTGGGCTCTCTGCAACGTGACCGGTTTGTGTGTGTGTGTGTGTGTGTGTGTGAGACCTGCTTTCCGGGGCATATCATCATGCCTTACCTCCGACTGATGGCCGGCTCTGACGAAGGCACAGACAGGATCGAAGGCTCCCGTTCCACAGACCAGCAGGTGCGTTCGGTTGTATCGGTGTAAAGCACAGATGTGATTTGCACATTCCTCCTACAGGGGGAAGTAAAAACACAGAGGTAAAAAGTAAGCTGGTATTTTTTAAAGCAATTCTATTCCAGTGATATCATGAAGTTTTTAGTTTGAGTCAAGCTTATAAAAAGGCGTTATGCCAGTCGGATTCAAAAGCTGCATTAAGCCCTTTGAGGCAAACAGCAGAACTGTAAGAGGCGGTGCCGATACTTCTCCACTGCTCTACCCGGAATCTGCTGGGACAATATTGGCCTGGTTTGCAGGTCTTCAAGACCCCTTAACAGCTCTACCAAGACCAATGGAGGGCAGCTGTTGGCCACCCTTGTCAGTGGACTGGCCAAGGGACGCGATTCATGGATCAGGTCTCAGGGTTCTTGAGTAATCTGGAGCTGGCTATTCAAGAAAAGGAACCGATTCCAGGCTCTTCTGCCTGTTTTTAATCTCTCTCGTGTTAATCTGGCTTCACTCTGCTTGAGAAGATTAGAAGGAGGGGGAAAAAAAGAATACAAAGCAATGTGTTGTAGCAATCCAGGTACTGAAGGGGAATCCCTGATGGAAATCCACCCTCAGCTATGGGAGGTCACCGGGTGATCATTGTCCGTTGGTGACCTCTCAGCCCACAACCAATGGAGGAAGGAGAGCTGGATCCCTTCCTTGAGTCACGGAGGAAAAATAGGAAATATGTATCAAAGGAAGCAAGCATCTTTATCGGATGCTCTGTGCAAGATCACAGAAGGAGAGATGTGAGTAAAGGACTAGAGGACACAAATGGATGTTCACAGTTACCCCATTTGTTATACTTTCTGGTGACAATCTCTGCCGTTTCCCTATGTTGTTTTTACAGTTAAATAACCCAAACCTTCAGTTAAAAGGAGAATCTCACTATTGAACTGGCTCTTCTGTCCCACGTCCTTTTCCAGCCTCAGAGTGGCATGTTGCTCAAATCAGATTAAAACAAGATTCTTTTGAACTCTAATCAGCAGGCAAAAATCAGCAAAAATGGAAAGAAAGCATTTCACAATTAACACAAACCATAGATCTCCCTTTGATTGTGCATTCTTCTACCTGCTGGGAGCTGCTGGGCCAGTGAATCTGAAAGAAAATGGGGCTCTATTTAGAAGTTGGTACAACTATGTAGTTTTCTCATTAAATTTTAATCCAATGCTTTTCAAAAGGTTTCTCATAATTTAAAGGGTTATTATTGCTATTGGTATTACTGGGGAAGTCTGGAGTTGAAATCTGCAGATCTTAAACTCGCTAAGGTTAAAAAAAAACACCCTGCTCTAAACAACTGCAGTCTAACGTTGGACGGATTAATAAGGCAAAATTATGCACCAAACCATCTTTCCATCGACGGAGCACTTTGGGTAATGAACGAGCAAACCTCTCTTATTTGTTATAAATGCCTCTAAATGCAAAGCCTGCTCATAAATCCATTAATAACACCCACCGGAATGCTTGATTATGCTGCCCTGGGAACAGGAGTCCCTCATCCTTTTAACCCATCTCTCTTTCATTTCATAATTCAAGCTTCCTTACAAGTCGTATGGTTCTGCTTTCTGTTTCTGCATGATCTCTATGTTGCCACAACTAAGCAGCAAAATTCTGCTTTGTTACACAAGCCCAGTTGCTGGGTTTCTTTTGATTATCAAGAACTAACATTGGCAACTAGTATTTGACTCAAGTATGAGATGAAAAAAATATATATGTAGTAGAAGCAATATTTTATCCATCCATCCATCCAATCTATTCTCTCTCCCATTCTCTCCTCCCTCCCATCTATGAAATTTATATGGTCTCCCAACTCACTCATGGTGACTTACATGGATGGCTTAGAGGAATAAATATTAATGAATATTTGGGTGTTCATCTAATTCTGGACCTGGATACTAAACCAATGAGCATACAGCAAGCAGAGGAGGAATATGGTAGCTTCCCCTTCATACAGTAATGAACTCTAAGTGCAACGGGAGCCAATGTACTCTTGTAGGATCTGCTAATAGACCGAGCAAAGAAGAATCTGAACTAACAGACAAAAAATTAAATAAAAGATATTAACAGAGGAAAAATAATGCCAAATTATATGTCCCATCAGAATCTTCTAAAAATCTGAAAATCTTGATCCAGGTTCATGGGGCTAGATTAATCAGTTTCAGTTGTGACAAAATCAGGTTTTTTTCAGCTCTTCTTGTAAATATATATATAAGTGGTGATTTATAGAGAACATCTGGAAGTATCTTCTCCAGATTCCCACCTCCAGAGGTTTGGCATGTGATGGGCAAAAAAATATCATTTTGTATTATGGAATTTTGCCTGTTATGGTAGGCATCTGATGTATATGTATTTGGATGCGTATTGCTTTCATGATACGCAAATGTTTTGAAAAATATATATATAAATAATCCTCTCTACATGCACGAGTTTATTTTACTGATGGGAATCAGACCAATCTATTCATAGTCCTGTCCGCCACATATTCTAGATTCACCAATCTTCACTTTCTCTTTGCCAAAGAGTATGAAGTTAAATATCTTGCAAACTCAGAATTTCTCACCAGCAAGTTATTGAGCCAACAAATGGATTTTATCAAGGATAAATCCATCTTCTACTTGAAGAAAGCTACTTGGCTAACTTTCTTTTGCACAAATATACAGACAGCCCAAAAATAAATTTACAGTTCTTTCATAAAGCAGTGCTTTTTCTTGATTGCTGGTGCTTAATTGCTAAATATTTTCCACATAGAGAATGCAAGATGAGTTTGTACTACATATAAAGCCAGAAACTAATTGATTATAAATGCCTCCCCCCACCATGATTTCTCCTTCAAGATATACAAACTCTGAAAATGACTCAGAATGACTATATCCATGGCTTGGTATTGAGTACTTGCCAGGATAAAAACCTTTTGGCTAGCTGTCAATCATAACAGTTTACAGAATCATAGTCTGAAGTACTTTCTAAATTTCATCAGTAATTGTGTGGCATCCACCATAGTTTATATTTTAAAGTGAACAAAGAAAGATAAATAATTTATTATACATAAATAATTTATGTATGTTGAAACAACAGGAGCTCGTTGGTCTGCTAGATCGTATGTAGAACGGGACGGAGTGAGATGCCAAACAAAAAGTTTCTTTTCAGATCACAACCTGAACGTGATGCAACAGTAAGACAAACAACCCCCTCTGGGTGCAGTCCTGTGCTTGATCAAGAGAGCTGGGCTGTCAAAATCAAGAATCATCGTCACTGTCTATTCTTCATTCATCGGACTAGAATATTGTATTTGATTCTGAGGGTTGCATTATAACAAGGAGATTAGGAAAACGGGGCTTATCCAGAGAGAGGACCTGGAACGATAATTAAGGCAAAATATGTGAGGAACATTTACAGGCATCTTTCTTGGTACACTTAGTTGGAGGTTGTGATTGTCAGGAGCCACATCACAGGACTTGGCAGGTTCGTGATCTCAGTAATCTCAGATACTGCCAAGGGGAGTTCAGAAAGTACAGGGTTTCTTGAAGGATGAGAAGTATTTAAACAGTCAGTCCCCCATTGCAGAAGATGACTCAAAGCCTGAGGAATAAATCCTACTGCAGCCTTTGCATGAAGAGGAATATACTGTATGATCAAGGAGGCTCCTCAGTAGAAATTGGCATGCTGGAGTCAGGGTTATAAACCAAGGGCTTGGTTTATCATCCTTGGGTGGACAAACCACTGTCCAACCTTGGACCTGACTTCCTTCTTATTCTCTGGCAGACCGTTAGCCTGGTATAAGCCTCCGCTCCGATTCCTGGATCTTGGATTCGTCTGCATGGAATCTCAGATTCTTTGTTTTTCCTGTGTAATCCTGGGATTAAGGCCAGTTGTAAAGACCTCAGAAGTGACCTCCTGGACTTGTAATTGTTGGCCCAGGAAGGCAGAGGTCTGTTTAGCTTGCGAAAGGAAAGACTGCGGGGACACAGGGTAGCTGTCGGATAGAAGATGGGACAGAACTGAATTGCTCTGGAAAAAGGACCAGAGACAATGGGTTTTAATTCAAGGAGAATGGTCGGGAACACTTGTCTAGTGGCTAGAGCTGCTCAGCAGTGGAATCAGGGATCCTGGGAGGAGGCAGATTCTCTACTGGAGAGGCTGGGAGGCCATCAGCTGCGGATGTTGCACCAAATGATGTCCAACTCCCTTCCATCTTCTCTCCATTTTATGAGGACAGCCAGTTTGGTCTAGTGGTGAAGGCGCCAGATGGAATGACAAAATAGCTGGGGACTTTGGACCAATCACCAGGAGATGGTAAGTTCTAGTCCCGCCTTAACCATGAAAGCCAGCTGGGTCACTTTGGGCCAGTCATTCTCTCTCAGCCCAACCCACTGGGTGGTTGTTGTGTAGGAAATAGGATGAGGAAGGTGTGTTGGATATGTTCACTGTCTTGAATATTATTTATTATTTATAAAATAATAAAGGTGGGATAAAATAATTAAAAATGATTCAGCAGAGAAATCTGAGGCCACATAGAACAGACCTTGGTGATAGTGAAGGAGGCAATTCACACACTGCGTTTGTGTGGTTTCCCAAGTCACACAAAAGAGGCAAGATTAGAGCAGAAAAGGGGGAAAAAGGCCTGCAGGTTCTAAAGTAAACAAATTAAACAAACAAATTGAACCTTATCAGGATTCATTAATGAGATAAGTTCTTGTGCACCCATATCCCCTCTGTGTTTGCTTCCTTCTTCCTGCTCTCATTCCATTAATGAAATAGGTTAGTATGATTATTTCTGATGCATTTAATTCCCTCTCGGTCTGCTTTGTCCCATCCCATTCCCATCAGTTAATCATTATTAATTCAATTAACTAGACTAAGCATGATTAATCCCACAATATTTAATGCATTCCCTGATTATTTAGTTCACTCCAATTCTCTCAATGAAAACCAGTTGTAAGGGCTGCTATTCTCTGGGTCTCTTTCTCTCCGTGGGTACAACAGAAATCAAAGGGGTTGGGGGCAGTTTGGGAAGTCCAGTGAACTCCCCTGTTTTCAGTTGCAAGTGAGTGGCTGAGCCCCACGGGGCACGGGGGATTTTGGAGGATTTTGTACTATTCTCTTCTTAAATATTATACTAGTGTCCTGCTGAGTGGGACTACCAAAGTAAACTCCGTATACAAATTGATTTTATATATCATTTATTTATTCGAGTGTTTACAGCTGCAGCTGCCCATTGATCTTGAAACCACGTCTCCTGCAAATCCATTAAAGAACTTTCTTTAAAGGGTTTCATACTTTTAAAAAGTAAATGGAAAAACTGGAATTTTAAACAATTCACAATGCAAATTAATAAACCAGCGCAGTTTAGTAATAATTAATTGGCTAACCTATGGGGTAAAGTGCTGTTTCCGAAGTAGCTGAACTTATGCCACATATGCCCCCTATCTGCACCTAGTTTGGGGCAGAAGGACTTTGACTCTTGGCACGTGAGGATCCGCTCTGCAAAGGAGCGGTAATCTTGTCTCTCAGGGTATCTCACAACAGTGGGCCCATGGAGGAGGCTAAGCAATCAAGATGATGTCAAGCACAAAAAGAAAATAAACAGCCATCCCTCTTTCAATTACGCTAATTCAGTGGAAAAGTTAGAAATGTAATCTGCCAGGGCAATGAGCCTCCATAAAATGAATATTCTGGAATGAGCCCACTCAGTCAAAGCTCTCGAGGGTGTTGCTCCTTATAGGCCACGTCTGAACACTTGGAAATCCAACCCCCCCCTCCCCTTTTATCATGCTTCAAAAACTCAGGTCCTCCATTAGCGTAGGATATGTAAATTGTACTGTACCTCTCTGTAATTTTCACTGACTCGGTCTAAGCTGAGAGAATAGATCAGGTTTTTTCCTCCAATAAAGAGCCGATCTTGATACTCGTCCACAAGCATCACATGAAGGCCAAGCGATCCAGACGGACCATGAAAAACCGACGTCCGGTTCATATCCCACAGCTCTGAAATAGAACCAGACCCCGCATTACAAACACTGAGGATTCGGGCATGGGAGACACTTGGAACGCTCTGCTCAGCTTCTCCTAGAGGTTGATAGGAAAATCACTGCCCGGTTTTTACTTTCAAAATTCTTTAGAGGGCTACATGTACGTTTCTTTAATGCAATATTTATGTACAACCCAGCATCAATGCATACAAAGATTTTACTCAGAATTGCAGAACATAAAGTTGGAAAGCCCCTTGGAGATCATCTAGACTATACCTGACCAGAGCAGAAATCCTGCACTACCACAGAGAGAAAGAAATATGCCCTTTCCGGGAATCTTCTACGTCCATATGAAACATCTGCCGTTAAGTACTAAAAGCCTGTTCGAACGTCTGGAATTTTTGAGAATTCTGACAAGTTTAAGGTGAGTTGGAGCCTGCCGGCTTTTGATCCTGCAGAACTGAGGCAGTTGCCGTGATTTCCAAAAATACTGCTGCCGCAAGTGTCAGTCTTTAAAGGGCTGCGTTTATCTATAGGAAGAGCAGCCCCCACCTCTAAATAATGCCAATTGAAATAGTTGTTTTAGGTATGTTGCTGAGAATAAAAGAAGCAAAAAAGAGCGAGCTGAAGATGCAGCTTGTCTGTGAAGATGAGGAGAGATGCCCTTCTCAGCCGGTGGTGAATTTATTAGCACCCTTAAAAACACCTCAACAAGTTTTCTCCCTTTTCTTGCCCAATTGCCCACCCGCTCCTCCTCCCCACCTCCCCTTCTGTTCTCCAGGAAGCTCATCAGAACTTGAGCTTGGCTGATTTTGGCAAAAGCCAAAGAACCTAGGAGAAAGCAGTGGCAAGCCAACTCTTTCTGTTGGGAGGAAAACTAGGTAATTGTTTAAAGTCACCAGGAGCCCTCAAGCTCAACTCGAAGCAGCTTCAGTTTCCTTTGAACCCTCTCGGCCTCCTCTCGACAGTAAGTGTGCACATCATTTCTGCTTTCATCTGAATCATGAAAAGCTATACAAGATAACCCAAAGGCCGGTGCTCAATAATTTCTAAAACTGTTAACTTAGAACAGTTGATTCACACCTCTGTGAATTTGTTAAAATGAGAGTTTGTCCATTTCAAGTGCCTAAACCACTATCAACTTAAACAACGGGCACTGAGTAAATATTAATTTACAAATGATACTATGTCCAGAATTGGAAAGAGCTTTCCTGTGGTGAAAAGGTGAAAGATTTTACTAGTTTATTTTGCTCAGTGTTTAGTTTATTTCGCATGTTCTTTAGCCTTTTGAAAAATATTTTTCACTTTCATTATTTCCACGGATTATTCTTTCAAAACGTATTTATTTCAAACTGTTGATTAGAATTTAGAACACCCTAAACATGCCAGGGGTTTATTTATGCAAGCCTCAGCTTTCCAAGCAAAACTATATTAGCCTGCTCAATGGAATCACCTACAAATTTCATGTAATATGAGGAAGCATCGTAACGGCATCTCGTATTTCAACTATCAATTCAGGAAAACATTGATAAATGGGTTTCCTGAAATCTTGGAATCTGGTTATACATTTCAGGATACTGGCACACTGCCAAGGAATATAATTTATTAGGATTTTTTAAATGCCTAATGGAGGAGAGAACAAAAAAAAAGACTCAACAATCTTTTAAAAATGAAAATTATTACCAAAGAAGTAAACAGGTGGGAAAAGGAGGGGGAAAAGGAAACAAGATTTGGAAATTATAAAATAAATACTCTAATCTCTAAAGCATAATTGCAATGAAATCTCATTTTATCCATGTAAATAAAACAATTACTTACAACTGATTAACATTCGCCAGATTGTCCTTGCTCTGCCATTTACATCTGCCTCGATCAATTACAACCTTTTGAAAATTGATTTGAAAAGTATCAATGAAAGCCTCTTAATTTTAAAGCCAGAATTGTGCTTAGTTTGGGATATGAACCTGCCACCCTCTTACATCACTGCTTCCCTTCCATAACGCCACGGAAGATGATCAGGAGGTCAAAAGTTAAGTCCCAGGAGGAAAGGTGGATGGAATTGGTCATCTCTGAGTTCAGAGACAAAAAAATCAAAGCCTTCTTCTCCCTTATTCCAGAGTAAGTGGGAAGGAATAATGGATGCAGTTATGGGAAGGCAATTTCTGGTTAAATGTCAGAACGTTTTGGCAAGGGGACTAACGGCCCAGGGAACTGCTGGGCTGGATGGCATCAGGCAGAGACAGAGGAGGCTTTCATAGGTATTCCTGCAAGGAGAAGCAGTTTAGAGTTGATGCTCAAATTGGTTTCACAATTCCAGGAATCTCTGAATTGCAAAACATTCAGCAAACTGCATTACTAGATCCAGACAACCTACTACTGATAAGACATGTCTGAAATATTTTTTGGATTTTGAAGGGCATTGTTGCCTTCTGGAATATTGGCACGTGGAATGTACATGCATTTTTTAAGGGAATACCAAGTTTGCCATCCCCGGTTTTTACTAGGCATACAATGTACTATTGCATTAATTGTATATCTAATTTTTGTGCAGAAAGTCTTAATTTCAGAACCATTTATCTTTTGTTGGTTTGTTTGATGACTGCACAACGCGCCCCTAACAACATTCTGCAAATAACAGAGAGTTCACTTACACCTCCACATAAATCCAACGTCAAATCTATTTCGTCTGGACATTTAGCTATATAAAATAAATATCAACGTGTAAGAAAAAGGAACCCTTGTAGTACTGTAATATTATTTTTTCTTCTTCTTCCATTCAGTCATGTGCAATTCTCAGAGACTGCCTGGACAAGTCCCTGAGTTTTCTTGGCAAGGTTTTGTCACTGCCTCTTTCTTAGGGTTGAGAGAAAGTGACTGGCCCAGGGTCACCCTGCTGATTTTACGCCTAAAGCAGGACTAGAATTCACCGTCACCTGGTTTCTAACCTGATGCTTAACCACTCCAAACTGGCTTTCTGTAATACATAATAAAAGGACAAAATTCACACTATTTGCCAAGAATATAATGAACATGTAATGAACATAAAATACAATTGTAGTGAACGCTCACATTATGCACTTTACTAAATTTTAGGAAAAACATGATTCATAAAACGCAGTTCAGTCTTCTACTTATGCAGGCAGACAAACCCTTGGGGAAAACTATTTATTCAGTCAGGATTTAGTCAGAATAGGCTTATTGCTAGCTGAGACCAAGTGGCATTCTTTCCATAGCATTTTGACAAGCAAACAAGGCTTCTTCTTTCAGAAGGAAGATTCTGTGTGTGACAGAGGGAGTCCAAAGGATACACTATGTAGGGAGCCTAAGAAGTGGGAGGACGAATACAGTGCAACTTTGAAAAACTGAATCCAGAGTGGATAAAAAAGAAACAACACATAAATCAGGAGTAAAAATATCATTTCTTTGCAAGCATCTGACTTTGTCTGGACTGGGAAGCCAAGCTGGTGCGGGTTATTATTTGGACTGGGAAGTGTGTGTGTGTGTGTACCAGAAGTCAAGCCTGACTCAAGGGCATCTTTATCTTTTTACCTTGTCAAACCAAGGTCAGCCTTTCGTGCATGAAAAAGAATTTTTAACTGATGCAATCTATAGAAAAAAACCAGACATGGACTAAGATTTCAATTGATGTTACCACCACAAAAATATCACTTATTCCAAAATACAGGAATTTATTGACTTGTGATAGATAAGGTCACATGTTTCTTATCTCAAACAGCCAACAAAATTTTAACAGTTGGTATAAATTACAGTTTCTTTCTTTCTTTGGATATCCAAACATTCTGCAGATTATTAGCAGGAATTTTAGTTGCATCCAAAGAATAATCTCCTGTTGCCAAAGCCCATTAAAATTTAATTATCATTTTCCCCAGTCTACATAAAGGAGCTGCACATTGTAGGATCAATTTGTTCTTTGTACATTGTTTTTGCAATCTTTTTTTAATTGTCAATTGTCATATTTTCTCAGGATTTCATTGCAGCGGCACATTCCTGGGAAAAATTGCAGCTGCTTTACAGAGATGTAGATCGTCCTTGTTACATGAGTACCCTGTTTTGTTCAAAAAGACAGTTTTCCTTTTAAATCTGATGCATGGCACAATCCTGGTAACTATAAGCAGAGAAATGAGAATGAGATTAAGCTAAGCAAAGATTGTATTTTTAAAGCAAGAAAAGCAGTTGTCCTTTTGGCCTGATGTTCAAAATGTTTTGAGTAATCCAGCTGCTAGATGGTAACTATCTTTTCCTTATGAAAAAGGAGTTAAGACATGATAATGGGTAGCACACTGGTGCAGAAATAACAGGGGACAAATATGACTTACAGAGAAGTTCACAGGTGGCCTATGGAATATTCTGAAAACATCCCTTATTGAGAATCTTTTGAAACGATGTTTTTTTTTTTCAAAGACTGATGCCCCTCTCCCCCCAAGCTCCAGCTCTCCTCATGGGTAAATCTGCTTGTTTTAAGGGGGAAGGGGAGTGTCTGTTTGTGTGAGTGAATCGTGTGACTGCAGGGAGGAAGGTCTGCTCCAGTTCACCTCATGAATGAATCTGCTTGTTTCTAGGGGGAGGGGAGAGGGGCTGTTTCATTGAGTGTAAGTGGGAAGTCTTGCTAGCTGTGTGCGTGGGAAAAACCGGTTAGATGGTGTCCGCTAGCCTTGGAAGGCAACTTATGTAAAAGAAAGAAAACTCCGATCTCAAACTTCCACTGCCTTGTGGCTATACCCATCTATGGGAAAGTCTTCAGGAGTCAACCTCGAGGCAAAACCTGGAGCAGGAGTCCTGGGGTGAGGAGGAGTGCTAGAGGAGTAATACCTCTCTAAAAAAAACCTTGGTCCAGCTGGCTCGGCTGGTAGCACCTCGTAAGGGCCCCTATCCAGGGTTACAGGAGAAGAAGGTCAACTGTTTTGAAGGCGGGAGAGGGCTTTATGCCCAACAGCAGATAAAACGGCAGAACCATCTTCTAGGAGAAGGGAAACTCTGATTACAAACCTCCACTGCCTTGTGGCTGCTATATCTATTACTGGAAAAGGCTTCAGGAGTCAACCTCAAAGCAAAATCCAGAGCCGGAGTCCTGGAAGCAGTTCGTGACTGTGTACAATCACTTTCTGGTAACTCCTGCGACGCAGCTGGAACTAATCGTATTGGCTTTGCCGTTCCATTGGACTATTTCAACGACGTGGAGACGGGGGATCTGCTGCTTGGGTAACAGTCTGTCCTCCATATTAATCTACCCAGGCCTCATGCTCTGGAGATGACACTCCAGCTTTGCATACAGCATTGAAACAACACGGGAAGTGGCAGTTACCGGTTATAGGTCTTTGCTTCATTGGCATAGAGTGTGACACCAGGGGCCACTTTCGTCGGTGGGAGAGGTCATTGTACCTCATTGGGCAGCTACCACCCACCTTAAGCTGGGCAGCCCCTAGCCAGTAAGGTGCTGTCCCACCACGGTCTGTTAACCTCACAGGGTGCATGGGTTTTAGGGTCAAAGCTGACAAGCAGATCGATAACTTTGCACCATGCAACAAACATAAGAAAACTTTAGCCCTAAAGTTGGGCACCTGGAATGTTCAGACAATGACCCCCGGCCTTTCTGATGATTTACAAGAGATAGATGTGTACGTAAGACAGCTGCCATTGACATGGAGTTGAGCAGACTGCAGATGGACATCACTGCCCTTCAAGAGACAAGACTGTTAGACTCGGGATCTATTAAGGAAAAAAACTTCTCGTTCTTCTGGCAGGGAAAACCATCAAACGAGTCTAGGGAATATGGGGTTGTCTTCGCGGTCAGAAACACCCTACTAGGATCCGTTACTCCACCTGCTGCAGGAAGTGAAAGAATTCTGTCCTTGCAGCTCCACTCATCAGCAGGGCTTGTTACTCTTATTAGCACATATGCTCCGACATTATCATCTTCAGTAGAATCCAAAGACAAATTCTATGACAATTTGGCTGCTACTATCAAGAAAATCCCTGAGAAAGAACCACTGTTTATCCTTGGCGATTTTAACGCCAGAATTGGAGCTGATTATAGTTCTTGGCCCACTTGTTTAGGTCACTTCAGCATCGGAAAGATGAACGAAAATAGCCAACGAGTGCTGGAGTTTTGCTGCTACTATGGTCTTTGTGTTAGCAATACATACTTTAAAACAAAGCCTCAACACAGAGTCTCTTGGAGACATCCAAGATCGAAGCATTGGCACCATCTCGACTTGATTCTTACCAGGCGCTCCAACCTCCCCAATATTACAATCACACGCAGCTATCAGGGTGCTGATTGTGATACAGACCACTCCTTGGTGTGCAGCAGAATAAAACTGCAAACAAAGAGATTGCATCACTCGAAGAAGGAAGACCATGAATTGACATCAACAAGACCCCCAATCAGGGCAAAGGGGAGGAATTTGCACAAGCACTCAAGGAAACTCTCCCAGGCCTGGCTGAAGTAAATGCATCTGAACGATGGGAATATTTCAAGAATGCTGTTTATAACAGCACCTTGTCAGTATTGGGTAAGATCAGAAAGACAGCAGATTGGTTTGAAGCCCATTCGGAGGAGTTGACGCCAGCCATCGAGGAAAAAAGGAGAGCTCTAATTCCATATAAAGCCTGTTCCAGTGAGCGCAACCTACAAGTTCTGCGAGCTGCTCGTAGCAAAGTCCAACAGACCGTCAGGAGATGTGCTAATGATTATTGGCTGCAGCTTTGCTCTCGGATCCAGATAGCAGCTGACACAGGCAACATCAAGGGGATGTATGATGGCATCAAGCAGGTCTTAGGTCCAACACAGAAGAAATCTGCCCCTCTGAAGTCTGCTACAGATGAGGTTATCCAGGACCGAGCACAGCAGATGGCACGCTGGGTGCAGCACTACTCTGAGTTATATTCCAGAGAAAATGTGGTAACTGAAGAAGCATTAAATAATATTGAGTGCCTGCCTGTCTTGGAGGAGCTTGACAGTGAACCAACTTTAGAAAAACTAAATGCAGCAAAGAGGACATCTCCACTGAACTGTCTTTTTTGGAGGGAAGGTGGAGTATCACAGGACATGAAGGATGAAAATATCATCACACTGTACAAGAACAAAGGTGACAGGGGTGACTGTAACAACTACTGTGGCATGTCTCTTCTTAGTGTTGTAGGGAAACTGCTTGCCCGTGTCGTACTGAAGAGGTTCCAGGTGCTTGCAGAGAGTGTCTATCCAGAATCACAGTGTGGATTTCGAGCCAACAGGTCCACTACTGACATGGTATTTTCTCTTAGACAGTTGCAGGAGAAATGCAGGGAACAAAGACAGCCATTTTTCGTAGCCTTCATAGATCTTACGAAGGCTTTTGACTTGGTTAGCAGGGACGGCCTTTATAAAATTCTCCCCAAGATTGGATGTCCACCTCAGCTCCTCAAAATCATCAGGTGCTTTCATGAGGAAATGAAGGGCACGATAGTTTTTGATGGCTTAACTTCAGATTCTTTTGATATTCGAAGTGGAGTGAAGCAGGGCTGTGTCCTCGCGCCAACTTTATTCGGGATCTTTTTTGCTGTCATGCTGAAACAAGCTTTTGGAACTGCAACAGAGGGTATTTATCTCCAGACCAGATCAGACGGAAAACTCTTTAATCTCTCTAGATTGAGAGCAAAGTCTAAAGTCCAGCTGAAATGCTTATGGGATTTCCTCTTCGCTGATGATGCTGCCATCACTGCTCACTCTGCTGAAGACCTTCAACAATTTATGGACAGTTTTAGCAAGGCCTGCCAAGACTTTGGACTAACAATAAGCCTGAAAAAAACACAAGTCATGGATCAGGACATGGATTCACCTCCCTGTATTACAATCTCTGCACAAGAACTGGAGGTCGTCCATGACTTTGTGTACCTCGGCTCAACTATCTCTGACACTCTCTCTTTAGATACTGAGCTGAATAAATGTATTGGTAAAGCGGCCACCACATTTTCCAGACTTACAAAGAGAGTAGGGCTTAATAAGAAGCTGACGGAACATACAAAGATCCAGGTCTATGGAGCCTGCGTCCTGAGCACACTCTTGTACTGCAGCGAGTCTTGGACCCTTTACGCACGGCAGGAGAGAAAGCTGAACACCTTTCATATGCGCTGTCTCCGACTAATTCTTGGCATCACCTGGCAGGAAAAAGTCCCAAATAGCGCAGTCTTGGAACGTGCTGGAAGTTCTAGCATGTATTCACTATTGAAACAGCGACGTCTACGCTGTCTGGGGAATGTCGTGAGAATGACTGATGGTCGGATTCCGAAAGATCTCCTGTATGGAGAATTAGTGCAGGGAAAGCGCCTCAGAGGGAGACCACAGCTGCGATATAAGGATATCTGCAAGAGGGACCTAAAGGCCCTGGGAATGGACATTAACAGTTGGGAAACCTTGGCCTCCGATCGTTCAGCTTGGAGGCTAAAGACGCAGCATGGCCTTCTCCAATTCGAAGAGACACTTGTTCGGCAGGCTGAGGCAAAGAGGCAGTCCCAGAACCAGCGAAATCTGGGGGCTGAGCAGGGGACAGAATGGATCTGCCCTCAGTGTGGAAGGGATTGATAGCCACTCTCCAATTGGCCTTTTCAGTCACACTAGATGCTGTTTTAGGACCTCTTTCCAGAGCACGATACCATCGTCTCTTGAGACTGAAGGATGCCAATGATGCCCCACGGGGATTGGTAGGAATAACAGATTTTTTTTTTTTTTTTTTGCCATTAGATCAATGTCTTTATTGCTCCATTTTAAGAATGAGAAGCCCATTATTAAAAGAGTTAGATGGGTCTAATCTCTGCCTGCCTTTTTATAAAGAAGAGCAGGATGAAGGTGATGTGACTGGGTCAAAATTTCCAAGTCAGAGCAAGGTAGCGACACATATTTGTAGAGAATCACGCAGTGCCATGTATCTCAACAGACACAAAGAAAAGCTCAGATTTAGCCTCTTTCTCTTAACGATGAAGAACCTGAGATTTGTACCCAGTGCATAATCCATTAAAATGTGACTCCTACAATCTTGGGTATCCTGGTTGATATTAAGAACAAATATCTGCCCTGATGTGGGTGAAGGGCCATCAGAGTTTATCCATCTGTTACAGGACAGTACCAGGTCTACAGCCCCCTCCCCGTCTCCTCTCCCCCCCACTCTGTTTTTCTGTTTAATGTACTGTGCCTTAAAATGAAAGAGTTTGTGGCTTTATTGCCTGATTTAAGACATGCTTTCATGGCATTTGCACATTCTCGGGAGTGCCTATTAATGAAACCAGAATGCAGCTTATTGAGAACGTCAGCTATTTATTCATTGAAATGGTTTGGAACAAGTGCCTAAACTTAATGGACAGGTTAAGGTTGTCTGGGAGAGGTGAAGGACAGCTGCTGAAATCTCAGGCACCAAAGGAGCAACCAGATTCCATTTAAAGCAGGCTAGATTGTCATCCTTGCCTCTCTGCCTGGTGTTGCCAAAAGCATGTAAAATACAGAACACAATACCGTGTTAAATTAGAAGAAGAACAAGTCAAAGAAACAATGATAGCATGGGCGAAAAACTTTGATCACACGATAGAGCTAGATAAATGGCAGCAATTATGGGATAGGAATTACAAATTAACATTGTCAACTGCATACAAGGAAAACTTATATAAGATGTTTTACAGGTGGCATTTATCACCCAAAAGACTGGCAAAAATGTTTAAATATAAATCAACTATATGTTGGAAATGTCAACAGATATCGGGGTCGTATTATCATATGTGGTGGATAGATAAGTTAAGAAGAGAAATGTTAGGGTTTTGTCATTTTATCAGTATTATTATTATTTAGTATTAATATAAGAATGAATGTAAGAAATGAATATGGTAGTAAGCTTAATTGTTAAGACACAAATAATTTTACATTGTTCAATGAAAGATGGAATGTTTGTATTAGAAGAAAATAAAATAATAAAAAAAATACAAATAAAAAAAACACCATAGCCCTAAATTTCAGTTGGTCTCGATGCAGACTTTTATTACTTGCTGAACATTATTATTTCCTTAAGGTAAATTGGTACAATTTCATAACATGTTCAAAGTAGATCTGTATTCTATAAAAAGCAAGATTATATCACATGGCAGATAAGGAAAGAAAGTGACTTGTTCTTATTTAATAACAGATCAGAAGCAGGAGAGACATCAGAGACAGAGCCTCTTCTATTTACCAAATATAAGAAATATGTAACCACTTAGACGCCTTATTTAACTGTAACAACTTTTAGTGGCTTTGTTCCTGCAATATTTTAGGCCTGCCAGGAGGGAGAGATCAAAGCCTTCGATTGCCTGCTATTTTCCCTTTCTTTGAAAGGTTCTGCTTGCTTGCAGGCAGGCAGACAGGAGGAGGATGGAGGTTTGGCCCTAAGTGGGGCAGAACGGTTTCCCTTTGGAGCTAACTTCACAAGGAAGGGAAACTTTCATTCCACGCTCCCTTTATTTAAATGTTTGCTTCGCCCCTATTTGGAAGTCAAAGAAAGATAGCTGCATTTTAGCTTTCCAAAAATGACAGGATTGGATGTAAGTGGCTTTTGCCGAGATGTAGATGCTTTTGGTCTCAACTCTAATAATAGAATTGTTAAGTATGACTCAGTTGTGAAACCACCTGAACATTCTTAAAATGTAAGATCACCTTATAATTTAACTTAAGCAAGGATTGCAAGAAAAAGGCATTACAATTACAACTCTGAAGAATGTCTCCAATGGTGAGGCCATTTGACTACAACTATATAGTTATGTCATCTTACAGTTAGGAAAATGGAATTTAAGGATGTATCAGTGAGGCTGCAGAAAAGGTAACTATATATGAAATTATCTAAGCAAGGAGAATAATCTCTCTCTAGCTGCGGTCCTGGTGACCATTGTTTATGAAGTTTTCTGGACAACCGTACAGATGTGCCTTGCTATTTTTCCCCTTTCCTGTGTTTGGCTTGCAGGTTTACCCAGTTGGGCAATTCCCCGGTTGCCTCCCACCGAAGCACTGACAAGGTTCGAATCGAGCCTGTATTACTTTTTCTGAGGTCAACCAAGGTGAGGTATGTTCTGACTCATTCTAAAGCTGAAATTAAACTAGAAGCTGAAAATTCTGCTTTGCTCTCTGTGTTCAGTAGATTACTTTCCAGGTCAGTGCACTGATGTATTGCGTACGTCTTCTTTGTTTTTGATACAATTGGCAGCTTCCATAGATTGTGGCTTTGTAAAATGCTGCACTCCATATTGGGCAGTTAAACATGTGGAATTTTAAGATTCTATTAAAGGGAATCTCATAGAAAAGCTGTTAAAATAGAGATGAGTGATCCCAAAACACCTTTTTACCAGACAAAACTGGTAAGGTTGGTTTCCTCCACCCTCTTTAGCTTTGCATGGTGTTGTCTGTCATCTGAGGCTGCCTTTCAATCAAAATACAAGGCTGTGATGCCCAGCCCACAGATACCACACTGGGGACCTAGATGTTAGCCAGTTCTGGCTAGCTGAGCCCCAAACACCAACAGGGTGTCCGAAGGCACCATGGAAACTTCTTAATCCCAGAATACATGGACAGAATCAACTATAGTTTCAGCTGCGAAACAATGAACATCCTACACTAAGCCAGTTCTAAAAACACCAGGTTATCCTGGAAGCTGGGCATTCAGATAAATCAGCCCCTCAACAGAGACGTAGTTACTTACTTTTTATTCTTTCCCTTTCCCTTTTAACAACTTGACCTTTAGTCCCTTCAAATAAGGTCCAAATGTTGATTTCATTTTTTTCTTTGTGCTTTCTCACGAAATTCTTCAAATGTATTTATTTATTTTATTTATTTATTTCATCAAACATGTAATAGGTAACAGATATAAGTATAAACATAATTATGAATACATGAAATGGATATATATAAAAGGGAACATTAGGACAGGGATGGCAGGGACGCTGATGCTCTTATGCACGCCCCTTAGAGAGCTCTTAGGAATGGGGTGAGGTCGACAGTAGACAGTCTAAGGTTAAAATTTGGGGGGTTTGGAGAAGAAACCACAGAGTCAGGTAGTGCATTCCAGGCATTAACGACTCTGTTACTGAAGTCGTGTTTTCTGCAATCACGTTATCACGGTTTACCACAAGTTTGTTATCTATTGTGTGCTTGTGTATTGTTGTGGTTGAAAAGTTATATTTTGTCTTGTCATTTTGATCGTCTTTGTAAGGACATAAATTGAGACAAAAAAAAGCTTAACAAGCCTCTTTTGTAAATCCAATATAGGAAAATTATTCAAGTCACTCTCTTAGTCTATTATCTGTAAATTCCTTTTAATTATTGATACATCAGCCCGTTGCTTTTGCATTTATAATAAAATATAATAAAAATTTCCTGGGTAACAATATTTGCAGGTCATACTCCTAGCTTGTCATTCTTAATTCCACTTTCAAAACAGCCTCACTTGTTGCTCTTCCATAACATCTTTTAAACACAGTCTGTCTACAGAGACAAGCACTCTTAAATTAACTTCTGGGTCCATTGTTCAAAAATATCCATCAATATGTCCAATGCTAAAATGTTTTGCTTCCTTCTGTATTAGTAAGTGGAATTTGACTATTTTTCTCCTTTCATTGTAAACTTTAGTTTCCCTTACTGTCCAATTTCTAGTCTTTTTTTTTTTTAACAAATTCAAAGCAAATGCAGTTTCCCACAAGAAAAATGAAAGAAAATACTTTTCTTTATGTCAAATATATATCTTGCTACTCTGAAATACCCAGAATGCATGCCTTTGCATTTGTCTCCATCAATTCTAGCAGGCAAAGCAATTGGACGATAGATTTAAAGCTGCAGTAACTGCCAAGACAAGCAGTATGTTTTGTGTAGTTTTGTGTACAGCATTGGTTTTTATGCCTTGGTTGAAACTATTAAATATGAAGAAACTGGTAACACTCCAATTTATGGAAAATTCAATGGCAAGTTTTAGATTACTTTCAAAACAGAGATGCTTGAGCAGAGGGTTCAACTAGAAGACCTCCAAGATCCTTTCCAACTGTTATTCTGATATGTTTTTGAAAAATTAAAAAAAATAGAAAAATACTATTTTAAACCTTTCTCCTTAGTCCAAATTCTTTACCATATTCTGTCTCTGTCAGATGTTTCATTGCATATATTCACATTCTCTACTATAAGCAGAAACCATATTGTTTATGTTTCTTGAAATACCAGATTTAGAGGTAAATTTCAGTTAAGCCCTGTAGCTTAGTGACAAGTAACTTCTATTAAATATTTACTTTATTTGCTGGGGTGAATTGAAATGAATTATTTTATGGTTTTACAAAGCACTTTGTATGTGTGGAGACAGAGACTACTTCTTGGGAATGTTCTGTGGATGTACAAAATATGAAAATTATCTATCAATCATATATGTAATAAATAATACAGTAGACCAAAACAACTATAAGATCAAAGTAGATGATTTGAAGTATTAAGATTTTAAGTAATTTTATGATGATGACAATGTGCCATCAAAATCATTTTCAACTCCTAGCGACCACATAAATAGTTTTCCTCCAAGACCCCTCTTAAATTAGTCTGGTCCATTGTTAAGCAAAGCTTAATGTTAGGAATTCAAATGTACTTCATCGTGATTTAAAGTTGCTGTTTCTTCTCTGAAAAAATATGCCTTGCCTTCTACATAGCAGCCTTTCAAATATTGTATCTGCCCACAGCCCTCTCCTCTCCAGGCAAAGCACACCCAATGCCTCTGGCCTCCCCCTGGGAAGTTGAGGTTTTCTGTTCTGACCACTGCAGGACAGAGAAGAAAAATGGCTCCTTCTGATCTTGACCCTTCACTTCCATGGAGGCAGCTAGAATCCCATTACTGTAGTGCATTGTCCGGTTGCCTCTTGATCAGCTTGTGGTATGTCAAGACACCGGGATTATTGTTGTTGTTGTAGTAGTAGTATGTACTGTTGCTCTGTAAGATTTTCCCTGTTCCATGTTAATGCTTTTGATTTTTTTTCTACCAAAATTCACATGTTCACATTGAAATTTGTCTTCTGCCCGTTGTTCAGCCTGTCAACCTATTTCTGTATCCTGGTGGTGGCCTCTGTCTCCACATCTTTGTGTCTTCCATCAGTTCTCCTCCATCAGTTTCAAAAATCCCAGGCAAGGCAGAGTGAAATTCATCTGGTGCTGGACATGTTCATGATGACAAAATGCTCCTTAACAATCTCTTTACTCTCCTGCCTTATCACTGCCTGTTTCCAGAAAGTTGAAAGAAGAGACAACTAGATCGGCTGCCCTAGGCCTGATTGTAACTAGTAAGGAGCAGCCGGATGAAGGGGGATGGGTGACCTTTTGGGTTTTGAAGGAGAATTGCTGGATATTTGGCATCACACCATTTTCTCTTCTCCACAATTTAAAAGTCTCTGGATGAGACCTGCAAGCAAACAAAAGCTCATTCCCAGATCCTGTGAAGTGCAGCCCATCTCCTCATGGAGGAGCCTCCGTGGTTGTTGCTGTTGTTAAAGAAATGAAACTGCTGCATCTGCCTCCCCCCCACCATTTGCACAGCCGGTTGTTCATTTCCAGGGTCTTCCTCTCTTCCTTCCTGAGCTGGATTCCTCAATGGGGAGACTGGGGGAAATACCCACCACACCCCTGGATCTCAGGATCTCAGCCACTTCAGCTTCAGAACCAGGACTTTATTCACACTCTGCTGTACTGATTTATCATCACAGACCAAAGAAATAATAAGAAAACAAATGATACTATAATATAAGAAAGAATACAATGAAGGGAACACTGAAGAAAATGATCTAGTTGAAACTATCCACATGGCCCCAACGCCTCTAATGCCAGGTCTGAAAATCTTCAGCGAAAAGCTTGAGAGTAGAAAATTAGCTAATTCAGTTTCTGGCCAATCAGCACAACTGGTAAACAGAGGATATCCAAGTTTTTGCACCAATTACCATAAGGGAGAAGAGGCATCTTTAAATCCTTCCTTTACTTCTTTTCTTTACTTCCTCCCTTCCTCTTTGTCTTTTGCTGTCTTTCACTTTTTAAGTTTTTATACTTTTTATTTCTTCTATTTTTCTGTTTAAGTGTCTGCAATTATTTCAATCTTGTGTAATACTGTCTTTTAGTAAATTATATATAAAATAAAGAAAATGCAGAGGTTAATAAAGTTAGATTCTCCCCCATTACTTTTCCATAACTCACTGTGAAGTGATATCCCAAATTAATGTTCACTTATAGCCAAAGTGGTAGAGTTTGATAAATCAGCTCTCCCTGCTCACAAAGTTCAAAGAGCCTGAGTGGCGCAGCAGACTAATGCTACTGTTAAAGGTAGTATTTAGCTTCCAGCTGCCTGCAATTACTGCGAGTTCAATTCTCACCAGGCTCAAGGCTCTCCGACCGGTCGCAGTCTGTGTTGGCAGGGGGGCAGAGGTTGACCCTGAGGGCCCTTGTATGTGGGGTGCCACAGGGGTCGGTCCTCTCGCCCTTTCTGTTCAACATTTATGTGAAGCCGCTGGGTGAGATCATCCGTGGTTTCGGGGTGAAGTACCACCAGTACGCTGATGACACTCAGCTGTACATCTCCACCCTGGACCACCCCAATGATGCCCTTGAAGTGATGTCCCGGTGCCTGGAGGCTGTACGGATCTGGATGGGGAGAAACAGACTCAGGCTCAACCCATCCAAGACCAAGTGGCTGTGGTTTCCGACATCCCGATATAGTCAGTTGGTGCCATCACTGACTATTGGGGGCGAGTCATTGGCCCCCACGGAGAGGGTTCACAACTTGGGTGTCCTCCTGGACTCACAGCTGTCTTTAGAAGGGCATTTGACGGCTGTGGCCGGCAGGGCATTTTATCAGGTTCGTCTGATTCGCCAGTTGCGTCCCTTTCTGGATCGGGGCTCGTTAAATATAGTCACTCATGCCCTCGTCACTTCCCGTCTGGACTACTGCAATGCTCCCTACACGGGGCTCCCCTTGAGGAGCACCCGGAGGCTCCAGCTGATCTAGAATGCGGCCGCGTGGGTAGTTATGGGAGTGACGTGGCACTCCAATGTGACCCCCCTCCTGCGCGAGCTGCACTGGCTCTCGGTGGTCTTCCGGGTGCGCTTCAAGGTTTTGGTTACCACCTTTAGAGTGCTCCATGGCCTAGGACCGGAGTATCTACGAGACCACCTTCTGCCACCAGTAGCCTCTCACCGACCAGTACACTCCCATAGAGAGGGGCTTCTTAGGGTGCCGTCAGTCAAACAGTGTTGACTGGCGGCCCCCAGGGGAAGACCCTTCTCTGTGGGAGCACCTGCCATCTGGAATGAGCTCCCCCTGGAGATACGGAGGATTAAAGACCTGCACGCTTTCCGCCGTGCCCTCAAAACATTCCTATTCCAGCAGGGCGGCCTGGCCTAACCTCTTTTTTAAACTGTTTTTAATTTTTTTAAATTTTAAATTTGTCTTATAAATTTGGGGTGTTTTAAATTTTGTTTTCTGGGCCAAATTATTTAATTGTATTTTAATGGGGTTTTTTTAACATTTGTATTATATGTATTTTATCTTTTGGCTGTTCACCGCCCTGAGTCCTTCGGGAGTAGGGTGGTATACAAATTTAATTAATTAATTAATTAATTAATTAATTAATTAATTAATTAATTAATTAATTAATAAATGTTGACTCAGCCTTCCATCCTTTCTAAGGTAGGTAAAATGAGGACCCGGTTTGTGGGAGCAATAAGCTGACTTTGTATAAAATATACAAAAGTATGAAGGCTATCGCTTAACGCTTTGTAAGCTGCCCTGAGTCTCCGGAGAAAGGCGGCATATAAATTAAAATAAAATTAAAAAAAAATAAAATAAAATAAAAAAAATGATGTTCTTTCTACACAACATTGACCAATCTAGGAAATTCATGTAGGCTAAATTGTGTAAAAAATCAAAAGCAGTTTAGGAGGGAAGGAGAAAGAGGTTCCACTAAGGAGGAACTTAGTGATTGGCCAGCAAGGGAGTGCCACTCACAAGGTCAGATATTTCTCCGTCAACAACAGAGTATGGGAAACACACAAGGAGAATTTGAAATCTCAGCACTGGAGTTTGGCGGCAGACCACACGATTGGACCATGGATTGGAAAAAGACATGGCAGAAAGGCAGGAGATGGCGGCTATGCAAATACAGAAAAGACACAGGGTGTCTTATTGCTGCATGGAAACCCTGGCGAGAACCCTTGGGTAAGAGTAAAAATAGAGGGGAACCAAAGCAGCGTCACCGTAGGAGTTGATGGCAGATTATTTGGGCAGGCAAAAGAGATGGACGAGGACTTTTGAACTGGAAGCTTTCAAACAGGCACCTGATGCTGACCACGGGAAGCTTTAAAAACTCACAGAAAAACAAAAGGTACAGTAGCTCTTCATAAACCAACTAATAAAGAAGAAATAAAAGGAGTGATACAAAAATTGCAATTGAGCAACTATCCAGGACACACTGGACACACAATCTGACCTTCCAGGAAACTGTTTAACTCATGAACTCAAATAATAAATGTGATTCAACAACATCAGGTAATTCCTTCTTCCTGGAAGGAAGCTTTAATGTCTTTGATTTATAAAAAGACAAATGACTCGGCTTGTCTAGAGCCAAATAGACCTATTATGTTACTTAATATAAATTATAATGTCTGCATGGCAATCTTGGAGAAAAGGACTAAATGACCTTCTAACTGAATTGGCATCCCTAATCAGAATGGATTTTAGATATCGGAACTTCTTTCCTCTTTTATACCAAAGATAATCAAGGCAAGGGGTTATCTCTCTCCCCCACTCCCTCTCATGGCTTATGAATCAATGTCCAAATATCTGGTCTGATTTGGTTTCCTCTCCTCCTTTGCAACAGGGAGAAATTAAGAATAAGACAGAAGATTCATAGAACGTGAACTGACCTCAGAGTAAGAATGTTGTTTATTTCTATGTTTATCTACATACCATTCAAAAGAGACAATCCAAACTCTGAAAAGGAAACAAAAAGACCAAAATACCTCCTCTCCAGCAATTAACACCCAGATAAGCAAAGATTAGACCAAGATTAACATTAGACCAATAATCAAGAAGCAAACAATAC
Organism: Pituophis catenifer annectens; assembly: GCF_029215685.1. Classification (NCBI taxonomy): domain Eukaryota; kingdom Metazoa; phylum Chordata; class Lepidosauria; order Squamata; family Colubridae; genus Pituophis; species Pituophis catenifer. The sequence goes on from NW_027256887.1 coordinate 214,018, forward strand.
CCCAATCAAGGAACTTCCAATTCAGATCAACAAGCTCACAGTAAACAACAGCCTAATCAAGGAACCACCAAATATGCTCCCACCAACACTGACAGTGAAGGCTACTGGTAAACAGAAAGCAAACCCCACCTCCTACCAGCACGGATGATGTCGCCCAGTTGGGTAATAAAATGTCTGCAAGAAAACCACCAAGGTCAGAGAACACCCAGGACCCTACAGTTCAACGTTGAGCTGCAAATATTCTCTTCTACCTACATGTTTACTTACGTTACTTATAAGACTTCTTATATTTAATTTAAAAGAGAGGGTGGAGGCAGCAAAAGAAAGAGGACTGGGATGGAGTGAAGGAAAGAGAAGAGTTTTATAGTTTGGCTCTTCTTGAAAGTGCTGTTTTGTTATTAGCAAAAAGACATAGGCCTAGAACTCCCATTACAGGCAACTACTGCCCAGTTTCAAACACCCAGATAAATGCTATAATCTCTGAATATTGCCCCAAACTATATGAGCAATATTGATTAGGTACCTAATTAAATATTCATATGCATTAAAAAAATAATCCTTTTTTTCAAAGACCTGATAGTGGAATCCTGTATTTGGTTCGCTTAAAAGAAAATCATAGCGAGTGGTTAGAAATTAAGTATGGGGTAAACTTTCCTCTCCTTTTCTTTCATGTTGCCACATTTAAAATATCATTGGTATATTTTTGTTTGCATGACTGCTAATAATTATCCTCCCTGCCCCCCTGTCTGCTTCAGGCTTTGGTTTTCATTACAGGCCCTGCGTGTTCTGTAGCGTTCGTGCTTCAACTCAGAGTACGAAAAGCCTCCCTTGCAACCCAATCCTGTGGCAAGGATCTTGGATCCAACATGATGATTCCGGCCCTTGGGAGAAGATGGGAACACCAGCAGCTCCGTGAGTCAAATGGGAAAAATGCAGACACCGTACAATTCCTAGCTAAAAACAGCCAGGAACTAAGAAAATATTTGTCGGCGTTAACTGGACGGAATAGGAAGTTAGGAAGAAAAACAAACGGGGCAGCCCGATGCTCCATTTAGCGGCCTGCATAAACACCTAGACATGTTCCTCCCCGCTGTTTGGGACTAACCATCGTTTTCACTAAAATGTGATTTATCAATAGGAGGCCGACTATTCCTCAGCATGGCTGCCCTCAAAAGGGCAGAGTCCCTCTGCTCAGATTTAAAGACCTATTTATTTATCAGATTGCACGCATCGGACCTTGACATTCACACTGTTCATAAAACTGTTTTCCAGCACCACAGAAAAGACTCAAGAGTTTCTTTCGTTCCAAGTGTTTCCACAATGAAGCAATCTTATTAAGGAGCTACCTGCTTATGCTGGGATCAACTGTCTGGGTCACAACCACCCCGAAGCCGGGCCTTCAGAGGTCTTTCTGCTCCCACCTCTCTGCCACCCAAAAACCAAATATATTTTGTCCTCCTGTCCCCCAAGAGCACAAAAGAGGCTACTGATGTTTGGAAAACTTCACCAATGTGGTGAAGAAGATGCGGCTGGGACTCAGGGTGTGCTCAGCCAGGGAAACTAAGGGACTGTAAGCGGGCACTCTTTTGCAGCCGAACCCACCACCCCCACCCAGGCCTCCACCCAGCCGCTGTTGCCTGCTTTCCCAAGCCTTCCTCGCTGTGAGACTAGGACGGGGCGGAAGAGCTCAGCCTAAATTTTACAGTCCTTGCTCCGACAATGCCGCCGCCATTGAAACTGCCTTGAGCAACAACGTACAAGAGAGGACACATTTTACTGTTATTTAAAAAGAAGATTTTTCTGGTTATCCAATTTGCAAGAGTTAATTTACAATTTAAAATCAACAATTAAAATTACAGTGTAGAACAATAATCTATACTTTTGGATCATAACATGCAGTGGTTCCAGTTTCTTGCATAAATATTGCCCTACTGCTACTGGGTTTCACCCTTCCCATTTGGTATAGAATTGGGGATCCTCGCTGTTGCCTGGGGATCCCTTCAGGGCAAAGCCAGCCCAGGTAGCTTTGACCGCTTCTGTCCTTTCCCTTGTCTCTTTTTCCAATATCAAGAGGCCAAAAAGATGCAGCTCTGAGCCTAACATTTTGAAATCCCTTCTTCAAGGGAAAGTTAATTACATCCTTCTGTTCAGGGGTGTCTCTTATGTCTGTGTTTCCTTTGCTGTCAAACTGTACTTAAAAATAATAAAGCCTGGATAATATGAACTGAAATGAATCCCAGATGGCTTACTGCAAGTAGTTATTTTAAAGGCCACAAACACTTCATTTAACACTCTTCGAAACAGGGATTCCACTGGCCCGGCTCAAACTCCCCGATAGCCACAAAGGAAAATTAACAACAGCCTCACAACTGCAGTGGTTTTCAACACCGATCAGATTCAGTGACTTGCAGCCACAAGCATCGAGGTTTTTTCTTCCAAGAGTAGCTGGCTTTTCATAAGTGGCCCCAGGCCTGCATCGAATGATGGAAGCCGCTAAGTGAAGAGAAAAGCGTGTAAGTGGATAAGAGCACAAGGAAGAGGGGCTACTTAGGCCAAAGGCCCCCACCCCCACCCCCTTGTGGGGAAGAGGCACGGGAGGGGGTGAAGCCCAGTCCGGTGGATCTGCAGAAGCTCTTCAGTGTTCCTTCACTGCAGTGGGAACCGGGGGACCTTTTGGAGAGCCAGCCCAAGTCCAAGCAGTAGCCCCAGTCCAGCTGCCTTGTTTTGGAAGAAGCACCTTGGATGCTGTTTCTCCATCTTGGATGGAGAACCTGCATATAGACGTTCAGCAACCCAAATGCACCTTCTCTGACCCTGATGGATGGCGGAAAGAAGTTAAAGCACCCAGATGGTGACCCAACAGGGGAAGGAAAAGATTTTGTCTCTTTTGGACAAGATATTTTAGTTCCCCTGAACATTTCTGTCAAACCACACAATTTTAAATGCATTTCCTCTTTAGTAATTGTCCGACTACTCTTGCAGTTTTAAGAAACTTTCTGTTTATTATTTATCTTTTTATCATTTATTTCACGCATTTAAATTATAATGTACGTATGTGTGTGTATTAGAATAGATGACTAAAGATGACTTTCTCGCCAGGTGTGCTTCCTGCAATAAAGATTTGAGCTTATCAGTCCCTTTGCTCTTTCGAGTATTATCCCAAAGAAATGACAGGCATTTGTTTCACCCACCAGCACATGGGCCTCCTTGGTTCAAAGTAAGTAAGTAAGTAAGTAAGTAAGTAAGTAAGTAAGTAAATATATATATATATATATATATATATATATATATATATATATATATATATATATATATATATATCTTCTTAAGTTTTTGCGGGTGTGCACATGCAAAAAATTAAAATCTTGGGTGTTTTCCCGCGTCATTATAAATAAGTTGGTTAAAATATTTAAAATCCTGGTTAAAATCCCAGCTTAAAATCTTCTAAAATTCCTTACAGAGCACTCGTTTCATGTAGAAGCTATGGCTAGCCAGCATACGTCAGCAGCAGCAAATATAGATAAGCGACAGCTCCGGCCCCGCAACAGAGAACCCATAGCTTCTACATGAAACAGAGCCTGAAGATGACAGGGTTGTGAGCCTGTCGAAACGTTGCTTTAAGAAAAACTTTTAAAATCACTGGTAGGATTTTAGCTGAGGTTTTAAAGGACCTTGCAGAGTGCTCTGTAAGGAATTTTGAAAGATTTTAAGCTGGGATTTTAACCAGGATTTTAAATATTTTAACCAACTTATTTATAATGACGCGGGAAAACACCCAAGATTTTAATTTTTTGCATATATATATATATATATATATTTATGTAAGTTTTATATATATATGTTTTCTCAGGTTTTCGCGGGTGTTTGTATGTAGGTCTTTGGTTATTCGGGTCTTCTCCCACGTAAAATTGGAAGTGTCTTGGCGACGTTTCGACAAAGTCTCATTCGTCATCTTCAGGCTGGTGTTCTCGGCTTCGTGCTTCCAGGAGCAATGTGAGATTGCAGCTGTCTCTTCCTTTTAACTGCTAGTGGGGGTGTGAGCTGATTGGGTGGGAACTTGGCTGTGTTCTGATTGCCAATCAGAGCACAACCAACCCCCCATCCAATCAGAGCACAGCCAAGCCCCTAACCAATCAGAACACACCTCCACCCAATCAGAACACAGCCAAGTTCCCACCCAATCAGAACACACCCCCACTAGCAGTTAAAAGGAAGAGACAGCTGCGATCTCACATTGCTCCTGGAAGCACGAAGCCGAGAACACCAGCCTGAAGATGACGAATGAGACTTCGTCGAAACGTCGCCAAGACACTTCCAATTTTACGTGGGAGAAGACCCGAATAACCAAAGACCTACATATATATATATATATATAATGCAATTTATATGCCGCCCTATCTCCAAGGACTCAGGGCAGCTCACAATGATAAAAATGCATAGTTCATCATTAAAACACAATATAAAATTAAAATTCCAATTTAAAACAATTTAAAATTCATTAAGAACCCCCCACCCATCAGTCCAGGCTGCGGAACAACCAGGTCTTCAAATCGTGGCGGAACGAGTGAAGGTCAGGGGCCATCCAGAGCTCCAAAGGAAGTTGGTTCCAGAGGGTGGGTGCGCCCACAGAGAAAGCTCTCCCCCTGGGGGTTGCCAGCTGACACTGTCTGGCTGACGGCACCCTGAAGAGGCCCTGTCTGTGGGAACACACCGGGCGATTGGGAATTGTCGCTGGCTGCAGGGGGTCCGGCAAATATCCAGGCCTAGGCCATGAACGGCTTTGTAGGTGATAACCAGCACCTTGAATCTCACCCGAAGGGCAACCGGTAACCAATGCAAGTTACGCAGGAGGGATGTAACATGGGAGTGTCGGGACGCTCCCATCACAACCCGCGCGGCCGCATTCTGCACCAACTGAAGCCTTCGAGTGGTTTTCAAGGACAGCCCTAGGTAGAGAGCGTTGCAGTAGTCAAGATGGGAGGTGACCAGCGCATGAGTAACGGTCCAAATAAGGGCGCAACTGGCGCACAAGGCAGACCTGGGCAAATGCCCCCCTGATCACGGTCGCTACATGATCTTCCAGAGACAACCGTGACTCCAGGAGGAAACCCAAGTTGCGAGCCCTATCCACAGGGGGTAACACCTCACCCCCGATGGTCAACGATGGAATATCTCGATCGAACCAAGATGCCGGTACCCACAGCCACTCGGTCTTGTGCTTTTAAGCTTAAAGAGACACATGATATTAAAAGAAGGCTCTTGCGTTGTATGCAACAGGAGGAAAAAAGCCAATATAGTTGATTAAAGGATTTTAAATAAACAAAAATTAATTTGAAAGGAAATAGAATCTGGCCAGAGGACATGCATAAATCTCCTGTACTATAAAGTATCTTTCTGTTTGTCCGACCTGAAAGGCATCCTAAGAAAAGAAAGGAGATATTTCTTTGAAAATTATTCCTTACCTTGTGCTTCAGTTATTTACAGTCTGGCTTTCATCCAGAGCATCCTTACATACCAGAGGTGGGTTTTAGCAGGTTCTGAAGAACCGGTAGCGGAAATTTTGAGTAGTTCGGAGAACCGGTAGTAAAAATTCTGACTATCTATTCTCTGCCTCCCGAATCCCAGCTGATCAGGAGGGAATGGAGATTTTACAGTATCCTTCCCCTGGAGTGGAGTGGGAATGGAGATTTTACAGTATCTTTCCCCTGCCACGCCCAAGCCACGCCCACCACGCCATGCCATGCCCACCACGCCATACCCACAGAACCGGTAGTAAATTTTTTTGAAACCCACCACTATTACATACCCTAAAGGATATTAAATCCCAGGCTGGGTTGACATAGATAAGACCAAACTGTGGAAAGGCATAAAGAAATTTAACTTGTAAATTTTGGGGGCAGGGGCTGATGTCTGTGTGATCAATAGTTTCAGCACCCCTGAAGGCCACCTCAGCACCTCAAATGGCCTCCCCAGGACCCCGCTGGGCTCACACATCACAGCAACCAAACCCAGCAAGGAAACACACACCCAGCCAACTCCTGTGCTGCGGCCACTTTCATTCCCAAAGCTGACAGCGACGGAAAGGCAAATAGAGAAGGAAGGAGGAAGACCCATTTTCTATCAGTTCAAGTTCTAGATTAGGCTTGAAATAGCTTTTTATTCTCTGAAACTTGTCAGCTTTCATGACTTTATCAAGAGCCAGAGAGAGTGGGAGGTGGGAAGGCTTTTGATCCAGGGAGCTGCAGGCAGCAACAGGAAAAGAGCAAATTAGCCATGCGATTTAAAACGGCATTTCACCGCCTTTCATTAGTCCTGATCTGAACCGTCTGTCAAAGACTTTCCTCAAGTGGACTTAAGGCCTGACGACAAGCAGACAAAGGCAAAATACTTTTAAAGCTGCATCACGGCAACTAGTGATGCAATATTACTGCAGTATTCAGATTGCAATTATCTGTAATCAGAGTTGTGTAAAACACTTAACGTTCAAACCATCTGAAAATCAGGCTCAATATATCCCATCTAGAGGGTGAAATGGGTGATTTGGGGTTGGAAATGGATTGACAACTCAACACAATTTACTTTCTCCTCTCATTTTCAAATGGTCCTTAGATAACTTGAGCTTGAATATTTCTGTTCATTCCTGCCTCTCTGAGGAATATTTCACTGAGAATATTACTGTTACCTCCAGGAACTTCCCAGGTTCATGTTTCCACTGTTTCTCATGGAAATATAACAACTAATATAACAACTAAAGAGCTCCTGGAAAACTGTTACGGGGTTCAGGTGTTAGAAGCCGAGGGAGATCACATCTAATGTTTAGTGTCAACCCTTCTTAGCTGCAAAGAGCTCTCTAGAAATTTAGGCTGATATCTTTTCCACCACCTACTAAATTGATCCCTAAATTTCAAGAAACCGCATTTCAGACTTCAGTATGCAAAGAAAAATATATGATATGTTCCAGACAGCTACCTCTTTTGTAAATTGAATGACTATTCTTTTAATGTTCTGATTTATATAAAGCTAATTAAAAATTAAAAAAGAATATAAAGAACAGTATTAATTTTAACAAGAGGAGGATGGATGAAAGGGATAGTTAAAAGAGCTCTGAAAAATTATGTTTTATACAGAACTAAAAACAAAAACAAACAGACAAACAAACTCCTGACTATATTGCTTGCAATCTTCCTCCTTTCTCTTTCACTGATAACAAAACCACAAATAGCCAAACAACACATATCAATCACTTGAGCCACACAGATGCTGATGGAGCTGACAGATTACAGGTGGCTTGTTCTGACGATCACCTGGCCCTTGTGACAATTGCAGAATCCCAAATGAAGATGGGAGATAATTTAATCTGACCCCCGCCCAGCCCGTGGCACCTGTTGGCTCCAGGAGACAAGGGGGAGAGCAGAGCAACCCCGGTGGGGCCCTGGAGATCCAGGCAAGAGAGCCGCTCCGAGGATCGGCTGCCCCAAGGAGACCCACATGGAAGCAGGTCACTTGAACCCTGAGCCAGAGTTCTCTGCTCTGCAGTGAGAAGAGGAGCAGGTACACTTTGCAGACCACCTAATCTTTGGCCAAGTAACAAAGAAACAAGGCAAAAACTACAGACAGCCTTTCATGTGTAAATAAAAGTCTGATGGAATAAGACAATAAATAATTACAATCCCATCTACACTGTCCCAGAGAGGAAACTGTAAACGAATGAAATGATCTGTAAATGTTTAAATAAAATGAGAAAGCTATCAAACGTATTCTAATTTAGATTGGAGACAGTTAACTCAAGAGCAAGACTCCTAATTAATACTGTTTGTCAGAAGGAAGGAAGAAGATTGCAGTGCAAGTCTTCCAGGGAGGGGGGGGGCTTTATTTTCAAAAGAGGGTGGCGAAATTCTAGCCCCTTTCCCCCTGCTTTTGAGGGATAGCCTGTATCTTTTCACTGTTTTGATAACCATCATTTGATCATACCAATAATTGCAGAGCTCAGTTGTAGTCATAACACGAGGACCACCTGTACATGCATGTTCTTGTTATCTTTACATTGAGTATGACTAGAGGGATATAGATGGAGGGGTGGGAAACATTGTGCAGCATGAGGATGCCTTGCATTGCCACATCCGTCCGCTCCCTCTGTGCACTGGGAATGGCACCCAGGCATCCTCTCTTATGAGTAGCAAAAGCAGAACAAACTATGCAGGACAAACAGGAACCCAAAATAAATCCACCATGGATTTCAGTGGAAGTGACACAATGGGATCTGTCAAAACAGATCCCATCACAATGCGGGCAGGCAACAATAAGCAGAGCTCAGTGGGGCTCAGCATTCTCCAAACCCGAAAACAAGTCCATAGGTATAGAAAAAGTTTAGTTCAAAGAATATTACGTTGTGTTTGGAAGTGTTTGTCTATCTATTCAAGATATTTTGACCCCAAGCAACATTGTCCCAGCTGTGGCATTTGTAAACAGCCACATTCCTCCAAGCAGCTCACTGCTATGCCTCTTAAAGGTACTTTTCCTTTGTGACAGTTTCTCACAACTCTATAAGGCTAAATAGACTTAAAGAAATATGTGGCATTTCCAAAGACATCAAATTCATGGAAGAATCACCCACTTTTCTCCATTTTGCTTATTGACTAAGCTGCAGCACATTATTATTAGCTTGTTTTCCATTAGCAAGATGTTTTGCCTGAGGGCATGTTAAAATTCTTGCTGACAGGTTCTGAAATAATGCTTATAAGCCAAAGCTTTTAATACTATTGCTTCCCCAAAAGTCCTGTCAGAAAGATGACCTGTACACTTAAGGGTTGGACAGCATTCCATCTTTCCCCACTTTTTACAATGTGAGCAGGAGAAAATATTACTAATTTTAAAGCAGTTTGGAAACAGCAGTGGATTCTATGGATTTTAATACCCTTCCCATAAGATTTAGGATTGTGACACGGCCCATAAATTTTACTGGTTTTCAACTGAGTTGGCATCAACAAATCTCTGCTTTCAGTCAGGCTGTTTTTCAACAAATTAGTCATTTGTTGTTGTTAAACATCAGCCTTAAATACACACCTTTCTTCTTTGCCACAAAAGATACATAGCAAAACAGTCTAAAATAGAAGAGAAATTTTCTTGATATTTTCACAAGAGGAAAATAATTGACTTATTAGCAGAATCTTAAGATTATCCCTTTCCAAGGGCAATAAAATAAACAAAGGTATACTTCTGAGAAGTGCCAAGGTGGCTACAAGGGCATCAGTCAAGGGCCACGAAAGCAGGCTGATCCCAGAACAGAAGCCAGTTCCCAGCCCCAAAAGAGGCTTCAGGTAAAAATGTTGATTGGTGGAGAAAGCAAGAAAGCAGAGATCATCCAGTGCCAGAAAGAGAAACTTTGCCACTGACTTTGGGAGATCAATTCATGTTGGGAAGAGAAGCCCCCCCCCCCACTGGGAGATCAATATATGGGAGGGAGGAAAAATTGGGGGCAGCCAGTGGTGAGCGCAAAATGCCTGCATGGCTCTCAGCTCTTCTTTCTCCCTTTAACGGAACTGATTTTGTCTTCTCCAAAAAGGAGAGGTTTTCCTGAGGTTAAGGTGCTTATGTCCACCTCCTGCCTTTCACTACAGTTGTGAAATCTGTGCTATGGCGTGCTTAATTAACAAGGGTTAATTAAGGAGTTAAAGAAAGACAGAATTCCGCTGCTCTCTATGAATGTGTTGCTTTTCAGATCTGGGATATTAATCTAGTGCCAACATAAATAGTGGGAATTATCTAGAAAGGACAGCCGAGAAAGATGTCATGACTGATTGTACTGATGGGACAAGGACAATTAAGAAAAGATGTTCTTAATGGGGAAGGATTTAACTGCACCATAAATTCTTGGCCATCACTCAGAGATTGTCAGCACCTTCTGTCACCTCCAGGAGACAAAGTAAGCCCAAAGGAAACGCAACCTGGCTTCTTGGGAATGAACGAGAAAGAGAGAGGGAAGGAGAGAGAGAGAGGTAAAGGAAATGCTTGGAAAACTGGAGGAGGAATCTTGGCTCAGGGTCAGGAATATCTAAGGTATGACATACTGAATGCTTCCTCGGCTGGTGTTCACATCTGGCCAACATCTTATTCGTCATGTACGATGGGGATGATGATGATGATCCCAGCCTTTAGGGGAACTAGGAGGGTATGTTATGAAAGTAAGGAGAAAAGATAGAGGGGTTATAAAACAGACTTAATTCCTGGTGACTAGACAAATATGGCCATGTAGCTTTCTTGACAACATTATGGAAGAGGCTTGCTAGTGTCTTACTCTGAATGGTCTTTGTAGTTCCCAGGTCGCCTCCCAGGCGAGTCCAGCCTAGTTCTCTCCCAAATAATTCCACACATGGAAACCTTTCTGTGGGCGGAAGGAAGCTCCCCCCTTCAGCGTGGCCTGGGCCTGGGCCTGGGCCCCCCATCTGAACCTGGACAATGAAAGGGCTGCTTTGGACTCTGAAGGGATCAGGTGAATTGATAGACCTGCTACTGCCACACTTCAGATCCCAAGACCGTCAAAATTACCTAGATGGACTTCATTTTCCAAATATCAAGTCTGGCTTTCAGCTGCTACTTGAAACACTTCTGAGGACCGAGAGCCTGACTAGGGGAATTTTATATTTTAATTCTTTGAATAACTGCCCACATTTCCTTCTTATAAACTATAGCAGAATAAAGAGATTAGTGAATAGAGATGAAAATAAACACATGCTTTTTCCAATGTTCTAGAAAAGATAAATGCTATAATTACAAAGAAAATGTACTCTGCTCGCGTCTACTAGTATCTTTATATGTTTTATTCAAGGGCCTAAATGAGCTGGAGAAGGGACATTTAGAGAGACAATTTGCTCCGCGTGTGGGAAGCTCGTAGGATCCAGTAACAAAGTTAAAAGGATTAGCAGCACACAACTTCTTGGTATCACATTTTTGACCAAATAAACTACAGAGTACAGCTATATGTCAAATTTAGGCATTTAACTCGAACTGCATCTACTGTATCTTTTCAAGTTGATGGTCTCTGTCCTCATTTGGCACTCTTGCATCCCCTGTTCTCCAATCAACTGCTAAATAATCTCAATAAAGCCATTTGGCCCCAGGAAATGAAACTCTTTCGTATCTAGTTTTATTGTGAAGCTTGCGTGCCCATTCGGAAGCCAAAGAGAGCTCCACAGGGGTGCAGAGGTAGCACGCACGCACACACACACACACGCACACACACACACACACCCCGCCACTCCTTCAAGGAGCTGCCTCTTTTTCTGGAACCGAGCAGCTACCCTTCCCAGCTGATCCTGGCAAAAGAAGCGGGTTGTTTAAGGAACTAAGCCGGGTGTGATGCGTCCACTTCATTTTCACTTCAGAGCATCCCCTCTTGCGTGCTCTCAGGTGCCTACCTATCGAATGCCTGCTTGCACAATCTACTATCAACAACGTATCCATCACCCGTTAAGAGGAATATTCAAAGATTTGTAGAATCCCGAAACTCGGTTATTTTGGGCATGTCTTGCGGGGGAATTCACCGGAGAAAGCTCTTCATTGGGAAGAGGGAGCAGTAAAAGGAAACCAGGCCACCAAAGAACACGATGATGGCTGGACACCATCAAAGCTGACACCAGCCAGGCACAGGAAAGCTCCAACAAGCAGTGCAAAATTGGAAGAGGCGGAGAGGCCACCCGTCCCAAGGAATCACCAAAGAATGGAGAGCATCATCAACATCACTCGAAAAGGCTGAACTTTTTGCTTGTTGCATCTACTTCTGAGACCAGCATTTTAACTTAAATTCCCAGCAGGAGGGACTCCATTGTTCAAAGGAGCAAACTTTGAAAAAATTCTAGTCAATTACTGAAGTCTCACTGGAATCGTTACCTTCTACTCACCCCTGTCTGGTGAGAAGATTTGCTTAAGTGACAAGCATTTATTTTACTTTTTATGAAATCTTGAACACCTTCCATTTTTAAAAAAACAGAGTCTGTGTTCCAGGCTGCCTTTTATTAGGGCTTGCAGTTCATTCTGTGGGAAATAATCTTATAAACCAAGGACCAAAGTGTTTTACTTTAATTATAAGCATACGTTCTGAGCTCAGTTGGAGACAAAGCAATAAAAGTTTCCCACCCCCCCCCCGCCCCCCGTTCCTAAGAAGAAAAAAGAGAATTTAGTAGCAGTAACACAACAGTTTGGTGGCAATTAGCTGTTAAGAGAGTCAATAGAAGGACCGGAGGCTGAATAAACACCGTTAACGTTGTTCAGTGTGTTGGGTTACTCAGATTAGAGCTACTGCTAAACCGCCACTATTGTGAGTCCATGAAGCACTTTCTTTGAGTAGCTGGGCTGCCTGCCCCGCAGTGACATGGACCAACTTCCCAGGCCAGCAACGGCCTCTTGGATGCCTTCCTTCAAGAGCCAGAGACTCGGTTAATTGAGACCATGAAGCCAGGCGACACGGAGCATGATTGAACGGCCTGGCTCTGGACTCAGCACCAGCACCGGCTTCTCTGCCATAGCTGTTCGTGTGCTGTGCCCTCCCTGCCCCCCCTCCAAATAAAGAGCCTGTTCTAAATTACAGTAATGATCCATTACAAACACTGATTGGAGGTTTTTGTTGTTGCAATAATCTGTTGTAAACCACCAAGCCACCGATGAAACCATTTAGTGGGCAGATGTGAAACTTTGTGTTCTTATAAATAGAAGACCGAGACAGTTCCTTGAAAACAGACATGCTGGATTTGTCTGGTGTCATTTGACGTCTCTGTTTTCAAGGAAGGTTCATTCCGTCTCCATCCCCATCTGCTACGTTTGCATTCAGCAGGCCTCCAACCGGCCTTACAACTGCTCAGCCTTGCACCCGTCGTGTCAGGATTGCCCCGAAGAACCTCCATAAGCTGACTAAGTAAGTGAACTCCAGGTGTGGGGACTGTATTTGGATGGCTGGACTTTTCTTCCCTAGCTGGCACCCTCAGCCCCACCTGACAAACAACCGGAAACTAACAGCAATGCGTCACTATGCACATTGAATAAAGGGCCCAAGAGAATGAGTTCAATAACCTCGTAAGAGGAAGATGTCTATCCCCACAATATGTGGTTGACACGGCTGCCAAGACTGAAGGTGAGAGAGGCTGAGTTAACGCAAGAGCAACCTGCCTGCGGTGATTCTGTCCCTCTGTTTAGAAAAGGAAATGCCTCTGCAAGGATGACCCAAGGGGGCCACGGGTTCTCCTGCAGTGACCAGGCCTCATGGGGTTCGGCTTATTAATTTCTTTATTTATTAGTCATATTTCCATGCTGCCCACTCTCCGAGGACTCTGGGCGGCTTACCCCAAAGACAATACACTAAATAGCATATTGCCCCCAACAATCTGGGTCCTCATTTTACCCACCTCGGAAGGATGGAAGGCTGAGTCAACCTTGAGCCAGTGAGATTTGCTCCGCTGATCTACTGAACTAGCAGTCAGCTGAAGTAGCTGCAGTACTGCACTCTAACCACTGCGCCACCTTGGCTTCCAGCTCCCCACCCTCTTGCTCTTCTATGAACCCGCTCCACTGTACGCCAAGCCTGTCCTGGCTACGGTTGCAGTGGGACGATGGTTCCTAGGGATTTTGTGGCCTTAGTCTCTTTAGCAACCATGTTGTTGCTAGCTCATCCCTGGTAAACATTATGTGGTTTATTTCAGTCCCCGGTTCAAGTCAGTCCAGGTCTTTTCTCTTCTTCTTCTTTTTTCTTTTCTAAAGCATTCCTCCCAATTCTGTGCCATCTGCAGATTTGCTGCCCCCTCCCCTCAACCCTTCATCCTGGTGGTAGACAAAAGATTACCAGCCTCTCCTCATGTGTGACCTTCCTAGGTTGTGTCTCTCTTCCCCAGCTTGTGCCCAGTGACAACACTGGGTGTTGGTCTAACACACACGTGGGAGGCACCTTAGGGAAGATGGGTCCAGACTCAAAAAAACATCTCCCTACTGAGAACTGATCAGCCAACCCGGAGTCCATCAGTGTGGAAAGTAGCAGTTTTCCTCAGGGAAAAAAAAACCCTCAACCCCAAGGGGAGGCAGGAGGAAGATAAATCAGGCTGAGAGTGTGAAAGAAAGCAATTAAAGGGGCTGCTTTTCTCCCCCTCAAATGTCAGATTAAGCTGCCACGTATTTTAAAGTGTAATGTACAAGTTACAATGTAATTCAGGTTGATTTTTAAACTTGCAGTTTTAATCCCTTCTTTTGCAACACACGGGAAAGAAGATTTAGGACAGGAATGAACTGACATGCAAAAATATTAAGATGATTACAAAATTAAAATAGGTCCTGACATTCATCTGTATCTATTTCGAGGTTCAAACACAGCTTGTGATGCAATTGTTTTGATAGCTCAGGCCTACCGTTCGTCATTTTTAAAAAACAATCTTCTCAGCAGTTATGACCTGCTTTCATAAGGCACATGTGCTACTTATAACTTTGTCCCTGTTTCTTTTGCAGAATATAATCTATAGAAATGAGCACCCGTGGGTCCCGTGCGTGAGAAAATGGACATATCTGAATGGAACATTGTTGGTGCAGGCATCTTTCAAACTGCATTTGAACTCAACTCCAGAGATGAGTTGGAAAACTTTGAGATCCCTTCACACATTCATTGCCCTGAAGTTCTCTGCTTTTCCACCTTTAGCCAGACACTGACAAGAGGCAGAACTAACACTGGGGGGATGAAACAGGAAAGACGGATAATAGTATTAATAAATAATATTAATTGGGGCAGGCTTTCTTCACCAACCAGGCAGGACACAGCCTCTCCTTTTTACTACCGTGATGCTGTCTTCATCTCCCCTCTGACCAGTGGGGAAGGCCTCCTTAGCCATTCTAATATCAGAGCCATATTTTTTTCTCATTATTCTGGCATCGTCCAAGGGCCACCTCAGACAAGGTTGCAAAACATGGTTCTGCCATCAAGGTTGCCAATCAAGAGATTGGCAAACAATCGTTAACTGGCGAAGAAGCTGGAAACTCAAAAATCAGGAAAGGAATTCTTCCGTGGGATTCATTGTTTCCTTTGCTCTTCACCACGTCCGTCATATCCCTCACTCATATCCTGAATACAATAAAACTTGGATAGGAATCGTCAAAACAAAGTGAAAAAAATATAGTAAAATGTACACAGCTTGAATTGGGAAATTTATAGCAATAGCACTTAGACTTATGTACTGCTTTACAGCCCTCTCTAAGCGGTTTACAGAGTGAACATTTTGCCCCCAATCTGTGTCCTCATTTTACCCACCTCGGAAGGATGGAAGGCTGAGTCAACCTTGAGCCTGGTGAGATTCGAACTGCCAAACTGCTGCTATAATCGGCAGTCAGCAGAAGTAGCCTACAGTACTGCACTCTAACTACTGAGCCACCATGGCTCATGGTTTTTAATTTATATTTAGAGAAAAACCTTTTAAAACCTGACTGTAATATATTATGCATTGTACCTGTGAAGTGATGCTGACTTATCCTTAGCACAAAAACATTGGAAATTCAAGAAGAAAAATGTGGAAGCAAAGCTTGTCACAGCTTGTATAGAAAGCATCCTACAAACAGCAGAAGGGGAAAAATGACTACAAAAATAAATTATTGGACAACAACATTTAGAAACTTGGAGAAGTAAACTATTAGATTGACTAAACGGCTATGGAGGCTCTCAGCCCTCCAGGTCCTGGTTGCCCCAAAAGATGCTTTTTCAAGAGGCAACTGAACTTTCCCGTTTTTTCTTCTTTGGAAACATTTCACTTCTCATTCTCATCTTCAGTTCATTAGTATATGATTGACTGTGCATAACATAAACTGAAAATAAAGTGGACAATACCAAGAACTGGCAATCGTTACAAGTTGGCACCGTTAAGAAGGAAACAGAAGGGTTTCTGTGTTCCAAAACAAACAAATGTAGTGAAATTGAGGATTCAAGGTATTTCATACAGTAGCAAATTCACATTTAGTAAAGAAACAGATGAAACTACTGTATAAATTCAACTGTCACAATTGCAATAAAATTTCTCAGGCTGAATAAACAATATCACGAGAGAGGGGCTACTACAAGCTATGATATCATTGCTATTCTTTATGCACATTATTTTACCCTGATGCTGCACATGTCACTATCATATAGCATAAGAACTCAATACATAATGTTATTTATTAATTATGTATAGATAATGTGCCAAAAATCAGGTCCAATAGGCGAATTGCAAGATGTTTTATTCACTACTACTTAATCAACAGAGTTGCCAATTCTTTTGCAATAGCTACGGCATGCAGACCAGGCGTGGGTTCTAATTTTTTTTACTACCGGTTCTGTGGGCGGGGCTTATTTTGTGGGCATGGCTTGGTGGGGAGGTAATGTGACTGGGTAGGCGTGGCCAACTTTTTTTTTTTTTTACTTTTTACTTTTAAAAGCATTTTTTCTACAACCTTAAGAGGTTGCAGAAAAAAAAATGCTTTTAAAAGCCTCTGATGATCAGGCAACTCAGCTGGGATCGCCTGAGGCTTTTAAAGGCATTTTTTTTTTCTACAACCTCTTCAGCTGAAGAGGTTGCAGAAAAAATGCTTTCAGAAGCCTCTGACAATCCCAGCTGAGCCGCACGATCATCAGAGGCTTTTTTTTTTTTACTTTTAAAAGCATTTTTTCGGCCGAAGAGGTTGTAGAAAAAATGCTTTTAAAAGTAAAAAAATAAAATAAAAAAAGCTTCTGATAAGGTGGGCGGGGTAAGCAAACGGCGACCGGGCCGGGGACCGGTTCGGGGGCATGGCCAGCCAATGTTATTACCGATTCTCCGAACTACTACAAATTTTTACTACCGGTTCTTACGAACCGGTGCGAACCAGGAGTAACCCCCCACTGATGCAGACACTGGGTGGCATCCATGTCTTTTTATTAATTGTTTCAGAACTTTCTTGTTTTGTTTTGATCTTTTGTTCTGCATTTTAAATTTAAATTATTAAGATGAAATTATGATTTTTGGAGAGAGTAAAGGTTTCAAAATGCGAACCCGAGATTGGCGTACTTGGAAATGAGCCTCGCTGAGTTAGAGGCAATTAGGTTAGTAGAGGATTCTAAGCAAGGAGGTTGAGAAAAATGTTCCGTGCTGCACGTTTCTGCTAAAATAGCCACAAAGCTTTCCCGACAGCAAGAAACTGAAGCTAAATTGGAGAGTTGAAACAGGTATCATTCCAACTTAAGTGAAGTTATGCTAATGATATAAACTAAATAAGAACAGTGTTTGGGCTAAAAGTCCCAAACATCCCCATCTGAGACCAGTTTTTTTTTATATATATACATTGAATAATTGAGCACATCTGGGCAAAAATAAATTGTGTATATTCTTCATCATAGATAGATAGATAAATAGATAGATAGATAAAGAGATAGATATAGAGATAGATATAGATATATATATCAAATGAAAGAGCAACTCCAAATAATCAAAGACACCCTTTAAACCATTTCCCTGGCTTTTATTTAGTTTTCCTTCATGTGAGCTTGCAGTCCTTCCACTGCTAAGGGTGAGGTGTAGCAGATGTGGTTTCCTCAAAAGAACCTCACCAGTCACTTCCGCTTTGCCCCATAAGTACCAGATAGGCCCTCTTTCTTAGGGACTATCTAACCCTGATCGCCCTCACTGTATGAAGCCCTGCCATGGTTAGCTTCAGCAACACCTGGAAAAATGCCTCAAAATCAAAGTGAGGTCCCGATGGTTACACAAACACATCTGTATTTGGGGGAATAGAGACGGGGGGGGTTTGCCCCAACCAGGAAGCAGCCCCTCGTTGCCTTTTGATGGGGTGTTTTCAGATGTCCATCCCGACCAACAGCCCTGGAGCCCCCAGGGGCATCTGCCCCAGAACTAGATAAGCCTGATTCTGCCTAGCTTTTTAAGGTCAGACAAGCTAGCCTAAGGGCTGGTGTCCAGTCAGGCCTCTGGAAGAAACGGCTGGAAATCCTCCATTTCGTATACAGGTTTGAGAGGCGGTGGGGGGCAGGGGGAACACAGACCCCCTTTGGAGCTCCAGGGCTCCCGGAGGATTCCGAATCCCATGGGGAGCACCAACCGATGGCTTAACTTAGTCAGTGGAAGCTCAGAGAAGTTTTCTCACTGCCGTATATAGGCAGTCCTGCAATTATGACCACATAATTCTGGGACCAGAATTTTCATTGCTAAGCAAGGTGGTTTTCTAAGTGGGTCATGTCTGATTTTATGAGCTTTTTGCCCTTGGTTATTAAGCAAATCACACACAGCTGTGAAGTGGATCTTTGCATGATCCACGGAAATGGCAACTATATGATCCCAGGACACTGCAACTATGATGAATGCATGCCAGTTGCCAACATCCATGGAGAGAGCCAGGTCAGAAGAAACCTTCTCACCGGAGGCCTCACGCTGAAACCAAGTCCTGTTTTCATAGGAATCCAGTCAGTTCCCAGAATCCGAAAACCAGCATCTTCCGCTCCCCTCACGCTCCCTTTCGCAAATCCCAGCCCCCCCCTCACGCTCAGCTTCACAAATCCCATCCCAGCCCCTACAAGCCCAAATCTCAGGCAAGATTGCAGCCAAATCAAAGCGCTGGATGGCTTCAACTTGCCAGCAGTAAATCAGCCTGTGCAGACTAATGGAATTATTAGGGGTGGGCCATTAAGGAACTGCTATGCACTAAAAATAGGTAGAATTCTTTTCATGGGTGTAAAAGTTTGTTTTTGCAGACAAGAAGCTGCTAAATGACAGAAATATTTTAATGATTCATTTGGAGATGCTGTTTTCTTTTCTGTTTTGCAATGCAGTGGGTGAAGAGCATTATGAAAGTGAGTTTAACGTACCAGAGCTTGCAACCCATTCTGATTTCTTATTAAGGCTGTTTCCAAACCACAGTGCAGGTTCCCCCACAGTCCTGCATTACAAGAAAGATCATCTTCTCATGTCCCACTTGGTGCATTGCAGGAAGCCCAAAGGCGTATCGTGCGCTGATCGGGGAGCATCAAGCACACAACCCAGAGCTGGTTGAAGGCCCTGCTGGCCACCGCCATCCAAAGAGCTTCACGGGTGAAGAGGAATTTGAAGATGGGCTCTTTTCTTGGACCTTCTCAGACGAACCCCAAGGTTACGTCACTGGGTTTGCACGGTAAAGAGGAAGCATGAATTCAGAGTACAGTTTGCTACTGATTATTTTTGGGGAGCAAGGGGAGACAAACTGCGCAGAATTGCTTAAATATTTCTATAAGATAAGAAGACACTTTAGTGAGAAGAGGGGGAAAGTTATTTTAAGTGGAGCTGCTCAATTGTTTGAATGAAGCCCCAGCTGTCAACTGTGCATTTTTTTACATGGGAAGTGATTCTCAAGATCCGGAGAGTGCTAAGGAGCAAACAAGCTCAACGGTTCTAACAAACTAAGAACCTCCCCAAAACCAAAGGAACAAAAGCAATTCCCCCCATCCAATTGGCACCCCTAAGTGCTAAATTCTCAGGATAATTCTTATTACCAACCATGCTCGGATTCTAAGCAGGAGTTGTAACACATAATAAAATAAATTTAATTTTGTTTTAATGTATTTTAATATTTGTATTGTGTGTTTTTAATTTTGGCTGTTCATCGCCCCGAGTTCTTCGGGAGAGGGGGTGGCATAAAAATTTAAAAAATAAATAAAATAAATAAAAATAAATAATGAAACCGCTTCCTGCGTGTAACAACAGAGAGTTTATTCCACCTTCTCCTTGGATTCAGGGCACATGAGAGCCTCTAATGAATCCTCAGCGAAATGGAAAACATGGCGGTCGACTGACGGGCCAGGAGGCTGCCCTCGGCTCTCCTTTTGCAGCAGCCTGGAGGGAAGAGCAATCGCCACTCAAGGCGCCAGAGATTGGGAGCCTGCAGGCTGCTCACTGCGGAGCCTGGATGAGAAAACGGAAACCTGCTGCTCAGAGGAGACACACTCCTGTTAAACCACATGACAGAGGAGGGAAAGGGAGCAGTTAAGGCCTTTCCCAGTCGTGATGGAAGCTGCGGAGACCATTCAGTCAAATACTTCATGGCAACAGTGCCACAGCCATTGATCAGTACAGTGGGGGTTCCCCACAGAAGACACTACCAAACTCAGTTTTTATTTAGAAGCGAAATGGCCCCCTTGAAACCAACAGAGCGGGAGGAGAAACAATCTGCTCTGAAGCTCTCACAATTTGCTTTCCAGACAACCAGCCTTCCCACCTCCCAACCGTTCGGATTTTAATATAAAATGAATCTGAAACTGATCCGGGTTGCTACAACCACATCTGGAGTATCTCTTCTCTCTTTGACAGCCCAAAGGGAGCAGGGATGGAGCTGTCCAGTTGGGACCGTCTGCTCCCTGCTAAGAAGAAGAAAAAGCACGTCTGTTTTGGAGAAAGCCAACACCATGAAACAGAAATTTCATAAAGGAAATTTCAGGAATTTCCTTTGTGAATTTCCTTCGTGAAGGAATACACACAGAGTGTTATATTCACTCCAGTCCTTTTGCTGAAGACGCGCCTGGTCAATCCTTCACCTGAAGGCAAAGAGGCAGCCAGGAAGACAGAGGAAAACATGCGCTGATGACGCTGCCTCACTGGCTAAGGAAAGCCTCCCCCCAAAGGGGCAGCCCTCTGAAAAGAACCCAGCTGGAAACAGAGCTAAAGCTAACTAGCAAGTCTCCATCCAGAGAGACATCATCAAGGTGGACAACTGCTCTGTTGCTCAGCAACTCTTATTTAAAGGAGACAAGGTTCTGCTTTGGAGACATACCCTTTGGCACAAATTGAACACAAGGAATGGATTCTGCTAGTTTGGCAATGAGGATTTTTGCGAAAAACTCCTAAATATGCCCTGAGCTCGAGAAGGAAACTTTATGCATTATGGAGCAGAGAGTGCGGGAGCAAGTTCACGTGGAGAGGGGCTATCCATCGCCTGTTCTGCTGAAGGGTTAGGCTTAGAGTCCAGCATGAATGTCCCTACGTAGACTGAGGAACGTAGACTGAGGAACATCCTTCTTAGAAGTGGAGGCCCATAGAGGCCCCTGTTCATGATGGTCACTGTACATGCATATATCAAGAAATAGCTTAACTTTCTTTTTTAACTACATACTGTAACTACATAAACTATATACTTATATATGTATACAAACATTTAAAATAAAACAAATTTAGCTTCATATTTGCGTTCATCCTACCTTTTCATCTAAGAATCATAAATCTTGGCCAAATCTGGTTTGAGCCCCGTTCAAAGTGGCAACTGTTAGTGCTTCACTAAACTCTCAGATCAGATCCCGCATTTGACAGAAATCACCAGAAATTTGGAAGCCACCTTAAAATCCTGCATCACGAGGGATTTTTGAGGGGGCAGTGTTTTCAAGTATATACAAATTTATTGGATGCGTGAGTAGAAGGAAGTTCTCAAACGGTATGGGATCAGTCGTCATGGAAACTCTTTTGTGAAGGGCTTGAGTTCTAAGCCTTATTTAAAAAAAGGAAACAAGTACAGTCATGGGGGGCGGGGGGACATAATAAATATACCGAGGTGTGATTCACAATTACATTTTTCACTGTGACCCCTTTCGTTTTTTCTCACATGAGTCACATAAAAGTATATTCTAAGGATTTCAAAATGGTATTGCTAAACTAGTTTTGGAAGGCTTAACATTTTTCTGAGTGAAACCTTGGGTTGTCACACTTCATGCGGGGACGCTGGATATGTAACTTGCAACAGGCCCTTTCGTACCTCAAAGTAGTTGTGCCCCAAAATACCATTTTTAAGAAACAAAAGGAAGGAGCTGCAAATAAAGCAACAGGACTGAACCTGCCCTCCAGACTTGGATCCCTGGGAAACCAGCAAACTTGCTTATTCCTCTCCCTCACCCCCCCCACCCCCCCAGGGACTGACTTCCCAGCTGAGACTGAGGACTCCAACCACATCAGCCTCAAAATTGCCACAGGTAGGGAGCCCCCATCTTACAACCTGTTCCCTCCTTTAATAAATAGTTTGCTGTTATGACAGCCTTGGGAAAAGTGACTTGTTACCTGTCCTTAAAGTGATGGCCATCACACAGAGAGAGAGAGAGAGAAAGAGAGGTTCGTGGGATCACATCTGGACGCACGGCAACTGATTCACATCTGTAACAGCTGCTACATCTTGCAATGATGTGACTACGATTGCAACCTTTCCAATAAGTCAATTAGGAAAGGCCAATTTGTTCAATGACTGTGTAATTCACTTAACCACATTATTTGCTTAATCACTGCTGTAAAAATGGTCATCAAATTGGGTCTGCTCACATGATGGCTCGCTTTATGGCCGTGCCAACTTATGATGGAAATTCTGGTCCCAACAGTGGCTTTAAACCGAGGGCTGCCTAGACCCGCTTGTCTGAGCTTTGGATTAAACCGTGGCTTCCGTGGCTTCCGGTCTGGCTTGATCATGTGCCTGAGAGAGCTTAATTTCTCTTGAGTACAGTAAATTATTGTCAATATTTAATATCACGTATTATTTGTTTTTAATTCCTTGTATCCCACTTTGGCATTGCTTTCAATGAAACAATTGTGCAATGTTTTGATAAATAAATAAAATGAACAGTGTCTTAAATAAACTGTACGAGCCGTAATTAAATAAACTGTGGCTATGCAGAACAGTTTTTTAGCCACTCCAGAGGATTCCTCGGGGAATGAGGAATGTCTAAACTGATTTTTTAAATCTCCCTAGACTGGATAAAGCACTGGACTAAGAGACAGGGGTGGTTTCTCTTGCCCTCCCTCAGCCACGAAAACTCATTCGGTGATTCTGGTCCAGGCCTTTTCTCTCAGCCCAACCTGATGTGCAGGTTGCTTTTGTGGGGAAAATAAGCGAGGACAGAGCACTGCGTATTCCTCCCCCCCCCTCAAGCTCCTCTACAAATGTGGGATATAATAAGTAAATAAATAACTATGTTTTTCCTTCACACCAAACCAACAGCCCTGTGCAAAGGATCAAAGAAACTCTGCACTCTACCAAAGGTATGAGGGGGAAAAACACCGCCTTAACCAGGGGTGAAATGTAAAATTTGTTACTACCGGTTCTGTGGGTGTGGCTTGGTGGTGGTGGTGGGTAATGTGACTTGGTGGGTGTGGCCAACTTTTCTTTTCTTTCTTTTTTTTTTTTTTACTTTTCAAAGCATTTTTTCTACAACCTCTTCGGCCAAAGAGGTTGCAGAAAAAAAAGCTTTGAAAAGCCTCTGATGATCAGGCAACTCAGCTGGGATCATCAGAGGCTTTTCAAAGCATTTTTTTTTTTAATTTATATGCCGCCCTTCTCCGGAGACTCAGGACGGCTTACAATGTGCTCAGCAATAGCTTTCATCCTTTTGTATATTTATACAAAGTCAGCTTATTGCCCCCACAACTGGGTCCTCAATTTGCCTACCTTAGAAAGGATGGAAGGCTGAGTCAACCTTGAGCCTTGGCGAGATTCGAACCTGCAGTAATTGCAGGCAGCTGGTCTTAATAACCAGCTTAATAACAGGGTGCCTTAGACCACTGTACTACCAAGGCTCTTTTTACCTCTTTGGCCGAAGAGGTTGCAGAAAAAAATGCTTTGAAAAGCCTCTGACGATCCCAGCTGAGCCGCGCGACCATCAGAGGCTTTTTTTTTTTACTTTTAAAAGCATTTTTTTCAGCGGAAAAGGTTATAGAAAAAATGCTTTTAAAAGTTTTTTTTTAAAAAAGCCTCTGATGATTGTGCGGCCCAGCTGGGCATGGTGGGGGGGGGCAAGGATTTTTGCTACCGGTTCTCCGAACCACCCGCCACCATCGCTACCGGATCAAGAGATCCAGGCCAAACCGGGAGCATTTCACCCCGGCCCTTAACCCTTTCTGGTAAAGGTGGGAGCAGCCATTTCTCTCGCTCCAATAATTCCTCACCAGGTGAAGAAGCATCTTGGTGAGACAAACTCCATAAGACAAGCGCAACACACAATCCTGCAGCCTACTGAATGTTTCTCAAGATCCCAAAGTCCAAAAAATTAGTGAGTTTTGGCTGGGCATTACTGCTTTGATTCAAATATTAAGATGAGTAAAAAAGAAGCTATAACTTGCTTGAACTGATTTGCAGAAACGGAAGAGGCCAAGAATGAATGTCATTAAAATAAAGTCTGGCATGCAAGAATAACCAATAAAGCAATGAATCCTTCCCCGAGAACCGCTGTTACTCAAAACTCAAACAACCTCAGAAGAAATAACAGAAATAGGTGGACCAGATAGCTGGGATTCCTTGGAGTGTCTCTGCCTGATGGGCCTTCAGCTACTGAGTTACGCATTTCTCTTTGCTTACCTTGAGAGCCTCCAGCAATATTTAGTCTGGCCTCGTGTACATCATGAAAGGAGTCCTTTGAGGCAAGAAGAAGGAGAGGGAAAAAAATCTCGGAATATAAATTCCAAGGTAGAGAATAGTAGGCTTGTGGCAGGGCAGTTATAGGATACTGAGTGAAAAATGATACTGGCTAGAAAAGGGGGAAAAAAGAGAGATCAAAAAGGGAACAGAAGCTAATAAAAGCAGAATACCGGGTGGCTAACTCGCTGAATGTATGTAATCTATACCACATACTGTAGGGTGGATTTGAGAAATCAGATCCCTGTCTCTGTGAATCAACTGCCTTCCCAAGAGAGACCACAGAAGAGGGAATCCAGTTATTAGTTGCAGAGATGGATTCAGAAACCGGGCTCTGCCTCATATTTTGTTCCATGTGCTGCACAGAAGACTCATTTCCAAGGGCTTGACATTAACGCAGGAAAGTCAGGATCCATCTGCAACAGGACAATCTGGGAATGGGCCTGCTTTGCTTTTGGTTCAGGCCCACCCCTCTCCTCCCCAAGATCGAGATGTTATTCGGTTTCTGTAAATCAGAAGAAGCCGGGTCTGAGGGCATCTCAGTGCAGTCACCCATAAAGCCTCATTCTGCCAGCCCCCCCCCCCCCCCATGGCAGCACTATTTTAATTAACCCCCTTTATTTTTATCACTTTGGAGAAAGGATATTTAAATGAACAAGCAGATACTTTACATGAAAACCAAATAATCCAAGGCCTTTTTTCTGCCTGAAACTGATTGATCACAGTAGGAGACAATAGGAGAGATTCCTGGGCCTGGCTGAATTTTGGGAACGAGTCCTGGGCGTTCTGCAAATGGTGGCCACAAAGAGCCTTTTCTGCAAAATGGTAACAGTACAGGAAGAGCCAAGCAATGATGTGATTGTATCCCCCAGGACCATTCCTTTCCTTTCTTTGCAGAGAGGCACATTTTCAAAACCAATCAAATTACTGGATACAATCACCAATCACTTTCTAACGATTTGAATGGACCGTCAGTCTAACCCAGAGCTTCTCAACCTCGGGAACTTTAAAATGTGTGGCCTTCAATTCCCAGAATTCCCAGCCAGGGAGTTGGCCTACTTAGATAGATGGTGGAAACTGTCTAATCGAATCCTATGAACAGATAAACACAGGGGAAGACAATCCTGCGGAAGCCATTAATATCTAATCTGATTGGCAGTTTCAACCCTTTGGCTATGGCCCTGCTGGAGAACAGGTCCTCTATATCTCCTCTGTATGACAAGGGTTAATTAAACATTTCCCTTCATGTTTCACTCCAATCTTTTCTTTTGTTTGCTGAACGTGTCTAGTCTGCTTCATTCTTCCTCACTTAGTATCTTGAATTTGGTAGCTCTTATAGAGGTTTGTCAGTTTTCAAAATTGAACCTAATATTCCTAGTGAGGCCTGGCTAAGGGAGAGGATCTGCTCCTATTCATCTAAGGAAATGCATGCAATTTATTTATATGCATCATGAAATATTGTTATAGTAGTATTTTAAAAGTTTAAATGTTTTATGATGAAAAGTAATATAGCATGTTAGATGCACAAATGGAAGCTAAAATATCAGAAATCACGATTGATACTAAACATCTATGCACAATTTGGAGATAGATGCAACCGGAATGTCTAACAGAAACTAGATTCCTAAACTGACAGCATCAATATGGGTCTCACTTTTTTGCTGTTCTAAGCTCCCTGTCCCTACTTTCAGCATCCTGACAACCTCCGCCAGCTGCGCTGAGTCATGAGAAATAAATATATGCCTTTTTACGGTCTCTTACCCTTGCTTATTCTCCCCACCCACATTGAAACAATCGGCTTAATGATAAATGACAGCTGCATGTCAAATCAACAGCAGTTCAAACAACTGCAAGCGTGAACATTTTTTGCACTCAAGAGATCTCACTTTCAGAGTAACAACTTATTCAAAATGCCTAAATTTCATTATTTGCTGTATCATTTGTCTTTGAAATGAACATCACAGCTGCTTGGGAAACACACAAACACTGGACTAGAAGACCTCCAAGGTCCCTCCCAGCTCTATTCTGATTGATTGATTGATTGATTCACACAAACCTGCTAGCAAAATAGTAAAACCAGCTACAGCAGGCGGCTAGGTATAATAACAACCGCCCTTTTCTAGAAATAGCGAGTTTTCCATTTCTCCTCTTAACAGCCAGCTGACTGTACATTACTCACGCCTTTATCACTGTGTTCTAGTTTACTGGTGACTGCAAAAGTCTTTCCAGTGACCTGCAGGCACTGTGTGATGACCCAGGGCATGGCACAGAGATAACACAAACAGCTGGCAGTTTTAATCGCCCCTTTATTGCTCCAAATCAACCCAAACACTCCCACGTTTCTGACAAGTCCCAGTGCAGAGTGATAACAAACCCCATACAAACTTCAAGCAGCCTCTGGCTGCAATTAGTCCAGCCCAGTGCTGTCTGCACCAAGGCTGCATGGCAATAAATCTCAAATGTATTTGGCAAAACAAGAGCAAATCAAGGAGTTCAGGGAGCAAAAGATCCAGGTAATTAGTCCAGAACGTCAAAAGGAATGCAAAGACTCTTGGGGTTAGGGTTAGGGTGCAACTTCAGGGAACTCAGCATTTGTTCCCGACAAATGCCCCTCCCCAGAGTGTCTCCTTAAATCTCATTCCCCAGGTGTGCCTGGGGAAGATGGGCGGGGCACTCTCCTTGTGAGTAGCCTGCTCCATCTCCGCTGATCACGCCTTCTCTGCACTCTCCGAGCCCTTGCATCAGGAGGGGGTGGTTCTTGCTCCTTGTCTAAGCTCTCTCTCTCCTGTTCATCCTGCCTCTGTTCCCCCCTGCCTGCAGGCCTTACGAATTCCGAAAAGCCTCGCCTGGACTGACTCTGCCCTTCCCCAGTTTCCTCCAAGGCCAACAGAGCTGCCCTCTCAATCGCTGTCAGTTCTTATTCCAGCTCATCTTCCCCCGCAGATTCAGACTCCGATGGGGGCATGACACACTGGTGTGGCAGGTGCACTTGTACCTAGGGCTGAAAGGGAGGCTGCCCTGAGCACGGCGGGGCTGCTGAGGCATAAGACCAAATGGATACGTGGATGTCCAATGAAGCAAGCTTGACTCGCCGGCTCCAGGCAGTGTGTGGGGAGTGAGTGGGTGGAGCGCTAGAATGGGCCAAGCTAGCCCTCCCCTCCTCCAACCCACCGTGCAGGTATTTTGCTTTCTTTAGCACCTAGCTGTCCTTTAGTTTTGCTAAAAAATGGGATTAAATGGAGCAGGGTAACAGTGTTTCCACGATTTTAAGGAAAAGAGAGAGAATTCTAACTCAAGGGCAGCCAGAGAATCTGCAGGGAAGATCACTGCACAAGGAAGCGGCGGATGGTCGCAAAGGGAGGACAGGAAGTCAGCCATGCCAGCATAGGGAAAGGGACCAACAGGAAGTCCTTCCCAGATGAAACAAAGGGCCCCGGGGCAGGTCACCTGGTTTGTTTGGGACTCCTGGTCCTTTTCGATGCTCCTCCCACCTCCTGGAACCAATTAACAACACCTAGTGAGGTAACACTCTAATCCTTTTGGAAATTGCTCATTCACTACCTCTGAGCTACTATAGATGAGCCGTGGTGGTGGTGAAGTTTGAATGCAGTACTGCAGGCTACTTCTGCTGACTGCCAGAAGGTTGACAGTTCGAATCTCACCGGCTCAAAAGGTTGACTCAGCCTTCCATCTTCCCAAGGTCGATAAAATGAGGACCCAGATTGTTGGGGGCCATAGCTGACTCTGTAAACCACTTAGAGAGGGCTGTAAAGCACTGTGAAGTGGTATATAAGTCTAAGGGCTATTGCTATAGACCTGAAATGTTTCTTCTTTTTTCCCCTTTTCCTTGCATTTTTACTCCTTTCTATTTTATTTCTTTAACTTTAATTCGTATTATATTTTACTACTATAATCAAAAGTCCTAACAAAAATGATAGGTAAATGGCAGATGGAGATATAAATATATGAAAATTCAACATGCTTCACCCCCCCCCCCAGGCTCGCACAGATACATGGGGGGGAAAGGAGGAAGGCTTGTGGCTGCCCATCATTGCTGCCCCCTCCTAAGTAGATATTTTCCAGAGCCAGGGAAGTCCAAGGAAAAGGAACACATTCTGCCCACTTCCGATCCCAAAACTCCACATCTCTAAAAAGCTGCTGTGCTTGCATCAAGTTCTAAAATATTCCTGTTGCTTTTAAGCCTGCCCACCCTGATGCTTATTACAGCCACCTTTTATTCTGAGAATGGTGAACTTTTCAGGGTCTTCCTGATGCACAGACTGATGGGCAGCCCTTTCTCTCCCGACAAACGCAGCCCAGCCATCCAATTAGAGAATGATATGAACTAATGCCATCCCGTCATCATCCATTTGCTCTTTGACCTTCAATGCCCCTTAATGGGCAGAAATGTGCCCTCACGGTGTCCAACGTCTATAGGGTTTCTTCCAATACCTGAAGGAGAGGAATGTGTACCCCAGCCTCCTTCTCTCTCTCAAATCAAGTTAACCGAACAAAGCAAAACAAAAACGTATCGGCCTTGAAATGAGGAGGAGGAAATGGTGAGAAAATACAGGCCTTTAGCTTTTATTAATTTTTTGTTCCACTCCATTTCCACTTCCAATTAAATGGCTGCCAACAGCACTCCCTCAAGCCCAAAGATCTGCTGAAATAAAATGGCTCTGAAGTAGCAGAAAGATGCGGACAAGCAACCCCTCTACTTTACAGGGGAAAAAAGCCGGGCTTCCAGTCTATTCCTCGTTCAGCCCCCAGTTGTCCAGGCAGGAGAAGAAGAATCACATGCTACCATCCATCTTTAAAGGTGATGGATGGTGGTACTGTATTTGTCAGTAGGCACAACAGATCAGGAGCCAAGGTGGTTCAAATGGCCACAGCGTTATTGCTTGCTCATAGTCTCTACAAGAATCTGAACCATTAACGGTCAATCGATAAGAGTCAACAGAATTCAAGTTGGGCTGGACTGAGATGTTTGTAGCCCTGAATGGACTCAAGACTGATGACGTGCTTGACCCGTCCCTCAGGTCATCTCCCACAGTATTGTTGCTTTTGTGATCATTCATCATTCCAAGAAAATGACCATGAAGTTCATAAACTAAATATGAGTCAGCCCTCTCTATGAAAAAGTTAAAATACAAATTTAGGTCGCATCAAGACAAATATAATTTCTAATTCATGGGAAGTAAATAATTCTACAATTTATACATTGGTCAGTTTCCACTATTATGGTAGGTTTCAAACAAGTGGAAGCCACTAGATGTCAGTAGAGAGAGGATTCTGCATTGCTTTGCTGCCATCTATTGGCCAACTGGAATGTTGTTCCCACTTCAAGGACTACCGGTATATTCAATTTGGGTACCACATTTTTTTATAACTTTGAAGACACTAGAAATAAGTTCAAAGCATGAGGACTATCAGGGGCCTAGAAACAAGGTTAAAGAAATTGAAGGAATCAGAAATAATTAACCTTCAGAACAGAAGACTGAGGTAGATTAACTGCTTCCCAAACCTAATCCATACCGTACAAAAAGTCCAGATAGCTGAATTAGAAAATATATTCACTTTCTGAGAAATTTGGAAAAGAGGCAAATAAATAAAGTTCAAATGCTATACTTTCAGGATGCTTGAAATGCCTGTGCATTTTGCTGTTCCTGTCTTAAAAAAAAAAAAAAAAAAGAACAACACGATTGTAAGTATTACATATTCACTGTGAAATTGCCCCCCCCCAACAGCTGCCCATTTGCTGGAGCTCAAGAATTCAAGCCAGGGTTGCACTCCCCCCACGCCGTCCCTCCCTGCTCGGATATTGGCCAGCCTCCAGCATCACACACTCTGACCTCCAGGAAGGGGGAGGGGGCTCTCCAAAGTTATCTGCTAAGGATATACAGCAATATATTATGTAGCAAATTATCCTTGTTTCCTGACACAAACTGCAATTTCCACCTATCTCACGTTTCCGGGTGCTCACGGTTTTTAGGGCGAATAATTCACACTGTGTTCCATTTGGGAAGCTGCCGGCATCAGCAGGCGTCTCGGTCGGAAATAAGTGAGAATTGCAAGATGGACTTAACTGAGAAAGACTTGCGAGGAGAATAAATTAAGGAACAAGAGTGGACTACAAAGCAGGTAGGGCACATCGGCGCCATCAGAGGCATGTGGGCTCATCTCTCCACCACCACCACCCCGCCATGAAAACTGATCAGAGGAAGGAAAAAGCCTCTGAGACAATGCATATAATTTGGGTCAGTTTATTAATCCTATATAACATCATTTATTAAATTGATATGCTGCCCGATTCCCAGCAACCCTGGCAATTGACACTAGTTAGAAACACTTATGAACCAAGAACAGTTTAAAAAACACAAAGAACAACACAAGACAAAAGGACAACAATGGCAAAGAAAACAAACCTGGATGGGAACAAAAGAGAAGGAGCATCAGTTGTCCTAATGTGCATACACACCCACACCCAGAGAGAGAGAAGGGGGGGGGAGAGAGGGAGAGAGAGAGAGAGTAATATATATTATACTATTATAATATGTATGCATATTTGTGTTTGTATGTGTGTTTTATAAACTGCTTCCTTTGTAATAAGGAGCATAACAAATGTAATGTGTTTTTTCTCTCTCTGGAACTATGATTTGTATTATGTAGTTATTTGTATTTGTCCCTTGCACTTTTTAACCTGATTTATGTAAAGTATATAAATTGCTCACAGCCACTTTCAATTGCTGTGGCATATAAACTCAGTAACTAAACAGATAAATCTTTATTTTAAATCTACCGGCATCTGCAGAAAGCATCTATAATTTTTTAGCTACCATTCTTCAAGGGGATGGGTTTTTTCTGTCCTCTAATTGGATTACTCTCTGCATGTCTGATCTGTGTCTCATGTACATCCATCAAACTTATCGTTACTGACAAATATCTGACTTGGGGAAGCTTCTTCCCATGAGCAACTCTGTAAAAAGCCTCCGGATACAGAGATTCCTGACATCCCAAGGAAGCCTCCAAGCCACGAGTTAGTGAAGTTGTTTCCTCAAGGGAAACTGGGCAGAGCCCCCTTGGAGACTGTCTGCCCTGCCCAGTGGCTTCAGGCACCATCTGCAGGCAAGAAGCTCCTCAGGCACCCAGGAGATCCTTCCTCAAGCATTCTTCACTCCCCTTCTCTGCAAAGGCTACTTCGGCCACACAAGTCACCAGAGAAAAAGGAGTATATTTCTTCCAGTTCTACCACAAGGCAATTTGGAACGTTAGGTAAGAGTTTGCCGAAAAGGAGACATTTCTGTAAAGGAGGAACAAAACGTATTATAGAACGAAGACCCTAGAGTCTTGTCAAGAGACAAGACAAGACTTGTATTGCTTAACGCATTGTAAGCCACCCTGAGTCTCTGGAGAAGGGCGGCATATAAATCAATTTAAAAAAAAAAAAAAAAAGTGCTCTCAGGGCAGATTGAACAGCCTTGTAAGCTATATTAGGCTGGAAATCCGTATCCACGTTCAATTTTCAAGCTATTATCAACGATGAGCAAAACCGGTCAGAAGTATTTGGGCAGAACCCTATAAAGAGACAAGCATTCAGGAAAGTGTATCTAGATAATCCATCCATACACTTTACACGTATGTGTGTAAAGCACTCAAGAGGCAGTTTGAAGTTGTGATTTAATGAGTTTGATCGGCGTGTGTGTGTGTGTGTGTGTGTGTGTGTGTATGTGTGTGTGTGTGTAAAATGAGAGCCAGTGTGTTGGTGATTAAAATGACGGTCAGGAGAACGAGGTTCTAGTCCTTCCTTAGGCATTAAAGCCAGTTGGGGGACTTTGTAGCCATCTCTCCTCCTCTCTTTTAGCCTATGCTGTGAAGTGAAAACTAATCCATCCCTCTACCAACCCACAATGGACCTTTGGTCACTTAGGACCCATAACCTCCAATAAAGAGGCCTCATCCTGTAGACACATTGATTTGGGCTGATAACATAATATGCTTCTCCCAATACGGTTCAAAGTATCTATTTCAAATTTAATCTGAAATGATCTTCCACTCTGTTTTAAGCACCACCGGTTCCTTGGCATCAGTGCAAAGCTTTCACTCCGATATTTAAATAATATTCGAAAAATTTAATTAGCTGCAGGGACCATCCAACACAATTCATTCTCAACAGCTGCTCTAGGTCAGGTACACCAACTCTCCCCACTGCATTTGTACAAGCAGAATAAATACGCAAGCAGACGAGCTGCACAGCAGCTGCGCAATAAGTCACAACTGTCACGTAGGGAGCTGCTCCACGTGTTGCTTCTGCAGCCCAAAAGTCTGTCCCCTGAGGTTTGCAGAAAACCGGGCATGTGGTCAAGGAATATTTTTCCTCCCTGAAAGGAGCTGGGAAAGAGCTATAATAAGGGAGCAAATACTTTAAGCGAGTCGAAGTGGTTTTCCATCCTTTCCTTCCCCTGGGGAAACCCATTTCTTAAAAATTGAGCATGTCCTAATGGCTGCAAAGTGCTGTCCGATCTCCCTTGTCTGGCAAAATGAGGAGAAGCAGGAGCCCGGATTCAATCAGGCTTCCTAGCAGCCCCGAGGGGAGCTCTCTGCGATGCCCCTGCTGAGCTCAGGCTCCTCGGAAGGGATGAAGCCGACGGAGGCCGAGGCAGAGCACACCGTCAATCAGGCTAAGAATATCAAGCCTTCGTTAAGTAGGACTTCTTTCCAGTAAAGGCCGGAGCTGCAGTAAAAGTTTCCACCAGGTGGTTTCACCTTAGAGAAAGAAAAATAGGAAAAGATTCAGGGTTCAGGCATAATGCTCCCTTCTTCAACCTAAAATCATCATCATCGTCATTGTCATCATCATCACCATCTTCATTGTCGTCGTCGTCATCATCAGGCCCTGATGCCATGTTCTTTATGTCAAACATATTCAACTCATTTTAAGTTCTATTTGTAAAAAGGAGAGAGGAGTCTTTTGAAGAGATGAACTGAAGGCAGGCGCTAAAAGAAGATTTTTGTCCAAAATGACCACACAGTCCTAATATCAGTCATCAGCAGGAAAAATAACATTCTCAAACTTAGAAGCTTCAGCTGGAAATCCATTTCACAAACTAACAAGCCAGTGGCTATTTGAATTGTTTGTGACCAAGTCTTCAAGTCAAAAGATAACATATTGATTTCTCTTTCAGCCTTGATGTTACAGCACAAAATATCCCATCCTGATAGGTGACGTGTCCTGGCTACTTTTTCACTTTAAGGATGTGGACAGGCCACCAGGAGCCCTGGTGTGGCCCAGTGGTGAGAGTGCAGCATTGCAGGCTGACTCTGCCCACTGCCAGCAGTTCGATCCTGACCGGCTCAAGGTTGACTCAGCCTTCCGTCCTTCTGAGGTGGGTTAAATGAGGGTCCAGATTGTTTTTTTTGGGGGGGAGGGAAATATGCTGACTCTGTAAACTGCTTAGAGAGGGCTGTAAAAGCATGATGGGGTAGTATATATGACCAACTGTAATTGCAATTACTATTGATGTTCAGCCCTTGTTCCTCTTCACCACCAGGGAAAACTAGGCTAAGGACATAAACAGGGCTGCGAGGGAGGTGTAATATTCTCCACTCACAGTTTCCCCCAAAAGATAATAGAAGAAATGCATGAGTTCTGAAAATCCAGTGAAAAGGCTGGAATCCTAATTGCAGGAGCTACCAGATTTCAGTGGGGATGCAAAACTCCCATATGCTTCATCAGTTTGGATTGTGACTGTGAGCCAGAGAAGATCTCCACCGTTTCCAAAAGAGCTTCCCTCTTTCAAATCAGTAAATGCCGTCGGGTGCAGGAAAAGCGCATGGGGACACACACAGACACACACACCGCACCCCCTTGGGGAGGTGCCTGCTGCGTAGTCCTCTAGGACAAAGGGACAGATGGGCTGCAGGAAGACCGTGGGTGGATGTTTTAGCAGTTGGAAGGAACTGGCACAGAACTTCTTCTTCTTCGGAGAGCTTGGGGGCTCTTATGAATATCACGAAAGTCATTTCCATTACGGAGGAAAAACCATTTGATTGATTCATGCAGAAGGGAATGTCTTTCCTTCACCCACCTCTCCTTCCCATTCATATTGCCTATTGATTTATTGTCTGAAAAGCAGGACTTTGTAGGAGTTATGCTGGTTTTGAGATCCACAAAACAAAGGAGCATCAGTGTCATCTTTGTCATTAGAACAAAAGAAGCTGTAGATAAAATAAGACGATAACTTATTAACTATTGTTATAACCAAATTCCATATACATATCTCTTCTGGAATTCACAGGATAAGAACTCCCATATATTTTGCTACATAGTCAAAGGAATAGATTATAACCAGAAAATCATAGAACATTTTGTAAATTCAATTAACGGTGGCAAACATTCCCTACAACTTTTGAAAAGCCGTTGTAAGCCAGGTCAAGACAAACCGTTTGTTGTTCTTAGTTGATTTTTTAAAATGTTAGAAAGAAAAATTGTTTGGATCCTTCTAAACGTCAGATTCTAAATGTCTGATTATCATTCTTGTTTGCATGCAGATTGTCCTGAGACTTCCCATTCTCAAACACGTGTGTGTGTGTGTGTGTGTGTGTGTGTGTGTGTGTGTGTGCGCGCACAGACCAAGTCTACATCTGCAGGCAAACAAAAAACATGTGAACCATGTAAATTTACACTCAGTGTAAATTAAGATACTGTAAATAAATGTGCAATTGTCTGCATAAGCCGTGTGAATAATTATAATGTGTAGAAGCCATCAGTAATTGACTAAACTGCCAAAGTAGAATTAGAATTTGTCACAGCAGGTTCTTCGAAAATAATACTGAGCATTTTGTGCCACTTCCACGCCCTTATAAAAGCCTGAGAATTCCAGGCTTTTCTCTCTCGGGAAACCAGGAAAGAATGGCCTGGAGACCCCAAAGAACTGAGCTGGGAGATGCCTCCAACGGGTCTCCCTTCCATCACTGAGCGGCTCGCAACACAAAACCATAGATGCCTTCCAGTCAGGCTTAGTTCCTGAGCCTGCATCCATACACTTTTGTGAGCAGTGCTGGTGACTTCGTTTATCGCTGCTTTCTTGCAAGGTACTTTTTTTCAACTTCTCTGTTTAGCCAACAGCCTAATTCCCAGTTAGTCCCCATTCAAGCGGGGTGACCTGCTTAGTGTCCGAGATTAGCCATTGTCTGGAAGATACAGCCACCTTCGTCCTACCTGCCTTTTGTCCTGTTCGCCATGTTGTCAAGACGACTTCCGCAATATTCGCAGGGAGAGCTAGAGTCTGCCGGTATTGTGGTCACAGAGCTAGGCTTTAACTTTTCGGTGATCTCCTGAGTCAAACGTGACCCCAAGCCAAACCCTGGCGCATGCAGAGAAATTCCCTCCATGGGCATTGGCCCTTGGCAGAGGCCGGAGGCTCCACCGCTTCTGGGCTTCTTCCACCGATTAAACGGAACCGAGTTGCTCCCACGAAGTTTCTGATGTGTTAAAAGCATAGGGAGCTGCCAAGACCCCACACAAGGAGTTGATTCAGAAGTTGGCCTGTTCAGTAGTGGGGAAAACGGTCCAGGTCCACTTCCGGGACTTTTCAGCTGCTTGAAATATACAATCTGGGAACTCCTTTTAGGCACCAGTAGCTACAACGACTGAAACTCACACATCCACCAAGCTTTTTTTTTTTTTTTAACCCTCCTCTGTTTCATTCCTTAAGAGTTAAGGGTTTTGACCACATGGTTCTGGCCACCATTTTGACTTTTTTGACACCTACCCCCCCCCCACACACTCAAATGCAAAAGTTTCAAAACTATAAAGGGCACTGCAGCATTTGTTTTACAGCTTTCTTGTCGTACTTCCTTGCCTGTGTGATTTGGTTTACACTGTCCCAGGATTCAGAGCCGCCTCCGTACCTGGGGCCCCTTTTCTATCAGGGCCACTCTGAGCCTCTGCTTGCTCTTCCAGGGCCACAATTATCTGGCTGCTTTTGCCTTGGATTCCTTGTTGCACGTAAACCCTACTCATTTTTTTCCCCCAGAGCTGTGTTGTGTATATGCATATATATACCCACAAACACACACTTTAGCCTCAGGCTTCGTTTTTACTGAGCCCCATATATGACCCATTAAATTTCAAAGTCAATAAAAACGTTGAGTGAACATTCTCTCTGGGCAACCAAAGAAGGTCATATATCAGTTTCACCAAACTGACTCTCTCCTGCGGCTACCAAAACGGTTGCTTCCCCCATCCCTCTCCCCCACACCATGGGCCAGGGTGCCTCTGGTTCGATGCATCAGATCCCAACCAATCATGCGGTTTCCATGTTCCCTTCTCTGAAAGAACTGCCCACAGGGCCTCCCCTGAAGATGCAGCTGTTGGATGTGGCAAGAGTAAGAAGGCCTGGGTGCAAGTGACAGGGCATGTCCCCTAATAATGTCCTCCTGAGCCTTATGTGACTGTAAATACCACTTATTATTACTGCCTCAACAGAGATTAAAACAAGCATATGGCATCCGTGCATGCATAAATGTGATGGCAAAAGAATGTTAGGATGAGTAGAGTTGTGCATAAAAACATGAGATCCTCACTGCAGACAACCACAATTACGGGAGGTGACCCTTCAGGCCAGAGAACTTGTATGCCTTCTTTCTAAAAACTGATCTGATGAAGTCAGATCAGCCCCGAGGTCACTGCTACACGTAGATCAGTTTGCATCAGTTATAGCGCTATTGACACGTTCGGGCATGTAAATTCAATACTATCCATTAATCCTAGATAATCTCCCAAGGCCATAGTTAGGGAAAAAGTCACGACAAGATGGAACGTAAAGTTATTTCCAAAAATTCTAATATTTACAAATTTATTGCCAAGAGCTCTCAATGTAACTGAGAATGAATAGCTGGACAATTAATGAGCCTTTTCCTATCTCACAGTTAACATTCTACAGTTCTTATATCTACATAAAACAAATTTAAAACAATAATTAAAAAAGTTACATGTGACAAAAGGACTTGAGTTAGGAATGAGTATCTCACATTTCACAATTCATTGTCAATGAAGCAAGTTCCAATAGTCACTGGATATCAACTATTATATAAAAAGTCCATCAAGCCAAAGAACTGTTTAATCAATAAATGGAAGACTTTGTTTTTCATTCTTTGCCCCGTTTTTGAAAATACATGGACTGAAATATTCAGCCACAAAATAGGGTGCTCCCTGAGTTAAATTCAACTGGTTGCCAGATTCCTTGTTGCTTTGGTGACAACAGCACAACCCACTTCCTGCGAGGCTGCTTCTCCCAAGATGTTTGCTTGTTTAAAAAAACACTGCCAATCCAATCTGCAACCTTGTGATTGCTGAGTGGTCTCCCATTCAAACTCTAGTCAGCCTTATTAGATGAGCAGGATGCATAGCTGAAATCATGTGAAGCTGAACGGCCATTCAAACACATTTTGGAAAAATGAAGTATACTAGGGACACTTCATTTGAATCCTGTGTCCAGAAGATAAGTCAATATGGTCATTATTCTCTCCTCCTAGAAACAAAGATCAGATGTGCAGTTCCAATAAAGCAGATTTATTGAAGCCTCTTAGTACAATCCAATTCATGCAGTGGAAATCCCTTGGATGAAACTGAGATTATTCCTGGGCAATTCAAGTTTCACATAAGGTTTAAGGGCGGGTCAGAGGTCACTCCAATTTTAAGGGTATTTCCACACAGCCAAATAAACAGACCCAGCCTCCAGGCACGTCTTCCTCCTGCCTTGTGAGGATCCCTCAATTGATGCTCGGGGCTTCCCGTGACTCCTCCGGCCTCCCCTCTGGCTGCCTTAATAGGGAGCATCAGAGTCCCCATTTCACCAGGGCTTCCCCACCCACCTCGGCTGCTACGAACCCCTCCCCCCTTCTTTTGCAGTGAGGAAGAAAACCCCACTCACTCAATTAAATACTGATTCGCCACAGCCCTTGACAACAGAAAGCTTCGGCAGCACCGAGAAGCAGGAAGAGGCCCATAAGCCCCGTCTCCCAGCAGCTTTTCCTGCCCCGGGGCTGAGCAGGCGCCTGGCAAGATGCAGAAGCTCAGTCACCGTACGGAAATGCAAAAGATGGTGCCAATCCCTGATTACTACAAGGGCCCTAAACAGACCCTCCATCTTCACAGCAGCAAAAAAAGCAGGTGTCCCTTGAGGCAGCTTCCAGGTTGGCCTGGCCTCCATCAGGTAACCATCACGTGAAGGGCAGCAGAGGTTTTTCTTCAGGAGATGCCAAGCCTGTTCTTCTGCAGGCAGGCCTCCCTCTCTGGGACCCCCTGAAAGCAGAAAACACCTGGGCTGCCAACAGGGTCTGGCTCAGGTACTACTTCTCAGTGTGTTGTAGGAAGAACTGCTCATTTGGAAAGAGACGGAAGTTTTTGGACTGAGCTTCCCTTCTCCCTTGCAGGCCTGCCTCCCCAGCTGAGAAGGCCAGGACTACCAGCCCCAGCAGCAGCAGCAGCAGCAGCAGCCTTTGTCTGGGGCTCAGAAACACCCCAGCAGGCCAGCCTGTCTCCGGGAGAATGCCCACCGCCTCCCTGATGCAGAACGAACGAGGCCGGATGGAACAGAACAACCAACTTGGGAATGTGTCAGCTGCGCTTTCATTTTGTTAACAACCGTTAATCTACAAGCTTTTATTAATGTTAGACACTAAGACAGAACTCTAATGAGAGCCAGTTTGCTATAGTGGTTAAGACATCAGGAACTGGGAGACTGGAAGTTCTAGTCCCCTCTTAGCCATGAAAGCTGGCTCGGTGACTTTGGGCCAGTCTCTTTCAGCCTAACTCACATCCCAGGGTTGTTCAGGGGAAAACAGGAGGAGGAAGGAAGGAGTATTAGGTATGTTTGCCGCCTTATTTATAAAAATAATAAAAGCGGGATAAAAAATCTAAAAAAATATTGTATAACTTTCAGCTAGTGGTAAAACATGAGGCACTGAGTCAAGGGTGTGTTATAGGAAGCTAGCCAGGCCTGGCAGATAACCCAGCAGAATGCAAAAATGCTAACAGAGATTTTATTCCGTGGCGTTTCCATCTCCATTTGCAGCCCAAGAAGAAAAGAGCCAAAATAGAGTCAGTTCAGCTATTTAATTGGAACTGATTGTTGAATATTATGATGGTACCAGACTTGAAATCAATCGTTTTTGTGAATCGTCTGATTGCAGCTATTATTCCCAGCAAGGGTGAGAAATTCTGAATGGCTGCTGGGGTATTCTGAAGCCCCTGTAAATGTAGAGATCAGGAGTGACGGGTGTGAAGAGAGGGAGGTAGAGAGCTCAATCAGACCATCTTCTTCCCAGGGACAAAGTTTGCCAGGGTCCGTATCCTGAGGACAGAATCAGCCCCAAAGGAACGTTGCACCGGCTGCTCCAGGCTCGTTTCTGATCTGGATGAATCAGGCTGCCAAGGATACAAGGCTCACGAAGGCTTTGCCAGTCACAGCCAGTCTAAATTGATGTATACTTCCAACAAAGCAATGGTAGAAAATTAATTTACCTCCCTCCTTCCCTCCCTCCTCACCCCTCCCTTCCCCTCCAGGATTACAAGGCAACCTACAGAGCATTCCTGCTCCATCTTTATCCAGGCAAAGTCGGTGGGGTTGAGAGGATGGGTTTGGCCCAAAGTGATGCCATGTGTTGCATTTCAGAGTACAGAGGGGTTCCTTGGCACCCTAATTGATCCACTGCGTGGTCTCCTCTATTTCCGGCTTTTTCTGCCTGCCAAGCAACAGTTCACTTGCTAAAGTACCATTACAGTTCCTGGGGTATTCCTTGCAAAACACAAACATTACACTGTGATCTTACATTGTGTTTAACCCCAAAAATACTTGTACAATACACCAAACCATAAACAGCATGGGCTGTAAAAAAAAAAAAAAACCCGTTAAGACTGAAATTTAGAACAGTATGAAAATTCAACCTCTCAAGATTTCACTGATCTTCCTTTGACAGCCTATTTCTTTAAATCTTTAACAGCCTATTTCCATAATTACAATCAAACGTACTTTTTGAGTTGCTTCTTCCCTTCTCCTCAAGTCTTTAGAGATAGCCTAGTTACTAACTGAAGTTTTTAATTTCTTAGTGAAGAACTGAAAGTAGATAGCAATTATTCTACATTTGTATGGGGAATGTTAACATTGTTCGGTTGAAGCTCTTATTGTAAAATGTAAAGGCTGCAATATAAAGCGAAGAATACTTTTTATCTCTTTATAGAAGAATATATTATTCCTCTTTGGTAACATCAGTAATAGAAGCAGTTGGGCACAGATGTTAAGGCATCAGGTTAGAAACTGGGAGACCATGAACTCAAGTTCCAATTATAAGGGCAGAAGTCAGTCGGGTGACCTCGGGCCAGCCACTCTCTCTCTCAGCCCCAGGAAAAAAGCAAGGGCAAACCACTTCCAAAGAAACTTGCCAAGAGAAGTGCAGGGAGTTGCCAGGGGTCCAAACACCCTCTTTAATGGACAAAAGAAGCCAGACGTATTCTGAACGCAACCGCCACCCTCCCAGGGGCTGACAAACTCTGAAAAACAAGCCAAGATCACGTTGCCATCGTCCACAATTACACCAAAAGGGTCCCACCTGCACCGAGTACCGTTCAGCTACCGCACTGGAGGCAGCCATTCGTGGAATGCGTCCCACACAATTTTACTCAGCTGAAAGCATCCAGCTTTCTTTCCCCTCTGGCTCACGCGCAAGGAATTGCAGTCAGAACAGCCGAATCTCATCTGATGTAAAGCCAACAACCAGGCAAGGCCCACAAATAAATACATTCAGCATTACCGTTTAAGAGAGTCAGACTCTGCCTTCTCCCTTCGGGATCCGCCTGGCTGAAGTCAGTGGATGTCACTCCTGGCCGCTCCAGAGGCAACCTGGCCAGCAAACCTCACTGGGCTGCCTATTCGCAGGACAATATTCATAGGAATAGGTGGCGCTTCCAAAGGAACGCTGCTCTTTTGACCTTTAAGCCCCACCTGTTGTCCTCATAGATTATTCCACACTCCGCAAGTGTCCCCAGTCAAAAAGTGTCCAAGGAATCAAAAATTTAAACCTAAAACACGTGGAAGTGAACTGTTGCAAGAGACACGGGACATTTACCAGTTTTCTTCTGGATTATAAGCCAAAATGAATAAATAAGCAAAGAGCACACCTGTGTGTCAAAGAAGCCTCTTGTCAAATTACATCAAGTCTTTGGCAGGAAAGGACTTGGACCTCTTTCCAGAGCACCATACCATTGTCTTTTGAGACTGAAGGATGCCAATGTGAATGTGGATGCCAATGTGGCATGAAATCAAGGTTGGGCACCGGGAGATTTCAAAGCCCCGGACTCAGCAAGAAGTTGCAGGGGGAGAAAAGCAGGGCGAATCTCCCATCCTGAAGGAGGAAACTAAAAAATAAGAAAACGCCAGCTCCGTATAGACGCAAAGGCCCCTTTTTTCCCCCTTTGGGCAACGCCATTCAGCTAGGAGCTTGTTCATCCTCGGAAGAGGATTCAACCGCTCCAAGAATCCAAGCCCCGCTCCCTCCCTCCACCTTGTGCTCCTTCAGCCGAATCGGGGTTCCGAGGGCGAGAGGCAAAGGGGGGACGGCGGGGGGGGGCAGATTGGATCGGGAAGCACTCAACCAAGGTCCTGAAGTTGACTCCGGGCGCCTCTCTGGAGGAGGCCAC
The DNA here is from genome assembly GCF_029215685.1 of Pituophis catenifer annectens. Taxonomy (NCBI): domain Eukaryota; kingdom Metazoa; phylum Chordata; class Lepidosauria; order Squamata; family Colubridae; genus Pituophis; species Pituophis catenifer. The sequence goes on from NW_027256887.1 coordinate 256,106, forward strand.
CCTGCGCACTAAGTTGGGCTTGGGCAGCTCTAAGGCGAAGGCGAGGCAGGCTGGCGAGGAGGGGGCTTGGGGGTCTCGCAAAGGGCGCCCCTCCGGCACAGGAGGCGAAGTTGGCCGCCGGTGGAAACAGCGCTGCTACGCGGGGAAGAAACGCTGCGCTTCCTCTTCTCTCTGCGCATCCTAAGGCATCCGGACCGAAAGAAAGAAGCGCCTTCGCCCTCGGGCTGGACGGAGCCTCGGGAAGCGCAAAGGCAACCGGCAGGACGGTCCCCCCTCAGAAAGCGCGCCCCCCGCCCAGCGCCGCCTTACCTCTATGCGCCAGGCGCAAGCGGGGCTGCCTGGTGCCCGCCGCGTGGCCTCCACTCCAGGCCTCCAGCAGCAGCCCGGCCAAGGTCAGCAGGAGGAGGTCTCGCCGGGCCATGCCGACCCCGGAGGAGCCCCGCCGCTCTGCCGCCCAAGGGGGCTCTCCGGCCGGCGGAGGGATGGGAAGGTCCGGACTTCTCGGGGCTCCCGCGCCTCTACGCATAGCGCGGGCGAGGCTGGCGGAGGGCGTCGGGGGGGCCCCGCGCAGCCAGCATCCCTCCCGGCTCCGGCGAAGGGGAAGGAGAGACAAAGCCAGGCGTCTCTTGCGCTGCCTCTTCCCCGGCTCGCTCCGCCGCACAGCCGAGCCCGCGGGGGGAAGAGGAGGAGGAGAGAAGACGCGGCCGCTCGCCGGGACCTGCCGGGGGCTGCCCGCCGCTCTCCCCGCCCCCCGCGCCGCCCTCCCCGCCGAAGTTCGCCCGGGGCGGCCGCCCTCCCAGCCACGTGCCGAGACGCCCGCCCGAGGGCCGGCCCGGGAGCCTCCCTGCCTCGCTCTCCCCGGGGGAAGGAGGAGGAGGACCGGCGCCTCTGACCCCCAGCCTTCCCCCGCGGCCGAAGCAGAAAGGCTGGCGGGGCGGGACGGGACGGGACGGACGGAGCCCACGGAAGAAAGCCTCCCCGGGATGGCGAGGAAGTCTTGGGGGGACCCAGGCCGGGATGGGGCAAAGTTTCCGCTCCGTGGCGCGCGCGATGCAGAGGCTCCCTTTCCTCGGTTTTGATCCGAACGAGAAAAGAAACGAAAAGAAAAGAAAATAGAGCGGGCTGGAACTTGTTCCGAATGGAAGGCAAGAGAAGGGGGCCATGACGGGGGAGCCGAGCGGCTCAAGGAGAGGTCTGCAGGGAGAGAACAGAGACGACGGCGAGAACCGACCGGGCCTCGACGGCACTTGGATCCAAGCAATCCACTTGGGGATCCCAGGACTGGAGATCAGCTGCAGACCGCAAGATCGAAATGGCCGTGAAAATGGCCTCTTGTTGGCCTGCAGCAGAACGGCTGAGGCCCTCGAGTCTGGAGGAGTTCCGTTATTCAGTTCAGCCTGATTCAGTTATGGGTTGGGCTTTTACCGGGCCTTTATTTCTGTGTAACTCCAGAGGCGCCCATAATGCTCATCCCTGCCAGGTGGATTGGGGGGACTTCCCTCCCTCCCTAGAAACAGAAGCAGCTGCCGTTAAAATTCTTTCCTCAGGCCTAGATGGACAAATCATCTTTTTAATTGGTCAAATGATAATATTTTATTTCTAAGTTGCGATGCTATTTCCTCACAATGTCAGTTTAGGTCATATTCGTCTCCATTTCTTTCATTTTAGTTTTTATACACTATAAGGCCTTAAAAGCACCCATTAAAATTCCTCATTTTTAAAATTAAGCTGGGGAAGAGGAATGTGATAACCCAACAGTTGAGCCTCTTTTGATTTTAAAGAGATTGACTTACAGATGCATTTGTGTTTTACATGTCCAAAACAACTAGTTTGAAATATTATTTAGCCCAAGCAATAGAAGTTAGCCTCAGTTTAATTTAACCCATCAATGGTTTCCAGAGATCATCACCTCTACCTGAAGCGGTATTCAAACTTTTTTGTCAGTTTTCTCCACCCAGGTATTCAATCTGTTCTAAAATTTTAGTTGTGCCCCCCTAGATGTAGATGGAATTATAAGAATAACATCTAACTAGCTAGATGCTGTCACATGCATGGGAATCATTTTAGATCATTTTTCACCATTCTTGCCTTTTCTGATTCCATCCCTCTGTCCGAAGCTAAATTCTGGGAAAAATTGGAAGCCACCTTGATTGACAGATGCTTTGTTTTTTAAGTGATAGAAATGTAATCATTACATGAAGTTGGGAACTCAATGGGAGTGAGAGCTAGAACTCTTAATTTCAGCTACCACTTGTAACCCCTAACTGGTTACAATCCGCTTAGAAGTTTCAGTGCCTGCTTTATTTGCCCTTTAGGATTCAAATAGCAATGACCAACTTTTCTCCCTGTGTATCCCATCTCTTGGTTTAGTTTCTTGACAGGAGGGAGAATATCAGAAAGGAATGGGAGGGACTGAGTAGAGGACTCTCACGCTGATTACTGTTCTTTCTTTAAAAAATGATAATAATTAACAATTAGTAGGGCTTTCCCAGCATGCTCCAGGGGGCAGCCTTCCTTCAGGCCAAGAGGAGGTGCCCAGAGAGGGCGGGGGACTGGCCAGCCTTCCATTAGCTGGTCACAAGCACCTGCACACAGTCTTGAGGAGGGAAAATCTGAATTCTCCTTTCCCCCTTTTCTCTTCCTAGGCTCTCATCAGATTTGCCTCGGATCCCTTCAAGAAGCAGCTGTTCAGATTTACAGTCTTCTAATTGCCCCTTTCCTTACTATCCCCTTCTCAAAAGACAGTGAATTCAGGATCTCTCTGTGAAGGATCACACTTCCTGCAACAGACACCTGTTTTCCACAAAGCCAAAACAATGTTGCCTCAATTACTGTAATTCCAGTGCTGTTTGAATTCTGTTGATTCATTTTTGCTCATAGGCTGATTTATAGCTTGCAACTCACCACTTGAAGAGTTAGATCAGTTGTTTCCAAAAAATTTTGCGAGGAATCTTGGCAGAACTGGGCTAGATGGATGGAAGGGTGTCTTCGGCATTCCTGTCATACTTAGTCAGGAGGCTTCCTAGATGTTTTCCTGAGCTGAGATTTAAACATACATGAGACCAATCATGGGCTCTGGGAGAGACGAAGTGCCCACATAAGTGACCCATGCTTCGTATGGGTAGTTCTTATCCTTTTTTTTTTTTTTTAGGATGGAGTTATATTCATGTTAATTCCCAGGTTAATTGTTTGGTGCCTTGGCCCAATTTATGCAACTGGATAGCAGAAAGCTACTGGAATGGACAGATAAGTCTGGTCCAGGTGAAACAGCGTGAAATTGCACACATGAAATTGCACAATACAGTCGGATGAGGAAAATTATGATCAGGGAATTATGACCTTGGGAGCTAAGAAGGGACAGTCCTAATTAGCATTTGGATGGGATTTCTCCATGGACAACCACAGCTGTACCTGTGGGCTCGGGAGGTTGAAAAAAAATTCCCAAAGAAACTATTTCTGTAAACTGTAAGCAGCACCAGGAATTGTTGGGAGTTTGTGGCCTCCAGCCTTGACGCCTGCCTCCGTCTGCATCACTGTGGATTGGGATGGGCCCGTTGACTTCAGCCTTGGCATTGATGTTGGATGAAAGATGTATGATGATGTTTTTCCCCCTTTCATTCATTCCTCCAGGCCAAATTAAAAGCAGCAACAAACCCTCTCTAACTGAGAATCGCCATAAAATTCTTTGGAGCCCGAAGGGTCTGCGTTCCAGGCATTTTGCTAAACCCCACCCGCTGGATGGATGGGCTGCCTACATGCCCAGGTTCCAATCTTGTGAGCTGAGGGATCGTGCCATTCGCTGCATGAACACGGGTGAAACACAGGTCCAGGGGTTGATCTCTCGAGGGGCGGCTTCCCTCATTCCAGGATAAACGAGCCATCTTTCTCCATGCAGTAAAACGTTTAAGCCTTCCTGCATTTCTATTAAATTTTAATTGGCACGTAAATGCAAACTGACTCACAAGGGAGGGGAAAAAAACCATATTGACCTCATAGTAGCAGAAACCACTTGGAAAATAATCCCCAATTCTGGTACTGTCATTAGGAAGTTCCATCTTCTCCTATACGAGAGTTCCAAAACATGAAGGGTTTTGAATAAAAGTGTTACAACACTTTCCTCACCTTGCTGTCAGTGCTGAGGGTCACTCCTAAACCGATACTTTTTTTGTTTTGTTTTATGACTCTGAAAAGCTGCTTTGCTCTGACAATTGTTATCATTAGCTCCCTCGTTTTGATTTTCATCCTGAATCCAAATGGTCTGAGATAAATAAAATTTGCTCTCCAGATGAATTTAAGAGGCCCATGAACTCTAAATACAACAGCAGGATATAAGGCAAGTTATAGCGAGTCCTCAGCATCCAATAAAGCAAAACAATTATGTGTTAGCAAAAGAATAGGGATTTGAGGAATTGGCCACGGTGAAATCATGAAGCCATGAAGGATTTGCCTCATGGTGTTTCTCAATCTTAGCAACCTTAAAGTAGTCGGACTTCTGTTCCTCGGAAGTTGCCGCCATTGAGAAAGCTGGCCTAATAAGTTGGTAAGTCTGCGGCCGAGTCCATTTTGTGAAGCTGGAAGTGAGTCCCCTTCCACTCTCTCTTAAACAAAAGAGCCTTGTGAGAATGACACGTAGTCTTCCTCACTTACTGCTCAAAGCTATGTCAGCACAAAAATTAAAAAATAGCCTTGGAGACTTGCATTTATGATCCACAGCATTCTGCGGTCTTGTGATCGCCATTCAACTCTTCGCAACAGATAAAACTGAGTCACAGCAGAGTTAACGGAGAACAACAAAGTAAAGGAAGTCATGGTTATGTGATTTTTCGCTTAGCGACCTTGGCTTTGCTTAATGAACAAAAGGGAAGTAAGGCTCTGGTGGCCCTGTGGTTTTTGATTAGCAACTGTGGCCCTTAGCAGCTGTGTTGCCAGTCCCCATTGGGTTGGCTTGAGGGAGAACTACCTGCAGAAAAACTTTTGTTCTCCACTTGGGTTTAAATGCCAGGAAGAGGGATGCAGCCTATTTTGGAGAGCAGGTTTCAGAAAGTGATTTTGAGAAGCAATTATCTCAGGCAATTGCCCCTCCATTCTTCCTCTCTGCCCTTTAAAAGACTCATCCAAATATATACTGCACGGAGCAGATTGGGTTGTTGACTTGAAAAAGTGGCTTTTCAAGGGCTGTCATTACAATTTTACAGTCTCTCTCTGGGGAAGAATTTGTCCCTGCAGCATTAATTATTTTTTAATTTAATGTTCCTTGAAACTGTTGTAATTGGTTTGTTTTATTGCTTTGTTGCTTTGAGCCAGATTGTGAATAACTTACATTATTGGATATTAAATTATTTTTTTATAAGCCCTTCTAATAGTTGGAGTAAAAGGATGCTGAGGAATTTATGTTGAGGAATTTGAATGTAATCGAAGCAATGCAAACCAGTCAGTAAAAGCAGTAAACAGAACATTTAAAAGTTCCCAGTATTAGATGTACACCTAGGTTGGCTATAAATGCTGGAAGAACGATTGAAATGTGAAAAAGAGGCCAAAATCATTTGTGTTTTCTGCCACAAGCAGGTACTTAAGCAAGACCCGACATAAACAACCTCTTTGCCTGTTTTCCAGTAGCCGTAATGTCCCCCCCCCCAAAAACCAATCTTCCTTATCAGGGTTCCTGCCACAAAGGTTTATGCAATGAAGCCCCAAAGCGTTTAGCAGAGGCAGCAATAAATACGAGAGCCAGAGGGGCTTCTTGAACCAAACAACTGACCTTTGAGGAAAAGCAGTGGTGGGAAAGGGGGGGGGCAAGCCAGGAGAAAGGGTTAACCTTCATGACTGGACAATACCTGCAGTGCTACAATTCTGCATTCTGCAGGGTTTGTGAGGAAGCCCCTCCCCTTTCCCCCTCTCCCCCTCTCCCCCTCCCTCCCTCCCGGCTTGCCTATAACAACTGCAAAATGTTTCAGAGGCTCAGAGTTCTGCTTAAAAAGCACGGGTCTGATTTCTGTTCTGTCCATTATGCAGGGGGAGAGAGAGAGGAGAAGGTTCATATTAAGCTAGAAAAAAGTGGGATAAATAGCTTCACCACCAGATGGATTCGCAACTGGCTGACAAACCGTACTCAACGAGTAGTCCTTAATGGGTCTAAGTCAACATGGAGAGAAGTAAGCAGTGGGGTGCCACAAGATTCCGTCTTAGGTCCAGGATTCTTCAATCTCTTCATAAACGACTTAGATGAGGGAATAGAAGGGGAACTCACCAAATTTGCAGATGATACTAAACTGGCAGGAATAGCCAACACCCTAGAAGATAGGCTCAAGATCCAGATAGATCTTGACAGACTTGAACACTGGGCCCTATCTAACAAAATGAAATTCAATGTAGAGGAAAGTCCTACACTTAGGTAAGAAAAACCAAAAGCAGACATATAAACTGGGGGAAACCAGGCCTAATAGCAGTGACTGTGAGAGGGATCTTGGCGTCTTAGTGGACAATCAGCTAAATATGAGGCAGCAGTGTGAAACAGCAGCTAAAAATGCCAACACAATCCTAAATTGCATTAACAGATGGATACAATCAAGATCAAGTGAGGTACTAATACCACTCTATAAAGCCCTAGTAAGACCACACCTAGAGTACTGCATCCACTTTTGGTCACCACACTATAAAAAAGATGTTGAGACTCAAGTGCAGAGAGCAACCAGGATGATGAGGGGACTGGAGGCTAAAGGATATGAAGAATGGTTACATGAACTGGGCATGGCTAGTCCAGTGAAGAGAAGGACCAGGGGAGACATGATAGCTGTCTTCTAATACTTGAGGGGCTGCCACAGAGAGGAGGGAGTCAAGCTGTTTTCCAAAGCCAGACAAGGAATAATGGATGGAAACTGACCAAGGAGAGATTCAACCTAGAAATGAGGAACTTTCTGACAGTGAGAACAATCAACCAATGGAACAGCTTGCCTTCAGAAGTTGTGGGATCTTCATCACTTGAGACTTTCAAGAAAAGATTGGATTGCCATTTGTTAGATATGGTGTAGGGCAGAGGTCTTCAAACTTGGCAGCTTTAAGACTTGTGGACTTCAACTCCCAGAACTCTCCAGCCAAATCTTAAAGCTGCCAAGTTTGAAGACCTCTGGTGCAGGGTCTCCTGCTTGAGTGGGGGGTTAGAGTAGTTGACCTATAAGGTACCTTCCAAATCTGTTAATCTGTTATCTATTAAGTTGGAGAATGCTAAAGGAGCCTCCCCCATTAAGTGCCCTTGAAGGGGGAGGGGGTTCCTTGAGGCATCTCAATGTCATTGGCTGGCCGGCCTGATTCCAACTCAGGCCACTTTGAGACCCCCGCCCCTCCTAGTCAAACAGCATCCGAAGGTGCCTAATAATCTCAGTGGCTGAATTCTCACCCCCTGCCCCCCAAATGGTCTCTGGCCTACATTTGTCCATGTCATGCAAAGATATTTTCATGAGTTTGGGGAGAGAATTGTGTTTTTTTCTTCACTTCCAACTCCAGACAATATTAGAGTTTCCATTTTGTGCCTTTTTTTGAAAGAAAAAAAAAAAAGAATTATAATCCAACAAGTTATTTTACTGTCTGTTGTCAGCTATCCTGAAATTTCATATCTGAGATCTTAATTGATTCCCTTTTCTTGCGAAGTCTGCAGAAACTCCCGAACGAAGGAGTGAAGGCCAAGGAGAGCATCGCCAGGAGGCCTGAAGTGAGCCTGGAGCGAGATTAGGAAGAGTTGGCTGCTGCTTCATGATGTGGCGCATTGGCCCTCCCAGAAGGTCTTCAGGTTGAGGCTTTCATCTCTTTGAAAGGCTTTGGCAGACCATGTACCAGGTCAGCCCGTGTGTGTGTGTGTGTGTGTGTGTGTGTCCTTTCTCAACCTTGGCAACTCAGAGATGGGTGGACTTCAGTTCCCAGAATTCCCCAGCCAGGGCTGAGGCCCTCTCAGAGTTTTGAGGCTGGGACTCACTGCTCTAGATGAGCCCCACGCTCCCTCCCCACTCAGTGATTTTATGAAAAAACACATGCAATTTATGCTCAGATGAAGAATAAAGTGGGACCCCTCCTTTCCATTCAGAGAAGATGTGTGCTGGCTGGGGAATTCTGGAATTCCCACATATCTTGCTAAAGTTGAGAAGCACCGATTGCCCCGGGTGCAAGCTTTCTCCTCCAAATGAAGTAAAATAACAATGCTCCTCGCTTTCCTATGCAGCATTTGCTCCTGTAGCTGCATCTCTCTCTCTGGCTGTATTAGATCCTTCTCAGCCTAGCTGGAAGCCCTGAGATTTCCTCATAATGCTCAGTCGAAGTATAAACTTGATGAGTGCCAAACGTTCAAGGGGCAGGCGTGCTCAAATACACCGAAAACCCTTGATTTACATGGGCTTTTGGGAGGAAGCGGAATATCTGTAAACACAAATGGCAGTTTTACACATGCGTGAAAGGGCAAATGGGATTTCACGCACGCACATTTGAGCCATTTTAAACAGGGTACGTATTTTGCCTTTTATATGAAAACTTTGCTAAAAGAGGGTCCATTGCACCCAGGGCTCATCCCTCTCTATGACTAATTCCATAAGCTAACTGGCTTAGGATGTCTCCCCTGCTGCAATAGGAACAGGATTGCAGAACGAGTTCCCCCTCCAAGGAGGAGAGAGGTTTTACTTCCATCACTGGGAACAGAAGCAGCCACACGCAGCGCATTGAAATTCCCACTGTATAGATACACAAAAGCATGGAGAGAAGGGGGCAGAATGCAGGGAACTCCTTCATGCTGAGCTTAGCTCTTCGTGACTTCTTCACGTTCATGATGTTTTCTCGGTTGTAATAAGGAAGAGCTTAAAAGGCAAGTCTAGCCTTTTTCCTGGGGAATTCCTGGTGGTCTCCTATCCAAGGAACCTATTAATTTAAGAGCCTATTAAGAGCCTTGATGGCACAGCAGACTAAAGTGCTGTTAAGTAACACCAGCTGCCTGCAATTACTGCAAGTTCAAATCTCACCAGGCTCAAGGTTGACTCAGCCTTCCATCCTTTCGAGGTAGGTAAAATCAGGACCCGGATTGTGGGGGCAATAAACTGACTTGGTATAAAAAAGAGCACTGCTTGGGGGGGCCGAAAGCCCTACTAAGAAGGTATATACAAAAGTATGAAGGCTATTGCTTATCGCATTGTAAACCGCCCTGAGTCTCCGGAGAAGGGCGGCATATAAATCAAACCAATAAATACAATAAATAAATAAATTTCACAGGATTAAAAAATGGCATACTGTTAATTATGACGTTACATAAGATTTGACTTCCTTTATGCTTTCTTGGTTTTAAATCCCTTAAAGGAGGGTTTGTGTTTCAATGATGTTAGCAATTGTTCTATTGAGCCTACTGCCGATATATCCGTTGCGCCCATTTTGTTTATCTATTTTATCTTTCAGTGACTTCATCCTGTTTTCTTTTGGACGGAGACAGGAAAATAGTCTCCTTTTAGGCAACTAAAAATGTATTTGATTGGCTTGGTTAATTCTTCATTACACAAGCTATCATTTCTGATCCTTATCCTGAGCTTAATTTAACTTGATTAATCTGTTAAAGATGAACTGGAAAACGATGATCACTAATGAACTGTTTCAATGGCAAATTGGCTAGAGGGTCGGAAATACCATCTCACGTTTCATTTGCGCTGTCTGAAAATTAGCGTAATTTTTGACAGTTTAATGTCAAATTCACATACCAGCACAGAGACAAGATGATAATCCGAGGGCACGATTGATTTCTTGCCCTGCCCCTTGTATTTCGCAATATTTATTTATTTATTTATTTTATTTAATCAAATTTCTATACCGCCCTACTCCCGAAGGACTCAGGGCGGTGAACAGCCAAGATAAAATACAGATAATACAAATATTAAAAATCCCTTAAAATTATTAAATATTTTGGCCAAAACACAGATTAAAACACCCAATTTATAAAATCACGAATTAAAAAATTTAAAAAATAATTTAAAAGAGGGGAGTTAGGCCAGGCCAGCTTGCTGAAATAGAAAAGTTTTGAGAGCACGGCGAAACGTGCGCAGGTCCGGAATCTTCCGTATCTCTGGGGGGAGCTCGTTCCAGATGGTAGTATGTATGAATAGTATGAATGATACTATTTTAGAGGTGCTCCAGAAGTGCCACCTGCCGTGAGCCGAGCAGCCAAAAGAAATTCCAGGCTCCTGAATAAGAGCTGCGTTTGGGAAAAGGCCCCGTAGAAGCAGCAGGAATGGAAACCTAAGTAAACATCTCAGCTCTAAATCTTCGGTCTGAGAACGCAAGTTAATTGTTCGTACAAATCAGCTGCTCGAGGGCGGGTCAAGAGCGGTGGGTCCTCTGCCTCCCCTCACAGAAGACCCCATGGATTCATTTCCTCCCACTTGCACATCCGGATATTTTGGCTCTCTCGCAGCAAACTAAATAAAGGGTGCAAATTTATTGATGGCTGAATGACTGTAAGAAACGAAATATTATGATTGCATACCAGAGTCATTTCCTATGAAATCTAATTAAAGGCATCCATTAGCTACAGAGAGTTCACATGACACACTCACATCCATTGGCCTTACCCCAGACAGTGAAAATAATGGCTCTGATATTCCAAGGAGCATTTAGCCTTCCCCCTGGTCTTCTGACAGTATTCTCTCCCTAGCAATGGGATTGTTCCTAGCATCAGTTTATCATCACCAGGGCTCTTTACTTTCTTTTTTTTTTTTTTTAAATATATTTTATTAAATTTTCCAACATTTAAAACACAAATTTACACTCATTCCAGCTTTTCCATATTGGTAACAGTATCCTTTGTAACAATCATATTTACATAAATTCTATTTCTATAAACCGTTATCCTGTTATACCATCGTTTAAATTATAATAATATCTACTCACCTACAATCATATTTTCATTGATATTATATATTTCTTATAGATTTTACATTATATATTATGCTTTTTACAACTTATACCTTAAGTTTTACGCTTATTCTCAAGCCAGGTATACCATCTACTCCAAATTGGGCTTTTTACTTTCTGCCTGGCAGGAAAAGGAAGGATTTTCTTTTGATTAGAGGAATATATTCCACCGGTACTCTTGATAATGCACAGAAGAAGATCTGTTTGTTGATGGATCAATAAATGTTTCTGGAAGAATACAACTTTTAAACATGAGTCACTTGCTCATCCAGGCAGAAGATGGAACAGTGCAACACTAAACTCTTCCCGCAGAGTTCAGAAGTTGTATTTTATTCAAAAAGAATTTAAATCCCAAACTATTAAAAGGAAGTTTTTTGTTTTTTTGTTTTTTTAATTTGATTTATATACCGCCCTTCTCCGGAGACTCAGGGCGGCTTACAATGCGTTAAGCAATAGCTTTCATACTTTTGTATATTTATACAAAGTCAGCTTATTGCCCCCACAAACTGAGTTCTCAATTTACCTACCTTAGAAAGGATGGAAGGCTGAGTCAACCTTGAGCCAGGTGAGATTCGAACTTACAGTCATTGCAGACAGTTGGTGTTAATCACAATGCTATCAGTCTGCTGAGCCACCAGAAGTTGAAGCACTTCTCTGCAGGGAATCATCTGATTGGTGCAAGGGTCTGCCACTCCCTCCTTCGGAAATTATTCCTTTGCGGTGTTGCGCAGCAGGTGGGAATTTGCAGCCCAGCAGCTCATCTGGGGTTCCTCCCACCCCGTGGAGTTGAGGCAAGGAAAGTGAGCACAGAATCTCCCTCAGCCATTGAATGTTATTGTGCTTAAAAAAAACAATAGCTGTAACAAGACATTGCAGTTGGGGTCTCCAAAGTTTACAGCCAGTGAAGTTTCCCACCTCGGGAAGACCCTCTGTTGAATCCCTAATGTCAGCTGCCAATCAGCTCGCATTTTGCAAGGCAGTCTTTGAGCAACTCACTTCTCCAGATTTATTGGGCCTACAGCAAGTTTAGCCAAGCTGGCTAGGAATTCTGCAGGCTTTGTTCAAAAAACCTCTGAAATGCACCAAGTTGAGGAAGGCTGTTTACTTCCCCACCCCTTCCTGCTTGATTAAAACACCTCTGCACCAATCTTCACCATAAGCTTAATCAGTATGTTCTTCCAGGCAGAGCATCTGGTTGGGGTATGACAAGCTGATGTGTGTGTGGTTTTTTCCCTGCATCATTTAAAAGCAAGAGCCTCTTTTTGGTGTTCAAAATGTTTTTCCTGATCATTGTTCTTCCTGTTGCATTTTACCCTTGGCATCAGCTGGGCTGGCTGCATATTTTCTTGGGCAGACTCTTAACTATTGCTTTAAAAAAAGCCTCCAGTGGTTGGAATATCCTTTCTTTAGCAGTCGTCCGAAGCACTTGGCCTGCTCACAAGAGGATATATGACAAGACGTCAAACAGCATCTGGGTAATCCTTTAAATTACGCCCCTGTGCTTCAACTGCCAGACATCTGAGCATTTCCACCTTGAGGGAATGGGATGGCACCCTGTTGAGAAAACTCACATCATTAGCAGGAATAAATGACCGCGGTCCCACTGTCTGCCTTTAGAATAGTTACGTCATACCAGTCATTAAACAGAAGCCTTTCTAAGTGGCTGTGGCTTCAGAGAGTGAGCTAAACAGTTGGTTAACTTATTGCCAAAGTGCTGTAACACTGGAGGTTCAAACGAAAACAGATCAAATGTTGTTTGATGGGCAGCAAAGAAACCAGGAATCAAAAACCTGTAAAATTTTACACATCTAGCTCTCGTACAACTGGTGTAAATAAGCAGAAATCTATTACTAGTTGCCTCGGTGCGCCCCAGTTTTTTCTTGTTTAGGTGGCAAATCCAGGGACTGAAGAACTGAAGACACAAGAAAATAATGGTGCTTCTTAGCCCTTCTAAATAAAGAATGGACACCCACCTTCCGAATCTGTACAGATGGTTTTTTGTCGGTGAAGAGTCGGTTCATTGCAGTGTTGCGAATGAATGTCACTGTAATTTAGATCACAACCTGTAATACAATCTTGTTTATGGTGGGAGCTCAGCTGGGTAGACTCAGTCATCAGGATCCCAAGATAAGAACGGATTAGGGTGGTGCCTGGGTTAGTTTGACTGCACTGAACCTGGATGTTCTTGCTCCAGAGCCAATAACATCTGGACCATTCTACTGCCTTGGCCTGAGGCTCATTAAATGTCTGTAAACGACGCATGGTTCAGACTGGCAATGTTTGTCTGTCAGTAGCACAGACCAACAGACAAACTCTTGGGACTCTTAGATCAGAAGGAGGCTTGGCCACCTTTTGTTCCAGGATGGAGCCTTCACGAGCCAAAGACTTGTTCTTGACTGTAGTGGGCTGTATAAATATATCAAATAAATACCGCAGTTGGAGAATGGACAAAGCAGCAGTTTAGCAACCCTTATTCAATGCTCTGGGATTCAATGGTGCTCTCCCTCCCTCCCTCCCTCCCTCCCCCTCCCCCTCTCTCTAAAAGATAGCTAAAAGATCTTGCTATCCCAACTGAAGAGGGGGCAGGAGCCCATCACTCGGAAAGTTTGCTACTGTCTCTGTTCCTTCTGCTGCTCAAGATTTTCTTGGCTGCAGATGTTTCAGGGAAAACAGATCCAGAAGATGGGGTTCTAGGGTTCCTGTGTGGACAACATGCCCAGAGGTGGCTTGGAGAAAAGAAGGTAGCTGGAGGTGTTCAGCAAATGCCCCGTTAGCTATCTGACAACATTTATCACGGTGGAAGTTCGAGAATACTACCGTACGTTCAGGGTTCGGATACAAATATTTCTATCCTGCCTATGCCAATTATCATTTTCTCCCTGAGTGAAATCTTTTCATGTTGTAGATGAAGGGGCTCAAGGCACCTTCCCCTGCAGCCATAATTTTCTTAGAAAAGTCCGATCCCACTTAAAGCAATTAAGACACACATACGCTCACACACAATCCTCTCCTTTTTAGCATCCCATTAATAATAAGATAATGAATTGAGAGCTGCAGGGTATAAAATCTCTGTTCACAGAGGAGCCCAGAAGGAGAGGATGGCGTTTCCCTCCCGCTGCATCTTAACTTTCCACCCTTCACAATTGGAGCATAATTCATTTTCCATGGTTCATCCAGGCTGCAACTTTTCTGGCAAGGTTTCAAGTAGATATCAACTGTTTTTCTTTCATAAAATTATTCAAGCAGTACCGAACCTTGTTTCAGGCACAGAACTGAAGTAATTGGGTAGTGATAGCAGAAATTGTTGGAATCAGTTTAGTTCATCACTTATACTCACAGTACACAAATGCAACCCACAGAGATCGCTAAGCCAAGGTGTGTTTGAACATGGCTTATTGAATAAACCACAGGGGTGCTGTATTTGATGTATTTGAACATGGCTTATTGAATAAACCATATGTTATAAATACCGATTCTTGGATTCGCACAATGTTTAGGCCAGAACTAAAGTCACACTAGGACTGCAGGAATCCAGTCACATCAACCCTCTTACATACCTGGGCGATGTTTCTGTATTCAGACTGATGTATGAAACCTCTCCCAGGTGGTTAATTGGGCACTTAAACCTTGATAGGCGCTCATTGTTTGGGAAGGCCACCATTACAACTCAGCTCAGAAGGAATGTGAACATTTGCAAGGCTTGGACTAAACGGCTCCTTAGGGGAAGCATCTCCTTCCTAGCACTTTTGTTTCCCCATTGGTTCCTCAGGCTGCCGTCTAGGGAGATGGGGGGGGTCCCGGTCAAGGCTTTCCAGCTGATGCCCTCCTTCCTTTTTTTTTTTTTTTTATGCGAGGAAGCCAGCTGAGAGCATTAACCCTGCAAAGGCATTTCATGCCAATCTTGTCAAGGCCGCGGCATTGACTGACAGAAGAATAAAGCACCTTAGTAGCCAAGGCCAGGGTTGATTTCCAGGAGGGGGAGGGGGGGTTGCCTGTTACTGGGGCAAGGAAAGGCAGATGAAGATCAGATTTACTTTGCTTACAGGGTATTCAAATGTTGTTAGATTGTTTTATGAAGTGATGATGAATCGCCTGAATCTTTCACAAGGTTTTCCCCAATGGCTGCTGCGAATGCGCCGCAGAGTTATTTTACGGTTCTGGAACAATCCCATAAGGGTTCCTGCCCTACCTGCAGCCGTAGCCCAGGTAGGGCTACTTCTCCAAAGGGAGAAGTGGGGTGGGGGTGGGGAACTGCCTGAGAAGCAAAGCAAGCGGAGCTTCCATTGCCCTTCCAGGATTTATTTTCTCTCTTTCCATTATCCTTCTCTTTCAATGCTGCAGTTAAAGCAGAAAAGTGTACCTGTTCTGGATTAGAGCCCTAGCTGAGCATAGCTGGTGGCAGGGAGCTATGAGGGAGCACCTAAGCGGCAGCCCCAAATTCCTCCTCCCTGAATTATGCAAGGTCAGAAGAAGCAAATACCAGAAGGGCGGATATAGGACCTTTTTGCTGGTGCACTTAGGGGGCAATTTTCTACCCAGCTAGCTAGAAGACAGTGTCACTGAATTCAGTGACATTTCCTTCTGAACAGGAAGGCTTTGGACCAGGGGTGAAATCCAGCAGATTCTGACAGGTTCTGGAGAACCGGTAGCGGAAATCCTGAGTAGTTCGGAGAACAGGCAAATACCACCTCTGGCTGGCCCCAGAGTGGGGTGGGAATGGAGATTTTGCAATATCCTTCCCCTGCCATGACCACCAAACCACACCACAACCACCAAGCCACGCCCACAGAACCGGTAGTAAAAAAATTTGGATTTCACCACTGCTTTGGATTCTGCCTTGACAGACAAGCTGAGCACAACGTCCTGTTTTGTCAAAAATGCACAGCTCATGTCTCTTCTTTGTTCTGAAGAAATTCATTCTATAAAAAGGGATACTAAAAATGAAACAAAACATAAATAAAAAGAAATACTATAGCAACTCTTTCTCAGCAAATGACTGTACAGTCATCCTTTGACATGCTTCCAAAAACTGGTCAACCAGACTAATTGTAAACCACACTGATACAGAGAACAAAAAATCCACCTGAGCTGAATGTCCAGAAAGATTTAATAATTGGTTTATGCTGGAAGCAAACGATTCACATTCCCGGTTAGAATCAGAAATCAGATCTTATTAAGCTTACTTTATAAAAGAAAGTTAAGATTCATCAAAAGGAGAATGAAAATAGTTTCTTTAAATAAATATAGGTAAAACATGAAAAGTTATCCAAATTAGTTTGATACATTAGACCCAAATGTAATGAAAGCAATGCAATATATAACATTTGGCTAATGTTTCAAATGCCATTAGACATGATCCAGCTCAAGTTAAATATTTTAAATTTCATATAATATGCTTGTAAAAATCTTGTATACACTTTTCAGTCAAAATGTACATTTGAATAAATAGCATTAGGATCAATAGGATTTTGATATAATTTTAAGCAATTCTTAGTTTATGCTCACTAGCACTTTAAATGAAAAAAGAAGTTCTGTATTTGATACTCCGAGTTTAGTTTCATCCAAGTGGCTCTGCCTGACTTCAAGTGGGGGGGACGAGGACAACCGTCATGCAAGACCAGGAGATTGGGGTGAGGGTGATCATTTGAGCTGGATTGGGGGAGGGAGTCAGACTGGGCCCCCGAAATGGCCCTTCCATCTTGAGGAGCCTCCAATGCAGGCGAGAGAGCTTTTCCTTCCTTACGGCCGGCTGTGTCCCCTCCGGACTCTCGGGGGGCAGACTCTGACCTTCTTTCTGGCAGGGCTGGCAGGGCTTAGGGAGGCATTCCTCAGTGGTGCCAACTGGCCCCGACTGCGGCTTCCTAGTTGGCAGGAGATGCTGCCTTAATCAACCCCATGGAAGGAGGAAGGCCCTTTGCTTGGTTTGGTTGCCTTGGATTTCCCTCGCCTCCTCCGTCCGCTCCTGCTCACATTCCCACCCAGAGGGCAGGGCTGCTCTCCTGCCTGCACAGGCCGAAGCAAAGCAAGACTTCATAGCCGGTTTCCAGTGCCTGGTGCTTTGATGCTTTTTAAAAGGGAGAAATTAGATTTGCTGAGTTAAGCCATGAGCGTCTCATTAAAAACGCCTCTTAATAGAGGTCAGCCAATTTACCCAAAGAAGAGATTTTCAGTGTAAGAAAACAAGCAAATCAGTTTTAGAACAATTTGGTCTAAAGCTTCAAAAAGAGCTGGAAATGAGACTTGGGGGATCTACCACAAACGAGGTGCGATGCCGCCAATTAAGCTCACATCCTTCAATCAGAAGGTGTTGACGTTATCTGTTTTCCCTTTTGCATTTTAATTCATGCTAAGTCATTTTGGATTGACCGTTTCGGGTCTGGTTTACCCATGACACGCATGCCAGCCTCCTTCCTTAGGGCAGAAGGTGAAAAAAGTCTACCACCCATTCAGCCCTGGGTGTCAGGATGGAGGTTGCAGCCAGAAGGCCTTCCCAGCCTCTGATGGCCGCTCAGCCGTGTGGCGCAAAGTCTGGTTCCAGCGAAACAGGTTTCCCACATTTCCCTCTTCCTGCTTTGGGGTCCTTTGCTGGCCGGACAGCCTTTCTCACCCTTAGCTAGGAGACTGATCCCTCTTAAAACTTCTTTATTCCTTTGAGTTTAAACCAATGGTCGCTGCATTGGAAAAAGGAAAAACACAAATTTCTAGAACATGTGCAAAAATAGCTGGAAATGCAGCCGTTTTCTCGCAAAGAAAGGCTACAGCAACGGTTAAAGAGATGTGGGAAGCTGATCTAGAGATATATGAAATCACGCACGGCCAGCGGTGGCTTTATCCAAAGCTAACCATTTTCAGTTGACTGTGGCTGTCAGCTTGGCTCAAACTGAACAGTGGACTGAGCTGTTGTTGCCAAGGTCACATCAGGTGCAGCTGATGCTAAATTATCATTCTGAACATACAAATCTTTGCCTCAATGGGAGTCAGCTTCCATCAGTTAATGTTGCCTAGGGGGAGCCCTGGACCCCCCTAAATCAGCACTTGGCCCGGCCCAGACAATCTCTCTCTCTCTCTCTCTCCCTCCCTCTCTCTCCCTCCCTCCCTCCCTCCCCCCCCTCTCTCAAGTTCATTCACTGAAGGAGACGCAGAAGTGAGAGAAGAGAACAACAGTGTCATACAGCATATTCACTGCCAGCAGCGGTCAGTCAGGATGGTTAAAAGAACAACAGCAACAGGACAGATTCATGGACAATTAGACCATCAGTGGCTATTACTGTGGATGGTGGGGGTGGTGACACTTTGTGAATCCTAGACCACAGGCCTTCAGTCTTGGTTTATGGGAAGTGCCATTGGAAGTTGGGTCTCACTCCCTAGTGCAGTCCAGAGCATGATGACCAACCCTCTTCCCTGAAGGTTACAGATTCTGATCCAACATGCTGGTCCAGGCTGGGTCAGTAGATGTTTTTCAACTTCTCCCCTTTCTTTCTCTGCACACGCCCATGGGGGGGGGGAGAGAGAGAGAGAAAGAGAGAGGGAGGGAGGGAGGGAGGGAGGGAGAGAGAGAGAGGGAGGGAGAGAGGAATGCTTTCTTGCAGCTTTCTTAATTTCCCTCAGTTGCAAAGACATTTTTCTTGTAATTTTATATCCATAAAAGGACTGAGGCATGTCTGTTCAGTGTCCATATTAGATTAAACTGGATATGAACAAGGTGTAATGTTTTTGAAAAACATCAGAAAAAGCAGGTTTTATTAAATTGTAAGTACTTTTTTTTTGGCTTGGAAAAGTATGCTTTTATTATTTCTTTTTCTTAGCCTTTAAATATTAATTTGACTCCCTGGGAGAATCTCGCAGTTCATACAATTCAAATGAATTTAATAGAGAAAGGTTTGGGATTTCCTTTTGAAGAAAGTCCACAGTACCCATTTACTAATGTAGTAACATTATAATAAAATAATAACTGAAGTGGATATTTTATCTAGCTTTTATGTTCAATTATTATTTTATTATTTAAAAAATATTATTTTAGGCCACCCTACATTTCACTGTGGCCCAGGCCTTTCTTGTGTGTTCAGGTTACAATTTCTTGGGTTTTATTTGTCGGTTTGGTAATCTCAGGATTTGAGTCCAACAATCAAAGCTGGACCTTCCTTTGATATCAAGCCAAATCAAGGCAGGGTCTATGGAGTTTCTTCAGCGGCCCCCTCTTCCTCCCCCCCCCTTAGCAGCCCACTGCTTGCTTCCTCCTTCCAAGAGCCAGCCTTACAGTTTCACCCAGTGCTGCACCAATTTCCCTCCTCTCACACCAATTTGAACATTTCAGTTAAATAAATAAATAAATAAATAAATAAATAAATAAATAAATAAATAAATATCCAATTCAATTTGGACATCAGAACAGACTTACACTCAGCCTCCCAAATAGAATTGATTTGCTAAATTTCAACCAATAAAAGTTACAAACAGAAAGTGTCCAAATTGTTCAAAACAATTTAGGTGTGTTTGATCTCTCGCTTGATTCTCACAACTGATTTGCTTGATTCTTAGAACTGGGCGTCATAAGGTCCACGGTGGATGGCTCCCATTACAGGAGTGGCTCTGGGTGCAAATAATGCCAGCACAAAAAGATGAGAAAATCTAGCTGTGTTTATGTGAAGTCACATGACCTGGACCTCCTGATGTATCTACAGAAGCCAAAAATCTTGAATTTCCTTCTTTCTCTCTGTTTTTTTTTCAGGGTTTCATTGCTTCTTGATTACTTCTTCATTGATTTATGGTCAAGGACAAAGGTCTTTAACAATGACTGTAAATGTGGATGAAATTAAAAGAAAAGTAGATGGAAATAGATTAAAAAAATAGAAAAATTTACAGAAATCTAGTTATAATGCTTCGTTGTCCTACATCTATGGAACATTTTCCATAGCCATCCTATGTTGACATACTCTATTCAAGGGATTGAGAAAAAAATATTGTAAAATGAAAGGAAGCTAAACTAGGAATATAGAACTAGAACTTAAAATATTGAATATAAAGAGTCTATTCATTTGTATGCTCTTACAAAACTATTTTTTTTAAAGGAAGCCTACAGTCAGTAGAATGAATCTTTTATTCAAAAAGTGTCTGTTTTGTTTCTTTATAATCTTGGCTCCCTATTTTTAGCAATTGATTCCTGCTTCTTAGGATTCCCTGATTTTCCTACCATAAAACCATTTAATATTTTTTTTGTGATGTGATGTATTCATGAAAGAATACCAGGGGACTTTAAAAGGCAAAGCAGCAGAAGTTTGTCTTATTTAAAATATAGCTGGCAATTTCAAAGATGAATTCTGAGAGTGGCCTCTTTTTCTAGCTGGCCAAACCAAACCAATTTTCATCTAATTTAAATAAGAGTATGTGAATTGAAAATTAAATTAAAAGGTGTGTGTTGTGTTGAGTTTCTCAGTAATGAGTTCCATGTTTTACCTTCGGGATATTTGGGAGCTGAGACTCTTTAGAGTTTCTATCTGCAAGCTTTGGGTTAAAATAATAATCCTCTGAGTTAGTCACCTATCACCTTACACTGATCTTCCACCACTGTTTAAAGCAGGAACACTTTCAGCCACGTCTGTAAGGGATTAAAGTTTCTGTGTAGCTGGAATGAAGACAGACAAGTCATTTTTCAGATAATTCACCTTTCTTGCTAGCAGCCCCGGGGCCTGTGGTCTTCAGGCTTATTTCTTTTCTTCTACGTTTGTCTCCATCAAAAGCAAAACCTGTTTACCAGATCTGGCAGTAAGATCAGTGGGCATAACTGCAGGCAACGAAGCCATTTACAGGACCCTCCTCAACTCTCTGAAAAGGAGGGGCCCACCTGGTTCTGGCTATCTAGGCTATCAAGAGGACAGGAAGTGATTTTAATTGCACCGTTTCCGGGCTGGTCCAGCCCCTGAGGCTATCACTACGGAAGGGGTTCTTCTGATCTTTCCGTGTGGCACTCCCGCTTCCTCCGCCTGGGGTCTCCAGACTGCAGTTCCCATCATTCCCAGCCATGGTGAAGAAATGCAGTTCCCACCTACCTGGAGGGGGCTTAGCTGCAGCAACCTTGGATCCTGCAAACAATGCATCTCTCCTGGCACAAAGACTTCTGCATGGTACCCAGTTTGCTGTAGGGAGGGTGGAGACCAGAGCTTAGTTGGGAGGGAGGGAAGTCCAAATCACGAGCATCTGAAAGGCTATTCCACCAGTTGGTAGCTACACCTCTTGAGATTATCAACAATGGCTGTAAGGTGTTTTTTCCTTTAATTCCCAGTCTAGCAATATCAATGGCAATTAGATGTATATACCGCTTCATAGTGCTTTACAGGCCTCTCTGAGTGGTTTACAGAGTCTCCCTCTTGCCCCCAACAATCTGGCTCCTCATTTTATTGACTTCGGAAGGACGGAAGGCTGAATTGACCTTGAGCCAGTCAGGATCGAACGCCTGGCTGCGGGCAGAATTAGCCTGCAATGCTGCATTCTCACCATCGCTGGGTTTCTTCCATCCATGGACAGGACTTGCCATGATCCCAGTTAGCTTTTTCAAGAACAAGGTCAGAGACTTTCTGTCACCCCTGAGTACCCACATGGGGGTCCCTTGGTTGACTGGACGCCAGAGATCGGCTTCTTTGAGCCTTGGTGGCGTAGCTGATTAAGCACTGTTACAGTGCACCCAGCTGCCTGCAATTAAAGTAAGTTCGAATCTCACCAGGCTCAAGGTTGACTCAGCCTTCCATCCTTTCTAAGGTAGGTGAAATGAGGACCCAGTTTGTGGGGGCAATAAGCTGACTTTGTATAAAATATACAAAAGTATGAAGGCTATTGCTTAACACATTGTAAGCCTCCCTGAGTCTCCGGAGAAGGGCGGCATATAAATAAAAAATAAAAGATAAAATAAATTGCTTGTTTAGGCAGGCCTAGGAAAAACAAAAGAGCACCTGTGGCTTCCAGGTTTTGTTTAGTATTGTTGTACTAATAATATTGGAAACTGCTCTCAAGCAAAGCAGCCCTTAGACCTATCCCAGGGCAGTCTCCAAGGGCCGGGTATAAAATAGTCATGGTGAGACTGAAGCCCCTTTTTTTACCTGTACATCTGTCTCGAGGGGGCAGGCCTTCAGCCACATCCTTGTATCCACCAGGTGGACCTTCGGATTCCCTCCCCGACCAATGGACACCTCTGAGGGATGGCTTCTGAAGTAAATAAATGAATATCAGAGGACATAAAAAACTGACTTTTAAGCTTTATGGCAAGGGTAAGGGGATCACAGCTCAACCATGGCTTTATAAGGACGAACTCTCTCTCTCTCTCTCTCTCTCTCTCTCTCTCTCTCTCTCTCTCTCTCTCTCTCTCCCTCCCTCCCTCCCTCCCTCCCTCCCTCCCTCTCTGTCACACACACACACACACACACACACACCATTAAACCTGTGGCAAACACAGCATGAGTGAGGGATAGATTGGAGTGATTCACAAGTTTCATGGCAGATAAATAAGAATCCTGCCTGCATGTGGGTGTGCTTGTTTAAGGATTGCTTTCATGAAGAGTTTATAAACCAGGATTTTATCAGTAAGCCTCCTTTGGAAAACTAGGCCAATCAATCTGTAGGAAAGAGAATATTTGGCAGGCTTTGGGTATGAAAAAGCATAACCTGAAAGGGAAGAATGAATGCAGTTTAATTAACACAATCTAATATTGTTACATTAAGCTAACTACATTAGACCCATCAGTCTGCTTCAATTTTTTCCACTAGCCTTCAGCATTATGAAAAAAGGAGGAGCTGAATTTCTACAGAATCCCCACGAGTTAAACTGTTTCTGAGGCTTCTTGGCCTGGAAAGATCAAGCGATTTTCTGTAATAATTGTTCCAGTGAAACTATGCCATGCAAAATGAAATCAGTAGTGCATGATAGCAACAGTGAATGTTCTTTGGAGTCATATCTTCTTCACATGATTTGGATTAAAAATCTTTATCCTTAATTTGGACTTTAATCTTTATCCTGTTGGTAAAGAAACATCTCAAGAACATCTCAAGAAACATGCTACATGCTTCAATCATAGTTGATAATATAACTAAAATTCAGTTTGAAGCCAGAGTGAAAAGTGCATACACCAAATATGAAAAATTGAACTGTGTCCTGAGTTCGTTCTTTACCTTCAAAGGTTATATATCAAAAGGATGTTATCTCAGTTTCATTTTTTAGGTAGGTGATACAAAACAAATACTCTGACCCTTTGTTTTCGTACAGGAGCCTAAGGTGGCATTCATTGCCTTCTCTTCCCAATTTAATTGTATGACTGTAGAAAGTTCAGCCAAAGGACAGGGACTAATGAGAATTGTTAATCACTCCGACAGCCACGTATTAATCCACCTCTCCGTATGGTTCTTTCTTCCAGGCTTCCCCAAAAAAATGAGCACGAGGGACAAACTTATTCAATTCCGGCATCCCATCTCCAGGTTTCCCATCGCCCGTCTTGCGATTTCTCAGCCTTCAAGGCAACCTTCCTCCCATTGAAGTGCACTTTTCATCTCTCTTCTCCTTCACTGCAAAAGGGATCCTGATCAGGGGTGGGTTCTATTTACCTTGACTATTGGTTCGCAATGGGGCCACACGCGCGCACTCGCTTCGCTTGCATGCGCTTGTGCAGACGCATTCTGATGACGTCGGGGTTGGTGGGTGGAGCCTCCCGCCAGTTTTACTACCGGTTCTATAGAACCGGGGGCAACCCACCACTGGTCCTGGTGTTGGGCTCCTAGCTGAACTTCAAAGAGATATCTGTCGCCCACATACATACCAAGTGCCTCTGTGTGCATCGTGGGCAGATATGGCTTTAAAAAGAGGTGGGGGCAGGGGGTAACCAGTTCAGGAGCTGCTATTTCCCCAACTTAATTTCACTGATGAAAGAGGAAAAGAAGGGCAAAATGAGAGCTTTCGATGAGTCCTGAAGAAAGCAACACGGCGGTTTGCAAACAGCCTACACGTTTGAAGCTTGTTTCAGTAGGAAGTTTATCTTTTTAAAGTCCTTTGAAAGAAAGAAGGTGTTGCTTTTTAAGGAAAAGTGCCAGTACAGCCCCTTTCAATAGGAACGATTCATGTAAGTTGTGTAAAACACAAGTGTTGCTTCTAGGGCACAGAAAGAACAGAATGCCAGGCAATTAACTAGGCCCAATTAAAGCGCCCTGGTGGTCTTTGCCGGCAAAGTGAAAGTGGCCAAGCATTCATTTTGTTGTCTGGTTCACAATTAGGAGCCACTGTTGTTGGCTCCTAAGATAAAGCAACTTTGAGCAAGACATTAGACAGTGGCGGCCTATTGATCATTTTCTTTCTGTTTCCATTTCTTTCTACATATTTTTTTCTATCTCTGTTGCTTTCTTTTTTCTCCAAAGAATTTAAGAGTATATATTCATGCGACTAAGCCCTCCTACGGTAGATCAGACTAGCAATTGACATGGTAGGTTTCCAACAGTGTGATCCAATGCTGTATGGAAGCCATGGGGTGGTGGAATGTGGTGCCGAGGGAAGGTCCTAAGAGCCATAGAGTTGGAAAACTAAACAATAATGACCTCCTGCTTCTGAGCAAGTGTGCTGAGAACAATCTGTGCATCACTAATATGAGCTTCAGATTTGCAAACAAGTACAAAGCAAACTTGATGCATCCCAGGTCCAAATACAGGCACCTCCAAGACTAGGACATAGTATGTCAGCGTGACCTTAAAGAGGCCATCATCACCCGGGCTATGTGAGGTGCTAAGTGTTGACCAGATCACAGGCTGTTCTGGTCAATCCTCAACCTGCACATGACAACCAACCAATGTCTTAACATCATTCAACATTGGCAAAGTGCAATTACTCTGCATTGGCAGAGTAATACTTGATGAAAAATTCTACCACTTGTAGGAACCTATTCTGAGAAGTGGATGCAGTCTGAAGGCAGTTTATGGCCCTTCTAAATCAGGACCCTCCCCCTTGTTGTTATCTGATGAGCTGAGCCTGATCAAAGACCAGGAAGGACTAGGGGAAAAAACCCACCACCTGAACATTTTTCCAACCTGCTCATTAGGGCATCCACAGTTGAACCTGACGTTTTACTGCAGATTCCTCAGCTACCAGTTTTGGATGCCCTCAACCTGGCTCCCTCTGCTGATGAGATCAAGAAAGGGATCTAGCAGGTGAACTCAAGTAAAGGAACAGGGCAGGATGGCATTCCTGCTGAGATTCAGAGCCACTAGGCCCAAGTACATAATTTGTTCTTGGAAGACAACTGGCTCACAGAGGAGATGTGTGGCAACCGTAGAGAGACACACAAGGCCCCCATCCTGGATCTCTATAAAAATAAAGGGAACAAATCATGTTGCAGACAGTATAGGGGTATTATTTATTAAATTTATATGTGGCCCATCTCACACTCACATAACTTTAGGCAGCTCACAGCATGATGAAAGATTACAACAGTAAAACAGTAAATGCTAAATGAAGAATTAGCCAAGATGATGGCAGCATGCAGTGAGGGTGAGGTGGGATCTTCTGTGTATTAACCAGCTCCAGAATGGCATAGCCCCATCCAGGCCCTAGGCTAACCGGCAGAGCCAGGTTTTAAGGCCCTTTCAGAAGACTCAGAGGGTGGGGGCTGATCTTACCTCAAAGGATACGATACAACAGAGTGGGAACCATGGCAGAAAAGGCTCTTCGCCTGAACTTCCCCAGCCAAAGTTCCTTGGCATGCCTCTTCTGCCACTGATGGTTCTTCATGGCTGTCCATCGCAGGCACGGTCATTGCTGCATTTTTCTGAATAGACTTCTCACTGCCTCAGAAAGAAACCTCTCATTGGTGCAGTGTGGCTTTTGGAGTACAGCAGACATTATATTCTCTGTGGGACAAGCCCAGGAAAGTGCACTGAGCAGAACAAACCTATTTACCTTGTTTGGCCAAGGCATTTGACACTGTAACACAGAGACTCTCTGGGCCATCCTGAGGCCTTTGGAACCCGAGGACATTTGTGATGTTGATTTAACTACTGCACGATGGAATAACAGGACAGGCTCTTTACGACAGCGATTCATCAGATGTGTTTGCCATTCCCAACGGGGTAAGACAGACTCACGTGCTGGCCCTGGTCCTAGTCAAGCTGTTCGCCTCTTGCACATTGTCAGGTGCTGTCCAGGGTCCTGAAGGAGGGGAGCGGACCTCAGGTAGCAACTGAATGGCTGTCACTTTGACCTTCACTGCTTGAATGCATGGACAAAGAGCCTCCATACAGTCCTTCAAGAAACCCTCTTTGCAGGTGACTTAAAAAAAAAAAATCACAACATGTTTTAGATTAAACCTGGAAACTCCAACATCTTTTAAGCTCTTTAAATAATTTCCTCCTGGAACCAAAAAACCAAGAAATAGTCTAATGTAGGCTAGACTTACATCTATTCTGTCCAGAATGTTTCCTAGTGAAGATAAATTCAGTTATTGCTTCTGAAATGCATGAAGATATTTTAGTGGCTTCATCTGTTTTGTTTTGTTTTGTTAACTTCACTTGTTTTTTCCAGAGTTCTACTCTTCAAATAAAAGTAAAAAATTATTTTTTGCAAGATTTTGCATTTTAAAGAAACGCTATCAGCACAAAGAAATCCATCCGGGTCTGAACTCATTAACTATGCTGCCACCTTTTGGGAATTGTTTAAACACTCCTCTCCCTCTCCCTCCCTCCCCCCTACTTCTGTAATAAATCATAATATTTACATACCAGTAACAATGGAATCATCTTATTTAAACTCCCATTGCAGCAATAATTGTCATAAATAATCACTGTACTTCCTGCAGCTTATCCCGATTCTCCTTTTCTGAACATAATTGGCTGTGATCTCCGACATCTTAGTAACAATCAAGCGGTTAACTCTGCAGCATAATGCAGGCATCAGTGCTTCCTGTTGCATCCTGTGCCAAGTTTCTGGATTTAATGGCGTAGTTGCTTAAATTTAAACCTTGCAATCCAGGGTTCTCTGAAATGACCACCCAACAGCTGGTTCCAGCCATGTTGACATTGATCAGGGCGGCATTTTTCTGCATTCTTATTGTATACATCCATATATTAGTGCGTTGCCTGAGTGGCAGATGTTTGTTTCCTTGTCTTAATATCTATGTAAAAAATATCAATAAATCTTAGATTACTGCTTATTCAACAAACATTATTACTATATTTTTAAAAATACTTGAAATGAAGTTATGTACTGTACTTTAATTTTAGCCAGGGTTTAATATTTTGGACATCCATATTCTTTTAAACAATATGCCTATTATATGGAAATTAATGATAAAAGAATGGAAATAGATCACCTATAGCCTTCATAAAGCTAAGAAATTAGTGTGAATATGTATGGCTCTGTTAGTCAGTGGATTGAAGACCTTATGGTGTTTGTTACCTATGAATGAATTGCCCTCATATAACTAATGGTTTTTTTTCCCTTGTTTCTTTTTTATTTCCCCATGTTTTCTTTTTCTAATCTATTTAATTAAATAAGTAAATGGCTTTGTAAGAAAATACCTAGGGCCAAAAATGACCCAACAGCATCATACTTGCGTAATGTTGAAAACACCGGGGTGGGGGGGGGTGGGGGGGCGCACTGTGTGAAAAGCCCTCCAGAATCTTAGTCCCTGGCCTGGACACTTAGTCTTAATGGGCCTCTTTAGCAGGAAAAGGAACCTGCCAGCCACCGTCTAAAGGAGCTGATCTTACAGCAGAATCGGGACTCATCCAATTCAGTCAGAAGAGAAAGACACAGCCTCTACCTGCTTCTCCATAGTACTGTAGAAATATGTCAAACCTAGGAAGAGAATACAACCTAGAGGTCATTTTGTGAAGAGTAATTACACAATGGGGACGCAAATTAGTCCCAGGTGAAGTAAGATTTATGCTGACTTACCTGATTCTAGCAAAAAAAAACAACAACAGTAGAATATATGAAGGGTCTGCTATACCTTGGTCTTAAGGGGAAAACGGGAACAGTAAAACTGTCATTGGAATATTTTTCAGCACTGCAACATTGGAGAAGCCAAATCAGAAGTACCCACGGAGGCCTGCGGTTTCCTTCTTATATCCTATTTAGGCAAATTTGTCCTTAGTGGCCATGGCTTGAAGACTGTTTCCGGAACACATAAAACATCTGCAACTTCTACTTAAGTGCTTACTTGCAAAGTGGAGGCACCGAGTAGAATTTTGTTGGTAGCAGCTCTGTGGGCAAACTTTCTCCAGAACCATCAATTTAAAACGACTTAAAAGAAAGCTAAA
This sequence comes from Pituophis catenifer annectens, assembly GCF_029215685.1. NCBI lineage: Eukaryota > Metazoa > Chordata > Lepidosauria > Squamata > Colubridae > Pituophis > Pituophis catenifer. The sequence goes on from NW_027256887.1 coordinate 284,315, forward strand.
ATGAAATTACTGGTTCCCAAGAGATTTACAACATATTGAATAATTGAAAAGAAAGGGGTTTCCCTAAAAAACATCCTGGAATTAAAGAACAGAACAGCCCCATGTAATTTTTCTCTTAGGATTTTTTTCCTAATTTCAGTCACTTGGCAAAACCAGCATGTGCTTAGTTTCTACTGTATTCTCTCTTTAAAGGCTAGCCTTTCCTCTAAAGTGACATTATAAACCATCTTTCTTCAAATACGTCTGCGAGAAAACCACCAAGCTCAGAGAGCACGAAGGACTCCATATTAATTCATATTATTTTCATAAGCTGGTTCTTTTTTTTTTTTAATTTGATTTATATGCCGCCTTTCTCCAGAGACTCAGGACAGCTTACAGTGCGTTAAGCAGTAGCCTTCATACTTTTGTATATTTTATACAAAGTCAGCTTATTGCCCCCACAAACTGGGTCCTCAATTTACGTACCTTAGAAAGGATGGAAGGCTGAGTCAACCTTGCGCCTGGCAAGATTCGAACTTACTTTAATTGCAGGCAGCTGGTGTTAAATTACAGTGCTTTAGTCTGCAGAGCTATCCAGGCTCCTTGTATTTGGCTATACAAGTAAGCTAACATTTACTGCTACTACAAATCCACATCTGCAAAGTATGAGTGGCAAATACATGCTGACTTTTGATAACAATCGATGAAGTACATCAACTTTTCCCCCTGCCGGAAAGGTGCTAAGGCTTCAGGTTTCTAGCAGGCTTCGTGGGACTAATGTGTCCCAGGAGGTTTAACCTGAAAGAGTGAATGGCTGGTTTTGACTGACCACAATAGCAAAGGCCACGGACTATCCGGACATTCAGGATATCATTGTCAGACTGAGGCTGAGGTTCTGCTCCCAGCGCAGAGGAGCCACTGTTGAGCTCAAGCATTCAAGGTTCCTCTGAGAGACCCTTGTGGATGTTCTGCTCCCGAAGAGGCTTCATAATGAGGCAATCTTTGACACCACACACCGAAACCACCCAGTCATGTTTCTGCAATAAAAAGGAGATGGGAAGAAAACGCATGTAAAACAACGACATGCTAATTAGAGTAATATGCAAATGGAGTAATTACGCTTCAAATTGGAGTAATTTTTCATTTGGAAATTATATCTAAGGAAAGAATAGATTCAATAAATGGAAGAACAGTATGTGGCTTTGCCTTTAAAAGAAATTATTTGGTTTATTTATGTAAGCAGTTATGTTACAAGATATTGAAAAGAGAAACATTAGATTTTTAAAAAAAGTAATAAACATTTATAGACTGGAATACTGCTGCACTGATATAGGCTGTGAAATTGGTAGGAGTTCTAGAAATTTCCTAAATAAAAAAATGGCACTTTTGACTTGGTTTTTTGTTTAAATGCTTCTTTTCTTCTCTTTATTTCAAATATTGGCTTCTCTAAGCTCTTGTCTTTCTTGTTCAAAATCTAATAAAATATTACAGAAAGAAAGAAAGAAAAGAAAGAAAGAAAGAAAAGAAAAAAGAAGAAAGAAAAGAAGAAAGAAGTTTGCTAAATGAACAAAAAGAAATTCCCATTGAGGAATTTGTTGAACTCTTCATGGCAAGATTGAGTGGAGTCTCCACAGCCTGCAACCAACCTGGACTGTGGCAAAGAGAGTCCATGAGGATGACGGTTATGGTGGCGGCAGAAGGCTGTGCCTTGGGGAAGGGACAGCTCTGAGAGTCTTACAAAGATCTTTATAGGCCTAATATTGGCTTGAAGTTATAGTGCATAAAAATGTAGTAAATAGGCTCATGGTTATTTTATTTTATTTTATTTTATTTTTGAGCAGAACTTTGTTTCAGTAAGGTAATAATTGAGGTCTCTGTTTTGATGTAGACTTACACTGAAAAAGAATCTTGGATTTAGAAAACAGGATTATGGGGGAAAAGGCTGAGCCATAAACATCCTCAATTTTTTTATACAGTGAAACTCTTTTTGGTAAAAACCCTCCTATTCATTTCTAAGGTTTTGATGACCAGTCTCCCTCAGAAATTTAGGCCGGGTTAGTTGGATCCTCCCATCTCTCCTTGCAGTTCTTCTTGCCTGTGATCCAAACACTGGGGACCAGTGGGGGAAGGGGGAGGAGGAGGGGGGGCGAGGAAGAGGGAGAATTACAATACTGTGCTTGAATTTAACCCAAGAGGTGAGAGTGGGCAGGTTGAGGTGACCTTGCTTCTCCTATCAGTGCATCTTTATTATCTATGGAAGTAAGAAATAAGAACATTTAATTCCATCCTAGACTGAGAACTGATCTGAAGAAAAATGCCCCTTTCCATCTCTTCAACTTTCTTAACATTCAGTATTTCATTCCCCCTTCAGAGAACATTTTAGTTCTCTGAGTTCCTTAGACTATTCAGTTCAAACACACATGGATATGCATATAAAGGAAAATAGTGATGGGTAATAAAGATCACATTTGATTTCTTCAGAAAGTTGCCCAAATGAAATCTTTTTCTTGGCCTGAAATCAGAACCCATCAAAGGTTGGGGCTGGTGACAAGAAGAAACATCTCATTTATGTTCTTCTGACATCAGAGATGGCTTCTCCCTGCCTTTTACAGAAGTATCCAGTTGCACCTGGAATGCAGGTACGATTTTAACCAGAGTTTTGATAGAAACGTCCTCCTAACAAAGGATGAAGCAGTTGGTCCATGAAGGAAAGAGTCAAGCAATAAGCACAGCTTACAATGTCTGCTTATTGGCTTAGGAGTATAGCAGCCTTTAATTGACATTTTCTGGGAAAAGGAATAATGTCTTTTTCTTTCAGTTGGAGACATAGGAACATTTTCCCAGACTTAAACATAAGCACGGAAGGACCAAATGTGAGCACAGCTCTGGTTGACTCATTCCTCCCAGGACCTCATTTGTCTCCTTTCCAAGAAGGTCAAGCTCTTGAGGAAGGGAGGAAGCCTGTCTCATACCTGCTTTTAGATGCCTTCAGAAAATTATATATTTTTCATTTTCTCATTGATGTCTGTCCACATGTGTGCCTGTAGCAAGCCGGCTACGTGGCTTTCTTAGGATTGTGCCAAAATCACCAAAATGGCTTTTCAGAAGCATTTTCCCCTCCCAAAGTCAACAGAGCCATCTTCCATCAACCCAGCAAATGGCCCCTCCACCCCAATGCCTCCCCAGGGCTGAGCCTCCTTCTCCTAATATTGTGTATGGCAAAAGCAGAATTCAGTGTTTTTCAAAGTTGGCAACTTTAAGCATGCTGGCTGAGGAATTCAGGGAACTGACGTTCACCCATTTTAAAGTTGCCAAGTTTGAAAAATGATTACTTCACTGCACCTATATCCTTTCTGGTTTTTTTTTTTTTTAAATCAAATTTGGAAACAAGATGGATTATTTTGAGCAGGAACAAGTTTTTTAAGTTACCTAGTCATTGGACTGCATAGAGACAGAGATTTATATATTCTACACAGAAGTTCATTGTACACATTGTAATTTGTGACATGTGTTTTCCCCCTCAAAATCGTTTGCAGTCTCTCCAAATGCACGCAAAGCATCACATACCAGCTGATCCACACAATTCTGTCGCTTAATTCTCCTTTCCAATTCAAGAGAGTGGCGATGTTCAATTTAGAACTTGTAATAGTTTCACATTTTCAGCATATTTTCTTTCCCAAATTATCTTCTTGTGCATGAAACTCATAGGGGGAATTTGTTGGCTCAGGAGGACAATTAACTGGTTTTCTGAATACGTTTATTAAGGTTCCCCATCATCTCCTGGAGAAAATTAAGATCCAGTGAAGGGGGATTTGGAGAAGTATCTACAGCTGCCTTGTTAACTTTGTGTGGATGTGTGTAGAGTATTAATGTTGCTGACTTGCAAGAGGTTTCTTGTGCCATGCATAGTCTATAATTACGCTTTGAACTACATCACCATACAGAAGAAATGGGACAGATAAATATTATTATTAAATTTGAACCTTATTAAAACTGAGATCCACACAGGGATTAAAAAGGGTTTGAGTTCTGAAAAGAAAAATTGATTGCTAGGTAGTTCTTGAACTTTCAGTGCTCCACAGCAGGTTGCAAATTGCAGGCATACAATCTCTGGAGGCCCTTGAACTAATTCCAAGTAATTAATTCAGATTTCTAGCAACAGCCACCCTTGGAGTCTAGGCATCTGCTCTTAATCTTGAGGATGCCAAAACGAGTGTCACAACATCATATACAAGGATGGAAGAGATGGAATTTGCACTGGGATATTGTGACACACATTTCATCCCTTGTACCCTGCTCTATGCGTGTATGTATTAGTGCTGTCCTAAGCCTCATTTTAAAGCTTCAATTCAACCGTAATTTAAACAAATCACCCTTTTAAATTGAATATGTGACTCAACATGAATTCAGCTCCACTGACTGACTAGGGTGCCTTCAAGCTGATTGAAAGGCACTTTTGTCTTTGTGCATCTCTATTTGCAATGAGTCGAATCAAATCTCCAAGGCAGTTTGATTCAACAGCTTGATTTGAAAACTTAAATAGGATTGAACTGACACTTGGATGAACAGCAGGTCTGAGCTGATGAGTCAAACTGAAATTACAAATTTGAATAATAAATCAGATTATTTTCTCCCCTCTACAATCTTCACCACTTTTTCCCTTATCTTTTTTGCTCAATTATTTATCACCATTTGCTTATCTATTCTTTATTTTTCTTTCTATTTTCCTTTCTCTCTTCCTTATTTTGCTTCTGTTAAACTTTTAGGTGGCTGAACTGCCATTCCACAGAATCAAATGTAAACTGCTGTGTCTTAATGAGCCCCCGCAGTAGACACTGCAGTCTTCACAACAGACTTCAAACAATCCTGTTGTGCCAGGCTTCAGGAAGAGACGCAACTCCCAGCTTCTTGTTTCCCAGGTGTATGCCAATGTGTGTGTGTGTATGTGTGTGTGTGTGTGTGTACATTTGCAGGACAGATTTTAAAAGATAAACTAAATCTTCAGAATCTTTCTCCAGGACTCCACAAGACATGTTCCTTCTGGCCACTGGCCAGATTAATAAAAGACTTAACAAATCTTTTTTCTCCTCAAGCTGAGCAAAGTTAGAATTTGCTAGGTTTTTCTTTTCCTCTTTTTTTTAAAAAAATAATTTTTAAATTGTTGATCAGATATATCAAACATTATAATAAATATACACTAGTATTTATAAAATTTAAAAACCACCATTTAGTATTATTTTTATTCTTTGTGCCTTTGAGCCAGTTTTTGACCATTACTGACTGCCTGAACAAGTCCCTGCAATTTTCATGGCAAGCTTTTTCAGAAGTGGCTTGCCATTGCCTGCTCACTAGGGCTGGGAGAGAGCGAACGGCCCGAGGTCACCTAGTTGGCTTCATGCCTAAGGTGGGACTAGAACTCACCGTCTCCTGGTTTCTAGCCTGCTGCCTTTGCCACGAGACCAATACGACTGTTCTTTATATGCTACCCGGAGATATCAAGGAATTGGATGGATCAAAACTGGATTAACTAAATAAGGGTTAAGAGAATAACGGAATATTAACAATAGCCGTGCCTTCCAATTAAATTATCATTTAATAATAACTGTATTATCATTTCTTATTATTGCAGATGAAATTTGGGTCTGTATATTGGATCAGCAAATCATTCTTCTCAGAAAGGTCTGGGCTTTTCTTTATCTCACGCAATATAAGGAAATAAAAGGGAACTCATATATCATTCATATTTTGACTTTCATTAGCTTCAAAATGTACAGATTGTCATGGCCTGCTACACTAAGGTATATTAGGAGTCAGCACTAAGTGGCTTTTTATTTGTTTAATCGCAAGTCTGTCTTGGCTGGAAATTAGGTATTTCTGAAATTTATTCAATAAAAAAGTTTAAAAGTTACGCCTGCTGGAAAACTCGGCAGTTGAAGAAGTTCAGCGGTTGGGCTTTTGAAATGCCCACTGTAGTGACCAGGTCTGATGGCAAAAATAAGGGGGCTATTTCTGACCAGAGATTGCTCAGGGGCCAGAAGGATTGCTTGCTCTTGGAGAAGAAACAAGGCCTGACTTTAGAGAAGAAAGTTTGCCAATGGAACGCTCTTCTTTGAGGAACATATTGGCAGAGTTTGTAAACCTGATTCCTTCAACAGCCTTGGTGGGTTGGCGAGAGTCCGGAGAGGAGTTTCAAATTGATATTCTGGTATTTCCAGATATGACCAAAAATAAAAGAAGTCCATCCAGGCCCCTCCTTCCTGTGAGTCTGTAGCCCCCCCCCCTTTTTTTTGCTTATTTTAAAACAGCCAATCAGAAAGTGCCCTTCCTGGCTAATGCTAGAACAGGGAAGTCTCAGTGAATCAGTTCTTTGGGGTAACCAAGATCAAACACAAACCAGCCAGTCCTCCAGCAATCCTTGGTGCTTGCAAAGGAGCTTCCCCTCTTTGCCAAGAAAACTCACAGCTGGAGTAAGAGTGAAGGATGAGCTGGGGAGATCAAATGCCTCCAGCCACAGTGTCATCTGAATGGGACGAGGCCAAAGTGTCTTGAAAAAAGTCACCTTATTATTTCCAGAGGCCCCAGAAAGTTTTCTGTCCCTCTGAAGTCGAGAGATACCAAATGAAAAGTAAATTCTTTTCATCCCTCTCCCTTCCCCCCAGCAGGGTTTGCCTGCCTTCTGTCTCCTTCTTGCCAGTTGGCAGTTTTCTGATCTTTGCTGACGTCATCAATTCAGTCCTTACTTGTTTCATGAAGCTCTTAACCGTAAGGAAGACACCCAATAAGCCATCATTACAAGTATATCATATACAAGTAAATGACAGGAACCGGAAATACCTGACAGGAGCAGCTGAAGGCAGCTCCTCGAGAGGCAAGGAATGCATCTCAGACTAATCCTGCCAACACAGCAGACATAACCACTGTAACATCTCCCCTTTTCATATTAAGACACCTATCACATATTAAAATTTTATAAAACCTTATTAAAACATTATAAAACCTTATTAACCTTATAACATTATAAAACGTTGTGAAACATGCAAAGTTCCGATGCAAGCAACTATAACATTACTCATTGGCAGCATTTTCCTCTGGACTCAAGGATGGTTCAGCTCTCTCTGCTTACAAAACAGTTCTTGTTTTTCACCCACTCAAGGTCCTTGATTCTCCACAATAGTTTAGCATCGTGTGTGAATTCTGGTAGTGTGCAAGGTCTCGTTTCTTGCATCTCTGCATTTGTGCATCCACAAATAGTTTTATTGGAGCAGATAGACTGTAACTGTACCAGGTGTGTTTTAGCCAAAGGCATGAGTGGTGATGTGCTGATAAACATACAACCGGCTCTGTTGGCTCCATTGCCACCCACATACCATGCTGCTGAAGAGTTGATTGGCACGCTGAAAATCGGGGCCCAGCTCTCCTCTCAACCGGCATGCAAAATTCCAGAAAATCGGCTTTTGCGAGCACACCAATGAGGGTAACCAGCAGCTTCAGAGTTTGGAGCACAAGGGAATTATTCATGACAGTAAGCTATGCCAATTAAGGCTGCCTTCTATTTGTATGTTCCTAAGAGGAGTTGCTTTACAGAGCTTCCTCTTCATACTAATAAATACCCTAAGCAACTTGTTCATCCTCACCCCGCAGACTTTAAAGGACGGAGCCATTTATCCCCTTCCCGTTGCTGATATCCGTTCCATATAAGCAGATTGCCTCTGGAGCTTTGGCTTCATTGTTTGTAGTGCATTAAATTTCCGAACCTTTCAGGCAAAGAAGTGGGGTGGGGGGAGGGGGAGATTTTCAGGTTTGGGAGACGTGAGTATTAAACTGGAACCGGATGCAGAAAAGAAAGAAAGCAAAATACAAACTCAGTCTCTTTGGGGTCCATTATAGATTTGTTTTAAGAACTTTTTATCAGCCACAATGGAAGTAAATTGATGGAGAAGAAAAATAATTGTAGACATCCAAGCCATGCAGCTGCCATATCATCTTAATGAAATGAAGAATCTGATTAAAGAATTAAACCTCCATTCTTCCACCAACTAACAGCGATCACTTTTAGAAAGCTTATTAATTGAACAAACAATAACTATCCAACAAACCAGTATATATGCCAAAGCAGTGTGGGCTTCAGGATAGGGAGCCCCAGCCTCATCGACAGAAACAACCACAATCAAGGAAATCAACGGCAGAGCTGACTTATATCCTAGCCGAAATGTTTTGCTGACTTCATGCATTCACTCACTCACTCACTCACTCACTTACTTGCTCCGCCTGGAAAAACAAATAATTCCATCCTGGTGATATCATGTAATTATAGGTCCCTCACTTGCTTTAATTGGCTAACAATGGGATATGCTAGGCACTGCATCTACACGGAAGCCAGGCCTGTCGAGCTGAAAGGTGCGAGGCTGGTGAGGAGGAGGGGGAGGGGGGGAGAGATTTGCAAGAGCCCCTGGCCTGGCCTGGCCTGATTTGTATTCTGCAAAGCTCTTAACAATCTGCTCTTTCTTTTTTCTCTTTGCCCCCGTTTTCAGGAACCACCTGACAAAACTCCTCTGCATTCTCAAAGAAGCATTTTCCCTTGTCTTTCAATCGCCCTTCAGGGAAATCTCCTTTCTACCTCAGCAGCCGCGTGTTCACTGGCCTGAACGAAACCTTGACCGTGCAGTCAATCCTTCTCTTTTCTCTGCTTGGCCTGCTTCTTCCTGATGGCCCCAGCACCAGAAGGCCCCAGCAGGGCCTGGCAGGCAGATGTTTGTAGTAAATCCATGAAAGGTTGCCATGAAGATGCAGCCTCTGGAGCAGTTTCCCTCTTCCTTTTCAAATATCCATAAATTATCAAATGCAGCAAGGGGCGTGTTTGACTCTGGTCCTTATTCATCATTTTTAACTGCCTTAAAAACATTTCAGAAGGAAAACCGACTACAATTCAAAAGTTCTGCCTCTGCTACAAAAGCCCGGATGCCAGAATCATCTTGGCATAGCTTGGCTGGTTGAAAAATCCCTCACTGAATTGTTTCTAAAAATATCCCATCCCTTAAGGTTAAAGATCTGTAAAAAAAAATGGTCTGTCCAAATTATAGGGAAATGTTGCAGATCCGTTCTTGGATTGTGCGCCGTTGTTGCTATTTCACACGTACACTAATACTGGTAATAGAATGCCCAGGGTGGATATTGAGTTCAAATCAATAAATCATTTTAAACAATTGTCAATAACATAACTTGATCTCATATTATTTCTGAAAGAATCAGTTCATTCTTTATTTGCTTGTTTGCTTTATAAACACTCCAATCTATACAACTCTGGATGGATTCTTTTATTTTCCTTTAGTAATTAATATTTAGCATTACCTTATGACATAATACCTCTCTACCCAATTTTTTAGGTTTTTTTTAACTCTTTAAATATGATGTTTTTTTTTAAAAAAAACAAATAATTTCACCCATCATCTCAAAAACAAAAATATTTTTGGTTGGCTGATAGGAAATATTTTCATCAATCTCAGTCTTCTTCATCAGATATTTGATTGATATATAAATATTATATATGACTTTAAAATATTAAAACTGATGAATTTGGAATCGACATAGATATGACACTTTGAGTCTGCTAAGAGACTGAAGGGCCGACTTTGGAACAGTTGTGGTTCAAAGCAATTGAACTTATCAGTGGACTCAAGGGGTAGATTTAGCTAAGAGAGAAAAGCCTCTGGCTGATTTTGGCTAATTTTTTTGGGGGGGGCAGGTGGAACTAAGCAGAGTCAGTCCCAATTAGGGTTAGATATTCAATTTAAGCATTCAAGTGGTAAAGTAGAAGATACACCGCTGGTTCATTTTTCATGATATACCAACCTGCAGGGTAGCCATCTATTATTTATTATTCTACTGGCTCTTTGCGAATGTAGCTGCATCTTGTGTACCTTAAAGTTCCAGTTCTTTCATTGCCGAGCAGTGGAATGTTTTAGAGAAACACCATCAGCAGTCCACTCCACCCCTATTCCTCTCTGCCTGTTTCCACTCAGATATCTCATAACAGAATCACATTCTCTCTCTCTCTCTCTCTCTCTCTCCCTCTCTCTCTCTCTCTCTCTCTGTGCGTGTGTGTGTGTAAAACAGGTTGGAGGGACATGGCAGGTCCTCTCATGCACCTTGTCCTTTGTGGCGTGCTTGCCAGCAGATTTATTGGGTTGTACAGCCTCCTCTGATCCAGAATCCATGGGACACCATGGATCCCTTGTGCTAGAAGTAAGTTATCTTTCCTGTTGACGTGGGCTTTGGCTCAGGGAGGGCCCATCCTTTGCCTTCCCTGAATGACTTCCAGCTCTTGTCACTTCTCCTTTGCTTTAAACCATTGCAATAGCAGCCAGGGTTGTTTTAGGAACAGCTGAAAGGAGACGCTAAATGTCTCTGAACTTCCTAGCTCTGCCAGGGAGGGAGGGAGGGAGAGAGAGAGAGGGAGGGAGGGAGGGAGAGAGAGAGAGGGAGGGAGAGGGAGGGAGAGGGAGAGGACGGGGGAGTCCTGCCATGGGGTGCATTTTTATCATTTCTTGTTTGAGAGAGCTTCAACGTGACCCTCGGCTCCTTCTTGGATGGATTTCCCTCCCGTTATTTTTGTAAGCTTTTGCAGCTTTGCTATTCACACCTTGTCCTTAAGGTCTGCTGCATAACCAGGGGTTCTATTCATGTAAATTTTCATTTATAAACTTATTTATACAGATGCTATTGAAACTGCCCACGATGACTTTCCATACTCAGAGGACCTGAATGAGAACCTGAAAATAAATGGCACCAATTCAGAACCAGGTTTTGAAATCTTACTGAGGAATTGAATGCAATATTTCATATTTGTAGAGGAGGTTGCTAAGGAGCATTTTGGGGAGAGGGTCCCCTCGAAGCTCCACCTGATTTTGTCTGTCCACACGGCACTTGCAACACATGCGTAAAATAACCAGGGAGGGCTTTGATCACCCCACAAGAGCCACCATCTTGCCTTCTTTTTCAAACCACAACTCTTGAGGTGGCCACATCTTTCTTCAGGCTTGGCTCTACCAAAACATCAGGCATTTTATGACTGTACACCTTACAGAAGAACAACTAGAATAATGTGATCCTAATTATTTTGGAAGATTTGAAGCACTTTTGAACACATCTGTGTAAAGATCCCATAACTCAGACATCTCTAGCATGTGCCTTTCTCTCCCAGCTGGCTAAAAAATATGTTAATTTTTGTTTATAATAGAACGGGCAGAAAATTAGTAGGTGTGCATTAATGTGTAAGGAAATACCTTGATCTTCAACTGACTTTTGTCAAACTTGGTTGGCAAGCAGATTATTTTGTAGAGGAAAGAAAGGATAATCACCGAGTTTTAAAAAGGAGCAGCTGATACGGCAAAGTTGAGGAAAAACCAGATAATTAGGTTTCTTCCTTTCCACAGAGATAAAGCAGCTGCTCATTTAGGCTGTTCCAGTTATATCACCCCTGCTTTACACGCAAAGGCAAAATAGCCCGTTATGTGTTGTTGTTCTTGGAGAAAAGCAATTAAGAAAGTGCTCCCAAAATAGAAGGCATCACCACAAGCTCAGCAAAATCATCTATAGCTTCTTTCCCCCGAAGACAGCATTCAGAATCGATCCGTCCCAGAAATAATGACTTTCCCTGCTGTTTACAGTAAAGCTGCAGGGTTTTCTGGACCTGCCAAACATTTGCTTTCTCTTGCAAAATGTTCATTTCAAGGCTTTGAAATGCTGGACCGTGAAGGCCTGAATTAATTCTGGTGGAACTCAAGGCTGGAAAGTAAAAGCTGTCTGGGGCACGGAGCCCTCCTAGGGAAGATTGGGTGGGGTGGGGGAAGAGGAGCCCCCCAACTAGAATGCTGGGTAAGATTTCAGGGCACCAAGACTCACACTTTTAGGAGGGATTTAGTTGTGTACCATGGCACCCCAGCAAATGATGGGTTCCCATCTCCTTGCCATTTTCCATCATGGGTGAAAGGTCACTGATGTCTAAAAAGTTCCAAGAGAACAAGAGGTGGAGCCCAAAGTCCTTAAGATCCAAAGCTGGTTGACCTTCCCCAAATACACTGGAAATGCTGACAAAATCCGATTGCCAAGGGGAGACCAAGTTGAAGAGAATGGAAAGAGGCAGGTGTTCCTGTCTTCACAGGCTCAGGGCTGACCTACTACGGAGCGGATGCTCAGCCTGTTGGATGTTCCTGAAGGCCACCATGCATGAAGGAAGGAAGGGGATGTCTCAGCCCCACTGAGGCACAGGCCTTCAGAGTATAGTCCCTGTGCATTAATGTCTCTGAGCTTGGAAGCAAGGAAGGGGTGCAGCTGTCAGTATTTAGATGGGAGACCTTGACAAAGAAATGTGGAGATAACTGATGAAGGGATACATGAGTTGTAACGAAAGGAAAAATGATAACTCAGTCCTGGAAAGAGAAAAGAGTGAGAAATAAAACACCCCCCTCCTTTCTATTTGGCATAAGATGGGGTGGAGGGAAATGCGGCCAGGATTCTAAGACCCTAGAATTATGCCCTACAACAATAAAGCAACATTCCTGGAATCCTTGAAGTGTCTGTTTTCTGGTTTGGCCTGCTCCAAAGGGTTGACAGCCTCTGGGGAACTCAAAGGATATAGGCCAGAATAGACACTGAAAAAAAAATGTATTAGAAGAAGTCAATGGCAAGCCCCTTCTGCATTCTTGCCAAGGCAATAACCATCCCGGTGTCAGTGAGTATTTTATATACGGGCATTCAAAGGAGGTCCCATTGATTAAGGGGGCCTATTTCCAAGAACCTGCATACATAGGTTGCCTCCTGCTGACTGGCTAATTCATAGAAAACAGGCAGATGCACAGGAAGGCAGTGACAGCTCGGTCTAATGGAGAAATTAAATTCTGTCATCTCAGTTGTTCTATCTAAGACAGTAATTAGAGGACATATTATGGTTTGAGTTCCAGGTTTAGGGTAAAATTAAAATTCAAGATTAATTTAAAATTCAATCCAAGAGTAGGATCATTTTACCACCGAAATCTTTCCTCATCAATCGATAAAAACCAGTGAGGTTGTGCCCCTGGAGCCCGATGGCTCAATTTTAGGGCTTGTTAAAGATGAACGTAAAAGAAAAGCCAGATAAGGGCTTCGACCCTCATCTCGCTCCTCTCTTTCCTTTCTCTGGCATTGGTGGGATATTCCAAAATATTCTCTTTTTTAGAGGAGAAGCAGATTTGATGGCCCATTCTCTGGTGCCAGGAACTGGGAAGGGAGGTCCACAGGCACTTGGACCAGGCAAGCGATTGTGTGTGTGTGTGTGTGTGTGTGTGTGTGTGTGTGTGTGTGTGTGTGTGTGGAATGAGGATTGCCCTTTTTGCTTCAGGACCTGTGAGTGGATCTGGAAAGAAGAACAGGGCCAGGGCAGCTGGTGAGAAGGTGAGGGATGGAAAAAGGGCAGAGCAGAGAAATGCAGGCGAAGAGATGGAAGGAGAAGAAAAGGGGAGAGAGAGTAAGCTGGAAGGAGGCGGAGAGCAGCTGGACAGGAAGCGAAATCTTGCAACTGTATTTCATGGGGGGTGGGGGGTGGGGGAATTGCACAGGCTAGCCAGGTAATAATATCAGGGGAGAGAGCTGGAATTTTATCTGCCACTCCTCCTCCCTGTCCTTGCTTGTATCCTTTGATCTTATCTTTTGGGAGGACAAACTCTCGCTTTTCTCAGAAGCTCTGGCACGGTGCGAACCTACATTATTAAAACTGTCCTCTGGTTGGCCCAGCGTTCCCCTTCTTGGGAAATGCAAAACAAACTCCCCCAGGAGAGGCTTAACTTCTCTGGCATTTATGGTCCTCCTGGGGTTGCTTTCTTTGTTTCACAACAATGGCTTTGCCCAATTTTGCCCGCAGACCACTTCTTTTTCTGCCGGTCGCTTTCATGAACCTTCAGGTTTCTTGCCAATGAATACTTCCTGTTCCTCTACATACACAATTCTTCCGCTTGTGCTGTTTTACGCAAAAGAGTGGCTATAATTCAGTATGAAGGCATAAGGCTGCAGGCTGATGGACATTTGCCTGAGAAGAGGCTCTTTTAATAAGATGTTAACCTTGACAGAACCAAACTGTTGGCTGCATCATGGAATATAGTTCTGGGGCGTTAAACCAATCATGAAACCAGCAGCCAGAAATGGCTGAGGGAGGTTCCTCCTCAGCTGGCAACAGAAAGCCCTTTACCTCAGCTTTGCCCCGTTTGGCTTCTCAATGGCCCAAAGGCCTCATTTTGGGGGCCCTGGCAGAGAAGGAGCTGCGTGCTCTCCTGGATGGCCTAGTTTATTTCAGAGTGCAGCTTCTCAAGCAAAGCATAGACCAGGGAGCATCCCCTCATTCTCCACTGGAGGGAGGGAGACAGAGCACCTCTCTCCATGAAAGGGGTGGCTGAGGGGCAAACAAGGGGCCGCAGCTGCCAACTTTATTTTTTTGACCTCTCCCCCCCTCATGGAAGCCCCTGAGATGAAGGCTCCTCCTAAAGCTTGCATCCACTTGTAATGGAAGCTACCACAAACACTGCAAAAAAATCTCACTGCAGTGGGATTTTATTGTAAAGGAAGGAAAGATGGACTTTCTCTCCCACCCAAATTGTTAAAGTCCCAACTAGCTAACATACTTATGAGTTACTCCAACATTCTGGGCTACCCTGGTTGAGGGCAAACACCTTGGGAGGACTAGCAAAGGTGTCCAATAGCTTACATGACTAGCTGGTAAGGTGAGGCCAGGGAAACCTCCTATTTTGAGGGGGAAAATATGCATTTTGAGACTAGCAATGTGCCTTCTCTCCTATTCAGCACTTATAAAAATTCATTGCAATAAAGGAAAACATGGCTAAGCCCATCTTATCCTAATGGAAAGGGCTGCAAAAGCCTGTCTCCTCTCTATGGATTTTTTTAAAAGAAACATTTTTTCATTTTGGAGCCCCACGGAAATTAATTTGACCCAGGAGCCAAATTAATCCCTGGCCAGGACTTGGATTGGAGGAATCCCAGGAAATCCCAAGGCTGGGGCTAGACTGGAAGTTGGAAAACTTCCCAGATGGCAACAGAAAAGCATTTCCAAGTCGCTGCCAAGAATTTCACATAGATTTCACCCGTAAGTAGAGTTCCCCAGGAGCCAAGCTCACTTCAAATGAAATTGTGTTTTATTCCCTAAACAAATGAAATGGAGCAAGCCAGATGTATGGCTTAAATCCGGTGCTGATAGCAGGGGCCTAGGTTGGCATCACAAGATAACTTTCTGGAGAAAACATGAATTCGATGCATAGCAATTGATATTCTATTTACCCCAAAGGGAAATTATTTATTGATCAATTAAATCCATACTAAATGCATACATCAAAAGATCAACACCAAGTTATACATCTTTGTTACTTTGCAACCAGCCTCAATCTGGGATGATCATGCCAGTTAGTTCCAGAACACGGCCACAAACTGATTCCCTACAACCAGCCGTATCCAATCATACCCTCACAACTACAGCTACAACACCCACAATTCATGACATGCATCCTTTCAATTGATAACCCCACCCCCCAAACTCTTTGCAACCTAATGGTCCTCACATTGTTATCACCTTTTCCTTGTGGCTCTAAGTCAGTGGCCCCCAACCATTCTGACATCAGGGACCAGTTCATAGAAGGCCATTTTTCCATGAACCGGGGGTTGGGGATGGGGGGAGGAGGAGTGCTCAACCTAGACCCCGTGCATGCACAGTTTTGCTCACCCACCACTCACCTCCAGCTGTGCAGCCCGGTTCTTAACAGGCCATGGATGGGTTACCAGTCCATGGTCCGGGGATTAGGGACCCTTGCTCTAAGTGGTCCTCCATAAACTATAGCCATATTGCTCTCCTAAACACAGCCAGGAACATATAGGTGAAGCACCTATATTAGCCGCCAGTTTGGATCTCTGTTGTTGTTGGCTTTGTACATTTTTATGTCACTTCTGCTGAGTTTTAAATGGGCCTCATCTGTGTGAAACTGCATGAATGCTGGTCCTGAACCATAACAAAGGCTTTGTTCATACCACCAATTACATGCTATGAATAACACTCCACTGTTTCCTCTCCCACAGTGCTGAGTTTTATTATCTCCACTTATAACTTTCCTTTATATCTTTGCCTGCGGAACAAAAGAAGCATGAGGTTCTGACTGGGTGCGTATCGGATGTCCCTCTGCGTCCTGCACCTTGTTCCTGAACCCTCCAGGGCTGATCCCTTCCTGGCCCAGGCAGGACCAGACAAGCAGATGCGAAACTGGAAAAAAAGTCCTTTACCGTCATGCCTGTAATTTTTAAAAAATACTCAGTTTCTACACATACACACCAGTTAATATACAGACAGTTTTCGTTTAGTGACTGCCTGGTACACAATGACCTTTTGCGGTGAGGAAAAAGTAACTTTGCAACCAATCATCACATTTGCAACCTTCACAGCTGGGTAAAGGAAAGGAAAGCTGAAGGGATGTTGTATGCACCATCATGGGTTTCACTTAGTAAATGCTTTGCTTAACAACCAAGTTGCCGGTCCCAATTGCAGTCACTAAATGAGGACTGCTTGCACTTGGCTGAAGTCACTTCCAGCTCCCAGAGTCACAAAGCTGAGTGAGGGCCTTAAGCAAAGCTTCTTTTGTCTTGCAAGGGAATAAAGTGCCTTGGAGAGAAAGATTTTCTTGAAACCTTGAATTTTCTGTAACTGTAAATCACAAAAGGATTGAAAACCAGGAGGATGATGATTTGATGATGGTAATGGCAATAATAATAATAATTGATGGAGAGGATTACAACAACAACAATATAACTGGCAAATTATGCTCAGGAAAAGACACAAATAGCAATTGTTCTTCCTTGCAATCTTTTGCCATTTTCCACCATAGAATCAGATGTCAGAAAAGGCATGTCAATCCCACCCAGCTTAGTTTCTCCCCTGACGGACATCAAAAGAGGCCCTTCAGATTCTGGTCTTAAGCAAAAAAGCTGCCTCTCTCGTCGGGCACAAAGTAAAGCTTCATTCCCATCAGACCTTTAAAAGCAGGAAAATCAGGACCGGCTCTCCCTCCCTTCCAGTTGCCGGGCTTACATCAAGTAGCAGTGACGGGTGTCATGATTTCTTTTTCCTGAGGATGGGTCACTGTCTTCAGTGTCCAGCTACACTGGGAACACCGGTGGAAAAGCCCACTCATCGCGGTGGAGAAGTGGCCGCGTGTCACCACATTGTCCGATCTCCAAATTAGGCTGATGTTTCCTTCTTTTTCATCTTGATGCAGCACCCCAGAAGGGCATTTGGGCATGAACAAACACTAAAATCATTACCCACTCAAGTATAGGCCTGGGTACCAGCTGTTTAACATCATTTTTTTTATTAAGTCTGTCCCCGGGGGAAACATACCAGATACCATCTCTTGCTCCCTCTTCCAAAATAGAGAATGTTCCGAAGAGCCTGACCTGATATATCCCACCATTGAGAGGATTGCCCCATAGGAAAGCGTTTCAAATATCCCATCTAAGGAATATATAATCAAGCAGTAAACCACAGCCCAGGAGTGAAATGCAGCAGGTTCTAACAGGTTCTGGAGAACCGGTAGCGGAAATTCTGAGTAGATCAGAGAACTGGCAAATACCGCCTCTGGCTGGCCCCAGAGTGGGGTGGGAATGGAGGTTTTGCAATATCCTTCCCCCAGGAGGGGAGGGTGCCTTTCCTGCTGCCTTGAAAGAGGCGGTAGTGAGGCCCCTCCTCAAGAAGCCTTCCCTGGACCCGGCTGAATTAGCCAACTATCGTCCAGTCTCCAACCTTCGTTTTGTGGCGAAGGTTGTTGAGAGCGTGGTGGCACGACAACTTCCCCGGCACCTGGATGAAGCTATCTATCTAGACCCGTACCAGTCGGGCTTCAGGCAGGGGTACAGCACAGAAACGGCATTGGTCGCGTTGGTGGATGATCTCTGGAGGGCTCGGGACAGGGGTTGTTCCTCTGTCCTAGTCCTATTAGATCTCTCAGCGGCTTTTGATACCATCGACCATGGTATCATGCTGCAGCGGTTGAGGGGGTTAGGAATAGGGGGCACCGTTTTGCGGTGGTTCTCCTCCTTCCTCTCCGACCGCTCGCAGTTCGTGTTGGCAGGGGGGCAGAGGTCGACCTCGAGGCGTCTCGCATGGGGAGTGCCGCAAGGGTCGGTCCTCTCGCCCCTCCTGTTCAACATTTATGTGAAGCCGCTGGGTGAGATCATCCGTGGTTTTGGAGTGAAGTGTCATCTGTACGCTGACGATACCCAGCTGTACATCTCCACCCCAGACCACCCCAACGATGCCCTTGATGTGATGTCCCGCTGCCTGGAGGCCGTGCGGGCCTGGATGGGGAGGAACAGGCTCAGACTCAACCCCTCCAAGACCGAGTGGCTGTGGCTTCCGGCGCCCCGATATAGTCAGCAGGTGCCATCGCTGACTATTGGGGGTGAATCTTTGCCCCCCACGGAGAGGGCTCGCAATCTGGGTGTCCTCCTGGATGCGCGGCTGTCTTTAGAAGAGCATATGACGGCCGTGGCCAGGGGGGCCTTTTATCAGGTTCGCCTGATTCGCCAGTTGCAGCCCTTTCTGGATCGGGACGCCCTGCGCACGGTCACTCATGCCCTTGTTACTTCCCGGTTGGACTATTGTAATGCTCTCTACATGGGGCTCCCCTTGAAGAGCACTCGGAGGCTCCAACTGGTCCAGAATGCGGCCGCGCGGGTGGTTATGGGCGCAACCCGTTATGCCCATGTGACACCCCTCCTGCGCGAGCTGCACTGGCTCCCGGTGGTCTTCCGGGTGCGATTCTAGGTGTTGGTTACCACCTTTAAAGCGCTCCATGGCATAGGACCCGGATACCTCCGAGACCGTCTTCTGCCACCAATAGCCTCCCACCGACCAGTTCGTTCCCACAGAGAGGGTCTCCTCAGGGTGCCGTCAGCCAAGTTATGTCGGCTGGCGACGCCCAGGGGGAGGGCCTTCTCTGTGGGAGCCCCAGCCCTGTGGAATGAACTGCCCCCGGAAATTCGTAAGATATCTGACCTCCGGGTGTTTCGCTGCGCATTGAAGACCCTGTTGTTCCGCCAGGCCGGACTATCAATACAATAGTTTTAAATTGGGGTATTTAAATTTATTGGGGTTTTAAATTTGAGCCATTTATTTAATTATTTTAAATTTTATATCATTGTTTTGTTTGTGTTTTTAAATAGGCTGTACACCGCCCTGAGTCCTTCGGGAGAAGGGCGGTATAGAAATAAAATTATTATTATTATTATTTATTATTATTAATGGAGGTTTTGCAGTATCCTTCCCCTGCCACACCCACCAAGCCACGCCCACAGAATAGGTAGGGAAAAATTTTGGATTTTACCCCTGCCACAGCCTCATCGAGGAGCCAGCAAGAACATGCCCACCAAAGTCATTAGTCTATAAAATGGGAGCAACCCCTCACCCACCAGCACCAATGATGTTACCTAGTTGGGTCATGCAAAGTCTGTGAGAAAACAACCGATCTCACAGAGCACCAGGGACCCCTCACTTCAACCCTGAACTACAAATATTCTCTTCTTCTGGGACATATCATCAGTAGAAAGGCCTTTGCATTCTTATCCTTTCAAGAGAGCGCTCTTTTAAGTGCATTAAAGCTTTTTTTATTGCAATTCCCAAACCATTCAGAGAACTTCTACATTGCTTTACTTTGGTCAGGCAAAATTGATTTTGCCGAGAATATTGTGGCCCAGAGGGTCAAGGGAGAATGGTCAAAAGAAGCCAAGATGGTGGCTGTGAAGGTGCAACCCCAGCTGTGGGTCAAAGCTGCCCTCTTGGCTTCTTTGGCCAGACCCTGCAGGACCCCCGTGATGGGGCCACCTTCTCTGTGAATGTTCTGCCCTCCAGAGCCCGTGAAGTCTGCCCCTCTGGGAGACGGGAGGGAGGGAGGGAGGGAGGGAGGAAGGCATGGTGGATTCTCTGGATCTTGATGGTGACCGACTGAGCAAGACAGCCACATTGTGCAGTTGTGTACATTTCCCATTTGTGTGGGTCCCAATGTCTTCTATTGCTATTTTTCTTCTGTTTTGGTGGCTTTGGTGGAATTTGGTTTCCAATTTCATTCATGACATTATTATGTGTTTACTAGAAGTGCTGCAGCAATTCAGGTGATGTATAAAGCAATTAAAGAGGTTATTGAGATTATATTTATTATTTATAATAATACATTTTGTGCCACTGTTTTTAGTGTCAGGTAGAAGATAATGTCAAAGCTGGTGGCTGCTCACTGCAGGGGGATAGTGGAGCATAATTTAAACCTTTCCTTGTTTCCTTCACGTTCCTGATAATAAGTGTTTTAATAATTCATGAATTTTATATTATCTGTAAGGATGTATTTCTCTGCAATAATGCAATACTTGGCAGCTTGTCAGATATGGTGCAGCTGAATAAAAAAGCACAAGATATAGGATAACTGCATCCATTTCCTTTTATTGCATTTTTACTATTTTATGATATTATAAAAGCTTGCCATAAAATTCACTAGAAGATTATTGGTTTATAGTGTAAACTAATAATATTTTAATATATTAGCATTTTGGAAGGTAATTATTTAGTGTTACAATGTTCAGATAAGTGTTAATTTTATCAGTGTTGAACACTGTACAATATCAATGTTTAGCTGCTACATTTCCTAATTGTATATATTTATATTATTTTAAAGCCCATTTTATGTATACTGTATTTCATGTACTTAGTATTTTATCCTTTCCTTCCTCTTAATCCCCTCATCCTTTGTGTTTTAAATATTTGATTTGAAATTGTAGAAAATGCTGGTCAGTGACTAAGGACTTGATTTCACTGTTTATTCAAAGTATTTAAATACTGTCCTTCATCAAAATCTAATATCAAGATTATTCCACATAATATCAGAGTGCAAAAACAGAACCCAAATAGACCACCTGACATGGATAAACATCTTCGGGTGTGTTTTAGCAGTGCTACATCCCTGTCTTTTGCTAAGTGTCTCTGTTGGTTCTGACCAAGCTATTGAAAAACGAGCACCTTGAATTCTTCTGTTGTTAGGTCACATTTAGGGGCAAGCCTGGCGTAACAATCATGGATCCGATTGCAGAATCAGGTTGACCACAACAGAGTGTCCAGCACTCGAGCAGAAGTAGAGAACTGTTTTAGATATAATTTGGAGCAATAGAGAACATTTCCTCCAGGTGTTTGGAGACTTTTATCATATCTCCTTGCACCTTTTTTGAAAGAAAAATCATACCCAGATCCTCCAAGTGGTCCTTGCAGGGCTAGGACAGATCACCTCTGACCAAGTGGTCGCTCTGGTCCCAAGAGGCATGGAGAGGGTGCCAAGGCTTTTCTGATGTAGAAAATTCCAGGCTCACAGCTGTGTGGTGTAGGGGGGTTCAAGGGTTGGACCAGGACTGGGGAAACCCACCCTCAGCTACCCTCAGGAGGGAGAAAGCCTCTGATGAGAGGATGCTGGGGGACTTTGGGCCCCTTCTCCCACACCTACCACCTCACAGGCTCTTCTGACTTGGGATGCCCACAAGGAGGCAGAGTAAGCAAGGCCTCTAAGAGGGACAGAGCCATTTCAAACTTTGGTTTACTGACTTTAGAATATTTTATTTGATAAACAGAACTATAATCCTTTTTGATATGACCTGCTTCTAAGCTGCCATATGGGAAGCAGAATGTCAGGGGTGCATATTTTGAAAATGGCAAGGAATATTACATTTGGTAGCTTGGGGCATTATTTTTATTACAAGGCATATTTTTCATTCCTATTAAGATATTCTGTTTTATTTGGAAGCTTTATATGCTGAGTTAATACTAAAATACAAAGTTGACTGATATGAGAAATGTTAATTGTGAGAATGAAAGATCTCTATCCTTATTTCAAGATTGTTCAAATTTTTTCCCCCGTAGTAATAAGTAGGTTGACCATTCTATGATGAGTCTATTTAATTATTGGAAAAAGCACCCAGGTTGGATAATATAAAGACTTACTCTCACTAGGCACTCCTTATATCGCTCTGTAATTGGGAAATAATTATAGATATTGTAAGCTTTTGGCAAGGATAGTGTATATGCAGCATTCTGGACCACTTGAAGTGCTGTAGAAATATTTAGAAACTGTACTCCTTACAGACCACTGTAGACTAGACACCCTCAAAATTATTTCCTTTTTCCTATAAAAGGCTATGGAATTTCTCTGAGTGTTATAAAGCAGGACTAAGAAGAATGTCAGGCTCTTTCTCCTTATGTCTTTTCTGAGAAAAGCAATCAGGTGTCGAAGGTTTGAATGTTTTATTATCAAGCAATGCCAGCTGACTCGAAGGGAAGTTTTGATATGGTTTTTTTTCTGCTAGACTTACCTTTCAAAACCACTTCTACATTTCCCAAGTATTTCAACTTAACTTTAAATCATATCATTTGGAACAGATTCCTGAGTTTGGACTATCGAGGTAACGAGAAAGAGGAATCCTCTCTGAAACTATTAGGCAGTCATGGCCCTGTCTTGTTGGCATTGTAGTTTGCCCTGGTTCTCGCTTTGTGGAAAGGATGCCGGTTTTCTTAAGATGGACATTTGCACATCCTGATTATGAAGTACTTGGATATTCTCATTCTAAAGAGCCAACATGGCAAATTATTGTCAGCATCTATTGTCACCCTATTTAAATAACACTCAAGAAAAGAATTTTGCCTTTTTTTGGGGGGGGGAGGGGCTGATTTTGTACACAGTAGACAGTTTTCTTCTTCTCAAGCAACAGGCAGGTATCCAAGCTTTTTGTTATGTTGCTGTTCAGGCAGGGTCTACAACAACTCACTGCAGCCAACTTGCCACGGCCAATTAATCGCGCAACAACTCACTACAGGATATAAGTTACACTAATATCGAAAAAATAATGGAATAGAATCATTAAAGAAAGGATGCCAAAGGAGGGACAAAATGAAATGAAAATGACCAAAATTAAAATATTTTTTAAAAAATTATTTTAAATAATTAAATTGGATTGTTAAAATTGTTCTGCAGCAAGTTGGTCATGTCAAGTTGTCCCACATTGAGTTGGCCATGGTGAGTCAACTGCCATGAGTTGTCCCGATCAGGTGATCCGTCTTCTAAAAACTCCACTCTGTGTCTTAAAGCACCAATAAAGGGAGATGCTAAACTGCTTGGCAGATTGGATTAATGGGCAGTTGTCCTTTGCTCTGAATCACACCAGATGCTTTTTCTGCTTTCTCCCTCCACTTTTTGGCCTGTCTTACTTAAGAGGAAGACTGAAAGAGAAAACAGGAAAAAATGATTTTTTGCTTCAGTAAGTATTCCAGGAAATGCAAAAAACAAGTGCTTTAGTTTCCTGGAAGACAGATCAATGGCCAACCAGTCCTTGAACATGCAACGGACGCAGCCTCAGAGTCCATCAAGGCTTCCTAATGCATTTTTGTGCGCTGTACTCAGACAGAATTTATTTGGGGGAAGATTAAAATCTAATATGTGCGTATTAGCCACAAGACCCTGGGTTGCTGCACTGCACTGGAGCCTCAGAACTTAGATAGTTCTCAGAGAGACAGGATCCCAGGAAGTTTTTGGCTGTCCCTAATGAAACAAATAGAAGAGGAATCCTATCATGTATCCCACAAAACCACCCCCAGGCCCCCAACCTTACCTCATCCCAATCCTTGGGGAAAGAACCAGTTCTATGGGGCTAAATTTGGATGGGATGAGGGGAGAGTTTTCCATGGGGCAGAAGCTACTCTGGAAAAGGCATGCCTCCAAGAAAACTGAGCTCAGATGTGTGTTGGTCACTTCCCAAGGACTTGTCCAGCTGGAGCCCAACTGTACTTCAGTGACTTTGTCTGTTAGATGCTGAGGATGTTCCTCAAAGCAGCCCTGAAAAGGATCCCCTACCTTCTCTTTATCCACCAGGAGCCTGGTCGCCTGAAACAGGGCCACCAGTTGGCCATCTGCAGATGCAACATGAATCGTGAAGTGGCTTCTCTTTGCTGTTGCTTAATGAAGGTTCTTGTGATGGGTTAGCTTCACTCTTCATCCTTCACCTGTGGGACTCCTGGCAGCTCTTGCGTGGCTTCATCTCCTCAGTAAACCATGATGATCTCTAAGTTCCGCGATCACAGAGGAACCTCACCAGCACATAATGGTCCAGGGCACCTGCAACATGGGGCGGCATGTGACAAGGCCCCCGGGCCAATCAACATGGGCCTCTTGACAATGTTAAAATGATATCAAAATGACATAAAACAGTAACAACATTATTATTAAAGCAATATACAACAAATGCAAATAATAATAATAATAATAATAATAATAATAATAATAATAATAATAATAATAATAATAATCTTGTGAGACCAAGGATTCTGTTCCTCAACAAACAAATCCCAGATAAAGCTTCTCTTCCCTTCCATTTCTGATATCAGAAGAAAGCAGGAAAAAGAGAGAGAAAAATAACAATCCTGCTGATTACAACTAGAAAGACGGATGCCTTGGAAATGCAAGGGCTTAATTTGAGTTTTTAGAAGCTACATCACTGCTCTTTTGAGTAAACAGAGGCCGATATTCCTCTCTTTATTCTTTGACTTTGTTTACTAGCTGTTTATTTTTCAGGAACCCTGCCTCTTCAGATGATTGCTTAGATTATTTTCATTTTAGGGGGATGAGAAAATTGAAGGCAATTCTTCTCCAAGCAAAACAAAGATGGAATTTTCAATCTTCTTCCTTTCCATCATTATTTTAAGAAAGGGCTGGAACTAAGCAAATATTAGGGTAACCGAATGGGTTTCTCTTCCCCTGTGGCTTAAGGGAAAGCTGCCTTTTATTTTAAACATCTTCTCTGAACTGAAGCTCGTTTCCCAGTCTGCTTTTTGTGTTCAGAGGCTGTGGGGCAGCTTGTTTCTTTTCCTACTTTGAATCGAAAGCTGTTTTCATGAAATAGTTTTATAATATCAAGAGATAATTAGGCCAGTGATAATGGCCTAGATTTATATAACACTGTGTTGGAGAGTAGAATTGTGTTTGCCACAAAGATGCGTTCCAAACCGGCCCTGCCTATAGAATGAACCTACTCCCAAGGATGAGCGTTTCATGGCTTGGGAAGGGAACAAGAGGAAGAGGGGAGGGGTCCATCCGCCTCAATGAAATACGTACAGACGCACCTTGTGGGGACTAAGAAATGAGGTGAAACCACATGGACTCTTCTGAGCTGTAGTTTAATCGAGAGACACGGCATAAGAAGGAACTGTTGCTGAACCGACACGAAGAGCTCAGTGTATGAAGTGGAGGAAGTAAAGTTCCTCTCTGAATGGAAAACGGATTATGGCAGCTTATTAGCCAAAGTCTCTCTGATAAAAGAAGACATTGACCAGGGGCATTTATGAGATATGAGCGTAACAGGCTTTCCCCCCAAATACCCGACAATTCCTGTTTGTTTTCCAACCCCCCCAAGGCCTCGAATTCAGTGAAGTAAATCAGATCGCAGTTCCAAGTCATTTGCCAAAAGTTAACCGACTGAATATGGCTCTGATAAGGATTAAATACGTATATTTAAACTAAAAAGAAACGTACAAGCTCTCAGAAGCTCTCAGTGCAGAGAGTGCCAAAAGGCTGGGGGTGGGGGTGGGGAGCCTTTTTTCAGTGGTCCTGACTCAAAATGAAATGGATTGAACCCGGCAAGTCTTCCTCCTCTTCAGCCCATCTTCCCCAAAGGGGAGACAGGAGAGCAGCATAGCAGCATCTTAGGGATTATTGCAAAGAATGTGGACGTACCTGAAGTGCTTTTGGCATTAAAAAAAACCCAAAAAACCCACTATAAAGTTATTTTTTAAAATATTCCAAGACCTACTTGGAGAAGCTGAGCACACCATGAATAATGACAGCACATATAAAGCCAGAATTGTCCTTCACGATGGACTCCAAGTGATGTCATTGATTCCCCTTTGTGCACTTTTCTTGGTACCAATATGGGAAGTGACAGTCACTTCTCGTGCCTCTTCTAGTGCTGAGGTCTCCCAGGGATTTCCCCTTGACAGTCTGCTCCTGCTTCTCTTGTTGAAATCTGACAAGGTCAGCTGCAAAATCATCCCGCCTCAGTCCCTTTCTTTGTCTGACAGGATTACCCCGAAGAGCTCATTCAACCAAAGTGTCACCGTTCAGCCGTGCAGCATGGGTCTTTAGCACATGTGGGAATGATAATAACATTCAGATGCTTTGGAGTTGTGCTTGGATGGCACAGGGCACATTTCCTACCCTAAATGCGATCTTGTTCCTACCGGTCGAGATCCCTCCCTTCAGCTGACTTGGGAATTGCTGCCTATTCACATTGGGCAAAATGTGAAAATGGATCTTATTTCTAGCTACTTGTTATTAAAATAATGCCTAAGCACTTATCCCGCTGTTCAACATTTGGCTTTCATTATTATAGTTGGAAACAAATAGGAATTTTAGAGGGTTCTTTTAAGCAGGTAATTTCACATTTGTTCTTTTTTTTTTCCCTCCTGCATGTAGCAGAAAATATAAGCGTAATTTATGGGCAGCTCTGCAGAACTAAATTTCAGCCTGCAAAGTTTCCAGAAGGAAATAATCCATCAGTCTTCATCGCTTAAATTCCATTTCATTTATTACATTAATGAAATTGTAAGCAAATATTGAAAAGTCTGTGTTGGACTGAACTAGATCCAAAAATGCCAGATTTCTAAGATATTTATATGTATGTGTAAGTGATGAGAGTGAGAGAGAGAAAGAGAGAGAGAGAGAGAGAGAGGTGGGGGGGAGAGAAAATTTGGACAATATGTGCTGCTATGATCAATTCTTGTATGCATATTTGATTGTTCCTCAGCCATTTAAAGACCCAGTTTGATGTTCATTAGGCTAGAAACCAGCAGATCATTAGTTTAATCCCCCTTCAGGCACAAAGCCAACTGGGTGACCTTGGGCCAGTCACTCCCTCTCAGCCCAGGAAGCAGGCAAGGGCAAACAGCTTCTGAAAAGCCTTGCCAAGAAAACCACAGGGACTTATCCAGTTGCCAGAAGTCAGCACTGACCCACTAGAAAGAAAGAAAGAAAGAAAGAAAGAAAGAAAGAAAGAAAGAAAGAAAGAAAGAAAGAAAGAAAGAAAGAAAGAAAGAAAGAATTTAAAAGAATAAGATTAATCTATTACCAAAAATATCTGGTGTTCTACACATTCCTTTAAAAAGATCATTATTTTGTCAATTTTTTGAATAAAAAGTATATATTATACTGAAATCTTGGACATTCGAGAAGGCATCACACAAGTCAAGATGAAAGCCACAAACCTACCCACATGTGTAAAAAAGAGTGAATGAAAATACAAATTTGTTAAAGTCATTAATCAAATCCTTTAGTCCAAGAAGCAGCTGCAATATATAAAGGTAAAAGTTTTCCTGTCCAATCATGTGCGACTCAGGGGTGGGGGTTTCTTAGTCCAAGGGGCTAGCATTGTCCGAAGACATTTTCCGTGGTCATGTGGCCAGCATGGCTTTACGTGGAGGCACAGCGAACACACCGAAGTCCCACCAAAGTGGTTCCTACTGGCATTTGCATGCTTTCGAATCGCTGGGTGGGCAGGAGGTGGGGCAAGGAACGGGAGCTCACCCCACCATAAGCACATTTTCTCCATAAGTGATGTACATAAGCCATGTATGTGATCTTTGCTTGTTGAGATTGCCTTCTTCCTAGAATTGATGGATAGACAGGCAGACAGACAGACAGACAGACAGACAGACAGAGTTCTCCTACATTTTTGACTCCCCCATTGAAGGAGCCTTAGAAACCTGCTGGGGCTCCATTCAGCAAAGGAAAAGAGAGGGAAGGGAGTCAGCAATGCAGTTGGACTTAATTTCTGATGAGAAAAACAAGGAGGAAATTAGCGCTTACCCTTGATCTATGGGGAAAACTCTCTTCTGGAAAGGACATTATATTAATAGCTCCTAACTGATCTGGTTCACGGAAATAATTTATTATGCCCCTTTCTGCTCACTTATATGCTCCTCCTACCCAGTGAATACTTCCTTTGAATTCAGGTAGTTCCAAGCTTCATTTATTTGGGGAGCCTAAGTTTCCAGAAAGTTTAAGATAGAAGCTGACATGTTTGGTCATTCACTACAAATCACCAGAGATCTAGAAGACAAAGTGATTTAGATGTTTAAACATGGTTTACTCTGCATTGCTTGGCTCCTGTCAACTACTTGGACACATTCATGGCCTGTTCTAACCTAGAATGGGCAGAACTGATTTGCCCCTCCCTCCCTCCCTCCCTCCCTCCCTCCCTCCCTGTGTGTGTGTGTGTGTGTGTGTGTGTGTGTGTGTGTGTGTGTGTTTGTTTGTTTGTTCAATGTCAAGATCCAGCCCTGGAATTCTCTGGTGGCCTCCGATCCAAGGCCAAGCTGGCTGAGCATTTTCAAGACAGGTCAAATTCGGCAAAGTGCTGCCATCTAGCTGACAAAATATGAATAATATTAAAAGCTTACATACATATAGCTATGTCACAAATACAACGCTATACAAGGTAGTCTCCGGCTTACGAAGCAAAGCAAACCACTTTCAAACATATTGTTCATTTAACAATAGTCCAGAATTATGGTGGCCTCAGAAAGGGTGCTTTGTTCGCTTTGTTCTCGCCCTGCAGTCCTCACCTGAGCACACTGAGCCTCTGCTTGGGGCTTGAACCCTCCCCCCTCCCCCCCCGAGACAGGAGGGAGCCGAGCTCCACGCAGAGGGTCCTCACACTGAGGGGAGGAGCTCAGAGTGAATTTGGCTGGTGGGGGAGGCCCTGGGAGGCCTGGTGCAGACCCCAAGGTAGTGAAAATCCGGCTTGGGTTTCAGCAAGGGGGACTTTCAGCTCCTGAGGATTTCATCCCAGGGCCGCCTCACTCCACTAGGGTCTCCCCCCACTCCTTAGCTGGGACTCTGTCCACTTACCAACCTACACCATTGCCTAACCTCCACAACTGGGAATGCCATGACTGCGGTTGTTGAAAGTAGCAGTCGGGTGAACTTCACTCAATGTCCGAGATTCTAGTTCCAACTATGGTCATAAGTTGAGGACTACCTGTGTATCATACATATTGCTGGCCAAACTTTTAAAGGACTGACACACACACACACACACACACACACAATACTAAGTAATAATTCACATTATTACCCACCATAATTTTTTTAAATTTGTCAAATATGTGCAAGATAGCAGGTATAGGTATAAACATAAACATAAACAAAGGAAGTATGTACAGATAAATGGGGACAGTAGGACAGGGATGGTAGGCCTGCTGGTGCGCTTATGCACGCCCCCTTTATGGGCCTCTTAGGAATAGGATGAGGTCCACGGTAGACAGTTTGAGGTTGAAGCTGTGAGGGTTTGTAACAACGGAGTCGGGTAGAGCATTCCAGGCATTGACCACTCTGTTGCTGAAGTCTCATTTTCTGCAATCGAGTTTGGAGTGGTTTACCTTGAGTTTGTATCGATTGTTTGCCCGTGTATTATTGCGGTTGAAGCTGAAGTAGTCATTGACTGAATTAAGCTGATTTAAAATGAACGGTTGAAGATCTTAGGAGAGCCACCACTTCCTTGAGTCTAACCAAGGCAGATGTGCTCCATGCGGGGCTTCATTCAAAGAGAGCGAGGCGGATTTTAACCCAAGTGGTGTTTTCAGAGCTGATAAAGAGGCATGAAAATATTTTTCACTGAACCTATTTTATCAGAGTTGATTCAGAAATGATTTCTTCCATTCAAGCCTCAAACAAGATTTGAATCTGTTTCTCATGAGATAAAACATATAAAATCACAAAATCACGAGCTGAAATTGCCAGCTGAAATCAATGGCTTTGTCTCAAGTGAGAAGCAGCTTCTAAGAGGAGCACGAAGGCTCAGACCTCGGTCCTTCTCCTTAGATGACTTTTTTCTCAGGCAATCAGAAGTATAGAAGTTTTGAAGAATCAAGTATTTGAAGAAGCGATTTCAAATACTGAGGAAGGGCAATAATCCTTTCCCCACCATTTATGTACTCTAAATGACAGCCTTGATCTTCTGAAATCATTTCAAATATGACCCACAATGTGTGCATGCACTTGTGCGTGTGTGTGTGTGTGTGTGTGCGTGTGTGTGCAGGAAACGTTATTGTGGTGCAGGTATCACCACTTCGGGATCAGTGATAGGCATATGGAGCCTGGTAAGGGCAGACTTCGGCAAAGACCTAAAGAAGATTTGGACATTAATTGATATTGATTGTTTTTTATTTTGCTTGGCAAGACCGTCCTATCCCGCAGCTGGTTCCCAAAGGTTGAGGCTGAAGATGCTTCTGTCCCCTTTTAAGCAGCAGAGAATTCTGAAGTTGGGTGGAGTGCCTCACCATTACGAAGGTATTCTGCTTTCAATGTGAAAGTGTTAAAACCTCTGCAACTTTTTAGTTGGCAAGTGGCCAATTCACGTGGTAATTTAATTCAGACCAATCTTTGTGAAAGACTGAAGAATGAGTGTCTGAATCTTTTCAGAAAACGTTTTGGGAGCTAAGTGGTGTTTCATAAAGGCTCAAGGCTTCCAAATGTTCATAATGTTGTCCATCTTTCTAAATGATGTGCACTTCCAGACCAGGTTTTTTGGCATAAATTATAGGAATGGAGGCTATAACTATATGAGCCCGTGTTGTCTGTGTGTTGTTCTTATGTAATAATGTGTTAATTTTAAGAAGCTAAAGCAAGATTAGGTACACGAATCACCCAAGATCTGCTTTGCACTGTTGATTAAATTCAAATCAGCTTCAACTCAACAAATCAAGTTTGATTCAGGCAATTGGTTTGATCCATAAAATGTGCCCATGTGCAGAAGTCTATATCAACTCACAATGAAGAATCCAATGAAGGATTCAGATCACCAAATCAATAAGATCAGTCGATCCTTAAAAGATAAGTCAGGACTAGCATTAACTGAG
The DNA here is from genome assembly GCF_029215685.1 of Pituophis catenifer annectens. Taxonomy (NCBI): domain Eukaryota; kingdom Metazoa; phylum Chordata; class Lepidosauria; order Squamata; family Colubridae; genus Pituophis; species Pituophis catenifer. The sequence goes on from NW_027256887.1 coordinate 315,303, forward strand.
TTACTTTAACTGAGTTCCAAGACAATTCCTGGTTCTGATGGGGATTAAGCCCAACGAACATCAAATAATCCTGTGCGGTGGTGTCTGTATGGTGTCTGTTTCGACTGCTTTCCCCAAAATTCACCAATCATCCACCAAGCAGTGCCTGGTCAGCTGGTCTCCTGGCAGAGAGGGTGGGAGGCCTGCTGCGTCCCCCACTTGGAGAAAACAGACCATTTTTTTTAAAAAAAATTGATTTATATGCCGCCCTTCTCCGGAGACTCAGGGTGGCTTACCATTCAGCTGGTCTCTCCTTGGTTTTCCCTTGGTGGTTGGAACGGCCGGCCACAGAGATGGTTTCAAGGGCTGTTCCTAGAAGTGGAATCACCAATCAGAAGGAGAGGACTCACAGATCTTAAAATAACCCTCGAGTTATTTCGGAAAAGTTCCTGGTAGCCATCATTTGCCCATTTATCAGGATCCAAGTAGGTCAGCTAATTTGTTTTGATCCCTGTGAGTGGAGGAATATTCTGTTTTTCTCTGGTGTTTTATTCTGCTTTTGTACCATAGTAAATATTGTTGTAAGCTAGGCGGAGTGCCTAAACTGTGGGAGAAAAACATTTCACATGAACACAAACAAAACAGTTGCTGGCTTTGCATGTGCAAGCTGTCTTTTCAAGGGAAATGCCTGGCCAAGTGGAAGAAAATATTGCCAGAGGTTCAGAGAGGAAAGAACGAGTCAGGGAATCGATCTAGGGAGATGGAGATCTGAAAAAGACTCAGGAGCAAAAACCCAGCTAGAGTTGATGCTGTACGGGTTTCTGGGTATGAATTTCCACTTTGAGGAATACTTGTGAGTAAAAAGCCCACAGGGCTTGTGGCGTTTTCATTTTTCCTCTTTCAATCCTTAAATTCTCATCCTTAATTTTCATTATGAAGATCTCCTGTCTTTGCCTGTTATCTGTGGCCTCGTTCGGGGTGTTCAGCTTGTCAGGTATCTCAGCCAGGACTTCTGTGGGGAGGGGGTGAAAAACTCAAGATGGCAGCCATGACCTGACCATCAAAGCCCCACCCATTTTCTGTCCTTTTTTGACACTCCCACCCAGCATCTCAGGTGGCCTCTTAGCTAGGGAAGGACCCGTTCAGGAGGGTCTGTCAGCAGCCTCCTGAAAAAAGCTGCAAGGGGCGATTTTCTGCAAAACAATGCCCCTCCCCCCCAAGATTGTGAGCAGGAGCAACAACAGGGATTTTGGGGTGGGGGCTTAGGACCCTGAGCTCCTCCCCCTATCTATGCAAGTGCGAGTTCATGCTCCTTTCCAACGGCCGGTCCTTTGAGCTAGGCCAGGCCAGGAAACAGACCCTGCAAGGATTCCTTTACTACTACAGACTAGGATAATAGCATTCTGAACATCTTCCAGAACATCTTTCTTTGCTTCCCCCACCCCCCAAAACAGAATCTGTTTGTTTCTTCCCCCTTCCCCTTCCCCAGGACTGAGTTGTCCTTTTTTCCCCTGCCTGAGTGTGTCTTGCATTCCTTCATCCCCGTAACTCTGAATGCCTCTGCATTAGCCTGTATTTTGCCCTTTTCATTTGGAGAGCAGGGAACCTATATAGGAACCATCAATGTGAACCCTGGGCTGTAATTGGCTGCCTGTGCTTCAAAGGCCCTTTCCAACCTGCTTTCCAATGCATCCTTCAGCTCCCTAAGTGGGGGTGGAGCGGGGAGGTGACACTTGCATTTTCAAGGGGGAAGCAATAGCAATTGCACTTAGAATTATATACCACTTTACAGTGCTTTACAGCCCTCTCTAAACGGTTTACAGAGTGAACATTTTGCCCCCAATAATCTGGGTCCTCATTTTACCCACCTCAGAAGGATGGAAGGCTGAGTGAACCTTGAGTCTGGTGAGATTCGAACTGCCAAATTGCAGGCAGCCGGCAGTCAGCAGACGTAGCCTGCAGTACTGCATTCTAACCACTGAGTCACCGTGGCTCTTAAAGAAGTCAAGGACTGTGATTGGCAGGTGATGATGTGAGGGAAGGGTTTTGTGCAACGGGAATTAAACTGCAATGAATTAGTTTTAGTCGTACATGGCAGCTTTTGTACACTTGCTGTCTCAGACTACTAAGACATTGTGCCACCAATTTGCAGCCACAAAGATCTTGGGAAACCCCCGGGAGTGAAGGCTGGAGTTATCCGGTCTGATCCACAGAGAGAAACGATTTTTGGCTGGACACGGCTAATCTCTGGAAGCGGAGCCAGTGGCTGTGTGAGACTTTGGCTGGTTCTTTTTAGGCTGGGACCCCTCCGAACACAACGAAGCCTTCAGCCCCACTTTCCCCCTATCAAGACAGGCAGAGGTTGGAGGAGGAAATGAAGCCCCCCTTTCTCTCCCTATATGTTGTTGCAGTGTATCTGAGGAGGGCTATAAAAGAAAAGTTTCTCTTCTAAGCTTTGATATTCTTCTTAGACAAAAGTACATTTTCAAAAAAGATTATGGGCAAAGCCGAAGAAAGCTGAGGATTTTAATGCACCGAGGCTGTCTGGCTTACATCTGAATGATTTTCATTCTGTCTTGGTGGATTTCTGCCAATTTCAAAGTCTGATAGACCCAGACTAAATAAATATAACAGACCATGTAAAGTGGGCAGTGAAAACGAATTAAGAAATAGCTCCCCTATTACATCATAAGAGGAACATAATAGACAGGCTAGACCAAGAAGGATTGGGGCCTTGCTGTTGTCTGGGCCTTCATGCCCTTTACTTCTTCCCCAAAGTGTAACTATATAGTATAATCTATGTTGAAATCTCGCAACCCAGATTTGAGGGATGGAAGGAAAGCTAAAACATAACATTCACTTAGATCTCAGAAGGCAAGCGAGTTTTCTTAAGAGAGTTGGCTTCAATTTCTATCAGCTGCAGGTTAAAACCTAAACCTAATAAAAACTAAAGTCACTTTTTCTGTTTCTGTTAACCCTAACCCTAACCCTAACACACTTTACTTATTTCCTCAGGTTCATAGCTCCTGAATTTATGTAGCAATTTACAGAGGCAAGGTATGTTAGTATAATAATCTAAATTATAAGATGATTTACTGCTTTGTGTTTTTTTTTAAAATTTGATTTATATGCCGCCCTTCTCCGGAGACTCAGGGCGGCTTACAATGCGTTAAGCAATAGCCTTCATACTTTTGTGTATTTATACAAAGTCAGCTTATTGCCCCCACAAACTGGGTCCTCATTTTACCTACTTTAGAAAGGATGGAAGGCTGAGTCAACCTTGAGCCTGGTGAGATTCGAACTTACAGTAATTGCAGACAGCTGGTGTTAATCACAATGCTTTTAGTCTGCTGAGTCACCAGGCCCTTGTTTGAATCTTTTGTTTTTCTGAACCCTTTGCTTTTGAATCCTTCTTAAGAAAATTATTTTCTTCACTTGGCAAGCCCAACTGTATCCAGCCCCTGCCCTGGTCCTCTTCCAGCCAGGAGGCCTATCCTAGCTTCCCCAATTTTTCATGCTATATACGGTAGGAGAACGGAAATTTTGATTAGACACAAATCAGGTGTGTGGATAATGCTGGATTAAAGTGGAAAACTGCTGAACTATTGATCTGTGTAAAAACCTGTATGTTTAATATATAAACTAGATTTGTTTTTTTACTATTTTGTCTTCCTCTCGTTTTTCTTCTCCCTCTTTCCTCTATCATTTTCTTATCATTTTTATTTGTATTGATTGCTTAATTTAAGTTTGTTCTTGTTGTGCATCTTGGAAGATTGCTAATGTTTTGCACTTTTTTGAAATAAAGAATAATGCTTCTGGAAAAATAAAGCTAATGTTCTGGTCTATTTTCCCAGGAAATCCCAAAGGATTTCTACATAGGTAGTCCATATAGATGGACAGCTGGCTTTAAAGGAGATAGAAATAAATCAGTCCCGCTCAGTGGCTAAGACGCTGAGCTTGTCGATTGAAAGGTCGGCAGTTCAGCAGTTCGAATCCCTAGTGCCGCGTAACAGGGTGAGCTCCCGTTACTTGTCTCAGCTTCTGCCAACTTAGCAGTCCGAAAGCACGTAAAAAATGCAAGTAGAAAAATAGGGACTACTTTTGGTGTGAAGGTAACAGCATTCCGTGTGCCTTTGGCGTTGAGTCATGCTGGCCACATGACCACGGAGACATCTTCGGACAGCGCTGGCTCTTTGGTTTTGAAAGGGAGATGAGCATCGCCCCCTAGAGTTGGGAACGACTAGCACATATGTGCGAGGGGAACCTTTACCTTGACCTTTTTATATAACCAAAGCTTGCAATTTATTCCTATGGAGAAGAGAAAACCCTGAGTTTGAGGTCATAACCATGCTGGGAAATGGGCCTGGATCTGGGGTAGGAGCATGTGGTGCTCCTCAGGGGTCCTTGCAGTCCACAGATTTTCACTCTGCAGGATGGTTTTCTGTCTCTTAAGGTGTATTTCTATTATTTGAAGTCGTAAGGAGGACTTGAAGGAAATAAAGGAAGTCCTTAAATTGCCAAATCAAATTAAACCATCTAGAGTTTCAAGGAAGCCAGTGTCTTCCTTTAGCCTCTTCAGCCTTGTAAAATAGAAAGAACGAAGACAAAGAGGAACCAATCTCTACAAGTGTTTCCTTTTTTAATGCTCATGGATGTGCATGTCAGACAGACTTAATTCAGTGCTAGAATTTCTCCCTGCCCAGCAGCCGGTCCTGCCCACTTCACTCTGGGTCCTGGTGTGGAGAGAACAGCCTTTCCTATCAGCCTCCCAAGCTAAGCTCCGCTCAGCCGTTTCCTCAGAGGGGAACGGCCGTGGCCAATGACATCCTTGGAGCATTTCTTTTTTTAACGTTTGATGTTGCTTGCTTGCTTCCGGTTGTGGTTTTGTCAGTGCATGCAAAGCTTTGGGATTCGGATGAGAAAAAACTCTGAGGATCCAGTTCATGCTGCCATTTCATTCAATCCAGTAAGCCATAGAAAGAACATCCGGAAATGCCCAAAGCTGCATGATTGAACTGCTGGACCCAATGTTTTTATTTCCAACTGTTGGAAATGTTTTAAGACAGCTTTGTTTCCAACATTAAGGTTAAATCTGCTGCTGACTATAACCACGAGATGGCAGGCATGCACTTTTCAGTGTTTAAAGTGAAGTCTTCCATGCAGGCGCCTGAAGAAATGCCTGCTTGCCCTCCAGATGGAGAGTGAAGGTGGCCGGAGATGCAGGTATGCAGAATCTTTTCAGAACTCACAAAAAACACCGTCATATTTGCTGCTTATGGAATAACACAAATGTCAAAATTGAGCGTTTATCTTATCCAAAGGTGGTGAAGAAAGGGAAGCTTGTATCCTGCAGACAATTCTTCGCTGTCTTCCAAGGCTGCCAGTTTGAAATTTCCTTTTTTCTGTTACGGTTGTAACAGGTAACGGGTAAGAGGCAGCTTTTGAGAAGAATGGTAGGATGCTTCTCCACCCACCATCATCATGGATATATTAAATACATAACTAACCTTTAACCTATTTTATGGGCGCTCCATGGCATATTTTAGAATAGAAAATACTATCCTTTTTTTTTGTGAGGCAAATTTTATTATTCCACTTTTACTGGCAGACAAAATGGAAGATAAAGGCATTTCTGAAAGAAGCAGGAAATGTTGGCTTTTAAAGTGGCTGCCCACCACTTAGGAGGGGAACTGTTTGCTGTAAGGTCTAGGAAGCACCAAACGTCCCCGTGACCAGAGATTAAGGACCATCAAGGCCATCATCCTGTTCCCAGCTTTTGCCAGCTGAAAGGCTGAGGGAAAACTCATGTTTCTATCAAAGTTGGTGTCTCTGATTAGTGACATTTACAAATAAGAGTTTTGTAAAACAAGATGTGTTTGTATTTATGAGGTCGATGATCTTACCTTCAGAGATTGACTCTGTTCCTAAGCAATAATTCACAGCACTGAATTTAATACCCAGATTTTCGGTTCACATTTTTCACAGATCTCATTCGAAAGCAGGGAAATGCTGCTCAATGTTAAAATGTTGTTGAACTCTTACGGAGCTCGCTTGATTCAAGGAGAGAATTGTCTGGAGGAATAACCGAACACAAAAGGGCAATCCGTAATGGTCAGTTGCTTGTCTTTAGTGACAATGAATTCAGCATCCTGGTGAAAGCAGGAGTCCCCCAGAAGTGCCATTTATTTCCCAGTTGCCTTCAGCAATGCCTTGCTCTTTCCATAGCAACCCACAGCTTCCCTTCAGAGTCTCCTGTTCATTTCCCTCCATGCGCAAAGGCAAAATACAATCAGCCACACACAAGGAAATGACACAGCATGCGTGCGTATGTATTTCTGTGTGGTTTTCAGCCTTTGGAAATGTGCAGCCATGATATACATTGGCCCACACGCAATATATGCAGACCCGTTCACAAGAAGGACTAAGGGAGACATGATAGCACTGTTCCAGTATTTGAGGGGCTACCAGAAAGAAGAGGGGGCCAACCTATTCTCCAAAGCACCTGAAGGCAGGACAAGAAACAATGGATGGAAACTAAACAAGGAGAGAAGCAACCTGGAACTAAGGAGAAATTTCCTGAAAGTGAGAACAATCAACCAGTGGAACGGCTGGCCTTCAGAGGTTATGGGTGCTCCATGGAGGCTTCTAAGAACAGACTGGACAGCCCACAAAATATAATTATGGCATCAGCAACAATAACATATTTTAATAAACTGCTTCCCAAATAGGGAGATAATAACAGCCGGCTGAGAATGCGGGAACTCTCCCTTGGTGGATTGGGGACCCAAAAGGAGCCACGAGAGAGGCTGGAACAGGAAGCCCTTCTGGCGTGGCATTAAGAGGAAAGTGACACCCCCAGTTCTATTGGCTTTCATGCACTCCACACTCCCATTAAGTTTACAGGGAACATTTTTATGTAAACAGTCCAGACAGCCAACTTCAAATATTTTGAAGAAATGTTTATTTAACAAGCAAATACATGCTAAAAGAAATAATTTACAGCAGCAATTTCATAACATTTTCCCTGCCCTTCTGGGATTCTTTGCTCCCATCTGAAATGGAGCAATATAAATATAGCAGTGAAATTGTTTGTCGGCTGGTAAGGAATGCACTTTGTGCACTGGTACAAAACAACTGGAAAAATCTTTGAAAGACTTTTCCACCACGCCTGGCCTAGGCTGAAAGGCAGACCTAATTCCTCCCTGTCTCTCTCTTTATGAAACCCATTTGCAGCTCTGAGGGCATATGGCTGGCTGCATGAGGCTGAACTGATCAGCTGGCATTGCTGGTCATTACCATCTCTGCCAGAAAGCACATCTTATTTAATGGAAGCGGAATTCACTTTATTTCCACTAAACAAAAATTGACCCGATCTGCTTCTACAGCCTGAAAAGGTTGCAAGCTACCTTGAGTAGATCTTTGCTGGGTCATATATAATAAACCTTGCTTGGTTCACAGCTAAACTTAAGTAGCTACGCTGTACCAAAGAGGAAGCCTACAGAAAAGGCGATAGAATGCTGTACAATCAGGTGAGAAACGTATTAACAAGAGAGATCAGAGCAGCAAAAAGAAGCTACTCTGAAAAGCTAAGGAATCAGTTCTCAACAAAGGAACCCGCAAACATGTGGAAAACTCTTAAAAATATCACCGGTTATAGCAAACCTCCATCCCAGGCTGAAGGAAATCAACAACTGGCAGATGACCTGAATGTGTTTTACTGTAGGTTTGAGAGAAAACTACTGCCACCCATCTCCACAATGCCCATCTCAGACATAGCAACATCAGCCAAGCCTCCTACAACCTAGCCCATCCCATTGGGCCCACCACCTCTGGTGATTACAGAGAATGAGGTGCAAGGTCTATTTCACAGACAAAAGCCAGGAAAAGCACCAGGCCCAGACAAGATAACTCCTTCTTGCTTAAAAGCTTATGCTGGCCAACTGGCCCCCATCTTCATCTTTAATAAATCTCTAGAGATGTGCTATGTTCCTTCTTGCTTCAAACACTCTACTATCATCCCAGTGCCGAAGAAGCCCTCCATCAAGGAACTGAATGACTTCAGACTGGTTGCTCTAGCATCTGTAGTCATGAAAACCTTTGAAAGGCTAGTGCTGGCCCACCTGAAAACCATCACGGATCCGCTGTTAGACCCCTTACAATTTACCTACCGAGCAAATAAATCGACAGATGATGCTGTTAATATGACTCTGCACTACATCCTACAACATTTTGAATTTCCAAAGACCTATGCAAGGGTCCTCTTTGTAGACTTCAGCTCAGCTTTCAATACTATCATCCCAGATATTCTTCTAACTAAACTAAATCAGCTAGCTGTACCTGACCACATTTGTAAATGGATCATAAGCTTCCTAACAGACAGGAAGCAGCAAGTAAAAGACAAAATCACACCTGATACCTGTACAGTTAGCACAGGAGCCTCCCAAGGCTGTATGCTCTCTCCACTTCTCTTCTCTCTATATACCAATGACTGCATCTCAAAAGATCCCTCTGTTAAAGTATTGAAGTTTGCAGATGATACAACAGTAATTGGTCTCATTCAAGACAACAATGAATCTGACACAGACGAGAGCCTTGTGGTACAACCAGAACAATCTTGAACTAAACACACTCAAAACTGTAGAAATGGTGGTAGATTTTAGGAGAAATCCTCCTATACTACCACCTCTTATAACACTAGACAACACAGTATCAACAGTAGAATCCTTCAAGTTTCTAGGTTCTATCATATCTCAAGACTTAAAATGGACACCTAATATCAAAAACGTCATCAAAAAAGCACAACAAAGAATGTTCTTTCTGCGCCAACTCAGAAAACTCAAACTGCCCAAAGAGCTGCTGATTCAGTTCTACAGAAGAATTATTGAGTCTATCATCTGCACCTCTATAACTGTCTTGTTTGGCTCTGCAAAGACAGACACAGACTTCAATGGATAATTAGAACTGTAGAAAAAACAATGGCTACCAACCTGCCTTCCATTGAGGATCTGTATACTGCACGAGTCAAAGAGAGGGCTGTGAAAATATCTACAGACGCCTCACATCCTGGACATAAATTGTTTCAACTTCTACCCTCAAAACGATGCTATAGAGCACTGCACACCAAAACAACAGGACACAAGGACAGTTTTTCCCCGAATGCCATCACTATGCTAAACAACTAATTCCCACAACATTGTCAAATTAACTATTAAGACTGTATTACTATTCTTCTTCTCATCCTTACTAATACCTATCTCTTCCCATTTATGGCTATATCCATGTTGCTTGTATCTTTACAACTTATATTGTTTTTATTGCTTCCTAGTATGATTTGATTGTTTATTAGTATCCTATGACTATCACTAAGTGTTGTATCTTATGATTCTTCTTTTTTTTTTTTTTAATTTGATTTATATGCCGCCCTTCTCCGGAGACTCAGGGCGGCTTACAATGCGTTAAGCAATAGCCTTCATACTTTTGTATATTTATACAAAGTCAGCTTATTGCCCCCACAAACTGGGTCCTCATTTCACCTACCTTAGAAAGGATGGAAGGCTGAGTCAATCTTGAGCCTTGGAGAGATTCGAACCAGCAGTAAATTGCAGGCAGCTGTGTTAATAACAGGGTGCGTAGACCACTGTACTATCAAGGCTCTTGACAAATATATTTTATTTTTTCTTTATGTACACTGAGAGCATATGCACCAAAGACAAATTCCTTGTGTGTCCAATCACACTGTTCCAATAGAAGAATTTTATTCTATTCTAAAAATATATATATGCAATTTTACTTGATGGCAAGTTTTAAAGAAAATGTAATTTTTCTAGAGTTGATTCTAGAATGCTGCCACCCTGCAGATCTATGCCTATTTCTTCTTTGCAGGAAGCCTCAGTGAGGAACCCTCACTGGAGTTAACAATTTTTAGAACAAATTAAGTCCACTAAGAGTGTTTTCAGATCTCCGTTGTGTTTGGGAGCACTTTGTGGGTTGAGGATTAAAGCCTGTTGCTTTTTAGGAGAGCATTGATCATGTAAAGCCAGGGACTTATCGGCACCCATGGAAACTATTCAGGACACTCTAAAAAGGGAAAGTTGTTTAAATACACCCTCAGGAGGGCTTGTGAGTGTAAACAAAGAGCCCCATGCAGTCAAAATGAAGTTTTTAAAAGACTGAAGCACACTTACCTGGGAGCGAGACCTCTTGAACTCAATAGGAAGTGACACACGTCAGATGGCTAGGAATCCCATTGACTTCAGCAACCTGAATCTTCCGTTAGTTAGAACACATACCTAGAGTTGTGTGTTGCAATTTGTAAAACCTTAACCATCTCTTCAGCCTGGGTCTGGAACAGCCTCCAGGGCCTTCGAACTCTCCCCCACAAACCAAACAAGATTCCAGTGATTTTAAAAGAGGAACGTAAATTATGCAAGAAATTATCTCCCTATGGGTGGGTTCCACATCTCCACAGGGGATTCTCGTCCTCTTTTATAATGTGAAAATAATATGACCGTTGTTTTTCAAGAGCAGAACATGTTTTGTTGTAATTAACAGAGGGAAAAGTTCCGTTGCATCCTCTCTAGTGCCGCCTCGTATCAAGTGCACACAAGAACAAAGGCTAAGGAGGTTCAGAAACCACTTTGGGGCACGGATTCATTTCCTGGACCTGCACTCGACCCCTGCAGTCAGGAGGGGCAAGGAGACAGCCTGCCTCACCTCAGGATGAGGTTTGCCTCCCTCCGTGAGCAACAGGGCTCCGGAAGGCAGACAGGCACCCTTGGGCAGCTCCATCTTGTGTGTCAGTTGCGCCCATCCCTGAAGAGGGGGGGGGCCCTGCTCAGGACCACTGATGCCTTAGACACTCGAATTATTGCAATGCACTCTACCTGGGGCTGCCCTTGAAAGCCACTGGGAAACTATCAATTGGTCCAGAAGGGATGGCATGGGTGGCAATGGGCATTTTTTGTTATGCCCACAGAATAACTCTACTCTGGGAGTTGTTTGGGCTCCCATGAGGCTCCTGGGTGTGATTCAAGCTGCCCAGGTTGAAGTTCAAGTTATTCCCTTAAAGCCCTCAGAAGTGGAATACTTGCAGGGGGCCTGCTCCGACAGGTACCTGCCCTTCCCATCCATTCTCAGAGGGAGGGCACAGCCCAGATTGCTTTGTTGAAACAAGGGCATCCTATGGGACCCAGAAGGGAGGGTCTTCTCCATGGCAGCCCCCGCCCTTTGGAGGAAGGAAGTTCCCTGGGATATGTGGTTGGCCCCAAACCTGGAAGCCCTTAGGAAGGCAGCAAAGACCTGGCTCTTCCCCCAGGCTTTGGGATCATGTTGTCATTTCATTTAATTTAATAATTTTTTTTATTATTTATTATTTTATTTTAATTTTATTTTATTTTATTGATTTCAGTATTTTATTTTATTGCTTTGTGTGTTTTAATGTGCTATTTTACTGTGTATTAATTATTTCTGGGTTTTTATATGCCGCCCAGTCACAGAATCTGAGTTGGGTGATTATATGAATGAATGAATGAATGAATGAATGAATGAATGAATGAATGAATGAAGCAAGCAGTCAGTTTTGGAGGATATGACAACTCTTAACCCACTATGGTTTTTTATGTTATGTTTTGCTGGAAAATCTATGAAATAACAGTAATATAGTGTTCATTATTTATTTAAAATTAAAAATACAGAATTTATATCTCTTAGGAATTAAGTTTTCACTTGAATGATAAAATCGCTGTAAAAATGGGAAGGAAATGAATGAATCTGGGTACGTCAAGAGTATCAATAGAACCCTAAGCACTGTGGTATTTCAAATATGCAGGCTAAGAATTACGGCAGTGAAGTTTTAATTTGGAGAGAAAGAATGTTTATGTTTTTTGTAAAAATCCCAGCAAAATCCAGATGAATTAATGTTGGTGGCTGAACTTCCTGCTAGTGCAATGGAAAGACCCAGAAAAAGATGGATGGGGCCACACAAATAACACTCTGGCAGCTTGGAAAGGAAATGAAAACAAGTTAGGAGTCTTTAAGAAAGTATGAGAAAATTGCGGAAACGTGCCAGGCAAAAGTCAGAAAAGAAAAGTCAGAGAATAAATGAAGGTTAAAAAAAGAACTTTTAGGAAGACTATGAGAGATACCAGATCACTTTTTGCCTATGTTCAATGGCTGTAGTTCATAAAGTTAATTTCCAGTAGGCTGTACCATTTTCTTTAAACTATTTTAGTAGGATGTAAATGGTATTAGACTGTCTGCTCTAGCCCATTTGGAAAATCCTGTATTTGGCTCTTATTTATTTTCGAATGACTTCAGAAGCACACAGTTAATAAGTAGCCATACTTCAACAACAACTACCACAACAGTCCCAGTGCTGCTGTGAGCCATGGCCATTGGGTCTCGGATCCTCATTGGACTGAGAAGCAGGGAACCACCAATGCCTTCTCTTCCCAATACGAGTCCAAATTATGTATTAGGCATGGCCAAAAGATCCGTCTCTTGTTAATGCCATTATAGCTGGTGAATCAAATGTTGGCCCATTTGCACACCTTTTCCATGATGGTTTGCCGTTGGGCCAGTACACTCAGCTCCACAACCTGGGGATTCTGCCTTGCCAGCTGAGGTTTTCCCCCAATCAGAGGAAGGGAGATTCCTTCCAACGGGATGGGTGAGGCCCTGAAAAATGTGCCCGTGTCTCTATGGGTAACAAGACCTAGCCAACCCTGCTCCCTTAATGAAAACCGAGGATCTGGGACAGATCACACAATGCCCTTGTGCCCATCGGGGGATCCTGGTGAAAGGACCTCTTTCCCTTGTTAGGAACAGGGCCCTGTGGGGGAAGGAGAGTTTGATCCAAGTGGGAAGGCTGATGCCTACGGAGACATCTAAGCCAAGAAGCCAGACGTCAATATTCCTGTTAGGACTGTGATTCTTCAGCCGGCCAGGAGAACTTGCTAAGTCTCCCCTTGCAGGTTCTCAGTGGTTCTCCTCAGTAGCTGAGGAGTAAGTTCACAGGAATCATTATTTTATCTCATTGTCCGTCAGTACATTATACAAGGACAAAATACACAGGTTGACATAACTGCTACATCTGGGGCATTTTGTGGGCAAGGTGTGAAACAGACACCCGCTGAGTAGGACAGAAGCTCTTCAGTGGATGCAAACACTGAGCAGTCACGGGAAGCTCAGATTGCTGGTTTGCACAGTTCTGCTGGAGTTCAGTCCAATATGTGCATGGATTTTATAAAGAGAACTATAGCTAACTTCAAATATTGAGTTCAGGTATAATCAAGTTTCCTTAGCTTTCCTTAGCTTCCTGTGTTTATTGTGGTTTAAACAACAAGCCATCATTAAAACCATGACTGACGGCGATGGGTGAACTCAGAACATTTCATCCACAGTATCTGCCTTCTCAAATCTGCTTCTGGGGCCACACTTCTAAACCTGTTTAATCAAAATTAAAGTCCAGTAAGTTCATTGCAAACTCTGCCAAAATAAATGTGGTTAGGTTAGGACTGCAGAATAGTTGTATACACATGCACACAAAAGAAATAATATTCACATTCAGATTTAATTACTGCAACTTAAAATGCCTGCTGAAGAATAAAAAATATGGTGCATTTTGTCATTTTTTAAAAAGCTCATTACTGGAAGATACATCAAGATTTGTAAAAGTTAGCCCTGTTCAAAAACTGCTGATAGAAGTCATTTGTTCTCATGAGAAGCTCAGGGCAAAATTTTAATAACTTTTGAAATTCTCAGTACACTTTAAATCATCCCAACAAGTTTGCAAACTCAAGCATTAATACAGATGTTTCCTGTATTTAAAATGTATGAAATTCTGGGAACACTTTTGGAAGATGCAAACATTGAGAAAAAAGTATACTGGGTTTGGTCCAAACTGAGCAAAATTTGGATACATCTACTGAAATCAATGGATTTTTTATTAGTCCTCATGAGTTTATAGTATAGAGAGGAGAAACCTTGCATCCAGCAATGAAATAGAGCAGTTTCTAATCTCATATGCTTTTAATTCACTACAGGTGAATTACATGCTGCACGTCAGGGTAGACATGATATATGAGATGTTCCTCATGTTTAACCTTTCTTAGGGTAGCATGGACAGGACCCTAGTTTTGCTAACTTCTTGGTTTCCAGATTTTTAATCTTCAGGGAATTCACCCTTGACTCCATGTTACATCTCAAGACATAGGATGTGTCCCATTTACAATTATTATTTCAGATCAAATTTTCATGCATTAACTTGGATTTGTGTCCTATCGCAAATATGACACAATATTGTCTGCTTTGTAATGTGGGCGAGCAAGTCTGGAATATTTTGCTTCTCTAGACCAGCTGAAAGCCACGGCTACAAGGTGTCAACAAATCAAGGGGTTTTCATCCGAGCGTTTTCTGTTTTTACCATTCATATAACAAGATCATGAGCAGAAGAAATATTTTAATGCTATTCACAGTCTTCCAAAATTAAAAAAAGAAAATATACAGCTTAAGTCATTTGAGTTTCCCTCCATTTTTTCCCATCTGTTTCTCTTTGTATCAAAGCATAAGATAAGATGAAGGAGCTCAGACCGAACATGGGAGAAACGAGGAAAGAGGAATATTCCATGAGGCAAAACCCTTGTCAGGATAGCTCTGCTAAGAAATTAGATAAAAGGTACTTATAATATAAATCACCTGCAGTTTAGTTGAGTTTGCTTATTGTTTGACTCAATTTCATAAACAAGGGATTAAAACTGAGCAAAAGTAAACCTGGAGCTTTTTTCCTAATTAAAAAATAAAATAAAATAACAATTAGAATATCAGGATATTATCAGACAAAAAACCTATTCTATCTCCCCTCCCCCAAAAGAGCTATCTTTGACTGCATATTGGTTGTGGTATATTTAAATAGTTGTTTAATAAAATACATCTTTAAGTCAAAGGTTAGGGAAGTCATCAGTAGTAGGGCCAGAATAATCCACCTGCTGTTGCCATGGCTTCAGGGAATTATTGGTTGGGTCCATGTGACTCTAATGAATAATTGCATACAGTATTAATTCCATTCTTCCAGCACATTTATAAACAAGTAGGCAAAAAGGGTGTATAAGTCTTGCATACAACCAAGTGTGAAGGTTCTGTTCCTTAGCTTTCCAAAATCCATGCAGTTCTTTAGTCAAGTTCAAGAGAAGTCCCAGAGAGCATTTTTTTCCTCCTCATAATTCCTTTTCAAAATGGCGGCATGACCCATGACAGTCCTCTTTACTTCGGTCCAAAGAGAAATGCAATTTCATCTCACTGCAAAACCACAAAACCATAAGCTGGTTTCAGAGTCAGCTTATGTTCCAGATATGACAGGGGTCAACGAGACGAGCCCAACGGAAAACGTTTCAGCAAACTGGGCCCATTTTCAACCAAGCAGAAACCATTCAAGCTTCCCAGCTCTTTGTAAACATCCACGTAAATGCCATAGAAAACGTTCGTCTGTATTGCATCTCATTTCCAGTTATGCAAGGTTTTACTTGGATAAAAGGTTTTTTTTTTGGAGGTAATTGTCGCTCAGACACTTCGTGGTGCCCTCTCAAACTCGTGGGTCCTTCTATTCCTACCTTTCTTATTTTCCTGTAGATGCTTCCATTTGTTTGGGTTCACCTGGGCATTAGCAGGTCTTTGCCGGCGTTGTTTGCGGTCCCGTTTCCACACCTGCTCGCAGAATTCATCCATTGTGTTTAGGTTGGGATGGTTGATGAGCTGCATGAAGTCTCTATACCACACTTTCTGGATGGGAGTCATGCCGTTGGAGGCCTCCTTGACCTTGGAACTGTCTCCTTCTTCTTCTTTATGAAGAAGCTCTTCCAGGTGTTCCGTGTCTATGATCTCCAAGGTGACCTTGAGGAGGGTTTGCATGAAGCCGTGCTCCACAGCATAGCAGAAGTAGAGTCCCGAATCCTTCCTCTGCAAGCTCCGAAGGAGAAGACCTTGCTCTGTCCGGATCAAACGGTCATTTACTTTGATCTGTGGGGGAAGAGAGAAAGTTCCTGTTTAAGTAGGGAACTCCAGAGTCTGAAACTTTGTTCAGCCATGATAGCTCATTGGAAGAGACTTTCTATCACTCTAGGCTATTTCTCAGACCTTTTTGAACAGAAGGAGGAGGAGGAGGAGGAGGAGCAGGAGCAAGAGGAGCAGGAGCAGGAGAAGGAAAAGAAGAAGGAGAAGGAGAAGGAGAAGGAGAAGGAGAAGGAGAAGGAAGAATGGTGCTTGGATAGTTTGAAAAATGAGCGCAGGCTAGTGTTAGAAACACTTTGTTTCACTTATTCTATATTTTATGGACATGTTTAAACAATAAATAAACCAGGTTCATTAGTAACATCGCTGAGATGATGCTGTTCTACACAGCATACACAATAAATGATCAGAATGGTTGAACTACCTTATGTAATCTATTGAACGTTACAACATCCATCTTTAATATGAAAAGAAACTTTGAAGACAATAAAAGCACTGATGTCAAACTACAGACAATCAATCATTATAATAAACAGATGCATGTTCCTCCTCCCCTCTGTATTAAGTCAGAGGAGACCTAATAATCAAAGCAATCAGTCTGAGTGACTTTCAAGAGAAGAAAGGTGAGCTTGGCTCCAGGGTTCCCCAAATAGGGCAAATTCCAGGACAGCGGACTTCAACTCCCAGAGTTTCCTATTGATCACAGCTATTGTGGAAAATTCCTTTTCCTCCTCTCTCATCCTTTTATTAACAATTATAAAAGAAACAAAAAAACCCCTACAAGATTATAAAAGAAGGGAGTGAAATGATCAGAATTCTTGAAGTCCACACATTGAGAAGTTGCTCACACTGCAAAACACTATTTCTCTTCCTTTTTTATTCCCACTGTTCCATAAGCAAAATTAAATTTGGGTAGGAGACATGTCTACATATTTGAATTAAAGCAGCTGCAGTATGTATTTGAATTAATCTATTTCATTGTGTTAAGATTTATAAATAGAACACATTTAATCGATGTTTTCCTTATGGTTCAGATCAAAATCGATGTTCTATGATCTATGTTAATTGTTCCCAGCTCGATGCCATCCAGACTGATGGGATTACGAGTTTCATCTTGAGTCGACACGGAATGGCTGTGGTTGATGAGAGCGTTGCCCAACACATGTAGAGGGTACAGAAATACGGTCTATTTTTTCCCATGCTTTAAAAAATGAAGCAGAGAACACTTTGGGAATCTAGTCTTACAAAATGCGTAGCTATTGCCAAGCAACGAATGACCTATGAATCCTTCATACAAAATATGGTTTTCTGCCTTGTACAATTATTTCCTTTCTTCTTACCTCCTCCTACTTCCCCAGCTCAGGTGAAGCTGTCTAGCCTTCTTGGAAAAGAGGCTTGCTCTCTTACAAATGAGGTGATGATGGGACCTTCCAGGCTACTCTGCCGTCTACATTCTTACTAATCCCCCCGGAAACACACAAAGTCTAACTGTATTCTGTGGGCAACCGTTCTGTGGGGAGGAGGGGAGACATCAGAGCCAATTGCCGAGGGGCTTCCATCACACAGGAGAGCCTCTTTTCTCAGTGGGAACTTTTCACTGGATGTTGAAATGGAATAAATGAGCAGGTTTTATTGTTGTTACAGGATGCAAGATACTGTAAACTGGTCTCAGGCTAAATGGAAGTTCTTAGGGGAGATCACAATGCTATAAGTAATGATGATGATGATGACCATCAGAATTAAGGGGCCAAGAGACACAAACCTTGAGCACCTGCTCTTACCTCTTCTTTCCGATCATCGTTTTGCTTCTGAAACTGCCAATAGACCAGAGCACGTTGAGATTTTGGGCTGCACTCCAGGAAAGTACTGCTGTTCTCTACGCCATAGATAATCTTCTCTTCCAGCCCGGTCCCACTTGGGTTATCTGCAGAAAGCAGTAAGAAGAGGCATCATTTAAGCTTGGCTGCAAGACGCTGCCTGAATTCATCCAGAGCCCTCTGCATATGGAAGGGGACTCTTTCATCCAGGCAACACTTTGGAAACAAGAGCAAAGCCAGGTCTTCCAAAGCAGCGATGCTTGGGAAATTGTGACAATTATGTACATATGTGTACATATGTGAGCTTGTGAGTACATTTCTTCTTTAAAAATAAAAATCAGCTCCTGGGGAACTCATAAAAAACCCGGAGGCAGTTTGCCACTGCCTTATCCTGGGATGTTTTTCAATTTCTGTACTAGGAGCTGACTAGATGCCATGGAGGTTGCCACCAAATAAAATCTAGGATTTATGTGACTTACCTCATCTCTAGAATAACATAAATCTGGGATTTATGCTGCTCTTGTCAGCCCTGAGCTGCCACAGCTGTAAATGGATGATGTTTGTAGAAGTAGCAATCTTGACTGCTACCCATCCTAAACAACGAAGAGAGGCCCGCAGGCCAAGATCCGGGATCAGCTCTAAGCAACCAGTTTAGGTTGCTCTGGGGAGTCTCCTCTGGCCCATAGACATTTGGCTCGTGTCATGGGGCAGATGTGACTCCAGAATTAATTTGACCAGGCACTACCCAACCAGCACTTGTCACATCCTTAAGATTATAGGCCTAACATTCTTCTGAAAGGATGCTCAACTTGCTTTTCAAGTGTGGAGTGAATGCACTTTGGAAACAATGCTGGTCCTATGCTGCATAAGGACAGAGAGCCTTTGTTACTTCGGTGGCCCCTGGGGACATTATAGTGCTCCCGCTACTTCTGCTGACACGTTTTGCATGGCTGAACTTTTCCCTGTTCTTATTTTCAAGAACCACAGAACCACGTGGCCAGTTGTCACCCATTGCTCCATCATCCCCTGCCTCCAACATGCCTGGATCACCTTTGGGAGGAGAGTCAGGGCAGCCCATGGTAGGTGAGAATCAGAAGGTGCCCTGTAGGATCTTTTCAGACCAAGAGCCTCTCTCTTATTAGACGGTATGAGCTCCAACTTCTACATCAGAGTGGCTAAAGCAAGCCTTCTGCACCTGAGGAAGAGCTGGAAGCTGAAGGCATCTAACAAAACGTGTGAGTTGGCAAAGAGGCTCCTTCGGAAGAATTCTCCTCTCATGCTGGGGAACAGCCCCAAAGTAACCGAGGCACTGAGGCCATTGAACTGAGCAGGACATTCTTTCCGCTTCACCCCAAGCTTCTTCTTAAGCCTGTCCCTCGTTACTTAGTCGGTCCTGATACAGGTGGCAAACCTGCCCTTTCAAGCATCCCTCCCCAAACTCTCCCCACCTGCCCCCTTGCAGGAGGTGCTTGGTCAAAGAGGAAACAAAGCCAGGGGGATCCACCAACTCCATTTGTAAGTTGGCTTGCAATAGGTGAGGCCGGCCCTATTCCCTGTCCTCAGAAGGTGGAAGAACAGCAGTTGACGAGTAGTAGAATTGACGCCGGCCATTTTCTGCCAGCTCAAGAGTGGACATGGGTTGTATTTATCTCTGCCATGAGGAAGAGCTCCCACCTGCCTATTTCAACAGTTTGGGGAAGGCCATTTTGGAATGGCATTGAGGGCTCTTTCCGTTCCTCTCATGCAGCCACCACCAAGCCTCCTTGGCATCTGAAAGACTCCCATCTCAATGTTGCGCAGACTTAGGCATACTAAGCCCAATCGCTAACTTTGCATGGGCTGAGACTATTTTCCCGTGGCACGTTTTCTTTGGTTGCAGCCGAGTTCATCAGACATGTTGGTGAATGCTAATCCCAAAATGAAATAATCTTTGAACTGCTCTGGGTTCCTTTGCTTCTGGGGCTTCAACGGGGCAGTCTCCCTGTTTGGAGTCCCTGGCAGGGCCTGGATTCCAGATTCCCTTTATTAATGGCGGTCTCCTGGGGGGCTTTCAGGGGGTGAGAGCTTGGCAATCAAAATCTTTTCAGCCTTTTTGTTCTCCAAGTGAAAGATACGTTGCCTCCTGCAGGGCCATCCATTGTCAGATCCTGTTGGCTGTGTACCACTTTGGCAAACAAAACCTGTTTGTTAAACTGCCGTCCCCAGGAGGAAGCCAGCAAGCAGGCCGGTTGCTTTCATGTTGATGACAGACTAATCAAACATATCACCTTAATGAGCTTCAGCTATCAGAGCCCAAGTAGGGGAAGTCTGAGGGAAGAAAACAGCTAAGCAAATCAGCAGATATTAAACAATTAGGATTCAGATGTTCTGTTTGTTCCAGGATGCAAGTGGAAGGACTTTTCTTTTTAAAGGATTGTTTGGAGCAAAACTGATTCATTGGAGAGAGATGGGGGGGGAGGGGCTTGGAAATTACCAAGGGGAAAAAGAGTTGAAAGGAAGAATTAGACACAGCGACGTTCAAAGGCAGCTGGTAGTCGACGTTCTAAATCTTGGACCTGAAGTATCCCACTGTTCCCGGTTGTTGTGATAACCCTTTCATCAATGTTTCTGCTAGCAGTCTTATCTGCTTATTTGCTCATCTGCAAGCTTTCTGCACAATTCTCTGCTCCCCTAAATTCAAGTCCAGACATTGGGATTGATCAGCAAAATGTGGCAATGGCTTTCTTTGTCCAGCAGAGGGCGCTGCTGCATTTTGCAGAACGTTTTCCTTCTGAATTGGAAGGTGAAGATTGTGGAAGAGAGACCAGGGTGCCTCTCTTATGTCGGGATATCCTCAGGTAAGGGTTCATAACACGGCAGGTAACAATCATGTACACAAACACTTGAAAAGAAATCAAGTCAGGTGGATTTTCATCAAGTTAACATGCAAAGAATTTGGGGATGGGTATAACTTTTTTTCCTATAGATTTCCAGTAGACAGAAGTCCAGTGTCTGATCGGCTGTTTGGTTCCTGCCGTGCCCACTCTTGTGAGTACGTCCGTGTGTGTTGACCTAACAAATTCTAACTCACCGGGATGTTGGAGGTCTGAGCAGTGAGTGAGAGGGTCTCCATTTCGGATGTCCTGTCGTCTGGTGCGCCTACAGGAATCAGTGAGAGAAAAAAAATCCATACTGTTTCATCACATTCACTGCATTTTTTAAAATGAAATTAATATTCTAGACTATCTCTGTTCCAAAACACAAACTGATCACAGAATGAAGGCTTATTCGCCCACTGAATGTGTCAAGATATTAAAACAAAGTACACATTCAGGAATCTGATCCAAGGCCAAAAAATGGAAGCATGAATTCATCAACATTTGTGGAAAAGATATTATAAATAATTGTCAGCCAAGGCTGTGCTTAAAAATCAATGCTTCTGATTCATTATTTCTGGGTATATTCTGGCCAAGGCTGTAAATGCATTTTGCTTATCACAAAAGTTAGATTGATTTGTAGATAGTTGGATCAATAAGAGCGGAATTCGCACATTTGGTGTAACTTTTATAAATGCACAAATAAATCTGCAGTGCCTCATCTTGCTTCTGAAAATAAGACCAGTCAAGCTTTTGCTAACTCAAGTAATTTGACTTTCCGGCTAAAGGAAACTCCACGCATGTGTTCTAATGTCTCCTCTCTACATTATTGTTCTTGTTATTCCCCACCTCTTCCCTGTGAACCTTTTCAGTCTTGGGGGTCTTTATTTGGTCTGCACCCCACCTTTCTTCTCTGGCAAGAATTCTCCCCAGAGGAGCTAATGATTCCAAGAAAGGCTGAACCAGAGTGCCAGCTTCTCCTTTTCCTAGAACCATTTCAGTTTTAGGACCTATGAACAGAACTGGATTTGTAAGCATACTGATAGCCTCCATCAAACATTAACAAATGCTTATTTAGGAACTGTCCTGTTCACGGAACAGGTGTTTCCAATGGAGATTTCTTTGGGCTTTTCTGAAACTCTTAAATCCACAATTTGAGAGCATTCTTTGCAAAACCTTTGTCTGTTAAGAGAGATTATTGGGAATATACAGTAGGTAGTCCTGAGCACAAGGATGAGCTAAAAGAGATTTAATAATTGTTTTGTTTTGAAACATCATATGTTATTATTGTTTTTTTTTAAAAAAAATGTTGCAAAAATATTTTTTTAAAAAAATCAAACACTGTTCCTGTTGAGGCTGCCACTGTTGTGTTCCTATTGCAAAAGACCAGAGACCTCCATTCAGGCCATAGAAGTGGGATCGTTAGGAAAAGAAGAGAAAACCAGGATGTTGCTAGAATCCTCTGGAGAAGAACAAGTGAGAAGGCAGTCAAAGGGAGAGAAGGGAAGAGAGGATGAAGTGGAACTGAAAAACCCTGAAATCATGCCTAAAGTCAAAGACCAGGAAGAACGGGGCACAGCTCAGGAATTCTTGCTTTTTTTTGTCTGGAAAGCTTAACAGAGGTCAGAAAGAACATTTTGTCCCATTGTTTTAAATGGAACTAGAACATTAATTATTTGGTCTGGAAAATATTGACCAACACTCAATTCCCATATCATTCCTTAAATTAGCAAAAAGGATCAAATTGATTAACAAATACGTGGTTGTTTTAATGCCTGTGCTTACTCCTGTCTTTTAAAGAAAGGTTCTAGTTTTAAGTTGTGATGGGTTTTATTTTTACTTTTCTCTCTCTCTCTTTTTTATCTTGGTGTAAATTTCTTTGGAAGGCTTTTCTCTGAAAAGGAGCATATTGATTTCTGAAATAAATAAATGCAAAATCCCACTTCTTATGTCAGTTCCAGAAGAACCCCCCCCCTCTTATGGAAATAATTATATGACAATAATAAATAAGGAAAGTCTTAATCTGAAGGCTCTGATAAGTAATTCACTGTATGAGTCATGGTTTGAGCTAGTGCCACAGGAACGTGAGTCAGAAGTTGGGATCTTCCTAAGGAATCGTGTGGATTTGAAGGAGATGAATTTTTCCATGGTTAGCCTAGGAAGGCCTTGCATGGGCAAGCTGGAATCATCTGGCAGTCCATCTGCAAATCCCTGGGCTGCATGCCTAAATAATGCGATGATGATGATGATGGTCTTTTTGTGATGGAAGCCCCTCTCTCTTACACAGCACTTTGTTTCCCCACCATGAGGAATAGGCCAAGCCTAACAGAAGGCAAAAGGAGAGGAAAGAGAGGCCTGAGATTTAATGAGCCAGTACAGGCAGAGTCAGCAGGCAAAGTCTGTGGTTTTCCCCTTTGCTGCTTTTTAATTACTTCAATAAACAACACACCCCTCGCCCTAAAAGCTCCACAGAGCTAGTTAAGGAGGGTGCAAGGATGTGGCCAAGGACCTTTGCAGAAAAAAAAGAGGTCTGATGAGAAATTTCTGAGTTGGTGCATCCCGTGGCAAGTGTGGCTGTGGAGGGACCGGTCCACAAGAGTTTGCTTCGCCGCCACGGATATATAAAATGAGTTGTGTGTTTCTTTCAATCCACCTCGCCCAGTTTACTGCTATGTCAGGCAATGGTGCTTCTGGAAGAAATGAACCACCAGCTATTGGCACTGAAACAAACAGAGGAAGAACTGAAGCCTTGGTCAGTTCTGAGAGCTGATTATCACATTGGTGTCCTCGGCACAGTCCCAGCACTGCCAAAGCAGCCCACAGAATGCTGCCTGTGGGGCCGAGTGAGCGTTGGTCAGATGGTCAGAGAGGCGGGGGCGCTCGGACTTGCCTCTTGGCAGTGGGAAAGTAGCGGGAGCAGGAAGCCCCATCCCAAGCGCAATAGGGGTCCCTGGCCAGGCAGCACTCCGCGCAGGCTTTCCCGTAGACGTCACAGCGGTGCAGAGGAAGCTGGGAGACTCCGACCGCCGAGCCGATGTAGAGCTGTTGCTGCAGGGTTGGAAAGAGAAGAAGGAAGCAACTGTAAACTACTCAGCAGGGGCCAGGGGTTACACTCAAGGTTTTGCAGGAGCCACTTCTACCACTGTTGTATGCAACACAAACAATAATATTGTGGGACTTGTAGAATTATGCAGCCCTCCCCCCCCAAAAAAAAATAAACTCCTAAATTTTCAATGGAAGTGGAGTTGCTCAAGGAATCTTTTTGCTTATTATTAGATGCAGCAAACAAGCCAGTGGAGTCTCCTTACAGAAGTCCTTCTCCACATTTTTATTTCTCACCCCCAATCCATCCATTCTTCCTGCATGGTGCACCCAATAGCTTTTACTTCACTATGAAGGATGCATTTTCTCTCTGTTCAAATGCTGAAATCTGCTTTATTGGACCTAATTTGAATATGTGTCCTCTGATACTCGGGTGCCAAATGCTTTGCAAGCATCATCTCAAGCCAACCGCTGCCGTTTGCAGATTACTTAATGAAATCAGAGATTCTGTTGGCTGTTCAGGAGCAGATTTATAGAGACAAACTGCAAGTTCGGAGTACTTGGGAACACAAATGTAGGCCTTGTCTGCAACTTTTTAAATCAGCTGGTCCTCTCCACACCTAGGCTTACTTTGGAGAGGAAATCCGAGCCCTGCACAGCCCTGGAAATGCTGAAAGGGAGGAAAAGGCCCTGGGCCCTTCAGCCCAGATGCCTGGAAACATCTGCAGGGGACCCTTTGCTCCTTCATCCCTGACCGCGAGGAGAAAAGCAACTCTTTCAGCCAATGGATGGAAATTCATCCTAATATTTTGCAGATCACGAGATAATAAATTCATCATTTCATCCTAAGAAAGTTTCCTCCTTCCCAGAAGAGGAACAACAATGCACCGAAGTCCTGCAGCTTTGAAGGTTCTGGAAACAGGAATCAACCTGTTCTCAAAACCCCCTTTTGAGGCCAGAAACCTGTCAGAGTGCATCATACAACTGTGTGGCTAGACTGACACTTTATGGGCCCCACTTTGCACAAATGACTTGGGCTTCCTGAGATGAAGGGCGCTTTAATGTTGGAGATTTGTTTGCCGGAGATGGGGAGGGGGCAGATTGTAATCCCTCCTGAATACACGAAGAGAACTTTGATCGAAAACTCTTCCTTAAATGCATGGCTTGTTATACATAAAACCGGCTCTTTTAAAAAAGAATGTGAAAATAATCAAAAGCAGAGCATTCTGATATTCACACACGCACGCACACTTGACACCTCAGCAAAGTTTTCAGCCTCGTTTTTTCTCACAATAGCACATTCTTTTAAATCTCTCTCTCTCTCTCTCTCTCTCTCTCTCTCTCTCTCTCTCTCTCTCTCCCTCCCTCCCTCCCTCCCTCCCTCCCTATCTCTCTTTCTACAGTGGAAGAAATTCCAGACAAAATACTTCATGTCAAATACATTCATTTTAGACAGGCTCCTAATATTTAATGGGTTTTCCAGCATATTTATGATCAATAAATCATAAATCATTGTAATCAATGTCAATAAAAATTTGCTTTTAAAAATTTAACATTTTTAAAAAAAAGTTAAAAAAGGATTTGTGATAACGTTAGAAAGGATTCTAAGCAGGCTCTCTGCTTTGCCTGCCAAATATCCCAGGATAAACCTCCAGCGACCAACCTTCAACTCCTAACCATTAGGGAATCCTGTCCTGCAGTGAGTCAGAAACCAAAGTAACCCCTCAAAGGCCACCTCAAGAACTTAACTTGCCTTCTTGGAACACACTGCAGTGTGAAATGTTGGTGTTCTGGAAAAAGTTAAGCAGAATAACAGAGTTGGAAGGGGCCCTGGGGGGGGGGTCTTCTAGTCCAGCCCCTTGCTCAGGCAGGAGACCCTATCCCATTTCAGAGAAATGGCTGTCCAATCTCTTCTTGAAAGCCTCCAGTGATGGAGCACCCACAACTTCTGAAGGTCACTCCACTGTTTGGTTGCCCTCACTGTCTGGAAAGGTCTCCTTAGTTCTAGGTTGCTTCTCTCTTTTCTCATCTGCATTGAGAAGCAAGACTACGGGGAGGTTCTGCTTGCAGGCCAGAGGGCCTGAAAAAGTCCCGACCTCAAAGGCCGAATGCCTCACGGGGTTTGCTTCCGCTTTCCGACATGCGTGCACTGAACTTTACTGAAGGCGAGTCAGTCAGTGGGACCTGGGAAGAAAGGGGCCGATTTCGGCTGAAGGGCTGTAAGGTTCGACTAGGACTGGGAAAGGCAGCTACATGAACAGCCTGGGGAAAAAAAGATGTCACTGATTTAAGCACTCATTAAAGTTAATGCCATCCTTAAAAGAGTGAGGAGGCCCTGGCCTGTGGTTTCACTTCACTTTTAGGAAAGCATAGAAAAGAACTTTGCATTTTCTTGCTTATAGGATTCCATGTGATAAATTATAAATATTTATGAAGAGAAAATTCACACCTAGAAAGCCAAATTAAGCACTTTGAAAATTCAATAAATATTTAAGAATTTCGAGGTTCTGTTTATACCTACCTGCTTCGTGGAAATCTTCATGGCTGAAACAGGTGTGGGTTCCTGAAACAAAAAATAAAGAGTTAAAATCAAAGATGATTTAAGGAGCTGCTCTACTTAATGGGATGCTATCTGGATGCCTTAAAATGTTTGCATTGCATTTGTGGTTGCTATGGAGGCATTCAAAGGTTCCCACACTGCAATTCAGTATATCTTCTTAAGTTAGAGGGTGTCTTTACAAAGCAGGTAGGCAGATGTACCTCTGAGGCTTACAAACGGAGTTTCAGCAATATGGCCCTGCAATATTTTCAGGAATGTCTCCTGACTTGGGAATTTACCTGCCTAGCTCATTGGTCCTGGGAGAAAGGTAACCTTCTCTGTTTCCACAGGGTTCACCACACGGGGGCTTCTGGCAGGGCCCACCCTGTGGGGGAGGAGCTTCTACCCTTTTAGCCTTCCAGAAATATGGAAAAGAGAGCCCTTCCAGAGGGGAGGCATAATATGGCTGAGAGCCTCAGAGTCATGATGGGAAATAAAAGCAATCGATAATAAACCAACAAATCACTACCATCTCCGATGTAAAAATTCCTTTTTTGTTAACTGTGACTTAGCAAAAATATGCTCCATCTTATTAGGACTTATAAGCCTCTTGCAATGGTTGTTTCCTTCAATGCTACTGAAACTGATAACAGAAAAATGCGGAGCAGAAGGAGGAGGAAGAGGAGGAAGGCTCAGGGTCACTAATTTCTGGTAGAAATGCAGTGTTGAAATTTCAGTGCAAGTCTAAGTATTAAAACTACTTAAGTTCTTTAATTCCCTAATAGCACTAGGATTTAGACTGATATACTGCTTCATATTGCTCTACAGCCCTCTCTGAGCTGTTTACAGAGTCAGCCTCTTGCCCCCCCCACCCCACAACAATCTAGGTCCTCATTTTACCGACCTCAGAAGGACAGAAGGCTGAGCCAACCTTGAGCCAGTCAGGATTGAACTGCTGGCAGTGAGTCAGCCTGCAATGCTGCATTCCGACCACTGGGCCACCAGGGCTGGCATCTCATATTGCCTCTGTCCTGCTCATTCTGGTAGTTGAGTATTATTGGCAGCAGCTCTGAGGCTTACATGTGATTCTTTGGCAGCCTGGTTTTTTGGGGATGAGACTGGGAAACGGGTGGGAGCGACCCAGAACTACCCTCAGGAACAAGTCTCTGCCACAGGGACTGGAGGTGGGATTCTGATTTTAAAGTAACCCTTAACTAGATGCTAACTGAAGTCAGCTTTGCTCAGTGAAGGAAGGAGGAAAATACTTTTAAATTACTGCATCATTTACATTAAATTAAATTTAAACTAATTTGATTTAATATTTTTTAAAAAACATTTAATTGACTAGATTAAATTGCAGCATAGATATACTTTATTCCCCTCCTTTTCTTGCCACATCTTTCCAAGGACCCTGGACCAGTTTATATAAATAAATAAATGTCTCAGTAATCAACAGTATTCAAACTGGGACTCTTAATTGCTCTGTCATGGGAACCCTTCAACCTCTGAAAAATAGACCTTCCGCTGCACCCTTGCCTTAACATTGCTTGCCCATATGTAGAATAAATTTTGTATATTATTTTTGGGAGTGAAAAGATAGGCAACCAGACCTTTAAACATACAGATGATTCCAATTGCAAACAGTCGTATCTGCTGGCCTTTTTTACATTCCAGCAAACGGGGGTGGGAGAAATAGTGTCAGCGTTAAATACACTCAGTTGGGCCCGTCCTTCCTAAGCTCCACCTGCAGCTGCCTGGGCAGACAGCAGCACCCACAAGCAGCCTCCCCCCCCACCTGTATTTCCCCTCACCCGAAAGACGGTGATCTCTTCCAGTAACACTTCCTCCAGGTCATGCCAGGTTTCCTTTGGGATAGAAACCACTTTCAAAACGGTCCCAATATCTGGAAGAAAGAAATGAACATTTTTGTTTAAGTAGGATGACTTTTCACATTTCACATTACAATTGGCATCTTTCAGCTGAGGTTGACTCAGCTTTCTGTCCTTCCGAGGTGGGTAAAATGAGGACCCAGATTGTTGGTGGATCTCTGGGGCAAGAGGCTGACTCTGTAAACCGCTTAGAGAAGGCTGTAAAAGCACTGTGAAGTGGCAAGGGCTATTGCTATTCCTATTGACACTTTAGATTTGATTTTTTCTGAAGAGGAATTATGAGAAAATATTTGGATTATAAAACACCCAGGATCTGAAAGGTCTGAACCCTTTTTAGCTACCAGGAAGGGAACAGGACAAGAACCCCTTTCCAATGAAATACCAGCTGCCACAAATGGGAATTTAAAATTAGGAACGTGGTGCCTGAACTAGGGTCATATTTTATCATTCATTATATCAACTCTAACATGTTAATTGCTGTGTTAAAATTCAAGGGCAGATACTAACAAGAACATTGGTGTGGACCATAATGAAGGGAGCTAACAGCATGTTTTCATAATTTTTTTAATTGTGAGGATTTTTTTAAAGTGGATTTTTGTAATTGGTCTAAGCTGATGGTACCAATTTTACCCTGATACACTTTCCACCATGTTGTAGCGGTTATAAAGTTCTTTGCAGGAATTGTGTGCCAGAAAAGACATCAATGAATGGTGCAATTTTGTCAGAGTCATATAAAAGCTTGCTGGAAGAATAGAATCAACAGGCCAAGGAATCCTTTAACATGGTTTGTTGGAAAAATTCTCCAATAGAAGTCTCAGATGAATCAAATATCCACATAATGTGGACTAGATTGTAATTAGCAAGAGATATAAAGTATATAAGAAATAAGAACATTTAATGAAATCTTCCAAAGTATCTCAGGATCTACCAGCAAATGAGGATGGTGGGAATTCTCTACAACCCAAAGCAGTAACTGACATCTAATTAACCATGACTCCTATTAAGATACAACAAATATAATGCATATGGTGTATAACATATGGTGCTGAATGCCTTTGTGCTGTGTGACAGCACAAAGTATGAACAATACTTAGGTAAAAGGTTTTTTTAATTTAATAAATTAGAATTTAAAAAACAACAACAGAGCTTTCCAATGTAAACATCTACTCGATCTGCTGGAATCACGGATGAAAAGATAATTCATCTTCTGAAAAGAAAGAGCAGCAGGGAGAGAATCAATGGTGGGTTGCTCCTGGTTTGGTCCGGTTCTTGCAAACTGGTAGTAACGGTGGCGGGAGGCTCCGCCCACCCACCCGGATGTCATCATGAACGATCTGCGCATGCACAGAAGCTTCTGTGCGCACGCGCTCCCATTGCGAACCGGAAGCGGAGGTAAGTAGAACCCACCCCTGGAGAGAATGCCAGTCTTACACTTCTAAAACATTTTTCGATAGCAGAAGGGGATAAAGTTGGAATGTGTTCATGCATATTCTAAGGAAATTCCGTGATGATTGTTTTATAACGTTGGTGAGGTCCAAATTACAACACGTTACATATTAGAGCCCCAAGCATCTGAAATGAAACTTTATCTGCCTTCAGGATCAGCTTCTTCAGCTGAGTAATTTTTCAAGCAGCTTCACACTGAATCGGTCCTTTCTGTTCAGATCAGAAAGCTTTTGGTGCATAATTTAATTTACAAGATAGACGTAGTGTTATGAATGTCCGTGTACTGACAGACGGACTCAGACTGAGCTAAATTATCTTTCTTTACTTCCGCATTAACTTACAAGTGCAGATGGAGGTACTAAAAGATGCATTTGCTGGAGAAGATGAAATGAACCTTTGTTCGTATAAGAGTTCATTTTAGCCTATTAATTTAGCCCTCAATTCTAAACCCAGATACCTAAGAGCACAAGGGCACCTACTTCAATATAAGAAAATAATAGAAGGGAAGGGAAGGGAACAGAAGAGAATATTCTTTGTTGGCCAAGTGTGACTGGACACACAAGGAATTTGTCTCCGGTGCAGAAGCTCTCAGTGTACATACAAACAACAAAGTGATAGGTCATTTATCATAAATCATAGTTAAAATAGTAGGCCTATGTGGTCAGCATTTATTATAAAATCCTGATTTCGTTATGTAATTGACCACTGGGAATCAATTTCCTCCAAAGCAGCTCTGGAGAGCAACATTTCCGGTCAGCCCTCAGATCAAATGAGATCGGTCTCCATGCAGATCCTAACCACGCTGTGGCATTTCACTGCCACCAAAAGAGAAAAGCAGCCACCAATTTTCCTGGCTCGAAAGGCCCTCATGGAATCACAGGGCTGGAAGGGAGCTTGGAGGCCTCCCAGGACAACCAACCAATCGATCTGGACAGCAAAATCCAATTGACCTGATTCTATTCAATTCTTTGAACGGAACCGGAAATGAAATCAGTTAAAACAATCCAAATGATTTGTACCCATTTTCTGAGCCACATCACCATATAAATGACATTACCCTAATAGACGTTTGATATTCATACATTTATTACATGCTTTTCTCAGGGGAAAAAAATGCTTTGTTTGTGGAAATGTTTGTTTAGTTCTCATGCTTTAGCACCCTTCTATTTTAATTAATTCATCACTCAAAGACCATCCCGCCCCCGAAAAAAAAGTGACCAGAGCATCTCGGACACTTTCAATGTTGTTTATTTATTCTTTTATGGAAAAAAAAATCATGTTTGATTAAATTCTTTAAAAAAAACCACAGGCACTCAAAGTTTATGGGGCATTTACTAGGTTCCCTCCTGCCAAAGAAAGTTTTAAACCATAGCTTATAATTTATAATTTACAAACATATACTGTAACATTGTACAATTACTGGAAGAGAAAGAAGTCAGAAAGGATGTGGCTTATTAGAAGTGATAAAATTGTCCACGCTTGTATTGCTCCTCTCATTGGTAGGAGAAGTTTAAACGAGCAATAAGCTACTTGTTTTCAAATTGAACAAAGGTCCTAAAAATTCTCTTACCAATTTATCTAATGTGGCTGCCAGATGAAAACTGGCCCTGTTCCTTATTTATTTCTTTGTTGGATTTATGTTTTAGCTTTCTTTAAGTATTTAAAGAAAATGGTATACACAGCACCCCCTCCTTCAGTTTTAATGTAGGCACGCCAGCCCATTCTAGAAGGAAACAAATGGGATTTGCTTCACTTTCTGCTCCTCTGTCAATCAAAAAACCCCACCCTAGTTCTCACTGGGTGTGTGGAATTTGGTAGTTTTGCATTTCACTTCCTAGCAGGTTTGCCAAACAAAACAGGTGAATAAACACGCCTTACCTGTGCCAATGAACATGACGTCATACTGGCCATCTTCTGCGTCTACCCGATCCACCACGATTTGCGTGAACTGATAGTCCAAATCCGTCTTGATCATAATGGGCCGGTTATTAATAGGAAATACAGGGTTGTACATGGCCGGGTGGCTTCTTGCAAAGGTGATGACTTCATCAGGTAGGTCCTTGGTTGAGTCAAAGCCTCCAAAAGTCTTACTTGGACACTGGTGGGAAGAACACGAGATCATCAGCAGGAACGCAGCACCCAGACCGTGGGGGAGAAAGTGCCCCGTTTTACTCTGCTTCTCTCGGTCAGGCCCTGCCTGGTGCAGCCCTCCAGATGGCATCCAGCAGCACCTCAGAGGCTCAGGAAGCACATTAACTACTGCGAAGGCATGCCAAGGCCTTTCTAAGTAGCTGAACCACTGCGGAGGCAAACCAATTTGATTTAGTGATATGACTTCTGTTAGGGAAGTTAATCCAATTTGGAGTTTTGATTGAATCAGTTTCAAACTAAATTACTACGCTTGCTCCCTTTATGAATTCAAATATGCAGCTCTTGCAATGTGCTTGACAATTTCTGAATTTCTAATGTATATATACCACTTGAAAGGCAACACATAATTAAATATGTTTTCCCCTTCTGTTCAATCATGTCTGACTCTTGCAGACTGCTTGGACACAAGCCTGCAGTTTTCTTGACAAAAGAAACTTTGGAAATGGTTTGCCCTTGCCTCTTTCCTTCTAGCTGAAAGAGAATGACTGGCCCAAGGGCACCCACCTGGCTTTGCGCCTAAGGCAGGACTAGAACTCCCAGCCTCCTGGTTTCCAGATTGATGCCTCAAACACTACACCAAACTGACTCTCATAATTAACTAATAATCTTGGTCAATTCAGACATTGACTTAGTTCATCGGAGAGAAAATTAATCATACACATATCGACCTATATACCACTCACAAATACATATCTTCTTAAATTTTATTTATTCATCTATTTATTCCTTCCTTTATTTATTTATTTCTTGTCATGTTTATGTAGTGTATATTGGAGGTGGTGGTGACCCTTTGAGAGCTGTATGCAATGAAATTTCATTTTAATGTATGCCGATTAGTGTACATTCGAAGCGACAATACAGTCATTCTAAGTCTTAAGTTCTAAGTCTTCTAAAGAAAAAAACCAAGGAGATAGAAGAGACTAGCAAGCCAGTTCTGTATGTTTTATTAAATGTTGGGTATCAGTTCATACTGTGATAGCCAATGTTTACTTTAGCAACATTGCGATATTCCTATCCATTGGTGACTATCCAAGCTGGGAGAACTTCAGACCAAATGCGGTTAGAAACACAGAGGGTTCCCTTCCTTGGAGAACTCGGCTGCCCCATTTCAGCACTTAAGCAACGGGAACAACGGGAACCTTTTTTCAGGGCCCGGCAGCCATTTTCTGCTGAAGGGAATTCCGCATCGCCCGTCCCTGAGGCAGACCTAATTTTCCAGATGGAGTGCAACACTGATTGCTGGCATTAATTAGATAATGATTAATCAGAGAATGGATTGAAGAGGGAAAGTAATTCAGAAGTATGAGGTATTGGCCAGGCAGTTGGAGAGCCATTCTCAAGAGCATGTGTGGATAATGTTCAATATTTTTTTCATTTGCTCAGTGACCCGATTTTATAATTTAAATGATCCAGCTTCATAATTTACAAGCAAGCAGATGCTCATTAAGTGTTAAATTTATAATAAAAACACAGTGGGACTTCCCAAAGTGGGCATTTTCTCCTCCAATGCCTAATGTACAAAATAAAACCATCCGGCTGATACCCGACCTCAGTTCTCGTGTTTACCACAAATGACGCAACTGGATTCATCTATCGACTGAGTGATGGGATTGATATTCAGCCTTTCTACTCTGCTGGCCAGTTCTCCAGCTGAGCTTAACTCTTTGCGCCTAGATGCTCTGTCAAAATGGTTCCCGTTATTCAATGACTTACAGAAGTCTAATAGTAAGCAAACAATACTGTGGAACTTGGTCGTCTCCCACTGTGAAGCTGCATTGTTTTGGACTTAGTAGAGAGACCACAACTAAGTAGCCTGGGAGATAAAAACAACAAAAACAACAATCCAGAAGAACGCAGTAGCAAACCACTGCCATATTGTTGCCAGGACAATTTCTGATTAACTGCATAAAGTACCTATGAGTCATGCTCAGCTCAAAAAGATGGTTTGCTTTTAACCTTTTATATAGAGTAAAATTAAAATCTAAGTTGTCGACTGTCTTGTGTCAGCTGTCTGTCATGCCCCTGAATCTGAATCTGCGGGGGAAGATGAGCTGGAACAAGAACTGACAGTGATTGAGAGGGCAGCTCCGTTGGCCTTGGAAGAAACTGGGGAAGGGTAGAGTCAGTCCAAGCGAGGCTTTTTGGAATTTGTAAGGCCTGCTGGCAGAGGGGAACAGAGGCAGGATGAACGGGAGAGACAGAGCTCAGACGAGGAGCAAGGACCGCCCCCTCCTGATTCAAGGGGTCGGAGAGTGCAGAGAAGGCGTGATCAGCGCAGACTGAGCAGGCTACTCGTGAGAAGAGTGCCCCACCCATCTTCACCAGGCACACCTGGGGAATGAGACTTAAGGAGACACTGTAGGGAGGGGCATTTGTCGGGAACAAACACTGAGTTCCTGAAGTGTTGTGTGCTGACGTTTGAACTTACCAGGAGTCCTTGCATTCTTTTTGACATTCTGGACTAATTACCTGGATCTTTTGCTCCTTGAACTCCTTGATTTGCCCTTGATTTGCCAATTACATTTTTGCCGTGCAGCCTTGGTACAGACAGCGCTGGGCTGGACTAATTGCAGCCAGAGGCTGCTTGAGGTTTGTGTGGGGGTTTGTTATCACTGCTCTGGGACTTGCCAGAAACGTGGAAGCGTTTGGGTTGATTTGGAGCAATAAAGGGGTGGTTTGAACTGCCAGCTGTTTGTGTTATCTCTGTACTGTGTCCTGGGTCATCACACCATCTGTCATCTCATTCTGATGCACCAGGTGAGCATGGTAACCCTGGTCCATGCCCAGCTACAGACATTCTTATTTTATCGCAGGCTAGTTTTCCACAAAAATTGGCTCTATAGGATTCTTGAAAGCAAGGGGTGGAAATCTGATAAATGGGATAGCAGCAAGGACATCTCTTATATAAAATATATAATTTGTAGGATTATTACCTTCAAAAGGATATCATCATATCTTTAAGCAGAGGATATCCTAAAGGCTATGATTTAAATAGGGGAGCAATTCCTCCATTCCATTTATTTCAAGTTATTCCTGATGTCCCAACTCAACACCAAGAAACCATTCTGGCACCCCCTGATTCCCCAGTAGGAAGTTCACTTACGGTTCCTGGCCGAGGGTACGGCACCCTTCCTTGGTAGGGGACCCACTGGTAGTTGGGACCGTCTCTGTGAGCGTAGGGACCCAGGAACACCCTCCTCACGTCAGCCATGCTGTACATACAAACAGCTGAGCCCTTGAAGATATTGCTAGCATTGGGGAGAAGCAGAAGAAAAAAGCTGAGGCATTTTGTTTTCTAAATTAAGAAGGTTTTAGGAATGTCCCTGTGATCCACAAGGAAATGAGCATTATCCTCATTTCTATGTGCCTGCTTGCTTCTATGCCTTTGCTCTGTACCCCCCCCATTTCTTTTTCACTTAGACCAGCAAGCCTTATGGTCCTGTTCCCATATCACTCTGGGTACATGGAAAAATTGCTTTCAGGTTCAGTTTCCTTGAGTAATGGAAAGCCTTGCAATCAATCAGCCTCAGAAAACTTCAAGAAGAACATTGGTGTTGCTTCTAGCATACTACATTCTCTCAACATCCCAAGCAAGAGATATCTTGGCAATGAAACAAGACAATGTGAAATTTCTATGATCCAACATCTGTCTATGATTCATGAACCCTTTTATACTGTCCACAATCTTTTTATGGCTTTTCATGAGAAAACTACAGTTCATTAACCTTTCGACATTCACTGCATTCTCCCAGTTCAAAGGTTAAGACAACGCTTCCCTCTCTTCCAAGCCCCACCTAACAGAGAAAGCTTCTCAAAGCAGCCAAGCCCAGTAAGCCCAGGTGTGAGGGCAGCAGCAGGCGCCATACCTGGAGGTGGTAAATACTGCGTAGATGATTGGGTTTTTAGGATCTTTTGAGTTCATTAGAAACACATCCTCTGTCAACAAAAGGAAGAAGGAAGAGCAACTTAGGTCAAATCATAATGAAACAGTACATACAGTAGCTGATCAGGGAATAAATCTGCATTCACAACGGGTTCTGGCACTTACGGAGTTCGTCGAAATGAGTGTCGATGCCATTAGGTCCTGGCACAGAACACATTAACCGTGCTTTCAAAAAAGTTGTCCACTTGTTGACAAGGCTTCTGTGTCCACCAAAGTCATTCTATCAAATAAAAAATTCACACCAGAATTTTAAGATCCTCCTGATTGTCTCAGCCCTGATTGTGACATCTAAAATTACAATTTTAAGACTTGATTTCTGCCTCGCCCAAAATCCATGTGGGAGACTCTAGGCTGGAGGAAGAGCTCCAGAGTGAGGATGAGCAGAACACCAGAGCGCAAGTTACTGTGGAGTTTTTCATAACAGGAATTCTCCAGTGGCTTTGCTACCATCAAGCCAAGATGTGTTAGAATTAATACAAAAATTGAATTGGGAGACCATATGAATTGACTAAAGGAATGAACAAATAAATATTAGACAAGTAAATATATTTAATATGGCCGTGAGATTTCAAGGGGTTCTTTATTTCAGACCTGGCTTCTTTGCACCTGACATGATTTTTACCTTACAGATCTGTCCTATTCTGGCATGCGTGGCTTTTCCAGAATGCTCCCCATCAATTGCATTTTCTCGGAAGAAAAAGTATATCTTGTCATCTTCTGGATTGTCACTTTCAGGGATCAAATGAGCAGTAATAAACCTGGGATCTGTAAAGGAAACGCAAAGTATATAGTATCAGGTGTTTTTACATAGAACCTGAGGATTTTTCAGTCTCTGGTGATGAGGTTCACAATGAGTTTTCTCCAAAGCTCTAGAGCTTTCTGGAATTTTCTGCTGTAGGCTTTCATGACCGGTATCTCCTGGGCATTGCTAAGCTTCAGGGTTTAGTGGCGAAGTTTCTGTAGACCACTTTGCCTCTGAAGATGTAGCTGGTGAAACATCTGGAAAATTCTTCTCTAGAACTTGATTACCAAATATAAAGCCCAGCACTAAGCACTAAAGCCCAACACTGCCCAACTGCCTGGAGTTTGTTTACTGCCCTACAGATTTAACCTCACCATATCCTTGAAAGTTATTTCAACCAAGGTTGATATAAATGACCTGGAAAGCAATAGATGAAGTTTTCAGGACTATGCAATGCTTCATATTCAGTTCTAAAAATTGATCCTACATTTCCCTGGCCTAAGAGACAGTAAATACTGTAAGATAATTTCAAGTGTGTGGGAAAATAAACATTCTTTTTGAGGAGTTCACTTCTCATTTATTCAATTTTAAGTCTGAGAAGAATCTGACTATGATTTAAGCAGTAAGGAATTGAGGGGAAAAGCTTCTATGTACAGAAGATTTTTTTTAAAAAGAATCTATTATAAATTGGACTGAATTCTCATAGTAGGAATATAAATAATATGATTTTCATGGCTTTATATGGGTTTTTTCATACGAATTCTGGCATTCTTGATGCTCTCTGCTCTTGGTTGTTTCCTTACAGAGTTTTTGTTACCCAACTAAGTAACATCTTCAGGGCTTTATAAAAGCTTTTGTAATGAGAATTACAAATAACACTTGGAAACTGCTTAAAGGGCAACAGAAGAAAATAAATGAAACACCGGGTAGGTTGCAAGCCCATCCTTACAGTAGATGTGTTTAATCACTTATGTGGATTGCAAAGAATGAAGAGTCATTTGCTTTTGAGCACCTCTGTATAGGATCACATTATTAAGCAGGCGTGCTCCTTAGCTCTGAACTGGCTCTTCTCTTGCACTTACAGAGACTTATTGGCTCCAAATCTATATTGAACGTTTCGGCCTGCAAGCTTAGTGGCCCTATTTTTGCATCTGTTCTATTTGATCTAGACAAGCTGTTGAATGTTCTAAGCAATCTTCCCTCAAAGTTCTTATCTTATCTTTCTTATCTTTATTTGATTTATATACCGCCCTACTCCCGAAGGACTCAGGGCGGTGAACAGCCAAACGATAAAATACATAAATACAAAATTTAAAAAACAGAATAAACCCAAATTAAACAATTTGGCCCAGACAGATTTAAAACACTCCAATCATTTAAAAACAGATTAAAATTTTCATATTAAAAAAGAAAAAGGGAAAAGATTAGGCCAGGCCCGCCTGGTGGAATAAAAAGGTCTTTTTATTCAAAGTTCTGGCATGTAGTTTATGGAAAAGTTTGTTTTGTGCATTTCAGGGACTTTTAAGAACATTCTCCATCGTGAAAAAGGCTTCTTTGGTTGTTCATGGCACAGTTTCTATTGTACCCTTTTCACAAGATCACAAAAGGAATAGCCAACCAAACAAAACCACAAAAACGAAATCCATTATAAATAATATAAAACTTTAGTCATTACAAAGTCAAATAGAAAAGTGAAATAAGGCTAAAATCAACAAAATTTCTTTTATCCGGACTTCTCTTTCATCGGGCCTCTCTTTTCCCTGTATGGCTAATCAGATTATTTGTGGGGATGGGAATCCCCGCTCTGTTTCCAGCAACTTTCAGTTTCACTCTCTTTTTAATCTTGCTCTTGTTAAGCAGTGTGTGTGTGTGTGTGTGTGTGATTTGTACAACAAGTTACAAAAGTAGGTTACAGCAGGAGGAAAAATTCCCCTTTGACCTGCCATTTATACATCTGCCTTCATCAACCACACTAGACTGTGGAGAAGACAATTGATTTATATGAATTAAAAAAGAACCACCACAATTAAACAATGTTAGAATTACAGAGTTGGCAAACTCTTTCCCCTCCCCAGTTTCAACCTGCGGTGAAGTGTGCTAAAAATAACGAAGGCGTTTTTTAAAGCAACACCAACCCTACTTCAACATGATTAAGCCTGATCAAAGGAGGACGAAGCCACCAG
Source organism: Pituophis catenifer annectens (assembly GCF_029215685.1). Classification (NCBI taxonomy): domain Eukaryota; kingdom Metazoa; phylum Chordata; class Lepidosauria; order Squamata; family Colubridae; genus Pituophis; species Pituophis catenifer. Next base: position 353,891 of record NW_027256887.1, read on the forward strand.
TTGCTTTTAAGAGCAGGCTGGTGAGTTTCCTCAGCCTCAACCGGCCTCTGATCTCAGGGCAGACACTGGAAATAGCAACCATTTAAGTGAGAGAAAGAAATACTAGAAAAAGGAAAAGCAAGCAAGACGTAATTGTTTATCGTTGCAGTGTTGCTGGTGCTGCTGATGGATGATGATGAATGTGGCCTTCTGGCCAGCAGATGCCAGCTTTCCCTTGCCCAGGGGTGAGCAGAATGTCCTACTAGACTCCAATTCCCATCCTCCACTACCAGATACCCCATGAAAGAGAAGGTGGGTCCCAGCAGTTTCTTGCCTAACATCAGTATCCTGTGGAACTCTTTGTTGTGCCCTAAAGCATTTCTTTTTTTGTTGCAATGATTAAAGAAAAAGCAAACAAAATGCTCTTCTCAAAACTACGATGAGATATCCCTATATATCAATGTGGTAATCTCCCAAAACATTTTAATGAGGGAAATCTCTTTTATGGAAAGCATCTGCCAGAAGGGGGGACTAAAACATGTAGGTCACTACCAAAATAATTCAGATAATTCATTTAAAAATTATTAGCTCATGTGCGTTATATTATTTCAGTCCAATGGAGTGAATGTTTAAGTGCTACAAACAAATGTTGAAGTAATAAATCCAAATATCAACCTAAAAAGCACATTAACAAGAAGATGGCTTGCATCTATTCTTGAACTAGTACAATATGAAACCTCCAACTAAAACCAAAGACTGTCTCCAAGAAATGTGAAGTTGAAGTGTAATAGACCTTTAAAAATTCACTTCAAACAAAGCAAGGAATAGTGGTGTAAAATAAAATACCATTTAGAGGCTGCCTCAGTCCTGAGGGAAATAGAAGACAAGATGCCAATCATTGAGCGATCCAAAGACAAACAAAAAGCCATCCAACAGTTCAATCCTGACCTGATCCTATCCCTACCTATATTATGATCAGATCAAGTGGATCTTCTGCTAAAACTTCTCCCCGTTTCTGTTCAGAGTAACATGGTGTTACTCTTGAGGCAAATACTTGAGGAAAATATTCCACTATTCAGGAGCTATTTTCAGATTTATTCTTGAGGAAAGTCCTACTGAATTAGAAATTGTAAAACACCAAAAATAGAATTAACAAGGCCATATTTGTTTGCTTGGAACAAACAGTTGTAGTTGTGAGGGGGAGTGTGTGTAATGTACAATTAGCTAAAACTCCTTGCTAAATTTATAGTGAAGGGAGATTGTATACATCTTTTAAAGTAAGGTAAGCATCTTTTCTTTTGTTGTATGCTTCTTACGAGAAGGGGAAAAAAGAACTCCTTTCCTTGGAAAATTGACAAATGCAAAGCTCCATATTCAGAAAAGCCCATTAAGAGGAAAGAAAGGCGAAAATGTTGAGCTGTGGTATAATTAGCAGTTTCCAAGGCCTTTGTTCTTAAGGAGAAAACAATAGTTTTGATTCTCTGTAATGACTAATTATACGATGAAGTGAAAAAAATGAAGTGTGAAATTATATGTAATTCTCCAAGTAAATTAGATTCCTTACAAAACAGTCCTTCTCAGCTGCTCAGCCTGTGTAATTTTAAGGAGACAATTTTCTTTTCTAGCCACATAGAGATTAGGATTCCAAACAAGGAAGGCAAAGAGGAAACCTGAATTTGTACACAGAACTTTAAAGAATTTTGCCAGTGCCAAGCTGATCTTCAGGAGTGAAAGTTCACTGGACTTTTGCATGCGATTTGGCTAATTCAGTTCTCGTAGCAAACTTCTATAATCTCCTTTGGTGGTTCAGGTAATGTTTCTCAGTGGACACCACCAGATAGTTCATTTGTCATCTAAGAATTGAGGGTGTTCACACAATATGGAACAGCCCCCCCCCCCCCCCTTACTAGAGAGGAGTGATCTGTATATGCCAACAAATTATCACCCAGCACTGACCATCTCTTTTCTCTTCACCTCTGCATGCAATTATAGTGGCACAGAAAAGACAAGAATGCCCCAAAACAGACCAATAAAACAGACATATAGAATTTAAAATTCAGAAACACCAATAAAATACAACTCTTAAATTTAAAATACAGAACAAAAAGAAAACAAAATGATCTGAAACAATTAATAACAAGAAATGAAGGTCACGCAGCTTCTGCAAACCTGAGGTATTCCAGGAAACTTGTCAATCTTTGTAATGAGCCAAGGTGGTGCAGTATTGCAGGCTGGCTCACTGACCACAGCCAGCAGTTCAATCCTGACCGGCTCAAGATCGATTCAGCCTTCCATCCTTCTGAGGCCAGTAAAATGAGGACGCAGATTGCTGGGAGGGCAAGAGCCTGACTCTGTAAACCGCTCAGAGAGGGCTGTAAAGTACTGTGAAGCGGTATATAAGTCTAAGTGCTATTGCTAATGGTTTGTCTGAATTAGACAAATTGTCTGTGCTCTAGAAGGAAGATTGCAATTTCTTGATGGAAAGAAAACTGAGATTTCTGAAAATTGTGTTTATGAATGCCAGATGTCATGGTTAATACAACGGGCAGCCCAGCAATACATTATTGACTGTGGTGAAATCCTCTGAAGTCTGCTACCAAGCGTGTGCGTCACCTGTGCATACGCACTTCATGTGCATGTGCGCCTGAGGCGGGCCCATGCAGCACTAAAAAAGGAACATTTTGAAGCCTTCCGAATTTGCAAAAGTAAGTAGAACAGCGAGGGGGGGGGAATCCGCTGTGCCACGCGATTTAGATTAGTTAGAAAGCAAGAAATCTGATGATTCTAGCTAATATAAATCGTGCATCACAGCTGATCGTCGCCCAGCTGATCGTCAGAAATAACGGTTTGCTCGAATTGGTAGCATTTTTTACTATCGGTTCGGGAGAACCAGTATGAACCGGTAGCATTTCACCACTGATTATTGCTCTGTATTCCAGCAGAAGCCCAGATGGTTTGTGTGTATATTCAACTATAGTCTCCGCAATAGGTAGTTTGCCTGGGTGAGATAGGCAGGATGTCATAGAAGTAGCTAGGAAGCGTCTGTGAAGAAGCTGCAATTGCACCGATTTTGGCCCTGCCATTTTGTGAGCCTAAATCCCAGATTCTCCCTTTGAGTTCCATTGAGGCTTCGTGTGGGCCAAGAGGCATTGATGCCTTGGATGAGATACCATTAGATGCTAGACTGGAATCAAGAGGCTGGTAATGCTTAGAAAGCCAGTTGGGTGTGATGGTGAAGGCGTCAGGCTAGAAACCGGGAGTTCTAGTTCTGCCTTAGGCATGAAGCCAGTTGGGTGATCTTGAGCCGGTCACTCTCTCTCAGCTCTAGGAAGGAGGCAATGGTAAGCCTCTTCTGAACTCTTGCCATGAAAATTGCAGGGACCTGTCCAGACAGTTGCCAGGAGTCAACACTGAGTTGAAGATGCAAGATGTACCTCTCCCCCTTCCAAAATGCTTGGAAAGTTCTGTTCACTTCTTCACCTGGGTGTTTAACCCTGGAAGATCATCAGTAATGGAACTGCTGGTACCGCTCCTAAATAGACTGAAAGCTGGGGGGAGGGGAGGTGTGGGGGGAAGTGCATTTAACTTAACCCCTTCAAGTTGAACAAGATTTGCATGCTGCCTGGACTTCCGGTTTGCGAGCCTCGGCGACGGCGGTGTTTCTTTAAAGACCGCCAGCCCCGCCGCCTGTAGAGCCGCCCCGCGATCGAGGAGCGGCTCGAAAACTCCAAAATCTTGAAGATTGAAGGAGAAGAGATAGCAGGGTACAGGTTGAGCCCCTGTAACCCCCCCAGGGAACTGTTTCTGGGGAGGAAACAGGCGTGGCTCCCTTCCAACCTGCTGAAACTCCGGGCGGCGTGGGACGTTTCTGCTAATTAGCAGAACAAGCCGGCAGCAGCAAACTCTTAAAGCGAAAGGAACTAATTTTAACAATCAACGGAAATATCAACTTGAATCCAGAAACTTGAAAACTGCAAGTATCAGTGCTTTGTTGACTTTCTAATTTAAAAGAGAAAGTGAGTGAGTGAAAGTGATTTGAAAAAAAAAATGGCGCCCAGCATTTGAGTTAACGAGCTAATGAAAGTGGATTTGTGAAGCCTTCCTGCTTTGTTACAAAGTTATAAAGCTGCTACAAAGTTGCTCTATTTAAAGAAAAAAATTCTTTTTCTAAAATTTGACTTTGTTTTACTTCAGCTTCACTTGATTAAATCTGGGGGACTTTTTTAGAAGCTTTTGTGGAAGAGGGAAAGGAAAAAGAACTTCCCTCTTTAGAAAAATTAGCTTACGTGGCACAATGGCTTCAAAGAAGCAGGAAGGGAAGGCATCAGGGGGGGGATCCCCCACACATAAACATCAAACGCAACTTCCCCCTGCTCAACAGTTACAAACTCAGAAAAAAGAAATTGATGTGGGAGATTTAAAAGACTTTATTTCTAAAACTTTGGATGAAAAATTTCAAGAATCTCAACAGGAAATAGATCATAAACTTCAAAAATCACATGAGGAATTTCTGCAGGAAATTAATGAAGTTAAAGATATGGTGAAGCAGAATCAAAATATGGTGACCAAAAAAATATCAGAAGTGGCGTCTGGCCTGGCAAATTTTATTGGGAAAGTTGATTTTAAAGTTGAAGAACTCAAATTAGAAGTTAATGTTAGGATGAAAGATAATGACTATAAAATTGAAGAAGCTGATAATAAAATGCAGAGAATTGAAGATGAGATTGTCATGATACAATTCCGGGCGATGGAATTTGCCATACGGCTTCGGGGAATTCGAGAGGAGGAGAGACAGGACTTGAGACAAGTTTGCTCTGAAGCCTTGGCTAAGATCTTACAAGTTAACCCTGATCTGGTATTTCACAAAATAGATAAAATTTACAGAGTGAACTCTTGGGTGGCCAGACAAAGACAACTGCCTAGAGATGTGGTCATATATTTTACTGAGAGAGAAATTAGAAATGAAATCCTCCAAAAATCTTTTCACACCTCTGTACAAGTGGGGGGCTCACGACTTGTAATTTTTAAAGAATTACCTCCTAAAATGCTGAAAGCTAGAAAAGAATTTGGTTTTCTTGTTAAGGAATTGAAAGACTTACAGATACCCTTCCGGTGGGACGCGCCAGCTGGGATAATTTTTAGATATAAGGGAGAAGGATATCGATTGAATACTGTGGAGAAGGCACAACATTTTTATAGTACTATTCTTAAGGAAAGAACACCATCTCCACGTACATCTACAGTTTTGGAGATTAAGGAGAGTGAAGAGAGGCAATTGGAAGAACAGCCTAAGCAGGAATTAGAAAATGTGCAAGGTGCAGAAGGAGGTTTTCTGAGTGAGCCCTTGCTGGATTCTTCTCCAATTTTGGATTTGATTCAGTTGACTGAAGTTAAAGATCAACGTATAACTAGAGCTCAATCCAAATTACTTAAACAAAAGCAACAACAACAACAGGAAAGACAAGACAAGAAGGCAGCAAAGAGTACCCCACAAGAGAGTGGAGCTATGGGAGGAGCAAGATCGAAGCTCTTGGATGAACTTCAAATATTTTGCTCTGCGCTCCAGAAACAGGCCGATGACCCTTAAGTGTTTATCTTGGAATGTTAATGGGTTGAATTCAGCACAGAAAAGGAAGAAACTATTTACATATTTGAAACAATTTAATAATGATATAATATGTTTACAAGAAACGCATATTACAACTCAAGATCAGAAATATCTGATAAATTCAAAATTAGGAGTACATTATATATCTTCAACTTCGCAGAAAAAGAATGGTGTGGTTATTTATGTAAATAAAAAATTAACAGCAAAAGTTATAGAAGTAGATCAAGATGGTAGGTTTGTAGCAATTGAATTGCTTACAGCAAATGGTCAAATTCTTTTGATTGGAATTTATGCTCCCAACCAACAACAGGATTGTTTTTACAAGATGTTACATACTAAAATAGTGCAATGGGACTATAGATCTATTTTATTTATGGGAGATTGGAATGGAGTAATTGATTCTAAATTAGACAAAAAGAGCTTGGCAAAGTCTAGAATTAGACTACCGCAGACTTTTTTTGATTTGAAAGAAGATATGGAACTAAAAGATGTTTGGAGAATACATAATCCAAATGAATTGGATTACACTTTCTTTTCCGATAGACATAGATCCTTTTCTAGGATTGATTTTATCCTGTTGTCAAATGATCTACTTATTAAGACAAAAAGAACAAAGATTTTTCCAAGAACTTTGACTGACCATAGCCCTGTATGGATAGAAATTGAGATGGATAAGGTTGAGAGACGTTCTTGGAGATTAAATGAGAATTTGTTTAGATATGAAAAAAATACAATAGAACTTAAAAAGCATTTGAAAGAATTTTTTGAGATAAATTTGAATAAAGGTACCCCAATTGAAATTGTTTGGGACGCTAGTAAAGCTTACATGAGAGGGGTACTTATCTACATGAATTCTAAACATAGACTGTTCCGACAAAAGAAAAGATCTGAGTTGGAAATGGAAATAAAGAATAAGGAACAATTACTTATTAAAAACCCAACAGATGAAAGAATACGAAGTGCTATAAAACTTTTGAAAGACCAATTTCAAATGCTTATGGCGGAACAAGTTGCAACAAGTTTACAATACGCGAAGCATAATACATTTTGCAATGCCAATAAACCGGGCAGATGGTTGGCTTACACACTGAGGAAAAAACAAAGTATACGGACTATTGATAGTATTAACATTGGAGGGAAAGAAATTTTTCAACAAAAATTAATTAAAGAAGCTTTTGTGGATTATTATACTAAATTATATACCAAAGAAGAGGTGCAGAATGGACTTATAGAAAAATATTTAAAGGATAAGAGAGTTACAAAAATTACTGATCAACAAAAGGAAAGAATGAATTATCCTATAACAGAGGAGGAGATAATAGCAGCAATTAAGCAGCTAAAAACAGCCAAAGCTCCTGGCACGGATGGTTTGACTGCAGTGTATTACAAAACTTTACAAGCTGAAATGGTGGAACAACTTAGAGACTTATTTTGCAATATTCAACAAGGGGGTAAAATACCCCCATCTTGGACAACTGCTTATATATCTCTGATACCAAAGGAACAAGTTGGTCCTAAAAAACCAGAGAACTACAGACCAATATCTCTTTTGAACACAGACTATAAAATTTATGCGAAGGTATTAGCCAACAGGTTGATGCCAGTAATCCAAAAAGTAATTCATGAGGACCAAGCGGGATTTATTGAGGGCAGATATATGAAGGATAATGTAAGGCAAGTAATAGACTTATTGGAATATCTTGATAAGAATAAACAGATTTCTGCAGTGCTGGTTTTTTTGGATGCGGAGAAAGCCTTTGATAGAGTGGATTGGAACTTTCTACTAAAGACTTTAAAAAAGATGGGCTTTGGGGACCAATTTATACAGTCGATCTCAGCAATTTATCAAGAGCAAAAAGCACAGATTATTATTAATGGAAGTTTGACGACAGAGTTTAAAATTGAAAAAGGAACAAGACAGGGATGTCCGTTGTCCCCACTTTTATTTATATTAACATTGGAAGTCTTGCTAAATACAATACGGGACTCAAAAATTTTGAAAGGTATAGTGATAAGGCAAGAGGATTATAGAATAAAGGCATTTGCAGATGATCTGGTTGTTACCCTATCACAACCAATGGAATCAATAATCCTGATGAACGACATTATACAAGACTATGGTAGAGTTTCAGGTTTTAAACTGAACTCAAAAAAGACTAAAATGATAGTTAAGAATATGACACAAGATCGTAAATACGAGCTTGAAAGGAGGGCAGGTTTTGAAATTGTACCTAAGGTAAAATATCTTGGAATTCAGGTTGCAGAATCAAATATGAAATTGTTTCAAAATAATTATGAGGTGTTGTGGCGAGAGGTTCAGAAAGACATGGAGACTTGGAAAAAGCTGCAACTGTCTTTACTTGGAAGAATAGCAGCAGTTAAGATGAATATTTTGCCAAGATTTCTGTTTTTGTTCCAAATGATTCCGGTGCTTAAAAGTGACAAACAACTGAAAGTCTGGCAGTCTGGTGTGAATAAGTTTGTCTGGAACGAGAAAAAGCCGAGAGTGAAATTGAAAATTATGCAAGATGTTCCAGAAAGAGGAGGCCTTAAACTCCCAAACCTACAGTTATATTATGATGCAGCAGCTTTAACTTTAACAAGTGACTGGTTTGGAAATAAAAAGGCTGGAATATTGAATGCAGAAAGTTTTGATCTTGAATTTGGATGGCATGCTTACTTATTCTATGAAAATAAAGTGGATAAAGTATTTAAAAGTCATATACTTAGAGACTCCTTGATGAAAGTTTGGAAGAAGCACCGACTCAAATGGGATTATAAAATACCGCTATGGCTGGATCTTGGTCATACCTTGTGGAATACAAATATAATGTCACTCGGGGGGTTTTTATATAAAGAGGTTCTTTTTACAGATGCGGGCAGATGGCAGCTGAAGACATTGCAGACACTGTTGGACGAAGGGATTAATTTAACCTGGTTACAATATAATCAATTACAAATGAGATGGAAAGAGGACCAAAAAACTGGTATTATGTTGCATGAGGAAGAATTGGTTAGACATATAAGAGAGAAAGGTCCAATGCATATTAAAAGGCTTTATAATGTTTTGTTAGAAAGAGATTCAGAAACGGAATTAGTTAAAGATTGTATGATTAAGTGGGCACAGAATTTTGAAGAACCAGTGATGCTGGAAACTTGGGAAAAAATTTGGGTTCAGAATGTTAAATTTACACAGTCGCAAAACCTGAGAGAAAATTTTTATAAAATGTTTTATAGATGGCATTTAGATCCTAAAAAGTTGTCATGTATGTACCCTAATGTTCAGCCAAAATGTTGGAGATGTGAATGTTTGGATGCTACGTATTATCATGTATGGTGGACCTGTAGGAAAGTTAAGGCTTTTTGGATAAAAATTTGGTGGGTCATGCAGAATGTTTTGAAGAAAAAAATTCAATTTTCTCCACAATTGTTTTTATTGGGTATAGTTAAGGGTTTTACACGGGGTGAAATAAAACTAATATTGTATATGATAACAGCAGCAAGATTGTTGATAGGTAAATACTGGAAGAATGAAGCTTTGCCTACTATCGAGGAATGGACTTTGAAGATGGCCAGTTTTGCAGAGATGGCGAAGATTTCAGCGTATTTAAAAGATTGTTCACAAGAGACTTATGAATGGGAATGGAAAAGGTGGATAGAATATGTTCAGAACAAATACCAAACTAGAAAGTATCAAATAGCTTTTATTTGAAAATAATGTATTAGAAATATTTTAATGTAAAGAGACAAAGAGGAAAAATTATATAGGGGGAGGGATGGGTTCAGGTTTATTTATTAGTGTTATTAGTTATGAGTATGTAATAGGGAAGTCTGGGGGGGGAGGGTTGGGGAGGGTTAGGGAGGATGGGAAGTTTGGGGAGGGTGGGAGGGTGGTGGGGGGGTGAAAAAAGGGGTGAAAATGTAATTGTAAAACTTTTGCAATAAAAAAAAAAAAAGATTTGCATGCTGAACTGGATTTGCATCAATATCTGAGGTCATGAAGGATTTTCAGGTGAGGTGGAATGTGGAAGGGAAGCATGAGGTACTTCTATACCTGACTTAGCCCGGATTCTTTACTTCTCAATCTTTCATTTTCACTCACCTCTCAGATATATTCCCTCCCTGTTCCTGGCTACATTTTAAACGTTCAATACTTTGTAGACACAAAGACAGCTACAAATCTGGAATCACATTGAATATATTTTTGTGGAGCTTATAATTAATTTTCGCAGCTAGTGTAGACAAATTTGACACAAAATCTATTAAAGGAAGATTAAATCCACGGCGCAGTAAACTTTGAAATAAGCTCTGCCTGAATAATTTTGTTTTGCTTTTATTTTATTTTTTTTACACTAACTTGTCATGTAACTGAAACTCATCACGGCATAGAAACAACAGTTGGTAGAAACAAGCACAAAAAATAATCTTCATTACCCTTTTTGGTATTCAGTGTTTTTGCATCAATTATGACAGCCCTGCTTGGTATTCATGTCGACAGAATGTATAATTTCCAATTTAATTTAGCAGTAAAAATGTGAGGAATAAACCTCAGTGTTTTAGCTCGCAGTTTCATTATTTATGGATGGATCTCTTGATTGATATTGTTGATTCTCCCCTCCAAATAAATAAATAAATAAATAAATAAATAAATAAATAAATACACAAACAAACAAACAAACAATAATAGGGAGTGGGATTAATATGGCCAGAAACACACTGAAAAAGAAGGAAAGAGAATTGAGTACCTGATCACACCATCCATCTTCCTATCACTACAGGTGTGCTCTTCTCCTTTGTACTTTAAAGGTGAATTATAGTTCGCTAAAATCTGTCATGCATATACCCTGATGCATTCTTTGAAATATTAACACTCTCACCCATTTATAGGTGAGTTTTCAGTGTTTGCAATTGGGGTGCCTTAGCCTCCCGTTTCCCCAGGAGAAGAAGCCCTGGGCCCATGTCATTATTGAGGGAAGCTTTGTATGCTTGCAAATCCAGGATGAACAGTTTAAGGGGGGGGGAATGATTCCAACAGATTCCCTTTGGAACAATACATTTCTCTACAGGCGAGGAACTGGTCGGCTCCCACAGTTCAGGCAGACTGGAGACCTTTTGCAACCTCCCTCCCATCATCCTTGGGAAAAGCCTCTCTTTAGCAACTTTATTTCAGTACATTCACTGCCCAGCTATCTGTCCTTGATGCCTGGGGGTTCTGCATTTCAGGGGCCCATCGGAGGCAAGGAAAACAACTGAACAGAAAACAGGCAGCAGCAGACAGACAGTCCATACCCACCGTAGATCTAGTCCTCCTTTTTAAAGATGAGGTAGGGTGATTTGAGACTTAAGGACGGTGAAGAAGAGGAGAGCAAAACAGAAAGGGAAATAACCAGGGGTGAAATCCTACCGGTTCGGACCGGTTCGGGAAAACCACTAGGGATTATTGGCATCAGTTCGCTGAACTGGTAGTAATCACCCCTTGTTGGCTCCACCCACGCCTGGCCGGTTGCCCCTCACCTCCTCCGGCCACTCGATATTCTACAGAATTCAATGTTAAATGCAGCAGAGAGAATGCTAGCTTTTCCCCTCCATTCAGAACGGAGCTGCTGCAGCCTGTCCCTTTTAAGGTAGTCCCCAGGAGGGACGGGGATGGGGGGGGAGCAGCTGGAATGGAGCCATTTTCATGAAAGGCAGGAAAACGGGGAAGGGGATTTTCCTGCCTGTCATCCATTCCTCAATTTGAGCACAGACTGAGGGAAGGATGGTAGGCAGGAATATTCCCTTCCCCATTTTCCTACCATTCACGACAAGGAGTGGCTGGGAGGGGAGGGGCCGGTGAGGAGCCCCTTGATGTGAGTGATGTCGAGTTGGCCATGCCCACCCAGTCACATGACCTCCCCCCAACAAGCCACGCCCACAGAACCAGTAGGGGAAATTTTTAAATTTCACCACTGGAAATAACTAGGAATAGTTATTTAGTTATAACTAGGAATCCCATCTCCCAGATAACACAACTAATGGGGAAATTTCTGCAAAACAACAACAACAACAACAAAAACCCCTCAATTGCAGCCCAATTCTTTGCCTGTGTGGAAAAAGTAGCTCCAGCTTACAGGCTAGAAATGAAGGGGTTATTTTTCTAAAGTGGAAATATTCCTCTAGATAGGTAATCACACTGTACTCTTCCACTTCATTTATCTTGCTGTTAAAGTAATTGAAAATACATTTTCTTTACAAAATCGAGACAAGCTGTGCAAGGAAGGAAATAAATCATCAGATGCCTAAACCTGACAGCGCCATTGTGGGTGAACTTCCTGGGCCGTCATGTGCAGATGCGTAACTTCCAACCACCTTCAGATCATAATGGAAAAGTCTAGAGATACGGATCTCCCTCCCCACATCTTTCTCTTAGACAGTATTTCAACTTTTTAAAGCTCACTTTATTTGCCTGTCCACTCCCATATCTTGTTTCTATCATTTCCTGCGATGTTTTCTATCCGATTCCTACTTCTTATCTTTCCATTCCTGTCCCCTGATTTCCTGCATGGGACCCTCATGGGAGAGTTTGATCTTCTTGCCAATCAAGATAACACTCCGTGTGTATTTGCACACAAGAGGGTTAGTGGAGCACATGCACAGCCTGCAAAAGATTCAGGGGCTTTCCAGGAACCAACCACAGGCTGGAATAGGAAGTTTGTTACCTGGAGGCACAGCTTGGGATAAGGGGAGAAACGGCTTTGTCTTATAAAAAGCAATTGCTGGTGTTCCTGTTCAGTATCATCGCCCTGTTTCTCAACCTTGGTGGCTTGAAGATGTGTGGACTTCAACTCCCAGAATATCTCTCTCTCCTCCCCCTCCCCCCCCGGTGAGTGCTAAAGTACTGTATAGATCTTGGGCATTTTGTTTGGAGTCACTCAAGAGAATTTCTGCTAGCATGAATTATTGCTAAGAGACTTGGGCTAAGGTCTTAGCCTGGAACAGTTCCACAACTGCAGGTATTACTTTGTGAAATAGAATGGTTTGATGGCATCTGCAGAACTTAAAGCCCCAGAAGACGTCATCATGGCAGGCCCTCCGTGTTTCCTTGGAAATCCACTCCCAGGTGTTTGAAGACGGGACCTTGTTCAGTCAAGTTCTCCTCTATCTTCCAACTTTGGATTTTGACTCTTTTGAAGAAGACAATAATGTCAGAATTCTGGAAATTTACTACTATCCTATTTTCCTTACAAATATTAAATTGCAGCATCCGTTGCTGTTTTGAAGCCTGTCAGAGAATGAGAAATAAGACTGTCCCAAAGGTGCTTTTTCAAGAGGCAACTGGACTTTCTGGTTTTTTTTTGAAGACGTTTTGCTTCTCATCCAAGAAGCTTCTTTAGCTCTGGAGAAGAAGAAAAAGCTTCTTGGATGAGAAGTGAAACGTTTTCAAAGAAAAACCAGAAAGTTCAGTTGTCCCTTGAAAAAGCACCTTTGGGACAACCATGACCTGGATGACAGAGAATCTCCATAGATGAAAAATAAGATTATTTCATCTCTGTGCAATAATACTCAGATTTTGTGGGGTGCTACTTTGGGGGAGCACGACTGTCAATGCAATTGATGGAATTAATGGACTGATTAAACAGGGAAAGGGCCAGAAGCATCCCTGCCACACACCTCGCTGTATATTGATCAGTCCATGGTTGTTGTAACCTAATCTCAGAGAGGAATTAGCACATCATTTCAGTACCAAATAAGGTATCTGTCCATGGCAGTGTATTCTGGAATTTATCCACAGAATATCTCTGGCTATAGAATCAAAGGCATATTTGAAGTCCAGAAATGTCATTTATATAGTTGAGGTTAAACTGTACACATATTTGTGAATAATATAATACCGGTACTAAAATTTAGTCTATAGTCGACAGCCCTTCTCTAAACCCAGTTTGTTCACCCCCTTTAATTCCTTGTGATTCCATCCATGTCTAAAGTTTGCTTTGCATATAATTTGCTTACAATACTTAATAGACTAATAGGTCTATAATTTACAGGATCTTCCTGATTATATTTCTTATAAGTAGGGACAATTATTGCAACCCTCCAATCTGGAAGACCCGAAGTGTCTATATTCTCCACTATCAGATAATAATCCATACCCCAAAGAAGAAGTTATTTAAAAAAAACACCTTTCTTTCCATAAAATCACACCAACCTCAATAAATTCAATGAAATTATGCAATACCAAAAAGAACCCCTTTAAAAACAAAACAAATGAACGATATGTACACCTTTAGCTATACTTGCAGAATGAATGATGTATAGAATTAGTTTCATAATTAATTTAATATTGCAGGTAGCTATTTGAGCAATTGGGGAATCCAGTATCTTCTTTTTATTAAATCTTGCAAGAGCACCCAAAGCCTGAAGCTATGTCAGAAATGCAATTTTATGCCCATTTGTTTGCAATTGAATGCCACCAGGCTTTTTAAACCTGGGACTTCAGAGTGGGGAAGAGGCTGCTGTTTGAACAGGACTGACAGCTTAATGGGGCTGCATTTATGCCCCATAACAGAACTTCCTCAGTCAGTTTGTTTGATTTCTGGGCCACCCCCTGGGAGGCAACCAGCCACAGCTTTCCTCCTCATCCCTCTCCTTTGTAGTCCATGCACTGTGGTCTAATCACACGCGACCTCCATCATGGGGTCTCCAAAGGAGAGCTTGCTTTCCCCCATTCACGCCCTGGTCTCTGTTTGGCAAACTACATCCCGGGGTCTCACTGGGCCTTTGTGCTGCAAGCACTAATCCGATTGTCGCCGTTCTGCACACTCCAGGTCGATAATCAGGCTGTTGCCAGGAACTAATGTATTTGCAAACAGTCCCAATTTTCACAGAGGGACAGCTCCAGTCTGGAGAGTGGAGTCACCAGGAGTGATCAGGCCGGGGCAGCTGGCATTAGTGGGACACACACACACCCAGGCACTTTTCTGTGCAATTCTCCTCCCTTTTTTTCACCCTACACAGATCCTCAGCTGAGGCAGTCGGCTCCGGTAGCCCACCAGAAGGGAAACAATTAAGGCTATGAAGTCCTGGGACAAAAAATCCTTCCATTGAGGCTGCATTATGTTGCGCATAGGTCTTTCCTCCATCAGGCTTTTTGATGGCAGAGCATAAGACCCAACTGGGTAATAAATTTCTCCTTAACGTTTGCTCAGTGGGAAGACCAACCTTGGAGATTAGGAGAAGCTTCTGGAAGGTCTGTGGGTTCCCAACCTCTCCTTTGAGGACAATGCCCCCACTCTTCTAAAATTCCCTAGAAGCTGATTAAGACCTTCCTCTTTAGGAAAGAGCTCATTTTGAACAATTATTCTCTCTATTTTAATTAGTTTAATTAGCTACAATTGTGTTTTTCCCTCACTGTGTTTGTTTATTTATTAAATTTATTTGCCACTTCCCTCACCTTATTTGATAGAACAGTGAAAGGCAGTAGAGTTTTTTCCCCCTTTAATCTCTGAGGTGTTCGGTGACCAAAGAGCACCAGGAAGAGAAAAAGGAAATAGGAGAAAGGTTAGGATAAAAATAGAGGTGTCAGCGCACACATTTCTGAACCATTTTGGGGCAAAAAAAAAAAAAAAAAAGACGAACGCTTTTACCAACTGTATAGCTATTCCAATTACTTCTTGGGACACCTCTATATCCAAATAAAGGGAGTGCATAATTCACAAGTAAGTTGCAAAACCTTTTTTGGATTTCTGCTATTCTTTAAAGCTTTGTACCCTTTTCCAGGCTTCAGTTTGAAAACAAGATGTTGCAGCTGCTTTAAAGTTACATTTGCTTTTACTCGAACATAAATATCCTCCTGCAGTAACACTTTTCAGGCACACGCAGAAGTCTGAGAAATGGCAGGAAGTTGCCTTGTTGAGCTGCAGAGAAGTCTTGGCCCTTTCCTCACACAAGGCTCAAAACAATTTTTCTGAATTATTTTTTTTAAGTGTGCACAACCTACATTCTTGACGGGTCAGCTTTTTCAACTTTTAATTTCCAAATGTTAAGGGTGCTCAAAAGTTGTGACTTGGGGATTGTAAATAAATTTTGTTTACTTTAATATAATTTAGATGTGCTTGGTAAGTAACTACATAAATATCATAACATTTTGTTTGTTTCATTTCAGTTCCAACCATCATTTGCTTCTTCTTCCCAGAAACAGGTTTGGGAGCAGGTTCCATGCAAGACAAATTACCTCTGCACCGATTTTTAAAGCTATTTGAAAACTGATATGCTGCATTTTAAAAACTTTAACCTATGGAAGTCAGCCACATAGACAATGCTATCACTATCATCCCATGTGTGTCTCTAAGTATCTGTGTCCGTGGGTGAAAAGAAAATAGGTGACCAGGGTGGCACAGAACCGAGCAGAGGACTTTATACCTAGGGAATCAGACATAACAGAGTGCATAGAAGCTGCACCTAAAGCTAGAATTCTCACAGAGTGCCAGCAAAGGATTGGAACCTAACTACCACCTTTCTACATCTCACTTCCTGGGGGTTTTGATACATGGTGCATGAGGCTGCCCACAGAGGAAGAGTCTGGGGGGAAAAACCCAGATTACTTTTCCCTGGTGTGAATGGAATAATACCGGAAACAATAATCTTACTAGGTATACATTGCTTTTAAGGCTAGCTAAGCCACCAGGATCATACAGATGTGATCCAGATTTAGATGGATGGATGGATAATGTTACCGAGCTACCAGGCACATGTGTCTGCAGATGGCTTCTCTGAGAAACAAGCCCTTGTAGAGTAAGGATCGTTGGGGAGAATAAATGCCAAATGTGGTAAAGGAAATTTTCCCACTGAGCCCTGGGCTCCATTCTGCAACGAGGGAACATGGCAGCAAAGGGGCTACCTAGAGAACCCAAGCCATGATCAAAGTGGGTTTCCGGGTCCACTTGCCAACTGACTAGATGTGATGTGGTCTTTCATATCCACCCATATTCTGGAGCTTCTGTTGCTGTTGCTTCTAATCGTGCTTCTTCATGCGTGTAATGAAGTTAATGAAAAGCTAAATGATGGTTTTTTTTTCCCATCATTTCCCCAGAAATGCAGGATCTACTTTTTTCTGGTCAACTGAGGGTTGATCCATTGGTTGAAGCAGGTGTTGACTTACTGGCTTGTCACCCAAGCCTGGCATCGTGGTTTTGAGAGGGAGGGACTGGCCCAAAGTCACCCAGCTGGCTTTCCTACCTGAGGGGGGGTGGTGGACTAGAACTCACCATCTCCTGCTTTCTAGCCTGGTGCCTTAGCCACCTGATCTAATCCATGTTTAATTAATTTAATGAGTGCTTATCCATAGCTACTATTAAAATATATTTTCTGTGCCCTGCACCTTTATAGTCCACCAATGTCCACTTTGACAGGGCTGCTCTCAGTACAGATGTTGGAGCCTGCTGTAATTTTTCATGCTTAGTTGGTGGTGAGCATTTACACAGACCACAATAAAAACAACAAAACTTTATTAGAGTTAAAGATCAGCAAACCACAGTAGTAAATTGCAATAATACATCATTAAATGAATTGTGCAAACTTCATCAGGCCTTTGGCAAATTCTCCTTTCTGTGATGATGTGCAGGTTTCTGACAAAAGTCCCACCAATTATTTTCCCCTGTGCTAACAGTCGCTGTGTGGGGCAGTTTGAAATGTGTAGGTAACCATCACCTGTATTCCTATCATGCCTCACTACCTTCCTGAACATCAAATAGTGGGTGCTCTTTTTTGTTTGTCTGCTGATGAACGGATGTTTTGTGGTTGGCCAAACCACCATGGCAATCAAGAGGATGCTCAGAATAAGCTCCCAAATGTCAAATGTGTCCTTTGGCACGAAAAAAAATTGTGGGTGGCCCCCAAAAGATAGGGGGCTCTGGCACTTCCTGAAAGCTCCTGCCTTTTAATAAAACGAGTTAGTCCAAAAAAGGTGGCCACCAAACTCCCATTTTTTGCCCCCACAGAAGGATCTCCTCCTAGAACGACCGACTGAAACACCGGATTTGATTCGTACCTTGTAGGACCTCTCCATGGCAGAAAACCCGATGTGACAAAATTTCTCTGTTCCAGCATGGAAGCGGCAACCCAACCTCCCACCATAGAAGCCGTGTAAGAACATTATTCAGATGACTACAAACACACTGCAACAATAGACAGACCAGCTTTACAACATCACCCATAATAAATAAATAAACAAATAAAAGGATACCTGTGCAACTTTATCAAAAAGTGTTGACCACTCAACCCACCACAGCACAACCAACACAAGCGACGAAAAGGATGACACAATTGCAACCACATGGCATCAGTGTAGCACGCAAACCAACTGAAGCCCTCCCAAAAATTGTTAGTAAACCAAAGCCCAAGAAGCAGCCCAAGAAGAAACACCAAGAGTCCTCTACAACGTGCAATGTAAGGACTCTAGCAGCCACCATGTAGGACAGACTAGAAGGGAAGGTTCATGTACACCAACTAGTAGTCAGAAAATACGATATAAAGTCCTTAATCTCACAACACATGCTTGATGGAGGCAACCCAAATTTCACCTGGGAAACTGTGAGCCCCCTAGACCAAGCTAAATCCCAAAACAGTAGGGAATTCCTAGAACAGTAGGGAATTCAGACAAATCAGTATTCAAGTTTACACACCAGAAGAGTCAGAAAGTCTTTCTTACCAACAATCAACACTCAGATTAGCAAAGGTTACCACTAGGAGCAACACCACCAGGCAAGCAGTAAACCACAGCCTAACGAAAGAACCACCAATGAGAAGACAACATCTCCACCAACTCTGACAGGACAATTTACTGCATATAAAGAAAGAGCAAACCTCACTCCCTTCTAGCACTGAAGATGTTACCTTGTGAATAGCAAACCACCTGCAAGAAAAAGCAAGAAAACCACCAAGCTCAGAGAGCACCAAGGACCTCACAGTTCAAGCCTGAGCTACAGATTGTCCTATAGGCGCTCTATAGGTGCTCTATAGCCTTGGCTGCGTTGATGATAATAAAAATTAAAATATAGGGAAAAAAAGAATGGTTTACTGATGTATCTTTCACAAATAGCACACACACACACACACACACACACACACACACACACTTGCCCAGAACTGTTCTTCTTCAGAGCCCAAGCAGAACCAGATGTTTGGCAGAGATTCAGCGTTGTTATTTATATTACCTTAGCGCCTACAGGACTCCCAATCAGTGAGGCTATGTCGTCTGGCTCAGGGTGCAGATTTAATTCAAAGGCTTCTTTAATTTTGTAAAAAAAACAACACACCAAACTTTACAGTACAAGTCCACAGCCATTGCAGACTTTCTTTGTAACCCAGCAGCAGAGGGTTTTCAAAGATGTGGCTTCTGTACTTCATGGACGGTCGGCTGAAACTTTTGAGAAACCCAAAGGTGCCCAGATGAACCCACGCATAAAGATGTGGCTTAAAGCAGATAAAATTCAGGATCAGTTGCAAAATGTAATAAAAATGGCAGAATAGAGATGGCAGGTCCCAAACATCCCACAAGACATAAAAACTCTCATGGAGTTGCAACCTTCATTTATTTTACTTATTTTACTTATGTTTAATTGTGTGTGTGTGTGTGTGTGTGTGTAAAGAGAGAGCGAGTGAGAACAATCAAAATGTTGGCTGCAACAGTGTGGCCATAATTGCCAGCTGGTGTTTTTTTTCATAAACCTCCTGTGGATGCCATCCTTCAAAACCTGATCTTCCCAGGGTGGCTGAAACAGGGAATCTGAGGGGAAAGTGAAGCAGAAAGCAAGCAGAAGGAAAAGAAAATATATGAATTGAGAGGAATTGTTAAACCACAGTTTCAGGTTCTGGGTGGGTTCTGGGTGGGAGACCGAGCAGAGCTATGGAGCTTAACAGCCACTTCCCTCCGATCCTGGAGTGTGATTGAGTTACATTCAGAAAAAAAGAATCTACTAATTCTGTTGTATTGAATTTTGGAACAAAATGTCCCCTCTACGCTTAGACTGGAGCAGATTTACGGAGAGACCTTTCTCTCCTCCCTTTCGGCTGGTCATGTTGTAACCCAACTGCAACAAATGAGATCAGATTTGCCTCTGGAAACACCTCTGTTGGGAGGACATTAAAGTCTGTTCCTCCATCCTGCATGCAAATACTCTTCCTCAAGAACCTCAAGATAGAAACGGACTCCAGGTATGTGAAAATTCCTTGTGGCTGAAGAAGAAATGGACATATTGGACCGAGCCAATCTTTGCACGTCAATGAGAGTTTGTGCAAAATATAAGGCAGCTTTTGGTCTGATGATGGAAGGCAGGGAAACCAACTCATACAAAGTCCATTTCCAGTTACCAGGCCAACTTCTAAGACCAAACCAACAGCAGGGTCAATAGCAATGGCGCTTAGGCGCTCTCTGGCACCAGAAACAGCCCTGCCATTAACACGGAGGCCGTGATCTCCATCGAGGTAATATGACTCCCGTTCATTTCATTGACCGCTTTAATATTTCACAGCCGGCTGGTGCTGAAAGGAAGTCAATAGTGGTAAAATCTGGTGAACCTGAAGTAAATATAGAGGAAATAGGAGACTTACCGTTAAGCCACCGGGAGTCATGCTGCTCTGTCCGGATCGGGTGGTGATGCCCCAGAGTGCGGAAGATGGCAAAATCTCTCCCCATAAAGTCTGCCGCTGTTCCTGAGTAAAGCTCACCATCTGTAACGTTTCATGGAATCGCAACAGGTCAGAATCAGCGAAGGAGAAAGCCTCCCGCGACGCAATGGTTTCTCAAGGCAGAGCAAGGAGGGCTTCCCGTGCTGAGATGTTGGGTTTGCCAATGAAAATGACAGCCCCGGGGGGGGGGGAGGGGGAGGGGAGAACGCTGCACTAGCTAGAGTGGCCACTTTACAAACGGAGGAAGCGACTCTGCCATGTCCGGTTTTACTGACAAACACTCAAATATGTAGGCCAAAGAATTCGTATTTATATTAGTGTAGGAAGCAAATGCATATATGCTCCTCTTTGTCTCCCCCCACAAAGAAAAGAGAGAAAACAAACCAGACCTGGAATTGGTTTTTCATTTTGTTTTGAGTTCGGAGACTTCCTGGAGCATTAAAGAGGGATAGAGTAAGACAGTGTGTGTGTGTGTGTGTGTGTGTGTGTGTGTGTGTGTGTGTGTGTTCGTGTGTTCGTGTATATCTGCTTTCACAATATAAATTGTGAAGTGAGTTGACAGCATATTGAAGTCCAGGTATTCTGCTTTTCATGGTCATAATGAATGGCCCAGGCAGGATTTTATAGGATTTGGTTGCACCAACAAGCCCATTGACTCCTAGAGAAGATCGTGTTTTCCATGCCGGTTTTAGAGGTTGGTGTGGCTACCGTGTCTGAGCAAGCTGCCTTCTCCTGACAGGTTCAAAACATGATTTTCAGATAGTCTGCAAAATCCTAGAAGTCAGGAGAGGAGAAATCACGATAATGCAATATGAAGAACAAGGAGATCAAAGGCAGATCTGGAGGACTTTCTGCCAGAAGATGGGATGATCAAAACTGAGTGAAAGTTTTGCATTAACTCCCAATTCATCATTTTTGTCTCATCTGCCACGTTATATTTTTAAAAGGAGAGGCCGTCACTTAATTGTAGCCCTTATTCAGTGGGGAGCTCCAGCAAATACCTCTGAGGCCTCTCTTAGCCTTTATTTAACTTTGCCTCCATTCGCCTGTCAGCCTCTCTCAAGAGATTTGGGATAAATCAATATAAATCAAGGGGAAGTCAAGAAGACTGCTTTTATTTCATAGTTGTCAAAAGTGGGGGAAAGGTCACTGGTGTGTGTGTGTGTGTGTGTGTGTGTGTGTGTGTGTGTGTAAAAAACTATACTGCAAAATCCTAGGCTGTTTTATCTGCTCTCCCATCTGAGCAGGGGTTTCAAAGGCTCTCTGACCATGGAGCGGGACAATTAGCTGCGGCCAACTTGTCATGGTCAACACTGTGGGACAGTTCAACAATTCAATGTAATTATTTAAAAAAAAATTAAAAATTTTTTAGTCATTCACCTTTCATTCGGTCCCTCCTTTGTTATCCTTTCTTTAAAGATTCTGTTCCACCATTTCTTTGATATTAGTGTAACTCTTGTTCCATGGTGAGTTGGCCGTGGGGAGGGTTGGGTGGGGCGTTTGAAAGAGTTGGCCCCGTCATTTGCTTCCCACCAGATTTGGCAGAGGAAGATGGCTTCACTGTGGCCTCTCGGTTGTTCATTGGCTTCGTTTCTCTCAGGAAGAGCAACTGGCTATAGCATCTAGCTATAGGGGAGACAGGGAAAGGGCAGCCTTCCACGTCGTGGGTGCCAGTTTCTAGATGGGTGGACTTCAACTCCCAGAATTCTTAACAATGGCCAGGCAGGCTGGGGAATTCTGGGAATCCAGTTGACTGGAGGACATCCAGATTAGGGAGACTTCTCAGTCTTTCTCTTCTCTTTTTATACAGTTTTATGGGACTCAAAAGTCCCAAACGGTGCGTGACTCAGCCAAGATCCAGACTGGATCATTACTGTGGATCTTTGTTTCCAATAACCCGAATGAAAGAATTAAAAGCAGCCCACATTCTGCCCTAAAGCTCTTAATGAGCAAAGAGTTTCAACATTTTATATATAGTCTGTTCGAATTCTGGCCGGAGTTTCCTATAGATCCTGCCCCTGTGGCTGGACCGGAGCATTTTTAAGGTTTTATTGGAAAATGCAAACATAGCCATTGGCATGCAAACAGTAGCTGTGCCTTCCACGGCCCATTAATAATAAATGACAGCTAAACAAGGCCTCCGAGCTATTTATTTCTCATCCCAAACTGGCATTTTTATAGCACAGTTGAAATTAATGAAAATCAGTTGCAAGTGCACCGAGGAACAGATATTTTGAATTAAATGAAAGGATTACAACTGCACTAATTATAACATATTTTTTAAAATACGTCTGCCTATTATATATTTTGAAAAGACTGCAGGGAACAAAGCAGTGATTTCCTTCTCATGAATTTAAAAGCAAATAAACCTTGGCTGAAGCCCGTCCAGCTGTTCCCTGAGACGAGTCGGGCAAGACACACAGACGTGCCAAAGGGAGGCGTTGATAATGCAAACTATGATTCTGATTAACTTAAAAATGTATCCCCAGATTGCTGGCTGGAGAATTCTGGGACTTCCACACATCTTCAAGTTGCCAAAGATGAGGACGGATGTTTTTTGTTAGGATTCATCATCGTTGTCTCTTTCTCATAACTCTTTACCTTTTTTTAAAAGAGGGAAACCTTTCTAGTTTTTTAAAAAAAATTAGAGCAAAAGGCCAGGCAACCATACTGGGGTATCAGTGTAAGTGCAGATGAAAAGCTAAACTCTGTTCACTTCACATGGCAAGGTGCCATAATGGGCTTTGTGCTGATTTTGCCATCCTACTTTTTCTTCAAAGTCAATCTTGCCCGAGAAACTCCACCACGAATGTTTTCTGCTCCAGGCGCTCAATTATACACCTGTCTTTTAAGGACTTTCCCCCTCCTACCTTGAGTAAATCCAAGATGCAAGTTACTGCAAAGTGAAGGGTTGTATTTTAAAAAGTGCCCTCTGGGTAGTTCCCACTAATCACTTCAATTTCCAAAGGAAGGCAGTCTGCTCCACGCTCCCAGTGTCGTTTTTAAAAGCATGAAGGATTTGTTAAAACACGGAATTATTTCCTTTTCTTAAGTGCTACAGTAAAAAAAACAAGCCTGAAATACTTTTCATCTTTCAAATATGCATCTGGAGGAGAGCTACTTCAACTTTCTTCCTGATGCTTAAATAACATCAAACTATGAATCATTTCTGAGTTTCCTGTGCTTTCATGGTGACATCGTACTGGTTGGCACTAGGCGCTCTCTGCCAATTTTACCTGTATAGGCTCCAGACCACACCCGGCCTTTCCAGTGTGAACGCAATCATGATCCTTACAGAGAGAAAGGAAAAAAGGGGCAGAAACCCAAAGAATCTCAAGGGCTTAGATCAGCCTGAACAGCAATTTTCTGTTTGCCACTCTGAGCAGGGAGTTGGATTACAGGCAGTCCTTGATTTATGACAACAATTTCCATTGTTAAGTGATGCAATCATAAAGCATGACCACATCACTTGGCATCAATTAGTGACAGCCGTTCCTGCAATCTTGGTTGCTGTTGTTAAACGAATCCCAGGGTTGTCAGGCAAGGCCTCCAGAATAACTTGCCTGCAGATGCTGTGGGTGCTCCAACACTGGAGGTTTTTAAGAAGAGACTGGGCAAGAGATGGAAACAGCAGAGATGGAATCCTGCTCGAGCAGGGGGCTGGACTAGAAGACCTCCAAGGTCCCTTCCAGCTCTGTTACTCTGAGGCAACGGCCTATCAGCTCCCCAGAACCAAAGACAGAACTTGCAAGTCGCAAGCTGGCCAGGAGGCGAGGGGCCGCTGGTGGGGGGCGAAGGCCGCTCCTGTGTTCTTGTCTTAGCAAAAGTAATGAGCGATCCAGCTCAAGGTGCCCTAGGATTGTGTTGGTAAACAGTGCATTGTCTAAAAGGGCCTTTGGGAGGCCCAAAGCTCTGCAGGGTTGCTGCTCACCCATTGATTCAGACAGGGGATACCCTTTGCACCCTCATTATAAGAAATACACACTGAGCTGCAGAAACAACCAATTGCTATGATGGGACATGTTTTAATTGGCAGCACCAGGCAGCTTGAGGAACCTGGCAGCCCAGCTCTTTCTGAGGGGCTTTCAGTCCAGGAAACAGACTCTTCTTAGGCCCCTGCATAAGATCCTCCGTTGCCCTTGCCATCTCTCTCCAATTCTATCAAAAGGCCCTTGAGTATGGACGTGGTCTCTAGGCATCAATTTATTCTCCAATATAGACATGGAACATAAAGGCATTTACTTCTTCTTTTTTTTTAAACCCAACCCCAGATCTTGAAGGGGCTACAAATGATCTGATTTGTCTTCAGATCTTGGATGTAAACCAAACTCATTTGTCCTGTCCCCAAATCTGAAATTTGAATCAGATCAGAGCCGTCTTGCACCGACTGAGCCCAATAATTGGAAGGAAGAGAGGTAGAAGTTTTGGTTTGTGTGTGTGTGTGTGTGTTTAAACTGCTTTATACCACATACCTATTAAAAGAGAAGCTGTCAGAAGTTTGGGGTCATAAGGGCTTTTTCCTCTGCCATTTTCAAAATGTGAATCTTCCAGCTTGAAAATGTTGTCCTGTTGAGAAGAAGGGAGAAGCAAAGAATTGAGCATAGCAGATTGATTATTGGAGATGTATAATTTATAAAATCTTTTGTGTGTTTATTTTTAATCCACCAGATAGCTATTGTTATTTTTCTTTCTTATTCTCTCTTCCTTATTTGATGTGTGATGTACTAGATAACAAGGCAAGCATGACTTTATAAAACTTGGGGAATTGCTTTCTGGTGGACTAAGAGACGTCTTTTTATGTCTTCTTAAGCCTCTGTGAAACCTGAATCTCTTTTCTTGCGTGTTTCTGCAAAGTGTCTTTTAAGTTTCTATGAAGCAACCCTTCTTCTATGGCTTTCATCATCAGTGAGGTTTGATGTATCTTCAAACTCTTTTTAGAGATTTTTCAATATCTACACAATGACGCTAATGTGTCTGTATCAGAAAAGCATGCCTTTAGTTCAAGGCCAGTCCTGGTTTTGAGAACCAGGGTTGGGCAATGGCAAAGAAAGGTGAACGGGAACTGGGGAGCCCCGAGTTCTAGTCTATTCTCACCCACAGAAACTCAATGAGTCACTTTGGATCAGCCATTCTTTCTCAGAGCAGCCTCCCTCATAGGGTTGTTATTGTGGTAGGAAAAAAAAGGAAATTTTGCAATTGACGCATTTTTACAAACAAATTTGAAAAACACACAGGGGGCACAAGTCCAATAATGTGAAATGCCAAGATCCTCTTTGGGTCAAGGTGTGATTGAAAATGACGGAAGTCATGAAGAGGACACCTTCAGCCCTATCAAGGGAGGAATGACTCCGAGACCTGGGGAACTTAGAGTCCCTCTCTCGCAGGTGTGATCCCATCACACCTGCATGCCTACCTCTATTGTCACAAGGCAAGAGGGACACCATGGGAGAACGAAGGAAAGAGCAGCAAAGAAGGCTTGGAGGTGAATCCCATGAAAGGAAGAGGGAAGAATCGGCCGTGCCCAGCTTAAAGAAGAGAAGGCACAAAAACAGCCTTCAAGGAAGGGCTCTTACAGGGCATAGTCAGTGGATTTATTCGCCCAGCATTTATAGAGGGAGACCCACACTCAAAACAAGGAGGAATAATTTCCTGCTGTAAGAGACATTAAGCAGCGGAACAGATAGATTTTAGGGGTGGAGGGGTGTCTGTCAGTCACTGGAGGTTTCCAAGGCAGGAGGTTGGCTTCCAACTGATTACATGTCTCAAACTGTCTCTAGAGCTTTAAACCCCCAGTCTTCTCAAGAACTGAAAAAGGGAGTGACAGCTTCAGTCCTGTCCTCTTTGTGGTGTGGTGTGTGTCTGTGGGGGTATTCTGACGTCTGCAAAAAGGCAGTCTAGTTAATCCACAGGCTCCAAGAACGTTTTGGCACCCCTGAACTCTCTGCTTTGAAGCAACGGGAAATAAAGCAAATATCAGGCATGCAGGTGAGTCTTCCAAAAACCTCTTCTCTGGATTATACAAGCACATGCACACAAAACAAAATATTCATTGGGCTGCAGGTAATTTGGGATCATTTGAGATGACATTTATTGCCAGGAATTCAGCTTATCCCCATCATGAGTAAGACAGGGAGAGAGACTCACTTCTCAGGCCCCTCAGAGGCGAAGGCTGGTGAAAGGAAAGACCGTCTAAACTAGAGGCCGCCAACCTTTCGGACCTCAGGACCACTAAATTCATAATTTTAAATCCCGCGGACCACTAATATGAATTTTTCAAAAAGATAAGTAGTATTTAGTGCAATATAAAAAATGCAAATAATTTTTCTGTGGACCACCAAAATTTTCTTACGGGCCACCAGTGTTGGTGACCGCTGGTCTAGACTTAGGAGGAACTCCAAACATGTCTATGAAGTAAACAGCTAAGACAAAAAGAGTAAGAAGCACCCATAGAATCCATAGGTCAAAATAAAAGGGCCAGATTAAAGACATTTGAATGAGAAGAACCCACCAAAGGATCTGGTACACCTTAAAGAGCTAAGGAACATAAAATACATCTGCCAAAAGAAAAGTCCCAGATTAAAGATTACAGGATGAAAAGAAACCAAACCAACAAAACCTCTTTTAAAATCTCAAAGACTAGCAAAACTATTTTGGTACAATGATTTTGCGGATTGGAATCAACTTCAATGGATGAATCAAGTGCTTTGCTGAATTACAGCATAATTTTATATAGCTATGTGGTTAAGGGCAAAGGATTTGCAATATTATTCATTTTCCTTCTAGTTCTTTTTAAAGAATCTTAAAATATATTATTCTCTTTTCTTTCTTAAGACTCCTTTATGCATTTAATAAAATCACAGGACGCTCCTGGGACTGCCTATTTCAGGCCACAGATAATAGATTGCGTTTTTGAATATTTCCTAGAAAAACAAATTGGAATGAGTTACTAAAAGCTTTCTTATATGCATTTTTTCCTCTCTTTCTCTCTCTATGTAAAAGGGGGAAAAAAAAGAGATGGGGAAACGAGGAAAAAATGTGATGATGTCATCACAAAAATGGTAGAATTTTTGTACTTGACAACTTTATCAGAAGTCATGACACAAATACATCACTGCACAATTTGGACGATAATGTTACGATGCACAAGTTGTCACTGAGGCATCATCTTTTTTAACTTGATATACTGTATATATATAAGCTGATCTGAGCAGCAGAATCTGAGCTTTTGACTGCTTGAAGGGAGGGATGGGAAAGAAAAAGTTTGTAAGCTTGTTAGTAAAAAAAATATTAGAGGAACGAAGAGGCACAAACCAACTTGCCTTATATTATGTCATCCCGTTGGTTTATCTAACTCAACTTTCCCCAACTCAGTATTCTACAAAATTTTGAAACCACATCTCTTAATGATTAAGAGATAAGACAATCTGTTATCCCTGACATTCACGCGCTTTCATTGTAGCCCTACTACCATTCTTAATATACTATGACTGCTACCATTGCCATCAATGTAATGGTTCTCATTTTTTTTCTTCTGGATGAAGCTTATGCCTTCCCTTTCCCCTTCCCCTTCCCCTTCCCCTTCCCCTTCCCCTCCCTCCCTCCCTCCCATCCTCAATGAGGCTACTCCAATCAGAACTTATTCTAAGCAAACTAATGTCGGGATAAAAACAATGCAAAAGAAACCATACAGCTTTATATATCTCCTACGTAAGATCAAGAAATGAATATTGTGGGTCTGACCCATGGAGAACTTTAAAGGCGGCAGCCAGCACCTTGAATTGAGTCCAGATTTATGAACCTATCTAGTCCTTAAGTAAAGCCTTGCTGAATTTATTTATTTTTTCCAACAAATTGTGTCATACTAGACGCATTAGGGAAACTCAGAGGTTTGGGCTGTAGGGTGAGAGCTGCCTTCTACTGGTATACCAGCAGCCAATATTTAAGACCTGATGCTTATCATTCAGCACAGTCAACATCCAATTTTATACGGTTAATAGCAACTTTATTTTTAAAGCTTTATATTTACCAACTATATTTAACAGGGTGATGCAGCTGAAAGATCAGATGAAGTTCTAGTCAAAATTAAGAAAAATCAATGTTCCTTTGAATTCTTTACGGGTCAGGCAACACCTATAATATGAGATCCAGGAGAAGACTGCATAACTTGATCACTGTCTTCAAGCAAAGTGCTGAACTGTGTTATGTAGAAACAATGCAGTGTTTTCCCAGAAGATGGAAGAATGGAGTTAAATTACAAGGGTTTCTGTTTATCTGGACAAAAGCTATAACACTAAGAGTGGAACTGCCTTGAGAGGTGATGGAGGGATTTAAAGAGAGACTGTAGGACCAGCTGTAGTAATTTCTTCCTGGACTGGACTCCCAAGTCCTTAGAAGGAGCCTTTCTGATACTTCCATATTACAGTTCTGTGAAATTCTGAACTATCTTTCCAGCTCACTCAGAAGCTGTTACCTATTTTTTATGCTACCTATTTCCTGGAATACAAAAATATACTTTCTAGGCATGTTCAGCCTTGTCTTAATGGGAGCCTCACCACTGTACACACACAGATTTAATTTTGTAGTGAAATCGAGGAAAGAGTTTTTGTAGTTTAGCCAATTGCTCCTAGGGTAGTAAACTGAACACTATGACTTGACTAAGAGACAGGATGCCTTAAGTAGGAAACGTGGCTTATTCCCAGTTGCCATTGAAATTGGGTGAGAACAATGATAGTTGCCACCCTTCAGGTAAGACCATCTCTCTGTCTGGCCAGGGCTTCCTTGCACACTTTTGAGTTAGTAGGCAAGTAAAAGCATTACATTAGTAATCGAACTGATGTGGATGTTGGTGCCAGGAAACTCAAGATAGAAAGCAAGAAAATATTTTTCCAGGCTCTCAGATTAATCATTAAGGGACCTGCACTTTTAGATAGGATGTTTTGGAATGAATTGCTTCTAGTAGATCTCTGCAAGTTTTCATAACATTTTGGCTCCTTTTAGACCCATAAATGTCTTGATTCCAGAGTGTACACTTTAATACGCTCCATACTCCTTTGGGACATGAAGTCAGAGGCGTTGTTCTTTGGTTCCTGGCCAGTTTTGGGGAGGGGGGTTGCTTGGGGAGAGGAAGGAACTATGGGAAGTGGAGGGAGGACTTGGCAAGCAGAGCTGATGAATGGGCCCCCTGACCAAGCATGTGGGATAACTCACCAATTGGTGTAATCAAAATATTTGATGGACTTGAAATACTTCTAAGTCGTCATCACATTTCTTAGAATGAAATGCTTACATTTAGGAGATCGGTACCAAATAGAGGATCTCATTCTCCTTGTACATGAATGCCCAAGGTGATCCCGCAGAGGTGGAGTCATCTAAAACTGTGAGAGTGTCATGCTAGATTTGACTGATTACTAAGGACGTCAAAAATGCCGTATCCCAGGCATCCCTGACATAAGATACCATCAAGAATATTGAACAATTCTCAGAGGACGCTGAGGATTGGAATCTCTTTGTGTAACAACATGCAGGCTTGTCATGTATAATCTATCACCTCCATTGCTTTCTGCTTCCACACAGGAAAAATCTCTGGAAAAATAAATGCTAGGCTGTAATGAATGTCTGTTTTTTTATGTGCAAGTTATTAAATAGACGGCAGAGGCAAGCAATAAGATATGCAACCGTCTCTATGCCTGACTTATTAATCTTGTACTGTATTTTTCAAACTACATTTGGACAAGAATTTATCAAGTATAATTGTTTTTACAGAGACTATTCTTATGTTAATCCTGCAAAATTGCAATGATTTTCAACTGTGATTCTAAACATTAATATCATTCTGTTCCTCTTTTGCCCTTTAGATTTCTTGCAATTAGTTTAATTTGCTACAATCAAATAGACCAGCCTACAGAAGTTTTATTCCAAGATCCAATCAACTTTTTCAAAAGGAGAAAACTTCCAAATGACCGTAAATGTATCTTTAAAATGTTGTTCTCCACCAGTGTTAGATTAAGTCATGTTAACCAATTTTAGACATGCAGGATGGCTGATGGTGCAAATGCTGCCCTACGTTGCCCAGGTTTTGTCTGGATAAAAAAACGAAACAGAGGTTCCTTGTCTGAGCACTTGGATTTCTCTGAGAAAGGGACAAGGTAGCAAGGTTGATGGGTCTAGGACAACTCACACAACTCACAATTCATCACAGGATAACTCTACGCAGGACAATTCAACAAATATAAAAGTTAAATTAATTTCAATGGAACCATGGCCAACAATAATAAAGAAAGTCAATCCAGAAATACAAGAGTTATAATAAAGTTGCCCATGGTGAATTGTCATATCTGCCTGAGAGCATCACTTTAGACGAAACTTTCAACCAGGCCAGTGAAATATCCCATGTCCTCTTTCATGTGTGAAGCCCTGTTACTTCCACTCAGTCATCACTTCTATAAGCTTAACATACCTAAATTGTTCAACTGTTCCTCGTGGGTCTTAATTTTGAAACCCTCATCTTATTGAGAGCCTTTTCTGAACTTGCTCCATTGTATTATTGTCTTTTTTGAACTGTATTGCTCAGAACAGTATTCAATCTCAATTCAAGGTAACATAGAATGGAGCAATTATTTCCCAGGATATATGGTCTCCCTGGTCATCTTAGTGTACCACAACATAAACGTTTGCTTCTTTGGCTGCTAAGTTCCACTGCTGGCTCATGGTCTTGCTAGAAGAACCCCAAGAATGTCCCTTTCACACATCCTTCTACCCAGCCAGCTCTGCCCCATCCTATACTCATATCTTACCTGTATCCTCCCTCCCTCCCTGCCTAACTTTACAGGTCTCCTTGTAGATTCTGCCCTCTCAGGCTTGCCTTGTTCTTGTTTGAATACTTTGTCTTCTAAAATGTTAGCTCCCAGAATTGTGTCATCTGAAATCTTGACTATTTCCCCTTCAACTACCTTGCCTAGGTCACTGATAAAAGTGCTGTCCCTCACAGGACCCACAACAGAGCCCTGAAGTGCACTCTACTCCGCATTCTCCTTCATGCTTAAGAGAAGCCATGATCAAGAATGTTGGGGGCCAAATGGGAGTCCATCTAACATACTATCACTTAGCCATTATTATTTCACTTGATGATTAGGCAGAATATCGTGAGAGACCTTTACTGAAGTCCGGGACCATCGTTCTCCTGATCAACTAAACTAGTAACTCTATTAAAGAAGATTAATCTGGTACAGTTTATTGTGATAAATCCCTGCTGGCTCTTGATAACTGTAGCATGCATCTCCAAGTATTTAGAAAAATGCTGTTAACCTCGCCTAGCACCGTGTCATTCCAACTAAGAGCAAATCATCCAGATATAGTAAAACGTGTCTGTCTCCCACATTTAACTCATGGCCACTAATCTGCACACAGTGCAATACATGAGCTACAGCAATCAACATAAGGGAAGGGCCAATGCAATTACTTTAATAAACTGCAATGCTAAAAAGCCATAAATCTGACTTCACAGATTACTCAGTTCTTTGAACAAAGTGGCTACAATTATGCCTTCCCAGGACTTAGAAGCCTGCCTAAGAGGGGGGCTCTCAAGAGCAGGCAGGTATCCGAAGGCCTCGTGAGTCACCAGGCAGGTCTACTTGACTGCAGACACAGCTATCACTTCTGACACCCACTGGCACCACATGGCTTTGGTGCTGTTACAGTTCTGGAGCAAAAATAATTTGTTTTTAACGCAATATATTTAACAGCTTTTATAATATTTTGTACAAGAGCCAACTTGGCGCAGGAATGAAGAAACCTGAATTCAGGTCTTGCCATTGGAGTTATTTTGCTTTAAATTTGGAAGTTGAACAAATTGTGGAATTATATATGCATTTGCTTATCATCCTACATTTTATACATCAAGTTATCAAATGGGAATGGCTATGACAATCTGACTTTTGTTGTCTGACTTAAATCTTAAATTGAGCTCTCTCTGGGTTGTAAAGAGAGAACTGTCCCTTTTTCAAAGAGAAATAACAACTTTCCACTAATAAATAGTATGGTTGAAGTATAAAATCCGCTATGAAAAATTGACTGCATTGTTTCCTTCAAAGATATATGTTCCATCAGACATAATTACAATGTCTTCTTTGACAAGTTAAAATTACTCTATAGAATTTGATTTTAAACAAGCTTATAGATTTCCCCCCCCCCAAGAACATATAAATGGTTCCCTTCTGAATAATACAGAGCTGCCTTATGCAGTAAAATATGTATATTAGTGTACTCTGGACATATTATATTAGAGATTTGTTTCTGATTCAGAGGTCATATGAATAATTGTATGCATTGTAATAGATTTAAATTTAGGTTATGAAATGGATTACAGATAAAAATTACAACTGATATTTGATAATACTCTCATGATAATCATAATAAAAGTGGCCTGGAAGACATATTTCTAAAACGTTTAACCATATTATTATTCAAAAGTCTGCTTTTTCTTTTTGTCAAAAAAAATCTATTTAGTCAAATTCTGAGAGACAATTATTAGTGTTTTGTTCTGGTTTATTCTGGTGATCGATCAGAGATGAATAACATTACATCTTCATTATTATTATTTTACATTGATTTAATTTTCTTCCAGTTTAATTGTAGTTCCATTTCACACTAAGCTCTCTGGCTTTCAGTCCTGGAGTTCACATTCTCAGCTAACAGGGAAAAATCACCAGCGTAATACAAGTTACTGAAGTTTCTTTATCCACTTTTAACTCAAACTCATCTTCTTCCAGTCCAGTTTCATTCAATATATGTTCTGTGATAGATTGTGTAGCTTTGTTTCTTTGCCAATTTTTGGCTTGATAAATATTGGCAATTTGCATGAATTTTGAAATACAGAGCTGGAACATCTGTTATGACAAATCGATGCTCACTTGTGTTTTAAATACATTTAAATATGTTTCTTGCAATCATATGCCTCTCACAGCCTCATGTTTATGGGATGTCTTAAACAGTGTCAGACTTTTGATGTTGGAAATATAACATATTTGAGGTACTATTATACATATGATTTGAATTTGTTCTATGGTTGCCCTGTCTTGATGAAATACTGAGGTGATTGTTAATATGATTTTTGCAAGAAAAATAAAGCTTAATGCAGTGTTTACATAGTGTTTATGTATCAAAATATGTAACTTATCAACTTAGGGAAGATTTTAGACATATCAAGGCAGAAACATAGCAGAAATGATAATTCTGCATTGTCAGCAAGAAAATGGGACTTACATGACTTTGAAGAAATGGGTTTGAATAAGCTGATATTTATGAATTAAATGGAAAGACTAATAAACAGGGTTCTGTGTGGACAAGGTTTAATTGATTTTGAATATCAGTCTGAGGGGGTGTTTGGAGGATTTTTTCTGTGTTTAATATTGTTTTGTCATTTGCTGTAGTTCTTACTTTGTTTTTCTTTCCCTTTGGACAATAAAAAGAAACAAGGGAGACTGTACAATCAACAGACCCTGAGAATTTTTTTTCTGAACTGCAGCTGAAAAATCCCTTCCCACACCAGGGCATCTACTTTTAGGGGCTAATCTACTGAAACAAATTGAATAGCTGGATCACAATTATCTTTTTCTGCCACTTTCATATTTTCCCCAGAAGTTTCTCATCTATCCTGTTTTAACAGTTGTCTCTGATGTCAGGGGGAGGAGGAGGAGGAGGAGGAGGAGGAAGGAGAAGGAAGATAGAAAGGGTGGCTGAAATGGAAGATAAACCACACCAAACACTCACGTACCCTAGATAGAGAGAAGGAAAGTGGTGAAAATGCAAAGCAAAGGCCGGCTTTGTTGATCCAAGGGTTGGGTGAATTTATGTCAGTCGACCTTCTCTCTGGACCAAGATTGCATCTCACCACTCGGCCTTCCTCCCTTTGAAATGGAAATATTTTCAATATTCAACGACAGGAAGAGTCGATTATAAAGTGACAACTGTGTTTTCTCTAGATAGCAGTCGGCTTCTAATTTTATGGCCATGGAATATCGCCCAACTGTCTTTTTAGCCAATTTGAAACAATGGCCAAATCATTAACTGTCTAGTCATTGTGGGAAAAGACAATCAACAGCGTTTGTCAGATTTTTCATTGTTGAGAAGGCACTTGCTATTTGGAACCTACCTCCCCAAAGCTACATCGTATTATTGCAAACTTTGTTTTCTTTCTTATCTGTTGTAACTGTGGTAGCAGAATACCACACTGTTGAAACCTGGAAGGGTGTAGTAAAAACAAAACCAGCACGGAGGCAGTGCTTTGAATGTACCTCTGGGGCTGCCATCTTGATATTTGTTTATTTATTACATTTCCAAACTGTCCATCTCACCTAAAATGGACTTTGCAACTTGCATCATTATCCTTGTATTTCTTAGCTTGTATTCTGCATATCTTGGTTGTATTACTATTATTACGTAGAAAATTACTCAGGACTTCCTCAAAAAAAAGCGCTTTAGTTTTAAAGGTAGCTACAGAATTAAGTCACATTCATTAGTTCCTTGGTGAGTTACATAAACTCTGGGGTTAATTACTGGTCAAATTAAGCCTCAAGGATAATTATACTCAAAAAAAAAAATGATCCATAGATCACGTTTTCAACGATTCCACCATTCTTCACTTCAATGTGGTAACCCAACCACATCCCTCAAGTGGAAGAAGACGAGAACTTCAAAGCCATTCATTGTCCTTAAAGTTTAACCCCAAGGAGTTTTTTTTCCAGCTGGACTGCAGTCCTAATTGTACACAGTATGGAGAAAATTTCTCAAGGAAAATGTAATGGTGGCAGTATTGAGAGAAGACTTTGTTAACCAAATAGCATATTGCAGCTAGTCACCAATTCTTTTTTACTTCAGGTTGTTCTCCTACCTTTTTAGATTGTCACCCCTCTCCTTTGTCAGTTAACTCCCCTTTGTAGTTAATCCCACTGATATCAGGTGTGTCATGATGTCACTCTCAAATCATGCAAGCCGGTGCTAGGTCCCTTCCCCCATGGATGCTTATTAACACTGTTTTTTTAAAAAAATACGCCATACTTTCTCTGTAGTGAGACAGGCGGGAAGGGCATTGGCTGGTAGAATGGATTCTGTACCAAGAAATATTCATGGCGGATTTTGGGAGGAGAGCTCCAGGCAGGGTTAGGGTGAGTGAGCAATGCTTCTCCTTCATACAGAGAAGCTGCAGTGAGAAACACATAAGATTCATTTCTTTGCATTTTTCTTAAAAGGAAATGGTTGTCCTTAAGCCAGTTAAGGAGGTGATTGACACAAAAGTGGAAGGAAAACAGCAGGGAGCCATTCACTGAAAAGAGGTTTCTTTTAACTGCCTAGATTATTGCAACGCACTCTACATGGGGCTACCCTTGAAAAGTGTTCGGAGACTACAGTTGGTCCAGAATGCAGCTGCGCAAGCTGTCGTGGGTGCACCTAGTTACACCCACATTACACCAATTCTCCGTGAGCTGCACTGGCTCCCTATTGGTGTCCGGTCACAGTTCAAGGTGTTGGTTATTACCTTTAAAGCCCTACATGGCTCAGGGCCAGGTTATCTTCGAGATTGCCTTCTGCCGCATAGCTCCCAGCGACCGATAAGATCCCACAGAGTTGGTCTCCTCCGGGACCCGTCAGCTAAACAATGTTGGCTGGCGGGCCCGCAGGGGAGGGCCTTCTCTGTGGCTGCCCCAGCTCTCTGGAACCAGTTACCTCCTGAGGTCTGGACCATCCCCACCCTATTGGCCTTCCGAAAAGCGGTGAAGACCTGGCTTTTCCGGCAGGCCTGGGGCCGTTGATCTCGCTCTTGTGATCTGGCGAGATCTGACCACGAATGATGTGAATGAGTTTTTAATGTTTTTTAAAGTTTTTAATTTTTCAATGTTTTTTTATAATTATTTTTTAAAATGTATTGTGAGCCACCCTGAGTCTTGGAGAGGGGCGGCATATAAATTTAATTAATTAAATTAAATTAAATTAAATTTTCCTCCTGCAAACTGTTGTGAGGCGGAGAAGAGACAAGGATGGCAGTAATTCGAAAATCAACCTGTTAGTTTTTAAATCTGATCTTTTACAATAGCAAAAATGTTGTGGGGCATGTAGCAGAGTTTTCAAATGTCCTATCAGAGGCAGCCTTTCATTGTAGAGCTTGAGGGCTAGGGAGGAGGTTGCTTCTCTCCTACCTTAAGTGAGTTAAAAGTTATCCAGATTTGCCCCCAGTTCTCTCTCCATTGGCCTATGATCCTGGTCATCAGCAACAGTGGCCTGATCTTGGCTAGTAAGTTGGATAGGAAAATGAAGTCATTTTCCAGGATGCCATTTCTTTTTTGTCTAAGAACCAAAAATCTGTTTCTCCCTTAGATTCTGAAGTGGAACAGATATTGCTTGTTTACTGGAATAATTATCAGAATTCTCACAGGATTTAATATGGTCAAGTCTTCACCTTTGAAACACGTATCACTTTGGGTTTCCTTTGTGATACTTACTGAGTATCACTATTTAGGCAAGAGCAAGAACCCATAAATACCTCCAGTCTCTTACTGGCACCCTTCAGGCATCTGTTTAAAACTATTTAGTATGCCTGACATTTTTGATACATACAGAATTCATAAAAATCACACAAGTGCCTATATGAGAATTCAAGGTCAGCCATGTAAATTTGTTGGATTATGTAACATATACCACAGTATAAAAATGTATTATATCGTCTTCTTACTCCATCTGGACATTATTCCTGTTAAAACTCCTCACGTGTCGGTTCTATCACATTGTTATTTTTCTTGCATTATGTCAGCCTTGTGATTGGCAGTGCTGCTTTGGAATAATTATATTCCAATTACATTTCCAATTAAGTGTAGACTGCAAAAGTCCAGGCAGGCACTAGAGGGCACAAAACACTTAGAGATGTTGTTCTGTTACTATCTCTTGTCATTTGGAGTTTGGCAGCTCTTACCTGGGAGCCAACTTTGAGGTTATACTATCAAAGTAAAAGAAAACACAATACCAGCCATCTGATCCAGAAAACACTAAAAACCTCCAATTCGCAGCTTTTATTGAGAGGGAGGGTCTTCAGAGCACTGGTTAAAAAATCACTACGGCAGTCACAATGCACATTAAAACGGGGCGGGGCTTCAAGTGAACCATCCCGGCTACCATCTTGATTTTATCATCTGTAGGGATGTATTCCAAAGAAGCACCACGGAGCCATTTGAAATCCTCCTGCAAAACTTGGCTGTATGAACATCAGTTCTTGGCACTTTACATGTAAATCTTTTCCCCAGACTAAGACAAATAAAATAGGCCAGATTAAAACTCTGACGACAACACCAAATGCAACTTACCAGTGAATATTTGGAGGCCTAAAATTTAAAAAGTGAAAGTTTTCCCCTCTGGTTGGGAAAACTCACCTTCCTTGATTTACTTCACTCCAAAACAGGACTTCATCTTTCTTCTCTTAGGGCTTTTTAATGCCCATTATCTCCAACACCCACCCACCCACCCCTTAAGGAAAGGAGCCTCGTCTTCAAAGACAGCTAAGCATAAGTCATGGCCTAGGAGAGGGAAGGCATTCAGCGAAGGCAGACCCCATAAAAACGATTCACGAGATCCTTTGGAGCAAGAACTCTCGACCCAAGTCAAAATATCAGGACTGCCCAGATGGACAGCGAGATGGACTCATGCTGGTACACTGGCTGTGAAATAAAGGATCAGTTTTATTTCCTCAGGGCAAAACTGGACATGATGGAAACCGACCCATGACCTGGGTTAACACAGGAATCAATATCAAGCAAAGAACACAGGCAAGTTACAGCCTGAACAGGCCGGGGGAAATTAATTCTCTCAGCTTTTCATTCTGCAACCAGGTGAGTCTACTTTGCTCCCCTCCTGGGGCTATAAAACAGAAAATAACCCTGGAAGGGGGCAAGTGGCGGAGACAAGGCCGTTTCCACAAGAGGCCCAGCTGGTGTCTTTCTCATATACATCTTTATCTCCGTCTTAAGATCTGCCTCTATGCAGCTACGTATGTGTTTCACCCTCTGAGTACATCTGTAATTTATTTATTATTGAATCTAAAGCCCCACCTTTATTCTAATAAGGCAGCTGAAATACATGTAGAAGACATAATGCAAAATATAACCATACAATCAATGCAGTTAAAGCCAAAATCTGAAATTCATTCATTCATTCATTCATTCATTCATTCATTCATTCATTCATTCATTCATTGTACATGGATACCAATTCACCAATCAACTCATTAAAATAATTCATGCAAATAATTGCCAATGCATTGAGTTATCATAACTGTTTCAGTTAACAATAATTATCTCCTTGTTATTAGCCATGATACATTCACTGAGAAAAACTATACCTATAAAAATTTTCATGTGCCGATTTCATTTTCAAATGGCTTAACAAACTCTTCAAACAGCTCAGCTAAAAAGAAATAGTTTAAAGCTGCCATTGGTTAAATACTGTTATTATGACAAATCACTGCGTCATATAAAGGAAACTCAAATCATGACAAGATTTACCTCAATTACCAAAATAATATATCTATGTAAATGTGCAGTGTTTTATTTATGCAGAATGATATGGTGATTTTTTAAAACTTAATATAATTTTTTGATATTGTTAGATAAACTATTCTATTCTAGAAATTGCATTACATAAGAAAAATTACCACATCATTGTCTTAATACTCTTCTGACTGACTTATAGGAAAAATGCATCTGGCTTATTTGATTCAATATTTGTATTAGACATGATATTGGTTTATGTAACTGCTTCTTCCTTATGGCTATAAATGTGTATTATATTTCACCCTGCAACAGTGTCATTCATAAGTCTTTTAAAAGACATCATGATTGAGTAGCTTTTTGTATAATAATCAGAACCATTTATCATTACACTGAAATACTTTTCTTTTTCTTTTTCTTTTTCTTTTGAAAAGCATAAAAGAAACCACACAGACATTTCATCGTTTCGGCTAAAAATACCTAAGGAAAAAGGAAAGTCCCTGCCATTAATCTGACAGGTTGCTCTTTTGGTCTTCTCTCAAGTTAGGGTGCTCTAAAAAGTCTTCAAAAAGGTGAAGGCTGAGTCATCAAAGCGAGGACATTGAAAAGAAAAGATGGGGGCCATCTGTCTGAATTATGTGGCCATATGCTTCCCCCCCCCTTTTAAAATATGTATCTGGTTTATATCATCTTTTGCAGAACTCTTGAGCACATTTTATTAAGGAGTTGATTACATAATCAAATTCCATTGATTAAAGTCATTCTGATTTAATCTGCGGAATTGAACATGGCCATCCAGATTTAATCGGCTGAATCTCTTTATCTGGAATAAATCAGAAGAGATGAAGCCAGGAACCTCCTGTAATTCTGTTCTAAGACTCCCTTGTGATTTATAACATGTTACACACAGCTTTCACAAGATTACAGATCTGTACAATAACACGCCTTCCATCTAAGGGGCGGTGTTGTGAACATGGTACTTCAAGGAACGTTAATTCATATTTGTGGTTCCTAGGGATCAGCATTTCATCTGTTGATTCACTACATCTATTGTGTATATATAGGAACTTGGCAGTTAAACAAGGGGATCACACCAGAAGATGCAAGGGTAAAGGAGACAGGACTGGATTCAGATCATGTAAATAATCTATCAAAGTAATTGATAACCAACCAGATGGATAACTAAGAGTTGTAGAAAGCCCCCAAGTCACATTAATTTTCAGATTGCCCACCGGTCACAGTTATTTCAAACTGTATAATTTCTTGAAAGGTATTTGAATGGTAGTATAATTTCTTTCCATTTTGAGTTGAGAAATACATAAACACTTTAATATAAAGCTTAAACATATGAATATGACAATTAAAGAGCAAAGAAAAGCCCCAAATTCCCTACCTCAAAATGAACCTGCATAGGTGATGCTATCCTACCTACCCTTTGGTTCTCCACTATCCAAAAACTGAGAAATATCTCCCATCCCAGAAGAAAAATAAATCTGGTGCCACCTATTCTGTATCCGTAGGTGCTTTTCCCAGAAATAAGTAACAATTCAAGAGTTAACTCCATCAATAAACACACAGAGCAAAGACATTATTGAAAAAGTAACCATTAAATAGCTAAGTAATCTTCAGTACTGTAATTATCCTGTATCTGAGCCATGCACTGTTACCCTGCACTTTGATACAATCTGAGTGAGTTAACCTGAAGGTGAGGTGTAAGGTAATCATTAGCATTTCACCCTGCAAGGGCTCTTCCATACCAAGCTGCCTCTGAAGAGAGCCCTGGACGGGGTTGATGGATTATAAATTTGCAGCAGGTTTTCCACTGAGCTTTCTCACTCAGGAGTACCTGTTTTCAAAACTCTACATTTTAGTAAACAAGTAACTTGTTTACTAAACAAGTTACTTGTTTACTAAAATGTAGAGTTTTGAAAACAGGTACTCCTGAGTGAGAAAGCACAAAAGGGGAAAAGAAAAAACCTTCAATAGGGCTCATGAAGATGGCTTTAAGATGGGTTTCATTAAGCCTATTAAATAGACAGCTCAGTTTTAACTGTGTATTCATTGAGTTTTTGTAATGCAACAAGTGGCACCAGATTTCTGGAAATAATCTTCAAACGGTTGATATTTAGCACTAATATAGACAATACACGAGCTAGGATTATTGATTGCTTAGGGCTGAGCTTTGATCACATATTTGTGGCTGCCATCTTGACTTTTTTGCCTCCAATGATATACTATCATTACACTCTATGTGTTCAAACCATGAGAATTAAAATTCAGTGAATTATTTGTTGTTATGCTTTTCATCCCTTTCTTGATTTAGTCTCCCCAGTCTCTTTTCCCATTGACCTCTCACATAAAAGGATCTTACTAATCTTTCCTCTGGATTTATTACAACCCCTTTTTCTGAAGTCCAAGGTAAATGCTTGATTATGCTCAGTGGGGTTATTTTTGCCAAGAAATAAGGAAATTGATAATTGAATAGATCAGCCCAGAGTTCTCACTCAAGGCACAGATGAGAAGGCTCAAATCATTCCATTTTGGAGGCATGTTGTGAAGAGTTCTGGGGAGTCTGTAATGCTGGGAAAGCTGGAAGGAGAGAAAATCAGAGGAAGGACGAGATCAAGGAGGATGGATTTCAGCCCAGCCGTGACCGGTGTGCCATTGGGAGAAGAGCCGAAGGGCCGGGCTGAAGAGTTAATACCAACCGCTTGGCATGTATGCCATCCATCACCCTCCCTTTCAGCCTGTCTTCTTCACAGAGAAGAATCAAGCCAAGGCCAGTTTGATTTGTGTTTTCATTTGCTCACTGAGGGAGAAACTTACTGGCAAGATAAGTCTAGGACTTCCTGGGGGAACCAGACTTGGCAAGGTTTGTTTCTCAACAGATGTTGGGGTACTTAAAATCTCCATCTTTATGGCTCTTTGCCTTTCTGAAATATCACTTAGACCAGACAGTTCAGCTCTTCTTCTAAATGTCCCAGCAATTATTTCCCAGTCATGATAATTGAGATTACTGGATATTGATTGGTACATAATCATTTATGAACGATGTAAAGCAACATCCACCAGAAAATATGGTATTATCATTTAAACCCAACAAGGGTCAATAGGAATCAGTGAAACCTGATGGGATTGTATCTGGCTGTTCACTCAGGAATCGCTAATGGAATCACAAGAAAGTGCTCATAGGATGCTGTGTGAATCTAGAAGTGAAGAAACCGGGAGACTGTGAATTCTAGTTCCATTTTAGGCACAAAGGTGGCCGGGTGATTTTGGGCCAGTCCCTCTCTCTCAGCCCTGGGAAGGAGGCAAGGGCAAATCCCTTCTGAAAATCTTGCTATGAAAACTGCAGTTGCCAGGAGTCGATGCTGATTTGAAGGCATATGCACGCACACACCCACACAAAGAGTAAGAAATGCTAAGCATTCTTTAATAGCCAGAATAAATATTTAGCTGTGAATCGTGGTGTGTCCAGCTCCCACCAAGTGATAAGCAGCTTCCATCCTGCTACATTTTACAGGAAAATGAAAATTAGCTGCATTTTAATGTGTGGGTTTGTGCATATGTATGAGTGTGTGTGTTTGAGAGAGAGAGAGAGAGAGAAAGAGAGAGAGAGAGACACACAAACAGAGAGAGAGACAGACAGAGAGACAGAGAGGAAGGAAGGAGTGAGACGGGATTAATGTCTTCTCTCTTAGTTACTATGGTGCCTTACAGACGGCAAGGACTGAGAAGGCAAAGAATACGTGAATTCTACAACAATCACCAAGAATTGCTTTCAACTTCAGTTCTGCGCTCTGCTGTGTAGTTATTATCCCTATGAACTATTTTTTTTTTATTCTGAGAGGCAGGAGAACAAGGAGTCAAGCAACTCAACACAACACATGGTCAAAACAGGGCAAGGAATCTTGAGTGCATCCCTGTGGATGAATTTGCTTCCAATTCTTCATTGAAAAAGTACCTGTAATCCATGCCAATTGGACCTGGACAACCGACCTCTATTCTTCCTTCCCCAAATTTAAATCTTGTATCAAAGCAAAGCTGGCTGGGGAATCCTGGGTGTTAAAGTCCACACATTTTTAAGTAGCCAAGGTTGAGAAATGCTGGTCTAGTCACTCTGCACATCTGGTGATGTGAGCCGATGTCTTTTAATAAAGTTTGTTAGTCAGGAAAGATGCTCCCAAAATTTTTCCTTTCATGGCTGTGTCTCCTCCTCCTCCCTTCAGCTGTGCCAGGCTATACATAACTTCGTAGTCATGATCTGCAAGTATCTCTTAGCAAGGGGAAAGTCCTGTGTAAAACACGCCCCTCCCCCACAAAAGATGATAATATAGAATTCTACTCCATGAATGACACAGATTCAAAACAAAGGTTGTTTTTGTATAGGGTGACACTTCATTGCGGTGGAAACAATGGAAGATACACTTTATTCCACAGTAAAAAACTAAGCAAAACTATTCCTAGAGCTAACATGGCTAAACATTGGTCTATTTTGGGGGTGTAATAAGAGAATCTAAGGATGTTTCAGAATGGTCAACATCTTTTCCTTCCACCCCCTGCTAAGAGATGAGCTCGGCCAGGCTGCTCCCCTCTCTGAAGCAGGCTCAGGTCTTCCTTATATAAGACGCTTTATGATGTTTTGAGAATTGGTGCTCAGTGGCTTCCTCCCTTTTATCAAGTCAGCTAAAATTTTAAGGATTATTCCCTTTTTCAGTGTCTGAATGAAAGCCACCCTGGCAT
This sequence comes from Pituophis catenifer annectens, assembly GCF_029215685.1. Taxonomy (NCBI): domain Eukaryota; kingdom Metazoa; phylum Chordata; class Lepidosauria; order Squamata; family Colubridae; genus Pituophis; species Pituophis catenifer. Next base: position 397,412 of record NW_027256887.1, read on the forward strand.
TCTCTGACAACAATGAAAGATATTAAAGAGTATTCTTTGTTCCGCGACTGTGGCTTACCTAAAGGAAGTGGTGAGAGCTGAATATTGTCAAAGAGATAAGACAACAGGCAGAGCTTCAATTGCACCACTGAGGCTGCCATGTTGGCTTTTTCTGTTGACCACACCCTCAGGACAGCCCTGAGGTGAGTCACACCAAATATTTTATCTGTTTTCATTCAAAATAACCATTTTAATCTATGTAACGAGTTTGGACCGGTGTGTTCTTCCTTTGTTGACCACAGGATCAACCGGATACACATTTGCCAGTGCAGACACAACTTCCATGTCAACATTTGGAGGCTCTTTGAAAAAAGTTGGCCAAATCGTAAAATGTTTTACTGAGAATTTCCACCTCAAATTAAAGGAAATTGCTAAAATAAATCCCAAACTCCATGGGGTAAAAAGACTTGATTTATCTTGCATGCAATCAATCAATCTTTTTTTTTTTTTTTTACTATTATTGCTTTTTCATATCCCAACTTCAGTCCTTTGTGAACGGCAAAGTTAACACTGGCATCATTTACTTGCTAAAATTGGAACGTAAGGGAAGACATGCCACCTTGGCTCTCCTTAAGCAATCTATAATTCTGAAGGATGTGAAAGACTTTTCAAAGCTGATGAATGTCATGGGGTTCATTTAATGACATATAATTTATCTTGTCAGGCAGAATGATATTTTCCCAGCTTCATTGCTAGAAATAGTTTCAGTACATATAAAAGCTTCAAAAGCATCCTTATGTATAATTTGAACAGCTTGTGCTACGTACAGATATGCCAGTTAACACAACTGCACAAAACAGATGCAAGGATGGAGATATTTTGCAACAATAGCTGGGTTTTTATTTTTACCCCTAATACGGAGGTGCTAATCTCCAAAACATTGAATATTTGAAGTGACGAATAGAACTTCTAATATATTTAGAAAGAGCCAAACCTGATCTAGAGATTTATGGGAATGAATGAAATGCATTAACTTATGGGAAACTGCTAAAAGATGTATTTCCAAGGAAAAAACGGCCAGTGAGGATTAGGAGAATCTCACACCATTTTTGTGCTGTACTAAAAATAATTTGTAAACTTTTTCACCAGTTATTTAATCCAATCTTAAGAAGAAAAACCATTCCAAACTAAACGTTATGGATAAATTAAAGATATAGGAGTAAATCTTCATGGATAATGTAATGCTGATTACAGTATTGAAAAATTCCTCCTGATTGGAAAAAAACCCTTTCTCTTCTCTAATATTTATTTCTATAAATTGTTGATTAATTATCAGCATCATATTCATATTCATTTATTGGATTTACCCAATCTCACATCTTAATTATCTTTGTTGAATTGTTTTAAATAGTTATTTTAGGCTTGTTTTTAATTGTTTATTACAGGTTTGCAGATTCACATTTGTGAGACAGGTGACTATATAAATTTGATAAAGGGGATGGAAGGGAAGGAAGGAAGGGAAGGAAGGGAAGGGAAGGGAAGGGAAGGGAAGGGAAGGGAAAGAAGGAAGGAAGGAAGGAAGGAAGGAAGGAAGGAAAGAAAGAAGGGGAAGGACAAGGGCAAGGGGAAGGGGAAGAAAAGGAAGCCATTCCTTTGATATCTTTTTTCTCTAAATTTTCTCACATAACACAACATCCCTATGGGGATAGTTAGCATGAGAAGGAATGAGTGGCCATTGAGTGGCTGAGGTTGGGCTTAACCACAGCACCATATACATCTCTACAGTAAATATAATGGTAGTTGTATACATTGTGTATTTTGCACGCTCATAAAGTATAAAAACAAATGATCTCAGTTTGTCACTTATCCATCAAAAACGTTAGCAGACGCTAGACCTGTGATTGATGTGCGTGTTAAGGAACTAAGTTAATTAACGTGTCTCCCAGATCCCAAATGAAGGATGTTTATGCAGCCATCAGCCACATTCTCAGGGTGGGTGAGTTTGTCTGCGTGAGGGACAATTGATAATTAACAAATAAGTGTTGAAGTAAAGCATTCAAGCATATAACAAGAACTTATGCTGAATTCCTGTACAATAAAAGCCAACACCTAGAAATAAAGAGTCCTGGGGAACAAGGGTTTTTAAAAAATAATAGAAAAAAATTATATATAGATGGAGAAAAATAATCTTCACAGCTTTTAATATGTTAATTTTTCTGCCAGACGGTAATCTGATGTTTAAGTGATTAGGCACAGCCTTATTCACTTGAATAATGATATTCTCTTTTTTTTTTAACATTAATTTGCAATCTTGAATGTCAAATCCGTAAGATGGCTGCTAATATCTTAGCAAGTAACTGTTCCATAGCAATCAGCTGAAAAACAGCTCCATAAATTAAATGGCAAGCCTTCCAATGAAAGATTAAACTAATACGGAATTTGAATTGTTCTTGAAGCCGTAACTGCAAAGGTTACACGGGAGAAAGGCAAAACGTTCCTTTTTTTGGTCATAACTGTCTTCATGAGCTGTGATTAATCCTTACAGTATACACTCATGACTTAGTGGTAAGAATTCTTTGCAAACTTTCCATCTTGTCTCCTTATTTAACCGCCCCGACAATAAGGACAGTTAAATAAACTAGAGCTTGTTTGTGGCTTGTTAATAGAATAAGAAACTGGAGTTCTAATTTTGAATTCCGAGTTAAATGAATGGATCCGGACATTTCTGCTGAGAGGACCAAGAATAACTGAGCAGCAAGAAGCAGCTGAGAGTCACGATAAGCAAGCATCCCCAAGACCACCACACTCTTAGAACCATTTTGTTTTTCTTATATAAAAACAGAATAATCAAACTGGATGTGCCATGTTCTTACTCTATGGAGGAATCCAACTAAAACTTTATTGACTGGTATCAGGGATGTCCAGATTTTACCTGGATCTCACCCCCTGCCTTGGTCATTGGATCTGCTATCAAACTGCTCTTATCGGTTGGAGGATTTTCCTAAAATACAACCAGAGGCTCCTTCCGGTCTCTATGGCCTGTGGGTCTGTCTCTGGCATTCCAGGTGACAGAAACTTCTCTGTGAGACCCCCTTCGAGTTCTTGGAAAAAGTCATCATATCTCATCTAAGTTGTCTACTTGTCTAAATATACCCAGTTTGCTCAGCCTTGTCTCATCAGAAAGGAAATAGACTACTTCCCAGCTCCTACTCATCCTCTATCTTTTGCATCCTCTACTTCAGGTTTCTCTGAATTTTCTTAAGTTCTGGAGTTCAGAACCAAACCCAGGTGTTGAGATGGAGTTTGCCTATTGAAAAATACTACCTACCCAGTAGGTGATAACTCTGAGTGTCCTTGACTTAGCTCAACAAACAAAAACAAACCCTAAGTAGGATAAAACCTGGTTAGTCCTTCAGAAGTGGAAAAGTACCAGCAACTAATAGGCCTCTAAATTAGACTGGGAAGTTCGAAAACAAAGAAGGCAATAAGCCATTATTTGTAATGTCACCAAGAATATTACATGGACACAAAATCACTAAGAACTGAATTTGACTTGAAGATATTTTACATATATTTTTTATATTTGCTATCTTTTAGTTGGTCTAATAACATACGTTGTTTGGGTAGATTATAAACCAGATGTATCTGGACATAATCCTTCCTTACGGCTATGGAGACAATGCATTTGGCTATATTTTGATGCTGTCAATCCAAAATGTGCTCAGCAGAAGAACAAGTGCTACCAATCTCAGGTTCTCCTGAAGAAACCAAACCCAAGTGTGGTGGTAGAAGATCCTTTCCCACGTGTCTTATTGTCCTGGTGCCTCTGCTGAGAGAAAGAGGCAAACCCAAGGCAGGAAGGGGCTTCCTGGCAGAGAGCTGCCTATTCTCCTAAGGGAACAAAGCACGAAAGGCTGAAGATATTCGATCGTACAGCACGCTGAAATAGCTATGCGTGAATCGGAAATGGAAAAACGGACAGACAGTATGGCAAACCAGTTGGGGGTGAAACTTTTTAATGAGTTCTACATACAGACACTAAACTTGATATAAGAAAGTTGTCTCGTGGGTGTAGTTCAACCATGGACAAACTTTCATTGCCAAGTTTATATATATTCTTAAATTGCTTGCATGGGGCTTAAAAGCCTTGAACTTTGGTTAAAATACAAATTATATGGATGAAATAGGTATTATGAGCTTCCATTCAACCTGAATTTTTCCAGTCCTGATTCAGCATTTCCACCATGACTGAACTCTGGTAGAATCAATAACAATGAAATAAATTGTAGCTTTGCCAGTCATTAATCAAAATCATGTCTAAAACAACTGAGTTGAAAAAAAAATAAGACTGAATTTACCTCAGGATGTCCTCCAACTTCAATGTACGTGCACATAGGATGGAAAGCTCCAGTTCCACAGACGTACAAATGGGTCTGGTTGTAAGCTTTCAGCACCTTGATGAAGTTAGCACACTCTTTCTGCAGAGAAAAAATAACAAGGCAACACAAAATGTTGATTGCTTTCTCTTCTCTTTTAGTTACATTAGTCACCCAGAGTAATTCTGAATTGGGTGGCTTTCTAAACCAAATAAATGGTTAATATTAATTTTTAATATTGTAATTTAATATAATGTTAAACTTTTACTACATATCATTTGAAGGCACTGCCATCTCCCTCTCCACAAAACTCAAGTTGAATTAAAAAAACACCATCAACTGAAATAAAACAATATCATAAGGAACACAAGATATTTTGAAAGGGAATTTCCTATTGAATAATAATAATAATAATAATAATAATAATAATAATAATAATAATAATAATAATAATAATAATAATAATTTTATTTCTATACCGCCCTTCTCCCGAAGGACTCAGGGCGGTGTACAGCCAATTTAAAAACACAAGACACAACAATGATTAAAAATTAAAATAATTAAATAGATTTGGCCGATTTAAAACCCCAAAAATTTAAAAAAACCCAATTTAAAATTATGAATAATGAATAGGATTCCTCACACTTGCTTAGAAATGTCACAAGAATGGGATTTTTAGACCTCATCAAGTCCTTGGTACTGTTAGACTCTTAAGAAAACTGGCAGCCCAACACCCAGCATGAAGTTCATCAGGCACACAAACATGGAAGACTTGAAGGCTTATAGAAGACACAAAGTTTGAGCCAATTCTTCCTTGATCAAGTTGGTAATGAAGCCACAGATTCCTGTTTCTTACTGGAGAAATGTCCAGTCAAGGGGGATTTTCATAGGAGAATGAGAGCTCATAGAACAAACATTTTATACAGAGCTCTCTACATCCTTTGGCATGTTAGGTAAATTGAGGTTTTTGATACATTCATATATTCAGCTGTGAGTCCCAAAGAAAGTAAAATGAAACCTGCACATCTGCAAAACAGATTGCAGAGCTTTCTTTTGGCATCTTTGCTCCAAACCCTAAAACTACATAAAGGCAGAAATAGATCATTCTCAAGTAAAGAAATCACAGCAAAGGCCGCCTTCCTCAAATATTGGGCCTTTGTAGGTTTTCTCTGAAGTGACACAGATGGCAATCAGAAAAAGGGGGCTCAGTGTATGGAATGACATTGTTTTTGCTGCTTTTTCCAGCTATTTTAATAATCTTCACAATTCTATTCTCACTCTGATTTCACGGGGCTCCTTATTGAGGCAGGAATAATAGAGTTTGCATTCCCTGTATGATATTCTGATTGCAATGCCATTGTTATTTTTCACCTCCTTCTGAGGGCCTTCAGAAAAAAATAGTTACCCACACTGTGATCTGTGTAGGGGAGCATGTTCTTAGATCAATTAAAGATATAATTAAGAACTGTAACCAAAGATGTAGGCTTCCTTTAAAAATAAGCCATAACCAAGGTCCCACCTGACCTGAGCTTGTAAAACCAAGTTTTAGAAGTCGGGAAAAACAGACGTCCCAGAAAACCAGGCCCTGGCAAAGTACCTTTCCTGATAGTTCATTGCCAGGATCTGCCTTCAAGACACCAGGCCTACAGCTCAACTCAGAAGAGACAACACAAATATTCACAAGGTTTGCTTTCCTCAGTGGTGTTTGGTTTGTTATCTGCATTCTGCCCCCATTCCTGAAAGCTGAAATCCACAGTCATTCCACCTGCTGCTAGGGAGAAGCTGACTTGTTGGCTGCTTCTCTGCCTTTCCAATTCTTAGGTAGTGATTCACAGGCTCCTTCTATTTCCATAGCTACCACGAGGTCAAGCAGACTACGAACAGTGTTAGACAGCCTGTGAATGCCACCTCCCCCCCCCCGCTAGATACGTCCATCAATGCTCTTCTATTACTGTCAACAGTTTGGACTCGGTTAATGCCAACACTTGACAGCAAAATATGTATCCCCACCCAAAATATATCTCCCCTTTACAATGCACCCTGTTTCAGCTACGGATTATAGGAATGAAAGGGCTGATAAAGCCCTGAGAGTGGCTGGTAAGAGGATCAAACTTTCCACTATTAAATGCATTTATTTACTATTGAAAGCTTCCGTTCAATCTCTCATGGATGAGATAGCTTTCCTGTGATTCCCAGCTGCTGGTTTTTTTTTTCCCCCTTCTTAAACTTTCAGCTCTACTGGAGCCAAATAACAACCAAATATAATAGATGTGGTTCCTTTAGACAGGCTTTTATAGAGCTGAAGGATGGCATCCCGAGGTTAACTGATGAAAAAAAGTGATGGCAACTGTTTCTCCTCCACCATGGTAATCTGTTCAAAGAGGCATTTCCCCCACTTCCTAGCCAAAGCAATACTATACAGTAGAGAGCAATTCATTCCAATGACCCCATGCAATTAACCAGCCTAGATCCTGTCATGGTCTATGGAAACCAAACTCCATGTGGGTGGGAGTTCAGTTTCGGTTAAGGGAGACTTTTACAGAGCCTATATGTTGTCACTTATGAGCATCTCCAATAATACCTGAGTACAAATATTCTTATAAATGACAATGCACAAATTTCTCACCAACATTTCACTTTCAATCAATCATGTGATTTTGTGTTTCATAGTTATTTTTTAATTTATTTATAAGGATGTAAATGGCTTCAACTGACTTGAGGTACAAGAACAGTTCCAGCCTTGTACAACGTGGTTGCCTTCTAGATGGATAGACCAGATCCCAGAATTCCCTTGCTAGCATGGTCAGTGCTGAGAATTCTGGGATTCTAGATGTGAAATCCGTTCTACGCATCTAGAGGGCATTCTGGTTGGAAAATGCAAATTTGCATTGCAAATATCCATCATCTGCATATATGATAGAACAGAATGTTTATAGAGAATCCAACCTTTCTTAAGGTGCGGGAGGGAGAGATAGAGGTTGTGTTATTGACGTGTCTCCATATTTGAAGTTTTATACGATCATGACTTCTGCCCCAGTGGGATAGGGGAACAAATTCACTATTTTTAGAGAGTGTCTGTCTGTTATATTTTCCGCCAGGATTAGTACGTGTCTAGTTTCATTCTTATTAGGAATCATCAGATGTACGTAGCCAGATCCTATTCTATGGCATTCAAACTTTCCACCAGCAATTGAATTTGTGAATGATTGCACTGTAGTTATATAGAACTAGTTTTAAGATTTACCTTAAAAGGATAAGATAAGGCTCCTTTTGTACTGCAATATAAATTGTTGTGGAGTTAATCAATGAAAAATGTTTCTCTGCTTCCGGTTCTGTGAAAAGAACAGGATTCACCTACAGAAAATTTCCTAATCAATTGGCAGGCACCCGATTCAGTTTCATTCAATGAAACAAGTTGATTCAGTAGTCCAGTTAGAGGAGCCGATTGAAAGGAGGATTCGGTTAAATCAACTTTAACCTGAGTTGCCAAATTATTATCATTTTTTTTACAGCCATACTATCTGTCTAGTGATCCAACAGTCACATTCCTTAGGAAACAGAGATCAAACTACACGGGTACAATAACCCTATAAATGCAGATGGGTATTAAACCTAATTAAATTTGTATTTGTTAGGTGATTGCCAAGTGGTATATGAAAGCCACCCAGGAGGCAGATATTTCATTAAGATATTGCTAAGACTCTGCCAATTTATTCGCATTCTTCCTTTCCCTCCATCAAACACTGCCACGATAATATTTAGGCATGTCTTAGCTGTGAAATTTGGCACTCAAAATTATTTTCAATACTCGGGACAAGGCACGTCAGCTTTAGTGTAAAGTATCCACTCATGTTCTTGGCCGTCAGCCTGGAACGGCTCAGCCTGTCTCAAACTGGGGTTTCCCAACTGCTGCTGCTTTACCCTCAAGGAAACGGGATATTTGTCCTTAATGGGAAAACCAGGGCCAGCCCTACAGAGAGGTTGAAATATGCGAAATACTGGCCCAAAGAGCAATGTGCATCTACACAGACGCAGACATCCAATGTGCAACAGAAGCACAGAATTTTGAAATGCAGGGACTGCCTGACCCAGTGCTGGTTTTGAGCGAGGGCCCTTCAAACCACCACAGTTGTGTAGCTGAGGGTTGCTGCAACCGGTGGGAAATGCCAGCTGCCTTCCAAGCACCTGAAATGTAACCTCATAATCGCAGGAGGTGTCTGCGGCAATTGCAACTTCAAAGATAAGTTGTAACTTTTTGTGATTTGTAACTTCAAATGATTGTTAAATAATTGGTTATAAATTGATGACTCAATTCAAGGATGTTGTTAACTTTGAGGATAAGTTAATATGCCATCAAAAGGATGGATAGATATCTAGATAGCTAGATGGATGGATGGATGGATTTGCCTCCTTCCAGTTGCAATTAAAAGATGCTGGATGGGTGAAATATCATCAAATGAGGCTAAAATGTCTACAATAACCAATATTCAATAAGAAATTAAATTGAACAAGAACACAACCGCACAAGAACACAGTACCTTAAAACTGCCAAAGAGCCCAGCATCATAAAATCATAGACCGAATCCCAAATAATAGATTCAGTAAATATATGGCAACATTCATAGCGTATATTTAGTGCTGACTAAATATATTGGAGGAATTTTTTCCCAAAGAAGCAGAAAAAGAGTGCCTGAGGAGAAGGAGGAGAAGGGATTCATTCACGGGCAAGTACAGGGAGGGTCTCCAGAAAGGGGAAGAGTTGAGATGGAGAGGCTTCTCATACAGGCCATTCAAGCCCTCTGGGGAAGCAAATTGCACCCGGGGCCACTGGAGGCTATGGAAGAGGAAATAACAGAAATCAGAACTTCCTTCTTCCCTCACAGAAGCCCCTGGGAATGTTTGGAGTGAAGCTGATGTGTGTGCATGGGGGTGGGGGGGAGACTTGAGATATTTTTGGAGTCTGACACCTCTCATTTTAAGTGATGTTCTCTCCCTCCCTCCCTCCCCCCTCCCCTCCTCTCTCTGTGTGTTTCCTGAGCAAAGTCACTCAGGTTTATCTTTCTGATTTCTTGACACAAAAGACCTTATGGGAAGATTTTTCTTTCTAAGAATCGTACAAGACCCTGTCCATTTTAAATCCTCTAAGATAAAGGGAGAAACGGAAAATATATACATGAGGTAATCCACAAAGACTTATGCAGCAGAGATAATAATTTATAACTTTGATGTCCAACGTTTCAATTTACAGATAAATCAAATGATCTTAACTGACTATCATGTCACAAAGCTAGAAATTATCTGTAACCTAAACTGTGATGCACACTCTCCAGAGAGAAAGAGAGTTTCCTATTGAAATCAAAGAAATTAAACTACAAGAAGGCACATAAATGCAATTCCTGAAAGGAATAATAACTGCAATTTTGGCTTATTATATGGTGTGAATCCGGATAGTAAAGTGCATTTAATAAGCCAAGATTGCCCAAATCTTAGGTGAATGCAATGAGCAACTTGAAGTACAGTTTGGCCCTTGAAAAGAAACCTAGTGTTGTGTATGATAGTTAACAATGGGGTATCGGATAAATCTTTGCTAGGGGAATAGCACAATGCTTTGGGACAACATCCACCGGACACTGGTCTCTGCCAAGTGACCTATCCAATGGATCTGTACACATGGTCACTTAAGCCACTTCCATATCACTGGTTCTTCTACCCTCTAATCTCTAAACAGTCATTTGAAGCCAAGCCACAATTATCTTCACTTCCATTAAAAGCCTCTTTAAAAGGGGCCACTGCAGAATAATCTCTCACGCTGAAACAGCGATTAGCAGGAAGGGTGAGGGAAGAGACCCAATCTGTCAAAAAGTAACCTGCCTTTAAACTACATCTAAGCAGAAAATAATAATTCCCTGTATTCAAACATGCCCGTAGCTGACTCAGAAACAGATCACGTCAGTAAATGAATACAACCTGTTTTGTGAGATGAGACAAGACGGGTCCTGATTTCTGGTGAAAAGGTGTCAGGTAGAGGGGCACTTAGACAAATTCTACTTCCACGCCCAAAATTAAAAAGAAAAGAAAAACCTACACTTCCCCTCTCTTCCACTTCCCCAAATGAACACATATGTTGCAGTCCCTTTGGGTCCCTTCTCCTGAAAGTTGATACAATCAAAGCCGACACATGCCAGAAAGCACAGAATGACTCAAAGAAGCAGCACAAGATCGGAAGATGTGGAGAGACCACCTGGCCCAGAGAATTGCCAAGAGTCGGATGGGACTGAATGGAAACCATCATCATCATCATCATCATCATCATCATCATCATCATCATCATCATCATCAAAGTCATCTTGATATTATGTAGACATGGCATACTTAAGCAAAATTCTGCAGCCTACTCTACAGAACATGACGGGTTTGCTTTAATTTTATCCTTGTCTCCTCCCATGTTCTGCTTGGATCATGCCTGATGCATGTTAAGGGATTCTCCTGGCAAAGAACATAAGACAGTTTTTGCCAGCTTGACCAGGCTCATAAACCACTTAGATTTTGCATCAATGAGCCAGTATTTTTAATCCCAAGGTGGTTTCTACATATCCGGTAAAGATTTCCAGATGCAGCCATTTGCAATAAATACACTTCAAAGTTCTCAGTCCAAAAGGGAGGGGGAACACAAAGTGTTGAAAGAGAGCAACAGATTGTGAATCTCTGTGAAACAGTTGCTTAGCAATGTCTATATGTTTTCAACAAATACCCCACAGAAGCGCAACAATGAGCTTGCATACACTTCCCTACACAACTTTAGAATGTTTAAGGCAACTTTGATTTTTGCCTTTCCTTATTTTCCCACAGGAAAAATTAGAACGAAACACCTTAATAGAAGGAAGTTTAAAGTTTCTCTTCAATTAAGATCTGGCATCAAGTCACATTTGTTTAAACAAGAGTTGCCAAATTGCTTTTTCAAACATGCCTCTAAGATCCTCAGAGGTTCTAAAGCTGTAGAAATCAGTTAATCCAGAAGAGACTGAGTGAGGCCGGAAGCAGAGGTAAGTTTTACTGCAACAGAGATGAAGTGAAAATAGAAAAAGCATCCATTAACCCTTTGCTTGCATAAATCTACACATTCTCTTTTCTTCACAGTATAACCAATGCTTTTAAAAGTTAAAGATACAATCTGAGACATCACCTGACTTCCGAAGAGTGGAGTAACCTTTGCAAAATCAATGGGATTTATTTCTGAGTAGACACGTACCTGTGCTCTAATTGTATAAAATTATAGCTCTCGCTTTGGAGACCTGCATCATGTTTACATCAGGAGCAACTGGATTTGAGGCTGTGCCCTGCATGTCAATCATGCCAAATGAAATAAATAAAAGCATTATCTTCTTATCTCACTAGAAGGACTACTGGAAGCCTCCTTCTGCCCAAGCGTACATAGGAATAAAAGACCAACAAGGGCCACCAAAGTGCTGGACACCATGTCATCCCTGGAACATCCACGAAGCTGGGTCTTGTAGCCCAGGCTTCTTGTTGCACAAGTAATTTTACATTTGTGGATGCTACCTTACACATCTAGTCCACCAAAAAGAGTATATGGGCACATTCCCTTCAGTCCTTGTGACCATCAAATAAAGGATCTCATCCAACCTGGCCAGTGCCCCATGTGTGCTTAGATCTTCTCAAGCAAAGACAGGTAGGATCCAAGAGGAACACGTCTCATGAAAGAGAATTATCCCCACAAATATTTATTTTATTTTATTTTTATTTTATTTTGAATTTGTATACCGCCCTTCTCCCTGAGGACTCAGGGCGGTGAACAGCCAAGTAAAAACATCAAGTACAAATATTAAAATACAATTAAAATATACATATATAAATTTGGCCCCATTAATTAAAAACAATAAACAAAACACTTAAAAACACTTAAAAAATTAGGCCAGCCCGGCTTGCTGGAAAAGGAAGGTTTTAAGGGCACGGCGGAAGGCACCGAGGTCTTGGATTCTCCTTATCTCTGGAGGCAATTGATTCCAGAGGGTAGGTGCCCCCACAGAGAAGGCCCTCCCCCTGGGGGTCACCAGCCTGCACTGTTTGGCTGATGGCACCCCGAGGAGGCCCTCTCTGTGGGAGCGCACGGGTCGATGGGAGATTGTCGGTGGCAGCAGGCGGTCTCGAAGATAGCTAGGCCCTATGCCATGGAGCGCTTTAAAGGTGATAACCAACACCTTGAAGCGCACCCGGAAGACCACTGGGAGCCAGTGCAGCTCGCGCAGGAGCGGTGTTACATGGGAGCGCCAGGCTGCTCCCGTCACTACCCGCGCTGCTGCATTCTGGACCAGTTGGAGCCTCCGGGTGCTCCTCAAGGGGAGCCCCATGTAGAGAGCGTTGCAGTAGTCAAGGCGAGAGGTGACGAGGGCATGAGTGACTGTGCACAGGGAATCCCGATCAAGAAAGGGCCGCAACTGGCGGATCAGGCGAACCTGACAAAAGGTCCCCCTGGTTACAGCCGTCAGATGTTCCTCCAAGGACAGCTGCCTATCCAGGAGGACTCCCAGATTGCGAGCCCTCTCTGTGGGGGCCAACGACTCGCCCCCAATAGTCAGTGATGGAGTCAACTGACTATATCGGGATGCCGGGAGCCACAGCCACTCAGTCTTGGAAGGGTTGAGCCTGAGCCTGTTCCTCCCCATCCAGATCCGCACAGCCTCCAGGCACTGGGACATCACTTCAAGGGCATCGTTGGGGTGGCCTGGGGTGGAGATGTACAGCTGGGTGTCATCAGCGTACTGGTGGTATCTCACCCCAAAGCCACGGATGATCTCGCCCAGCGGCTTCACATAAATGTTGAACAGGAGGGGCGAGAGGACCAACCCCTGAGGCACTCCACATATAAGAGGCCTTGAGGTCGACCTCTGCCCACCTGTCAACACGAACTGCGACCGGTCGGAGAGAAAGGAGGAGAACCACCGTAATACGGTGCCCCCCATCCCCAACTCTTCCAGCCGGTGCAGCATGATACCATGGTCGATGGTATCAAAAGCCGCTGAGAGGTCTAACAGGACCAGAACAGAGGAACAACCCCTGTCCCGAGCCCTCCAGAGATCATCAACCAACGCGACCAATGCCGTTTCCGTGCTGTGTCCAGGCCTGAAACCCGACTGGAACGGATCTAGATAGGATGTTTCCTCCAAGAATCGTGGAAACTGTCGCGCGACCACACTCTCAACAACCTTCGCCAGGAAGCGAAGGTTGGAGACAGGACGATAGTTGGCCAATATTGCCGGATCCAGGGACGGCTTCTTGAGGAGAGGCCTCACCACCGCTTCTTTCAAGGCGGCGGGGAAGTGACCCTCACTCAACGAAGCGTTGATAACACCCTGGAGCCAGCCTCGTGTAACCTCCCGGGAGGCCAGTACCAACCAGGAGGGACACGGGTCCAGTAAACATGTGGCCGCACTAAGTCTCCCCAAAATCCTGTCCACATCATCCGGAGTCACAGCATCAAACTCCTCCCAGATAACATTCTCAAGACTATTCCTCGTCACCCTGCCCTGATCTACCCAGTCAGAGTCCAAATCCCCCCGGATCTGAGCGATTTTGTCATACAGGTATTGTCCGAAATCCTCCGCCCTGCCTTCCAAGGGATCCTCCCGCGCTCCCGGATGGAGCAGGGAGCGGGTTACCCTGAACAGGGCGGCCGGACGATTCCCTGATGACGCAATAGAGGCGGAAAAGTAGTTAAACTTTGCCGTCTTTATCGCCACTAGGTAGGTCTTAATATGCGACCTTACCAGTGTTCGGTCAGATTCAGCGAGACTGGCCCTCCAACCACTCTCTAGGCGTCTTTTCCGGCGTTTCATCTCCCTCAGCTCCTCGGTGAACCAAGGAGCCGCGAGGGATCGACACTGGGTCAGAGGCCGCAAAGGCACGACTCAATCCAAGGCCCCACCAGCCGCCCGATCCCAGGCAGCTACCAGGTCCTCGGCCGAGTCGTGTGCCAGATCTTCAGGAATTGGCCCAAGCTCCGTCTGGAACCTATCAGGATCCATCAGGCGCCTGGGGCGGATCCATCTAATTGGGTCCGCCTCCCTGCGGCGGGGTGTAGCGGTTCGAAGGTCCAGACGAAGGAGTGAGTGATCTGACCATGACAAGGGTTTCATGTCTATATCCCCTATAATAAGACCACTCAACCACTGGCCAGAGACAAAAATCAGGTCCAGTGTGTGTCCCCCCCTGTGAGTGGGGCCATGAACTAACTGGGTCAGGTCCATGGCCGTCATGGAAGCCATGAACTCCCGAGCCATCTCTGACGTTTCACCAACGGACGGCAGATTGAAATCACCCATGACCATAAGCCTGGGTGTATCAACTGCCACCGTGGCTATCACGTCGAGTAGCTCGGGCAGGGCCGTTGCCACGCGGCAGGGAGCCAGGTACGTAAGCAGCAAGCCCATCTGAACCCCATGACCCCATCTCACAAAGAGGGACTCACACCCGGCAATCTGTGGCACAGTGGTCTCCCTCGGACCCAGACCTTCGTTAATAATAACCGCCACCCCCCCCGCCCCTCCCCTGGGCCCTCGGCTGATGGAATGCTCTGAAGCCTGGTGGACACATCTCAACCAGAGGGACCCCTCCCTCCGGGCCCAACCAGGTCTCCGTAATACCCGCCAGGTCCGCTCCCCCCTCTTGAATAAGATCGTAAATGAGGGGGCCCTTATTTACCACGGACCTGGCGTTGCACAGCATCAGCCGGAGGCCCAGGTCCTGAGTATCTGAGCCACCTAGTATCCGAGGGGAGCCTTGAGGACCGGGGCGTGCAATCGCTCTCAAGTAGCGAGTGCGCACCCCCGGCACAAGATAAGGTCCTCTGCTCCCGCCATATCTGCCCCTCCCATCCACCGTGCTGATGACATCCCCAATCCCTCGTCCTGCGCCCTCCAGACCGTTACCCTGTGCCAGGCTGGGCCCTGACCTAGGTGGATTACCCCCCCCCCATCCCCTTTGGTCGCCCTCCCAGTTCCCCTTAAAAAATTATTAAAAACCCTAATTAAAAAACCCCTCAATCCCCGCTTTAAAACATGCCACCTCTCGGGGCTCCAAAGCCCGTCCTTAAGGTAGGCCTTCGATAGAGTGGAAGGCCATCGCTGCGAGAGGGGGGCATCTCGCAGCGCAAGCAAATCTGCCGAGGTATAAGCCATACAAGTATGATGAGATGGAAAAGGGGGAACCTTGGATGTCAGCGAAATTTAAAGATAGTCATTGAGGTGAGAGATGGCAAAAGAGGCTGGCCAGGATGAAGCTGGGGCCCCCTCACTCTCTCACAGTGATGGGGCGACCAGATCAGATGGTTGCAGTGCAGGCGGATGGCCACAGCCGTTCTCTCACCGCGGCTGGATGTAAAAGGCCAACAATAGTCACTTTCTCCCTGCAGATGGAGCAGCAGTCCTTGACCTGGACTCTCAGCTTCTCCCTCCAGCCTGCAATCTCTCCTCCCCCGAGCCAAGGCCTAAAGGTGGAAATCGGGCGGCAGGAATAAACTAGCCAGCAGCAGAAGGAGATAGAGAACAAACATAAAAATCCAGGAGGGTGATAATAAAGTCCCAGAGTCAGTAGTGATGGAAAATTGGGCCGACCTAATAGAGAGTCCAGGTAGCAACGGGGGGGAGGCCATTTTCATAGGGGGGGGCGAATCCAAGGGGGAAACCAGATGGTAATTGGAATCCCCCTCTATCACTCCCCAACTCCCTTCGATGTTCCGGGCCAAATCCCCCCAATAGTCCTGCCAATTTTCTCCAAGCAAATTCTGCCATGATCTTCCCAGGTCTCGGTCCATGTAGGGGGTTTTCAGGCGCAGCTGACCGCTGGGCCATACACCCCGGGCCTCAAATCTGGGCTAAATAACTGTTTGAAGCGGCCAACAGGCCTCCGAGCCTCCGGGTGCGGGTCCATCGCCTTCCCGCACCCCCCCTCCCCCGGCAGCCCAGCTTTTTTTCGGCCACCGTCAAATCGAAGGGAGGCTTGGGTCGCTATAGATGATTCCCTCGGCTCCCTCAGTTCTCCATCCGGCTCAGTTAGACTCCCCAGACCACCTTAACTCCTTCACCTCCTACAGTCAGTCCGTAGGATGAAATGCCCGATCTCTGGGGGTCCGCAGCTGTGGAGTCATCGTGGAGGCCGCCGCCGCCGCCGCCCTCCTTACAGCGCTCCGATTACATCTCCTCGCTGTAGCTCTGCCATCCCAGGGCCAATCCCGATAAGGGATGGCACATCTGAACCGTCAGACCATCGGCATGCTGAACGTGGGGCTCAAGATCACTAAAACAGCCTCCGACGTTTCCAAAGTTCTCCTTTTCCCCATCAACCTCAACAGCGAGCCCCTCGGAGGTCCGCCATCTTACGCATAGTCTTTTGTGGTAGAAGTAGCATCACTAACATGATGGCCAATGTCCAATGACGGATATGGCACAAGAAGAAGAAGGAGAAGAAGAAGGTAGAAGTTGACATGTGATTGGGGGTTGCTATGACATTGCAAAGGTAATCAGTTTGATATCCTGAACTGAAACATGTTTGAAGGTCCAATGGAGTTTTGTACAGAAGGTGCACAGATATTTTTATTTTATACCGAGTCACAAACTTGAATTGAGTCTTAGATCATTCGTACAGCTTATGTATAGTTACAGTGCCTGCCATCATATATGGTACAAGCCGTCTTTACTCTCTTATGCTTCTCTCTTGTATCTATTTCACCTTCTTTGCAAGCTGTGTGAGCCTCCTATTATGTAAATATCCTTCTGTAACAGTTAATGTTCTCCTTGAGCAGCAGTTAAACATCCTAGTTACTCTTGGGACAATTTAACCTGTTCTCATTGTTCTGGACAGAAACCCTGAGTGGGTCACTCAGCTGTACTGATTCTTCCTAAACTGAAGCATGTAAGGTTGGCTGTGTTTTACATTTCTCTGTTTTTATCTTCCTAACACTGAAAAGTTGCAATCCTGATACTGAATCTTGTGATGACTCTTATTATTTAAGATGGGATAGAAGACTGTAGTTTCT
Organism: Pituophis catenifer annectens; assembly: GCF_029215685.1. Lineage (NCBI taxonomy): Eukaryota > Metazoa > Chordata > Lepidosauria > Squamata > Colubridae > Pituophis > Pituophis catenifer. Next base: position 414,818 of record NW_027256887.1, read on the forward strand.
CATGCTGGCATCAGGATATTCTCATGACATTCTGAGTTTAGCACATTTTAGGGATTAAGAAGGCTGGCACTAAACCAGGGCTGACTTAATGGAAAGAACAATTATAGTTATTTCCCTGACATCACGTTCAGACAAGGGCCCTCCACTGAAAATCTTAGAAACAAAGCAGTACATGTGTATTTCTGAAGCATAATGGATTTCAGCAATCACTATCATTTTTTAAAAAAGCCTTCAAGACTTTAATACAAAGACTTATACATATACATATACATATACATATACATATACATATACATATACATATACATATACACACACACACACACACACACACACACACACACACACACACACTTATATATATATATATCTGTTGGGTCAAGTCCAACTCCATTTATGAAAAGCATCAAATTTCCGTCACTCCCAACCAATTTGGATGCAGTCGACTTGATGAACTGAATCAATCCATCAATTTGATTTCCTAAATCCATTTGAAGCTTTGGATCTGATTCAGAGCATTCATCATCTAAAGAGCCCTAATTGATACTGTAAACAATTGTTATAAAGCGATATTTATAAATGTTCCATAAAGGAATCCAATAATCTCAGATCCAAATTTCTGTTCCACATATTTGAGGAAACATTAGTTAAACATGAGGATTTTGGCAACCAAGTGCAAACTTAAATTCAAAGAGATGAAAGATTCTTAATTTACAGTCAATTAAAGGGCAGGGGCTACTTCTGAATTATTTGGTCTCGTTTTATTTTGGAAGCAGGGTCTGCAAAGAACGGAAGCAAAGACTGTGAGACGGCAAAGGTAAATACTGTATCTTGCCTTTCCCCACAAACCAGTTCCCCACCCCCAAGGAAAAGCATTAAGATCATCTGGCTGGGGTCTGCACAAAACCGTGCGGGCTGTGGCATTTTGCACCAACTGGAGCTTCCGGATACTCTTCAAGGGCAGCCCCATGTAGAGCGCTTTGCAATAGTCAAGACGGGAAGTGACTAAGGCATGAGTGACTGTGAATAGGATTGCCGGTCCAGGAAAGAGCGTAACTAGCACACACAACTCGCAGTTGCGCGAAGGCCCTCCTGGCCACGACCACCACCTGCTCTTTGAGCAGGAGTCATGAATCCCCCAGATTACGCACAGGGTCTGTTTGGGGTAGTGCCACCCCATCTAAGACCAAAGATGGCAATTCTCCCTGAGCCAATGAACCCCCAAACCCAGAGCCACTCGGTCTTGCCAGGGTTTAGTTTCAAGGGTTTAGTATGGAAAAAATAGGAGGTATTAGGTATGTTTGCTGGTTATTTTGCTATCTGGCAAGGGCAGCGTGAGCTTAGAGAGAGGCACTAGCCAAATATCACTCATGAGGCTCCCCTGGTTGACAGGTGACCAGGATCCAGATCTCTCCAGTAGCTGTCCAACATCAAATCCTTTGGAAGGATTTGGGAGCATTTTTTTTGCATGGCCAGCAATATTTATTTCTCTTAGATTGATTTGGTGTACTGATCTGATTTGGGCATCTAGATCAAGTTGGATCAGTTTTTATGAATCAGATCCGAAATGTGGGTCAAACTGAATCAAATCAATGACTCAAACTGGAATGTTCTTAACACATCCCCAGTACAACACAACTCAGCACATTGGATAACATTTCCCACAGAGGTGAGTTGTTGAATTACAGAAATATGAGAAATGGAGTGGCCCATCCACAATTTTTATTTCCTCCTAACTGTTAACTCTCTTTTTGAGAAAAAAAAACCCCGGCTGAGCTGTTGGGGAGCCTCCATATTTATCAGTGTCTGGGGGGACCCTTGAAATGTTAGATCCCCACCAATATCAATTTCATGGCACTCCATGATTGACGTTAACAGGGAAGGCATTAAATGGACTCCAGCAGAGTGAAACCACAGCCTTCTAGCCAGCATAGTTACTTTTCAATCTCAGGTCACGGCTGAGGTCACCAGTGGGGTCCATGCACCCTACATATGTCGTTACAGTTCATATTTAGTTCATATAAGCAATATAGCAGCTGCAAAGGGCTATTGCTGAGAAAGTTGTTCAGCATAGAACGGTTAATAATTGAGATTCATAATTGCTTCATTTAAATAAAATAATGTTAATCCCCACCCAAACATTTGTGATTTATTAACTTCTAGGCATTCAAACACGGAAAATACTTATCATCGTAATAATACCTTCATTATATTGATTTAAGTGTTCTTTAGGTCCTATTTCCCATTTTCCCCTTGATAGAAATGAAAGAGAAAGCCTACTGAACATTACTTTTTATTTTTTCCTTGGGGGCCAAAATGAAGAATTCATTTTCTTTATTCTTAAAACTTGACCTTACAAAAGGCATCACCTCTTCTTGTTGTGGGGGAAAAGCAGTTGGCTTCAGTATAAGTCTCCTTATAGACTCTTTAGAAGTTAAGCCAGCAAGATCTTTAAAACAAGGCCACTGCATTATTTATGATCTTCTTTCTCCTTTATTCAAGGAATTTTTTGCAAATTTTTTCTGTGGATACAAATCAGCTTTGTTATCTTAAATATTGGATTCCCGATCCTGAACCACATTCTGGTTAATGACTCTATTATTTCCCTTATGCCTGGAGACGGAGCAGAGATTTCTGCCAGCTGCTATTATGAATATTTTACCAAACCATCTCTAAAGATTCACTTGGGACACGCTCTAGGCTGTCTTTTGCCATTGCAAACACAGTGATTTCCCCTTTGTCTTGAAAGAATGTGCCCCGTTTCTGTATAATTACAGTGAATTCCATCTCTTTATTTATTTATCCTCCACCAGCATTACAATCACACCCAACAGCCGCACAATTCCCGTATTATCTAATGGAAGGGTTGAGAAGATTGAGGAGGAAAGAGTGATGATATGAGAAAGAATGCCGAAAATAAATGTTTTCCCCCCTGTTTTCAACCACAATAGGAAGAAGGAAATGAACATCGGGAAGGCATCCGTGTGTTCTTGTCAAGGGAGACCCCCTGAGGCCTTCAAAGCTTCTTGACATTAATGACTCTCATTGCCTTCACAAAGGCCTTCCTATTCCATGGCGGCAGATTGAGAGCCTCCGCTGGGTTACAGGAACCAGGTCAAGCTCCTAAGGCTTCTTAAATAAGGGGACAATTATATGCTCATTCCCTCGTTCCGTTACATGTAAATCTACCCTCACAGGAGCACGTGGGGAGAAAATGGAGCTTGACCAATGTTCAAGCTTGACCCAACATGACGTTATTTATGAAAAAGGCAGCCAGTGAGTGCAAACCAAAGCTTTAAAAAGGCCACAAAATACTGACCAGCTTGATCAAGAAGAAATGGGAGATTTAATAAAGGTTTCTACTTACCAGAACATCTTTTCCAGCCCACTTGCATTCATCCCGCCGACTATGAGACACAGGCCAAGCAATCTAAGGGGGTAAAGTCAAAATGGCATCATGTCACTTAGCAATCCAGAGCTGTCATTGCAACCCAGGAAATGCTTGCACTTTTTAGGATTATTTCTTTCTCTAAAGGAACTCCCTTTATGGATTTGTTCGCTTCACGATGATAGGCCTGCCATGTTCATCTCCACATCCTACTGTGCAGGATTTTATTTGGATTTTTATACGACTATACATAGACACAGATACAGATATTTTTGTTTCCTTAGAAAATGGTAGACAGAACACCAGAGGGGTGTTATTTTAAATCGAGGATTGTCTTGTTTTCCTAGATGGCCTAGAAGACATTATGCCACAAACAAAGGTATGCATGACACACCACGTTTTGTACCTTAACAACCACGGTAATATTTCATTTATAGTTAGGGAACAGATGGCCAGAATATAGTATGCTCAGGTAAAAGAAAATAAAAGAGGAAAGGAAAAATGATATAAAATGATGCAAGCAAGGAATAAAGTAAGTGGACTATTCTATACACAGACAACATACCGCCTCTATCTATCACTTTATCTCTCTCTCTCTCTCTCTCTCTTTTCATCCATCCATCCATATACCCAAAACCCACTACAACACAGTGATCAAACAAATTTTAGAAATGTCATTTCTAAATATGCTGGCGATTTCTGAGTTGTGAATGGATGATAAATACAAACATAAATAGAGGATAAATTAATTCTTTCTTTCTGGATTGTAGATTCTGGAAAAAGTAATGTGACAAATCTGGAAAGCAGAACGTCAGAGTGGATGGGCGTCCCCTGTCCTTCGGAAGAAACTGTTGTGGCACCAGAGTCTCTCACTGGCTTGTCGGACTCCAGTTCCCTTAAACTCAGCGGGCATGGAAATAATGGAAGATGCCATTCAACAACAACAACAACAACAACAACAACAACAACAACAACAACAACAACAACAACAACAACAACATCTAGAAGTCATCTCCTGCATTAAAGATGCTCTGAGGTTGTTACCCTCACGGGTTTGTCCCAATTATTCTACAGCAATTGGCAATTTAATTTCTGGTTATGTTTGGGATTAATTCTTAACAATCAATTTCATCTTCTAGTGCAAAAGCCCCCAAACCCCTTTTAGTTAATTATTTATGTCTTCTAAAAAGCTTTTAGAATTGCACATAGAATAAAACATGATCAAATTTCAACATCATGCAATATAAATGGGCCATGTGGTTGGACTATCACCTTAATCTTAAATCAATTTGCAGTTAAGGCAGGAAAAAGTTCATTTAAGGTCATTAGGGCAAATGATAGCAAAGGCAGCTGCAGGTTTCATGATGGATTTTGAGACTGCAACATCACTAACAAAATACACGAGTATTTTCAGGAAGGCCTGAAGCTGTGCTGAAGGTGGAGTCTAGGCATCTTGGACCACACTGTGTAAAAACTGCAAACTGGGTCAAGGACCAACAATCCCAATTGGTTTTCTTACACCCAGTAGCCATCAAGGTCTACGGTCCATGCATTTACCCACTCACTATCTGGGGCCACCACACAGGTGTGAAGAGAGAACAGAGTCCATGTGTGAATTCACCCTAAATTGTTTACCCCCCTTTTTTTTACTTACAGCAGTAGTCTGTTTCTCTAATGATTCCAGATGTTTCTGCATTACATCCTGAGCCTCACAGAACATCCAAATAAATAACTCATTTCTTTTATGATTGCTCTTGAGAGAATAGGAAATGGCCAATTTTACTTGGATCTTGATCTTCAGAGAATACAAATCTTCACTCAGGATTTGGAAAAAAATAGTTTCCAAGGAATTAATGGGTCATGCATTAACACAAAGTAGAACTAACCTTGCCAGTTTAAAAACAATCATTCTGGATTGAGAATTCATAAAAATATAGTTATGCTATGCATATTGTTAATGTTTTATTTACACATATGCTTTCATAATGAAATGTCTATTAGCTTCCAACCTAAATCTCTGTTTTAAATCAAATCCAAAATCATCCATCATGTTGCTGCCATCAATATTCCATCTATAATGATTTATTCATAGCTTTGATCTTCTGGATGGAAGCATCTGAAGTGATAAAATGAAGAATTAAATCAGTTCATTGTCTATATAATTTAGTGCTTTCAATTGTCTCTGGCCTTTATCATCCATATTTTCCTTCTGTATGTGAGTAAACTGGATTTTGAACATTTAATGAATGATCACCAATCACTGGACTGGATGTGTTTCAATTAATCTGGTGCCCAACGTCAGGAACTGATGAAGATTAAATCTGTGAGATTCCCAGGATGCTGTATGGAGGCTCCTGGTGGATGAAACGTTCCTTTCCTCTCTCTTGAAATTTTGTGTTTGTTTTCTCAACAGTTAAAAATGGAACACCACTGTTCTGTCTCCTTTTTGCCTGGGATCAACCAAGAGTAGATTCACATTTGCAATTTGATTCGAAGAGTCCATTTGAATTTTGTGATTCAGCAGTCAAGTAAACTCAACCGAATAATTTTAATTGTAGAGTTGGAAGAGTTAGTTTAGACATCACCTTTTCCAACCTCCACTTTGGTGTAGGAAGGATCCACTAGAACATCCCTGGCAGGACACCGTGCAGCCTCTATTTGCAGACCTCTAGTCATGGAAAACCTTGGCCTTCATGTGACGGCTGTTCCACTGGCTGACAGCTCATGCAGTCATGGACTCCTAGGGCTGGAAGGGACCTTGGAGCTGCCCAAGGCAGCATCCCTTTCACCATCCCAGGCAGGCAGCTGCCCAGTCTGTCCTTGGAAACCTTGAGTGATGCAGCACTCACAACTCTGGCAAGAAAACTGCTCCATTGATAGGAATTGTTCTCACTAAAGTCAGTGGTTCCAGGTTGGATCTCCTTCTCACAAATTTCTACCTACTAGTTAGAAAGTTCCTCCTGACATCAAGTCTGATGTATTTGAATCCAACTCCACAAGTGTTAGTGTGTTTGGGCAAAAGTCCATCTAATCTTTGAATTACTTTGAATGCATTTTTTAAAATTCAACTCACCAAACCAATTCTGCAATTCAGTCTGAAAATTCTACTCAAAGGGGTCATTTGCCCAAACTGCCTTTGACTTCGTGCAGGTGAAGTTCCAACTACAGTGATATAAATGTAGAAGACTGAAGAGAAAAGGAAACTATTCCTGCTCAGTTTTTCCATGTTCTACATGTCTCGGAATGGGTTCACGGATTCTACCTATGCCATATATTTTTTTTTTATGAGCATTTGTAATGTTGCAAATGGGCCTGTGTAACTAAGTGGCTCAACATTCAGCTTCATACCACAATGGTCGTCTTACCCCCATCGACATACATCTAAAGATGAAAAGAGATGAAAGTACCGTTTGAAAATCCTTGAAGTTGACTAGGTTGAAAGAAAATATGTGGTCTTTTGCTCCCACGTAGAGTCTACTCCGTTCCTCATCCAAAAGGAATGTGTGGTAACTAGAACTATTGACCAGTCCATGGAAAGTAGCTATATTGCTGGATTCGTACATTTCTGTAGGATGAAAAAAAAATATTGTTAATGTAAAGAACAATGACCTTGGTTCTAATAAGTAAATAGATGCGTAACAACCATATGGAGCTTCTTAATTTATTTAGGCAGCGTTTTTCAGACCTCTGTCCCTTGGTTAATAGCTATTCTATAACCCAAAACTGGAAGAACAAACTTCAGTTTTAATATGCCAGTATATTAACTTTTCTATAATGCGTTTATAGCTGAGTGATGCACTGAATTTGTAATTGACTTTTGATGCCACTTAAGCTGCGGGATGATATAAACTACTGCTAATGTGATAGAAACATTCTCCACTTGCCAGCCTAGGAAGGCAGGGAAATGCATGCCAAGTCAAAAATAGAATTCTTTATTAAAATGAATACGGTTTATTTTAAATGGTGGAAAAACAGGAGGATACCCTACAGAATCCTTTGCAGTTGTCAGCCTTCCCAGATAAATCAGACAAGAAACATGACCGGATGTGCTAATTCTATTTCATTATAAGAATACATTAACAGACTCTTGCAAGTCCAAATCTCCCGCCTGTCTCTTTTACAGGCCGAGAAACTAGGGAGGGTCCCTTCTGAGCCTCTTTTTTCACCCGTTGTTCAGCTCTGGGCTCTGCTGTCTCTTTCAGACTGTCTGAAATGCTGTCATTTCACTTGTCACTTCTCTGAAATGGTCGAGGGTCTCCTGCTTGAGCAGGAGGTTGTACTAAAAGACTTTGAAGGTCCCTTCCAGGTCTGTTCTGATGGACTGATTGATTGATTGATTATCTGACCATTCCCTAAGCAGCATCTCCTCACCTGATTTCTTGAAGTCTTTCTTATATAACATTGCATCAGTGATGCCAACAATAGAAGTAGCATAAATTTGGTATAGAAGTCTGCAAATTCCATGCCTATCCAGTTTCCTTCTGACTCAAAGATGGATCGAACACTGATCAGCTCAGTGACAGAAGATCCTTAGTCTCTTCTGGCATCAGGACATAGGAAAAACTCAGAAATGCCACTGCGTAGATTTATGCAGATGCACAAATGAGTAGCAAATAAGTACCATAACCTCTTAATTTACAGAGGAGAAAATCGCAAAGAAGCCTTGAGAAAACACTTCCACTCAAACGCCCATCTCAGCAAAGCACAAGGAGTTGCAGTCTTCTTATTTACTGTATTTTTTGGTCTCTGTAATCTCCACATCCACACACCCACACCCACACATGCATAGCAAAGTATGGCGCACAGTCACAGATCATGAACCAATACCGTTTACATGTTTTGTTTTGAAATGAGAACTGGAATAGTTCCAACTACTTAAAATAACAGGAGCCGATATTAGATGCCTGTGTTAGAACTTGCTTAATACCAGCGGTATTAATACCAGTGGTAGCTGCCAGTCACACTAATTTTTCCATCATCATTGCTTTGCCTCGAGATATAATATTTCTCAATAAATACGATTATGAAACTGCAATGGGTTTTCTGAAATGGATTCTTTCACAAAATGTACTTTTTAAAATTTTCAGAGTTTATTTTACTTAAACTACAATATAGGTGTTGCTTTTCTCTCTGTTGATACTTTATCGAATGACAAGTTGCTCTTTTGCTTCAAGTTCCAATCTTGTTTCTGTCCATGTAAATTTGATTGTCATCCCTTCTCTGAACATTTCTTTAGTTCATCCGGGGGACAGTTTCCAAAAGACAAACAGGTATAAAAATAAATCTTCTTTCAGTCAAGCCAATGTGCTGTAGAAAGAAATTTGTGAGTCTTTTTAAAAACAGTCCTTTGCCTGATGCTTCCATCATCCAGTTACAAAAGACAGAAGACCCTCCTTGATCCCCTGTGGCCAGGTATTCTGCCAAAGCAAGCACGTCTAGTGACTACCAAAAAAGTCACATTTTACTTGAAATGTGAGATTCAAAGACAAGATAAATTTGATGAGATAGATTTAATGCAACAAAAACATGGGCATTGTTGTGTATGGTTTGCCAATTGCACAGTGGCAGATAGGACAGCGCTCCAGAGGGTCAATGTCGTTGCCCAGAGGATCACTGGTTGCCCCCTCCCCTCCTTGGAAGAGCTTGATAGCTCCCGCTGCCTTAAGGAAGTTCAAAACTTCCATCTCATTCTGGCCACCCCCCCTTTTTTTTAACTATTACCATCTGGCGGACGGTACAGGACAATAAAAACAAGGACAATTAGGCTGAAAAACAGCTTCTATCCCAGAGTAGTAACTGTATTGAATTCTACTGTATAGTGCAATATTAATGCAATATCAGGGGTTTTTAATTCAATTGTATAGAATGTGAAGGATGTGTATTTTTGTTTTATTTTTATGGTTTTTCTTATGTATAATGAACACTGAAGATGGCATTTACTTTTGTTGTACTAGGTGCAATGACAATAAAGTTAAGTTAAGTTAAGCTAAGTTAATACAGAAATACCAAAACACCTTAGCTGTTTCACCTTTTACCAGAATGGGAAAAAAAAAACAAAAACAGATGGTGGCTTCATTAGAAGGCAATAGAGAACATTTCAAATGGATAACTTACAAGGTTTCATTGCACAACTGTAAAATAGATTTTAAAATGCTCCCCCTGAACTAAACTAAGACACATAGTATGATGGAAGAAAAAACAGTATAGCACTTTTACTCCATCTTGTAAATAGTAACAGTTAAAAAATATTTCAAGAGTAAGTTCTTACTAAATATTAAGGAGTCCAGCACACCTGAAGATTTATCTTTGGGTCAACAACTTAGTCTCTTTGAAAAAAAAAACATGTTACCCACAACTCTTCTCCCAAATGAACCTGCCTAAGCACATTTTAGCAAAAGTGTGAGATATGAACACAATTACAAGATTTGTAGAGGTTATATACAGTAATTGTCTGAATGAATCCTGCTTTCAGTATCAAACCATGTCCAGAGTAGCCCTTCCTCTCAGCTTTACCCTTTTACAGAAAACAAGTTACACAACAATATTTCAAACCTACATTTGATGCCTCAAATAGATTTCAAGTTGGGATTTAACTGAATGTTCTATGAGTCAAATTATCCCTTTATGTTAGGAAGCTGAAAAAAGTGACCTCATTCTAAATAATGCTCTAAAATAGCTTCTATTTATTTATTTATTTATTTATTTAAAAAAAAAAAACTAGTTTTGGTAAAGTTCCCATGTCATTTTTTATTTTTCTATATTCTGTTAAATCAAATGTGGCTCAAGCAAATAACGACAAAATTAAAATAGCAATAATATACCTTTGTAAAATATATTGAGAGCTTGAGATACCTCTAAGTATATCTTCATAATTATCCTTGTGAATCATCTTGAGCTAAGGGAAGTACTCTAGTATAGAGATGTTTGGTGAACTCCATGGTGGAAACTATCCCAGTCCTAATCCAACATGCCAACCACTGCTCTACTTGGACCTATTTAAGGAAGCTATGCACTGGTGAGAATCCATACGCAGAATACAGATGTCATGGCCTCTTCCTGTTCGTATTTGATCTGCTGGTGAGAACCCCCTGCCTCTGTGGCGGGATGGATTAGATAGCCCCCAAGGTTCATAACTTTAAATTATCTTAGTGCTATGTATTTATTTTATTATTCTTTGAACATTGTCCCAATTGGGAACACTGCTGAATCCTAGCATGGTGAAAGAATAAGTTATTTATGCACCAAATGCTTCCTTTTATCTAGTCTTGCTTTTCCACAATTCAGTTTCATTGACTGCCCTGGTTCAAGTATTTTGAGAGGAGAAAACCTTCTCCCTTATGAATTCTTCATCTAAACAGGATCATATAAATCTCTGCTATGCAATAAAATCCCAGTATTGGAAGTGACCTTAGAGGTTAACCCTCTGTTCAGTGCAAAGTCCAGCAGAGGCCTCTGGAAATAAGCATCCAGCTTGTCCGTAGGCTTCCAGCAAAACAAATTATGTCACGAAGCAGCCTATTTCATGGAGTGGTAGGTTGTAGAGGAAGGAAACTCTTCCTGACAGCAACTTCCTTCCTTCTAGTTTTAACCCACTGGTTTTGTTCTCTAAGTCTACTTTCCGGAACAACCCTCCGGATATTGGCAAAGTTCTGTCATATCTCCTCTCAATTGTCTCCTTTGTAGACTAAACATCTCTGGTTTGCAGCATCCCAGGGTCACGTGATTGTAGTCTGTGACATTTTCTGGCAATTTCCAGCAAACAAAATAAAATACAATGGTCTAAAATGGATTTGCACTTACAATGGCATGACTCAACTTACGGCAGCCTGAGTCAGTTTACCAATACATGACTCAACTTATGATCACAATGACTTACAATGGAATAACATAGTTTGTGATCATAAACCAAGGACCACCGGAGGAATCTAGTGATCCCTGGCATTTATTAGTACAGAGGCAGGATGGAGATTTTATGCCATTTCAGCAGGGTGATCTGAGAAAGATAGAAGGGGAGGTGAAACTGTGATACTATATTATATTTTAAGATTAATTTTACCACGCACAAATTCCAGATTTTTTTCTCTCTTCATTGACTCCAACTGTTGATAATGAGAAAGCTGGTCAACCATGCTGATATTTGGGCAATTTGAAAAAGGATGTTTTGATCTAAAAAGTGCCATAAAAACTATGAAAAGGAAGGGAAGGGAAGGGAAGGGAATAGGAACACATGTTTAAGATCTATGTATTTATGTACATGCATATCAACTACAGTTTACCATTGATTATGATTCAAAAAAAAAATCTCACCTGCATACCATCTCATGGCTTAAAAGCAGATTAGATAATCAGCACCGAACAGATGCTTGTCAAATAGGGACAGTTGGATCAGGGCGTAATAATTTCAGGGGTTTTTTGTTGTAAAAGTTTTTTTTATTTTTTACACAAACAAATAAACAAACAAACAATGCATTTTTTCTGAACAGAGTATTGGCCGAGTCACAAATTTATTCAATTTTTACTTATCTCCAACACAATTTATATATTTCACTTTTTGCCATAATAATCTTTCTCTTTAATTTTTATTTTCTCTTCCTTGTTTCTTCTAATAACCAATATTACCATTCGCCCTAATCTCTAATCTTAATCAGATTTAATTTTTTCCCTTACTTTCTCCAAGTTAAAACCCTTAAATTTGAAATCAATCATTTTTCTAATAGTTAACCTTAACTCTAAATCATCCTATTCAAATATTTCCCCATAATTTCAGGGGCTTTGATCCCATCTCACAACGGGGATATCGGAGGCAACCTGATCCCAATCGGGGCATGATCTTGAGGTTAGAGAAAGTCGTTTTTGGGGCGTGACCCTCATTCTGGGAAATGGTACAGTCTCCCCTGGATATCCTGAGATAATTAAAAGGACGTAACATCAGGCAAACCCTGAGAAGAAGCAAATTCATCCAGACTGCTGTTTTTCCCATCTCTCCCCTCAGTGGGGTTTGTTCTGCTGCTCTATTGTTCATTCGGGACAATCATCTTATCACTCATCTAATAAATGCAGGGGACGGACCTTTTGCAGCTGTTCAATCAATCCTTGCTTTCATCCTACTTTATCATCACAACTGCCAATCATGAATTACTGCAAAGTAGAAAAGAAAAAAAAAAGCACACATCTGCACCGGACCAAATTGATATGTAAACTTGTTTTTTAACTTTTGAGACAGACAACCGTGCTTAAAAAATTCATTTATCATGGATAGTAGCACAAGAATAATCTTTTAAAAAGATTTGTGTTGGTAAAGAAAACAGGTAAAATAGCACACCTACATATTGATCTGAGAAATAGTGCAAAGTTATAAACAGGTAAGTTTTGTTGAAAGAAATACATATAATAGCAACATAAAGCACACCTCTCCTCTGCTTAGCCAGACCCAGCCTGAAAAAAAAATAAAGACAGAACAAGAAATTCAAAATTTGAGCAGGAATTTTACCAAAAGTAGGAAATCAGGAAGGATGTCATCAGGCACACAAATTTATGTCTAGCAAATACCCAAAGAACCAGGAGTTTTGCCACTGATGCTCAGAAAAAAATACGTACCATACAGTCATTTTTCAAGCCACAGTAATTTCCCAAAGAGAATGCAATTACTTAAAAAAAAAAATCACAAAATTTAATCTTAGTAAAAATCCCATAGACTGCAAGGAGCATTCAGTCTTGGACTAAGTAGAGAGCAATGAGTTCATGTCGCAAGCATCTGTTGGATCAGGAACAAAGGATGATGTTTGGCACGGCTGAGGGAGAATTCAGGGACACCCCCAGGGAGTTCAAAGACATCAAGGGACGACTTCAACTGTGCTATCGAAGCCCCGCCCCTTTTGTTGTGGGAGGGGCTTCCATCACCTGGTCACGGCTGCTTTCATGGATTTCTAATGCTCTCCCCCCAGAATGCCTTGTTCTGTAAAAATGGGGTCTAGCCCCCTTTCCAAGCTCTGCTTTATTTCAAACTTCTTGTTAGAAATGATGCTGCATCCAAAGTATGCATTATAAAATCACTTTGAACAGAGAAGTTACATTTCCCTATAATGTCAAATCCAGCAACGATGGCACAGATCAAGAACTGGTTTCCATTTTGACGTAAGCTCCTGAATTCGATGACACTTAGGCTCTGAAATGCCGATTTTCCCACTGGCTATACTTCAAGGCAAAATTAAATTCTTTCTGGGTTTCACTTCAACTTCTGGTAAATTAGAAGAACATGTCTAGATTATGTTTTTTTGCAACAAAAAGAAATGCTTTTTTTTTTTTCCAATTTCCCAAGCTAACTCTGGGATTTGGTGGCCTCCAATTCAGTCCAGCTCATTTCAAGATCAATCCAAGTCAGCTAGCTGTTGACTGTACGTATGTATGTATATAGCAGGAAATATAACACGGGGCTCAACTTCCTACTCATAGTTTAAAGATAGACAAAAAAAGGAGGAAAGGGGACTGGTGTCTGTCAGGATAAGTCAGCACAGATCTGCTTCAAAGTGAATTTTAAATAAATGCAAGGAAGAATTTTTTGCCCGCCCAAAATCTGAACAGCTCTAAAACAATAAGCAGAGATTACAAGTAGCAATCTCATGCAAGGTGTGTTAGATGCTTACAGATACCGGAGTCCCGTCTTTTTTGACTCCAAATGTTCTAATGAACTTCTCATCCACATCCAATCTCAAGTAACAACAGGCCTATGTCAGAGTGAGGCACACCCTTAACGTGCCCCTGGAAGATGGTAATAAACACATGGTGTTAAACAATGACTGCATTCACATATTTCATTAGGCCATGGTTGTGTAATCATAACTTCTTGAGGAGAACACAAAGGGTGAGGTTTTCACAACATGCTAAACCATCGGCCATAGTTTACAAGACAGTGATGAGATTTATTCAAACTGCTAAGCCATCTTCACGAACCACACATTGTTCACTTTGGATTACATAAATAATAGTTTAACACACAATGAACAAATGTGCTAAGATCCCATGGTTTGCTGAGTAAACTAAGTCACATCATCTGCTAAACCATAAATTATGATTTGCAAGCCACAAGGACTGAGTTTGGTGAAGTACACTAAGCCAGAATAAACAATCCATATTTCACTTAGCACAGTGGGGGAACCAGCTGGCATTTCCATACTGAGCAGACAATTTAATAACGTTTGCCTAAAGCTTGTATTATTTACTTAATGAGTAATACACTGGAATCTCTCTGGAATCTTAATCATGCCTTCAGAGTTCAACCATTCCTTCATTTTGGATTTAAGAATGGATTTCTCGCTTTTCACTCAGAAATGATTTCCTTTATTTTTAAAGCGAAGGATGAGATACAGGTGAGTAACAATACTTAGGCCTCAGGGAATCCATGCAAAGATAACAGCCATCAGTCATGGTACATAACATAACAGCCAATCTTGTCCTCGGAAAACCAGCTGGTTTTGATGGACCCTGGCCAGGCAGGTTCTCTCTCTCTCTCTCTCTCTCTCTCTCTCTCTCTCTCTCTCTCTCTCTCTCTCTCTCTCTCTCTCTCTCTCTCTCTCTCTCTCTCTCTCTCTCTCTCTGGTGTTCTTGGAGACCTCATACACCCCATCTTCAAGAGTTCATTATCAGCACCCTTTCTCAGGTTAGTATCTGCTTCAGCAATCTCTTCTCTGGTCACCTATCCAGTAGGAATTATTTAATTATCCTGAAGGCCAGATGAGACGGACCTGTTCAGCGGCTTTTATTATATTCTCCATTGCAGCAGAAAGAAAAAAGAATGAAGGTCCATGGTGAAGAGACAGAGAGTTATTTATTTATTTATTTATTTATTTATTTATTTATTTATTTATTTATCAAAATTTATATGCCGCCCTTCTCCCGTAGGACTCAGGGCGGCTTACACAATAAAAGAACACAATAAAATACTAAAACCAAGTTATGGCTAAAGTTAAGAAAGTTCTTTCTAAATTAATATGTTTTACTTGCAATTTATGGAATGCTATTTTCATTTATTTGAAATACTTCCTACTAAACATCTCTGATTCAGTGATGAAATCCAAATTGTTTTACTACCGGTTCTGTGGGTGTGGCGTGGCGGGTGTGGCGTGGCGGGCGTGGCTTGGTGGGCGTGGCAGGGGAAGGATACTGCAAAATCCCCATTCCCTCCCCACTACTGGGGGAAGGATATTGCAAAATCTCCATTCCCACCCCACTCTGGGGCCAGCTAGAGGTGGTATTTGCCAGTTCTCCAAACTACTCAAAATTTCTGCTACCAGTTCTCTGAACTGCTCAAAATTTCCGCTACCGGTTCTCCAGAAACTGTCAGAACCTGTTGGATTTCACCCCTGCTCTGATCCCTGGAGTTGGTCAGGGGAACCCCCTTTTCTTCTTTCTTGGTTGGTGCACCAAACAGACAGCAAAGAAAATCAGGGACACAGCCCGGTGTAAAACTGGTATCAAGGCCGAAGGACAGTTATGGTAATCGCCTATTTGTGGTGATTTTCTGCCACATAGTGTTAACCACAAACTTCCTGCCTTGTGTACATCGTGGCTTTTAAAGAGGTTTGGCTGAAAGCTTTTGTTTCTTTCTGGATCTGTGTGCGATCAACATTCATCAGGCTACATATACATCAAATATTACTAACATCTGGGCTTTTTTCCTCCTTTTTTCATACACATGTAAAAGCCAAAACATATGATAAATAGACTCCTACAGTACATCTGTTCTTGGCCTGCACCACTTCAGAATGAAAAGGAATCAAATCTTTGATTGCTTTCCCATATTTTTAAAAGCTCTTCACACAGGAAACTAGCACATTCTAAGTTGTTTTTTTCCCTATAAGATGCTAGATTTGTTTAGTATATACAGGATATTTTTAATGTTCAATCCATTTCCATGTCTACAGTCAGGCGAGGCAGAACCCACATATAACTCAATCACCTCTGTTCACTGAATTGTATTGATTGACTTTAAATCACTGCTAAGGTCTGAGTGAAAGCTATATATTTGCAGAAAATATATACTATACCAGGACATGTTTCTCCCTACTGAGCTGAATATATTTTGTTCTAAACAGTAATACAGCTTCCAGAATAGTAATTTGAAACTTTAGATTCACACACCTCAAATTATTCTTGCACACCCAGGAGTGAGAAAATGAGTCTTCATCAGACAACTTTGCTTCTAGACAAGCTTTAATTATGCAATTTCCTCATCTAGTTTACATAATTAGGTTGGGTGTGGAATATTTAGATAATTATGTTTTCCAAGTACAAGGCTAAATATAATATACTTCTATTGTTGACAAAACATAGGTCTAATATCATGGATCTGCAAATCACCCGAACAGATTAGTGGCTTTTGAATTCTCCATTCCCCAAACTCAGAATAGCTGTTCTGATTTGGGGAGGTTTTGAGGCTTTGGAGAAAGGAGTATTCTGAGGCCAAAATAGAGGTCAAGTTCAGAACATTTCTGAAGTGATGGGAGCAGCTCCTTTTCTGTATGATGAAGCAGCTGTTTGAAAAATGAGTTTTGAGCATAAATTTTGAAATCAAAACACATCACATTCTTCTAATATTATTAGGAGACAAGGCTGTTTTACGTAGGCTGTTGGGAGCTTTGTAGAAGCAACAAATGGTTAAACACTTCCATTTCCACAAGCCATCCACCAGGGTTTTCCATGAAAAAAAAACACAAGTATCTTAGATATTTTCTTTCAGTGCTCTTCTGTTAAAGTGTGATGTGGTCTTTGAGAGGGTACTCATTTGCTGTCTGGGTCCTTTAAAGAAGATATTAACTGGCCCCCATTCCTTCAATGTCTCACCAGTGATCTGAGTTACCAAATATATATTCAAGAAGTGGTTATGCCTTCATCAAAGGATGCACCTTGCAATGTTTTTCCTTTGATTGAGCATTCACTTCAATCTGTACTTCTATCAGATAGAAGAAGAAAAGTTGAATATTTTGTATATGAAGCTTCTCAGTCATCCAGGCCATGGTTGTCCCAAAGGTGCTTTTTCAAAAGGCAACTGGACTTTCTTTGTTCTTCCTTGAGGATGTTTTGCTTCTCATCCAAGAAACTTCATCCAATAACTGAGGAAGCTTCTTGGATGAGAAGCGAAATCTCTTCAAGGAAGAACAAAGAAAGTCCAGTTGCCTTTTGAAAAAGCACCTTTGGGATAGGTGAATATTTCCTTCGCTTGCCTTAGAAACTGACCCAAAAGCCAGTTATCCATTTGGGATAAATATCTTTTGGATCTGTCCCTCCCCAAAAGAGTTTAAAACAAATTTCTTCCAAGGCAAAATATTACATTTTCTCTTTCTCCCCCTCCCTCTCTTTTAAAAGATCCATAAACCAAGACTTACTAAAAGAATGTACAGAGGTTTTACTCAGTATTAAATACAATTGATCAATGTTACAATCACATGCACAATAAGGCATTGAGAATTAATAGGTAATCTAATGCTCTTGGGATTTTTAAAATATACAAATCTTTCTGATGTTCAAAGCATTAATTGTATCTGAAACAACAATCTGGTCTCCTCAATTTTACACACAACTGAGCATATAAATGGAACATTTTAACTGCTATTTCAGTTTATCTAAGCAATCTAAATGTTGCCTCCTTTTTTTTTATACTGAATGATACAGAATAAGGTAGCAGAGAACCTGAAAACCAATATTTAATTCTGAGGGTCCCAGCATTCAGTTTGGGGAGGCATGAGAAGATGGATTCAGTGTTATGTCTAAAACATGTCCTTACAATTTGTAGGAAAGTTTAGTGTAATCCTGGCTCTCTCCTCTATAAATTCCATTCTCTATAAAGATTTTCTCCTCCACCTCAAGCCCATTGCCTCCAATTTAAAGCTTAGTAACTAAAATTTAGTAATAATGGGCTCTGTTATTCCTCTTAATTTTTAAATGGAGTCAGAAATATAAAATCCCTTCCTATTAAAGCTACTGTGATACAGTTTGGAATAAAAATATTCTTAAAAGGTTTACAGATTTACAACAATATTTCACTTGTTTCCAGAAGTTGTTCCAGGAACATGGTACAACTACAGAACTCTTGCCAATCTAACAGCATTTATGTATAGCCAGGAGGGAAAAATTGCTAAACAGAGTAAAGGAAAAGAATACTAAAGGAATATACATGTATGAAAGTTTATATTATAGGATTAAGGTGAAATGTGATGACAGTAGCAGTTAGATTCAGAGTCAAAGGACGGCAGCTTTGTCATCACATTCCACCTTAATCCAATGAGATAAACTTTCATAATGGGGTGAATTTGTATATTGGAAGAGAAACAAGCTAAATAAAAACATTTATTCCTGTCTTGGCCTCTCCTGTGCCTTCATGAAAGCTAATCCACTTACTTAGCCTTTTTAAAAATACCTCCGTTGTGCATTTTGCGTGACTCTGCTCCTTAGGGAAGGTGGATTTCCCTCCTCCTTCCTTCCTCCTTATTCCACCTTCAGGCTTTTTGGAAGGGTGGGGTAGGGTGGGGGGGTTTTTCCAATTTATTAGGCAGGCTATGTTTCCCTCGGGGCAAGAAGCAGGAGTGGGTACTTGGAACGAAGACGATCAGGCCCAATCTCAGATTTTGGATTTAGGAACACACAGAGAAGTTGGCAAATTGGCTAAGATTGGGTTTGTTGAGTCAACCTGTCTATGGAGTTTCTCAGTCATCCAGGTCCTGGGTGTCCCAAAAGGGCTTTTTTTCAAAAGGCAGTTGGACCTCCTTTGTTCTTCCTAAAGAAAGTCCAGTTGCCTTTTGAAAAAAGCGCCTTTGGGTTGAGTCAGTCTGGTCTGCATCCATTTGACTCAGAAAACCAGGTCGATGGGAAGTTTGCAATTTAATTGTCACCTGGAACTATCTGACCATGAACAATCCAACTGCCAGTCTGACTAAAAACATTATTTGATTTGGACACTCTGCTGAATTATTTTTTAATCTAATTTCCAAATGCAGAGCTTGGTAGAGTTTATTTGCATTAACCCTCCACCCCCTTTAAAGCCTTTTTTCCCCCTCCTCTCAGGCATTCATGCTCAAGGTGCGATGGTCACCAGCAGCACCTCTGGGCCACAAGAAGATCAGCACAAGCTTCAAAGAGCACACA
Organism: Pituophis catenifer annectens; assembly: GCF_029215685.1. Classification (NCBI taxonomy): domain Eukaryota; kingdom Metazoa; phylum Chordata; class Lepidosauria; order Squamata; family Colubridae; genus Pituophis; species Pituophis catenifer. The sequence goes on from NW_027256887.1 coordinate 434,343, forward strand.
AAAGCCGCAGCCTTGTAAAACTCAGATGCGCAACCAGTGGACAAACATTAGGGGTGTGTGTGTGGGGGGCCAACTCTAGGATTCCTTTTCCATTTATCAAGGGAATACGTATTTACAGAAATAATTTTCAAAACATGACGTGTTTTGCAAGTTGGCTACCCACGGACTAGCTTTGACTTCCCAGCTATTAAACTGACCCAATAGTTCATTTAAAGACATGTATTAAAAGAAAATGCACAGCAAAATGCATTATCTCTTATGTATCAACATCCAGAGGATTGTTGTTGTTGTTGTGAATGACTGTGAATGGTTACAAATTATAATGGAAAAGAAGTATTTTAAAGGACAAATAAAATCAATGAAAAATATAGCAATGAGAAATTAAAAACATGAAAATTTATTTTAACATATGTATGATCTTTATAAATACTTTAAGATTGAATATAATGACTAGCGATATAATGAGAAAGATATTTTGTGAAACTGAATGGCCAATATAGAGTAGAGTACAGAACAGTATAGAACAGAACAGAACAGAACAGAACAGAACAGGAACAGAATTCTTTATTGGCCAAGTGTGATTGGATATGCAAGGAATTTGTCTCCAGTGCAGAAACTCTCAGTGTACATACAAACAACAAAGTGATAAGTCATAGATCATAAATCATAAGATACAAACAAGTGATAATCATAGTATACCAATAGGAGAAGGCAGTAGGAAAGATGAGAAGATGAGAAAGATAGTAGCACTATAGCCCTACTACATGGGTAAATATCTTTAGGCATAAGACAATGTTGTGGGAATGAGGTGTTTAGCAAAGTGATGGCACGGGGAAAACCTCTCTGTGTCTAGTTGTTTTGTGTCTATGCAATGCCCTAGAGCAGCTTCTTGAGGGGAAAAGTTGAAACAGTTGATGTCCAGGATGTGAGGGGTCTGTCTGAGTTGGAGATGGATGGATACTGAACCCATCTGAAGAGCAGCAACTGAAACGTTGATGGCCATTTCCTCCAAAAGATCAGTCTCACTAAAGTCTAGACACCTTCCAAAGGGGGTTACGAATTACAGTGAAACAAACCAGTTTTCCTGTTTGGAGGTTTTTGCCAATCTCCTCTTTCAAAAGGACACCTCCGGAGCATTTTCTGGATCAGGCATCCGCCAAAGGAATCCAATAGGAAATGTGTGGTTAATATTTCCAATGCTCCGAGGTCCCATTCACACACCACATGAAGACTGGACCCACATAGGTATTCTCTGCAGCTGTTTTGAAGAAGGGGCTTGCCACACACGCCAAGTCATAAATGCAACATTAATGTGTCAGCAGCTGTAGCCTAGGCAGACACGTTACTGGCACATCCACCATACAAACATCTGGAACATCAGTGCAGTCAAAGGAGATGGGAATCAGATGGAACACCTGCAGTGTTTTCGTTCTTGAACTGAAGCGGAGATTCTCTGATTTTAACCTTTCCTATCAGATTTACAGGAAGGTTGGCAATTCCAGCTCTGTTGTTCTGTTGATTGATAGGATCGTTACAGTTACGTCTAACTGACCCTCATTTTGCCCCCGTTATTGGGAACTGAATTAAAGATATGGTAGTTTTTTCTCTCTTCACCTCTCCTTTATGCCACGCTACTTAAATGATTTAAACCTAAATTAGATTGGATTTAACGATTTCAGACCAGCAACAGAGAATGATGCATCTGATATGTATCAATTAATAAATTGTGGTTGTGTTCTGATAAAACTAAAGGGAATGTTTAAGACTAAAGATGCCTTTTTTAGTGCAAACCTTTTTCATATTTCATTTCTACAGTTGCTACAGAGCACAATTCCTGACAGGCTGGGAGAAAAGATGGGACCTGTAGCCCAAAAATGAGCTAAGGGTAGGAAGGCTAATTTGGACAGAAGATAATGGTAATTTTAGCAATCCAGATTAGCATCACTTTTGTGATCATTTTGGAATATTGTTTCTTGGGGATATTTTTTATTTTTTATCCTGCTAGTTTACTCCTACTATCACAAAGGCAACAGAAATGTAAGGCACATGCTTGCTAGATTTTGGAACCTGTCTTCCAAAAAGTTCCATTTCCAGGTCCAGGTCCAAATCGCTTCTCCAAATATCTATTTGGATATTTTTTATGTTTTATTACAGGTATAAAAAGATATAAGGTACACCTGCAAAAGTAACTCTGGGGCACAACTTATTTTTTTCAGGTTGGTTTGGATGCTTCTCTTTTTGTTGGATTTCAGAAAGAGTTTTTTGATAGGTTTTGGGATGGAAATATTGAGTTTCTCTTTCCTGTAATCTGGAGATTTGCAAATGCAGAGGTATTTTCACATCTGGTGCAATGCTTTGCATTTTAGAATATACACTCTTTAATCTCATTTATATGTAATGTAAGCCACGCACAGCCAATTTCCACTGAGTGGTATAGAAGCCCTCCAAATAAATAAACAATTATTCACAGAAATTATATGTTGAATATTCCTGAATCAATTTATCTCCTCCTGCTCCAATTTGAATCTCTTCCTCATTTCCTAATTTGAAACCATTATGTCTAATTTGACTCAAAATTGAGTCAAGCACACCTGCAATTCTCTTCAACGTATGCTATTTTGTCAATGGCTGTGAGGAATTCTGAAAAGAAATATTCAAAATAGCCACTTAAACCTCATTTCACACTTAAGTCTTTAAGTGTTCACAAAAGCTGGTTAGCGGCTCAAGAGGAAATTAAGCCACTATCCTAAAGTGCCTGGGATATTATAATGAAATATTATCATCACAGCTAACCTTTACAATCTTCATGTGATCCATAAAGGCATTACGCACAGTTTTAGGACATGAGATGTTCCCACAACTGGTTTTCATCTTTCCACGCAGGCTTAAAAAGCTTCACTATCACAATGTTGTTGTTTCTTCAAATAAAGAGGCTCTACCTTAAGATCCAAATTACATTACTGGAAATGGTCACATATTCCCTCTCAAGAAAGCAGCTTGAACTTTGAATGCATGAGATCTCAGCCCCTCAACTCATAGTGTAGGGCTTAGATTGACATGGCTGTCTGCAGAGGATGGGAGTCAAAAAAGTCAAGACCACCCTACCAAAGCCCCTCCCCTTTTTGATATATGGGCCACATGCACAGCCCACATCAAAAAAAAGGATAGGCCCTTTCATCGTCCTGTCAAATATCTAATGTATCAAAACAAGTTCAAAATACTCATAAGCAAAATTCTTTTGAACATCACTTTTGTTAATAATCATAATAAAGATAAGGAGTATCTCTCAATCACCAGAAAACGGACACCATTAAGATAATTAAAAAACAACAACAACCTTCCTCTATTGGCCCAGCAGATTGAAGTGCAGAGAAACAGCACAGGGTGAATTTAAGACTAGAAAGAAGCAAGATAACCACCATCTAACGAGGAATTCAAACTAGCATTTTACTAAAGAAACACATTTCAGATTATTAAATTGATGATGATGATTTTACAAATTTGTACATTGTATGTTCATCTTGGAAAAAAGTTTCATTCATGCAAAAATGTGTATTTCAACATCAAAAGAAAACAAAAATCTAAACCCAACTGAAATTTATTTATTTATTTATTTATTTATTTATTTATTCAATTTATATACCGCCCTTCTCCTAGTGGACTCAGGGCGGTGCACAGCCAAAACTAAATGCTTGAAACAATCAAATATTTGGAAATGCTGTTTTAAATATCCTGGTAATTCATTTTTAAAATATAAATTCTACCTGTGCAGATAAGAAATTCTAATGTTTACTGAAAATAACACAATATTTGGCCAAATATTATTGACTTTCCTAAGTTCTCTAGTTTCCCTGGGATTGCTGCCATTTTGTTTGTTTGTTTGTTTATTGCATTTTATGTCTTGATCTCCTCCAGAAGCTGAAAAACACTCACGACTCTAATTTCCCCCAACAATAACCGCTTGCAACAGAAATTTTGGGTTGGGAGAGAGTGATTGTCTTAAAGTCCCCCAATGAGATTCCAGGGCTGCAGGCAGACTTGAACCCGAGTCTGTCTTGGGTTATAACCAAACCCTAAGAACTCTACCGGCTGTCTAGAAGCGATCCCAGAAATGGCTTTAGAAGTACCTTGAGAAAGCTATTTGAGGAAGAAGCAAAGAAAGAGTCAGGGAGAGAAGAGAATTAGCGGTTAAAATGGCTGATCCAATACACTGCAAACAAATAATGGCTATAAATCACAGGATCAGGACCCAAATAGAAAAGCAGGTATCAGTGAATATTAAATATCTTTTTCCTTGGCACGGCAGGAATTCCGGTGCAGTTAATTATGCACATGTACTTTTTAAACACCTTTTTGTTCCATTGGGAGCAAGAAGGTTTTGCATCTTTTTTTTTTTTATCCAGAGCAACTTTCAAAATCAGTTCAAGCTACTCTAAAAAAAGCAGAAGGACAGCAACTTGACTGAAGTGACTTTGCTCAAAAGAAAGTAGGCACACAATTGTTCTGGCTTTAGCTTTAATAGGATAAAACTTTTCAGATGATGCAAGCGTTAGAAATAACTCTTGAAAATCCATGTAGGGGCCAAATAAACCGCTAAACAAAGAAGCAAACACGCTGGATTCATTTCCAAGCTCAGGATAAAAAGTTGCCTTCTCCAATGCTAAGAATAATACCCAGCGATGTTTTGACTAATCCAGCATTCAGTTTATGCAACTTAACTTCTCACCGTGTAATCAACTTCCCTTTGATAATTTGGATAGCTAGGAGCTGAAACAATGTCATATCTGATTCTACAACAAGTTTAATATGTTGAAGCAACTTTCCTCCAACTCGGCTTCACTATATTTTACTAGTGAGGTGAAAACTGCCATTTCCTGCTCTTCACATTTTGGATTAGATCCATGCCATAACCGACTACCTCTTTCTACAGGCCACAGACACGAAAGGATGTTTGCCAAGGCCATCCTCCTTGAACCAGAAAGCCAGAGGATCAAGATGCTTCCTATAGTTGGTCCTTTCTGTTGGTTTACCATGGATCTCATTCTTCTCCTTGTCAGTCCAATTCTTTGAAGTTGTCACCAATTATCTCCTGTTTATGAAAACATGAAGGTTTTCCCACCAGACAGATGTAACACAGTCACTCTTTAAGCACACCTGATGGAACAATAGAGTTTGATATCAAATTCCTAGGAATGAGCATCAAATATTCCACTTTAATTGTTTGTTTTTCACCATGAAATTCAGTGGAGGCCCAAGGCTGGAACACAGGACCATGGAGAAACACGTCCTTATCAAAGGGAAAATCCCGTCCCCTTCACAGTTATGCTGGCATTGCGAGAAATAGTTCATTTGAGTATATGTTCTAACGTATATTAAAGGGACACATTTATGTAATAAATGAGGTTATCAGGACCTGAACTTGTGTTGACTCATATTTCTTGCATTTCTTCTGCTACTACCATTATTTGGTCCCTCTTCTGCGTTTTTGGCCATAAACATATGAATTATCTCATTGGCATCTATCTGCTACTTTCAGAAAAGGGCAGGACCTGGGTCACCTATCTTGGCTTCGGCTACCAGCCTGACCAGTTCTTGGATGGAGCTCCACCAGAAAATGCCTGGACTCTGGGCTGGCTTAGAAAGCTGAAAAAAAATCATGGAAGCCTGTAAAAGGCAACCTTCTTCTCTGTTGCTGCCAGGAAATTGCTTGGAGGTATCCTTGAAGGCTTCAGGAGCTCAATTCAAAGGAGAATTTATCTTTTTTTATATTTGTTAATAGCTCTGTACCAAAAAGGACCCTGTCACTAACACACAACTGGAAAGAAAAGCAAATTCAGTATTTATGCCAGCCCTTTGAGACAATCCAGGCAGGGAAGTAAAACAATATTCACTAATGCTACCTGTTTTTTTTTTTTTTTTGGTAAGTTTACAGTAAAAGAACCTTGCAGGTCTGAAAACTCTTATGCCCCTCCCCCCACCTTTACTTCCCAAAGAACTAGGGAGGGTCCCCCCTGAGACGCTTTCCTCCTTTGGAGTCAGCTATTCTCTTATCTCATCTTCCTGCCTCCCAAAGTTATTCTCACAGCCCACTGCAATTTATGAAAGGGTAATTCATGCAGGGGAACAGCACTGGCAGAGGCAGCCAGAGAGGACAGCTCTGCCCCATTCTGTGAGAAGGAACCAGGGGACGGGTCCAGTTACTTGGGCATAAATGCTATTCAAAAGCCAGATGAATTGTGACTTGTGGAATTGTGGATACAGCTACACTGAGCAGGGATGCCCTACAACCCAGCCCCAGCCAGGATACCTAGATAGGGAAGGTGTTACTAAAGAAGATAATGGACAGGCAGTTAGATAAAGTTGGATTCTATTATGAGTGCTTATTTTATAAAGGCTGCCATTAAACAAAGTTCTCGCATCTGAAAAGGCAACTTAGCTCTCTTTCTCCTATTTATGTGCAGCTCATTCATTCTCTAGAAAGATTTAGTTACTAATGCTGAACCCCGTCTGGTTGCTCCTAATGTGGGGCCTCTCGAGGTGTGCTGAGATTTGTAACCTCAGATAATGGATACTCTAAACCTCCTACAACTGAAAGCAGAAGAATCACCTGAACATCATGATGAACTTACTTTCTGGGTAGGTAATTTCTCTGCCTCTTTATGGATAGTACTAATCAAAGTGATTCTGCATATTATTGAGCTCTAACTACTGGAATCTAAGTCACATCCAAGGTGGGCAGTTAAAGTTTCACTGTTGGGGAAGTACAAATCCTCATTTGAGGAAGAGAAGATTCCAGGGAACACAGAATAAACCCATTTTGATCCCAGACCATCCATCCTTGGAGTCAGATCATGTCTGGAACATCCTGAATTACTCCTGGTTCCAGAATATTCACTTCTGGAGGATTCTGGATCACATGGAACAGCTGGATCAGTTCTATGTGGGTCAGAAACATAGAATTCTCTGGTCTTCCTGTCCCAGAAATTGGACATTTTCCACAGCCCTTGGGGCAGTCCTAACACTTCTGGATACAAGGTATTTGGGATTAATTGGAAAAAAGATAATTAGAATAATTTCAAGAGTACATCATGTGATGGCAGCAGCATCCAAATTCATGCTGTTTTAAAGGGACTAGTGAGGCTTAGGAGGCCCAAACGGATTGGGGAGGCACCATCTCAGTGCAGTGAAACGTCTCATTTGGCCTCAGTGAAATTTTAGGGTGAAGCCAGTTTTCCACATTTGGCTGCTGTGATTTGCTCACCGAGATTTCTGCGCACCCACTCTCCGTGCACAGGGGCTTGTGCATGATTGGAACGAAGTAGTGTGGTTGTTTGTGGCAACAAATACAAAGGGGCATCACTTCACTTTTGAGTGACACTTCAGCCAACCAAAGCTAAACCCAAAGCAAAGAGAAGCTTATCTATTTTCTTGCAGCCTATTGAGCACCAAGTTTGTGGGTTTGTAGACTGTAAAGTCATGTCCATGACACGCCCAAGAGTTGAGCTCAACTGAGGGAGGTTGGCTTGACAACATGCATAAGAATAAGGACAGCTGCTTTCCTTGTTTGCTTCTGGCCTTCCTGGAGACCTGTTTGGTTAGGCTTATTTAGCTGCTCCACAACATTTAGCCGTGCTCCCTGATTTAGGTCTGATGAAGCTTAAGATTTAACTTCATAGTAGGGATGGTGGTGAAAATTTATATTCTGCTACCACTGCAGGGATGCAGGAGCTTTGCCAGATTGTCAAAGGCCAAATGCAGTTTGGCCTGTGGGCAGGAAACTCAGAGTTACTTTTGCTTGATACTTTGCTTTAAAGTTGCCAGGTTCTGCACCAACCTGAATGGAGTCGCAGGTCTCTGCCTGTCCAGTTATAATGGACATTTTTCAGTTTGTATAGCCTGAGGCTAGGGAAAGAGTCCTTAAGAGACAAGAAACTTATAACTGGGCTTGGAGTGATGGAGTGAGGTTGTTACCTCAGGCAGTCTTGGGTAGCTAGTTTATTGATTGATCATTCTTATGGCAATATGAAAGAAAATGAATTAAAGGTAAAATACAAGGTCTATTTCCAAGATAAAATAGGTAAAAGAAAGCACAGTAATAAAATACATATATACTAAACACAAAGCTCAACGTTCAGATAAATACACCGGCTTTACATAATACTCTGATCTGTTTAGTATAATGGATTTTAGCTGAATTCCCATGTCTGCAAACTTAGCAAGTTTCTACTCACAAAATGTATGTTACAGCCCTGGAGGAAATGGCATCTAATTGGCAGAGTGCCTCTAATGTATACCTGAGGCAGTGGATTTGCAGAAAAGACCAGCAAGGAGTATTTTACTTAGTGTATTATTGTATTTTTTTTACAGCCAGGATAGAAGAGAAAAGTCATTATATTCTACCTGAATAAGTTAATTTGGCACAGACTTCCTTAGATTTGGATGGAGTCTCAAACTAGGCGACCATATCTAGTGAACCTTGACTAATCTCAAAAACCTACAGTAAGGACCTATTAAGTATTTGGATAAGAGACTACCAGGAAATTCCAGAACTACAGGTTAGATTGTGAAGTTTAAAAAGTTAAAAAAAAGAAAAAAAGGCCACCTTCCTTAAAATAAGTCCAAGGCCAGCCACTTCTGTGAATCTTCCGCAAACCTTCATGGATTTGTCCCTTTGGGCCAAGCTCAGTTGGACTCAGCCTATATAGTACATTTGCTTGGCAGGGAAATATTCCGTATTCTCCCCTCAATTTCCCACCATTTAACGAAGGAAAGATGCACATTAAATGCTGTTTTCCAAACTGTACAAAAGGGTCCCATCAAAGGATCACAGGAAGACTAATACGAAGGAGGGAAAATACATTTAAAATGCAAGCTTTTAGTTTCGTGCAAATATTGACACTGGGATTAGTTTCCCGTGGAGTAATAATCAGAGACACGCTCCTAATGCTCATTACCTTTATTGTTTGAAGCAAGACTGTGGGATAACACGAATATGACAGAAAAAAGAAACCTCATTAAGAGCTCCGCATGAAATCATTTCCCTATGGATCATCTGATTACACGGACATTTCTATCATCCAATTCCCGATTAAGTGCTACCAGCTGTTTTAGGGACTAGTAAATATTATTTTGACACAAGGAACTCAGACCTTCCATTTAACCTCTGGACTTTGTCTGAATATATTGAGTGTGACACACTTTTGCACAACTTAATATTTCTGCATGAATCTCTGCACTCAAAAAGTACTACCTGGGACTCAAATAGAAACAAAAAGAGGCCTTTCCAGGTGCAAATATAAATAGCTATTCAGTTCTCTCTGCCAGGTACGTGTTGCAACCTGGGTTTATCATCACCTTTATAATTAAACATATCCCGGCATATGTTACAGATACAAATTTTTAACTCACTGTTACAAGAACGGCTCATTTTTCATTGGTGATTATTAAACTGTAGGCCTGAATAAAAGTTTTATTTCCAGATTTTGTGCAAAACTTGTTAAAGTAAGTTGAGTAAAAATAATGTTACACATTGCAAGGTGTGATATAAGTGTTTTCAGCACCTACAATGTGTGTTCTGATCTATTTATTTTTAGGGCAACTTTTTTTAAAAAAATTGCTTTTCACTATTCTAAATCTCTCGTTGTCTATCAGTTAAGGAGTTGTTAAAAAATTCCTGTATTTTTTGCCACCCAGATTAAAATGACTACCAATGTGCCAGCCATCCTTTGGTCTCTCAACCGCACAGTCATAGCTGCCATTTTGAACTTACGGATCTTTCTACTAGCATAGCAGCTGCATCCTTGCCAACCATGCTCCTAGTCTTGGTTGATGTTACTTTTGTTCAGTTTTTCTGTGGCTTAACATGTTTACAAACCCAGTCTGTACTGCAGGAACCTAGAAAATGGGTAACTGGATCATGTGTGATATGAATGCTGCTACTGAATAATGTTTCTTGCGATTCTAGGCCCAAGAGAAGAAACTGAGGTCACCCAAGTCTTCAAGATGCACATCCTAGGTCTAGCCATAGAGTCTAGGACAATTGCAACTATTTTGCACAAGCTCCAAACTTCAGAGAAGGAGAACTTTGAAGAAAGGAGGGACAGGAGAAAGACAATCCACTGCATGGCATTTTGACTTGGTGCCCTTTGGTCTGTTGGACATTCATCATTCAAATCCAATATATTTGGAGGACACCAGACAATGGGGTTATTTTTTTACTTCTCCCCAAAAGGACTACAAATGCTAGAATAAATCCATAGAGATGGTCCTGCCACCTACTTCTGAAGGCCTCTGAAGGGCCACTGATTGCCTCTTGTTCACTATCGGGTTTTAGAAGCCTTTTAGAGACTCTGTCTATGGCACCCAACATTATCCCTTGGAGGGAAAACTAGACCTTCTTAATGTAATAATTAGCGCTGAATTTAAAGGCTAAATCTTCCTGTGCTGATTAAAACCGACATTTTAAATCATAGTTACAGTAACAATGATATCATCCTTTTAACAAATCTTTCACGGTCTAAATTATCTAAACATTAGATCATTAATAACCTCTAGTCAACACTGTATAAATACCACCGTATCAAACTACCATAATTTATTATGTATGTCTTATAACAACCTAATAAAACAAATGTAAAAGAAAAAAGAAAAGAAAAATAAAACCTCTTGGCAAGAGGCGCTTGGAGCCCTCTTTATGAAAGTGAGCTTCAGGTTAGGCTTGCCCTCACTGGCAAGAATCTCTCAGAAGTTTGTATGCTTTGTAAACTGACCTCTATTAAATTAAACTGAGCCCATGAGGAAAAGTAAGGAGTCGCCTGCTTTGTGCCTCAGATTCATAAATATGCAGCCATATAAAGATCCCTCTGATCCCGGCAACTCCAGAAAAGCTATTACATTTCATAATTAATGTTGCTTCACAGTTTCACTGACATCCATCTTGCCTTTCAGAAAGACCCCCAAGCTTATTTTATCAGGTAACCCGTCATGGTGGAGTGGCTTCCAAAGGATAGAAGTGATGATGAGAGAGGCTCATCTTGTCAACCTCATCTGGAGGGGAATAATTTAGTGCCGGTTTATTAAAGGCCCCCTGGAGTCACCCTTCCTTCTGGCGGTTGCAGATCCAATAGAAAACCCATGGCAGATGCCACAGGGGCACTAAATGAAGAAGAAGAAGAAGAAGAAGAAGAAGAAGAAGGAGAAGGAGAAGGAGAAGGAGAAGGAGAAGGAGAAGGAGAAGGAGAAGAAGAAGAAGAAGAAGAAGAAGAAGAAGAAGAAGAAGAAGAAGAAGAAGAAGAAGAAGAAGAAGAAGAAGAAGAAGAAGAAATTGCAGATGTGACAACTTACCCTCAGTCTGAATCCAAGAAGGAACAGGATTCTATGGGGTGGGATGGGCCAATTTTGAAAAGATAAGTAGGGTCAGAACTGGTTAGTGGTTGAAAAAATTTTAAAGTAGTCAAAAGGACATTTGGAGTTGAACAACATTAAGTCAGAATTTGAAAATAAATTGTGTGCTAATGATGAACACGTAATTGCTAAAATGTATAAACTTTTATTAAAATTTAAAACAGAAGAAGAATAAGAGCGTATGATAAACTGGGCTGCCAATTTTGGTCATGTATACCGATGGAACGTATATTTTTGGGAATTAAGATACCATCTTCTGTGCGACCAGGGTCTGGATGAAAACGATGGCTCAAGGTGGAATGCTAAACCCTGCTTTGGATGGTGTTTTCAAAGGATATTTCAGAGCATGAGTGTGTGAGTGTGACACTTGTCTGCAACACGTTATAGCAGCTGTTCTCACATGCTCTGAAGCACCCAGTTGACAATGAATCTGAAAGGCTGTGCAACCAATTCTTATATAGAGTTATTCTTTCAACATCTAGAACTTTTAACTAGATACTCTCTCAGCATTCTGAATGGTCCTCGACTATTTGACTTGACTTTCAACATAATAATTATTTAGCTTTATAGCTTTATCCCAGTTACCGATTAGGTTTACGTTGTTTGTGTTATGACTTATTTAAATAAATTTCTTTTAATAAAAGTATTTCCATAAGCACCTTTTTCATATCATTCATAAATATCAAAACCACCAGGCCCAAATTAACCTACTTTGGATACTTTATGCAAAGATCTGGAGAAGGTTCTAATGCTGGAAGAGCTGGAAGGAAAGAGAAGAAGGCAGGACAATCAGAAGCAAAGGGAATGGGCTCCGTTTGAGGTGGAAGACCTCAAGGACCCAGGGGGGTCAGGGCCTTTTCTTCATGGAGAGGATCTATCCACGTGGTTGACACTGACTTGATGAACACAACCCATCAATCAAGGTCACTGGGTCTAGCCTTTTTGGTATCTCCAGCTGAAGCAGAGGCAGACACCGGTTGCCTTTCCTCTTCAGTCTTTCTGAGACCTTTCCAGCCTGCTTCTCTCTGCCATTTCCTATGCAGCACAGCTAGAAGCTTCTCCTCTGCTTACCTCTGGCAGGTAGAGCTACAGTTGAGGACTCTTGTACAACACTGCAACCTCTCTTTGCCATCGAGTTCTCATCGTGAACAATGAAAGGATCCACAAGTAGGAGACCGAAGGGATCGCATGGGGCTACATTATTTGGAAATGCCGCCTGAACAAGAGAAGCCAGAAGAAGCATCTGGTGGGTCTCTGCTCAGTTTCTTGAATGGGAGGCTTTACAACCACAATATTTCTGCAAACATTGTATTTCTATAGTAACTTTGGTTGTATGCCCAGGATTGCTCTTTGTTTTATATATATTTACTGTATATATAAAAATCCTGATCTGGCAATGTTATCTGTGGCTCTGACCACCAGACTTGTCACAATGAATGATTCGGAGAGGCCAGACATCCCACAGGTTAGCCTGTGACTGGGAAACTTCAAAGGATCCTCAGAGTGTCTGTTTTGCTACAAGAAACCTTTTCTCCAACAACAAAGCAGAGCCGTATTTCTTGGGTGCTTCCAGTCACAAGAAGCTGGAGAAACAGGGGCTGCCTTGGCAGCTTCCCATCCATGCCCTGCAAAGTCTGAACTATGCATGCGCCCAACTGCACATTATGTGCTCTACACATATGACTAACGGCCTCTCCTGACTGCCACCAGAGTGGACTTCAAATAAAGGAATTAAAACCCATCCGAGAACTCAGTGGCATCCTTCGCATTAGCTAACTGTCGAGCGGCACGAAGCGCTCGACACCAACCGCTGCGACGCACTCGAGTCCAGCCACTGCAGCATAGGTGGCGTGCTCGATGGGGGGGGGGGTGGATATGGGCCACTGGGTGCTGGTGGAGGGGTTAGTATAACGACTAGGCGTTCTTGTGCACGGGGGTTTGATGGGGACGTGTGGGCATAGAGGAGATCTGCAAGCAACACGGCTCCGGCAAAACCCGAGATGGATGACGTCATCCCTGCGCGGCCGGAATGACAGCAGCGGGAACTTTGAATCTCCCCAGCTGGGAGCACTCGGCTCGCGCTCTATAAAAGGACTCTGTAACAGGCTCCCAGCAGCCGCGTCTTTGTTTTGTTTTGTTTGAAATCCGGTTTCCACCGAGAGCTGTTGTTGCCGATTAAACCAAGATACTCCGATTCCTGCTCGAGTGTGTTTTGTGCATCGGTGATCCAGGGTCAGGGGTTACAGTTGCAGGACAAAGGTAACCTTTTCCAACACTTTTGTTTTTCTTGCCAGGTCTGCAAATCTTTCCTGTTTTATGTTTCAAACTTGTTTGGTTGCTTGTTGATCCTCTTTTGCAGAATATAGACTGGCTTGGTCAGCCTCTCAGCAAAGTAGAATAACAGCACACACTATTAGACAGACAGAAACAAGAAACCGGGCTGTAATTTTTTTTTCAAAAAATGCAGAACACGGAGTGAAAGAAAGTGATGTTATTTTAGATTAGTACCTAAAAGCCATTCAGGAGAGTGAAAGAAAACAAATACGGTTTTCTCAGTCTGACTGCCAGTAATGAAAAGGTTTTCCTTGAGTTTATAAAATGTTGACCAACTTTGTGAAGCTAAACGTGATTATCAATCTGCAGCTAAAAAGAAGCATATGTGGCAGAAACAAGTTTGGCTTGTGTGACGAGGGGGCCCGTTGTGCTCATATCTTGATATTTAATTTGTACTTCTCAATGTAACCTAGAATGCACTTTTCTATTTTTTTTAAAAAAATATGATTAAGTTCATAAGAGTTTTTCTTTTAGACATAAGAGCTTAAAAATGTGCATATTAAGAAAAAGTGCATTCAGAAGCTGTTAGGTCAAATTATGAACAAAAGTTTATTATGCCAAGGAAGCATCATTTGCAAAAAAAAAAAAAAAAGGCTCATTCATGCCAGGAAACAATAAAGATATGCATTAAACAAAAATAAATGTCCTTTATTTTTTTTATTTTTGCAAATTGATGCAGAAAAAGAGCAAAAACAGATGCAGAATTCAAGACTGAACAAAAAAAGAAAGTATTGTGTCTGTGAGGGCTGAGCTAAAGTCTTCTATTGTCACCTGTGGTGAAAGCTACCTTGGAAGGAAGAGCTTGCTAATAAAAGACGTTCCTTATAGAATAGCTCGGTTTTAATGGTACCATTCTACCCCCACCTTCCTCATTGCTACTTGCTCCTCAGCAGACCGAAAGAAAGAGAACAGATGGCACAAGAAACAACCAAGCTGCCAGTTTTAGAAGACTGTCAAGTCCCAAATGGCGAAAGGACGGATGCTTTTAAATAAAGCCCTTGAACGCTGTGCTTGGTTGTGCATCCTCTTTCCCTGAGAATGTTTAACCACTTCTGTATGGTTTCCAAGCCTTTGAGCAAAATTCTATTCCAGACAAAAACTGCAACACTCTGTCTGTGAAAGACCCATAGTGACACAAAGCCCCATTCATTTAATGGACTTTTTATTTACACCCCATGATGCTCATACCTGCTCCTACAGGGTGTGGATTGACACCAGGGATGAGAAGATGGCTGGGGAGGGTGACTTCCCTGCCCGCAGCACAATGGCACACTGAGTGGAGAGACTTACAGTAGAGGTGGGGTAT
The DNA here is from genome assembly GCF_029215685.1 of Pituophis catenifer annectens. Taxonomy (NCBI): domain Eukaryota; kingdom Metazoa; phylum Chordata; class Lepidosauria; order Squamata; family Colubridae; genus Pituophis; species Pituophis catenifer. The sequence continues at coordinate 449,386 of NW_027256887.1, forward strand.
GGACTTCAAAGATGACATCCATTCTGAGTGCACAATAGACTTCAATGACCACATGGCCCTCCATTAATTAAAGACAAAACAATTAACTGTAGTCAGATTCCCTCCCCCCAATTTTTACAAACACAAGAAGAATTCTGAGAGCCAATGGCAAGAAAAAGCAGAACCACAAATGTTTTAAGGCAGAACCACAAAGCTAAGTTGTCACAGAAAGTTTCCTCCTTCAGTTTTATCTGCAAATTTTCCTGGAGTTACTAAAAACTAGAAGAGCAACTTGAATATACAGAGGGTTATGTTGGGTAACAAACTATGTTTTGGGGGAGCCATCCATATCCACTGATATTATTCAAGAAGCAAAGTAAGATTGCAGTCTGCTTTTGTACACCATGGGTTCTCAAATTAGAATATCAGATTTTCCTTCTTCTCTTTATGGGATTTTTTTTCTTGCTGGTTCAACTTCTAAAGTAATGTAATATCTTAAATTGCAATCATGTGACAAAAAGATTTGGTTTGATTTGAAGCCAGCTAGAATTTTACTGGGTCACTCTGTCAAGTTAGTCTTTTATTCAAACGCTGAATAAATGAGGAAAAGGACGACATTTATAGCAAATGGGATCTGAATTATCTAGGATGCGATAGAAGAGGGTTCTAGTTTAAGGAAACTATCTAGAATATCTGTTTAGTCAGAGAGAAAGTTGAAGCACTCCAGGAGGGAAGATCTCAGTTGCTTCTCTAAAAAAATATCGACCGGCATGAATGACACAGCCAAGGTAGGGCAGGAAGGATCTAGATATAACCAGGTCCCATCATCACAACTAAAGAAGCATTGTGGAGTCTCTGGGCTATTGGCCTCCCAGCCAAGCAGAAAGATTTCTGTGGACTAAACAGAAGGGAAACTGCATAAGGCCTCCCTCCCTGGGGTCTCCCTTCCTCTGATTAGCAAGATTCCAGTTAGAAAGATGGAACTATGCTTCTTGTAACATCTGGGTTACCAAACAGACCTGAAAACAACCATATCTTTTCCACAATATCATGTCTTACAGTGATGAATCCTACTCAGAATGTAGCTTTTGTTCAACAAAAAGTGTGCTAGCAAATGCCTCTGAGTGTGGATTGCATTAAAAGAAATGAGAAATTATTCCAGTCGTCTTAAACTCTGGTTTTTACACCTACTGCTTAATTAAGGGAAGAAAGCTAAAAAAAATTGCCTTGGCAACCGATTAATTTATGTGAGATCTTCCCCTTCAAATTATTCTTGTGTTAGAAGTTTAATACAGATGATCATTCCAATCTTGGAAATACAGTAGAATATTTAGCATTTGTTTGTGACGGGAGCCTGAAAGCTCAATAAAAGGTTGTCTGCAATGATCTTACAATGCAGGGATAACAGGAACACACAAACATTTCTAGCAAAAGAAATGCAGTAACAAAGTACAGTACAAATTCTAACTCATATAATATTCCTGGCACTTGGGGCTCTGCATCCCTCAAGTCCCGAATGCCTTTTGAATGAAACAAACTTCTGGAAAGCCAAGAAACTTGCCATGAGTTCAGGGGCACCTCAGATTTAAAGCAGTTTTTAGTTATTTATGCAACAAAGAAGAGAATTCACAATGGGATGCCCTCTGATTTTTTTTCCAGATCAAAGCCAACATGGCATATGGGAGTATTTAAAATGCACCCATTATGCCCAACCTCAGAGGTCTTTTGTCTGATATTAGCAACCTTCCTTAATGAGCCCTCCGTCTAAACTTGTTGTTGTTGTTGTTGTTATACAGAAAAACAAAGTGTCCCACGTGAAATCAGGGGCATCAATTCAAGGCAATGGCCTCACTTGTTTTGTTTTGGAGAAGGCTTCAACACTAGGAGGTCCCCTCCACATCATGTACGTAGGCAAGACCTGAAGCCTCCATAGACATTCTCCATATTTATAAGGTCACCCAGACTAGGGATGACATGATAGCAGTCTTCCAGTATTTGAGCGGCTGCCACAGAGAAGAGGGAGTCAAACTATTCTCCAAAGCATCTGAAGGCAGGACAAGAAGCAATAGATGGAAATTTATCAAGGAGAGAAGCAACCTAGAACTAGAGAAATTTCCTGACAGTGAGAACAATTAATCAGTGGAACAATTTGCCTCCAGAAGTTGCAAATGCTCCAACATGGGAAGTTTTTAAGAAGAGACGGGACTACAACCCTTTGTCTGAAATGGTAGAGAGTCTCCTGCTTGTGCAGAGAGTTGGACTAGAAGACCTTCAAGTTCCCTTCCAGCTCTGTTCTGACTGAATATTGCTACTGTTTGGCAAGATCAAAGCCCCCTTAATGATTTATCGTATTAGAAATTGTATCGATGTGAAGTGGCCAGGCATTGCCTTGGCAAGGAGCTTGATGTTGTGAAGGTATGTTTTATTTTAGGATATTGTACATTATTTTCCTCCTCTGGCACTTCCCGTGTGCAAGCCACTTTTTACTGGGAGGGAGACAGCAAAGAGCCATCTGAATGATGCAAAACCCAAGCGATGTGGCAGCCTTGCTCTGCCATTGTGTGGGGGTGGGGCTGTGGGGGTGAGTGTGGGGGGCACTTGGCAAAGCAGCTTCAAAGGAAAGATCCTCTTGAAACAAAGCACCTTTTTGAAGTTTTTCCCAGCTGTATTATAAAGTCTTCGCAAAGAGCCATTGTTCCAGCTGAAAATGTCAATGAGTCTCCATTCCTGGGAAATATTCATTCCAGCAGGCAAAGTTTAGTTACACACACACACAAAAAAAGCTAGAGCAAAGAAGAGAAATACAGAATTAACATTTCAAGCACTCAAAATCTCCCTCGCCCTGTCTTTCATTCCTACATATCAGAAGCATTTAATGGATCTCAGATCATTTTTTTCTTCCCCTCTTAGTGGGTTTTTTTCCTCCATTGATTCACCACCAAACGTTTCTCACCGGGAGAAGCAGAAGAGATTTCTACTCTCTTATAGCACTAGCACTTAGACTTATATACCGCTTCACAGTGCTTTTACAGCCCTCTCTAAGTGGTTTACAGAGTCAGCGTCTTGCCCCAACAATCTGGGTCCTCGGAGGGATGGGAGGCTGAGCCAACCTTGAGCCTGCTGAGATTTGATCTGCCAAATTGCCAGCAGCCAGCAGTCAGCAGAAGTAGCCTGCAGTACTGCACTCTAACCTCTGTGCCACCGCAGATAGATTGGGATTTTGCTAGGCAAGGCATCAAGCTTCATAGGCCGCCTTTTATTCACGAGACCACACATTTCCATGGATTGGGAGGGACACACCCTAGTTGGGTCTCTGAAGGCTAGAGGTGAACCATAACACACAGGTTCTTTTAAAGCAACACACAACTTGTCACCTATTATTACTGAAAGGCCCTGGATATCAGGAAAGGAGATAAATCAATTAGCGCATGCATTTTGGAATGTGGAAAGCAATTCTTAGCTGTGCCATGTGGAACACCTGAAGGAAATATTTAGTAACCAAGGTTCATTGCTCCAGCTTTAACTCCTGGAAAAGGTTAGTCTCCCTGGAACAAGCAGATGTGTTTTCAAATGCAGCTGTGCACACAGCAGGGTATATGAGTTTTACAGAATGATTTCTGTTAGTGTCTGATGACTGCCTGTAACAGGTACACCTGAACAAAGGGAACAAAACAGAATCTGTTTTAGGAAACCGCAGGGATTTTCCCCCTTAACGTCTTTGCTTTCTGGAAAATATGGAGAATTGAGTTAAATGACATTTTGAAGAAAACCCTAAAAAGAATTAGGATTTTCTTTAGATAAGCCTAACCCCTTGTTTTCTGGAAATTACATTTTGAATTGTATCTTCCAAATTATGTATTCTTAGCAGCAGACTCATATATTAAAAATAGGACATTCTAGTAGCCTATCTGTAAAATTACTAAATGAGCATTTAAAAACCATGCATGTCAGATCCTGGCCTCTAGATGACCTCTTGGGTGGAATGTACCAGTTATTATGAGGGTCTGAATCATCCAACATCTGATTTGAATTGTTGGTTGGATGTAATGTCAAGTCCATTTGATTTCTAGTATTGTTTCTGTTCTAAGCGTTGAACCGATTCACATTTTTGAATCCATTTGAATGGTTAATCTCTTAAAAATATGCATGCATCTAAACAAAAGTCCACTAATTTGCGGAATTAGTGCGAAGGCACCAGACTCTATTTGATGATTCACTTGAATTGTCTTCGCATCAGAGCTTTGAACTGAAGCTTTGCAGCCTCAGTTTACTCGGACCGTTCCCACAGCCAGTTCTTCAACCACCGTGTCTTCATTTTCTGCACTGATTTATAGGTGGACAGATGGATGTGCATATGGTGGATAGCCACAGTTCTGTAGGTATTTATTATTGTGCCAGAAAGCTGAGTGCCAAGGCCTTTGATTCAGCTACATGTCATGCTTTAATGAAAAGGGTTCTACTACTTGTTTGAAAGAGAACGAGAAGCCATTATTTCACTCGGTAATTGAATTTCCAAACTAATCCAAAACTTCTAAAACTGTAGTTATTTGAGCGTGTTGGCAGGTTCTTTGTTATTTTATACAAAAATGAAAAGTGGATTAAGATATCAAAAAGGCCAGAGAAATAGGAATGGTGTTTCTAAAGATTTTTAATATGATCAGATTCTCATGTCACCAAAATATGGAAGAGAAAGTAGTTTAAAACAAGATTAACTGCCTTTAACACATACTTCTAGGAGATACTCACACCTGCTGTTTGAGCTGTTCTGGTTCTGTGCTTCATGGTGGTTTAAGCCTAAACCAGTTTCAGAATGTCCAACCTGGAATCAGGCCTTTTGCCAGAGTTCTTCCCAGGCATCTAATGCTGATGGCAGGCCAGCACCTTTTCCCATGGGACACTTCCTGCTACTCTGCCCGCCCACCTTTGTGTTCCATGAACTCACTTTCCTTCTGTGGAAGGATTGTAATGTACACATAGGCTTTTGTAATCACACACACAAAGTCACATGTAAATATGCCTTCCGATATTTGCAAGTGGGCATCACACACTGCCCAGAAGCTACCATAAGAAAACAAATTAGGCACTATAAAAATTGTTTGGAGATGGGAGATACTTCCAATGTAATTGACTGGATCCCCTGCATGGATTGCCCTTGTGACTATGTAGGGCAGACATAGGGGAGGAAGTTAACCACCAGACTGCAAGAAAACAAGCAAGTGGTCAGACGAGGAGACCTAAACTCATTGGTAGCCTCACACAGTAATGAACAAGGACATACATTCAATTTTGCAGCTACTAAGATTGTTGGATGAGCAGGCACAAAAACAGCTGGGAAATGATTGAAGCCTGGGAAAGGGCCCCTCATCAGTCAACAGGAGTGCTGATTTACTATCAGCCTATCTATTACTTAGGAGTGAGGTCTTGGCAGCACAAGGAAACAACAGCCAACGATTTAATAGCCAACCATCAATCAATAACTAAAAAGCCACACACACAACAGGCACCGTGTAAATACCACACACAGAATAACCCAAAGCACGCACTCTGCTAGAGAAAAGTTCCCTAAGGATGGGCTCCAGCATGAGTCCGAAAGCTCGGAAGACTGAACCTCTGGTCCTAGTGACCGACCCAGATTGGATCCTGCTATACGTATATGTATGCATGTGTGTGTATATGTGTATATGTGTATGCATATGTATATGTATATATGCCCCACTGGCAAAATTTGCAGAATGAGACTGATTTTTCAGTACCTATTCCACTTTGTGTTTTGATGTCTCCATCCTGCACACCTGCTTAGCAAAACCATTATTGTCCATGACACTTAAATGTCACTGTTGCAAAATCTTCAGACAACTCAGGTGTGCCCTTCATAGTGCAAACACCAGCTTCTCTGAGATTCTATGGATTTGTTTTTCTTTTTGTAAGAAATAACTTCTAAATTGGCAAACAGGGATATTCTGTCTTCTTTCAAACATTTGAGGTGATCGTGCTGGAAAATCAGAAACCGTGGTTTAGTTGCTCCAGATATCTTGGCTTAGGATTCTGGACGGGAGAGAGAGAGAGAGAGAGACCTGTCCCATTTCTAAGCCATTTAGACTCGGATCTCTTTGCACAGACATTTCTATGAGCTACAGATTTATTACCGTTGATTTCACACAGGAGTGAACCACAACAGATCTCATGCAATATTAAGTTTGATGGATCATAAAACTATCAAGTTTTATGATAGGTAGATATCCAAAGGATGACATGACATGAAAGGAATGTTTTCCATTAGGTATGGAAACCTAAATGAGCCGCGACATAAAACTGGATAAGAAACATATTTGCTCTGCATCTGATCTTGGTGACATCTGGAAGCCACATCTTAAAGGAGAGAGGAAAAAATCTTTTTGACTCCATATAAAGGTCCATGACATTTTTAATAATTTAAACTGCTATAATTGAAATTAGTGACTTCCAGGGGTTAAGAAAATGATAAATGTCAGTTTCTACAATCACAATAACATGTTAAAACTAGTCTTGGACTATGTTAGGTCCATCTTCAGTGAAAACAAGTATATATTTGAAACAGAGCTGATAGGATGGAAATACCCTGATCTATTGCAGACAAGGCCGCTTACTAGATTCAGTAATTCCTATTGTATAACAACATTTCAAGTCAATTAGTCAAACTGGGTTGAATCAATTTGGAAAGTTGATTCAATGAAAAGCTTCATCCGAACGGTCAAATCAGCTTGAATGCTCTCCTTCAAAATGATTCTCCAGATCAAATCTTTGTGTGACCTTCATTGCTTTGGTGTTCAAGAAATATGGAGCTGCACACGAGAACAGTTTTATTCCACCCTTTGAGTCATCTCAAAAGTTGAGGCTCAAGATCATCCCTGGGTGATACCCGAGTAGAAAGTAATCCCAGAGATATATAGTTGACTAGGAAACCGAAAAGAAATCTCAGAAAACAACAACAGCAAACAATTCCTTCGCTCTTGCCAGGAGAACTACACAAATGCTCTCACCAGTATCAGCAGCTGCTCACCTCAAAGGACTTGACTGTCATATGTGTTCCCGTCTTTTTACACATATGCCGGTACTGTCTTGAAGAAGCTGTCCGAATATTTAAGAAGACCTTTCAGATTTGAAAGTACCAATAAAGGAGAATATTTGTAGCTCAGGATTGACATGAGGGGCCCTTGGTGCTCTCTGAGCTGGGTTGTTTCGTTGCAGATGTTTCATGACCCAACTAGGTAACATCATCAGTGCTAGGACCAGGACAGTGTTACCTAGTTTCGGTCATGAAACGCCTGCAAGAAAACAACCCAGCTCAGAGAGCACCAAGGGCCCCCTCAGATTTGGAAGTGCAGACTACTTATAAATAGGAAATACTCGCTATAAGGCACGCTCCAGAAACCTCTCAACAAGTGACTTTTAATATTTTAATTAATTTGAACATACCTTGCCTCTTTTAAATGTTATATACTCTTTTTATGTTTCTTTGGATACCACTCTGCGAGGGAGATGGCCAGTTCTTAAATAGGATAAATAAATAAATATGTGTGCGTATGTGTGTATGTACGCCATTGTTCAGTAGTAAGCCACATGCATGTATGAAATCTCTGGGTCCATTTCCATTTCCATTTTGGGTTAATGGATTTGCATTAGAAGAGTTCACAATGACATCGGAACTCATGTTGGCGATAGCAGATGTTACCATCTGATGGTGTTAAAAATATTGTTGCAGGATGTAAACTGTTGCGATCAAAGCTGCCTGACTTTGTCAATGCGGATAGGATTCAGGTAGGGCTCCAGTTGCTCCAGGATTGCATCCAAAGCACCTGTGACTGTTGGTTACTCTCTTTGCTTTAACCTTCTACTGCTATTCACAGGTCTTTTGGAGAAGATAATACAATACATCAAAAGAAGCTTCTTGGGTGAGAAGCAAAACGTCTTTGAGGGAAAACAAAGCCCAGCTGCCTTTTGAAAAGGCGCCTTTGGGACAAACCCTGACCTGGATGATGGAGAACCTCCATAGACATCTTCTCCAGTTCTTTCTCTTCCACTCTGCCATCTCCAAGCACTGCCACACCCACTATGAGTTGACCATTGCCAAGCCTGGGATGTTGGGTGCCTGTCTGTTTATTATTATGAAACACCGATCAGCTTTCACGATCAGCCTAACATAAGAGACAACACGCTTCCTGGCTCTACTACAAATCTGTGCCAGAAGGACAAGCAGATAATTGTGCATCGGACTCTTGCCAGGGAATATAGGAAGCCTCAGCAGAAACACTCATCCCTTCTTTTCCTCCTTTATCGGCGGGAAACAAGAGACGATGTGTCTCCCCACACACAGATAAGGTGGCTGTGCTTAGATTTATGGCACCTTCATCCCCCAAAGGGAGACCCTTCTCAAGCTGAATGCCGAGGGTCTGGCCCACGCAGCCCTCCTTCACCTCACCTGCCTCCCCCCTGGCACTTCCTTCGGGCCTCTGCTTGTCAGAGCCACTTCATCCCATCTGCTGAGGGGATGCACTGAGGGGACTTGTCTCAGCACAGGAGATTTCCAAGATCAGGGTCTTTTATTAGAAACATTAGCGGGGTGGATGAATTTTCATTTTCTGCTTACATTCTGGGACCATTTATTATTTTTTAACCTGTTCCAGGGAATTCTGGGATATTTCAGATGCTGAAGGAGGCTACATCGGAAAAGTTATCCTTGGGCAACTGCAAGGGGTTTCCCCCAGGTTTCAGCTGTGGTGGCCCCGGATAAAAGAATAAGGCGCACCTACACATATAGCGATGGACCAGGTTTTATAAAAGTGCAAACATGAAATCTGAATAATCCTACCTAGCCAAAAGGGACCTTGCCACTCACATTATTCTTTATTTGAGTCGCATCTGAATTTTATCCAATGCACCTCTGCATTCTGCTATGCGAACGTCTAATTGTGTACAAGTGCTCCATTATTAATAAGGCATACTATATCAAACATATTAACAGCCACTGAATTGCACTGCATAAACACATGCACACAGATGCACATACACATATGTAGGAAGTTAGCACCCACCCCTCTCCTAGAAAAATGAATATTTCCCCTAAAAGAGAAATAGAAGTCTTAAGACAGAAATTCAGCCCCAGCTCCCTGCCCCCAGCAGATACTTTGGTTATTTACAAGACAAAAGGCTGGGCCAGCTTATCTACAACACAAAAGACTTTCACCCACAGGACATAATAGGATTAGTCCTCTACCCATCTCACCACATGGCACCTGGGAAGATTACATTCAACCAAGCATGGGAGTCTGACAACCAATCAGGATACATTTCTTGCCACAGGAACAGGAAGCAAATTCAAAGCCGAACAGAGGGTATAAATCTCTCTCTCTCTCTCTCACTCTCTCTCTCTCTCTCCCATGTGCTCTTTTTGCCCAGGACCTCAAAACCATGTGGTCCTGTCCACCATTAAACCATCTTTCCTAGCAGTCTCCGTGTTTCCAGTGTCTTTCTTCTCACTTGGAACTGTGGGAAATGTCCAGATGGACATTTTTACACACACACACACACACACACACACACACACACACACACACACACACACACAATCAAATGTGGATCTAAAGCAGAACGTGCCTCTGGTACTGCCAGCATATAACAAATGCAATCTGGCCGTGATGGACTGGAAGCAGCCAAAACATCCAGCTGTTCAGAGCCTTTGCTAATAAGGATTCCCCCCCTCCCCCTCCCCGATGGCAGGATTTGTGGAGAGTGTCCATGCATCTCTCACTCTTTGCTCCTTAATGGGGGAAGTGACTTTGTCCCAGGCCTTCAGGTCTGCGGTGGGCAAACGGCATTGGGGAGGGGAACATAGAGCAACAGAAGAGACAAGAGAGGACCTCGTGCTGACTAGGAAACAGACTCCCCACCCCCTCCCGGTAATCCACAGGGAGGAACACGCAGGGGACCCAGGACTGGACTGACACATGTCAATCACTTGTCACCTATTTCAATGATGCTGGCGACCTGGAAGTTAGAACTGGTTCTGGGGTCAGCACCAAAGAGGCAAAGCATAGTACAAATAACTTCAGTATGGAACTTAATGACAGCTATGCCAGAATTTGGGGTGTCATGAAAACACAATTATGCTATTACATCACAGGCAGAAATGGAGAGTAATGTGAGTTGTGTATTTTCTTCTAAAGATCATAGCTTCAAGCACTGAATAAACCATATTAGCTAATTCTCACATTGAATGAAGCCATAAACTATGGTTTCCAAATCAGAATTTGTGGGACCATGCCTCATGCTGAGCTAGCTAGCTTCCTTCCTTCCTTCCTTCCTTCCTTCCTTCCTTCCTTCCTTCCTTCCTTCCTTCCTTCCTTCCTTCTCCAACACTGGAGGTTTTTAAGAACAGATTGGACAACCATTTCCTTCCTTCCTTCCTTCCTTCCTTCCTTCCTTCCTTCCTTCCTTCCTCCCTCCCTCCCTCCCTCCCTCCCTCCCTCCTTCCTTCCTTCCCTCCTTCCTTCCCTTCCCTTCCCTTCCCTTCCCTTCATGTGAGAACCATTTTATAGGATTAAAACACATACAAAAGAGATGAATTAGAAAAGAGCAGCTGGGAAAATGAAAAAAGCAATATTTTACATTCTCAAGAAAGAGGCTAATGTATAATTTTATACTGAATGGTTGTCATATCTTTATGGATCCTTTTGAATATCTTTAAGTAGAGTGAACTCATAGTTCACAAAATTGTCCTAGCTGCATATTGGTAGCATTGTTGATAATGTTGGCAATTTATAAGTCTTTTGAAATTATTAGCATAATAAATCATAGGGTTTAAAGTATTTTTTATTCTTACCAAAATTATATTTTATGCAGAGTCTGAACTGAATATAAAAGTGACTGACTTGTATGAAAAAAAAGATGATTTGGTTATACAGAGAATGAATGAGGACTGAATTACAAAACCCGTCCGTGGGGAGAGAGTGAATGGGTCGGGAGGAAGGGGAAGACTGAGAAAATCGTGGCTGATGAGATCCTGGAAGGGGGGGGGGGGCGGGAAATGAGCAAACGAAGGAAGGGCAACTTTGTGAAGAGGAGCAGAAGGAAGGACAGTTCACAAGGACAGGAGGGTAAACTTCAAAGGATGTTTTCTTTTTATCTGAATTCTTTTGGCTTTCTACTTTACTCCTAGATGGCAGGGTGAGAGTTAGAGTCTTCTACGTTTCTTTGCTGCCATCTGCTGGTCGTCTGGATTTCTGCAAAATGGATCTCTTGGCTCTTTGTCTCAACGTGCCTCCCGTGTGCCAAGTATGCTTTCCATTTGCAGCTGAAGCCCCCCTAGATTATATTTCTATCCAAATGTTCTGGTATTAATAATATATATGTGTATATATACCTTTGGCCCAGTCACATCTTAAAGCAATAAACCTAGTGGTGTACATGTCCTGGAAAACATCTGTCAAAATAGGTTTGCTGCAGAAAACAGTCACACTGGTTTGACTGCTATCTCATTAATATTCTTTAAGTACCAAGGATCTTTTGGTTATATGGAGAGAGAGAGGGAGGGAGGGAGGGAGGGGAGGGGAGGGGAGGGAAAAGAAAGAAAGAGAAAGAAAAGAAAGAAGAAAGAGAGAGGGAGGGATGGAGAGAGAGAGAGAGAGAGAGAGAGAGAGAGAGAGAGAGAGAGAGAGAGAGAGAGAGAGAGAGAGAGAGAGAGAGAGAGAAAGAACTGATTTGGTACTCAAGCAGCATATGCTGCCTTCCTATTTAAAGATCAGGAATGCACAAAACAAGCTGTTAACATCTAAATAGGGAGATGGCCAAGAGCAGCCACGGGAAAGCCTGTTGCAACCTTTTCACTCATATCAGAATATGGGGCAGGAGGTCTACTTTAGGATTCTTGACGGATGTATCTTTTCTTTCATGTACACTGAGAGCGGATGCACCAAGACAAATTCCTTGTGTGTCCAATCACACTTGGCCAGTAAAGAATTCCTATTCTATTCTATTCCCTTCGTTTGGATTCCTTAGGAAAGGCGGCCCCTCTGCGATTCCATCCCGCTGGCATCTTTACCTGCCCACCTGTAACCCTCCACCTGCTACCTGGTGGCAAAGCTGGCAAAGCCCCGAGTGCCGGTCTCCGGGGGTCTGCAGGAGGCGGCAGAAAGGGGCCCCTCAGGAGGAGGAGGGCGAGTGATGTCACAGGTGTCGTGATGTCATCGTGACCCCTTTTGAACACCTGGCTACTCAGCACACTCCTCTGTGCCACCGGTTCCACTTGCCAAGGAACCAAGGTCGAACTGACTCCATCATTCCATTTACAAAGCTGAACCCTTTATGGAAGGCAGCCTTTGCCTGGACCTCCCATCCCTTCCAGTCAAGCATCCAACCCAATTTGGGGAGAGACGCTTCAGGATTGGCCCTCTCACTAAACGAAGATCTGCCTCCCTGCTGATGGAGGAACGTACTTGTATGGGTTTGGTTTATGGATGGCTTGACCATGGCTGCTGTTAAATGGAAGTGCCTCACCATCATTTTCTCTGGGGATGACGATTTGTTGGTTTGGTTTCCTAGTCTAGTCTAAACTCTGCTGATCTCCCATCCAGGTTCCAACTAAAGTGGCTCCTCCTTAGCTTCTGAGACTGGACATGGTTGGTCAGGTGCTGCCACCTGCTGTGGGGCCACGGATATTACTTAAGAGCAAAGCAGGGACCCTCTGGAAGGGTTAAGGCTACCCCAGCTCTGCAGATTTCACAGATCCCTTTGGGTTCCTATTTTGTAGATGACAATTGTGGAGAATATGTGCAGCTCTACTGGGATCCTGCATTTGTTGAGCTTACCAATGTTTCATTGCCAGACTAAAACTCTATGGAGATTCTCAGTCCTCCAGGTCCTGGTTGTCTCAAAGGTGTTATTTCAAGAGGCAACTGGACTTTCTGGTTTTTCTTTGAAGGCGTTTCTCTTCTCCTCCAAGAAGCTTCTTCAGCTCTGACTGGATGGTGGAAGATGGAAGGATTTACATTCCTTGCAGAACTTTTAGAGATTCATTGATCTCCAAGTGGCCTCAATGACTCTAAAAGGATGCAAATGACCAGCTGTCTGCAAGGAGTATAAATCCTTCCATTCCCCACCATCCGGTCAGAGCTGAAGAAGCTTCTTGGATGAGAAGTGAAACGTCTTCAAAACAAAAAAACAAGAAAGTCCAGCTGCCTCCTGAAAAAGGACTTTTGGGTCATTGCCAAAGTAGCTAAAGTTGCCAGGGCTCTGAGCCAAGGGAGAGGAGGGGTTGATGGCTTTAGATGTGGCAGTCGGCCCAGCCAGAAAAATCACACAAATCACAACAACCCTGATCGAGGCAGAAAGGACAAGTTGCCACCTGCCTTTGCAAAAACACCAAATTTAGTGAGCAACAGGATTCCGACAACCTTGCAGGTAGGAAACTTGAAAAGGAAGAATCTAAAATTTGATCAATGAAAATCTGCAGCTTTATGACAAGCAAACGAAATAACCGGTCTTGTTAAGGGAACTTGTCTTATTTTCCTTGGCCTCTGCTATCTTTTCCTACTACCCCTCTTGTTTGAAGAGTTTATTTTCTGAGGAAACCATGACAGAGAATTCATCTTAAGGCCAGATGAAAGAAAGGGAATGAAAAAGGAGCCTCCGTGCCACCGTTTTCCACTTAACTGTCCTGGAATTAGGCAGCAAAAGCAACAAAATGACTAACCTCGATCATAGATGAAACACCCGATAAATATACAAGAAATAAAAAAGTTGAGTCAGGCAGACTTGAGAAACTTTTTTGTTTATACATAGAGAATCTGAACAAAAGTTTTTTGTTTTTTTTTTTAAAAAAGGATCACAAATGTTCTGGGGGGGGGGAGGGGGGATTTCAACCGAAATCATCTTCAATGGATGCCTCACAATTGGCTCCTTTTCATCCTTAGGAAAAAATGGGGAAGGGAAAAGAAGGGAGACGGTTCTCCCTGGCTGGATGTAGACATAACTCTGTCCGTGCTGCCATGGGGGCACCATCAGGGACGGGAGTTTGCAAAGCGGGGATGAGAACAGATGCAGCAGGGCTGCTGTGTGAACGATCTGACTGGAACACCCCCAAAGGAAGGAAGGCCTCCAAGTCACGACAAGCCAGGCAAATGGTTACAGCTGCGACTGCTAGAGACAGCGAAAAAGGAAAAGGGCCTTTAGCTTCCATCTAACCATGGTTAAGGTGCGAGGATTAGCAGAAGCGGGTGGGAAGGCACCTCCTTTGCTTTCCATCGTAACTCCTTAACCATCAACGGAGAGCCACATCTTGCAGGTTTTACTTTTGAACACTTGATATCATTTTTTCCATGCTGGTCACCCAGATTTGTTTTCAACACCTTAAATAACTATGGAAGCTGCCTGGAGAACGTTATTTACTATTGGAGAATGAGGAAGATGAGCTAGACTTTAGCAGGGAGGCAATTCTGCACCTGAGGCAGAAAACTGAAAGGCTCAAGCGTGGAGGGGAGGAGACCTGACTTGGTAGAAGAAAATATGGGGGAAAAAATCTGGTGTACTTGTGGACCAAAATTAAACAGGCTAAAATGTAGCAAAACCAGCTATTTTGGGATGCCTTATTAGGAACACAAAGTGGTCATTTCCCTCTACTCTGTCTTGTCTGACTCCACTTGGAAGGCTGGGTCCATTTCTGGTCACCAGAGTTCATAAGGGACGGAGACAAAGCCGCAGCAACTTCAGAAGAGGCTGCCCAGAGGGCGAGGGGTCTGGGAATCAAGCTCTCTGAAGAGGAGCATGAGGGCTGAAGGACAGTCACACAGGAGAGGAAGTTGGCTTGTCTCTGATTTCCTTAGAGGGCAGGACCAGAATCAATCGCTTAAAATTACAAGAAAGGAAGTTCAGGTTGGATGTCAAGAACTTCCCACCTATACAAGCTATCCTATGAAATTGCCAGAGGTTTTTAAGAGTGTTCAGTCATCTGTCAGTGACGCTCACGTAGAATCCTACAGAAGTTTGGAGGAGATGCCTCCTAAAATCCACTCCAACTCCATCATTCTATCAGGCGCCTTTCACAGAGCTGATGATGATAATAATGGTTCCCTTATTTCTTCCCTTCTATTAGAACTGTAGATTCATAATTCTGGCCTTCACCTAGTGAATTAAAAACAAAAATGCTAAAGCCTCCTTCAAGTGAAGCTCATGTTGATGACTTCATGGACATCCCATGTCGTTCTTGGCAGAAACCCAGAAGTGGTTCCTCACTGGGACGTTGCTCACTGCTTTGAAATCCCAGCCTACTCTTCTTCCCTGGAATAACCCAGAGGTCTCCCATCTAAGTCTTACCCAGGTCAGACCCCACTTAGCTTCCAGAACTACACATGGCATCTGATTGGCCCTGGGGATTTCTACAGTGATTAAGTGCAGAAAGAGAAGAGGCGGGTTCTTCCTTGGGTTGGGTTGCAAGCTAGAACTGAGGCAGTTGGCACTGGGCAGGGAAATCTATGCAGGCTGAGTTTTCTCTTGCCTTACTGATGGGACGGAAGGCCTTGAACAATTGGGAAGGATCCCCAGAAATGTGAAAATCCAAAACTCTGAGAGGCCATTTCAGTCTTTATTCCTAAAAACTATCAGCTGGGAGCTTGTCTTTTGGGCATTGAGTGGAGAGCTGCCACCAAGGTGGTATAAGAAACAGTAACCCGAGAAATGACAGAACTACAGCAATCCATAGGAAGATAAAGCAGGGAAGGATTTAACTTTAATTTCTAATTTCAATATATCCAGCTCGGGAGGCAAAACAAAAATCTGGTAATGAAGAAATCCTTACTATTATTTTGCAGTAGCTCCCTGACCATTCATGATCACAATCCCAAAAATATTGGCCCTAATCCAAAATACCTGATTGCATATAAAATACTGATATAAGAAGGCAGTAACTGAGATAATGGTGGCTTGGCATATTTCTAGCATGTACATGTACAGCATACGCATATGCCCACACATACATGTGTTAGTTTCACCATTAAATTCACCGGCCCAAAAGCATGTTACCACTTGCCAAAGGGCCATGTTTCTGTATCATGAGTAGCAAGTTAAGAAGCCAAAGCTGACCCCAGGGGTGGGAACCTACCTTGCCGTTTTTTTTTCCCTGTAAAATCCACCATGATATGTTCAACACATTAATCCGTTGCTCAACATCCCTCGGCTAACATGCAGACTGCTTAGAGAGAGAGAAAGATGGAGAGACTGCTGGGCTTCTTTCACACAGAAAGTATTTGCAGTACGAAGCATAAGGACTATTAATTACCCCGTTTTATTAGCCAACGTTGCCTAGATTCTCGCATCCCCCAGGAACTCCATATTTATGGAACTTTGACACGGCTTCCCTGGACGCCCAGCCTAATCTTCAAAGAACAAAATCAAATTAACAGGATGTGATGCGCTAATCAAATCAACACATGCTTAGAATTAGCCCCCCAGGTGCCATCCGTGCCAAAGCCTCTCTTGCGCTCTATCTCAACCAGGTGTGCTTCCAGGCAGGTGGCATTACAAACCCCAGCTAGGCCATCCTGATTGACAATGATGGATACTGCTCTCCTCCAGGAAGGTTCCAGTGAAGCAGAAAGTCGCGTTATCTTCAACTAACCTGTGTACAGTTAAAGCTTTTGTTTGGGGACTTGATCAAAGGATCAGGTAGGACCTGGGATCTCATTTGTGCTGTGACAGATTCAAGAAGTTGGGCAGATTCAGAGTCAGCCTGGAAAGTCAGCAGGTATAAGTAGACTTATAACCCTGTCACCATTATTAACCTCACTGCATGGGGGGTACCCAACTGGTAGCCATCCAGTTTTAATCTACCTCACAGGGATGTTGTTGATAGTGCAATATTAAGGAACGGGCCATGCCCAGTTTATTTCATTTAAAACTTTTTATACGCAGCTTCTTTTAAAGAACTTTGAAGTGGTTTAAAATAAAACCACAACTGTGTGGACTTTTTGAAAGATTGAAAATGGAAAATAAGTAAACCAGGTGATGTAAACTCGTATTTGGGGGAGCAAATCCAAGTGGGTGTAACACAACCGGTTAAACTGGAATTTGGTTAGCAGCAGACTGCACATCTTCCAGCTAGATGTAAAAGTTGTAAATATTAAAATATAATGGCAGAAGCAGGAATCCATCATTAAAATAATAAAAACAAGCGCTATTGCGTTGGGCATCAAAACCGAGGTTAAATGGTTAAGAAAAGCAATCCTGTGCATAATCAGAAGGCGGTCCATTTTAAAGGGGGCTTAATCCCAGATCCAGGTGGGTCTCCTGCATCCACTCACCTGAGAATGCCGCCCATTCACCTGCACTAACAACTTGGACAGAATCGCACTGCAGCAGCAGAGTTAAAAATAGGAGGCGGCTTCCGATCAGCCGCGGTTCTTGTTAACAGATTGTTTTTAAATCAGCAACTTTAATCCCCTGTCTGTGTAATTGCATTTCAATAGGAACATTAAAGTTAATTAGATCATAAGCAATTAAGTATCTATTTAAAGGAACTTAGAAGTCTGAACCTGGAATTAGGCAGCCAAAGGTAACTTGCTTAATTCATTTCTATTCTATATTTAGCCGCCTCTTCCTGGCGTTGACAGAAGGTCGTTTTACGCAGAGACGTTCGCGTGTAACGCGGCGACACACTCGCTCACACCCGGTTCTCAATTCGGGCGCGACCCACGCGCGTTTTGCTTCTCCACACGCAGCCTCTCGGCCTTCTCACCAGCAGCCACGCGCACTTGCACCCCACCGGCACTGGAGCGGCCCCCTCCCCCCCCTAAGAAACGCACGCCCACGTGCACAGCCGCCCGGCGGGGAAAGCAGCTCCCGAAGCCGGCGCCCGGCCTTGGCCACCTCCCACCCGGAGCAGGAGGCCAAATCAAAGCAGCGCCCTTAACAAAAAAGTCTCCAGTCCGTAGGGCGACTTCCAGGTGCTATTAGAGACAAGGGGGAAGGGGGGGGGGGTCCAGCATCCAGCCTTTTCAACCCAGCGAGGAAGGCGGGGCACAAGTGGGTGTGCCCCGAGCGGGGAACTTGTGCAACGCAGCCGCGTCAAGTTGACTGCAGGCTGCAGCCCCCTCCCCTCCCTTCCCTCCCCGCGCCTTCCACTTGGGCGCAATTCACGGCCTCCCCTCCCGCGCCGCTCCGTCAGACAAAGTTGGAGAGCGCGCAGTCCCCGCGCCCGCCTGCCCTTTGCCCGGGATTTGGGGGTCCAGCGCTTCTCTTTGGCATCTCTCTGATAGGCAGCCTTCCCCACCAACTCTTCCCACGTCACGCAACAATCGCTCGGGACACCCACGGAGAATGCGAGGTGGCTGGGGGGGGGAGCGGCGGGGGCCGCAAGGACAAAAGCGCAGGGCCGCCCCCCTCCCTCCCTCCCTCCCGGGGGCTTCCCTGGCAGAGAGGCTGGCGTTGCGTTTCCCGTTTCTGATTTTGCAGCCCCGGCCTCTCCCGGTGGTCTCCCATCCCGGCACCCATCAACTCCCGCCCCGCTGGGCTCCCGGGAGCGACCGAGCTCGGCCCGGCGCGGGAAGCAGCGCGGAGTTGCCGGGATGCCAGGGCGAAAAGTCCTTTGTCTGCCCAGGGAGCCCGCCAGCCCCCGGAGCGCCTCGGAAGGGGAGCGGGAGGGCTTACCTTTGTAGGATAATTTCAGCCGCGGCCCGTTCTTCTTGGCCGCCTGGCTGCGCTCCCGGCCGGCCAGCATGACTAGTCCCACGAGCAGCGAGGCCACCTGGGCGGCCCGGCCCATGGTGAGGCGGAGGCTGCTGGCCGTCGCCCCGCCGCCGCAAGCCCGCAACTTCTGCTAAGCGCCCCCAAAGGCGGCCAGGGAACAGGTGAGCCGGAGGACGGAGGCGCGCTCAGGGCCGGACCATCCTCGCCGCCGCCGCCCGTAGTCCCGGGATCCACTCAGCGCCCTGCCGGGGGGCTCCTGCCCGGGGGGCTCGTGGCCGGCGGCGGGGGGCGAGCGGAGCGGGGGGCGCCGTGGCGGAAGGCAAGGAGCGCCGCTCGCTCCGGGGCGCCTCTCCGTCGGGGCTCGGGGGGCGCAAAGCAATCGCCGCCGCCGCCGCCGCCGCCTCCTCCTCTTCTTCTTCCTCCTCCTCTCCGGCTCGGCTTGCGGCGCAGCGCGGAGCGTCGGGCCGGCAGAGCTGCAGCCCCGCGGAGAGAAAGGCGAGGGGAAGGCGCGGAGTTTCCCCCGCCTCGCTTTGGCTCTGGCCCCTTCCCCGCAGCCCCGCTCTCGGCTCGCTAGGGCGGCGGGCGGAGCGCAGCCCCTCGGCTCCTTCCCCGGCTGTCACCGAGCAGATGCCGAGCGCAGCTGGCAGCGCAGAGCAGGGACCGCGCGGGGAGGCAGGCGGGCACCTCTGCGGTGGGTGGACCGGCGGGGACCCGGCCTTGCTCTGCCCTCCTTTCCCCCTCCTCCCTAGTCTCTCCCTCTCTAAAACGGCGGGGGCATTCGCTCTTTTAAGACACGGAATCGCCCTTCCACGCCATCTCTATCTATCTATCTATCTATCTATCTATCTATCTATCTATCTATCTATCTATCTATCTATCTATCTATCTATCTATCTATCTATCTATATCTATCTACCATCATCTCCATCGCACAAGACTTTTAAAGGAGGCTGCAAACTCCAGCAGGGAGAATGGGAGGGCTA
This sequence comes from Pituophis catenifer annectens, assembly GCF_029215685.1. Taxonomy (NCBI): domain Eukaryota; kingdom Metazoa; phylum Chordata; class Lepidosauria; order Squamata; family Colubridae; genus Pituophis; species Pituophis catenifer. The sequence continues at coordinate 469,059 of NW_027256887.1, forward strand.
GCTGAGCAGAGCCCCCGCTCCTTTCCTGGCAAAAAGTCCCATCAAGGCAGAGAGACGAATCCAGTCGGTCTAATAAGTTGGACAGGAAAGCCTCCAAGTTCCTTCCCTGCCCTGTTAAAGCCCTCCCCTCCCCCCCCCATCCTTGGCTCCAAGGGGGAAAGGCAGAGCCAATAAACGTTTCAATGCAGAGCACACTTGCACACCCGGAGGTGTGGGAAGAGGTGCTGGTGATTTTGCAGGGGTTGCTGAGAGTGTGAACTGTGGGTTACTAGCATAACAAGGCTCTTTTGCAACCTGTTGCGTTGTGACAAGCCTCATCGCTCCAATGAGAAATGCTGGGGGGTTGGGGGGGCTTGGATCTTTGTTTTTCTTTATTATTTTTTTATTTTATAAGACAAGAGTTGTGTTAATGCACCACAGCAAACCACCAAACTTTTTAAACACAAGGCAAAAGCTTTTAATGACACTCAATAGGCTGTTTAGGGACTCATGGTTGTGCGTTGCCCTCCACCCGCTAGGTGGCAGCACTGGGCAGGCCTCACCTGGGCCCAGAAACTAAGGCGAGTTAGGCATGCTGGGGGGGGGGGGGGACCAAGAAATCTCACAGCTGAAGTCGAGATAAGAAGAAGAAGAAGAAGAAGAAGAAGAAGAAGAAGAAGAAGAAGAAGAAGAAGAAGAAGAAGAAGAAGAAGAAGAAGAGACTAGCTGGATGTTTCTTGATCTCGGCAACATTAATCAGCTCAGCTGGGGCATTCTGAGGGTTGAAGTCCACACAGCTTAAAGCTGCCCAAATTGAGAAACTCTGCTTGAGGGATTCCCAGGAAAAAAGCATCAGGTCTAATGCAGAATTTTCTATTTTTGGATCCCCAGTTTTTTTTAAATGATACACTTGGTACCATCAAGTATGCAAGAATCCTATTTTCTTCTAAACAGGTTTATTGTTCCAAAACCTACATATGTTTTAGTCTAGTTACGTAGCTATTCCATTGGTCACAAGGTTACTCACATAAGCAGGCAACTTCTCCTGATTTAAAGCATCTTTTTTCAACTTCCCTCCTCAAGGTTGCAAAGCTGTACAAACAATTTGATTTTTCTTAAAGAAAAGCCTACACAACAACGAGAATTTTGCAACCAGGCTATAAACAAGTTTAGCAATCCACAAAATGTTAGACCCTGATCTAGGTTTAGAAAGAGGCAAATATTTATGGGGTCTCGGGAAGAAATGAGATAGCCATCCAGCTCACAAAAAAGGTTGGGGTGCCCGTTGTTGAAAGATTTGCAAAATAAAGCATATGTATCTCTTGCAACCATCCATCACACAATGCAACTGATGCTCTGAAGGTTCAGAACCTGGAAACCTTCAACTATCGTTCACCTGGTGCCTTCCAGATGTTTGGCTTCAACATTAGCATGCCAATCTGGTTAAATGGCTACAATTTCTGAACAGCAGGCCCCGTGGCTATTTAGACCGGCTAAGGATTATGGGGGATACCAGTCCAAATCGGGCTGTTTTGCAGCTTCCTAAGGGGCATACGTCTTGTGCTTTTCCCATGATCCGTATTTTATCTTCTGTGGATGTCAGGAAAAATGCCCAGATGTGTTCAGAGACGACTGGGTGGATTTCCACTAGTCCTTAAAAACATCCCTTGTTTTTAAATGGGAACCAAGACAGGCCTGTGTCTTCCCTGACAGAGGCGACTTACTTTTATCAACCCTCTTAAAACCCAGATCTTTTTTTTGTGGAACTTCCTGCGCAGATCCCTGCCAATTTTTGTCTATGGCAGATTGGCAGAAGCCTCCAGGGGGCGCCATTTCCCATCCCCGACAGTGGATAGATTTTAAAAAAGTCAAGGTGGGAGCCACAAGTAAGTAGATTAAGCCAAGCACTGGGAGGAGGAGGAGAAGACGAGGGAATTGCAAGCCAAGGTTGGTTTGGCACCAGGTTTTGCTTGTTTTTAGTGTTTTAATTGGTTTAGTTTTACAGTTTTAATATGATTTTATAGGTCTTTTAATGTTTTGATTGGGAGGCCCGCAGAGTTGGTTGAAAGATTGGTGGCTACATAAATGTTTTGAATGAATGAATGAAGAAAGAAAGAAAGAAAAAGAAAGAAAGAAAGAAAGAAAGAAAAGGAAGGAAGGAAGGATTTGCAGATATTTCAAATTCTGCAAAATATTAGGATTCTGCTGTTCTCTCTCAAAAGATACTGAGAGATGTTTAATGCTTTACATTTAAAAGATGGTTGATTCTTAAGTAAAAGAACACGGGCATCCAGGTGTTAAAATTAAATCCCATTGGCAAACTGTTTCTACAATCTATAGTGCTGGAAAATATTTTGAACATGGAAGACAATTAAACTAGGGCAAGTTTGGGCACACAAAAAAAATGAAGTCAGCTCCTGGTGACTTTATGGACATACTCAGAGGAGGAGGAGGAGGAGGAGGAGGAGAAGAAGCAGCAGAAGAAGAAGAAGCAGAAGAAGAAGCAGAAGAAGAAGAAGAAGAAGAAGCAGAAGCAGAAGAAGAAGAAGAAGAAGAAGAAGAAGAAGAAGAAGAAGAAGAAGAAGAAGAAGAAGAAGAAGAAGAAGAAGAAAGTTTCCTTGTCTGGATGCCAAAGACAACTTGGAGTAGCTTTTTATATTTTCCAGCAAGGACTTAATGATTGATTTAGGAAGCAACAGCAAAGCATTTTTCCCCTGACACTTAAACGTTTTAACCAGGCACCACCCAAGCATGGCCAAGTGGTTGAAGGCCTCTCCCTACAGACTTCCTTTTCATAAAGGAGAATATCTGTAACTCAGCACTTTCTGAGCTTGGTTCTTTTCTAGCACTGATGATGTTACCTAGTTTGGGTCATGAAACGTCTGCAAGTAAACAACCAAGGGCTCAGAGAGCACCAAGGACCCCACATTCCTCCTCCTTCCTGAGCTGAATTCACAATTGCTGTCAAACTTCTTATCCGTTCCGTTCTCAGCCGTTCCGTTGATTGGTGTCACTCTTGAGCAAAGAAGATCCATGGTGGGTCCAGACATGTTAGTTTTGGGCAGTCCCATCCATGTTATCTTTCTGGGCTTCCGTGCTCATTCTGGAGCCAGGGTTTAGCCCTGGTAAATGACCAGAGACGCTGCCCCTTTCTTCCCCATGGACTTGGGCAGGCCTTTGCTTGAGGGAGACACCCTCTGACCCACGGAGACGATTTGCAGAGGGGGCCCAGCAGATTACACTTTTGTGTTGGGATGCAATGCAGACCATGCACCAAAAGAGCCCCCACACTGGGCCTGAGCCCAAATCCTTTTCTTCATGCTGCCAATGGCTGAAATAAAGATAAGATTTATATTGATTGTTTCCCTATGACTATCATTAAGTGTTGTACCTTAGGACTCTTGATGAATGTATCTTTTCCTTTATGTACACTGAGAGCGTATGCACCAAGACAAATTCCTTGTGTGTCCAATTACACTTGGCCCATAAAGAATTCTATTCTACTCTATTCTATTCAAATGAAACATAGAAACTCCCTGAGTGAAGGTATCTCCCTTCTCCCCACATATTCAAAGGTCATAACACCCTGCAGACAACCTTCTTGCAATAAGTTGACCTTCTATGGGATGCAGCATAGAAAAGGAGGGGTCATGGTGGAGAGGAAGACTTCTTGACTGTGTCATCTGAACACTATTTTTATCCAGTTTCAGCAACCAGACAAGTAGCTGGATGTAGTTTCAGCTCATCATCCTGATGGTTCAAAACAACTTATGCCAGGCAATTGTTTAATTGTTTTTCCCCCCCAAGCCAGTGGATTTGAGATCATGTTGTTATTGTTAGTTGCAAAGTTGTGTCTGACCCAACGTGACCCCATGGTCAGTGTTCCTCCAGGCCATCCTGTCCTCTACCATCCTCTGGAGTCCATTGAAGCTCATGCCTACTGCTTCAGTGTCTCCATCCAGCCACCTCCTTCTCTGTCGTCCCCTTCTTCTTTTGCTCTCAATCTTTCCCAGCATTAGGCTCTTCTCCAGTGAGTCCTTTGACTTGAGATCATAATTGTTTTTAAAGGAAGATTTTGGAATTCTTTTAAAACTGAAGGCCTTGGTCAAAGTCTGTTTTCTGATGGCAACCGTATCTTAAAACGAGAGTCCTTGAGGAAACTTTGGTGATCTAACAAAATGGAATAAACCCAGTATTTTAATGACTGAGCCTCATCCAAAGAGAAGGAAAGCAGCAGTATATTTAGCTTTAAAGAATTTAGACCACATGGGGGCAGAAAGTTTCCTCTCTTCCGCCCCACATCAGTAAAGTGCTTAAGCAGCTGCTTGGCATTCAAAATGAGATAAGGCCCCTTTGGTTGCAAAGTGTTTCCTAAGGTGACGTTTAGTGAAGGGTAGAGAGAGGAAGGGAAGCCTGGCTGGACTCGGAAAACTACCCTGGCCACTGATACTCTGTGGAAGACAAGAGGGAACCACCAACGTGGAATGAAGGCCCAGCGAGCGGAACAGGGACTGCCTTTGCCTACGTTTAGGTGAGACGCACATTGCAAGTTGAAGTTCATTGAAATGAAAGTCTGCTCCAGCTATGCTGCCAGCACTGAAATAATTAGGTTTGCCTCTGAAAATAAAGAGCTGGGTAGAAGTTACTCCAGGAGTTCTGGAAGGATCACATCTCATCTTCACCAGGAAGCCCGGGACTTTTGTCTTTCAAATATGGTCACATCGATGCCTGTGGATTATTTAACGAAATGGACGGTCCAACCCCTCTCTCCCCTTCCTGGGAACATGCAACCATATGGATTTTCATGAGGGCAGTGGGATGAAAGGTTAATCCCTTTCCTTCTCAGCTGTGGATCCCCCCTTCCGTCCCCCCCCACCCAGAATGTCTCCATTAGCATCAAGATCAGCTTGACAGCAGGATTTGGGGGCAGGGCCTTTTTGAAGAAAGGGTTAAATCTGCTGTGTTAAATTGCAGCCCCAGTGAGAATCTCCCCTTCTTACACTCCTGCTTTTACTAGATACTAGAAAACGGAAGACCTGGTTGCTGGTGATGTCTAAATGGCCTCTGAGTATCCCTCTTTCCTAAGTCCTGCCTCAGCTTTTAGCTTAATTCAGGTCACCAGAAATTTAGTTCCCAGTTTCCCAAATATTTCTTTATTTTAAATACTTGGGAAGATGAAGACTCACCAATGGGTGTGCAATCCATCACTGTGTGACGAATGGTTAAGAAGTTGGCCTGGAAACCAGGAGCTGTGAGTTCTAGTCCCGCTTTAGGCATGAAAGCCGGCTGGGTGACTTTGGACAGTCCCTCTCTCCCATCCCAACAGACCTCACAGGGTGGTTGTTGTGGGGAAAAAGAGGAGGAGGAGGGAGTATTAGATATGTTTGGTGCCTTGTGTTACATATACAGTAATAAAAGCAGGATAAAAAACTAATAGCTAAACTAAATAATAGTTAAACACTCAACATTGTTTCTGAATAAATCCATTTTCTGGAATGACAGGAATATTTGGAACCACAGACTGGATTTGCACAACATATGGAGACACACACAGAGAAAGACCTGCACAAAATCTAACTAAGCTTAGCCAGTTAAGCAAACTAATCGGCTACATTTTTCATTAATCACGGTTAAGCCCTTCGACCGAGAGGGTTGCGAGGAAGAACCTTGGAGAGGGCCAAGGAGGGTCTGGAGCAAAGTCGCCCCCATGGCTTCCCTCCTCCAGGCTCAGCCCAACAGCTGCGCTTAACTGGGTGCCTCTCTTCCCCTCACCATCCAACCTCCTCCAGCTGCTTTCAGGCTGCTGGTTCATGATTAGCATCTTGAAAAATTCCACAGAAAAATTATATAACAGCTTGTCGTTACCACAAGTGCTTTCTGTAGCTAATCTCCTTCCTAGGCTGATGGCGAGGGAGAAAATCTGTTTCATGAGGCTTTCCCTGGTCTGGAATATTTGAAAGACTGATTCCAACACTTTAATTGTGTGTGGGGGGGGGGCAGGAGGGGGGGCACAAGAGTGTGCAAACCAAAAGAGACCATGCAATGAGTTAAAGGGAGGTAACTGGTGCAAATCAATCGGAGGTCCCCAAACTGATTGGTACCTAATTAAGGTGAGGGGAACCTAATAGAAACAGGTGTGGAGAGTAATGGGGGATTGTTCAGAAAAATTGTTCAGAGCAAACTTTGAATAATGTGAGGTTTTCCTGAGCCAGTTTAAATAAAAAATGTGTAGGTTGGCAGTATGAGCTGTGCCATTAAAAAACCCCTATAGACTGAAATGATATTCCTATACATATTTCCATCTTTGCCTATCTCTTTATCAGAAGCTTTTTTTTAAAGAAAAAAAAATCCTCTGTGCTGAACAGTTTCTGCAACAAAACTGGAAAAAAAGACCTTCTGCTCCTTTGTCTCCAAACAGCCTGTGAAATGGAGGTTTTCAAGTTAAACCGAGACAAAAGGATAAAAGTCTCTTTTCAGAGAAGTTATATAACAGCAAGGAAAACAGATGGAGGGGCTGCGTTAGTCATAAAACGACAACAACTCAAAGGACGTATAAACTTTGTATCAGACCAGTCACTGTTGTGTAGTGTTTTGCAATTAGACTTGAAAACAATAAGGCTACAACGTGGTACTAACATCTTCATCAGGAAGGCAACAGACAGTTTATTCTCAGGGCTTTGATGTCAGTGAGGATCACAGCTGAATAGGTTTAACCTTTAAAAGATCGAAACCCCCCCCCCCCCCACTCCCCAAAAATCTGAGGAGGCATTTAAAGAACAGCTTATTATTTTCACCTTTAGTGTGGACTGTTGGGGTTGGTTGAGGTTTTGGATTCCAAGGCATGTAGATGCTCCAGGTTGAATGATCTGCCCATCCACAAAACTGTGAAGCATCTATTTTTTCCCCCACCAGAAGCCAAAAATGGGGATCTGCAGTCCAATTTTGAGAAAAAGACACATTTGGTTTAAGGGGACCAGGGATGTCCACAAAGAGACGGTCAAACATTTCTAGATGGGTGGCCACAATCATGCGGCTAAAGCTCTGTCTTTTTAAAATATATATTACAATACGGCTGCAAAAGAGCAGCGCTTGGTTCACATGGTTGGCCACCATCTGGATATTTTTGACTTCTCCAACAGCCTCTAGTTGGCTCTCTGTTTGTGTGAGTCCCCCTTTTTCTCGGGGTACCAAGTGCTACCAAGAGTTTATGACAGCATCTGGAATATTGAGAGTGTTCATTACGGGAAAGAGCCCGAAGAACTCAAAGTGATCCAGAAAAGGGCAACTTAGGTGGCAAATCATTTGGGAACTGAATTCTAGAAGAAACAGTGAGATAAGCATGGTGAGAAGTGGAGATGATTTAAGATGGAGGACAAGAGTTACTTTCAAAATTCAGAAGGACTACCGTGGAGAAGAAACACCCGTGGTCCCTGGCTGAGAATAGCGTGGGCAGTATTATCAAGAAAATGGAGTTTTGGGAAACATTGGGAAACAATTTTTAGGAATAAAAGCTGTCCGGGAAAGAGATGATTCAGAATATCTGTAGAATTGTCCAGACATGGGTGAATTATAGCTCCTAGATAACATTCTCTTAACCTTGATAGAGTCCTTGCTGTTGAGTTGAGAAAACATAGGAAGGAATCTCACAGAGTCTTCAAGCATCTAAAATTATTGCATTGTTTCTTTTCCTGTTTTCTCTTGCCCAGATGGACATCACAATATGTGGGTACAAAAAGAGTGCTTTGGAGGTTCAGTTTGTGCGCAACACATCCACAATTACATAAGGATGCTCTATGGGGGTAGATGTTTTACCTGAACAAATATTATTTTTTCCTGGAGACTGACTCCATAGCAACTGGTCTCCTGGCAGTCATCCTGATCTCTCACCTATTTCTGGGGTGTCTTCTGGTCTCCTAACTTTCTCCCCTAGAATATGTTGGTGGTCTCCCATCCAAGTCCTGGTCAATTCTGAGGCAAATTTTAAATATATTTTCCTATTAAATCATCTTTTAAAGTGTTTATCTTTTACAGCCACACCCTTTAACTGGGATCCTCCAGGTGGAAGGTAACTTCCAGTCATTTGATTAGCATTCTTTCCCTATGTTAAAGTTTGATTGTTTTTGACCGAGAACTCTGAAGGGTCATTTTCAAGAAAAATCACAAAGGATTTTCAGTCATAAACCAAGATCTTAATCTGCCTATGTCGGCCATCAACATATGTTACTTTAAACTCCTTTCATAGGTAACACTAGGAGATACCATCTAATCATATTATATTACACAAGCCTGGGACCAGAAAGAGCATTAGAGCTACTTGTTCTGCTTGCCACACAAAGTTATTTATATTTATTTATTTTATTTATAATTAGACTTCTATACCGCTCTTCTCCCGAAGGACTCAGGGCGGTGTACAGCCATATTAAAACACATAGAATTACAAAGTTTAAAACCAATTAAAATCAAATATATAAAATGGCTCAAAAATTTAAAACATTTAAAACATACACACACCCCTTAAAAATTCATATTAGGCCAGTCCGGCTTGCTGGAACAAGTGGGAAACTGCCATAATAAGGCTTATTGGTCCCAAATTACAGGGAATGTGAAAACAATCGGAGTGAGAGGAAGGAGCCCCCCCCCCTTAGGGCTTTCCTGCCTTAGGGACTAACAGTAAAAAAAGCAAAGCCATCCAGCACGGGTTCAACCAAATCATTAGTGGCTATGTAGTTATGGTGTAACACAGAATGTTTTCCGTGCAGCCCTTCAATTTATCCCAACAAGATCCATTTTCCCCAACATGGAGCTTTCGAGACGTGTTGAATCCCCAAACCGTCTAGGGAAAAGGCTGAAAGAGGAGCTGAGACTGAACCTTTTCTTGCATTCTGCCCAAATCACAAACTATAATTGTGGGCAAGTAGCCCCGATGAAGAAGGCCTAAAGAAATGGGACAGCGACTCCATTTTGCAAATCCAGTCTGAGATACAGACAAGAAAAAAATTGGATCTTATTTTGAGGAGATTTCTCAAGGGCCATCCCAATGGACTTGACTTATTTTAAATTCATGCATCCAGCTAGCCGTGTTTGCATTATGCATGAGTTACAAACGGACTGGTTAATCACATCACCTAAAGAGGTAGGTGCCGTGAGACACAATTCGAAGAGTTGCCAAGGATGGAGGCCAGAATAAATGATTCATTGTGGACTTGAAGAAGGTGATATCAACAGTGAAGTGAGGAAGATGTTTCTCCATCAAACTGAAAACAGATTGGCTGTTAGTAACCAAAGACCATTTCAAATATTACATATCATTCTGACCACACACACACACACACACACACACACACACACACACACACACACAGAGAGAGAGAGAGAGAGAGAGAGAGCAGAATTCTTCTTAGTGAAACAATACAGAATCTGAGAAGAGAATAAAGCATGAGGAAAAATGGCAAGATTTCCCCACCTCCCCTGGAGGTATAACGTAGAAGTATAACGTAAGGTGTGAATGACCTTGGGGAAGGAGGGCATGAGATCCTAAAAGAGAGGAAGGAGCCCCCAAAGGATCAATGGACAGAAGAAGGAGCGTAGGAAGGATCCACCCTAAGGTGTCAGGTGGTTAATGTGATGGTTGTGAGTTTGTACGACTTGCAAAATTCTGCTAATGTAGCCTTACAATGAAGTAAATTTAGTGCATCTGCTCGTATTGCCTGCCTGGTTTAACTGGGAGGGCTGACAGGGTTGGAAGGGGAAACCCTTTCAAATTTCTGCTATTACAGCCACTGTCAGTAAAGGAGACATTTCATGTGGTCTGTTTTCTGATTGGCCAATCTTGAAGGATTGACAGGATGAAAGATGATGTGGTGGTGATGGTTTGGAGCTTCCATACACATTTCTTTCCAACGCCTCATTCTCACCGGGGGTGGGGGTGGGGGTGGGGGTGGGGGCTCATCCCCTCATTCATCTGGATGCCCTGGAGATGTTCTGGAAGGGACTTTCCGGAGTCAATTTTAGGTGAAATTGGCAGTCATCTAAAATATATACTTGAAATCGCTGTCATTCAAATAAATAACGCAGGCCAAATTGTTTGAAATGGGAGAGTAACATATTGAAAATAAATGTTGCAGTGATGTACAATTACCACTCAAGTCATACCAGGTCCCTCTTTTTCTCTCAACTTATGCAGCTGACAATAGTTATGCATAGTTAGTACTAAAATAAAAGGTCTTGAACTAATTTGCTTCCATAAGAAAAAAATAACTTTTAGAGTCAGGGTTCAAGCTCATGTGTTTTTTGAGTTAATTTTTTTTAAAAATTGGCCATGATCTGCTTCCCCTGAGTTTTATGCACGTCTAATTGCTGATTATACTTATTTGCTCCTGCTAGTTGTTATCTGGACAGGCTCTCTAAATATAAAAATTGAGTACCAATTTCCTTACAAATTCCATTTTTTCCAGATTGTTGTTTTTCTAAAATAAAAATACATCTGCAGAGATACTATTCAGACTATGGCAAAGTTTACATTGAACCCCCTCAATGATGATTGCCAAAAACTGCAACAGCATTTTTATTACAATAAAAAAGTCAGAAATTATTAGTCATATTATTAGCAGAGCAGATTGAATTAAGTGAGATTTGCATCTGAATGTGATGTTCAACAGTGAGAGTCCTTTTTATTATTAGAATATACATATATATATATATATATATATATATATAATGGATTCCAAAGAAATAAGATTACCAAAATCCAAAAAGGATTACTAATCCAAAAAGAAACCCGCACTAAAACCCAAGACAGAGAACAAGAAAACGGCAAAGCCCTCCTCCCATATATAAAAGGCACCACAGACAGAATCAGCAAGATCCTCCACAAACACAACATCAAGACAGCATTCTGCACAAACCGAAAAATATCCACCATCCTAAGAAGCCCCAAAGACAAAATTGAGTTAGAAAATCAAGGAGTATATGAAATCCCATGCACCGCCTGCCCCACCACATACATCGGACAAACCAACAGAAGAATAAGTGCACGCATCGAAGAACACAAGAACTCAGTCAGAAAAGAGGAACCAACTTCTTCCCTGGTCCAACACCTTAAAGCCACAGGACATGAAATTGACTTTAAAAAGACCAGAACTATCGCCAAAACTGAACGCTTTAAGAACAGAATAATCAGAGAAGCCATCGAGATAGAAAAAGATATATATATATGGGATGTAGTCATTCCAATCCACCTTTTTATAATTCTACAGTTCTCTTATTATTGTATTGCTTCTTTATACTTTACAGTTGAATACTATAAAGTATACTTTTAGTACTTTTTAGTACTATAAAGTACTATAAAGATGTGTCTTCTGATACTTCCTGCTGTATCAAAAACTACATACACTGTTGTATTTCTTGCATGTTTGCACAGCTCTTGTGTGCACCAACATCTACAGAAACTGGTTTATTCATATTTTGTTTGAGCTACCCTTAGGGAATAGAAATCCAGGCAGAATATAGTAAGAGGCACGATTGTTTTGTTGCTACTTCAGAAACCGAGGAAGGGCTGCAACTGAGAACATGTAAACATGAGTCTTCTTACAACTCATGCACATGACTTCAATCCAAGGTTGCTCCAGGCCTACTTAAGAAGCCACTAGGATGCCTGGGGGCAAGAGGGCATCATCTGGCAGCTTGAACTGAAGGCATAGAGATGCTTCAATAAGCTCACTGGCAATACAGTTCTTTAAAAACTGCCCATCCTAAGAATTGAATCTTCTCATATTAGGTCCTTGGATAGCTTCCCTTTCCCTGAGAAATGGGCATAATAAATCACAACATTTAACAGAGTTGGAAGATACCTTGGAGGTCTTCTACTCCAACCCCTTGCTCAGGCAAGAAAACCTACACCATTTCAGGCAAATGACTGTCCAATCTCTTCTTGGAGCACCCACAACTTCTGAAGGCAAGCTCTTCCACTGATTAATTGCTCTAATTATCAGGACGTTTCTCCTTAGTTCTAGGTTGCTTCTCCTCTTGATCAGTTTCCAGCCATAGTTTTTTGTCTTGCTTTGGAGAATCGATTAACCCCGTCTTCTTTGTGGCAACCCCTGAGATATTGAAAGACTGCTATCATGTCTCCCCAAGTCCTTCTTTTCTTTAGACTAAACAGACCCAATTCCAGCAAACATTCTTCAAATGTTTTAGCCTCCAGCCCCCTAATCATCCTTGCTGTTCTTTTCTGTGCTCTTTCTAGAGTCTCAACGTCTTTTTTTAAACCAAGCCTCCTTAGAACTGCCATAAATCTACTCAGGAACCATGGCAAAGTGTCTGGATTATAAGCAGGCAACTTGGAAAAGCAGCAGCCTTAAACCTTGGATGATATGCAGTACGGTCCACTCTCCAGCAGATATAGAAATACCCAAGACCCAAATATCCAACCTCTTGGTCAGTTGGATCCAAGCGCAGGAGCAGAAATACAAAGACATTTTTACAATAGAAAAGTGTGTAATAAGAACCAGCCGTGTTTTAGCTTTTCTGCAGAAATGTAATCATCCCCTCCCCATACAGTAATATAATAAATCTGAAACCTCCCAGGACATGGAGGGACTTCTCCATTTCCCCCCCCCCCCTTTATTTAATTTTCAGGATGTTTAAATCACCCTCAACATTTTTTTAAAGAATCCCATAAGAAGAGATGCATTTCAGTAAAGAGCTTTGGACAGGAAAAAATACAAGTGCTAACTTATATTAGAGGAAAATGTTGCCCACAGTGTACAGATGTCTACGTGTCTAATAATAATTTTAAATATATGAAAAACAGAGAAAAAAGGATCAGATCTAATTAACTAACCTTTATCATCACCAGAGATCATGATTTCAGAAACAGAATACTGGTTGAGGTAATCATAAATATCAAATATCATTTCATGGTTAAACAGAATGTTAAATTTGTTTCCCCCCTTCCTCAGTCCAGTTGCACAGCTGCCCTGGATTTTGATCTAAATAGAAACAATGGACAGGCAAATGCCGCCTATCAGCCTTCTAGTGGGAAGGTCTTTATAGTTCCCAAAACAAGAGACCAGTGGTGGGTTGTTACTGGTTCGCCCCGGTTCGGGCAAACCTGTAGCAGCAGCGGCAGGAGGCTCCGCCCACCTGCCCGGACATCATCAAATACGATCTGCGCATGCGCAGCGAGTGAACCGGTAGCAAAGGTAAATGAAACCCACCCCTGCAAGCGACTGCATGGGGCTACTGTCTGCCCCCTTCCCCACCTCCAAAAAAGAGAGCTTTTAGTATGATGTTGTAAATATAACATTCAGCAAGTGTTTCCAATGCCTGGTACTGTGTAATCTTACACAATCGCTTCATTCACTTATTTAATTTATATAGCTGCCCATCTTCCATAGGTGACTCTGGGTAGCTAGCAAGATTGAAATGCAGACAATACCAAGAACCAAAGCAATAATCGTGCAAGCATTAAAACATGAAAATAATTAATTTTTGCTACTATCAGGCTCTCCAGTCCTTATGCATAATCAGCAGAGGTGGGTTTCAGCAGGTTCTGACCAGTTCTGGAGAACCGGTAGCGGAAATTTTGAGTAGTTCAGAGAACCGGTAGTAAAAATTCTGACTGGTCCTGCTCCCATCTATTCTCTGTCTTCCGAGTCCCAGCTGACTGGGAAGAAATGGGGATTTTGCAGTAACCTTCCCCTGCCACGCCCACCAAGCCATGCCCACCAAGCCATGCCACACCCATCAAGCCACACCCACAGAACTGGTAGTAAAAAATTTTGAAACCCACCACTGATAATCAGCCACCAATTTCTGTCTTCAACGTATGACCTAGAATCCTAACATTGGGAAAGTCCCTTTGGGCTACTTCTGCTCAGTTCAGGAGACAAAATCTAGCAGGGCTAACAGGCAGTTCTCCTTCGCCTGAGGACACCCAAGGAGTGTCAGCTCTCTAAGGTAAACCAGGCAGGAACCATGAGTAGATAGGCTACTGCTACTTCATTGTGAGGCTCCATGGACAGACTCTTGCAAATCTGAAAGTACAAACTTCCTGCCACAACTTTTAACTGCTTGCTCAATTAGGGAGGGTCCTTCCTGAGTCTCTTTCTCTGACTGTCTTTGGGGACTCTTAGGCAGCACCTCTTCCCCTCCTTCCCCCAAGGTCATTCTCTTACATCAGGGGACTCCCCCCCCCTCATCTCTTTGGGCACTTTAGCCCCGAAGCCTCAAACTGCTTGTGCAGTTAAGAATTCTTCCTGACATTTAGCTGCAACCTGCCCTCCATTATCCTGCAATCTAATGCTGGAGAACAGAAGAACTCCTACTATGCATCACCTCTCCAGCTGTTTGAAATGTGCTATTGTACTCATTGTCCTCCATCTTCTCAGAGGCTAAATAGGCCCACATCTCTCAGGGTCTTCTCATAAGATACAGTTTCTAGTTTGGAGATGGTCCTCATTATCCTTCTCTGAACATGTTCCACCTTGTATTATGCCTCCTCCACATAGGCACCGTATTTGGGCTAGGGATGACCAAATCAGAATGTGCCCATTCCTTTCTGTGATTTAGGAAACTGTACTGCGATTAATGTAGCTTTTCAACAGCCACCTCATGCAACCATCGTTTACGTCCACAGAGTTGCTCACATGAAGCAAATGGAAGCAGGCTCAGATAAAACCAGAGCATAAAATGACCACATGAAGTTTTCTGTCACAATTGAGGGCAGCAAGATTGTCCAAATTTCTCCAAGAAATATAAGCAGCCTTGAAACTGTTCTCAGGGGAAGGCTCTCATCCACCAAGTCTTGACAGTAGGATAAGTATTGGGGGTGGGGGGGACCCCACAGGGAGGGCTTCTCTCTAGACATCTTTCTCCGGGGCTTAATTGAAGCGTGAGAGGCATGGGGGGTTCTGGTAGTCGGAGACGTGTCTTGCCCGTGGAAGGAGGGGAGTCACAAACCCACTCCTTGGCCATTGGGTCACTTAAATAAATTAAAGCCTTAAATGGGCACCAAAGCGTTATATTCTACCCAAGAGAACTTCTCAAGCAAGTCTCCTGTCTTCAAAGTTAATGGAAACTGATAGGAAACAAAATGCAGAGAATGATGTAAAATAATTCTCTATACTTCAAATATCTTTGGTTTCTTTAATCTAAACATTAAAAAGTGCAGTAGTATTCTTTCACTTCAGTAGTAAATCTGCATTATCAGCTGTTTTTAATTATGTTAGCATGATTAAAAGAAGTGTATAATTTATCATAACATAACATAACATAAATATAATATAATCTGTTGTCTTGCTAGCATGTTTAAGAGAGCAAAGAGACAAATTTGACAATTGTCATAATAGCCATTTTAAAGCCAGGGTCTCTTTGAATAGTGAGATGGGCTGCATATAAATTTAATCAATCAATCAATCAATCAATCTTGTTGATAGCATCATTTTAAATGGCTGACATGACATTCATTCCTCTAATGGTGATCAATGCTGACTGGTAGCCTTGGTAGTACAGTGGTTTAAAGCACCCTGTTATTAAGACCAGCTGCCTGCAATTACTGCAGGTTCGAATCTCTCCAAGGCTCAAGGTTGACTCAGCCTTCCATCCTTTCTAAGGTAGGTAAATTGAGGACCCAGTTTGTGGGGGCAATAAGCTGACTTTGTATAAAATATACAAAAGTATGAAGGCTATTGCTTAATGCACTGTAAGCCGCCCTGAGTCTCCGGAGAAGGGCGGCATATAAATCAAATAAAAAAAATATATATGCTAAGATTAGGTTTTGGCAGACCCATTTATTTCATGGGCTTCAGTCACTGGTGACTCTTCCAGAAGACTGGTGGGTGATGGGGAAGGCCAGCAGAGGCATCCATAGGGTGGGGGATGGGTTAAAAAAGTCAAGATGGCTGCTGCCACTGCCTGATCAAAACCTTCCTCCTTTTAGGTACTGTATAGTACCGGAAAATTGTGATAAACAAAGTGTATATTTAATATTGCATGTATTCACAGCAGCGAGGATTGTATTTGCGCAGCATTGGAAAACTGAAGAAATACCACTAGATGAAGAGATAATTAAGAAAATATTAGACTGTGCAGAAATGGACAGACTTACATTGAAGATTAATCAGAAAGAAGATACAGAATGCTACCAAACGTGGAATTTATTTTATCAATGGCTAGAAAAAAGGGATAAAGATTAGTAATATAATCTGCATTGTTAAGCAGACCAAACAACCCAGACAACACGATGTTTATTAAGCACTAATTAAATGCAGTAGTAGAAAATTAATATAAACTTTATAAAAAAAACACCTTCCTCTTTTTTACACGCATTGTACCTGCAGGGGGGAGACAGACCTTGAATCAGATGGCCCTCTGCCAGCTTGGTCTCTTGACCTCCTTGGAGGATCCCTTCGGTCCCACTAAAAACCAGAAGCGAGGAGGGATAAAAGTTCTTGGAAGCCATTGTTGCCACTTCTCTGCTGTTGGGGGGGGGGGAGGGGGACCATGAAGCCACCCAGGGCTGAGCTCAGCTTGAAGAAGATTGTAGCTTTGCTGAAGTTTTAACAGTGGAAAGTCTGTGGCGTCTTGAAATAAAAGCTCCCGGATGAGCCAAGCTCTTCTAATGAAGTCAATTTGGCCGCTCTTTGAATGGGCCTCTCTTAAGGAGCTTAGGAGTCAATCTCCTCTGAATGCCCAGATCAGAAGACCAAACGTGACCCTCCCCCACCTCCCCAAAATCTGACTGACCATTGTTAGAAAAATAATTCTGGATTAAGCAGACTTTTGTCCCATTTTCCCTTTGGTTTTCCTTTCCTACAGAGGCACAGAGACAGAGGGGCCCCCGGTGGAGCCCTCACTAAATGGGATTTGTTCTTCTGATCAAGCCGAGTGGGCTTCTTTTGCTAGAAGTCTGATTAGAAAATTGGCAATATATTTGGAAACAAAATACCAGGGCTGGATTCAAAACATCTCATGGTAAGTAAAGAAAAATTCTGAGACTTCCTAAGCATTAAGTCACAAGGTGGTTGTTGTTGTTTTTTTAAACAAATGGGGTAAAAAATATGGTAGAGTATTATGATTTAAGTAACCTCCTAAAACTGAGATCAGACATGGGTTTCAGGGCTACGTTGACTAAGATCAGCAATGGTGCTTACTTAGGAACATCTTGGTATCAATGAAAGCTTTGCTTTACATGTGCTGGGAACTTAAGGATGCTTATATATTTATGTATTAAATTTATGTGCCAACCATCTGACTGCCAAGTGCCTCTGGGCAGCCTGCACCATCATAAAAGCAAGAACACGAAACATATTGTGTGCAGAAACAATGGCCACACAAACAGAAAAGCAAGCCATGATGCGTTCTTTATGACTCTGACATATTCACCCTCATTGCGTTTTCTTATGGGACAATGGAAGAAACATAAGTTTTCACATTCACTCGTAAGCATCTGATTCATATTTCATGATGTCAAAAGAGCAGTGGCATAAATGCTGAACTATTTGCTGTGCTCACAAAGAGAATGATGGGGGCATTTTGAAATATTGCAACAGAAATGGCTGCAGCTGCGTTGAATTTCCACTTGCACAAAAGAGACCATAATGAGTTGGCAGAGTTTCTTTGATGGCACAAAGTCTGGAATTCACTTATAATCCATCTTGCCTGAAGTGTGTTGGAAAGATTAAGAGCTTTGAGGTCATTTGTGAGATAAACACAGGCCATGATTGCATTGTCAGAGTGACGGACAATGGAGGAACATGAGCTACAAGGGCAGAGACGCCGGGGTCAATGTACAACCTCTAGGTGGATATCATGGTCACATCGAACCACTTTTGTCTTTTCTGTCCACTCCATGAAGCACTTCGGAAATTAAGGCCAGAAAACCCGAATGGGCTTGTCTCTGCACCCACCAAGATTTAAGACTAACTCAAAGACACCAAGAAGGAAAACGAAAGAAGAAAGGAAATGAAGAGCTGTTCAGAACATCATTAAGTTGACTGGCAGTAAAAGAAAGATCTAAATTAAAAGAAAATGCTAATGGCAACATTATTTTTAGTGCTCTGGATCGGTCTAAACTGAGTTTTCTCCCAGGAGTCTTTGTCAGTAAATTCGGGGAAAATATTAGATTTGTGACCTCCTCCTGTTATTATTTATTTCTTTATTAGTTCAATTTATATGCCGCCTTTCTCCGGAGACTCAGGGCGCCTTAACTACCGTAAACCAACATCTGAGAAATATTGAATAATAAACTGTGTTTCTCCATGCAATCATGGGTTGTTATAGCGAGTGTTTGGAAGCTTGGAAGCAACATCCAGAGTGTCTGAATTTTCTGATACAATTCTCCTGCCCCGTTCAAGCAAATGGAAATTATTGGGGATTTCCAAAGAAGTGAATTAATGGGAGGGGGATTACAGTGTGAAAGCAAGGATCCCCTCAGAGTAACAGATTTTAACAGGTAGCAAGCATGCCTACGTTTAGTAGAGCCCAGGGTTGGCGAATCTTTTTGGCACTGAGTGCCGAAACGGGAGTGTGCTGGAAACCGGAAGAGCAGCCGCCCAGTGCACATGCCTGCGCCGGAAAGGTGACCTTCCAATTTCCGCCACGTGCATGTGCACCGGCCACCTGGTCTTCCGGTTTCTGGCATGAATGCATTCAGGAAGACCAGCTGGCCGGAGTGTGTGCGCGTGCCGGAAACCGGAAGAGCAGCCGCCCAAAGCACATGCTCGTTCTGGGAAAATGATCTTCCTGTTACCAGCGCACACATGCAGCCTGGCCACCTGGGCTTCTGGTTTCTGGTGCGCATGCGTGTGCAAAGACCAACTAGCCAGTATGTATGTGTGCGCCAGAAACTGCACGCGTGAAGACTAGCTGGTCAGCGTGCCAGAACCCAGAAGAGCAACGGGCAACGGCTCGCATGCCCGGAGAGATGGGTCTGCGTGCCACTTCTGGCCTGCGTGCCATAGGCTCACCATCACGGGTAGAGCCACTCATAGTTTCTGCTGTAAACTCTGAGGGGGAAAAGCTACGTTAGTCCACGGAAGCCAAAATGCCACCATCAAAGCTGACACCAGCTTTGATCCTCGGACAACACAGGGAAGAAGTGCAAGATGAGGAGAGGCGGAGAGACCTGGCCCAGAGAACTGCCCAAAGTCAGAAGCAACTCAACAGATAAGACAATCAGCCCAAATTCAGAAGGAATCTGTGGTAACTCCTGCATTGGAGTGGATTTAGTCATTCCATTGGATGAAACGGAGGGACTGAAACTCACAAAAATGTGTTAATTTCTTTTTAAAGTTGGAAAAGAGGCTACCAGATTCCTTCTGCTGCAAATTAGGAATTCCTTGGCTTCAGATCTTGAGTCTTTCGGAAATTCAGAACTGTAAGCAAGGAGGGACCTTCTTTCGTTCTTCTACGCCCTGGAACATTTAATTTACAATGTTGTCTCTGCACATACTGTGTATATTCAGTGAACGTTAATACCGGTTTTCTTCCACAAATTCTGGCCAGATAAAACTGTTCAAGCTGAAAAAGCATTTATGGGCAATGTGGACTGACTGCCAAATATTGGAGCAAACTATAAATAATTGACATTATTCTATCTTTTGGTATTTTTAATGACAGATTTTCGGTTGTTTGGGGTTTTTTTCTGGCAAAACAATAGTATTGATAAAATAATATTTTGTTTAAGTGAAGCTGACATTTATACTGCATTCTGTACATACTGAGCCAAAATATAAACTTGGCAATAGAAAAAGATGTTTCCAAAAGTGAAGAATTCCGCCATTCCTACTTTAAAGGGATGGAGGTAAGCAGAAGGTAACTTTTAGGCCTGGCTCAGAAGTGTTACCTCTGCCTGATAGCACTGGCGCTTAGCCTTTCGGCTTATATACCGCTTCACATTGTTTTATAGCCCTCTCTTTGTCAGCCTCCTGCCCTCAACCGTCTGGGTCCTCATTTTACCGACCTCAGAAGGACGGAAGGCTGAGTCAACCTTGAGCCGGTCAGGATCGAACTGCTGGCAGTGAGCAGTGAGTTAGCCCTGCAGTACTGCACTCTCGTCACTGCTCCACCACGGCTCTTACAATCAGGATAATGATGTTAAATAGAATGAATAACATTGATAAGAATAATAATGAAATAAGAAATTCTTCTGAGAACAAATATAAACACTGAAAGAAGGGCCAGTTCACCCAGTTACCACATTCACGCATGTCTTACTTTATTGCTTTTTAACAAAATATATAGAAAAGAAAGAAAAGAAAAAAGAAAAGAAAAGAAAGGGCAAAAAAGAGAGGAAAAAGAACCACACGAAAACAAAGAAAGATGGGACAAGGGAAATAACAAAAACATATTGTGTTACATATCACTCAGCCAGTGGTGGGATTCAATTTTTTTTAACTACCGGTTCTGTGGGCGTGGCTTGGTGGGCGTGGCAGGGGAAGGATGCTGCAAAATCCCCATTCCCTCCCGATCAGCTGGGACTCGGGAGGCAGAGAAGAGATGGGGGCGGGGCCAGTCAGAGGTGGTATTTACCGGTTCTCTGAACTATTCAAAATTTCCGCTATCGGCTCTCCAGAACTGGTCAGAACCTGCTGAAACCCACCTCTGCACTCAGCTTAATTTTCAAACACATCTTGTCAGCCTGGAGAAACGTTGGCCAGCCCCTCCGTTGCGCCAACAGAGAAGCAGCTCAAGAGCCAGCAAATATTGGCAATTCAAGGCTGTAAATCGAAGCTGGCCTTGAGTTTCCAGCACTGAGGCTTTTTATGCTGCCTGCCTCCATGTTCAACACATTTATAATCCTCTGGCTAGTAATAAATTCCAATTTTTGGGTATATAATCACGTCTTTAAAATATATCAATCTTCGCAATGCCACATTAACCCAATTTAAGCCAAAATGGGACAATAATAAGGTACATGTGTATCCCATCATCCATTTTACACTTGCAAAATAATGAGACTCCCAGCCAGAAGTTTTCAAACATTTCCTGATAAACGTGATTTTCTCCAGACATTGCGGAACTGAATTGCAAAGCCAGTTTTCGTGTAGTGGTGAAGGTGCTGGCCTTAAAACCAGGAGACGGGGAGTTCGAGTCCTGCCTCAAGCATGAAAGCCACGGGTGACTTTGGGCCAGCCCAGCCCACCTCACAGGGTTGTTGTTTTGGTAAAAGAGGAGGAGGAAGGAGTTTTAGGCATGCTTGAGTAACTTATAGAGTAATAAAGGTGGGATAAAAATCACATAAGAAACACATCAATAAGTCTAATTTAAGTTTGTAAAAATATTTATTTATTTATTTATTTATTTATTTATTTATTTATTTATTTATTTATTTATTTATTTATTTAAATTAGATTTATATGCTGCCCTATCTCCATAGGACTCGGGGCGGCTCACAACAATTAAGATATACAATCTCAATCCAAGTAAGAAACATGTTAAAATACGTATTAAACGCATATTAAAATACATTAAAAATCAAAACCCCATCAGTCCAGGCTGGGCAATTTAAACAGCCATGTTTTTAGTTCGCGGCGGAAAGTGCGAAGGTCAGGGGCCAACGGAGCCCCCGGGGGAGTTGATTCCAAAGGGTGGGTGCGCCCACAGAGAAAGCTCTACCTCTGGGGGTCGCCAGCCGACATTGTCTAGCCGACGGCACCCTGAGTGGGCCCTCCCTGTGGGAACGCACCGGGCGATAGGGAGCTGTTGCTGGTTGCAGATGGTCCGACAGATATCCTGGGCCTAAGCCATGTAGGGCTTTATAGGTCATCATCAGCACCTTGAATCTCACCCGGAGGGCAACTGGCAGCCAATGCAAGTCACGCGGGAGAGGTGTAACATGGGCGTATCGGGATCCTCCCATCACAACCCGCGCGGCCGCATTCTGCACCAGCTGAAGCCTCCGAGTGGTCTTCAAGGGCAGCCCCAAGTAGAGAGCATTGCAGTAGTCAATACGGGAGGTGACTAGCGCATGAGTAACTGTGTGTAGGGCATCCCGGTCCAAATAGGGGCTCAACTGGCCCCTAAAAATATACTTTATATCCTTTAAGAGTTTTAGATATTGATTATGAATATGAGATATTTTAACTTTTTCTTTTAAAATTCTGGCAAATAATTTATATCCAGCTTAGTAATACTCTTTATTTATTTAAAAATACTGGGGATTTAGAGTAACCCAAAGCACCTTACAATGCTGATAGGACTTTATTGTTACTTTAATAGATTTTTTTTTTTTTAAAAAAAACAGATTTTATGAGATTCATCTTTTTTCCCTTGTGCATAAATGAACTGGAAATTGTTCATTGAAATTATTGATAAGCTGAACATTTTTCATTGATCTCCTTCCCACAAATCTCATAAACTCCCCTTCATTCTTAATTGGTTCTAAGCAACAGATATAAGAGGATGGACTCAGGAATTGTTACCCTATGTAGAACCCAATACATTGTGAGTTCTTCAGCTAGAATATAGAATATGATTGAAAATATATTAAATTGTAGCAACTACAATAACCTCTGAATTTCTTTTAACAGGTGGAAAAGAATGAAATTAAACAGTTTAAAAACTAGTTTTCTGGTGAAGAACTCAGCAAGAAAATAATTAGTTTTGAAAATGACTGAGCTAAGCACCAGCGGATCTTTATTCTTCTTAAAATCCGAATGCAGTTGATGCATGATCTCACGGACTCCTCTTCTCTTGTCCAAGGAATCCACCTTTGTTGAAATCTAACCTTTTGCTGCATCATATTTTCTGCAACTTTCCCCCCTGAGGTGCTTAATGTAACCCAAGGGCTAAGTGAAAGATGAAGAGAAGCTGGCTATTCAATCAGTCCTTTGATCTTGGCAATATCGCTTGAGGTGCTTTCTGGTTCTCTGTCAGGCTGGAGATTGGGCTGCTTTTATAGATTACCCTAAACTAATCCAAATAATGACTTTAGCACTTCCATATCTCACATGACTCAGACTTTGGATAAGTACGACCCAGATGGCGTATGCTTTTCCCTTAATTCCTGCACTTAAAAATATTCTCTTGGTCAGAAGCCATGTTCCTATTATGGGAAAATACTTCTAGTTAAATATGTCTTAGAGCACAATCTTAGGCTTGCCAGGTATCCACTATTTGAGCGGACAGTCCGCTTTTTTCACATTATGTTCACTATTTTTTTTTTTCACAAAATAGTGGACATTTTTTTTATTCAAAAGCTTTATGATGAAATGATACGTAATCTAAAGCTGTGCAGTCTAAGAGAATAAGGATAGGAGAATCGCGTTTTGTCTTTTTTTTCATAAATTAGAATGAGACAAAGATCGAATATCCATTGAACTCGATTCTCCGAAAAAATTAATGATGAGATTAAAATAAAAATATATTATAAAATTATGTACAGTTCACATTTTTAAAATGTATTGTAGCTTGTGTCGACTGACCTAAAATGGCATCAAGTGATGAGAGTGACAGTGGCGAGATTTCGAATTCTTTAAAATGAAAGAGAGGAGTGTGCAAATACACCAAAGACTGGGAAGCTACTTTTGCATGGATTACCAATTACCAATATATAATTTAATTGTAATTTTTTTTTATTTTTTTACTACTTAACACCTCCCCTCCCCCGCTTGTCCGCTATTTTTTGGAAGCAGACCTGGCAACCCTAATCCTGGGCAGCAAAGTCAAGCAAGACAGATGAAAACATTGGTCTGCACCATATTGAAAATATGTCATCAGCAGCCTCATTGCATGCAAACAATCAAGGAATTTTCAGCCCCAAACAACAGCGGCTCTGCCAATAGCCCTGAGTTAGCCAGGCCAGGAACTCCTCTGAAAACGCTGCTATAAGAAGATAGAAACTTGCTCAGGGAAAATCCTGAGTTCTGCAAGGTAAAATCTGGTGTGTCAAAGAAAACCAGGAACTCCGAACGTGGGCATCCGGTTTGGGAGTTTTTTGGCAGTGGTGGGACCTTGGCAAAGGAAGCCTCCAGGCAAGGAAGGAGGCAGAGCTCATTCAAGCTTATAAGTTCCTCTTGCCAACAGCCAGAAGTAGGCCCTGTCTAACAACGTCCTGTCCAGAGGTGGGTTTCAGCAGGTTCTGACCAGTTCTGGAGAACCGGTAGTGGAAATTTTGAGTAGTTTGGAGAACCAGTAAATACCACCTCTGACTGACCCCACCCTGATCAATTCTCTGCCTTCCAAGTCCCGGCTGATTGGGAGGGAATGGGGATTTTGCAGTAACCTTCCCCTGCCAAGCCTACCAAGCCAATTTGAATCCCACCACTGGTCCTATCCTGTATTGTTTTGACTCAAGTCTGTCCAAATGACACCGTTGAAGTCTTGTCCCAATGCCTGGAGGTTGGGTGGGTTTGGACAGGGAAAAATCAATTCCAATAAATCTTGAGTGCCTGTGGCTCTTGGGACAGCCCAAAACTATCTTTACTCCTGGGTTGGAGATCCTCAGCTCCTGCATGAGGAGCAGATGGCAGTCGTGCCCAAGAAGGCCTTTGCACAGATCCATCTTGTGTACCAGTTGTGTCCTTTCCTGGATCGATTGGCCCTCCAGACGGCCACTTACGCCCTTGTCACCTCACAGCTCAATTGTTGTCGTGTGCTCTACACGGGGCTGCCCTTGGAGACCCCTCAGAGGATTCTACTGATCTAGAATAGGGTGGGACAAGCAATGATGGAGTTCATAATTTGTGATAAATGCCAGGTAGTACAAGATCAACAGAAAAGATGTTCCAGAAACAGAAAGAAACAACTAGGCTGTATGTCTGTTGCAAGGAGGAAAGGTGAACCAATCATAAGTAACGGTGAGAATGCAGAATCTCTTAACTCATATTTTGCATCCTTTTTTTCTTCTTGGGAGGGAAAAAAAAACTTAGCTGGCCTTTGCTCTGAGACCAATGGAAGGGGAGACCCATATCTTGAAAGAGGCAAGGAGAGGGGAGACAAGGAGTGAAAACGTGGCTAATCTAAACCAACCCAAGTCTCCAGGGCCGGAGGAAGGACTCCCCAGGGAATTAGAGGAACTCCCCGGAGATCCTGCAGGAGGCTAAGCGTCAACCCCCACCCCCATCCCAAGAAGAGGCTGCAGGTTCCCAGAGAGTGAGAGGAGAGTGAATGCAACCCCTCTCTTCACATCAGGGGAAGAGGAGAATCCTGGGGAATGACTGGATCTCTTGACATCTATACTGGGTGGGCAGGGACCCCAAACAGATGATTAAACAGAATTCATTCAATGGACTATGGACAGGAATGCAATTAGCAAGAGCCAAGCATGTGTTTGTCATAAACAACTCATGCCAGATGAAACTTCTCTTTCTCTCTCTCATTCCCCACTCCTCTCTCTCTCTCCCCCCTCCCCTCAAGATTGGGGGAATGCTTAACTAGATTGGGGAAATATCCTGGTCCCAATGAACTCGGATCTTGGAAAAAAGCATTTCATACAATTCTAATAATATCCTCATTAATAAAACGGTAACTAAAATGGTACCCAGAGAATCCAATGGTTAGACTGATTCATTATTGGCTAAGCAACCTCATCCCAATTGCGCTCATGAATGGCTGCATGTTGGCTTGGAAAATATTACTGAACAGACGTTGGTGCTGTTCAACATTTTGATTAAATGAGCATAAACATTTGAGAGTATCTGTGAAAACAATCCAGACATTATAGGAGATCCAACCGAGCCAACAGTGTGATGCAGCTGCTAAAAAAGCAGCTGCTATCTTGGCTTCTGTTAACCATAGTCTATGGTTATGATTCTATGATAGCTTCTCCCAGTCTTCTTTTCTGCAGACTAAACGCATCCGTTCTTTCATCATATTTGGTTTCTGGATTCCCAACCATCTTTATAGCCCTCCTCTGAACTTGCGGGTGTCTTTTTAGTCCAGAAGCCACGATCTGTTTTATCCAGAAACAGCAGAGCAAAATGAAAAGAATCCTGGATACGAAGTGGATATTAGCGAGTAACGCAACGCGCCAGTTATTAGAAAGAAGGCTGGGGAAAGAAAGGGGTGAATTATTGTACAAATTTGAATTATTAGTGAAGACATGTGGAACTGCCCACCTAAAAATGAGATGCACATTTTACAGAATCAGATCTTAAATATACATTCAGTGCATTCCAGGAAGTATTTCATGGAAGCTATCATTAGAGTAAATCCCCAGAGGAAGGCATTTACAAATCAAAAGCCGTAATGAAAATTACATGTTGTAATACAAGCCCAAGACAGGAAACGAGGAATTCCGATGACACTGCAGCCTCAGCCTTCAGCCCTCTCGGCTTTTATCCACAATGCCAGGAGACAAGAGAACCCAACGCTCGCTTTGATCAGCCTTAATTCGCTCTGAGTCCTGCCCGGTGTGTGTGCAAATTGTTTATAATAGACTGACTGCACCCAAAAGAGCTAAACCAATATGTTTAGCGAAGGCTAGTGCAAACAAATTTGATTCACCAGATGAATGTTTTGTCAACCACGCTCCCCAAAACCTAAATAAGTTGTTTGAGCAGGGGAGGCACTGACATAATTTTTCAATCAAGATCCTTCCTCATTAATATTCATGGCATTGCCATCCGTCAGCAGTGCTTCCCCCCCTGCCAAACAAGAGAGAGACTCACAGCCCCCTCCTCCTCGCTGCAGTGGGGAGAGGGAGATGTTCAGAGAATGACCACCGTCAGATTTTGGAAACTCTGGCTTGTTCAGAAACTGTTTGTGGCTTTGTAGGTGGTTTTCCCAGCTGGTTTCTTTGGTTGTGGCTGGAGACTTTTCAGTTTATGGGTCATACAAGAGGTTTTCTCAGGTCGAGGAAAAAAAAGTTTTGATTACTATGTTCTTCTACTTATTTTCAACTCGTGCATTTTTGTCTGGCTGCAAAACAAATTTTTAGTCCTGTATTGAGTGCTAAAACTGACTTGCAGAGGTAGATGCAGGAGAAGAGGTCAAAAAAGAAATGAGGGCAGAGACAATCATGTAACCAAACCCTCACCTTCCTCATTTGTGTTATCTACAGACACTTTGCTTCTAGTTAAAGGAGTTTAATACTAGAATGGAGGGAGGGAGGGAGGAAGATCAGAGCATAGAAGGAGAATAGAAAAAGAAATTGAAGGAAGGAAGGATGGACAGAGGAAAGGAAGGAAGGAGCTGCATATCCTAATCCTTCCTTCCTTCCTTCCTTCCTTCCTTCCTTCCTTCCTTCCTTCCTTCCTTCCTTCCTTCCTTCCTTCCTCCCTCCCTCCCTCCCTCCCTCCCTCCCTCCCTCCCTCCCTCCCTTTCTTTCCAGAAATCCCCGAGAAAAGTGACATAGATTCACTTGAGATGTCCTGATCCTGATGCTTCCAGGACCAAAAGTTAGAAACATGGCAAGACTACTTGCATTTGTGAACTTGTGGGGCAAATGTCACATTCCGGTCAACATTGTCAGACAAACGTCCCGGCTCACTATTCGTGTGAGATGTTAGGACATAAGCGCACATGGTTGGCATTTATGTGACGAAGTCCAATTTCTCAGTAATTGTGTTTATATCCAGGCATGCTAAAGACGTCATGTCAGCTGTTAATAGGCCTTGATTTGCCAGTAAGCCCATCTGGGAAGGGCTGTTAGAGGAATCTGAATTTTTCTCTGCTGATTTAGAGTGGGATTCTCTTGCAAAGAAGGAGGAGCAGGCTGGCAGTGGCTCTTGACAGTTCCTGCTTCTAATTCTAGCTTCACTTCAGAGGCAGTAAAAGGCTCAGATGGACTCATTACAATAACCGTCTGCGTTTCCTGGCATCAAATCAGATCCAGGGACGGGTTCGTGGATCCTTAACTGTTTCAGAGCTTTCATGCAGGTCTAAAGATCATTTGAGTCCTTGTCATCTTCTTGACCTTTTAAAAAAAAATAACTGAAAAGCTTTCTTAAAAACAAAACACCCTGATGAATCAGTCCAAATGTAAAACTGTCTAATTCAAAACCAGACAAAGACAAAATGCTGATTTGAAAAGTCAGAGGAAGCAGAGATAAGAGGTCCTACTGCATTGCTCCACCATCGTGGACCGAAAATAATAATTGCACAAATGACACACTTACTTGCTGTATGAGATGTTGGGACACAAGCATGTAAACTTGGCATTTGTACAATGATGTCACAGTGTGGGTGTCCTCATTTCTCCATAGTTGTGGTTTGTTGCAGAGGCTGCTTACTTGTAGGAAGTGGTTGGGAGTTCCGTGCTCAATAACAATAGCAATAGCAATAGAAACAGCACTTAGACTTATATACCACTTCACAGTGCTTTACAGCCCTCTCTAAGCAGTTTACAGAGTTAGCCTCTTGTCCTCATTTTTACTGACCTTGGAAGGATGGAAGGCTGAGTCAACCTTGAGCCTGGTGAGATTCGACCTCCTAAACTACTGGCAGCCCGTGATCTGCAGAAGTAGCCTACAGTACTTCACTCTAACCACTACACCACCATGGATCAAGTTTGGTGCCATAATCTTTGTCATGGCCAACCATCTCTTCTCTGGTTATTAATAAAATATTTATTTTAACCTTTTCGATATTCTGTAGCTTGTAGCACTGAATACATTCTGTTTATTATTTATGTATTCCCCCCCCCATGGTATAAATTAAGCATTCATAACAGTTATTCAGAAATAATATTTATGTCTCCCTCTCTAAAGCTGCCTTCCAGATTTCACTAACAGAGATAAGGCTAAAGAAGAATTCTTAGCAATATAATGCATTATATTAATGTAAGCTGCTCAGGCTTGCTTTGGAAAGGAAATTAATTAATTAATTAATTAATTAATTAATTAATTAATTAATATCTAAAAAAGGTGATTTTCAAATACTGGTGGAAAAAAGCAAAACCAGATTGAAAGCATCTGTTGTAAAACATGAAACATACATGAAATCTATACATCAGCATTCCAAACTGGCGGAAAAGCTTCAGCAACACCACAAATTACATCACAACTCCAGTACACACAAAGCATGCAAAATGTCTCTTCGGTCCTAGGATAGCTGATGGCCAGGAACGTCCTTTCTGAGTTACAAAGTGGTTTATTTGAACCAGAACACGGAAAGCTGGGCAGAAACCGAAGGATTTTGAGATAGCTTCTGCCTCTCGGCTTAGATGGCAGGCAGCCCAACTCTTTTAAGTTGGAGTGTCTACTCAAAGCAGTAACCAAAAAAGTAGGTTTGCATCTGAGGACTATCTAACTCTTGATCTAGATAGCAAAAAAGTGCTTCCAAGTTCCCGGGTGTTGCTTTAAAGTGCTGCTTTAAAGAGTTGCATACAGCCTCTGTGTGCAACCTTTTAAAGCAGCTGCATCTTTTTGCCAGGGCTCTCTAGAAGAGGCAGAAAGCAATGAGATATTTGACACCATAAAACACTCCATGTCATTTGTCAAAAAGTCTATTTTGTTCCATGATTAATTAGAGGTCAATTTGTGAAAATAAGACCCATAGTTGCATAGCTTTCATTTCAAATTATGATTGGATCATGGCAAATTCATTTTACGATCCTTCCAGTAGCAATTCCCTAGAAGTGGTTTTGCCAGAGAAGTATGGCTGCATAAACATTTCTTTTCTGGAAACAAAACGTTATAATAAAATGCAAGGCTCTGTCCAGCTAAAGTTGGAAATCGGGAAGCCAATTCCTTTTTAAGTAAGGGGGGAAATGAAGAGAATTTGCAATGGATCTCTCTCCCTCAAGATGGTTTAAGGATTCCCAATGGGAAATTAGTCCCCCCCCCTTAATGCCAACAAGAGCATAGTTTCACTTATGAATGTTGGTCTATCTAATCAACTGACTAGGTTTCTTTCCGCATTACATTCCTGGTTTACCTTATAAGAGGAGCTATAGGGTCACGGCAGGGCCAGATTCAATCAGAAAGTGAGAAAGCTTTTGACTATTTACCCTGCTGAGCTCCCCCTTGCCAAAGGCAGAGCAGAACAGAGATGGGCAATAAGAGGATATGAATGTAAACTGCACAATAAGGAAGAAATTTCAAGCCAAGGGTTGTGAATTCACTCAGGGTTTTAACAGTACTCTGTCATTTTGCTGCGGTTAGGTCTGCTCATATATTTCCCTTGTAGGCAAAAATGTGCGTCAAGGGCAGCTTTAGGTCAAATACACACAAACAGAAAGTCTTCAGGTTCTAAGCGGGAGAGCCGAGAAGAGGCTTCTCTTCAATCTGATGAGAAACGACTGTGCAGTTCAGGCCCACATGTGTCCATGCAGCAAGAATTAAGTGGGAAGGTTTGATGGGCGTGGTGGGCCTTTGCTTTCCGTATCAAAGAGGATCAGGAATACCAGCCTTTACTGGCACACATCATTCTTACACATCAGCCAGCATTTCATAGGACTAAGGAGAATAATGCTAATTTCCAAAGAAGGCAAGGCTGGAACTCAGAAAAGGAAACACAAACACATTGTTCATTTTGCAGCCTTCCGGCAGGCATTTTATCACAAAGTCTGCCACCCTTGAGGGAAGATGGGAAATCATGGAGGCTAAAGTCCCATTGAAGAAAAGATTCTATCGTAGATCTGCCCACCTCTGAGCAGCCTCTGGCAATGGAAGATCCTGAAGAGCTTCCTTCTCTGGAACCAGTTGATGCAGAAGCCTTGGAGGTTTTCTCTAAAAAGGAAGTGGGCCTTCTGAAGTTTCTGGAGTCTCTTTTTCAGACCAATAGATTTTTGCCTTCTTTTTCTCTCTCATCAAATTGAAGAACGAACGAACAAACAAACAAACAAACAAACAAACAAACAAACAAACTAACAAGAGAGACACAGAATAAACTTTTGTCAATGTTCTGGTCCCTTCCCACCCTACCCATAAAATCCTGAAATCATCCAACATACCCTATGGAGATTCTGTCATCCAGGTCATGGTTGTCCCAAAGGTGCTTTTTCAAGTGGCAACTGGATTTTCTGAAGTCCAGTTGTCTCTTGAAGAACTGAGGAAGATTCTTGGATGGGAGGAGAAATGTCTTCAAGGAAAAACAAAGAACGTCCAGTTGCCTCTTGAAAAAGCACCTTTGGGACATCCAACACAGTCTTCCTTTAGAGATGTTGAAAGAGGCAATCTTGTTATGGATTCTGACTAATCTTATGAAAGCAAGACTCAAACAATGCCTTCCGCCCTTGAATCCTAAAAATCCTGGTTCCAGACAACTTTATTTGAAAAAAAAATATGGCTATTAAGGGAATGCATTTCATTTGCATTTCATTTGAAAAGGACACTTTCCCTTTCAGACGGCTTTGATTGATGGGTGCTTGTGATCTGCCCATCTTATGACTGGATCTCATGCAGAAATCTTTAGGAAGGCTGCATTTTTTTCCAGGCCCAGGGAACTAAACTAATCCTGGTTTGCAATTGGAAAGCTGCCTCTTTTTGATTTCACACTTCTCTGAACGTCACTATCTTAAAATTAAAAGCATTGCAAAACTGCTTCAAACGGTACATTATAAATTAAGTATGCATGAAGTGATACTGCACGCTAAAAATAAAACACATTTTTGTAAAATGTTTACAAAATGCATGTAAATTAATTAAACTTTATGAAAGAGTCCTTGCAAAATGATATCCATCAGAAATTGACTGAATGATTCTAGAGTTGAATTTCAACTGTTTTAGAATTGAACTTGTTATTTAAGAACACGATTACTCGTGAAATAATGATATAATTAATACCAGCGGTGAAATGCACTTACCTTTGCTACCTGTTCGGGAGTGTGAGCATCCGCGCCTCTTCTGCGCATGCCCAGAAGCTCAAAAATGGGACATAATGACATCCTGGAGCCTCCCGCCGCCACCGCTACCGGTTTGCACGAGCCGGATAGCACCAGCCAGATTTCACCACTGATTAATATCATTACTTTTGAAATGGACACTTCAGAAAATAAAAATAGTTTATTTAAAGCAAATTGAAATACAGGTTACTAAATTAGCATGCAAATAGTATGAGTGTGTGTGTATTTCCACAATACACCCTAGAGAAGGCTGCATTTGCTCATCAAGAAAGGGAAAAGATATTTGCAACAATTATCTTTTTAACATAGTATCTGTTACACTCTTATTCTTTGGACTCATGTAATTAGATCAGCAGTACAATCAAGCTAAGACCTATGTTAACAAGAAAATGATGAACTGCAGAGGGAGGAATTGTTTTTTCCTCATTGAAATCACTGTTCGGATTTCCCAAAATAAATACACATTTTCTTGAGGCTGAATATATATTTCTATATAAATGAAAGAGTCTGAACTGCCTGGCCAGACTTTGTGCTGAAAACACA
Organism: Pituophis catenifer annectens; assembly: GCF_029215685.1. Lineage (NCBI taxonomy): Eukaryota > Metazoa > Chordata > Lepidosauria > Squamata > Colubridae > Pituophis > Pituophis catenifer. Next base: position 501,310 of record NW_027256887.1, read on the forward strand.
AAGCAAAGCATCTCATTATTAAGATGAATATGTGTTACGCCAAACCACCTCCGTTGAGGGTGACTTTCTCAGCAAAGATTAGCCTTGCCAGACCCAGAGTTCAAAATAAAGAAATAAAGATTCAAGGATTCCTCCGTGAATTTTCTAGAGCTGAAGTGGCTGTTAAAAACAAAACAAAACAAAACAAAGTAGCCGGTTTATTCTCTGAGTCTGCAGAATTTGGATGTAAAAGATGATCACCGAAAATATGTGACATTCTGTAAATGAGAAACATATGTTAACACCAGCAAAAAAAAAAAAGATTTAAAGCCAGACACATTTCTTAGAAACATGTCAGTGATGACTTTGCTAATGTGCTAGTTTCATCTCGGATCCAGTTCAGGTTAATATTCTTGGATAAACACATGCTTATACCACCCATTCTTTTAGTCATTTTGAATTTTCTTTTCTGGTTTTTTTTTTCTTCCAGTGGAATACTTTTGAAACGGCAACAGGTAGAACTCTAGACCATATCCTGGATCTGCTCATCCCATCATTTACCCCAAAAAAGTGCATTTGTTACTGACACCTGACTTTGCAACCGTGAACCCATCTCAGGATTGACTCTAGTGTGGTTATTGGACAGAATGTGTCAGGACAGATCGTTTTTGTGACTAAGAGGCTTAAAAAAACTAGGCCAAGTGTCTGTTTATGAAGATCCACCTCATATTAAGGGATATATGGAGAGCATTGTGGTCGCTGAAACTCAAGAAGTGGGGAGATAAATGCAGAAATTCACTTCATTTCTGGGAAAAAAAAATATTTATATATCACTTCCTGGATTGCAGAAAGATTTACAACAGGATAAATCATTTTACATCATTTCTAAAAGAAATATATTGCAACACTCAAGAGATAAACTTTTCCGGAAATAATCTTGGTTTTTGGAATTATAATTGTTTTCAAAAAGTAAGCAAGGAGTTCAACGCATAAGAAGTTTAATACATGTTAAAAATTTATAATATATAATGAAATAATATATAATCAAATTATAATCAAGGCTGGAGGGAGGAGAAAAGCAGAAAAATCCTTGAAAAATCTCCAGGATGTGTATCAACACAAGCAAACAGCCAACTAACACATTCTTAGGGATGAAAAAAAAAAAGAAGAAAATGCACCAGCAAGCCAATGTATACAATCCACACGGTAGCCTCTAATACTAAAATACCCTTAAAAAACAGTGTTAATCCCAGAGCTGTGTAGAAATTGTAGCAAGATAAGGAAACTACAGAAAAGAATTCATGCAGATCCCCCTTCTTTGAGAAAAGCCTATCACCAATCACTCAGAATGATTCATTGGGAGGGGATTTGAAAACTTTGTTGTATATAATTTCTCATATTTATCTTTCCTCCATTTAAAGCGCATCTGAAGCGTATCTGACTTTCATTCCATCCCTGAATGAAAACCTCTAATTATGCCTTTTTGGGGGGAGGGGGGCTTCGTTGTCTCCTGGAGGCCCCTTCCAGGGTTTATAAGGCTGCTTCTTTCTTTCCGCGTCCAATTGTTTAGCCTCCTTCCAGGACTGTCCCATCCCTGGTCCATGATCTTCAGCAAAGGAGGCCCTTCTCTTGTCGGCTGAAGGAACTGGGCATTATGTCAGTTTGCGCACTGAAATTTGTAATCTCATATTCCAAAATAATGGAAACCTCTCAGTGCTCTTTTAGCAGTCCTGTCCGGGATACTTTCTTCCGGAGATCTTTCAGCTCCTGCAGATCTCTGATGGATCTTTTCAGACTTGTTCTTATCTGGAATCACCACTGAATTCCATGGCATTTGTTTTCAAATTTAAAACAGAACAGAATAACAGGATTGGAAGGGACCTTGGAGGTCTTCTAGTCCAGCCCCTTGCTTAAGCAGGAGACCCTCTGCCATTCCAGACAAGTGGTTGTCCAATGTCCAGTCTCTTCTTAAAAACATCAACAAAATACGTAAAACATTTTAAGCCTTATTCTTCTTTGAAAAATGTCATGAAAGGGAAAGAAGATGTTCCAGAGAGGTTGGAATGAGGAAAGGGGTCCTCCTCCTCCTTCCAGCCAAGGCCCAGCAGAGCATGGCGGCCAGGTAACGAGGCGACTGGCTTGACTTGGAAGGAGAAAACCACCTTCTGCCTTGAAAGCACCTTCGCTTGCATCCTATCTGAGGGGCGGGGTGGCTTCTTTCCACCTTTGAGCAAATCTCCTCCTGCTGAGCTGGACAAGGTCACAAAATCTTCCTTCCGTTTCTTTCCCTGGAAGTTCAGGGTGAAGAGAAATGCAAAGGTGGCTGTTTCAAAGGGCAGAAATTCTACAATCCAATAATAATAACAATAACAATAACAGTAACAGTAACAGTAACAGTAACAGTAACAGTAACAGTAACAATAACAATAACAATAACAATAACAATAACAATAACAATAACAATAACAATAACAATAACAATAACAATAACAATAACAATAATAATAATAATAATAATAATAATAATAATATCTCTTTATGTTCTTCACACAAAATGACACAGCTAAAATGTCAAGACCAGCCTTTGAGTGACCTAGATCATATTCTGGGACGTGGGGTTTTCTTCCCCATAGAATTTATTCCTAGCTAAAAATGGAAGTAGCTTTTGTTTGAAGTTGGAACGTTGCTGCGTTATGGTCCAAGAAGGAGGTTCTGCTGAATTCCCTCCAAGGCCTGTGCTGTTTGGCAGAGAGGACGGATGTGGTGGCGGTAGAAGATATCAAAGGACTTTTATGCAGCGAGTGGGATGTTTAAAGGGAGAATAAAATGGACATTCTTTCCATTCTATAAACAATACCTGACAGGGTGTTTATTGAAACTTGTCTGTCTGAAAGAGGGCTGCAGCTTCTCCAGAGATAATTCTTGCTCAAGGCTTCAGTGTTTAATTTGATCATTAGGTAAAATCCTGTAGGAGGCAGAGGTAGCGGGACTAATGGATGCTCAAGCAATTTTGTGTCCAAAACCCCTCAGCTTTTTGGAAACTTTCATTTTCTTGTTAACTTCCCATCAAGACTGGTTAACTTGAAAGGGTTATTAAAGAATTACAACTCTCCTCCTCCTTCCCCTCCATAAAACGCACCCACCCCAAATCTGGTGCTCTCCAGGTTTGAACTGTAATTTTCTCCAGGCCTTCTGAGCCGCCTCAGGTCTGGCTGCACATGAGAAGTTTTGGGGGATGTTTGTTAGGGGGATAGTGAGGAGTCTGTTACAGGCTGCCTTAGAAGAAGCAAAGGGTCTGGACCCCATCCAGTCTGTGGAATTGGGTAGGAACAGTTGGGTTTTCTGGGGAAGGACCTTTGCTGGGACCTGGACGGGGCAATGCACCCCTTGTGGCTTTCTGGGCCTCTCAAAAGCCTGTGATACCATCCCAAGTGTCTTCCTGAGCCAGTTACAGATTGAGGGAATTGTTCTACCCCATAGTTGGTGGGAAGTTTCAATTTGTGGTTATGGAGGGGGAGAGGCCAGCTTATTGGCTGCTCACTTAAGGGTCAAATATTTTCCCCCTACTATATAATATCGACAAGAGGCTGATGAAAGAGGTTTTCCATTAGCTTGGAGTGTGGCCTATGCCAATGTTGTGGAAGCCTCAATATTGTGTCTAGATGCTGTGCAGCTCTAGACTGCAGAAAACAAGTTTAAATTGAATTCAAGGTGGTCAGATTTGGAGTTGGTTGGATGAAACGACTGGGTGAAGCCCACCGCGGATGATACTATAAACTCTGGGCTGAACAGAAGATGGGCCAAGAGTTTAGCATTCAGGCTTTAGAGCAGTGTTACTCAGTTTCTTGGCAACTTTGAGTCTTCCAATCAGAACTCCATCCAGCAAGGAATTCTGGGAGTTGAAGTCCACACCTCTGGAATATGCCATTCCCTGAAATGCAGATGGCTCCAACAATTTTAAAGTTCCGTGAAGCGATGAGGACCTGCATAGGAAATCCTTGTGATGTGGGGTCATCATAACTCTTTTTGGCTGATCCTGGGGCCTCCTCACTAAACCAAATACTGACCAAAGAATTGTGTTGACTTAGTTGGCTATGAATCTAATACATTCAAAATTAACCCCTATTGTAGTTAAAACAATGTTCTCACCAGGAAGTGAATATATGATGCAAGCATGTACATCAAGGATGAAATCTACTTAACTTCCTTACCGGTTTGGAAGCACATGCACTGCATGCATGCACACACCTTCTGCACATGCGCAAAACCTCCTGGTTAAAATGACACCCGGGAACGCAGGACGTAATGACACCCGGGCGGCAATCGCTACTGGATCGCCAGACCACAGGGAAAAATCGCTACTGGATCGGGTGATCCAGTCCGATCTGGGAGCATTTCACCCCTGACATACATGCACATACAAACAAAGAAACAGGCACAGCTCTCCATCCACAAAAACAGGTCTTCCTGATACTGGCCATCCAACATTGTATATTGCAGGAACACAGAATATTAAGGTATCAGCCAGCATTGATTCGACACATCTGTCTAAGCTCTCTCCTTCCGTGTTGTCTCACTGCACACACATGATGATAAACTCTTCCAGAATGGCCTGTCCAGAGAAAAGCAGCTGTCAAGAGAAGGCCAAAGAAGCTCTTCTCCCTCTCCTTTAGTTTTCTATGTGGCAGGATTTCTTTTAAGTTGGATGGAGGAAATTTGTCTTCTTGCAATCTGAAATGACACCGCCTAAATATGCTAAATCTTGCCCACCATGGAGCAAAGGCATTCTAGATTTGAGTTTAGATATCTAATGTTTTATTGCACCCCTGAATTTAACCTCTTCTAATCTGGCCTAGGACTACATATAGTTGAATTTATTTCTTTACTTATATATATTACAAGAAACTTTAAGCTAGCTCACTCAAAAATGAATTCCAATATTTTAATTTCCTCAACAATAATTAAAAAAAAAACAGGGTTAAGCCAAAAACAATAATTTAACCTCTATATGATCAATTTAGTGGGTTGTCGGAGAGGACACCATTCTGCAGGGATGACACTCACACAGGAGGACAATGTTCCTTGCAAGAGTCCAACTCCTTGCAAATATGTTAATACCACTTAACCTCCTTTGAACCCTCCACCTACTGTGTGCAGCAGAGACAAAAGAAGTCTTTGAAAATCCTTCCCATTGCATGGATGGCAATAAACACTGTTGGTATTTAATCTTCTTCCCTTTCAAGACAGAATATTGAGGGCCATTGCAAGGTGGTTTTCCTTTTGTGATGGAAAATAGGCAGCCCAAATAATCTCCTGCATGAAAAGAGGGCGGCTGTAAACACTTGAGAGATGAATGGAGATCTCTAGGCAGGGTTAAACCCACTGCTGGGCAGAACAAACGCAGAGGACACCTCTGTGGTGGAAATGACTCCTGCTTTGGAGCCACTACAGATCTCAGCTGGGATGTGAGGCGATGTAAACAAGGCAGATTTGGAAGGGCTCACAGAAGGACTGAAATTGCATTTGGACGACTAAGCACCCCTCTCCAAACATAAATGGAAACAGTGCAGAGAAGAGCAACTAAGAGGATTAAAGGCCTGGAGACTAAAACATAAGGAGAACGGTTGCAGGGATTGGGTATCACCAGTCTAGAGAAAAGAAGGACTGGGGGGGGGGAGGCATGATAGTAATATTCCAGGATTTGAGGGGCTGCCCCAAAGGAGAGGTGGTCAAATTATTCTCCAAAGCACCTGAAGGCAGGTCAAGAAACAACGGATGGAAACTAATCAAGGAGAGAAGCAAACTGGGATTAAGGAGAAACTTCCTAACAGTGAGGACAATTAACCAATGGAACAACTTGCCTTCAGAAGTTGTGGGTGATCCATCACTGGAGGTTTTAAAGAAAAGACTGGACAGCCACTTGTCCGAAATAGTGCAGGCTCTCCTGCTTGAGTAGGGGGTTGGACTAGAAGACCTCCAAGGACCCTACCAGCTCTATTCTGATTAAATTTCTGGATGAATAATGAACATGACTAATCCAAATAAAGAGAGGGAAATTACATGGATGTGTATTGGAAAAAATATGTCACCTCCCAGAACAAAACCTCTGTTTTATAAGGATTCCCACTTGATGCTGTCATAAAAGTGCAGCTTTTTGCCCTTGTGTATGGCCTGCACCTGGCGCAGCCCCGTCTTGCTGCATTGCAGCATTGCAGCGAGGGCTTCCTCCCAACGGCATCACATGCAAAATGCAGGCAAAATGCAGCTTTTCATCTCCGTATCAAAGGACTCTGGTAACCACAACAGCCTTGAAATCACAGACTGGATGATGATAGATGGTGAACCTCTTTGGGTGACAGTTTTAAACATAGCAATATATACTGTAAGCACAATATTCTGAACTCTACAAAACATACAAATTTAAAAATATACAGCTTGAGAATAAATTGGGAGTAAAAGACAGATGGGTGGTGTGATAGAATAAAACACATCAGTGTTTCTCAACCTTGACAACTTGAAGTTGTGTGGATTTCAGCTCCCAGAATTCTCCAATCAGCTTTCTGGGGGTTGAAGTCCAGGCATCTTCAAGTTGCCAAGGTTGAGAAAGTCCACTTCAGATCCTTGGCAGGATGCGATCTGGAGATTTATCCCTCCTCTCTTTGGCTCCAGAGTGCAGGGCTGATAATCGGGGCCTGAGGTTCAGGAACGGAGATTCCCAAAGCAACTAAAAAGCCTCTTAAGAGAAAACAGCCATTGGACTGTAGAAGTATTGATGAAGAAAGATGTTGGACTTCTTCGTTGAATGTCTTCAAGTGGACGTAAGACATCCTCTCTCCCTCTCAGAGGGTTTAATCTAGATTTTTGTTCAGAAGGGGAGGTGGGGCTGGATGGCCTCAGTGGGCCCATCCAGATTTCTAGCAGGGCTGGCCAAACTATTCTGTCTCCTGAGCTAAATCAAGAAATGGTTTTCCTCAGCCCATACCGAGTGGAAGAGCTTCATACACAGGATGAAATTTCAAGATCTGAGGGAGAAACCCAAAGTCTTTAGAGCCCCACCGAGCATCGTCTGGCATTCGGTGACCAAACTCTAGAAAAGGGCTGGTAGGGGGGTAGGGGGAGGGAGAATTTGGAATATAAGGCTGAAAAGTTTCCATAGCCTTCTGCAAAATTGAAGTAAACTCAATTCTATCCTCTATTTTCTTCCTGTCTGGGTAGCTCCAAATAAGCCACCAAAGATCTGGCAGTCCCCTCCCCCATTTGCATCTCAGTTTAAAAAAAAAAAAAGTCACATTTAGAGCATTAGCCAACCGAATGTTTAGAAACGTGACCAGGCTGCAGGGCAGAATAATGCAATTGGCCTCAAGTCAATGCCTGGCATGGCTCTGCTAATGAAAAACAGAGGAGTGGGACATTTGAGACAGGAACTTGTAAATGTGACAGAAGGAGAAGCACTCATCTTCATAGTCTTCTTTTTTATGATTTTTATGATACATTCCTGATGAATTGCTGTTGGAAATCAAACACTGGACATTGAATGGTTGCATTTATTCGTTTTTAAAGAACAGAGGCTAAATTCTGTAGAGCAAAGGTGGCATCCCTACCCAGGTATAACTATGCACAAAATCTCGGCAGCTTTTCCAATGATTCTTCTTGAAGCAGAATCGCTGGGCTAATCCAGTCGACACAGGAAGATTTGCGTGCAAACATGCACCAACGCACAGATGATTTGTCCATATGCATTGAGGAAAATATAACGATCCCTCAGAAGCTATGCTGCAGGGGACAGAAAGGGCTGGATGAGTTTGTGATCTGTATGAATTACGCACACTTGCAGAATTTTTTGTTTGCATCGTTTATTCTGCAGTTTGCAAGTCCTCGATGGTAAAGGACTAATGAGCACCATGGAAACGTTTCCTACCCACCAACAATCTTAAAACGTGCCCCGAAAATTGCACCATCCTTGTCTCTGCTGAGCTCAAATTAGCTGAAGTCTAGTAGGCTTTGCATTTTCTTTCTAAGCCTTGATTCAAGGGGACATTTTTGGTAACAATTGAGCATTAAGTAAATGCATAAGTATGCCTGAACTGGAGCATAACTAAATGGGAGCCTTGAGAGAATGGCTTTTCTGGCACCAATGAATCGGAGAGCGGAATTTCTAAAGGTCCCAGGCAGCCTGTGGCTGAGCTGCGTTTCCCTCTGCTTTCATCTCGGCCGCGTCTTCCAAGGCCCAGCACAACAGGAAGATGTTTAGCACTTACTATGCTTACTTGCATCTGTGGCTCCTACAATATGGATGAACTAAGCAGCAATAGGGGAAGGTCAACATTGGAACATTTGTTCTTAAACTAGAGTCTCTCCAAATAGATTTCCTTCTTCATGCTGAGAGCCCGTTTGGTCTCCATCATGCGTGGAATCACAGCCTAAAGGGCGGTGTTTTTTTTTTTAAATGTAGCTTGAAGAGAAGAAAGTGAAACCAACATTACCCCCCCCCCCCCGTCTTCAGCCACCCTGCCCTACTGCTTGGAAATTAAGGGGATCTTGATACGATGGTGATACGATGGTGGTGCTTCTAGCCTGTTCAGTCTTTTTTGAAAATTGTGAGAAAGGAGCTCAGTCTGACAGAGCCTGATTCTTGCTAACATATTAGTGCTTCTAATTAAATATTAGAGAGTTAGAAAGTTAATAACACAACCTGATTTTGAAATAAAATGCCTTTCACAGAAAAATCAGGATTATTATAAATTTGATGGTAAATTTGAATTTTGGTCTCTGCAGTTTTGAACTACCAATCAAAATTTGCTCTCTGTAGACGAAGAGGAAGCAGGAAAAAGACATGAAAAGATATTGGAAATTGATTAAAACCAGACAAAAGCTAAACAAGTTAGGTTCTAGCCTTGAAAATCTGAAAAAGATTAATCCCATTCAGATGTAATACAAATTGCATCAATAACACTAACAAATTTTGGGAGATTAGAAAAAGAAATTGGAAAAAAAAAATTACCTACTGAGTTACTAAATGTGAAGGGAAGACTTTTTTGCCATTATTCACAGAGAAGGACATTTTAGAGGAGGCCCCGCCTCATAAGACAACAACAAAAAGTAGGGTTGTCTGAAAAACGTTTGGAAGTTTGTGCTGTGTTGGAAGCTCCTGACTGGAGGTCTGGATGATGTTCAAAGTCCTGGACCAGTTGCCAGGAAAGTGATCGCACGCGAGGTCTGCACAACTGAACGCAGGCGATGCTCGTAACCTGATGAAGGTCCCAGGAGGCGGTGGAGAGTCTCCTCATGTCAGCATCTCTGACACAACATTTGGACTGCTGTCCCCCATTTTGGAGACACTTCAACTCTCCTCCTGGCATTACCGTGCTGGGACTTGGCTGCCACAGCAAGCTTGCTATTTTCATGCTGCTGCTTGAGAGGCAGAGCAGCTGCCTCCATCTTGATGAAGAGATACGTCGGCGTGAGCCTCCTTTCAAAGCCCTGGTTCTGGGTCCCGCCTGTCAGCACTCCTTAGCTGAGAGCCACGGAGGAATCCCCTTCGCCTCCCTTATCGTACGAACTTGTACGCAGCACTTCATTTACTCAGGGCACCTTCTGTGGGATGATAAGGCTCTCCCTCAGAAGTTTAGGCAACCGTCTCTTCTTTTTCCTACAGGGTCAGGTGCAGCGTGTGTAGCCCTGTCATGTTGTTACAGGCACTCGGATTCCCTTACAAAATGGACTTTTGATGACTGATGCTTTCCACAGGAGATTCTTGCTGCACTTCGTTCTTCTCCCCCCTCGCAAGAGTTCAAAGCAAAGGGACATGGTGGTTTGACCTCTGGATCTATTTAGTATGTTAGGCATCCCAGGATCTTACTCTTCAACACAATTCTTTAATTAAACTTTGATAGAGAAATAGAGAAGTCATGTGAGCTTCCCCCCCCCTTCCTACTGTTTTCCCACAAGTTCAGGGTCCACGTTTGGTTTATCTGTTGGTTGCAACAGGAATTGGTTGACCTACTTGTCACTCTGAGGGTCTCATGAACTAGTTTAGAGTAAGAGGCCTAAAGTCACTCAATCGGCTTTCTTAGTTAAGGTAAGACTAGAATTCACCATCTCCTGGTTTCTAGCCTGGACCTTATCCATGACACCAAACTGGCCCTCCAGACCAGTTATGTTAACTAGTGAGTTCAAAATCAGCTATTCTCTCATCCGCTGAGCTTTTGAACTGTTGTAAATAAACCCTAGATGTTCTGACATTCCCTAGTTCCCTAACATGCTCCTGTCAGTGCCAATTGGAAGAGGATGGAATTGCAGCAATCACTTTTCATATTAAAGCTACGTGGGCAGCAGCCCTGAACAAACATGTTTCATATGTGTGTTACGAATGCGCTGGAAGATTTAGGGTATCAGGATTTCCTGCTGATTCTGGGGGTAGGAGAGGAGCACCGCAGCTGCAGTATGTGAATATTCCCTAACCGAAGAGCTTCTCAAGGCTTTGTACCACAAAGGGCTTTCCAGTTTCTGCAGCATGAGGAAGGTGTCATCCGGACCAAAAAGTACAGCTTCTGTTGTGTGATTTGTTTCTCCTTGCAAGGGTGAGCTCGTGGTTGCCAAATTCCTGGTGAGTGAATGGATCACTATATTTCCAGTATATTTCTGTGAAAATGTATTACATGCCACAGGCCCAACTATTACATTTTATGAAAAGTCCCGAGGAGGCTGCGTGTTCTGTTTCAGCTGATATTGTTTTATAAATGGAAAACTCAATCCTCCTATTCTTGATGAGTGAATCATTCTCGGTTCTGCTTCACAGAGCAAAAAAAGGCAATCATCTTCTGACTTTGTATTTGCAAACATGCTCCCTGCAACCGGCACATGGAGATATCAAGAAAACGTATTGCGCAGAAGTCAATAGCAAACACATCCCTTGGCAGAAAATCTCTGTAAAATGAGACCGTATTTCTTTGGAAGTCCTGACCAGCAGCAGGAGAAATTCCAAAAGGTGATAATGGCCAATTAGAATCTAGGAACTGGATTCTTCTTTTTTTATTGCTGAAAGGGCAATTCTGTGTTTTTCTGGAAAGCTACAGGAAGGGTCAGGGCCATAGACTCAGAGCTTCTGGGTAGGCTGTCAACAGAGGTATTATAAGTTAAGTGCAAGACAGTTCCAAAATACTTCTTTTCCCTCATGTGAAATATTTCTAAGAACCATTTGCAGGCCATTCTTTACTTCCTCTGTGGAAATTAATGTAGTAAGGAACCTACTGAAGAAATATTACTTCAAAATTAGCATTTCACTTTTTTATTTTTAAATAAGCATAATCAAATAAACAGTGATCAGCCACTTGACTTCTACTTTGTATGTTTCCTAGCTGTTTTCCAGGACTGTTTGCTTCCAAGGCAGCTTTGCGCTATAAGTCTTGCTTTTCAAGATTGAAAAAAGAAATACAGCCAACAGCCCTTGATTAAAACCAGTATAACTACCTAAATCCAAATGGAGAAGATCAAAAGCAGATTTTTCAGTCACAGAATCAAAGAATGCCATAAAATAAACATCACAGAAAGCATTTGAAAACCTAAATTAAAATGTCACCAACCCTATCTCTCTATGTACTCCTCCACTGAGAAGACTTTTAGAGTGTATATCCCAATCCTTTCAGAATTGTTATTATTTAAACTTTACAGGCCCAGAAACCTATCAGTAGCTGATGTAACAAATTGATAACCCAACTTTTAATCTCCTTTAGTTCTTCAGAATACGGGGAGATGACTCTTCAATTCAGCTGAGGATGTTTAACAGTGTGATGGTATAGATCAGTGATCTGAACCCCAAAACAGTGGCTTAGTACCTTGGGAGAACTAACAGGCACTATCAGTAGACATTGGGAAGAGAGTCCTTTGACCTCTCTATGCATTTATAAAGACTGACCAAGACTCCTATAAGAAAACAAACAGGGTTTCACGAAGACAAGCTGGGTATTCCATGGTTCATCTGCACGGAGATTTGCTGTCTAAATCATTTCAACCTCCCCCCCCCCATAAAATTAATCTGGATGTATTTCCAAGCTGATTCACATTCTTCTTCTAACGTGTTCCTGCAGGAATGCGAACAACCAAGAAGTGACAGAGGAGCTGAATGAGGATTCTTTCATTCATAATGGGTGGGCTAAATTTGCTCCGTGCATTTCTGTGAACCATCCAAATGAGACTGCCAAAAGTCTTGATTGCCATCTGAAAGTGGGAAAGAAACAGCTAGGCAAGGCATTAAATATTAGAATACTTTCCAGCAGATATGCAGAGTCATACATAACTGTTGGGACAGCAGGATTCTTAGAGAAGGACTTAGAATTCAGAATTAATGGAATAAAAGGTTAAACATATATACTCCCCCCCGCCTCACCATGTGAAAAGCGTGGTCATGGTTCAAATTTCTGGATGATTCCTCTTTGGAAAGGAAAGCAAGCAGAAGATGGTAGGACTGTGTGAATCTTTCAAGATTTGTTTTGAAGGTGATTCCAATGGAGCCTCTGAATCTGAATCCAAAGGCTCCATTGAGTTGATTTGTTGGAATGAATCAATGTCCTTGACTTGACTCAGTGGACTTGGGTGCAAAGCACGGTGGGTGACCTTGGACCAGTTGCTTTCTCTCCACCCTAGAAAGGAGGCCATGGCAAACCGCTTCTGAAAAACTTTTCCAAGAAAAGGGCAGGGGTTTGTCCAAGAGTAAAAAAAAATAAAATAAATCTAACTCAAAGGCACACACACACTTATCAGCACACATACAGACACAAAGTCTGAAAGTCAAAAATTTTGATAGTGCTCCTGTCCAAGCAGATGGCACAGATCCTGAACTGCAGGCAATATTCTTGTAATACTAGAATACTAGAATATTAGAATAACAGAGTTGGAAGGGACCTTGGAGGTCTTCTGGTCCAACCCTTTGCTTAGGCAGGAAACCCTACACCACTTCAGACTTCACAACTTCTACAAGCAAGTTGTTCCACTGATTAATTGTTCTCCTTGTCAGGAAATTTCTCCTTAGTTCTAAGTTGCTTCTCTCCTTGGTTAGTTTCCACCCGTTGCTTCTTGTCCTGCCCTCAGGTGCTAAAAAGGTACTAAAAAGAAAAGAGAACCTCAGGCATGTTTAGATGTAGCTATCAAAGCCATTGGTATTTGTGGCATCCATTTACCACAAATAGAGCTCTCAACACAAAGCAAATCAGTGGTCACATAAAAGACAAAAGCAGCTGTGTGGACATTTGGGTGCCCTCAGTCTTTCCAGTAGCTACCAAGTAATACTCCCAAGTTGAAGTCAATGCCATGGACATTTCCATGCAATTTTCTTGGCAATAATAGGGAAATGCTTTGCTGTTTGTCTTCTGAGATTTTTCAAAGTCTAATGCAGTGCTAACAATTCTTGGTAGATCCCCCCTTCTAAATATTAATTTTGCAGGCAAAGACATGGTGGCCAAGTCCTATTGCTTGTGGGGCAGTAGAAAGCTACATTTCTTCATGCAAAATATAATCATAATTTACTACTTTTTACTGATTTTTTTTTTAAAAAAGAAAGGGTGGGGAGATTAATCTCCGCTGAAGCAAATTCTTTCCAGTTGTCTTGATTGCACTTGGTAACTGATTGCAAATGTTAAAGGAACAATGTTTTAATATCTTACATTTCCTGCCAAGTTACTTTAGGTCAATTTAGAGCCTGAAGTCGGGATTGCAATAGAGTGAAAACTAGAAAGACAGAGACTTTAGATGGATATTCTGTATGAATTCCGTCAGAACTCACTGATACTCTAGATGTTTTCTGGAACAAAACTGTAGATTTTGATGCCAGAGAAGATGAACATGATGACCCAGACCCACATTTCATGTACTGAAATTAAATATACTCAGCTGCAGTTAAAAGATTCTACATGATAAATGGAGTGGCATCTTATATCAGAAGCCAGAACGCAAAGCCCTGCTTCCCCAAAACTTGCTTTTTTGTTCTGTATCCTAAATATCTGGTGCCCAGGATGATCACCTCACCGTGAGCAAAGGACATATTTTTTCTCTAGAAAAAAGAAAAAAAGAAAAAAAGAACTATCTGGAATAAATTCTCATCACCAATTTTCCCTCTCTTCTCATCAGAGATCTTGTGTGGGAGGGGCGAGAATAAACCTAAACTGGGATTGGAGTTACCAACTAGCTTGTGAGAAAGGACAACATTCACTCAATATGCAAGTTAGGATAAGATGATACTCCCAGGACCCTTCTTGGACATTTGGATCCATTTGGTATTATGCAATTAAGCTGAAATAACCTCAGTGAACACTTCTTCAATTCTGTATCACATTCTGCTTAAAAAAAATTCTTCCAATATGCCCAAAAGCTATCTATTGAGTTAATAAATGCTGCTGAAGGTTTCTAATTTACAGAAGTTCTGTAATTCCCACAGATCCATTCTTGCAATATTCATGAATAAATTAAAAACTAGAATAATATTATGGTGCTATCTCCACTGGGTCCAATAAGAGATTAACTCTTATATTACAGATTCTTATTGCTATTATTCTTATTTTGAGAGGAAAGGCTACAGAGAGATTAAAATTTATATTGTACACTCTAAATTAGGAAGAGAGAAGATTTAAGATTGATGCAATCCCAATTCATAGACCGGGGCAGGAAATCAACTCCAAACTATTTTGATGGAGATTGCTTATAACGCTTCCTTTTGGCCAAGGTAATGGGTCCTGCGTATTTCCACCCGGATCATCTTTGTTACTCTAGACTCCTGCACATCTGTACAACACAATGGATAACACAATGCACGGAGGGACTCGCTCTGACTCTGTATATTGCATCATGAAATGGACTCTACAGTGCCTCCCTCTTTTGCCACAGCAAACTCACTTCAAAGCCAGTTTTCCCCTAACTCATATTTGCAAATTCCTTTTGCGTTAATTGTGATATAACAAAACCTGCCTGAAACATCACACTTGAGGAGAAAAGGAAAAGTCTCTCTTTCTTTCAGAAAGGTCCTTAAGCTACCTGCCTTTTTAGATGAAACCTAAGCCCCTGCCCTCGGCCATTTAGTACCCACTGATATCTATCACATGAAAAGGGGTGTTAACCCAATGCTTAAATTGGAAATCAGGATGGGCTTATTTAATTTTCCCAGTTTAAATTCCCAGTTAGTTCCCAGTTAGGCCCTATCTAACAAAATGAAATTCAATGTAGAGGAAAGTCCTACACTTAGGTAAGAAAAACCAAAAGCACACATATAAACTGGGGGAAACCAGGCTTAATAGCAGTGACTGTGAGGGGGATCTTGGCGTCTTAGTGGACAATCAGCTAAATATGAGGCAGCAGTGTGAAGCGGCAGCTAAAAATGCCAACACAATCCTAAATTGTGTTAACAGAGGAATACAATCAAGATCAAGCGAGGGACTAACACCACTCTATAAAGCCTTAGTAAGACCACACCTAGAGTCCTGCATCTACTTTTGGTCCCCACACTATAAAAAAGATGTTGAGACTCAAGTGCAGAGAGCAACCAGGATGATGAGGGGACTGGAGGCTAAAGGATATGAAGAATGGTTACATGAACTGGGCATGGCTAGTCTAGGGAAGAGAAGGACCAGGGGAGACATGATAGCGTCTTCCAATATTTGAGGGGCTGCCACAGAGAGGAGGGGGGTCAAGCCATTCTCCAAAGCACCCGAAGGCCAGACAAGGAATAATGGATGGAAACTGACCAAGGAGAGATTAAAATCTAGAAATCAGGAGGAACTTTCTGACAGTGAGAACAATCAACCAATGGAACAGAAGTTGCCTTCAGAAGTTGTGGGAGCTTCATCACTTGAGACTTTCAAGAAAAGATTGGGCTGCCATTTGTCAGAAATGGTGTAGGGTCTCCTGCTTGAGCGGGGGTGGGGGGGGTGGGAGGGTTGGACTAGATGACCTATAAGGTCCCTTCCAACTTTTGTTAATCTGTTAATCAGTTAGTTTCAATTGGGTAGGCCATTTTTTTTTTCAATCTGCCTCCTGCTGTTCCTGAAGATCTTGTAGAAGGGGAAGATTCGCAGAGCAGATGTGGCAACTCTGCACATGTGGCATTTAGCTCTACGCGGCCGTTTCATTTACTATTGGACTCTAATGGCTAATGTGCTTCTTCAACCTATTCCCAGAAAAAAACATATTATATATTCTGTTGGTGAGCAGAGAATGCAACAATAGGCTTTCCATAAAGCATCTAATTGCCCTGGACTTTCCCTGAGCTGAACAATCAGCACTTCTAAAGGAGGGTCACCTTGGCTCCTTTAGAGCTGCTGCAGATGGAAGAAGACGGAGGGAGCTGGAATTGTATGGAATTTATTAGTCATGATGGAACTCTGTCCCTTTAATTCTATGTGTGAGTGCAAGAAAATGATGATGATTCAGTCCTTGAGGGGTTTCTGGACAGGGAAATGGCGTGGCTCTATTGAAAGTGCCCAGATGGGTGGGATGTTCCAGTTGGTTTAATATTGAGACACCAAGGAGTAAGATACCAACTGAACACTGTTGAAAAAGCGGAAGAATTTTATCAAAAAATCTTAAAAATGAATTTAACATCTTTAGGCATAATACAGGACAAACAAAAGGAGTTGGAAGCAAAGGGAAAATATCAAATTATAGAGGCTGTGGTAGATAAATTGTCTTCGGACTCCCTGGATACCCCAGCTGGACTGTCTATAAATATGAGAGCAGTGTCATCTGATTCCAATGTGATGAATTATCAAGTTACAGACAAGTGCGTAAATCAACCAGTTGATATGCAAGTGATGGAAAAGAAATATGAGATAATAAAACAAAACCAACAAGATCAATTTATAAAGCAGAATGAAAATCGATCAGCTGATACACAATTTGTAGGAAGGAAACCAGGATGGAAATTCAACCCGCAAAAGAAAAAGAAAAGAAACAGATCTCATAGAAATAGCAGTTTCTAAACTAAGCAACAGTGAAGCCAGGGACTTTAAAAAAATGAACGAATATGTGAAAATAGTGGAGGCGAAGTATTGTTTAATGCCGTGATTTTGGGATGTGAAAAGAGCCTTACATTGTTGGATTTGAATTATCTATTTTGGATTTCTTTTACCGATAAATATATTATAACTATTTCGAGTTACAAGGCAAGAGAGTCATGCTGGGGCATGCAGAAGATCTGGCTGTTACCCACTAGGATGATGGGAATTAATAATCCTGATGAAAACCAATTACAACTATATGGAATATAATTATAATGTCACTCGGGTGGTTGTTTTTACTTTTATATATATATGAGGATACTCATTACTGATGGGGGCAGAAGATGATTGAAGATCTTGAATAAACTGTTGCACCAGGATGTTATGTTACCCTATTATGGATGATGGATTTAACAATCCAGTGGAAAGACATCAAAGAAGATATTATATGAATTATAAATTTAAAGTCATTGTCTTTTTTCTTTTTATAAAATGGAAAGTATACATAGATATATGTATATTTTAGTAGAGTGGGCAGTGGTTCATATTTAGAATTGTAGTGCATGGTAATTTTGCGGGTTGAAATAGGTTAGTTTACTGATTGATTAGTTTAAGAAAAAGGATTTTTAAGTCATATATTTAGGGGAGTGGAGGAATTGGATAGAACTGAATAAATGTTAAATTTGGATGTGGGGAGAAGGCTGCTTTGAAATGTTATATTAATATATATAAAAGATTAAATGTTATGTTGTTGTAATAATATACTATAAGTTTGGGGGAGGAGAAAAAGGGCAGATTATTGCAAAAATGGGAGTTATAAGAATATTATGCTAAGGGTCAGTATTTTGAGGAGGGAGTAAGGGAATGGTAAAATATTATGTAATTAGTTATGAATTAGCTTAATGTTGTGAAGAAGTCACAGGGGGGGATGGGTGGTCAGGGGGGGTTAGGGAAGAGGGGGGGAAAGGGGGAAAAACTTGTATTTGAAAACTTTTTCAATTAAAAAAAAAAAGAAAGAAAGAAAGTGCCCAGATGGCAATTTAAACCTAAAAATCTACCATGGAGGGGAAGAAGGAGCTTATACAATACAATACAATACTTACACCATAACATCTTGCAGGGTGAAGGATACAGATGCAACCCCAGGTGGTTGCAAAGCCATGATGGATGTAGCCAAAGGTTTTGGGGTTGTTGTTTTCAGGCTAAAGTTCCTTTACATTCCGCTTGTATCTCCCAAGAACTCAAGAGCTGCCGTCACCAACCCTAGTCATTCCAAAGGGTGATAAGATGGGCTAATGAAGATGCTGGCCTGCTGCCTCTTTTCTTTTCTTTCGTTAACCTGCAGGCAGGAAATTACACCTCACCCTCGTTTGCAAAGGAATAACCATAAAGGGTCGCCTTGTTTCTTAACCAGGCTTTGACCTTTGGGGACTGCCTCTGGAAGGAGGCTGCAAAGCCCCAAAGCATAACCTTCCTCAGCAGATTAGAGGCCACTCAGGGGGCAGAACAAGGGCCTGGAGAGCAGCAGGTGGGCAGGCAGGAAATTTGGCTGCTGCCTGGCGCTACGTAGACCCATTTGGGCAGCGGCTGGATATCTCTCCAATTCACCCTCCGTTAAATCAGAATCTTCTCCAAGAATTACAAATAGCTTCTTGGTCTTATTTGCCACTCTTGGGCCTCCTCCGGGGCTGCTTAAAATTCATATTGATGGCTCTCGGGAAGACCGGCATTTGCAGGATTTTGCATCTGAACCTGAACTTCAGTAACGATCGTCTTTTGCACTGATACGTGGCAATCTAATAAATGAACACTCTAATAAAGGTTCAAGGAGAGGAGGGACATCCTCTAATCCAGGGAGTCCTTGACTCGTGGCCGCCATTGAGCCCAACATTTATCTTGCTAAGCGAGATACTTATTAAGTGAGTTTCGCCCCACTTTACGACCTTTCTTGTAATAGTTGTTAAGCGATTCACTGCAGTTGTTAAGCTTGTAACCCGGTTGTTTAGTGAATCTGGCTTCCCCGTTGACTTTGCTTGTCAGAAGGTCTCAGAAGGGGATCGCGTGACCCCAAGACACCGTCATAAATGTGAGCCAGTTGCCAAGGGTGTGGATTTTGATCACGTGACCCTGGGGAGACTGCGAAGGTCATAACTATGAAAAACAGTCATAAGTCACTTTTTTCAGTGCTGTTGTAATTTCGAACCGTCACTGAATGAATGTTGTAAGTCAAGGACTGTACAGGTGTTCCTCTGACTTCTATGCCTGAAAAGGCACACAAGAAAATAGTTTTATTTGACACAGACTGCCTGGCTTTTCCATCCCCTGCCTAAATTTGCTCCAAACAATAAGTTTTTCCCTGAGCCGGTGAGAGACCTGCAAGGCTAGAACTTAATTCCAGTGACATTTTCATCTCACGGCCTTGCTTTTATCTCCTGGAGATGGATGGGGCATGGAATACCTTTGCACCTCTATGGGCTGAGAGATAAAGAACTCCGATCAGGATGTGCTAATTAAAATCCCAATCGGATAGTCATTATTTACCACCGTTGTGTTTTTCCCCTTTCTCTGAAATTTATCTTACAATATCCCTTTCGTAGGATTGGTAAGGATGATGTATATGCAGTAATATGGCTAAAGAGAGCTTCGGCATCTTCATCCATCTTGCAAAGATAGCTTAGGCTGAAATGTCTTCGGCTAATGTATTATGTATCGCCAGCATAACCTATGAATTGCAGTAAACACATTTACACCGCTCTCTCTGTAGTTTTCCTCTTAAACTGCCTGCCAAAGAGATTGGCCAAACTCACCTTCTTGAAAGCAAATGGCCAATGAGCTAAAGCTTGCCTTTATGAGTAACCTCTACTGCTGCCATTCCTATAAGATTGAATTTGAAAGAGTTCTGAGGTGTTGGGCTTGGATTTCAATTAATACAGTTGTAAGAACAGTTATTTATTGACAGAGCAATTCCTAGGAGAAAAACATTTGACCTTTCTTCTCAACAACGTCTGCAAAAACACATCTGCTCAACTTTGGTATTAACTTTCTGACATTAACTTTTCATATTGTTTTTTTTTTTCCATTTCATTAGCCACTTTGGTTTCTACCAGAATGGAAAGGCAATCTGTATAAGTGAATAAATAAAAATAAACAGAGACACTAGAATTCCACACTTACCAGCAATTGATGCATTAACTCCATTGATTTGCAAAAGACCGAGGCTGGAATTAATCCCCTTTTAAAGGGATTCATTTGAAAGACCCAACAGTCTGGGAATCCATGGCTCTGGACTGGTCTGCTGAGGCACTCAAAAGAGTGAAGAAGACAGGCAGGCAGGAAGCAATGCATTGGCGCCAGTGGCCAGTAGAAGTGGCACTTTAGGTGAACCCCAGAACCTCCCCCAGATTGTGAGGTCCTTGGCAACCCTGGATGACGTTTGTGAGACATTCACAGGGCCACAGGTATGGCAACTCCAGACTAATCCATTTTCAAATTACTGTCCAATTCTGATGGATGACCTCACTGCCGAATCCGCTTACCCAACCGCATCACTTAATAAAGGCAGAGAGATCGATCTGTCTTGCCTTTCACTTGGCACTTTTTATTTTAATCCTTTCAGGGTGTCCTTTGTAACCTTCTCCGCTGCTACAGTTTGGATGTCAAGCTTCATCAGCAAAATGAATGCTGCTTTAATTTGCTTTAATGCGGCTCAATTCCAACGGAGGAGTAAGCTGGAAAACAGCCATCTCATTGGAGGCTGCAGGTAATCCATAACGCATCTGGGCAGAGTTTCAAATCAGAAACAAAATGCAACACCAAAGATTTTATAGGGGCTATTCTCTCCTAGCCCATAGGAACTAGCTGATGAATTTATTTATTGATTTGTTTGTTTGTTTGGTGTAGAGGTTATGACATCTGGCTAGAAACCAGGAGATGGTGAGTTCTAGTCCTCACGAAGCCAGCTGGATAACCTTGAGCCACTCACTTTTTCTCAATTATTTAAACTACTGGCTATGTTTTTTGGTTTGCTGTTGGACTGTAAATTAATAAATAGCAACAACAACTTTGGGTTTATACAGTATTTCAGCTTGCCCACTTCACCAATATCCTGCCCAGCTGAACTTATTTTCTGAATGCAAGGTCCCTTCTCTTTCTCTGATTTGGAGAAGCATGCCAACTTCTGCAAAACTGGGCAATGGGTGCCCCCCCAAAAGTTCAAAAGCATCTCAGTTGAATTCAGCAAAAAAAAAAAAAAAGGAAAAAGAAAGGGGTGGGGGGCTGGCATTATTCCCGCTTATCAGAAGCCAAATCCGAGAAAGAAGACCAAGAAAAAATAGAAACGTGGCTGAATGGATCGTGGTGGGTGGGTGACTAAGGCTGAAGGCAAATGAGAAGGAAAGAAGACAATTTGTAGAGCATTTGTGGCAGGGATCAAAAGCAAGATGTTGACCTCAAAATGTTCACAGATGAATTGTAATATGCACCAGAAAACTGGAGCCTACATATGTTTCCAGCCCTTATGCCTATTTTAGCCTGGTGGGACCAAATCCATGGAAAAGAGAACTCAACTCAGCACAACCCAAGTAGCTCTGCGGGAGGTTTACGAATGTGCAAAGAATGTCACCAGTGAAGATGGCTTCCCCCCCAGATGAAGTGAGATGCTTACCTTGAGTGGTGGATCAGGGTGACTGAATGTCATCACTTCTTCTCCTTTATCTCCCCTTAAAACAGATGGCTGTCATGGGCTGCTAACATGGCTGCCATCCAGAAGTGCGAACGATTGCAGAGAAGAGAACCTGGTCACCCTCAAGGAAACCACTGGGCAATGTCCCAGAGGGCTCCCCAGATTCTCTCCAACTCCCCTAAAAGCAAGGAAGCAATCTGGAAGCTCAATCTGGAGGGATCTCTCTGGAAGCTCTTTCTCAGAACGAGGGGTGTTCACAAGGACTTGCTACACAGAAGTAACAGATTGCAGATTGTGAAGTTGAGAAGATCTGCGAAAGATGCAATTTTGGGGATAAAACAGTCTTGTTCTCCTCCAAGCTTGGTCCGTGGTGGGGTCATGTTGGGGGGGGGATGGGTTGGGGGACAGAATATTCTTGTACGACATTCTTGTACGAATATTCTTGTACTGTCATGTCCACAGCCTGGATGAAAATCTCTCATGCTACCCCACAATATACCTCATCTGCTAGAGAGCTTTATAAAGTGACATTCCCATGTGACATAAATAAGTAAACACAGCAAAACACAACAACGTAAAAACATTCGAATTATGCAAAAGGAGGCAGCTTAAACGTGCCATAAACTTCTGCCCTAGTTGCGTATGTTGTTTGGTGCCGTTGTTGTTTTAAATGCCTACTTTAAACATGTGGACTTTATCTGGGAGCAAAGAATGTACTCTCGCCCTTGGCTAAATCGCTTCTTGCTTCTACCGTCTGGCGGCCGTGGAATCGACCAGAAATGAAAAATTGCAGGGCTGCAATGTTCTTCCCGCCCCGTTCATGGAGTTTTGACATCAAGAAAATTGGCTTGTATATAGGATATAAACCAACCAGGCCTGGCGTATTTCAAGCCTTTTCCATTGTGATTGGAATTAGCAGGAGAATGAACTTCAAACACGTTCCTGGTGAGATATCCTTCAGCATCAAGTTCAGATCAAAAGGGACCAAAAGAGCTGACTTTGCTCAAAAGGCTCCCTTCTTATCAGTTCTGTCCCAGGTCCGGCTTGTTAGGAAGAACCTCAAAAGCAACGACTGGGCATAGTAACAACTATAATTAGTTTATTCCCCATTGACAATCTCTAGTTACAAAATATTTAAATTCAATTTATCCAGGAGGTGGGGAATATTTCTGTTTCTTGGTTAAACATGCCTATTCATAATTTCATGTCTACATAATGAGAACACAAACACAATGGCCAGAATCTGGAGAACATTTAGATGTTTTTCTTCAAAAGCAGATTCTCATTGTATAGTTACAATACTGATAAACTCAACCAGGCCAAAGAACAAACAGGAAAAACAAAACATAAAGAATCTCAGACCCAAGCAATCAATCAGAATAGAGTTGGAAGGGACCTTGGAGGTCTTCTAGTCCAACCCTCTGCTCACGCAGGAGACCCTGCACCATCTCAAACATGTGACTGTCCAGTCTCTTCTTAAAAACCGCCTGATTGTAGACTTAGGCAGTGAAGCCTAAAATCTTCATATAGATGAGTTTCAAGAAATGGTAACTCAGACTCAAAAGCTTGGATAAACTGCTAGATTTTTGCTTGGCACCCAAATTAAACCAATGTTTGGCACCTGTTTACCCTTCAGAGTGGGGGCTTTCTCCAATCAGGATGATAAGAATGCTGGTTTTATTGGTTTGTTTGATTTTTGGTGGCCTAGAGGGCGTTGGGCTCAGCTATTTCAACTAACCAGCAGACTAGCCATGATTCTTGGGATTAGTGGCATTGCCCTCTTTTTCATGTACAGTTGAATTCTAGCCTCGTGCTAAAAATACGAACATGTGGAGCTTCTCTGGCATCTTCAAACCATGACAACAAAGAACACGAGTCCCTCCAGTTTTCTTGGCAAGTTCGTTTTGGAAGCCCTCCTTTCTGGGGCTGAAGGAGAAGGACTGGCACAAGGTCACCCAGGTGGCTGCATGACTCAGGCAGGATAAGAACTCCGTCTCCTGCTCTCTACCCCAATGCCTTCACTGCTGCACCAACCTATCTCTTGTACTTTATACTATTAAGTAAATAATAATAATAATAATAATAATAATAATAATAATAATAATAAATATATCTCATATTTGGTACATAGAAATGAAATGCAGAGGAAAAAAGGGGAGGAGGAGGAAAGAGAAACAGAAAGGGAAAAAGTTAAACACTCCATTTATTACATTTTGTTTATTTCTTTTTCACAGTTTTACACCTCCAGAATCCAAAGGCTTCTTTGATTCCATCCACAATTGCTTTTTGGGACTCTAAAAGGCCTGTAACCCCTGACAGGTTATGGGAGAAATAAACTGGCTGTCAGGCCAAAAAAAGGGAAAAAAATATATTTCCCTACCAGGGATGTATAACTTTCCAAATCAAGTCCATGGATGAAAGGCTGGGGGTGGGGGGAGGGGGGGAAGAAATAATGAGAATGTTCAGGAAATGGGATAAGGCAGTGTTTATTTTCCTTTCTGCTCCTCAGTCAGCTTCAGTGTCCAATTCAGGTTCCAAAACATTTGAACCCCTGCCGAAATAAGTGGCAACTGCACCATGAACCCCAAGGCTCAGATGACCTCAGGACAATTTTTCATTTTCCAAAAGTATTACTTTGAGTTATCCAAGACTTTCAAAGTTATCTTTAGAGTATTGTTTTATGCTGTCGGGTGAACTCTGGGTGTTACTGTCTAAGCCAGAGGTCACCGTTTGGTGAACTGGGCAGTTTTTACAAGGCTAATTTAATTTTAGTAATTAAGAAAGGTGTCTGCTCTGGAGATTGAATTTGTTTCTCTATCAACACTCCTAAATCAAGGCTTTTTATATTTACGGTGAGGATAGGAAACTGTTTCCCAGTGCTCTTTAATGAGGCTGTGTGACAACCCAAATTCAAGGGGAAGAGGGGTGTTGGAGAGGGCCCCTTCTGTCAAAGAAATTCTTAAGAAGTTGCATCTTCTCATGTGGTTAGAATGCTATCCCCATGTGATTCCAAAAAGAACTGCCTTGGATTTAAGGTTTGCTTCAATCCCTCCACTTAATTCCCTGATGGACTAATAGAGGTTAGTAAAACAGCCATCATTTAATCCACATAAAGAGCACAAATTAAATTTGTGTAGAATTTTCACCATCCCACACTCATGTATGGGATCAAAAGCATCTTGCAATGAAAGCTCATTGAGCATTTAAGATTCAGTATGGAAGCAACATAAGTAGGATTCCTGCAAGATACTCCTATCATAAACATTATATGCCAATCTTTGGGAGTTTTTAATTCACCACTTCTGTCATTCAATATAGAATGAAAACTGCAGGCTATCAACCTCAAGGATACACAGAAAGAATTTTATGAGTTCTCTGCGTTCTTAATAGCTTCTTGGAGTTCAGTAGTTAAGATGGCACTAAAATAATATTCACACATTTCTTCTTGCAGTTTCTTGCAGACCAAATATATTCTTTTGTCAATCATCTTAATTATATCACTGTGATTTTCCAAAGTCCCTGAAGGCTTTAGTCCAGTGTTTCAACATTTCTGTATCTTTGATCAGGAAGGCAGAAAAAGCAGCTGGTTTGCTGATTGGGACGTTAAGCACGCAAAGAAAGCAGTCCGGATTATTTTGTAACCATAACTAAAAGCATAACTAAAAGTTATTTCTTCATTTCTGCCACAACAAGAGATGGGCTGAGAACAAATGGCCTTCTGTCTTCTGAGGTTGGGGGAGACGGCTTGAAACTGTTAGGAAACTTCATGCAAAAATCTTGATGGATTTTGGAGGAGAGCAGCTTCAAACTTTCCAAAGTCTGCAGTGGGCCACAAGGCACAAAGCCCTCTTATGCGCTTTCCCCAGCCCTGTTAAATCCTTCCTCATCTGGAGCAATTCAAACGGCGTTCTGAATTCCAGATGCAAATTCACTACAGGTTTGTACAATGGTTCCCTATGCTGGCGGATTTATTTTCAGTCCCTAGCATGCCAACCTGCCCTCAGGGAAGCTTCCTTTGTAGACATAACTTAATCAACAAAATAAACCCAGCCCTAAGGGGAGCCTGGCCACCACCTGACAAATTCCCAATGAGATCTGAGCATGCTCAGCGGGCACCGAGTCTGACGTGACGGATGGGTGAAAGAAGAGAAACAAGCAGACATCATGTCGGAATGATGGAAGGGGCTGGCAAAAGGATGCTGGAACTCTAATGACGTGGACTTGAGGGTGTTGGATTTTGCTATGCCGATGCCTTGAGCGAATGCAGTGGCAGGCTAACAGAACGACAGAGTTGGAGGGGATCTTGGAGGTCTTCTAGCCCAACCCCTTGCTCAGGCAGGAAACCCTATACCATTTCCAACAAATGGTTGTCCAATATCTTTTTTTTTAAAAAAAAAAAACACCTCCAGTGTTGGAGCACCACAAAAAGGTTGTGAGGTAAGGAAAGTTTCAACCAGGTAGAGAGAATTCATTGTGTCCCCAAACTTATTCAGCAATGGGTCATTTGCATCCTTATTAACACGTGGTAGGAGTTTGTGTCATGAATGAAGAAGGGAAGAATCACTCAGGAGGAGCTGTGGCTTCCACCTATGTTTCAAAACGAGATAGTATAGGGAGTGCTTGACTTACAATCATTCATTTAGTGACCATTCAAAGTTCCAAGAGCATAAGCATTCCTGTCCCAACCCTTTGGTCCCGTCTCAAGTCAACTCGAAAGCTTTCAGTGACACCCTGGATGCTTTGCTGCCTAATGACACCATCTTGGCATGCAGAAGGCTGCATGGGCTCCCCCGGGGCTCCCCCATCCTATTCGCCCTGCAAGAAGAGACAGCTGAAGAAAGTCAAGTGGGGAAGAAGCAATGCTCCACTTTACTGGTCCTTTGTCACGGACTGAAGCAAGCATGAATGGCCCTGAAGCCTTCAGCCATTCATCTCAGTTTCCTCACCCCAGGAGGCCTCTCACGGTGCCTGGATAAATAGGCCACAAGGACTAAACTGTTGCTCTGCCGCTCACTTAATGAGCAGCAGAGCATTGCTCCTAGAAGCACAAGGCCAAAGACACCAGCCTGAAGATGACGAATGACACTTCGTCAAAACGTCGCCAAGACACTTCCAATTTTACGTGGGAGAAAACCCGAATAACCAAAGACCTACATACAAACACCTGTGAAAACCTCAGAAAACAAATACACACACACACACACACACACACACACACACACACACACACGCACACACACACACACTGGTCAGAGAAATGGAAATGGAAAGGTAAAACTAGAAACGTTGTGCACTGATGAAGCCGCTTCCAAGAGGAGGAGCATTCCTCTCTCCTCTGCTAGACAGAGCAGGTGGGCCCTGAAAGCTCCTAAGGCCCACCAAGGACTGAGCTGGCAGCCTCTGCGGGAAAAGAATCACAGCGTTGGAAGGGACCTTGAAGGTCTTCTAGCCGAACCTCCTGCCCAAGGCAGGAATCCAGATGCCACCTCAGGCAAACGGTCCTTCCATCCCATTTAGGCACAGCTGCCACTGGCCCATTGAGCAGGAATTGTGATGCTAAGAAAAACCCCAAATAGTGGACCACCTCTGAGTAGGAGAATACAAATCCACTCCAGAGTTAACGATGGCATTTCTCTGGAGTCATCAGGCATACAAACCCAAACCTCTCTGTCTTGGAAAGATTCCATAATATCCATCTCTTCCCCTCCATCCAGGTTCTGACAGCCTCAGGCATTCCACACCAGTTTTTCTACCAATCTCCTATTTTGGACTGAGCTGCATAGCTGGGTATCTCCAGAGGTTCACAATGCCAGACCCTCTGCTAAAGGATATGCAATAGTTTAATTTAGATATTATAGCGGAAAGAAGAAAGAGTCATGAAGATTCATGCTGTTTGGAACCTTCCCCTCAAGAAAGAGGAGAACCAAGAGGTGAAACAATCTTTCCATGGAATCGGTCCAGAAAAGCACCATGACTGATGGTACTGAAAGCCTCAGAGAACTGAAGGACCAGGAAGGCTGCCACTCTCCCTATGCATCTCTCTCCCTCTCCCCCCTCATAGATCTCTCCATAGGTCACCTACAAGCACAACTAACAGAGTTTCCATGTTGCATCCCAGCTGCTACGGGGCCAAATAATTTGCTTCCTCCAGGGCTTTCTGAAATTGCAAGGCTGCCATTTAATAAATAATAATTGCAGAGCCTTTGTGGGAGATGGGAGGTTCATAAATGGGAAAAATAAATAAACCCATCCAATTGTACTATTGGTTAGGACTGACGCTGAAGCAGGAAACACATGGCAAAACCGTTAAGAAAATTCTGGTTCGGAAATGAAACAACAAAGTGACAATTATTGTCAAGGGGCTGCCATGAAGAGCTGCATGGCAAAGAGATTAATTATTATTAATGGCTGATTGTCAAAACGAGAGGAAGATAAAATAAGGTCGCTATTTGTCCTTGGCCTCTCCAGTTCATCATTATAATGAATGGCTACGGTAGAACAGGAGCTTAGAAAGTGCCCCTTAAATTCCCAGATGATGCAAAAATTGGGCACTTCTGGGGTCAGTCATAAGTTTTAAAGGAATTTGGTGGTTCGAAGAGCCCAAAGGTGCTTTTTCAAAAGGCAGCTGGACTTTCTTTGTTTTTCCTTGAAGACATTTCGTTTCTCATCCAAGAAGCTTCTTCAGTTCTGAAGTAAAGAAGTGTCTTGGAAGAGAGGAAAAGTGTCTTCAAGGAAAAACAAAGGAAGTCCAGCTGCCTTTTGAAAAAGCACCTTTGGGACAGCCGTGGCCTGGATAACTGAGAACCTCCACAGAGGGTTTGAAGAGTGTTACAGGGGAAAAAAAAAAGAGCATTTCAACACAGACTCACTGAGCAGAAGACAATAAACTGGAACATTTTGAAGCAAAGTAGCAAATTCAGAGAGAGAAGCTGATGAGGAATCGAAGTGTAGGTTTTCCATATTTTCAATTTTCTTTTGAGAATAGAGCAGGTTTTATTGCGTGAGAATTTATGCCACAATAAATTTGCTGGTCTTGTATCTGCCGTAGGACTCTGCCAGCTCTGGTGGATTCTGGCATGTTTCGTCTGATGCAGTCGATCCTGCAATCAACCGGTCATTTTAGCCAAGTGCCGCAGAGCTTTGAATGCACTGAGTGTTGTAGTTCACCTTGGAATGATACCCATGGTGTCACTTTCCATAATGGAGTGGATTAAATTTGATTGATTTATACTTAGTGGATGCCCCTTATATTATTAAAAAAAAATCCAAAAAATCTGTCATATTAAAATTCACAGTTTCTTGGCTCTTGTTAGGATGGCTCTAAGGGCCTCTTCTAAGATTCTGGGGTAAACAACATAACACTTTTAGTGCCTGATTTAGCACTAAAAGTTTTGCAAATTCATCTCTAGCATTCCTATCACTATTCCTGGAGTCTATAGAAAAGAAGCATTAGGGGTGACATGATACGATATTCCAATATTTGAGGGGCTGCCACAAAGAAGAGAGGGTCAGCCTATTCTCCAAAGCACCCGAGGGTAGGACAAGAAGTAATGGATGGAAACGGACCAAGGAGAGAAGCAACCTGGAATTAAGGAGAAACAGTGAGGATAATTAACCAGTGGAACAACTTGCTCTTCAGAAATCGCGGGCGCTTCATCACTGGAGGTTTTTAAGAAGAAACTGGACAGTCGTTTGTCTGAAGTGGCATAGTTTCTCCTGCTTGAGCAGGGGAGTGGACTAGAAGACCTCTGAGGACCCTTCCAGCCCCATTCTATTCTAATCCTCTAGTCTATTCTAATTCAAAAGGGCTCATCCAAACCCCTGTGAATGTTGACATGCCTACATCACGAACCAGAGGACACAGAGACAGAATGCTGGACTGCCTGCAATATTGGTCTCCTCAGAGTAATGAACTTCGTGGGAGTAGAGTATTACACTCATATATTCCAGATTCAGTAATTCATTTTGACCCACACCAGATGTATTCAAATGAAGACCAGAAGGTTTTTCGTCTGTCTGTGTTCACCTGAGCACAATTAAAGGTTGAAATAATTTTTACGATAATCTGACATGTTTCTGATTTTGACGTTTGAATGATCCTGACAATATTTTGCTAATAATACTGGACAGCGCTGACTCGAATGCTGGATTAGACATGCCTTGCAGATACCTGTACTTGCTGATTCTTTTTGACTCTTCGCTTCACTTATTATCCTGCTGGGTGACCTTTGGAGAGTGAAAATTGACATACGTATTTTGCAAAATTCTCCCATTGTTAGCAAGCTCCTGTCTCAGAACTATAGAAGTTTTCTCCAAATTAAGCTTTTAGTTTCACAAGCAACATGAGATGGAAAGTTGTTTTCAATCGGGGAAGGGCTGGAGAAAGCAATTAGTTGACTTTCGAACATAAGTAAAAGGGCTTTGATTCTCAGTCATCATCGCCATCCTGAGGTCTTTTATTCCTCCCCTCCCCCCAGTGCTCCTGGGATCAGCTTAAATTTGACAGATCTCCAAACTCAGCAGATGGTGAACAAACTAAGAGGACACCTCACACCTGTCGGTTAGCCGGGGGATTTGAAAAGAAAAATACCTGGTGTCCACTGGGGGACAAACCACAAAATGTGGGAAGGGAGGTCACGGCGTGATTGATGTACTCGATCAAATGGAGGCATTTGTGGGTGGAATGGGACAAACTCACCACGGCCAAGTCAATTAAAATCAACTTAATTATTTAAAATAGTTAAAAAACTATTTTAATTATTGTCATTCACATTTCATTTTGTCCCTCCTTTGGCATCTGTTTTTAATGATTCTATTCCACTATTTCTTCACATTAGTGTAATTCTTGTCCCATGGCGAGTTGTTCCAGACCAGGGGTGTCAAACTTGAATTTATTGAGGGCCACATCAGGGTTGTGCTTGACCTCAGGGGCCAGGATGGGCGTGGGCAGCTTGACGTCACTTGTGTCGGGGGCTTCTGTGGAGGCCTGAGAGCTCTTCTGGTGAAAACGGGCTCCCGAAGTCCATTTTCGGCTGTGATGGCCTCCTGCCACCCTCCACCAATTCTCTTGTGCTGCTTAATGACCGCAGTGAGATTAAGTAAAATCTCTAAATTATTAAAACATCCATGAATTTAGCAAGGTTCAGGGACTTGCAGCTCTTCACTGTCTTCTTCATATGGATGTGTCATTTGTGCACACTCATTCACGCTTAGGACACAGAGGGGAGCTTTTGCAAAGACACAACTATTTGTAAAAGTTAGAGAGAAATGTTCCATTCATGCCAATACTGGTAGCCATCTCCTCTTTCAAATGTCTTGCACGGTCTTATCAGAAAGCACGATTGCCTTATGTAGGAAGAAACCTCCTCTATTTTTGTCTCTGTTAAACACGTTTGTAAATTTTTTTTAAAAAATGTATCATAACCCACTTGACCAAAAACTGGGAAGATAAAAGGAAAAAAAAGTATGTCTGTGCTTAAAAAATTTCACTCTGCTTCCAACTCTACCAAATGTACTTCTTGGCATCCATCCAGATTTCTAGCTTATTGTTGGAAGTGGCGTTGCTTGTAGCATTTTTTATATATATATATATCCCTCCACTGTAATAAAAGCTATTTATTAACAAGTACTGTAGTAGCAAAGGCCAATTCTGTGTCTATGTGTGGTCCTTTCTATGTGATTGACAAAAAGGAACTATATGAAACAGAGGCGAGCTGCCTTCTCTTCAAATCCTTTCAACTTTCAAGGAGTTGGAAAAACTCCCTCAAAAATCACAGTCACGACTCAGAGACGCCAATAAAAAAAGTAGATGAGCAGATTTCTACTCTTTGCCCAGCAGCCTAGGGAGACCAGGCTCTCTGCTCTCAGCCTCTTTAAAAAGCCCCCGTGGAGGCAAGATGGGCCAGACCTGACGGGGAATGTCTGCCGTGTCTCTTCCTCTTTAGTCTCAATGGGACACTTTTCATTCGTAGCAGAAGGCCTTTAGCTGCTTTGTAATTGTAGTGCATTTTCCCTGATTTTTTTCTTCACGGTGGGTGCTCTGCTCCTCTTAGCCTTTTAATTAATGCAAGTTGAGCAAATCTTGATTGTAATTGGAGTGTTTTTATTTTTAAGGTCTCCAGGTTGCACTTATTGGAAGGAAAAGGCCCATGAATGAAGTCTGGCTTCTGAGGTGGAATTATCTAGACCATGATGTGGAAGGGGCTTGCCGTGGTCAGCTCCTGGAAAGTTTTCAGTCTGGCTTATAAACCTGGGCATTTGGATGGCCTCCCAGGCAACACCCTCATGATCAACACACACATTTGTCCAGTGTGGTCCCCTCTCTCTGTCTCTGTGCATCTTTCTTGGGAACACTCCTTGTTTGTTCAGCCGACAACCTGTCAAAATCCCCAAATATCAGATTCCTGTTTAAAAGCAACAAGAACAAGATCATCTCTTCAAGGGAAATCAATTAGATGGGCTCGAGGAAAAAGAATGAAAAACTTCTGCTGATAACTGATCCATAAAAGGACTAATAAAATTCAAGGGTTCATAATCATAAAGACAAGTCAGGTGAAGTGATGGTAGCAATGTGAGAGTTATTGAACTTAAGTGCGGAATAGTAGATGAAACCATCTGTTTGTGAGTTAAAGATTCTATGGGATCATTCCGTGTTGTAATTTAACCTTACTTTGGTTAACTTCGTGGGCTGTGTATCTCCTTGTGATAAAAGAATGATGAATGCTGATGCTGGGCCTTGCAGTTTGTCATCATTTCCCTAAAGATTAGTATTGTAAGTCACATCCATCATCCAGCGGCCTAGAAAATGCAACTTTCTGTAATCTTTGAGCAAGCACAGAGAGTGGGAATAATGCCAGGGACTGGTAAAGAGCAAAGATTGCTCAACTTTTATAAAAAAGAAGACACACCTAACTACAGACTGGTCAGTTTGCCATCAATACTGAGCAAAAGTAGAACAGATTATTAAACATTTGGACTGTGAACATTTGGGGGAAAAATGTGTTGTTTGACTGCAGCCAGCTTGAATTTATCAAGAACAAGTCATGCCAAACCAACCTGATCTCCTTTTTGGACAGAGCAGACAATCGGTCTCTGTGTGAGTGTGTGTGAGTGTGTGTGCATGGTTTATTTTTAAAGACTGAAGGATCATGGGACAGGGAACAGGGTAGTGGCAGTGTATTTACACAGACCGGTAGAGCTACACATGCTTAAAAATGACTTGGAGGAAGTACTTTAGACCTCACACAACTGCAAGTACACAACCTCTCTGGTATTCATTATAGAGCCCCACTTTCTTCTGAAAGGCTGAAAAAAGTACAGCTATTTCAGGGATTCAGAACATGAAAGTTAATGTTTGGGAGCCTTAAAAAAGTCGTGCTTGCTTTAATAAAGAGCAGAGGGCTGCAGTGTGCATGTGAGGTCTCAGGACTTTCTGGATTTGGCACAGCTATGCTGACTGTCAGGTTTTTCTGGAGTTTCTGATCTGGAAAAAGAAACCTTGGAGTCTTAAGGAATTAAGGGCAAATGTAGGTTAATGAGTTGATTCATGAAAGTAGCCAAGTCTTTTTTCATGTTCACCCAACTCCTTCAGAGAGATGCCTATTAAAAGAGATGGTACACTTATGTTCCTACAGTCATTTTTGGAGTTTAGAAAATATTAGCATGTTGAATCTTGGTCCCCAAAAGTGAAATCACGGGGTACGAACCCTGGTTGTTAAACCTTGACATGCCCTTTTGACCTGCATCAGGGGATGTGAGCTGTCCCCGAGATGGCTGCGCACGTAAGACAAATCTTTGGGAAGAGGGAAAGAGATCAAGGAGGCTGATCTGACTTGGCCTGTTACAATTAGTCACAGCTGGCATGCAGACATGATTAGCATGCTGTTCTTCAACATTTCTATTAGGTAGAACTCAGATCCGACATTAGTTACGGTTATAAAGGACATTCAGAGGCTCCCTTGGAATTCCATTGTCTGCCAGATCCAATGAACGTAGAAAAACAAGAAACTATTGTGCCTGAACAGCCATGGAAGATATAGAGAGACAAGGAAGGCCCGGCTGAAGTCTCAACAGAAGAGGGTTCAACATTCCTCCTCAACATTTGTTAGTGCACTAAATTAGATTTCTTCCACAGGAAAGCATATATAATTACTGTTTGGTCTGCAATTACACAACCAGTTTGTATCATGGGCAGAGTGCAATCTGATATCTCATAATGAAGCCATCAGGCATCCCTTAAACACAGGCCACGAATAATACTTGTCCCTGG
Organism: Pituophis catenifer annectens; assembly: GCF_029215685.1. Taxonomy (NCBI): domain Eukaryota; kingdom Metazoa; phylum Chordata; class Lepidosauria; order Squamata; family Colubridae; genus Pituophis; species Pituophis catenifer. The sequence goes on from NW_027256887.1 coordinate 535,217, forward strand.
GACTTGCTGAAACATCTCTCAAAAGAAGAAGAAGATAATTGTGGGAATGAGGCATTTTTGAACAGAGAAGTTTTACTCTGCATAAATAATCTACCGTTAGGTTCACTAACACTTTCAGAAACTTAATAATTCAAGTCCTAGTCAAGAATTATTAAGGCGGCCTCTAAGAATAAAGTTAGTTCCAATCAGGGTGAAATTTGTAAATTTGAAGTATTCAATCCAATCCAATGATAAATCCAACATTTTGAGATATCAAAGAAATCCCTTCTAAACTCACTTGATATATTTGACAGAAGTATTTTGTTTTTACTCGATTCTGTAATAATTTTGAAGCTTTCAAAATTTCCATGTATTTGCAGCCTTCCATCTTCTGATGCTATGGCCTCTATCAAGTCTTCCCTGTTTCTTCCAAGGGTTCTTCAAAGAGGGACTGACCTGGTGTCACCCAGCTAGCTTTGTGCACTAGACAAGACTAGAACTCACCATCTCCTGGTTTCTTAACCACTACGTCAAGCTGTCTGCAATATGTTGCTACTCAAATCAAATTTTTCAAAGTGATCATGGATGAAGGTGGGAACTACCGAAGAAGAAACCCAGCCAGTTAGCAGTTGGTGGGCAGGACTCTGCAAACAGTTGTTCAAGGAAACAGGTAGGAAACCCAAAGGAGGAAGCGCCTCCATTATAATCCAGCCACAGAGAACATATAGTCCCTTGAGAATAAATTTAGAGCCTATGTGTTTGTGCTGCCTTCAAATCTGAAAACTCTAGCTGGAACCATACAAAAACTCGTTATTTTTGAGTTCCCAGCAGTCTCGGAGGAAGTAGTTGAAACATTTGTGAAGTCTCTGTCCACCACATACTGCAGGAACTCAACAAGGAGTTGCAAGAATCACTTAAAATCAGCTTCTTAGCAATGTTAGTGCCTACAAGGATCTGTCTTTTGTCTCAGATACTCACACTTGCAGTCTGACTCTTTGTGGCATGAAGGGAATGCAATTTTAGGAAATGTGAGCTTATTAAGAACTTCTTGTGGTCAGAGACTGGAGAATAGGCTGAACTATTTGTTCCTCCTGGTACTTGCAAAGGAAGTAAATTATGTTGATGTCGTGGAGCCTTGAAACATTTTACACAGAGATCCAATCATGCTGACAAGCTTAAATAATAAAAAAAAAAAGCCTGTCATAGAATGATTGGTTGAAATAGTGTCTGCAGGATAGTACAAAAATGTAAATGAAATAACTTTGTTTAATACTGTATTTTCTGGATTATAAAATGCACCTTTTTCCAGTGGTGGGTTCCTCCTGGTTCCGCCCGGTTTCGCCGAGCCGGTAGCGGTGACGATATGACGTCACCAAGCTGGTTCTGCCCCCCCGCCTCCCCTCCCCCCACGTTATTCTTACCTTTTATTTGGCCCCACCCCCAATCTATTGCTGCCTCCTGAGTCCCAGCTGTTGGCTAGAGGGAAAAAAACTGTTTAAACTCTTGTCGCGGGGCTTCAAAGGGCCGCCCTACAGCTGATCAGTGTTAAAAGAAAACAAATGGGTAGACCGGTGCCTGCAAAAATAAATGGGTAGACCAGTGCCTGCAAAAGTACATGAGTAGATCAGTGCCTGCAAAAATACATGAGTAGATCAGTACCTGCAAAAATAAATGGGTAGACCAGTGCCTGCAAAAAATAAATGGGTAGATCGGTACAGCTCTGCAAGCAGTTAAAAGCCTGGTAGACCAGTACCTCTGTTAAATCCTAAATAATTGTCACATGACCATCAAGCCACGCCCACAAAACAAGCCACACCCACAGAAGCGGTAGTAAAAACTTTTAGAACCCACCCCTGCCTTTTCCCCCCCAAAAGAGGGTGAAAATCTGGGTCGCATACTCTGAATGTAGCCCCGCCCGGCTTCTCAAATGGAGGTTTCAGAGGCTGAAAAAAGCCTCAGAAATGAAGCTTCAGAAAAAAAGCCTCAGAAACAGAGCTTCAGAGGCTTTTTTTCTGAAGGTGTCTTGGAGGCTTTAAGAGGCAGAAAAGAAAGTTTTTTTCTGAAACAGAGTTTCAGAAGTTTCAGAGGCAGGAAAAAAAAAAAGCAAGACACAGAGCTCACAACCAAGGAATCTGTTGCTAAAATTCACCTCTGGGAACAGCTGATTGGGGGTATTCCGGGAGGCCGATCCACCTGCCAATCAGCTTTTTTTCTTATTTTCCTCCCCAAAAACTAAGGTGCGTCTTATACTCCGAAAAATACAGTAAATTCACCAAAGAAAGAAAAGAAATCATTTCTGGAGAAGAACTAGATGTAGCAGACCACTACCTATAACTTGGCCAACGGATCTCAATGGAAGGTGATACAACAAAGGAAATTGAACGGTGTGTTAAATGTGGTTGGGAGATATTTGACAAGCTAAGTGTGATTTTTAAGAACAACCTCCCTCCCCCAATGCCTGAAGAGAAAAGTTTTCGATCAGGGTGTGCTACCTGCTCTAAGATATGCTGGTGAAACATGGACCCTAACCTCACAATCCATACGAGACTCACCAAGAGCCATGGAAAGAGACATGCTCGGCATCACGAGACAAGATAGAAAGACCCACACATGGATTAGAGAACAAATGGAAATATACGATGCCATCAAGAGAGTCAAGGAATTGAGATGGGAATGGGCTGGTCACATAGCAAGAAGGGCACTCACAGAATGGATTCCACAGAAGAGACCTCAAACAAGATGGATCGAGCACATCAGCCAGTATTGGCAAAAGGAAGCTCAGGACCGTCTTGGATGGAAACAGGCGGAAGAGCCCTTCATCCTGCAGTGGAAAGACAGGATGATGAAATGATGAAATAACTTTTCAGAAATTAAACTTTTTTTGCTCTTATCCTTGTTCTTGATGTAAATATGAAGGGTTCTGCTCTGCCCACCGGCAAACAAAGCCTGCATGTTTCCTATCCTCCTTCGGCGTTTAACAGAAGACATCCCAGGCCTTCTCCAACGCCGCTGCTTCCACCTTACATTGCAATCTATTTTTTATGAGCCCAATAAAAGCGAGGCTGCCATTAGCTTGCAGAATTAAAGGAACAGTGACATTTATTCTCCCGGAGAGCCGTCGGTTTCTGCTTCCTTCACATGGAGATGAGTCTACAAAGGGAGATTAATCGGAGGGCCGTGAATGAAACGAACCTTTTAGCACTCCCGAGGCTCGGAGGAAAGGCAGGCGCTCTCCAGAAACTGCACAGTGAAGCAGATTTCCTGCAGCCATTCTGAATGTGCCCTCGGCTTGGAAAGTGCTAGAGCGGCCTCGGATAAAACGCCTTTCATTATTTTATATGGAACATTATTCACAAAGAACTAACTAATTGGCCTTTGGCGCTTTTATCTTTCGGTGCGTATCCCAGCAGAGATTTTTCAGAAATAAAAGACCCACGGGAGGGACGGAGAGGAGAAATAGAAGTCGCTTCTCATTTTTGCTTTGATCCTGAAGAAACATAAATGGCCGTTCTTGGCCCTCAGCAAGCTCTTGATCCAGGCCTCTTTCCCTCTTCATTCTTCCTTTCAGTTGTGTCAAGGAACTAACCCTGTGTCCATCATACAGGTAGTCCTTGACTTACAACAGTTCATTTAGTGACCATTCAAAGTTACAATGGCACTGAACAAAGTGACTCACAATCATTGCAGCATCCCCCGGCTCATGTGATTCAACATTCAGATGCTTGGCAACTGGTCCCTATTTATGATGGTTGCAGCATCCACGGGGTCACATGATCCTCTTTTGTGACCTCCTGACAAGCAAGGTCGATGGTTCACTTAACAACCGGGTTACTCACTTAACAACAGTGGCAAGAAAGATGATAAAATGGAGCCAAATTCACTTAACGATTGTCTCACTTAACAACAAAAACTTTGGGCTCAATTGTGGTCGTAAAGCAAGGGCATTCCTTGCTCTCTCTTCCTGCATTCCCTTTCTTTCTCCTATAAACCAACTTTTCATTTGGAGATCTCAAGAACTGACTGCTAAATCTCCCGTCCTGCAACCTGCTCCTTGCAGATGGTATTTTCACAAAGTAAGTAATCCATAACTGTTTCCTAGGTTAGATAAACTGCAGAAAAGTTTGCTAGAAAAATTCCAACTGCTTGATATCTGATTCAGGAGCGCCAGTCAACAAATTAGGTCCACGAGGCCCTGATGGACAGAAGGTGACATGCAAATCCCATTAATAAACTATTGAGGACGAACAGTTAATAACAACAAAAATGAAACATTTGCACAAGATATAATTGCCAAACTCTATTTGATTTCTTTTTTTTAAAAGAAAAGTCTGAGTCATTTGGTACCTCACAACAAGGTTCCTTGATTTATGAAGACTAAGAAACGTGTATAACTCAATATAAATGTCTTCCCTTCCCTTGAATTATTCAATTTACAGTTTTACTAGAAATGCTGGGTTAACTGTGTGGGAACCTGCTGGGCAGAATTGTCTGCAGGAGATGGTAAAATAAGTGAAGAGGGCGGCCGTGATGTTGTAGTCGCAGTCCCAGGGGTTGGACTAGATGACCTCCAAGGTTCCTTCCAACTCTGTTAACTTGTTAAATCTGTTAAATCCTCTTGTTCTTTCTAACAATGTGCAATGCAGCCATCTTGACTTTTTCATCATATCCTGAAGGCAGCCTTACCGTTAGATGGTCTGGAAACTAATCTAAGGCACGCTCAATTTTGTCCGTTTGTATTCCCACTCAAAGACGGGACATGCAGGTATATCTGCCCCCTGTTCATATCGCTCTTGGTATAAAATTGATTCTGTGAGCTAGCTTGAAAAATGAGTGACAGGAGTCACAACAGTGGAGGACAGCAAGCTGGTATTTCATACACCAAATCTCCAGTATCAAACATCTCAGTAACTGGCAATTACTTATCCTTCCAATTTATTATTTATATGGAACCTGTAAACCACCTTAAGGTCAGATTTGATAGTGCTTCCTGCCTATTCCAGAGATGTATCTGGATGGGTAAGACTTCAGAGATGGGGTCTCATGCGGTGTGCAAAAGTACATCAGCACATGAACAAAAGCCCTTCTTCCAGAGGCTGCCCTCCACTTCCAGCTGCTTAAAACAACAGTTATACCTTCGGTGTGCATAGATCAAATAGCACACTCTGCAAATGAATGTGTTTCCCAGGCAAAGAGTACGGTCAATGGTGACCACATGAGCTCTGTGATAAAACTGATATCCAAACATTTATTTGCTGAGAGAAACAAAACCCCTAACAAAGGACTGACGTCAGTGCAGTGGGACCTGCACATGCGAAAGAGATGGAGAAAAACCACACGTCAACGGAGGGGAAATCGAGAGGGCTCGGATCAGATCAGAGGTTGTCCTTGTTTCCTGAACATCACAGTTCAGAAGATCTGTCCTTCTGGAGAGCAGCTCACAACATCACCGGCATATGGTTGTGTGTTTGTGTGCATGGATTTGTTCCAAGAACAGATTGTAATCTTATTCGGCACTATCAGCAACAGGAAAAGGAAATTACCCCAGCATGCTGCTAGAGCTCCTTTTCTAGCATTGTGACAAAAGACAAATAATTGATATTTCAGAAACAATTGAGAAAAGCTATATAACACATGCCGGCTTTGAATTTCACATGGAAGTGTGTGCCTGAAACAAGCTGGGTCTCACACAGTAGAGCTAGATGGGGAGGTATTCTACGCTTTCTTAGCACCAATAGACGATCGAAATAAAATGTTGTGTAGCTCTGTACAAGACATTATGGCATTCAGATACTTTGGTTTTGGTAGCATGCAGTTCATAGACAGCAGAAAGCAAATAAACATTGAAATCTTGAGCTACGGAATAGGTTGCCCATCTCGTTTAATAAATTACTCATCCTATTCCATCTGATGTTGATAAAGATGGAAAACCCCATCAATTCCAATTATCACAATCCAGGTAGACTTGTAGGCACTGTCTATGATTTGCTGACATAACAAGTGAAGATAGTCAGTCCACAATTCTGGGAAAGTTAAAGTCCACACATCTTAAGATGGCCAAGATGGAGAAATACTGCTGTGGAACATAGCAATGGTGGAAGGTGTTGGTTCAACCACCTTTTGGGGCTTAGACAAAAGGGAATCTCTCAGAAAGAAATGCTGATGAAGTCCTTTCTGGTACCTGTGGCCCAGACCTTGAATGCTTTGCCATTGAGAACGTCTGGTCGTCTCAGAACAAATGAAGAAGAAAGAGTCGAAATATTCAGATTAGCAAGTACAATGCCCCAAATCCTGGTGCTGCTCAATAGATCTTGCAAGGGTGGCCTTCATAATGCAGAAGCCAAAGACTTATTGTCACTCCACGTGGTCAGAGAGCAAAGCTGGGCAAAGGTATCCTTCAGTCCTGAATTCCAGCAGGGCACACAAGTACAAGGGTAGACAAAGGTTAGTATGAACCTCCCCTGGAAAGCAATTTCCCCCCATTTATTTCTCTTAGGAAAGTTTCAGACTCAACTTTTTCTGAGTGCAGCTAAGTGAATGACTTTATTTAATTACAGCCCTGCCAGAATGGCCTGGTTTTCCTCATCCCCTGTTTTTTACCCTCAAAAAGCAGCTTTCCTGGGACTGCATGGCAATTACTATGCTATAATATGATTACCTGTTAGCCGAAGAAGAGTTGGATGGTTTAATTTAAGTGGGAAATGCAATGTAAGGCTACTTATCCACATCACATTTTGTTAACCTAGCATAGAGATGAAGCCATTGGCTTCCTCAGGCTACACAACCAAGGAAGAGGCTGGTAGGAGTGAATAGTCCTTCAAGGAAAGCATCTTCCTCGGAAAAGAGGCTCATTCAGCTAAAAAGCACTGAGTGGCTCTTCTCCCATTGAGCCAATAGGGTGGGAATCACTGGGATTTTATTTTATTTTTTTAAAACTAGCATGCTATTTTCGAAGATCTGATTTGAAGGGGAAGAACATGAGATTCTGTGACTGTCTGTGTTTGTGATTATTGTCTGAACTATGAGATTGATGTTACATTGATCGATGTGAGATTGATGAACTATGAGGTTGATATTACCTCTAAGTATATTTTGGAAGAGTTTCTGTATTCTTTCTCTTTTAAAATGAGAGGACCACAGATGGAGCTGGTGCTGATCAAATCACCGATTTGATTGTGTGGTTGATTGTGTTGGAATCAGAGTGCTGGATTAGCCCGATTCAGCCTCTGGCTTCTTCCTGTTAGTTTTTTGTGGATGAATAGGTAGAAAAGAGAAGTCAGGGAGTCCTAAGTCTCCCCTCATATTTAAAGGAAGCCAGATGAGTTTTTGAGTTCACAAAATTACTGACATCTTCACTTATGTCAAGAATAGCTAGGTGAGGCTTTCCGCTCGTGGTCACATGACTCCAGACATAAGTTATTCCCATCCATAACATTCTCTGCAACAGTCTGTCAAATTGTAAGAGCAACGGCATGCTATTAAACATGAATGCAACATCTGTTAATCATTTATTAACCTTTGAAAAACCATGGAACCTCCGTATCAAGTGTGTCCATATTTATAAATCAATGCTTGCATTTTCCTGATTAGACAGATAATAACCATTGGAAAAAAATGAAAAAATAAAAGTGATTTATTCACCACAAAAAGAAGAGTGAAACTAAGCCAAGGAAAATGCTATGCAATGGTTACCCTGCTAGTCGTTCCCCAAGGAATTAATATATATATAAAAACAAAAGTTGATTTCATGCATAACTCATAAAGCACAATTGCAATAATGAAAATCATTTTAAATTTGCCTGGGAGTAAGTTTTATTAAATCATGTTGTGATTTAAAGCTTAATAAACTTATTTAGCACTGTATTATTAATAGTAATGAAATTTTATTAGATCTCATAGGCACGTTTGTTGCACTGTAATTCCTTTTACATTGATAGGTAGGTTCAGCCCAAGACATTTATATCCAATGGTATAGAGCCCATTTGGTGTGGTGGTTAAGCCATCAGGCTAGAAACCAGGAGACTGGGAGTCCTAGTCCTGCCTTAGGCACGAAGCCAGCTGGGTGACCTTGGGCCAGTCCCTTTTTCTCAGCCCTAAGAAGGAAGCAATAGCAAATCACTTCTGAAAAATCTTGCCAAGAAAATTATAGAGACTTATCTAGGCAGTCTCTAAGAATCGGATACAATTGAAGAGGGGGGAAAAAATCCAATGAAGGTCAGAACATATATCAAGAAGCAACTGGACAGATCTGTACACTGAGGAAACAAAACAACCACTTCATAAACACATGGCACAACATAGGAGAACAAACCCATCAGGACAAGATTCAACAGTCCATCTGCATTTAAAAGACAAAGGCCACTCTTTTGAGCAAAGGCTAGATTTTGGACAGAGAAGACCATTGGCTTGAAAGAGGGGTCAAAGAGGCCATCTAGGTCCAAATTGAACAGCCCTCCCTCAACAAAGGGGGAGGGATACAAGGTCATCTATCTCCGGTTTACAACACAGTCCTTTCAGCAGTTCCAGAAGGTTCAAAGTCCATTTTCACTACTTAGGTGATCCTGACCAGACACATAAACCTCCAGGTGGCCTCAATGACTCTAAAAAGAATGCAAATCTACAAGGAGTATAAATCCTTCCATTGAAGGATCCATGATTGATTGGATGGATGGATGGATGGATGGATAAATAAATACAGAATAACATTGTTGGAAGGGAATTTCGAGATCTTCTAGTCCAACTGTCTGCGCAAGCAGGAAACCCTAAGCCGTTTCAAACAAATGTTTGTCCAACCTCTTCTTAAAAACCCTCCGAAGCCTCTGGAGGTGTGAGTGCATTTGTTCAGGGGTCAGGACTGTGGACAATTTTCACATTCATCCCTCTTTCTGCAGTGAACCTCTGCATGTTCTGCATATAAAATGCCTTGAAATCAGAATGTTGAACAAATAACCAGAAGTAAAGTCAACACTTGGGAATTCTATACAACATACACAGCCTATCTTTTTCAGAAGATTATTCCTTGTTTCAATTTCATATAGATGAGTCAGAAACCAGAATAAGATGCCTAGACAAAAATCTCATTACCTTTCTGGATACAAATACAGTATATTTATGTCACATATGTGGAAATGTAAGCATACAACTATTTTATCAGAAAGAACCTGAAAGAAAAAAGACTTGGTTTCCAGACACAAGAGTGTGAAATGGTTCTACCATCATAGCTGATACATTTATTTAACTCAGAAGGTTTTCATAATTTCCCTGGATAAGTATCATGAGTTTCACCGGATAAGTGAAATGCAAGACAATGATGTACTTCATGATTGGAACCAGACTTAAAAATATGGGCTAAGATTTGCAAGACCAGGACAACGGGACAATATCTCTGCTACAGAAGCAAGGGCCATTATCTCCTGTCAACAGATCCTGGATGTCAGGTTGTGGTCAGTTCATGGCTAAAAACCCCCACTCTGGAAAGAAAACTCCAGAAAGCTAAATCACACAGCCCAACATCTGTGGTACATAAAAATAGATGGTAAGAAGAGCAACTTGACCTTTCATGGCATCCTAGAAAAAATCCCGCTGGGACATAACCTGGGACATAACTAACCCCACCACCATGCCAACACCTGATGCTATGAGGTTGCCCACTCCCTAACAACAATGAGGCAACAGAGACATTCATCCTCCACAGAGGAAAGTCATAGATAAAAGCACGGTGGGCAATCCAGATGTTTTATATTGCAATTCCCCAATTTCTGGCAACTGTTGAAGACTGAAAGTATTGATGTCCAAATTGTTTGAAGGATAGCAAGCAACCCGACTCTTGGCCTAAAAGCAAAATTAAAACTTTTGGTCTCCATGCATTTTAAAATATTTGTGTAAGACTGCTATATTTTCAAGATCTATATATTTGTGCATAAAGAGCCCACAATTATATTGATGCCTGTATTTAATATATTGAAACTGAGGATGCCTTTTCAAAAGTATTTCATAAATACAGGCTCTATGTATCTTGTTCATCTAGGAGGGGGAAAACTGTGGTATTTTTTTTAAAAAATATGAAAATTGAGATTCGTTTAACACAGTTGCACCGTTAGATGGTGTAGATCAGGGTGGCACACACACAATGATTATAAAAACCCCTTTTCCTCCCCTTCCCCCTCTCCTTAAATGTTAATGAGGATGTTTTAAGATCATAAAATGCATCTGCTGAATCTACAGAACAAATGTGGAAGAAATTAGAAAGAGACCGTATAGCAATGCACACAGTGGGGGGAAATGGGTGGCTAAACTGAAGAATGTTGTAAGAGACCAGTGTAAAAATTTACAGAGGCTGGTTTGTAAGATTCCATCGAAAATAGTTTGATCTCGTAGCTTTTCGTTTATTTTATAAACTATTTAATATTTAAATAGTTGAAGTGTGTCTGCTCTTATAGTGGATCATAAAAGCAAAAATTCATTTAGGGGGATTGCATAGGAGTAGGAAATCACAGGGTTTCCCCCAGAGAAGAGAATAACCATTTGCTATTTTAAATATGACCCCAAGAAAGTTTAATTGGGAACTGGCTTTGAGTTAAGTAAACTTTAGCTGGACTGAAATTCTGTACCAATTTAATTTGCCTTCTAAATTTACATGTTTGGGACCCCATTACGTCTGTGTCTGTAGGTTTCGTACGCGTCTGTATCACTTTGTATCGGTTCTCTCATCTCAAATGTATATATGAGCTTTGAAAGAGCTGCAGCATCGTAGTTCTGAAAGCCACAGATACACTTGTTTAGGAAATTCTAATTCTCCCCCCCCACCCCCAACTCCCTATATTGTTAACATGTTGGCTGCTGTTATTTCCATTTGAGTTCACTGGGACAGCAAAAGAGAAGGGGAAAAAAAAAGATTCTTAATGTGGAGCAGCTGTTTTCTCCAGCATTTTGTTCGATATTTCAACATCATCATTTAATGGATATTAACTAAAGTAGCTAATCACTTAGTTGTGGAGTGAAATTGTCCCCTACATTCCCCCAAAATACATTTTCCCACGCACAAAAAAAGGTGTGATATTCCACCTGGTTCTGCACTGCCAGCAAAATACCTTCACCCAGGGTGATAGAGCCACCGCTCCAGTAGGTTTATGTCCACAGAAATGGAGGGATGGACCATCTTCTTGGTTTCAAGCTGTAGAGCACCTACGGACTATGGAGTATCTAGAGGAGCTTAGATATCTTCAAGGATGCACAATGTTAAGTTCCAAGCCATCATTTTTCATTATGAAAAGCTTGACTGTGTTCGGGGTAATAATAATTTTAAAAAGACCAACCACATAGCACACCCTGACATACGTCAAAAACATTTTGGAAGCTGTAGAACGCAGCTTCCATGATCTGCAAGTGGCCATCGCACACCACCCAGAGACTGGCTCAAGAGGACAAATTATGCATTGCAAAGATTGCTTGGAGGTGGGAGATACTTCCAATGTAATCTACTGGATCTCCTGCATGGATTGTCCCTGTGACTATATGGGACAGACAGGGAGGAAACTAAACCAACAGATTGTAAGAACACAAGAGAGCGGCCAGACAAGGAGACCCAAACTCATTGGTGGCCTCACACTCCAATGAACGAGGACATTCAATTTCACAGCTGCTAAAATTGTTGGATGAGGCACCATATAAAGGCCATGCACAGAAGATCCTGAAGCACCTATTCCAGCAGAGAGAAGTTCCCTGAGGATGGGCTCTGGCACCAATCCAGAAACTCGGAAGACAAAATCTTTGGTGCCAGTGACCAACTGAGACTGGATCCTGCAATGTTATTCTGAGACACCTAGATTTGCCTTTATTTGTGGGGGACAAAAATGGTTGGATAAAACCCCTTTGGCCTGGCAGTGACTTATGCCTTCCAGAAAGGATCTGAAAGGGTAATGTGGGATACCCAGAGGGCAGGAAGGGAAAAATGACCAAAGGAACCACCGCAGAGCCCAAGAGTGTGCCAGGAACAGATTGTGCCACAAAGGAAGAATCGGTAGATTCTGATGACAACCCAGATTTAGAAGGAGGGAGGGAAGATAAATTCAGGAGAAGCCAAACGGTGAAATGACAACATAGAGAGAAGCCCTGGAGGACAAATAGAATTAAGAAAACCAAAGAAAAGCTTGGTTTATGGAATAAGTGAGATCCGTTAAAGAAACTCTGCCAGTTTTTTTTAAATTTATTTTTTTGCCATATATACATCAGAAAAAAAAACCCTGAACTTATTTGTTGCAAATTCAGGTAAGTTACCTGGTCACTGGCTGCCTGATTAGACTTGAAAGTGAAAAAAGCCATTCTGAGAGAAGGCAAAGGCCTTTGCTACAACATCATTTGCCAGGAAATTACATGGGAATGTCCAGGAAGCCACCAGAAGTTGAAGGAAACGTTGCTTTTTCTAAAAATAATTGAAACACATAGATTGTTGTTGCTCAATCTTAGAAAGTTTAAGATTTGTAGATTTCAACTCCCAGAATTCCCCAGCCAGCATGCTCCAAAATCCTCAAGTTGCCAAGGTTGAAAAATACTGACATACTGTAGATGAATAATTCCCTCAGCAAAATATTTTATTCTAGTGTAACATCTGCTGCTGTTAAGTTGAAGTAAAGTGGAAGCATCCCTCCCATCCTGGCATTTCACGGTGGCCAATGCAAACAGAAAGAAATAAGCCCAGACTTTCCCTTCTGGTCATCTGAAGCCTCCATCTTTGTGAATTCTCTTGTACTAGATGAGGTACTGATTAATGGCAGCCTGTCAGGAGTCCATAAGCAGCAGCCAAAATAGAAACCACAAGTGTAGCTTTGGACGGAGTCCTGATTTGAAGACGGTTCAACCTCACCAAGTAATCGTCCCAAATGATGCAGATTATCACACAGAGTCTTCACTTATATAGAGAGAAATCCATATTTATGCAATGCTAAAAGCATTATCAAGGCAAAAATCTCAGCTTGTGTTCTGGCCAGGGAAGGTTTAGGGAGAAGAGAGTGAAGGTTTGGAAAGGAAATACGATTAATCCCTCCTTTATATTTAGGACAACTGTTGAAGTCCTTTCTTTCCTTTGCTGTCTTTCTTTGACAAATGAAATGGAGATTGGAAACTTCTATAAAAATGAGATAAACTCAAAGAAGACCCACACTCACTCACTTGTGGCTAGCACATGCTACAAAAGAGTAGAAAAAGACAGGATTTGCAGCTGTGCACCAATGTTTCTTTATAAAATTAGCTCTTTTTGCTGATGCCAGAAGTTCTTCATTGCTCTCAATTGATTTGTGTACCAATCCTGTGCAAATTTAATTTAGATCCACTGAAAAATATCTCACTTTTACTCAAATCAGATGTCTGGGCCAGCCTTGATTGCCATTCAGCTAAGGAAAACAAAGCCGGATCTGTGGATATTGAAAAGGATCATTCAAGGAGACAAAATGGCAATGAAATCCTGCAAAAACATAATTTCGACTTCATGCTAAATGCCAACATCCTATATGGGCAAGACCTTCTGAAGCCTTTTTAACTGCCTCATATTCCTTGCTTGCCCACCGAGCTGAAGGAACTTTCCCAGGTACAGGTGGCATTAAAAATGAACCGGGCCTTCATAAATCATTCTTGGAGTGTGGCATATTCAGTCGTCTGTGGAGCATGTGAAGACCTGCTGCTTGCATGGAGAATTGGCACTGAAAACCGCCTTAAAGTGGGAAAAAATATGGGAGGATGTGGGGGAAAATATTGTTCTTTGGAAGGAACTCTGTTAGGTTCTAGAACAAGGGTCTCCAACCTTGGCAACTTTAAGACTTGTGGACTTCAATTTCCAGAATTTCCAGAATCCTCAGCCAGCTTAAGTTGGAGACCCCTGTTCTAGAACATAAATTACCTATTGGCATATCCAGATGGGTCAAGATCATCCCTTTGTAGGGTCATTTCCATGCATGAGCCTGGTGGCAAGTTACGTGCGAGGGAAGACTGTCTTGGCGTTTAGATTTTCCTGACAAAGAGCCATCTAAGTTGAAAAGCAGTTATGGATTTATTTAAAAATATTAATGCTGCATCTTGGCTTACTTCCCCTGTGTTTTTTTTTTCTGTTATAGTATCTGAGCAAGATTTTCCATGCATGATCTCATATGAGTTTCAAAACAACTGGAAATATCCATCTGATTTGCAAACATTCCAGTGCTAATGAAGAGCTACCCAAGAAATTAAGATGATGGATGTACCCAAATTCCAAACATACGAAAAAGTTCTGGGATCTCACATCTCCTGCTGTGTAAACCAGATGATGCGTGAGAAAACAAACAAGCACGCACCCATTTGTGGCTGAATATCTCTGTAGGGTTTCCTTTGTTTTAAAAAGACATATAGCACTCCCTGCATAAATGCATAGGATCTGTCATGTATCTTTGATTATTAAATTGTATTCTTAGGAATGAATATTTTGCTGTGCCGATCTCAGGCCAAATATGTAGATTTGAAGAGGAGTTGCACACATATCTGCACTAAAGTGTGTACATTGGGGAAAATGGCTTGCAACAGTGTGTATACATTACTCTGTGTTCAGAATCGATGCATAACAAGGAATGTGAATATAAATGTGCGGGAATTTTCATCTGGTCATTTTCCCAAGAAATATCAAAGTGGTAGACCAATGAGGCAGAGTAAACTTTAAACAAAGCTTTGGAAATTCACCCCCAAGGTTGTGGGTGGGGATATTGGGTACATAATTTCTCCGGATAGATTTTTTTTCTGAGACAGGATTCCCTCTTAGCAGTGACAATAATATCACTATCATTATTTTGTGGAAAAGAAAGGACTCCTAATGAGAAGAGCAGCAGTTCATGCATGATAGGATGGAATTAAAGCCTTGGAAGCCAGGAAGAATTCAGTCTGCCGGAAAGATGAGAATAATGAAAAATAGGACAGTCACACACAGTTCTTGGCCATCTGGTACCTAAACAAGTGCCGGCACATCACACTCCGGCCATGGGAATTTCTCCCAACTTCTCTTCTCCTTGGAAAGAATTCGCAAGGCAAATTCCGTTTGATCAAATAGGAAAAGAACCAGGAGGGGAGAAAATGAAAAAAGCAAAACTCAAACCCAAAACCTTCCTGAGGCCACTGCTAGTTGTAAAAGTTATAAAAAGACACTTAGATTGTATTTGGGCCTAGTTTGGAGCTTCTGGCCCTAAAATAAACACACAGCACAATTAATCGTACTTAACTCGTAAGAATGGAAACTTTTCTTCTTAGCCATTTTTATTACTAAGAATGGGAACTTAACTTACAGGTGGATGAACCTTTTCTTAGGAATTAATCCATTGCATGGGTTTGTTAATAAATGTAAGTCAGTTCCAGGAGACTTTTGTGTAAAAGTGATACCAGGACAACGTATGGCAATATTTGTGGCTTAGTCCCTAATTCAAGTACCTCATATGCAGCAAGGGCGGTAGCTTTCCAGATGCCAGCGCCACTCTCTACGCTGCCTGGATGAAGTGGTCCCTTTATCCTGTGTGACCCTCAGTCTCCTCTATGCCTCGGCTCAAGGATTTTGCAGAATGGGAAGTGCACCCAGTTGGCCTCTACAGAGCGGAGTGCTGGCCAAGGACGGCAAAGCACGAGCGAGCCATACATGTGATGGAAATGTGAATGCTCCGATGTGCCGTGGACTAACTGTGATTCGGCCACATCCAACATCAACTGGGAGTCATGCCAATCATAGCAAAAATCTGGGAAGGAAGGAAGATGGCATAGAGACATACCGTGATGGTATCGGTGGCCAGGACAGCCATGCATCTGGACTCTGATGGCCAGCGACTCCAGGACAGACCCAAGAAAAGGTGGATGGATCGCATCAAAGAGGACATGATAGATGGCTTTGCCAACAAGCGGACCCTGCCATAGTGCGGAATAAGGCTAGGAAGAAGAGGATTTATGGCTTAGTCCCTAAAATTGGCCTCATGTACACTTTCTGGCAGATACCGAAGATAAAGCGTATATTGTCTTAATAATATATTTGAAAGAAGCTGATTAACTGGTTCCATAAGATGGAACAAAGCATCATATATAATTTTCTAGCCAGACTTTCACTTTAGATAACCAAGTGTTAACATGGAGACAGCTTCTGATGTCAAACTTTAGATTTATTTGGTGTTTGAGAAATAATAATCTCTTCTCTTATTTCATCCCTCTCCAGCAATTGTGCTTTCCCACCACATAAACTTTTCTCCGACCTGATCCAACATTGGTAGGTCTTCCATGGCATCCTTGAAAGACAGAAACTTTCCATGACTAAAGCTGAAGGCCAGATGCAGGTGTAAATTAAATCAGATCAATTTTATAAGAACTATAATAAAAAAATTAAATCTAAATTATGATTTGCTTATGATGATGAATAAACTCTTGTATCATAATTGCTTCCATCACTCAGAATAAAGAGGTTTGTGCCAGTGAACTATTAGATTCCTTCCTGCACTATCAGAATAAAGTAGCACCTGGGATCATTATATTATCCAGCAAAGTTTTGGTTTTGTAACCAGAACAATAAGGGAATTAAAGAGAAACCACTACATTGTTACAGTCTGTGTGGAGTAGGAGTAACACAACAGGAATGTTGACCTTAAGACATTTTATAGGGTTGATAACGTAAAAAAGGAGACAGACACACTAACTAGGAGCTTGTCAGGTTTAATGGAGCAAGTGTATAAATGGGGCTGATTTGTTTAATGGCGTTTAACACTAACATTAACGCTTCTGATTTGACCATGAAAACAATCGTCTTTCAAATGGCTTGCTCACTGTTAACTCAGAAAGGATTTGTTTGTTTTGTTCCCTTTGCGAATGTGATTCTCATGACTCAGTCTGTGTGCCTGGAATTAATAGCACCGACAGCTATTTAATTTAAATCTCTTCCATTCCAGTTGTCTGTTTTTAATGTTACATTTACTGCCCATCGTTTCCTAGCAGGTTTCATCGTTATTAGTTGTGTAGGAACTTGGAAACTGAACCCAGGTTGTTTTTTTTTGCATGGAATCAGGGCTAAAAGGCTATAAAGCAAGCCAACCCTTGACTGATGATGATACAATGGTTTCCAGGGCCTGGGCAGGCTAGAACCCCAGAGCCCAGTCACTGACATAAACACATGGCCATTTCCGTCTTTGTTTGGCCCTCAGCTTTTAGCCTAATGATAAGACGGACACACAGGTTGCTTCTGACATCAGGAAATAAGGAAAACACTTAACAACCATGATATTGTCCCAAATTTTTAATGGGATCAAGATTCCCTTTTTGGTCTAGAGAGAAAACAGTTGGGAACTTTTTGCTTGTTCAAACAAACCTTGTGGCTTTAGGCCAAAATAATAAGTATGAACATTATGTATTTTTCCACAAGCTGTTTTATTTTAATTATTATTGTTTACAAATGCAGTCATAAAGCTGTTGTCTGGAGCAAAGGATCTGCAGAAGAAGACAGCTGCTTAAACATCTTCATTTCGGCTATTTCCCCCAGGAACACATTTCTTTACTTCAAGCAAAAAATATGCAGTACAGGTAGTCCTTGACTTAGAATCATTCATTTAGTGACCATGCAAAGCTCCAACAACATTGAAAAAAATGATTTATGACTGGTCATAAATCACAACATCCCCATGGTCGTGTCATCAAAATCCAGGTGTCTGGCAACCAGCACACACTTCCCGTGGTTGCAGAGTCTATTTGTCGGTCATTTGCAAACTTCCCAGCTGGCTTCCGACCACAAGATTAGTGGGGGAAGCTGGATTCTCTTAATGACTCTTAACTCATTTAAAAACTCCACTGATTTGCTTAAATGGTAGCAAAAAAATAAAGTTTGGACTCTTTGGCACAACTCATGTAAGGACTGCCTTTTTTAGCAACACAAATTCTGATCCCAGTTGTGGTTTAAGTTGAGGGTTACCTGTATGGGTTTCAAATAATGGATCCATGTCATCCCTCTAGTGAAGTTGACTACGGTATCCCAAACTTACAAAGTGTTCTTTAAAGTCTCTTTAGCTTTTTCCCTTTAGAGGTGACCTCTGCCATCTAACAGGCCAACTTTAAAGTACATAAAACAGTTAGAAATGTGTGAATTGGGCAGAGGTAATTTATCTTAATCACCTCCAGCCATTTTGCCTTAGTGGATATAATTTTAATTAAACGTGTTGATAATATTAAGAAGAAATGTTCTGAATTCAATTAAAGGAGCACAGTTCATTGGACAGTGAATACTTTTTAAAGTTTTGGCTTTCATGAGTTCTCTTGCAAAGTTCTGGCTTTTTCTGATTCTTTTGCATGGACCAGTGAGAGCAGAATACATGAAATGAAGCAAGAGAAACAATATTCAGAGCATGAAGCAAGAATTATTAAAAGGTAATGCAGAAACTGATTCTTGGCCATTCAACTGCTCGTTCACCATTCAAATAAGGGTATTAACATTATTTTCAAATATAAAGCATGTTTGTGTTGTGTGCTAATAATATTATTTGTAGATCAAGATCAATTTATGTAACTTTTTATAAAGTTAAATTTATGTTGAAAATGTGAGTAACCTAGAGGGACGTTCTACTATGTCTAGTGGATGTGTGAAAAAGTCAAAAAATGTTGGACCCAAACACATAGACTAATTCAGACAATTTTAAAAATTAATACACAATTGAAACCAGAGGCTTTTCTTTGGGAACTAATGGACAGGCAGCTAGAAAAACGTGGAATTTTGAAAAGACACTGTCTACATTTATGGATGACTGGAAACCTTTTATGGACTTTTTGCATGACACAGAAAAAATGTTCTTATGACTTGTGGTTCTGATGATTAAAAAAAAAAATAGAGAATAGAAAAAAGAGAGATTTTTTTTTATAACCATAGAGTAAGAGATAACTTTGTAATCATGCTTGTATTTGCTGCAAAGGAATTTGGAAGCTTCTTCTATTTCTTTCTGCACTTTTATCTTTGTTTTCTTTATTCTGAATTAGTTCTTGTTAGTTTTTCTCCTTAAAACTTTTAATAAAATTTATACATAAGAATAGCACCCACCTAAATAATCTTTGTGTGGCTGGGCGGCTGAAAGCTGTTTAATTAAACAATCGATCAACTAAAGGGCAGGCTGTTACTCAGCTCCCCCTCCAGGGTGGGGGTTAGAGACATCCTGACAGTTACTCTCACTCTTTCCTTCTCTCGGCACAGAATTTGCCTTTCCCGGCTACGATAGAATTCGGGCAACCTTGACAATATTAACAAGAATGACAATGTGCCAGCAATAAATATTTATGGGCAACAGAATATAAATATTTATCAGACAGAGCAAAAATCAATGAAACAAAAAGCAGTGCAGAATAGCTGGGATAAAAGTCAGCTTTAAATGAGTTTTTGCTTAATTGAGGGGGAGCAGTAGGAGCAACCCTGCTACTGTATATCTGGCCGGCCTTCCTGGGTTTTTTTTTTCTGCTGCGTTTCCAAGAGAAACACAAGGCTGAATCTGGTAACAAGCTTTGCCAAACTGCAGTTTTCCAACAAACTGGAGTCCCCAACATGCAGAAAATACAACTTCAGCCACAGAGTGGTCAATGCCTGGAATGCCCTACCTGACTCTACCTGGTTTCTTTCCAAAGCCCCCAAAACTTTAACCTCAGAATGTCTGCCGTGGACCTCACCCCACTCCTAAGAGGTCTGTAAGGGGCGGGCATAAGCGCACCAGCGTGCCTACCGTCCCTGTCCTAATGTTCCCTTTTATTCGTACCCATTTCATGTATTCATAATTATGAATACCTGTTATCTTATATATGCTTGACAAAGAAATAAAATAAAAGATAAAAAATGTATGGGTAGCATGGAAGTTCACTGAGTTTAGTGACAGCTGATTTCAGAGAGCAGAAATGAGGTCACCGTAGGAATGGCTGAACGGTGGTCTTCCCTGGCCCCATGGAGGGGTCTTCTGGTAGTGGCCCTTCCATGAGACCAGGAAGTTTGATACATGTAACAACTTAGTGGCTACAAAACAATTTATATAATCTATGATCTGGCACAAATGTATAGTCTGTCATTGCTTCCAATAATGACTTCTGAGATCAGAAATGACACAGGTGTTCAGGTTCCCTTGTATGAATACTTCATTTATTTATTTAAAAAAAAAAACCCTGTTGGCTGTGGCATCTGCCCCAACATTAGTCCCTATAAGGTATGTAGGTATTAATATAAGCTATAAGGCATTAATTTCTATAAGAGATCTTGATGTTGCAAACCATCCTTTTTCATCCTCTGAAATAAATCTAAATATAGACCAATAGAAAGAAACAAAAAGGAAGAGTTTGTACCATAATCAGGAAAAATGAAATGGAAAGAAAAAATATTAAGTATTTCTCCCTGAATGCCAAACTTCATAGCAAGCTGTCTTTATAAATATTCTGCCACTTTTTCCCCCTTGCCCTTTAGAAGTTCTCTTGGCAACAATTTTGGAAGCAGTTTGTCATTGTCTCTTTCTGGAAAAACTTGGCTTCTCTGCCTAAGTGAGGATCGGAGTCAAAGTTCTTGGTCCAGCAGAGGAGAAAACGGGAGCTCTTGTTTTGTTCTTAAGGTTGGTTTATTGGCTTTCATTTGTTTTGAATTTAAAATGTTCCAATGGAAAAGAATATTTGTAGCCCAGAGTTGAATGTTGGAGTTCTGGGGCTCTTTGAACTTGCTTGCTTGCACTGTCATAACTGCTTGACTTAACTAAATGAGACAATTGCTAAATGAGGACTATCTATATGCCTGTGATATTAATAATATAATGCAATCTCACAATGAATAATTATGGAAATAACCAGAAAAAATCCATGATTCCAAATGCTAGGGATACTCTGGATCTTTTAACAATCAGTGATATATATGTAGATTCAGATCAATTAAATCCTCTTGATTTCAGTCCAAAATGAATGATAGGAGTGGAAGCCATGTAAGTCCTGAGTTGCATCTCCAACAGGTCAAGGGTTAGCCAGAAGTCTAGTCCGTCTTCTTCAGTCTGACGACAACAGATTGGGAATTCTAGATTAGGAATTTTGAAAATCGGAGTCCCAAACCTCTTGAGAGCCCCAGGCTGGGGAAGGGCTCCTTAGAAGTCTATGGAGATTCTCAGTCATCCCCGGCCATGGTTGTCCCAAACACTGAACTGAAGAAGCTTCTTGGATGAGAAGCGAAACGTCTCTGAGGAAAAACAAAGAAAACCCAGCAGCCTTTTGGAAAAGTGCCTTTGGGGCGCCTTAGAAGGAAAACAGGCCTTGGCTTAGAATTCCCAGGGCTCTCTTGGAAGAAGAAATGGGCGTAAATGTGTCTGGTCCTCTGAAGGGCGACACTATCCAGGACAATGTCATTTCACGTGGCAGAGTAAACAATCACTGGGAGGTCATCAGTTAGTCTGTAAACAAAGAGGAACATTTATAGATGAGACCCCAAAGGCCATCAGATGTGCCTACGTATACATTACACACAGCAGCTGCCAAGCTCTGTGTATTTCCCTGCCTCCGCTGGGCTTGCTGGGTGTTTTCTGCGAGTGACACTTGATGCAACGCACACAGGAACAGGGCTGGGGCTGGGGGTGGGGAGCCCAGCTCCAATCAAGGGGAACAAGGGCAGCCCCGAGATCCGATCCACACTCTGGCTCTTCTATAGATGCCCAGACTCTGCAGGAAAAGTGATCTTTTTACAAACAGAACTTTGCACCCTTCTGTTTCTGTTTGATCATAACCAACCATCCAAATGCATATGGGCTGAGAGAAAGCATGCCCCCGCCACCCCCCCACCCCCACCCCACCCCTCCTGCCATGTGCACCGTCAGTTTAATGACACCATTCCATGCTGCTTGCCAGGACTCGCAAGGGAGAGAGAGAGAATGAGAGAATGAGAGAGAACAAGAAAGAAAGAGAGAGAGAGAGAATGAGAGGAAGAGAATGAGAGGGAGAATGAGAGAGAAAGAATGAAAGAGAGAGAGAACTAGAGAGAGAGAGAGAGAGAATGAATGAAAGAGAGAGAGAACTAGAGAGAGAGAGAGAATGAAAGAGAGAGAGAATTAAAGAGAGAGAGAACTAGAGAGAGAGAGAGAATGAAAGAGAGAGAGAGAATGAAAGAGAGAGAGAACTAGAGAGAGAGAGAGAGAATGAAAGAGAGAGAGAACTAGAGAGAGAGAGAATGAAAGAGAGAGAGAGAATGAAAGAGAGAGAGAGAGAGAGAGAGAATGAAAGAGAGAGAGAGAATGAAAGAGAGGGAGAACGAGAGAGAGAGAGAGAGAGAGAGAGAGAGAGAGAGAGAGAGAGAGAGAGAGAGAGAGAGAGAGAGAGAGAAGTTTACCACCTGTACAGGCAAAAGCCAGCCCATTTTAAAGAATCATTCCAATGCCATACATCATACAAAGGATTGTTTTCCTAAGGCTGATTGCAGACAAGCGATTATATTAGCTTAAAAAAAATACCGTACAGCATTTTTGTGCTTAATAAAAAAATAGGTGTCCTTTGCTTCTTTTCTTTTGTTCTCCTCCCCCCCTCTAAGTTATGGCTAGACTTAAAATTAGCAGAAGCTGATATGAAAACCCTTTCAGGACCTTTTCAAGCTCAGCCACTTTCTGAACGTTTGGGAGGTGACAGGTGGGCTTAAGGGCTTGGATGGGATTCCAGGAGGAGAGGGGGCTTCAGGCCTCCCTCCTTGCAGGTGAAGCTTCTGGAGGTTTAAAGGTTCTGAGCAACCATTGAAAGCCCCGACTGAGTTTCTGCTGAAGTCACATCGCATAACATCACACAAAAATGTACAAAATCAACCATTCTGATTGGCTACAACTCTTTCTATTGCACCTACACTAAGCTTTATTGTTGCTTCGATGAAAAAAAAAAGTCATCCCCATGATCATAAAGGTATTTGAATACATATCCAACAAAATTCAGGGGAAAATGTCCCAAATGCTTATGTAGTCTCCCTAAAAAATAGGTACTAGCTACCTCATATCTAATCTGATAGAAATAATCACAGCAGGAAAGCTTTTTGTCTATGTCCTTTCCTATCAGCTTGTGTTAATTTTAAGTCTAGCCATAACTTAAATAAAAGGAAAGGAAACCTAAAAACAAAACAATTAATTAAATCCATGCATGTATCGGCCGGGAAGTTGTACATAACTGTGACCAGATGGCCAAGAAAGTTCATCAGATTTTATAATCAGATAAAAATGACAGTTAATGAGACAAAAGCAGAAGTAAAGAAGAAACGTTCCTTTAAACGAAAGTTTAAGAATAGAAAGATGACACAGCCTCACCAATCAGCATGACTTTCCCCCCTCCTCTGGAGACCTTTGCATCATGTGACCTGTTGACCACATGGCCAACTGACCACCTAGCCACAAAAGACCACATAATAGCAGAGGAGACCTGAAAGAAGACCCTTCAACCGAAGTTCCCCTGGTGATGTTATCTAACCCCTGGTGACGAAACATTTGGAAGCCAAACAGCTGGCTTGGAGAAGAAACCACTAGCACCAACATCTGTCACCGGAGCTACAAATATTTTCCATCGTCTCTAATAGAAAGAGCTCTAAGACTGCACGTTGATGGTCACCAGAAAATCTGTAATTTTATTTTTTTTAGAAATATAGGAAGCTGCGCTATCCTGCCTCGGAGAGAACCCACCACACTCCTTCCGGCTTGTGGATGGGACTCACCACTAACCCAAGCTTGTTGACAATTTCTCCAGATATCATAGCACAGTGCTCCTTACCTTTGACAATTTTAAGATGTGTGGACTTCAATTCCCATGAGTCCCCAGCCAGTCTCTCTTTATATTTTCAAACAAACAAACAAAAAATATGTGCATTGAAATCCCCTGTTCCTAACTTTTACAATGTTGCTCTATAATCCAAATAGATAAAAAAACCCTATGTTATAGGAAACTATATCGTGCATCTTAGGAAAATCTGATTGCTTTCAGACCTCTTCATCTTGAATCAATCACTATTAAATTCTCAATGAGCTCAGTAGGGTTTACAGAACGCATGAACAGGATTAAGTTTTACATGAAGAGGGTTCTAGATTTAAAAAAAGGCTTCCAAAATGATTTGGAAATGATACTTCAGAATGCTTGGGAGGGCAAGACTTTTTCAAAAATATATAATGCCAGGAAGATATACAGTTGCAGGAGCTTTTTAAAGCAGTTCTGGCTATTTTAAGCCTGGAAAAAAGATATGGTTGCTTTAAAAGGATCTGAATTGTTACAGCAACTGCATCTTTAAAGCAACTTCTTAAAGCAGCTGCATCTGCTTCTATGCTCATGAAAAAGACAAGAGAGGGGGGGGGAGAGGGAGATTATTATAGACACTTTTCAAAGCATGAAGTGCTGTACAAAAACCTGCATTCTCAGGCACTGTATTTGAATTATTGAATTATTTCAGTTGCATACATTTGGACGGCCTGTGAGTTTAGGAGTATATCTTTCTAGGACAACCCTTGAGCTATATTTACTTAGCCTTACATTTTACTGAGTTCAGGGAGATTGCCTTGCAGTATGTATGGATTGGCTTAATTCAGTTGCAAGCCAAACACTTACCCTGCGAAGCCTTGCAACCTAACACCGTCCTGCCTAGTTTGCAACAAACCTTCCCATTATAGAATTATATTTTTTTCAAGGCTTCTCGTATTCCACAAAATCTGCCCCATTTTGCCTTGAATGTCTCTTCCTCCCCCATCTACCTTTAAACCATAATAGTCCCTTTTCCCTCACCCTCCACCTCCTTTAAACTGTTCCTGGCAAATGTTGAAAGGCATCTTCTAAGATTTCAGTTTGTGATAGGTCAAAAAATGTACGTCTTGCTAGGATTACAAAGAGAGCTAATGGTTTTAAAAGCCCAGCGATGAAAAGAATGGCAAGGGGAGAGGCTGAGCAGCTACTACATGCATGGATCAGGGAATGGAGACCAACAGGTCAAGCCTCCTGCTCTTCCCCAACACACCAGATCAGCCGGGGGTCACTTTTGTTACAGCGATTTGCCAAGTGAGATTCCTTTTGCCATTCACTCTCATCCAAGCCCCCTCATTATACCCACCACCCAACTGGATCTTCAAGTGCTACGGGAGGGGCGTCCAGACAGCCCTGGGCTAAAAGGCAGGAATCCAATCCCGGCTGACAGTTTGCAAACAAGGAACAGCAGATGAAACCAGGGAGGGAGGGAGGGAAGGAGGCGGTTGGCAGGTTTGTTCTGCCTTCTAAGGCATTTCCTTCAGAACAATGGCGTCGCTTAGAAATCCCCCTCAAGCCAGGAACTCACCCTGGATTTTCTGAAGGGAGCTTTTGCTCAAAGGAGCACGTGGAAAACGAGGGAGAAATCCCCACCCTGAGGAAGAAGAGAAAATCATTCTCTTTCTCCCTGTGTGATTAGCTCCTCCCATCTTAAAGCACATTTACCCATATGATACGGCTGTAGTGTATTATTATTATTATTATTATCCTTCACATCTTTTCTATTGCCTTCTCTTATTGGTATCATTATTATGAGTATTATTACTCTGTTGCTTTGCTTGTACAGTGAGAGCTTCTGCACCGGAAGCAAATTTCTTGCGTATCTAATCACATTTGGCCAAATAAAGTCTTCTATTCTATTCTATTCTATTCTATTCTATTCTATTCTATTCTATTCTATTCTATTCTATTCTATTCTGTTCTGTTCTGTTCTGTTCTGTTCTGTTCTGTTCTGTTCTGTTCTATTCTATTCTATTCTATTCCATTCCATTCCATTCCATTCCATTCCATCCCATCCCATCCCATCCCATCCCATCCCTATCCCTATCCCTATCCCTATCCCTATCCCTATCCCTATCCCTCTATCCATCAACTATCCATCTATCCATCTATCCATCTATCCATCTATCCCTATCCCTATCCAAATCTAAAGGGAATAAAGTTAATATACTTAAAAGGGCACCAAAGTTCTATAGTTAGGGGTTTAGTATTAGGAATTGTTTTGAAAGAGAAGGAGGAGCAGAAGAAAGGAAAGCAAAGTTACATAATCCTAATTTAACTCAAAAATTACCTATATTTCTATGCAAGCAACATGTCTTTATCTGCTTGCTGGGAGGGCTTATGATTCCCAATGCATTTGCTAGGCCTTGTTCCAAATGCAAACATACATGGCCTTATCCTCTCTAAAAATAGCAAGAGTGATTTTTTTTGGGGTGGGTGGGTTGGGCAGATTTTGGACTGAGTTCAGTGATCACTCAGCATCAGCAAAGACCTACTCAAAATGCTCATTTGAGTGGTTATTGGGAATTGTGGCCTGACTTTACAGACCAATCATAACAAAATTATATTGATTAGAAAGGGAGTATAGTTACACCTAAAAATATAATATAATATTGTTTGGTTTAGGTTTAAACCAGTGGTGGGATTCAAGTAATTTAACAACCGGTTCTCTGCCCTCATGATTTCTTCCAACAACCAGTTTGCCAAACTGCTCAGAAAGTTAACAACCGGTTCTCCCAAAGTAGCTGAATCCCACCACTGGTTTAAACTATGATTTCTACTCAGTTATGGTTTGTAAACCATGGTTTATAGTTTTGCCTATTTAAGATATGGATCCATTAGCTGGGTTCATACATCATGCTAAGCCATTTACAGTTTATTTGACTTTGACATAATATGTTGTGTGAAGACAGCACTGTGGTTTATAAATCTTTCTTTACTGCCTTAGCATTATATGTGAAGTTGTCCAATGGCATAGCACAACAGATGGAATAGAACTACATTAAATGAACAAACAAACGTAAAACTCTGGCAGAGGCTGTAAACCACAAGTAGACAAATAATGAATTAGAGAAATTTAGTAAATGCAATCATTAATATCTATAACATGAGCAGATTTAGGACTTGTTCAAAATATGCTTTTTTTCTAAGATTTCTAATATAAGATTTATCTTCTTTTTATTGCATGGCAGTCCAATTAATTGAATATGTGCCATCAGCTTGGTGCCAAGGACTAGACCACATAGGTAGATTTCCTCCATAGATAGATAGATGTCCCTAAATGCTATTCCAGGCCTCCCAATGGTTGCTCTGCCCTCTAAATGAGTCCATCCACCCTGCAGTTGGTCATCCTCTGCTTCTATCCTTCCATCCACCTTCAGTATCTTCCTTATCAATTCTAAAACTGGTTGTTTCACCTGTGATCATTAGTTTGGTCTTTTTAATATTTAATTTTAGTCTCAAAGGCGCTTTTTCAAAAGGCAACTGGACTTTGTTATTTTCCTTAAAGATCTTTTGCTTCTCATCAAAGAAGTTTCTTCAGTTGAAGAAGCTTCTTGGATGAGAAGCGAAACGTCTTCAAGGAAAAAAACCAAGAAAGTTCAGTCACCTTTAAAAAAAAAAAAACACCTTCATGACAACCATGATCTGGATGAATGAGAATCTCCCTGGACATTAATTTTAGTCCAATTATAGATAAGATAAATTTTAAAAAAGGGAAGAGGACATAGCCTCTCCATAGAGTTAGAAAAAATGAGTTTGTGTGTTAATCCCCGTGAGAGCAGCCCATCCTACACTGTGTGGGTTGAGACGTGGCAAGTCAATGGCTCCCAACTCCTGGTTCAAATGTTGCAACCTTTCCTGTATGAAGCTTCCTTATTTCTCTTCCTTGCTTGCTATCAAAGCAAAGCCTTTGCTCAAGAGCAGGCAGATCAGGAGTCTGAAGGGAGAGTCCCTTTATCCCTTGTTTGGCCTGTCGGTTCCTGTATGGTAGATAAGGATGACTATAGTTACAATGATAGACCACTACAGGCAACTTAAATTAAATTTAATATGCAGAAAATTAAATTTGCTCATCTACGTGGCTGAATGAAGATTCCAGCAAGGTGAAAAATGTCCCAGGTTCTGGGGATAATAGACTAGTTGAAGTAGGGCCAGTGGGTAAAACTATCCAATTGACTGCCATCTTCATTCTTTTGATCCGCTTCTGTTTTTATCCCCATTTCCCCATTTGGCTTTTTGCAAGACCCACTGCCTGATCTGGTGTTTGTGACCCCTCCCCATGACCAGCCAGTAGGATCAGACACTGTTAGGCTGCAGAACCCAAGTTGAGATATATTTATTTATATTTGTATGGGTGGACAACAAAACAAATTTAATAAATAATTCAATAATAACCAAATCACAATTTGTAAGTCAATAATGACAACATCAGGTTGAGTGTGATAAAGCTCAACTAACCCTCCCTTTTCCAAACCTTAATCCCCACACAATAGTATCTACTGTGTAAAGACAGAAATCACCAAAACTTTACGGCAAGAATTTTAAACAGATTTACAAGTGTTAAAAGTTACTTATATGTGTGCAAGCCTTACTGTGGTCTATAAATCTTTCCGTTTGCATCATCATGCACAGGATTTTACAGAAAAGGTGAAGGTTTTTTCCACATCAGACAGCTATAAACCTGTCTGTTTTATGACTATCTGGTTCTGGTTAGAATATTATAGATCATATTCTGTGCCATGGCTTTAATTTTACCTCTCAGATAAAGGTTAGCATAAAGGTTATTTTCCCATTTTCTGCAATGTGTCCCTTACTTCTTGTGGCAGGAACATATAAAACTTCTCTCTCTTTCTGTAACAGGAAATCCTATTAGAAAAATGCAAGGTTAAAATATGCCTTCGTTCTGTATCAGGTAAGGAACAAACTTTCCCAGGCTCCTTCTTACTTCCAAGTGACATAATTAGGCATTGTTGTTCTAAACGCCACACTTTGGATTCATTGAACTGCCCCTGGTTTTCATCCAAACAAGTCATTTCAAATCACAACAAGTCAACATTATGTCATAATCAGAAGCCCAATTTTGAGGAGGAATACAAAACTGGTTTGTACAGCTTCAACAAAGCAGTTTCCAAACTTGGGAAAAACCTTTTAAGCAAGCCAGACCTTTGTCAGTGTCTTAGGTAGGCCTACTGATTCTGTATGTTAAAATGGAGAATTTTTTTGATTGTTTTCTTTAAAGTCCTTTAAAACCCTTTAAAAGGGCAAGCTTAGGTTTTACTTTCCAGTTTTTGTTGGGCAGTGATCTGGAATTCTGTGACCCCTCCTGTTCCCAATATACATTTTTTAAAAAATCTTACTTGATTATTTTCTGTGAGATCTTATAAGAATCTATACTGTGCATAATGACAGAATACAGATGCTCTCCCTATATAAAGAGGGGCAGCTAGAAGGATGGGCTGAAAATGTCAATCATAGTTGTGATTGTTAATGACATAATTGGGATATAGTCATTTGTGACAGAATTAAAGGTCTTCAAATGTCTCATTTAATTTAATTTAATAATTATCGTATTTCTAGACTCTCTAACTCTGGATACTCGCTCTTCCAATATAATGGATGTTCAGAATGCATTCCATCCACCACTGGACCAATGCTCTCTCCTACGTTACTACAGGGCACCTAAATAGATTTTTGATTCTTTAATCCATAAATATTTATAAACTTCACTTGGTACCAAGAAAAGGCCAAGTGAAAAAAGTTGCTTAAGTCTTCTTTTTTTTCTCCCCACCTCTCTCTCTCTCTCTCTCTCTCTGCCCCTCCCTCCCTCTCTAACAAAGGGTTTATCATCCATCCTGTTTACAAATAATTGTTATTCTCTGGACATTCTTCAGCCCCAGTGACAAGAGAACATAAATAATTTAGCCACTCTGGAGCTAGACTTTTTTTTGGTTGCTGCGCTTACTATAAACATGCTGCTTAACTTTAGCTTAATAAAAGTTATTTTTATTGATATTATTACTTATAGATAATGTTTCCTCAAAGCAAATATGCCAAAGAAGAGTTGGATCCAGATGTTGAGGGGAGAAAGAGTTTAATGCCAGCTGTTCTCTTGGGTGTGATGGATTATTATTGTCACAGTTTGTGTAGGGAGGAACAGGGCCTCCCCACTTTACGTTCTATAGCCTGCCTTCTTTTTCAAGTGCAATTTTTCCAGCCCATTCTGAGATAAAAATGTATAGATATGTAGACATAGATCACGCAAACACACATAAAGAGATATAAATACATATGTATAGATTAAAATGTATATATAAAGACACACACACACACACACACACACCTATAAATGTATATATAAAGACATACATGCACACATATCCACACAGATATAAATAGCATAATATCTGTTTCAAAGGTCATAGGTTTTTTTAAACAAAAATACCAATTATGGGTTACAAATCTATGTTTCTTTTTCCTTAATGTTCAGAGTCTTGTATGTGGGAACTGCATCTTAACATAAAACAAATGTGACAGCTAAATGAAAAATGTGTTCTAGTTTATAAGAACATGTATATCAAATTAATTTCTCCCCCATTTTTAAAAACGTAGATGCAAAATGGAGTCTGAAAGAGGGCTGGAGCTATTTGCAAGCTGCTAAGCCAGACGACCATGTGGTGGGAATGCCTAGGTTAGACTCGCATTGAGGAATCCTTTCCCCCCCCCCGTCACCTCTCACCCACAAGATGCCCTGTCTGTGGGCAGCCCTATGGAACTTTTTCAATATGTGCATTTGGAAAAACCAGATGGAACATACCAGGCAGAACTTATGTATGTCAGGGCCAGCCAATTTTTGATTCTGGCCATTCCACATACGATTGTCCATATGTTCTTCAGACATCTGCTTTAAACTTTCTAATGGGCATAAACCAATTTCCTGGTTTATCGGTGCCCTTGCAGCTTGACTGAAGTTGTCATGGGCAATTCTGTTCCTTCAGAAATTATGTCAGGCTCGGAGAACCACATCACTTCAACAGGCAACACGATGCCTTTCTGTTCCAGGACTTCCGTCCCTCAAAGGCAGAACTATACAGGAACCACATGGCTGTTGATGAGTGATAAGCAGAGAGAAAACAGTCCTGTCCACATGCTTCCTATATTCAGAGGCCACTGATCATGAGAAATTCTGAAAGTATAACTCTAGCAAGGCCATCATTTCTCAAATAACCAAGTTGAGGAATAAATAGGACTCAGCTTGTAACTATACTATCCATACTATCATTCCCAACATTCTGGAACCACTAGACTCATGTTTTTCAGCTTTAGCAACTTTAAGATGTGTGGAATTCCCCTGACAGTATTCTGGAAGTTCAAGTCCAGACATCTTAAAGTTACTAAGGTTGAGAAACACTTTGACTCTTGGTGTGAAGTTAAGAGGTTTTACCTTGGATGGTTCCAGTTTGGCCTTCAAATCCCAACTCTATTGAACATCCCAATTAGAATTTATCAAAGAAGTTTATAATTTCTGGCTCAAATGTAGGATAGCAAAGCAGGATTCTAAATCATGGGGAAGCTTGTGCCCATGTAAAGATGTAGGCAAGATATGCTTGAACAAGTCAAGTTGGAAGTCACCAGGGCACAATCTAAACTCACCTAGTTTTATATCTGAATTGCACATAAGAACAGACCAATTTTACATGACATATATAAAGCAGATAGAACTGTTTGTAGCTGACATTTTCTTGTTGTTGCCTTTTACTATGCTTTGCAGACGTCCTAGGAAACATGCACTGTAGACCCATGCAAGTATCTTCTACGGCTCCTTGTCCCGCGTAGGGATAACTGATAGTGTCATCGATTCAGAAACCAGTAATTCTCAGTCATAATTGTAGCAGGAAGTTTGCTTTTTATGTGACACCTTTACATCCTGAACTGTTTTTTTCTGAAGGCTATCTAACCTGTAGTAAGCAAAGCATGAACACGTAGATGATTTTTTCTGTCCAAAAGATAAATGTGTTGCCAGAGATTCATTAATTAAAAAAATAAAAATTGGAATACAAATGTTCTACAAGCTGGGATGCTCTGTGCCAATTACATTGCTGTGGTGATTTAAGGTAAAGATATACTCCTGGAGCTGGTTGGGATAAGAGATGAAAGAAACAGCAGAATAAAAAGCAGTTATCAGCCAACAGAAAAACAATATATTTCATTTATGAATAAAAACCCTATTTTCCAGGTTGAAGGCAAAATAAATCATGCATTCTTGGGTACCTATTTGGATACAAAACACTGTATATCATAAGTCAGCCATGAGTAATTGCATAGCTATTTGTAAAGCAGCAGCTCCTGGAGTTGAACAAGAGGATGGTTTTGTTTTTCTAAAGTTTCCTGTAAACCTCCTGAGCTCCACCATCAAAATGAATAACGAGGATCTGATGCTAAGACTTGATATTTTGCAATGGCTGCATGGCAACAATTGTGCCTCTCACCCGTGGCCAAATGTCCAGGTTCAAATTATCCTACTTTGGAGACCTTATGTAAAGGCCCGGCTCTCTGGAGAAGACTCTCATGCTGGGAAAGGTAGAAGGAGAGAGAAAAAGAGGAGTTCCAGTTCCAGTTCCAACATACTCCAGGCTACCTCATCTTCTCCACCTGTCCACCATCAATGCCAAAATGTGGCTTTTAAGATTCCAATGATTCTCGTAGCATTGAAGGCTAAAGTCTAGTCTTCTAGTTCCAGTTCCAGTTCCAGTTCCAGTTCCAGTTCCAACATCAAAGGCTAAAGTCTCTAATCTAGTCTTCTAGTTCTAGATAAAGCAGAACAGAATGGAACAGAACAGAACAGAATAGAATGACAGAGTTAGAAGGGACCTTGGAGGTCTTCTAGTCCAACCCCTGGCTCAGGCAAGAAACCCTATCATTTCAAACAAATGGTAGTCCAATCTATTCTTAAAAACTTCCAGTGTTGGAGCATTCAGCTTCTATTTCTGATTCTGGTTGGTTCTAGTTCTAGTTCCAGTTCTGGTTCCAGATTCTATTCTATTCTATTCTGTTCTGTTCTGTTCTGTTCTGTTCTGTTCTGTTCTGTTCTGTTCTGTTCTGTTCTGTTCTATTCTATTCCTACTTAGATCTAACCCTTCTTAGCGTCTTTATTAAAAGTCAGTCGGGCAAGCAAAGAGTACCCAAGGGAAAAGAGAATCATTCAGCAAAACTCCTTATGCTTACAAAATGTTCCCTATTATACTTTCTATGTATTTGCAACCTTTAGATAGTTCCCTTCCTTTCTGTGAAATCACATCTTGAAAAGAAATGACCCTGCTTAAAGAAGTCTGCTGTATTACTTTGCTTAATTTTTTTTTACAATGAAAATGTGGGATATGTGAAAATTTACTTTAAGAGCAATGTTTCTTCAAAAGGCTTCATTTTAAGCAATGACTGGATATGACAGCAGATTTGACAACTGCAAATTAACCAGCTACATATCCAATTCTGAAGCTCCAAGGAGGACAAAGACAGAGAAAATGATGAGTTTGTAAGAGGTTACTAAAGGGTAACTGCTACCTCCAAGAGAAGATTTAGACGCAGGCTCTTAAAGTAAGGAATCCAGTTATGCAAGTTAGCTAAATGATGGGGAAATTAAATGGGTTAAAGCCAGGGTGCTCCACTGGAAGGAATCCAGTCTGAGTTGGTGTCAACTGTACTCTTGTCACAAAGCTTTCACAAGCGAGGTTTTTACTTACAAATAATTCTGGGGAAAAAAAGTCATGCGCATGAGAGCATCTCCTTTTTACCACGGTCAATAAATAGATAATGCAACTCCTCTCAATCAAATTATGGGAAAATGGACTATAAATATTAGTTATTTGCTGCGGGTTTAAGAGTATTATACATTCACTGCAGATTTAACATCGCAAGAAAAGAAGAATTAAGCTGTCTCCCGCAGATCATTCTGCTCCCGTAGCTGTTGCTGGGTGTGTGCCAGAGAAGAACATTTTTGGGAAGTGCATTTGCACACTTCTGCTCCAGGCTGTGGAATTAACCCTCTGAACAGGTCAAAATATATGCTCATAAAGAGCATGAGCTGGGTCCATGAGCTCATCCCGGCTTGGCATTGGGCCATTCGGGTTTGTAGGCAGAGTATGGTCCAAAAAAGGTCAGGAGACCACCATGATTGAATGACTGAAGGTCCACACACCAAAAATGGACATTCAGGGCTGAGATCTTGACTATTTTGACCAAGTTCTGCTCATCTCTCCTTGATGCTATGAGTAACTAAATACAGAAGAAAACAGTACAGTTCTTCCTTGGAACTGAATTTATGTCCTTTCTTAACATATTCAAATGCAATTTATTCCAGAAAAGTATAATGCTATTATATTATTTGTTGACTTGCCAGAATGAAAAAAAAAATATTTTCTTTTATGTCAAAATAAGGCCAATCTTTTATGCCAGTTGGAGAGCAGAATAGCCGCAGGAGTACAGGACACGTGGGAAGGACGTGTAAAGCAGGTACGTGAAGATTTCACAAAGTGGATTCTTTATTCTGAAAATTGTAATCGATGAACATTTGGAAAGGTCGTAACTATTGTTATTTAAAGGATGTAAATTATTTTGATTAGGGAACTTGGAAGAGTATTAAAACACAAATGTTCAGAGCCAGGGTCATTAGCCACCTGTTATAAATTATTTGCAGATTTGTTTTTTTCGACTTAGAGACCACAGAGGCAACTCTATAAATCTTCCAGAGCTTCATTGTGAGTGCCCTATGGTGTCCAGATTTTCCCAATTTAAAATATTGCAGTTTTCTGCCCAGGCTGCCTCCTGCTCTCTGTGCTTTAGGGAAACCCAGAATTGTTCATGTGCTTTTTTTCATGACTGGGGTATTGGGAGGTGGGCAAAAAAGTCAAAATGGTGTCTATAATCGAATTCCAGCCTCTTGTTTTGCATGAATTGTGATTCACTTCAGAAGATAGTGGGGTGCCATTCTGACTTTTTTAACCCCTTCCTTCATTGTTACAGTTATCTCTCTGTCATCCTAGCTCTTCTTCAGCTCACCGTAAAATGAAATTTTCTCCTGCAGAATTGCCTAAAATGCTTAACATAAAAGATTCAAAGCCGCGACATAATAATGGCCCCTCAGCTCTACAAGTTTAATGAAGCCAAATCATCTCTAAAGTGGCTAAATGCACTCTCGTTTCAACTGAACTAAATCCTGCCAAAGTGTTAACTGACAGAAGAATTGTCGGCTAGCTTTTTCCCTTTCAAAATTAAGCTAAACACTAAAAATAGGCCTTGCTTGTGATTTATTAATTCTGGAGATTAATGATTTAAGGTAGTTATTAAAAAAAAAAACCTCCTCTCATGCATATGCATGCTGCGATTAGAAAAAACTGCTGCTGCATACAGTAAGGCCTTGTTTTTCTCCACCTACTTTTATGGCCCCAGTTATTTAGATAACGGGACAAAACTCATCTCTCCCTCAGTCCATGTGATGAATGCTAAATTTGTCTGACAGCAATCAGGAATGCCATTTCTCTTCCCTCCGTTTGCAACTTGCTTGAGCTGCGGACAGCAGGTCACTCACCACAGGCAAGCAGACGAGGGCTGGTGCTGGAGAAGTAAATCTTTGCCAACCTCCTGGCTCCTTTCTCTTTGTTGATGTTAGTATTGGAGCCCGTCAGGCTACTATATCATGCTTGTATGACCACACAGCTGGGACGTTCATGACCATTTGGAATTCTTCACAGGACTCCAAACCAGCAGTGATTAGAAGTCAGGTCTCAATCACCAGCCCGCCCTGTGGAAGAGCCTGACCTGGAGAAGCAACCGGCTTCTCCCATAGGCATGGAGAACACCTGAGTCAACCAGCATGTGTTAAGAGAACTCACCAAGAAAGGAGATGCTGATTTCTTTAAGTTGATTTTGTTAGCTTCCCATCCTTACACAAGTGTCCCATCCTACGCAAAGCTTTCAGGGAGATGATTCCCTAATTTTATATTGATAAAACCAGGCCATGGGACAAGGCTTTGAACCCTCAACCCTTCTGTAGTTCAGTCGTTCCTCTCACACTGGCCAGTCCCAAGAACTGGCATTAGAGGGAATGTTGCAATACCCTCTGAAAAGAAACCAGGCTATTAGAGATGATTTTGTAGGGAATGCCACAGAAAAGCCCTTCCTGATTTTTCTGGCCTTGTTATCCAGGAAGAAAGGGATAAAAGAAGTTCAATAGTGTATCCATAAAATAAATAAATAAAGAGGTAAATGCTATACCCAGCCTAATTAAAGAGCTACATGAGCATGTGTTAATCCTTCAATTTCCCTAAACTACTGCCCAGGGGTTACCAAAACAGCACCTTTGGGTACCAAAAGGTTAACCAGATTAAATGAAAGCCAGAATAAAATGGGTATTTTTAAGTTGCCCAAATGGTTGGAACATGATGACATTTGCAAAATCTCCTGCAAGAATCTTGCAAAATGTTAGGGGTTTGATAACATCATATAAGTGTTTGGATGATGATGATGAATTGAATTTTGAGGTCTCCTAACTCCAAAATGAAGTCTGGGTGGCTGATGATGATGATGGTGATGATGATGATGATGCATTATTTAAGGAAATGTGCTCTTCAAAGAAACTTAGCCAAGCAGCATTCAAAATAATAATGAGGATAATTTTGTTGTACTCTAGAAAAAGTGCATAGAAGAGCAACAAAGATGATTAGGGGACTGGAGGCTAAAATATATAAAGAACAGTTGCTGGAATTGGGTATGTCTAGTTTATTGAAAAGAAGGACTAAGGGTGACCTGATAGCAGTCTTTCAATATCTCAAGGGTTGCCACCAAGAAGAGGAGGTCAACCTATTTTCCAAAACACCTGAAGGCAGGACGAGAAACAACAGATGGAAACTAATCAAGGAGGGAAGCAACCTAGAACTAAGGAGAAATTTTCTGAGCATTAGAACAATTAATCAATAACAATTAAACAACTTGCCTCCAGAAGTTGTAAATGCTCCGCCACTGGAAGTTTTTAAGAAGAGATTGGACAACCATTTGTCTGAAATGGTAGAGGGCTTCCTGTCTGAGCAGGAGGTTGGATTAGAAGACCTCCAAGGTCCCTTCCAACGTTATTATTCTATTATTGGACAAGCCATTGGACAAGATAACCAATTGGGCTCAGGGTCTGAAGTGGCTGCCAGCCCTATCAATGGCTCGATAGAAGGATTCCTTCCAGAGGTGCCCTTAATCATGTCACCACTCCTGACAAATTCCACTCCAGTCAATAATGCTTCAATGATGACAGTTCTGACTACCATGCCTGAGTAAGAATCTGTCTTACTGAGTGATGTTTGCAGGCGCAGACTTTATCAGAAGCATTCGCATGGAAAAAAATGTTGATCCTGGAACCTCTGAATAAGAGCTAATCCACTTACCCTGTATGCCTGAACTTGTAAATTTGTTTAAGGATCTCCTGTGTATACAAAACAATGGCATTTCAGTGAAAAACAAAGGTCATGCGAAGCCAAGAATCCTTCATGTCATTTCAGTTTTTGGATACTTTTTCACCTGGAAGACCTCCAGATATTTGCTTGAGAGTCAATTATTTCATTTGGAGTAATAAAGTAATTTATTATTTTATCATTTCTAGACTTGCCCTCTAGCTAAAACCTCCTCAGGTGTTTTGTGTGATAGATAGACAGATAATAGTAACAGATAATAACAGAATAACAGAGTGGGAAGGGACCTTGGAGGTCTTCTAGTCCAATCCCAAGCAGGAGATCCTATACCATTTCAGACAAATGGCTGTCCAGACTCTTTTTAAAAGCCTCTAGTGATGGAGTACTCACACCTTCAGAAGGCAAGTCATTCCACTGATTGATTGTTCTCGATGTCAAGAAATTTCTCCTTAGTTCTAAGTTGGATGTCTCCTTGATTAGTTCCACTGCTTCTTTCCTGCCTTCAGGTGCTGTGCAGGTTGACCCCCCTCTTCTTTTTGGCAGCCCTTCAAATATATCTATATCATCTATATCTATATCATATCTCTCTCTGTCTCTGTCTCTCTCTCTCTAATCTATCTGTCTGTCTGTCTGTCTGTCTGTCTGTCTATCTATCTATCTATCTATCTATCTATCTATCTATCTATCTACCTATCTATCATCTATCTATACAATATATTTATCTATTTAGAAAGGGCATCAACTATATTAACCTTCTGTAATTCATAAAGCCCAAAAGGCTGACCTGCTAAATTAATTGACCTTATAGCCATACCTTCAGCTAAGGTGAGATTTAAACTGAAGATTTGCTGTATTCTGTTCTTTAAGAAGAAATCCTCTTTGGGGTTATTAGCAAAGACAACTTCAAGCACCTGTTCTCATGGGAAACATGGGGATTAAGCCTTCGAAGGTTGTCTTTAAGAGCCACGTAAACAGAAGAAGGTGCTCAAAGAGATAGATCTACATAACAGTGTTCATGACTATTCCAGATGGTCAAGAGCGTCAAAGAAAATCCTTATAGAAGGAACACTCTTTCTTGTGTAAAGGAATCAAAGTAACAAGAAAGGAGAGTCTTCCTTAAAGTCCTATCAATCTACCTATTCTTCCAAGTTGCTGAGAGTTCAGGTCAGTTTAGAGGTTCTCTCACTTTCCCAATGTGTACATTTGCATCAATGAAGTACCAAGGCTGGTAGAAGGATGTGATTGCTATTTTGATGTAAATCATAATCCAATTTGTTAAAATAAATCTTTAGATTGCTTTTCTAAGAACTTTCCTTTATGGCTCACCCAGAAAGCAAATCAAATGCAGTTTTTCCTTCCATTCTTGTATATACTGTCTTGGTTTTCAACAGTATACAACCTCATTGTTTAAGTGACCTGATTTATGGATCTAAAGACTGGTTTTAATATAATGTGTTCCTGAAAAAAAGACCAGTATCTGCTTGCAGTTAGTCTTTCGTATTCATCTACATATTGAAAATTAAGGGAAAGTATCATCTGGAATAAGTCAAATTTTGAGGCTGGATAAATGGCAGCCAATCTTTCTGTTGATAAGTATTTTCTGTGTGTTTATGAAATATTTTTGGGGAAGAATAATCTTACATAGAAAACACATGTGAAACTTTGAACACACAAGAGGAAGAGAAGGATGCTCAAGAAATGAGCCCATTCTACAAGCACCACTTTCATCTGCTTTGCTAGGCCAAATATATGAAGGCTCCCCAGGAGGCTCCATGCTTCCCCCACTTCAGGTGGAAAGTTGCACGTCCCCCCCTTGACATGTGCAAAATGAAGGTGTCCAGGAGATCTTTCATCACAGCTCTTTCAGAACCCTCAAGCCAGCTTCCTCCTTGTAGGAGCTGAAGCTCAAAAACTGGCAGTTTTTCACTTTTTGTAGACTTATGAGTGAACTTTGCAAGATGTTTTCTGCAGTCATCTGTCTGCCAAGCTGGGAGGATAATGATGATAATAATAATAATGATCTATGTGATGTTAAGAATTCTGCTGAACTGGGTCACATGCTGCTGTACGATGGGAATCCAGTGCATAATTTCATTTTCAGCATTGACCAAACATTGTCCTTGGGAAGATGACAAACCCTCCCAGGTTCTCTGCAGATGAGTTTGAGAGAGATTGGCTTTGCCCAAATGCTTTCTGGAATCAGAGGCGGAGAGCTTCTCCCTTTCTCTCTGCGGATTTAACCTGTTTAATGGGGAGTGTCAACCTTCTATTGATAGGCAGTTGAATAGAAGCTGGTGTTTTGTGGGCCCTTTGCGGCTCATTAGTTCTACTCATTGGCTAGATATAAAAGGGCTTTTCACAGCTCACTGTGTTCATTTCATCTCCTGCTGAAAGGTAGCATTGAGTCAACTTACCACGATGACTCCATAATGAATCTCTGAAAGGCTATGGAAGTAGTGATTCTGTCTTGCTTCACTAAGTTGACTGATTGGTTGTGACCCTACCCCAGGAATAAAGAGGAACTCCACAGCAGCTATGACAATCTTATGAACCTTAACTAATAGAGGAAGCCTGACGTAGCTGGATTTTAATGCTTTCAATGTTAAGAACTTCCATTCTGGGACCCAGTTTTCCAGTTTTCCCCTATTCAGGTCCTACAAAGGGAACTTTTCCCAACCCAAAGCTCAGGACCCAATTAGCAAGTCCTAGAAATTAGGACTGTTCAGGGCTTTGGATTCAGTTCCAAAAAGTGATTTGGGACTGTGAATGTAACATCTGTCAGGAGCTATTTAAAGCAGCTGCATCATTCCTCAGGATCTCACAGCTTCGAAAAACATGGCTCCTTTAAAAGGTCTGAGAGAAGTAACCTCATGCTTTCAAACTTTCTGAAGGACCTTCTGGAATTAAGCCTGGAACATTAGACAACCCTCTTTGTTTTAAGGCTTATTAACCTAAATCCAGATGTTACTTTTTCAATTTTTATACCACAAGTAGCCCTCCTCTTTTAGGTCTAAGATTGTAAATTTAATTTTAAAAATGAGTAGCAAACAATTCACCAAAAATGTGAACCACATCACTGATATGTAGAAAGCAACATACAAAGCCTGCTTGTATAGAGTAAAAAGTCCAGAACAGAGAGAGAGAGAGAGAGAAAGAGAGAGAGAGAGAGAGAGAGAGAGAGAGAGAGAGAGAGAGAGATGACTCAAGCAGACATCTCTTCAATTCACTGGAGTTTAAGAAAGAGGAGGAGGTGCAGTATTCTGCATATTGTATTATTATAACTGATCTGAATAAATGCAGTTTCAGCCTTCCCGTGGAGTTTTGTTCCTGGTCTGGTCTACCTAGTGGGGCTTGGATGTTAATCACAAAATTCTTCTGAAGTGCTTGATGGAGTAAGGAGTGTAAGGGAGGTGCCATCTTGTGGTCATATTGTTCCTGTGCTTCCTGTGGTGCCCATCCAGAACATGGCAGCGGGAGAACTCTGCTTGGCCTTGAGAGGGGCCCTCTCCAAAGTTCCATCTTCTCTCTCATGTCAATTAACGCCAATCAGAATAGAGCTGGAAGGGACCTTGGAGGTCTTCTAGTCCAACCCCATGCTCAAACCTATACCATTTCAGATAGGTCCAGTCTTTGTCCTGGGTGGTATAAGGGCTCCTGCCTTGAGCAAGGGGTGGACTAGAAGACCTCTAAAGTCTCTTTCAGCCCTAGGGTTCTATTGTATATCCAAGAGTCTCTAGCCAAAGCTTGCATTCAGTGTAGGCAACTCACTGTTTTCACTGCTCCTTAACCAGTTTCTCACCGACTTTGGGAGAATCAGAATGTTTTCTTATATAAGAGTTTGGATGATGTAATATTGCTCCTCTGACTCCGGAGAACTTTGCTCCTGTTAGTATGGTTCTAACCCTTAACTACAACCTTGTATAATCTTGAAGGAATGTTTCCAGTCTTCAACCTTTCACCTTGACGTGATTTCTCCCAGATATAATTTCCACCAGCTTTACTAGCCTGAAATAAAGGACAGGGCCATCTGAATAAAATAAAACATTGCCATTAAATTGCATTTCTGTAGCTTAAGGTATAATGTAATG
The DNA here is from genome assembly GCF_029215685.1 of Pituophis catenifer annectens. Classification (NCBI taxonomy): domain Eukaryota; kingdom Metazoa; phylum Chordata; class Lepidosauria; order Squamata; family Colubridae; genus Pituophis; species Pituophis catenifer. The sequence continues at coordinate 576,495 of NW_027256887.1, forward strand.
ATGTTTTCCATCCCTGCCAACAGCTGCTTTCAGTTGGACTTGGAGTTTGGAAAACTCCGGTGTGTCCGATACAAAATAATAAAATGCAGGTTGTGTTACTTCCTCCTTCTGTGTCGTATACAATGAGTAAAAACCCAGGCATTTCCCATGACAATGAATGGCCATTAGGGATTCGTGCTGCACCTTCACCTCAATCACCGCATGCAGAAATGGGTAAATGAAGCCCAGATGAGAATCTTCAAAAAGTCTCTAGTTGTGCAATTAAAAAAGATGTATAAAATAATAACATTGAACATAAAGAGAAGAATAATCCTCTCTAATAAACACTAGAAAAGCATTGAAGTGGGACAAGGATTGTCTGGGTCTTGTCTATGACAACCTCACTTTAACGAAGGAGAACCAAAATGCCAGCAGCAGCCTCATGTGGAGATGGCAAGGCTTTAGAAGATATCACTCTGGTGAATTTTGGCCTCTTTTAAATGAAATTCAGTTGTATCAAGGTTGTGGCTTGCTGGCATCAATTAAATGATTACCAAATAGCCATGTCAGCAGCGCCATGCAAGATGGCACCCAGAATGCCAATAATCACTGATACCACCATGGTCATAATATTTATGACATAATCTTTCAGTTTCAATTTTCAGATCTTTATACTTTATTATTATAGTTATTATTTTGTTGTTATCAGATTAAATCTTATTATGGTCATTGCAGTATCTCTACCAAATCCAGTGGTGGGTTGCACCCGGTTTGCACCAGTTCTATAGAACCGGTAGTAACACCGGCGGGAGGCCCCGCCCACCGACCCCGACGTCATCAAAATGCTTGCGCAGAAGAGCGTGTGTGCGCATGAACAAAGTGAGCACGTGCCGCGCAGCCCCATTGTGAACCGGTAGTAAAGGTAAGTAGAACCCACCCCGACCAAATCTTTTCTAAGAGAATGGTTGAATGCTACACTCAGCTATGCAAAGCTTCAGGTTGGAATTTTGATTCACAGTTGATTTGATTGAATCTCTACATCGTATCAACTTTCCAAAGCTAATCAGATGCCCTTGATTGCACCTGACCGTTCAGAAAAGATTTGCATGGGAAGCTCTTTTGCATGCTGATTTGGAAAATGGAATTGAATCAAATCATATTTATTTTACAACATGATCTGACTAATTTCTGAATGAAACAGCTGATTGGAAATATATCAGAACTGACAAACTTAAATCATTAAACAAATCCAATCTGTTCCTTCTCTTTCCAACTGTAGCACTTATTTGCTTAAGCAAAAATCAGCCATTTAAGAATTCAGTGATACATAGACAACTATCCAAATATCAGTTCCTTTCCTATTTTCACACAGAGAGCCAGAGGCTCAGAAGAGATCTGAAGGAGCATCTGATTCGGCCCTTTGCAAATGAGAAATTCATGCTAGGAAGTTGGTTTCACTGTCAAGAGGATTATTGCTTAACGCATTGTAAGCCACCCTGAGTCTCCGGAGAAGGGCGGCATATAAATCAAATTAAAAAAAAATAATAATAATGTTCTACTTTATATGTAATGAAATTCCCTTTAACTGCAAGCCTGGTCAGTGCTAAGTAGGTATATTAAGAGGAACACATAGTCAAGATTAAAGGAAGCAATTGTCTCTTTCTACCTTGGTCAGGCTCCATTTCAATTACTCTGTCCAGCTTGGACTGGGCACCACAATGTGAAAAAGACATTGACAAAGCGGAGTGACTTCCTTGGAGGCCTCTCCAGAAGGCAAAGGGGCCCAAAACCAAGTCCAATATGGAATTGTTAAAAGAAATGGGTGTATTTAGCCCGTGGAAGAGAAGACGTAGCAGTACAATAGAGTGTCTATGGAGATTCTCATCCATTCAGGTCCTGGTTGTCCCAAAGTTGCTTTTTACCAAAAGACAACGGGACTTTCTTGGGTTTTTTTCTTTGAAAACACTTCGCTTCTCATCCAAGAAGTGAAGAAACTGAAGAATTGAACTGAAGAAGCTTCTTGGATGAGAAGCAAAACATTTTCAAAGAAAAGAACAAGCAAGTCCGGTTGCCTTTGGGGAAAGCACAAGCACAATAGACCTTGTCTGGTATCTGAAGGCCAAAGGTCATACAGGGCCTCTGTTGCCTGGAGGGCAGGACCAGAAACCACCGGTTGAAACTATAGGAAAACAGATCCAGGTTGTACTTTAGGAGGAGCTTCTTGCTCATATCAGCTGCCAAACAGAGGAACAAATGGCTTCAGGAAGGGATGCATTTCATGGGAGGCTGTATTGCTTTAACAGATTGTGCATGTAGGGGTTGGACCTGAATAGCATTTCCCATGACTCTAGGATTCAATGGAGAATGCAACGACCAACAGTTAAACAGTTAAAGTCACAATGAAGAGGGAAATTGCTAATCAGATAGAAAATATGTGTCTATGTCTCCCTTCATCCTTCCATTGTCTTAATTCCATCATATTAATTAAGCAAAGGTGTTCAGATTATGACCTAACAGGTATAAAAAGCCATCCCCTTCCAATAAAAATAAAGGCGTAGGGGAAAAAATATTCAAACTGGATGAAAAAAATGAGGACAAATGAAAGTGGATGAAAACGGTTTCTTTAAGACTATTTTCTGCACAGGTCAAAGCAGCTGTAGACTGGAATTGCAGGATTGCATACTGATGTCCACAACGTCCATTGCTTTGGGCCTTTGAAGCTCCAATTATGGAGGCTGGATATCACAGAGACCTCGGCAACACAAGAGAGAGTATTCCCACCCAGGTCCTCATTTGGATCTGGCCATTTCCAGCTCAGGTGAGGGACTGAGAAGTAGACAGAGGCTGCTTTGATTCCATTCATTATTAAAAATGAAATTAGCATAGATGTTTCATTTCACAACATCCAAATATGAATCATTGTTGGGAAAAAGGGGGTTTTTCGCTATCACTTCTTTACAAAGAGATCTAAAAATAGAAGTTTATGACCAGAGAGCCCCGTAGAGTAGGTGATGCCAAAAGATTCCATTCTGGGGGTGGAGGAGGTGGAATTTCAGAGAAGATGAGGGAGAGGGTAAGAGGAAAACGTTGCTCTTTAAGACTTACAGAGGTTTAAGGTCTCCTTTCAACCCTTAAATTTTTCAAAACTGGGCCCAGGTTAGATCTTCATTCTTCCATTGTTGGAATGCAGCCTTCAACTGGCTGTGCAAAGTTTAACCAAGCCTTCCCATTACAGAAGTTGTGTTCTAGAGACATCTTCCTATGCCTAATAATTTTGGAGCATTCAGGTGACTGACTTAAGGCTTCAGAGTAATGCTCGAAGCCCAACTGCACTTTTTCCTGATTAAGAACCAGATCCAACAATAACGCTCCCAAGTGAATCATCTGTTGCAGTGCTTATCTGTCACAGCAAATTCACCTGGGAAGAAACATACCTCAGTTATTAGTAGCATCTCTCAATTTCCATTGTAAGAAAAGCAGCCCTCGGTAGTATTTTTCCAAATCACAAAGAACAAAAGCGAGAAGGGTGTTGATTCTACTGCCTGCAGACAGAGGCATTATTTATAGCAATGAAAGATCTGAGCACTCCTGCAGGCAACCATCCTTTGCCAAGTCCTTCCTTCCCAATGACTTCTCTCCTCCTTCTCCACACAAAATCCCAAAATCCTTCCCTTCCATCTAAATCACCCTGAAGAACAATGGAGTATTAATGCTCCTAAATGGCTTTCTAGATTAAATAACTCAATAAAAACCTTTCTCAATGATGCTCTGTCTCAAGGGCCTCCTGTCCCACGAGGCAATGCCATTACGTGGATTAGCAGCTATTCTGACTCTCCATCTTTACACCTGTCATAATCAATGGGGATCCTTTAATTAAGGATCCTGCCTGGGGATCCTGGAAAGGAAGACTCCGAGAAATTTCCCCTGGATTGTGGGTTCTTACAATGCCATTAAGTTGTGGGGAGGAAGGGGTTTAACGAAAGCTTTAGTTGCAGGAAAAGAAGCAGAGGTCAAAGACTAGGGCAGAAATGTCTTCAAATGCTTCTGAACTCACACAGGAAATCTTCTATTTAAATTGCATGCTTGCCCCTAAAGTCCAGAATCATTTATTTCGTTAATAAGAGAACTGTTAGGTTTACTTCTCCTTTCTCTTTGCTATCAATTTGACTGCCATGTCATGAATCACAGGATATTCTGTATCAGAATACCTTACTTTGCTTATTGGGTTTAAAAAGGATTGGAAGCAGAATTCTCTCAAATGCTAGTTGGAATGGGAACGAGGCTACCCATTCCCTGGCTTTAAGAGTATCAGGATGCTTCAGCTTAATACTGCGACATTTAGTGTAGACTGCATCAAGAGCAACAAGACACTGAGAATTATGGCAAGACTTGTGCCTTTTCCAGACATTCATACATAATGGGAAGGGGAGAGAGAGAGATGCCCAACAGATTTTCCAAAGAGATTTGGGCTGGAATCCCAGAATAATTTAACTCCATTCTGGCTTCCATTCTTCTTCTGTAACTCCCCAAAGGCTGTTGTTCAACACACAGAGACAGACTTCATCCTGTTCTTCCAGCTGGTTTGCCTCACTTTCTGATGGGTATAAATTAATGTATCACAATGAGCTCAAATTGAAGAGCCATCAACTGACAAAGGATTATTAACTAAAAAAAAATAATGATGAGCTAACAGCTACATTAAAATCTCTGTGTACGTGCATCTGCTTTGCTAAAGAAAAAGTCATGGAATTTTTATCTGGGATCTTCTCTCAGAGATGCTGCTAACGAAACTTGACAGGGGTAATATACTCTACCGGAATGTATTGGATTCCTCTAAGCTCCCAGTCCTGAGAATATTTCGAAATAATATTTATTTCTCTAAAGTATAGAGAGATGCTTTTGATTCTGGATCTCACCAAACACCCCATCTGTTTTTCTAGTGCATCCTAGAATCATAGAAGAGGAAGCAGGGAAGTAACCTCAGAAATCATCAAGTACACCCCTTACTACGATATCTCCAAAAAGAGCGTCCAGTTTCTCTCAGCCTCTGAGGCAGGCTGTCCTGTTGTTGAACATCTTTTTCCTGAAGCCCTGTTGTTCCTCTCCTGCTTCTGGAACAATTCGGCCCAATCCTCAGAAGTACCTGATGGCTCTGGAGATATTTGAAGACACCCCCTCCCCACCATGAGCTTCACTTCTCAGACTAAATATGCCCAGTGACTGTAATAATTCTTCAAAGGCTTTTCTTTCTGTATCTTCTGGTTACTTTCCTTTGGATACATTCAATTTCAACTACTGTAGGTTGTTCCTAAATTGCTAAGTACAATTTAAATACTTATTTATTCATGCAAAATGATACCATTATGAATGAGAAAGAGATTACTGAACTTCATGGATTCATGGGGATGTCCTCAAATCAAACAGGTTCTTATAACGAAGCTCCCAACCCAGTCCCAGTTAGTGGAGGAGGAATAAGTGTTGGGATCGTGATCTCTTCAATACACTTTTAGCACTCGCTCCATATCCTTCTGCCTCACTGCTGATGCCACCATCTAGTCTTCATTATTTTCTGAGTTTTGTACCATAGCTGAGCTGATTTCTGCTTTGCTTCACAAGGTTTAATTCAGAAACTCCAGCCATCTCTTCCATCCTTTTCTATGGTGTTCTAATGAGTACATAAGGAAAAGATTAATATCGGCAATTCAACTGTTATTCTTCTACAAGAACTCACAAGGAAAGTAGCTGTACTCATTGCCCCAAAGGTGCTTTTTTCAGGAGGCAACTGGACTTTCTTGTTTTTTTTCTTTTGAAGACGTTTCGCTTCTCACCCAAGAAGCTTCTTCAGCTCTGAGTGGATGGCGGGGAATGGAAGGATTTCTATTCCTTGCAGACAGCTGGTCATTTGCATCCTTTTAGAGAGTCATCGAGGCCACTTGGAGGTTTATCTGTGTCCTCAGGGTCACCTGAGTGGTGCTCCTGGTTCCTATAATCTGCAATTCTCCCCCACCCCCCGGAAATCCATTCCTATTTCCACACCATTCAAAGGGTGCTCATCCCAAATTGTTTAGCTAAAAGTCTGTAGAGCTTCTAGTCATCCAGGTCATGGTTGTCCCAAAAGCACTTGAAAAAGCACCTTTGGGACAACCATGACCTGGATGACTGAGAAGCTCTACAGACTTTTAGCTCTACTCATTATTCCTTAGGGACCCCCCCCTTTTTTTTTCCTATGTAGCCACTGACTTTGATTGGACTAATTTTGGAGTAATGGCACTTAGGCTGCTTCTGAAATTTTCGATTTGGCCCTGAAGAGATTCTGAAGGCTCTGCTCATTCCTAATATAAAGGAACACTGGATAGAATATGATTCATTTGGCAAGGTTTTTTTAGTTTATGTTATTGGAACATTTTTTTTTCTTTTGGGTGCTTATGTTACATTAAACAGCCCTTCCTGCATGTTCCATTATCACAGTTGGGGTTAGACTACAGAGAGTTACTGAAAAAAGAAATTCAAGAAATGGTTTCATTGAGATGAATTGTGTCTTCTTTGCTTCAGGAAAGCAACTGTCCTCTCCAGGGTGTGGATCTCTTTCTCCAACTAAGCTGAATCCCTCTGCATAGGCCTGTTTTCCACACCATCAGAGCCAGATGAGAGTCAGACTGAGAGTTAATAGAATTGTCCGTATCTGCCAGGAATGTAGCCTCTGTGTATAGAGAGCATTTGAGTCTAATCAAAATCTGGATGGGATTTGATCCAAATTCTGAGATTCCCAAGCTGCTGGACCTGCATTACACCTCGGAGCATTTCATTATCCATCTTCCTCCAGAGAAAGCCTTTCATGTATACACAAAATGAAAGACAAATATTGTCACTGAATTTCTGTATATCCCAAATCAATAATGGGAACGGTAACAAAAAGTAAGCCCTTTAAAAGCCGCATTATCTGCTTCTTCTTGTTTATAAAATATTAAGACCAGTAAAATTATGGTTGATTGACAAATAATGCCTGGGAGGGCCTTTTATTGAGCAAACAAAACTTACTGTGTGGTGGAGCCAAATTGTCATATGAATTATGGAATGTTGAGCTAAGTCATTCTAGTTATTGTTTTATGTTCAGATTTTTCAATATCTGTTTTGGATTTTTGTTGCTGTGATTTTCAGCATGTGTTTATAATATTTTCCCCCAATGATCAGAACAGAATTTCTATATTTAATTTACAATGGTTTTAATCCCTGTAAATTATGTTGTCTTTTCTTTGTTGCTGTTTTGTTTGCAGCAAGTGCTTGAAGCAACTTCCAAGAATATCAAAGAGATTTACAAGAATAAAGTGATTCAATAATAACTTCTGAAGTTAACATGTATTTTATTACGATCATTTATTTACGAAAATAGCTCTACTCCACCTATTGATTCAGGGAATACTCTAGGGTAACAAACATCGTCATTTGGATAAACAATAAAACGAGTAACAATGGCTGAAAACAAAAGAGGAAAGACACAGCTTCAAAATCCAAGTGAAATGAAACGAAACCATCAAAGCATCATGAAATCAAGAGCAGCAGAAGAGAGGATCCACAAACACCAACTCTTGGAGCTACGGTAATAAATATTTTGGTTCATTCTTCGTTTCTCAGAAATGTTTTCTGAAAGGCTGTTCATAGAAAGCATAAAAATCTTCCCTGCTCACTTTAGGAATCTACATTACAGGTGTGCTTTGGAAGAGAGTTTGTAGGCCATCTGGCCTCAGTTCATGTTTAGTGCAGGAATCCATTAAACTAATCCCTCCTAAATGGCCATCCATTAAATATTTCCAGCAAGGAAAATCCTTCTACTGCCCCGCCAGACTCTTCCCTTGTTTAACTATTCTTGTTATCAGTACAACTCTAGAGGTAATAACATTCAATAATTATATCCCATACACTCGGCTGAATCTGAGTTGGCATAAACCTTACATGCAACATGATAAAATTTCACCACGGTCTGGGCCTCTCTTGAACCCTGGGCAACTGACAGCCTCTTTCTTCCTCTTGAGTTTAAGGCTCTAAGCATTCTCATTCTGTAAGAGGATTGGAGTAGAAGGCCTGGCATTTCTCCTTCAGACGATGCCTGGATGAGCAGCTCAGGCTGTGAGGAAGCGATGGAGTTAGTAGTGCCCGGCTATGGCTAGAGAGCTGGCCTTTAACATCCTATGAGGAGGTGGGAGATTGGAAGGGTAGGCTATAAAGAGGAAACTGCAGTTAGCCCACTCCATGATTCTGGAGATGCAATGTTTTTGCACCAAGGGCCAAATTTGACTCAAAAAGGTGCATTGGAGAAAAGCAAGCATTGGACTTGAGAAGGACAAACATTTTCTCCAGAAGAAGCTCTCAAGCTCACCCTGAAATGTTAAGCAGGAGCTAATTTGGTGCAATCTTTGATGACAAAACTTTTGAGGGCAAAGAAAATAGAGGAAGGCAAGAAGATGCCAACTAACTTTGAGAAATCTCACCCTGAAATCAGCTGAGCATAATTTCCGAAGGAAGAAGAACAGCCTGGTCTCGGTACCTTCATTTGATTAAGAGCCAGATTAAGGGTGGTGGTTTTTGTTGTCTTGCATCAACTTCACAACACAGGGGCAGGCAGTATGCAGCTTCAAAAGTTCTTTGCAGTGGATTAAATTGCATTTTTCAGAGCTAGCCTGTCTGAAATGGAAACAAAACAGGTGACCATAGACGGCAGCCAAGGAGCAGATGGACTGCTTTCTATCCCTAGTGGTTGGCCATGTTCTGCAGCTCAGAGAAGAAGGCTGTAATATTTCTAAGGAAAAAAGTTTCCTGTCACTGTCTTGGCAAGGGAACTTTGCAAAGGAAGAAAGAAAAAAAGGAAGGTGTCAGAAAAAGAGAGGAGGGAGGGAGGGAGGGAGGAATTCCCGTTCATTTCAGCTTTGCTTCTGCTGCTCCCAGCAAAATTTGACCATGCTGCCATTGGGATAAAAGGTGACCTCCAATTTTCCCACTGGCAAGTGGTACCAAAGAGGAGGAGAAGGTTGGTGCCAGTCCTGCTGCAACTGAACCTCAGCACTGGGAGCCATTTCCTGGCTTCACCTGAGAAACAAATAATAGTTGCAGCATTTGCGCAAATGCCACCTCACACCTGGTCTCTGGAAGAACTCCGTGAGTGCGAACTCCCAGAGATAGGCTAGGCCCTACTATAGAATCCCTCCAACGGAGCTTAATTCACCACTGTGACTCTGTGGACAGGCCCAGGGACAGAATATAGAAGCAGCCTTTTCCGTCTTCTCCTTCTCAGATTAATTTATCACCCTGAGATTTCCTGCTCTTTCTCCTCTGAGTAGTAAGCAGATTGTTTTGAAATACAGGAACTTGACATTTCTAAAGGAAGCATGCATATAGACGTCACCTGTTCAAAATAAGCATTAATGGGTTGTTATTTTGGAAGGACCTGATGACAAGGTCTTGCTGGCTCAGGAATATTTAAGTCTGTGTTATTTTATTTGCAAAAATCTTAGGACCCTCCAGACATTAGGACAAAAATAAGATGATTGGCAACCCTGGTTTGCAGATGGAGCTGTCTTGGGGGGGGGGGGGGAGGAATCTTTGTAGCTTGAAGAAAAAGTCACAAGGAAGCATTAAGAGGCTACAGTAGCACTTTCCAGATTATGAGAGGAAAGTTGGATGTGAATTCCTAGCTCCTTCTTTTGCTTCCATTTAATCAGAAGCAAATTAAGCCTAACCTGAAATTTAATAAATGAAAATTATTACAGATTTGAATGCTGACAAAATAAAAAAATGACTTTTAATGGAGAAATAACCCAAGCTAGTCCCTATTTAAAGTACCGTGGCTGCATTTTAATTTCTTTTCTTAAAAAAATATTTTTATTAAACAGTTTTTTTCTTTAGAACAAACAAACAAAAAAATATTTTTTTTACAATTTTCTTCTTTACAACATTTCCACATTTCTTATATATCCATTTTAATTTCTTAACACCTGAAAATACTTATCTGAGAGAGGTAAAATTAAGTCATACAATTAATGCCTCAATTTTTCAATAGACTCGAATAACTTGAGGCTTCTTAATTAAATGTTAAAGTACAGTTTATTACATTGTGTAGAGAAGGGCTTTGAAGCTTTAAAATATAGATGCTTCTAAGTAGTTATAATATTCCTTTTTCCAGCATTAAGGTGTTGGTTTGGCTTATTTATATTTAGCTCTCAACTGTTGTTAACAAATTACTTTTGCTCAAATTAAATGTGTCTTTAAAACTGAGAAATTGTGCAATGTATGTATAGAAATTCCATATAGCATATAATAAAACTTTTCATACGGTAATATTTATAGTTGCGTCAGAATTTTCATTAAAAACCTTTCTCTCTCAGTACTTTATGGCTCAACCAGGAAATTTTATTCTGGATGCTTGCCTATATATATATATATATATGTGTGTGTGTGTAAGTACTGTCTGTGTGTATAAATATATCAGGCACTTACTTTGCAGCTGGAGAACTTTAAAAACAAATTATAATATACAAATAGTGCTTCAGCATTTGCAAAGTTGATTAAAATTTACTATACTGAGATTATCACATTTAAAAAAAAAGAAAACAGGGCTTGGCACAATGACTCTGTCTTCTCTGAGGAAGCAAGCTTGGATCCTATTTCTGAAAGTCCTGGGTCAGATTAGAGAATGCAGACCTATAGCCAAGTGGTTGTGTGAAGGTGACATGATAGAAGCAGACCTTGATCAAACAATGCTGAATGCAGGGACACTGACAGAAGACTTCCCCGGAGCTCTGAGTTTTTTGCTAGCAGTATATCACTTTTGTCTTGATTGACTTTTTGGGTACAACAGCCAGACAGCTTCACTGATTAAGTGCAGAAAATACGTTGCTGGAGTTTCACCTATGATACCAAGCACCTGGAGTCTAACTTTTAGCAGACTCTGCCCAGAGTTAAATGCCACAGTGTGCCACCCTTACTGGACCAATATTTGGAGCAAGGTCATCCTTCAGAGAGAACGATTGCAGAGGTACAAGTTGGATCCTTGCCTTTTAGAGGACATGTTAGAACATAGAATAATAGAGTTGGAAGTCTTCAGATCCAACCCCCTGCTCGAACAGAAGACCCTACACCATTTCAGACAAGTGGTTGTCTGATCTCTTTGAAAGCCTGCAGTGATGGAGCATCCACAACGTCTGAAGGCAAGCTATTTCATTGGTTGATTGCTCTCACCATTAGGAAGTTTCTCCTTAGTTATAGGTTGCTTCTCTCCTTGGTTAGTTTCCATCCGTTGCTTCTTTTCCTGCCTTCAGGTGCTTTGGAGAATAAGTTGAACCCCCTCTTCTTTCTGGCAGCCCCTCAAATATTGGAAGATGATATCATGTTGCCCCTAGTCTTCTTTTCACTAGATTAGGCATACCCAATTCCTGTAACTGTTCTTTGTATGTTTTAGCCTCCAGCCCCCTAATCATTCCTGTTGCTCTTCTCTGCACTCTTTCCAGAGTCTCAACATCTTTTTTACATGTTCATCTGGTTTGCAGTCAAGAGTGGGCATCTGGACCTACCTGTGTATAACCATTTTCCCAAACCCATCAAGAGGAATAATATTACTTCTAGGCCAGGTTTGTTTTCCAGATGCCCAGGTCTTTTCTTTTTTTTTTCCTTCCCCTTTTATTCTTCCAAAAGGAATCAAACAAACGAAAAAGCTCTCCAGTAGAAATCCTATTGCAAAAAAAGTCCATGTTTCTTTCATTTGTTTAAAGTAAACTTGATGGTAACATGAATATTTGAGCATGACGTACGTCTGGTGATATGCTCCATGTGAACATGTCCTTTGCTGATATCTGAAAGACTGTTTCAAATTTATTGGGTTTTTAAAGTCTGGAAATTTAACATGCACATGTTTGACCTCAACCTCGGCCCGTATCCAGGATTGTTGGCCAATTTGTCCAATTTTACAAGTTTTATTATGCAACCCTGGCAGAGGACAAAGCTCTTAACTTTTGTTTGGTTTTGCTTAAAGGGAGATGGAGGCAGGATTCATAAAAGGCCCACTAGGACTGTATGAGTCAGAGAGCAAACCATTTATTTCACGATAAACAAATGACACCATCCCTTCAACATTCAAGAATATCTTCATGTTTCTTTGAAGGTGTGTTTTACATTTGGCCTTATTTTTATGAATCCGATATTAAGAAATAACATTTCTCTAACCTGACAAAGAGCACACAGCACTGTTATTTTTGCTCAGCTCGCTGTTACTTAACCTCTCTTTTTTTTTCCACAGCAGCAGAGAGAAGTTGAGTCTCCTCCCTGAAAATTTGCCAACAAGTTTTACAAAAAGACAACACAGTAAAATTGTATTAATGGGCTCTTTGTGAATCTTTATGGAAATAAGAGCCCTCAGAGCAACATCCAAATTTTGGTCTTCTTGTCTAATAACAAAGTGAGCCAGCTCCAATTTTAGAGATTTCGGGCACTGCTGATTCCCAAAGAGCCACATGTTGGTGCAGAGAATTAACTGAAGTCAATCGTACCACATGAATGAGACAGCTCAAAGGAAGACCTCCAGGTTGGACTAGAAGACCTCCAAGGTCCCTTCCAACTCTCTTATTCTGTTATTCTGGTCCTTGCATAAGGGAAAGGTGTGCTGTGATTTAGAGGCAGGCTGTTGGGCCAGGGCATTTATATTTGTTGGTCTTTATTGCTTTGTTTCAAAAAAAAGTACAGCATGCATTATGGGAAGTGTGGGTTGGTATATCTTTTCTATGTGTGAGCTGCTCTGATTCGGGTTTGGCTAATCTAGAGAAAAGAAGAATTGGTGTGATATGGCGGCTGTCTTCCAATACTTCAGGGGTTGCCACAAAGAAGAGGGGCAACCTCTTCTTTGTGGAGAATAGGCAAGACCTATTCTCCAAAGCACCTGAAGGCAGGACAAGAAACAATGGGTGGAAACCAACCAAAGAGAGAAGCAACCTAGAACTAAGGAGAAACTTCCTAACAGTGAGGACAATTAACCAGTGGAACAGAAGTTGCTCCAGAAGTTGTGGATGCTCCAGGGAGGAGGTTTTTAAGAAGAGGCTGGACAGTCCCTTGTCTGAAATGATATAGGATTTCTTGCTTGAGTAGGGGCTGGACTAGAAGACCTTCAAGGTCCCTTCCAGCTCTATTCTATTCTAAGGAATGGGCATCATAAAGTTAAGGAAATCGATAGATTACTAACCTGCCTTTATTATTTTTATTAAAAAAACCAAAGTGGCAGACATATCCTTCCTCCTCCTATTTTCCCCATAGCAACAACAGCCTGTGAGGTGAGTTGGGCTGAGAGGTACTGGCCCAAAGTCACCTAGCCAGATTTCATGGCTAAGGCAGGACTTGAACTCACAGCCTCCAATTTTCTAGCCTGGTGCTTTAACCACTAGCTCAATCTGGCTCTCAAATAAATACATTAGATTAGATTACAATTATTTATTGGCCAAGTATGGTTGGACACATAAGGAATTTGTCTTTGGTTTATGTTTGTGAATTCATGTTTGTGAATTCATATTGCAAATGCGTATATTTGAACTCTGTTGATGCTTCAAATGGGTTTGAGTCAACTTGTACCAATTTGAAGCATAACACCTAATTGATTTAGCATTTTGTTGCATGGAATCAGCCTGATTTGAGCTACTTGAACATTTGCTCAATTTCCTCAATCAGGGTGAGAGACTGAATCCAATTAGACCCAATTCACGCACGTATAAGTCAACTATCTTGTCTATAACAATATTTGAAATCTTGCTTCACTTGTCGAAATGGGTAGCTCCTAAAATAATTCCACATTTAATCCAATTCTTTGTACCTACTCTCTGATTTCCTAGTTTTAAATCTCCTTCCTGCCTCCTTACAAGCCAGGCAAACGATGCCTTGCAACAGGTGCAGCCACACCTTTAAAATCTACCATATCGATATTGTAATCCAACCCATTGCAGTGAAATGAGATTTTCTTTCTTGTCTAGTAGATTTCAATGAAGCTGCTCCTTACAAGTGCTTGATTTGCTATTTCCTGCCTCTTCAACACACCACCCAATTAAATATTTACATATCTGCAGGAAGGATCAAGGACTGCTCAATACGGAGTCAATATCACTTGGAGGCCACAAAAGGCAGAAAGGCCAGCATAATAAAGCGTATCAAAGATGAAAGAGGAGGAATATTCAGAGAAAAGATGTGAGAATTTACAAGCATTAGCATTTGGATTGTCTTCTTTCACCAGCTCATCTAACCTTTGTAGGCTTTCATTTGTTCCTGCCGATGCCAATTTACCCACGTAGTATGGCTGCATTGCTATAGTCCTTCTCATCTTCTCATTTTACCTACTATCTTGTCCCATTGGCATCGTATGATTTATCACTTGTTTGTGGCTTATGAATTATGAATTATGATCTGTGACCTATCATTTTGTTGTTTGTATGTACACTGAGAGCTTATGTACTAGAGGCGAATTCCTTGTGTGTCCAATCACACTTGGCCAATAAAGAATATTCTATTCTATTCTATTCTATTCTATTCTATTCTATTCTATTCTATTCTATTCTATTCTATTCTATTCTATTCTATTCTATTCTATTCTATTCTATTCCATTCCATTCCATTCCATTCCATTCCATTCCATATTTCTATTCTATTCTACATTCTATTATTTCTGTTATTTCTATTCTATTATGTACCATTTTGTATGTTTCCATAGATGCTGATGGCATAGGAGCCCCATCAGGCCTCTGGATTCAGTCACGCAAAATATGTTTACTGGAAGAAGACACAAATAGGCAGCTCATTAAACACACCTAACATGCTCTTGCTTTAGTTTGATGGGATAATCACCACTTCACTCCCCTCCCCCATTTTTGCAAAATTAAATTGAACCAGAAGCCTTAAAGGATATGTGGGGCTTAGCTGAGATCTTACAGTCAAGTTCAAACATAGTTTAACTGCGATTCCCCAATTGTAAATGCAAAGTAAATGCAATTTAAAAGCAGCTTAAACCAAGCATGAAAGACCAAGAAGTCAAAGTTGAGATTCCATGCATCTGGTTTCAATATGTATTTTCACTAGTTGGACAAGTGACTTTGTTATTGGCTGTATTTTTACAATTCAGATAGTATACTTTCTAAAATGAAAAGCCCCTCCGTTCAGAATTTGAGGTATTCCATTTGGTATTAAAGAGATAAATTTTTAAAGAAACAACAGCTACAAAGTTATTCTCTGCTTCTAACAAAAGTCAAAAAATATGTTCTCTCATCACAAATGTTAGTGGTGGTGGGAACAATAGTTAGAGTAATAATGCTAAATAAATGCTTGCTTTATTAACTCTGGCTAGTTGTAAAAATGATGGAAGAGAGGCATAATTAGCTACAGAAAGTCACCACGCTTTATTACAATCGCTGCTACATTTGGTTCAGGAAGATTAAAACAAAAATCCACCCTGCTTTCAGCTGCCACAGTCATGCCAAACCGCCATGTCAATGAAGCAACAGAAAATCCACAAGGATCTGCAAAGCAACCTTGGTTCCCCTCCATTTGGCCATGGTCTTCAGAGGGTCCCCTCCAAATACAACCACCTTCAATGAATTCCCATGAAAAGGGGGGGAGAGAGAGATTGAGGGGGGGGGGAGAATGAAAGAGAGAGAAAAAGCAAGGTATGTGTTGAGTTAAGAGAAAAACAGTCTCCTGTAGTTCTACCTTAGAGTTAGCTTGCATTCCAAATTAGTTGCAGCCCGAAAAATCTTATTGGTACTTTTTTCTGTTTTTATGGTGTGGCAAGAAACTGAGGCTGCTAGACAAGCATTCCAGACTGATGCTGAACTTCAGATTTAAAGGACAGTAATGTATGAACTCCCCTGCCTGGCCCTGGGCTCTGTCGTTTCTCCTACACCTGGGTGGATCTATCAGGCCCCATCAGAACGATTTGAATCCATGGTTTCAAACTTTGGAGAGAGTGCGCGAGAGAAAAAGGACTGCCATGACCACACTTGTTTCCCATTTAGGAGCTTACACTACATTGTGTAATTGTGTACGGAGGTAGTCTGGCTCACAGATGTGCAGAGCCCCAATGGAGCACGCTAGATTCAAGGCAGATGGCTTGTAGCAAGGCACACATAAAAATGGCAAGGAGGCTGATGCGATTAGAACAGCAGACCTCCTGGTTTATCCCGGGGTCACACTAGAATCCCTGGGAAAGTAGGACGGTTACCAATCTGGGTGGGGAGGAGACATTGCAATAGAAGGCAATAAATAACCAGGGGATGATCACGTTGATCAGCTGATGCAATCTGGGAATCCTCAGTGCAATCATTATTGTCAATAAATCTTTTCCTTCCCTGGAATTTCCCTGCAAATAGGCATCTGTTTTAAACCGTGCACCATCTCCATCCTTGTGGAATCTCCTAAAGGAACCACCGCTGAAATTGGGCCACTGACCACTGGGGATTGGCACTACAACTTCCAGTATGTGGAGGTGTCTCCATTAGTGGACCTGTTTCACTGCAAAATGAAAAGATTCTGTCAATGTAGCCTCACAATAAAGTAGATTTAGCTCATCTTCCACACCCTAGGAAATCTATGCTGAAGTACCAAACTAGGAACAAGACGCCAGCCTCTCCTTGATGGGTGACTTTGGGCCATCTTGCCTTTCAGCCCAAGGGCCCTTTTGGTATGGTGGGGAAGGCCTCAGACTAGCAGTCTGTGGAGACCCTTATCCCCCTCAGCTACAGATGCTCTCTGGGGGTCTCTGGACCAGCCCTCCTCTCTCAGCCCCCTCCCCTGACTTCACAGTGTTGCTGTAGAGGAAAAAAAACAAGGAAGGAGTGAACAGAATGGCACCTTCTATTGTCAGAGCAAAGGCAGGACAGACTCTAATGAACTCACAGTAAGTTCATACATTCATAATTTAATATATTTGTGTACTGGAGCTTCTTGTAGCTTCTTTGGAACAAAACAGAAAAAGTGCAGAGCAGAACAACTAAGATGATTAAAGGCCTGGAGACTAAAACATACGAAGAACGGTTGCAGGATTTGGGTATGGCCAGTCTGGAGAAAAAAAGGACTAGTGGGGACATGATAGTAGTATTCCAGTATTTGAGGGGCTGCCACAAAGAAGTGGGGGGGTCAACTTATTTTCCAAAGCATCTGAAGGCAAGAGAAGAAGGAATGGATGGCAACTCATCATGGAGAGAAGCAACCTGGAATTAAGGAGAAACTTCCTAACAGTGAAGACAATTAACCAGTGGAACAGACGTTGCCTTCAGAAGTCGTGGGTGCTTCATCACTGGAGGCTTTTAAGAAGAGACTGGGCAATCACTTGTCTGAAATGATATAGGTTCTCCTTCTTGAGCATGGGGCTGGACTAGAAGACCTCCAAGGTCCCTTCCAGCTCTATTCTGATTCTATTCTATCCCAAGTCTTCCCAGGGAAGTCAGTGGGTACCCTTTGATAATCATCTCCATGATTGCATAAGGCTGTTGTAAATTGCAATTCTTTGATCACTCCCAAAACCAAAGATTTACAACTTGGCTTGGAGGAGAGGCCCAAAGTCTCCTTGATGACTTTTTCCACACCTTTCCTGGCATTCTTTCCGTGACTTTCCTGTAATTTATGAGGCAGGTGACCAGCAGACCCTCCTGTGCTGCAGGTGAGGGCATGCCAAGCCCAATTACCGAGTGACTTTCTATTTGCAGAATGAATGAGCAAGGTCAGGCTAAGAATTTATGGGCCTTCAGACCTGACGAATGGTTGCCTTCCTCCTGCCCCAGGGAAAGATGGAACCTGCCCCCCACCCAGCTGTTTTCTCCCCTGCTTGAGACCCACACTTGTAACTTACACATTTGTGAGAAGCATTAGCTTAGGTTGGTTGGACCTACAGGCAGAAAAAATAGAGAGCCTGACATAAGATTCTTAATTATTTACATTTCCCTCTATCCCTTTCTTCCTTTTCTGCATTTTGCTTGCTGTTCTCTTCTTCTATTATTTATTAGATGAAGCAAAAGCCAACTTGATCCAACATTTTATACAAGAATATCACTGTTTTGGGTTAGTCTTTGTCTTGAATCTTGCAGTTCAAATATTGTGCACAAAAGTGGACATAATAGATGATTCTTATAATCTAATGATAAGAAAGAGATATGTGAAATTCTTATAATCTAATATGTTATAATGAAGACTTCCATTTTTAAGAGGGGATTTCATTTACATCGATGATGACAGGGTCAATATTTTTAATCAGGTTATGCTGATTTGAGGGGGATTGGATTTTTAAATTTACGGATAATTTTAGGTTTTTAATTATTAACCACTTGACTCAATCAATCATGGCAGTATAAAATTTTATTAAAAATTAAAGGTAATAAAAATAACGGCAGTTTAGATTATAAGAGCCAGTTTGGTATAGAGGTGAAGGCATCAGGCTAGAAACCAGGTGACTGGGAGTTCTAGTCCTGCCTTAGGCACAAGAGCATCTGGGTGACCTTGGGCCAGTCCCTTTCTCTCAGCCCTAAGAAACAAGCAACGGCAAACCACTTACGGAAAAGCTTGCCAAAAATCCTGCAGGGACTTGTCCAGGCGTTTGCCCAAAGTGAAAACAACAATAACAATGGAGTCAAAGGAACACTCTTCCTTCAAAGGTTCGAAGAACTACATTACTTACTACATTACACCCAGATAGGGCACAGGTGAATGTGGTGAATGCCTTTAAAATAGACCTGTGTCTCTTTAACGTCACAGGTAGCATTTTATTTATTCTTGGAAAAAGAGGAAGAAGAAAAGAAAAACTTTGGAATCTTCAAATAATCCTTAACTCCCTGCCTCTCACTTCATTGTAGTTCCTATTCTGGGATTCTTGCCTACGTATTTTATTTTATTTTTTAAAGAAAATATCAGCTCAATCTTAAATTGAAAGACCAGCAGGGAAGATGAAAATTAGTTGTGTTTCAGTATCTAAGAAACCCAGACCAATATTACGCATCAGAAAAAGGAAGGCTCATAATTTAGATCTAAAACTCTGCATTGTATCTCAGAGCAGCTGGTGCACCTGCCTGTTAGAACTGAGGGTGTGAGAGAGAGGGGAAGTGTGAGCGTTTCTGCCAGTTCTTGCTGGAAAAGACTCTTATCATGTAACTTCTTGAATCATGTTGGAAACAGGTAGTTTAATAGTTCTTTAATCATTAATTGTGCTGTCAATTGTGCTGATCATCAGTGTATAGTTTTCTATGTACGCATGCCTGGAATCATACAAGACTAATGAACAACGGGGGAAACAAAGTCAGTGAATCAAATAAGTCTTCAAATCACAATCCAGGTGGCCGATGTTTTACTTCCATTCTGAACCTCTAGAGAGGTGAGGAGAAATTGGATTCAGGGGAAGCCCTGGGGTTTCTCCCCAGATCTATTGGGAAGGGAAGGGTGGAGACCAATATTTTTATGCTGGGGAAAAGCTTGATGATCACCGATACTCTGCCTCCTCAGCCCCCAAAGTTTAAGTGTTTTGCAAAAAGAAAAACCTGTCCACATATGGACAAATATAGCTCAGAGCCCCTGATGGGAACAACATGCTTAACGGCCCCAGTTGATATATAAAATTACTACTTGGTTGGAAAATTTGTCAATGAAAAGTAATGTGTTTTGCAGCGACACTGGAAGATGAACAGAAGGGTTTGTGCAAGATGAGAAAACATTTTCATTAGTTTTTACTACTGTCCCTTCCTGGGATGACACGTTAGGGAATTACATCATGGAGTACACATTACACGATAAAACTTCCTCCTCACATTCATCAGCAGCTATTTTTTCCCCCAAAATGTACTGTGACTATATATATATGAGAGAGGGAGGGAGAGAGAGAGAGAGGGAGAGAGGGAGAGAGGAAGAAATCTGGCAAAGTTCTTTTTCCATCCTTAAAAAAAAACTGACTTGATTTGAGGCTTTAGTGATTGCTTAATATTTTAGCATCCTGGCATTCCAGGGCTTATGTTTTATCCGCAGAGGAAAATATTTTATATCTGCCTCTCGGGTGACTTATTAGGGGGCCTGGCTGCTACCTGAAAGCTGGGCTAGGCCTAAGCTGGAGAAAATCCTCAATGGAAAGTCGGAAGCCCATCCCTGACTGCCACGATTGACTCAGTTCCTGTAACCAAAAGTCTAATATGTAAAATTAAGATTCCCTCAAGCTGAACTCAGCTACTGATTACTTAGATTCGCACATATGCACAGGGTTTTCTTGGCAAAATACAATAATTCTTCAGGGTTATTTTTTAAACTTCTCAGCTGCGGGATTTCCTGGTTGTCTCTCAGCCAGGCATTAACTGGGTGGAATCCGGCCAGGGTGTCTCCAGTCAAAGCTCCGTCTGGTTTTCCCGTGCCTTGCATCAGGCAGATATTCAACCGCATGGCTGCGGCTGCCAGCCTGACATTTTTGATCACAGCCTATGAACCATTATTTTTCAATGACTGTTTCAAGTCATCAGGTTGTTGCCCTGTTGCTCTGTGTACTTTGTGCCAGAACTTGGACTGGCCATCCTAGATGAAATGAACCAACAGTCCCATTTAGTAGGAACAGTTGACATTTTATGAAATTCCATCAACACGGCTCCCCATCTTCTCAAACTCCTACTGATTTTAACAATCGATAATCACAAACTGAAATCTCATTCTAACTCAGAGTGACCAGTTTAATTCTCTGGATTCCACTTCAGCGTTGCTTCAAGTCCCATCAAACAGCTTCCTTGTGTTGGAAACACCCGTATCTGATTTCTATCCTGCCAGGCTTTGAACTACAACTCTCTGAACTTTCACCAGCATCAACAGCTACTCCAGAGGCCTCTGATTGTGACCATTTGGCCATTGTTCGCTCTACTGCCTGAAGCAAGGTAGAAAAAGCAAAAGGAAATGTACAGCCCTTTCCCAGCAGGAAGCCCTAGGAGCTTCTAGGAGCTGTTTCTCATCCTCCACATTTTCATCCTCCAAGAACTCCACATTTCACAGCGGCCTTTTACATGCGTCATTCCATTTATACCGTGGAGCCTTACAAGACAAATCTAACTTCTTTAGGAGGTCCAGATTTAGCTGGCTACGTAATTTGAAAGCACAGGAAATTTCTTTAGCACAAATATTCTACCTCTACAAGTCACCCATATTTATGTCACCTGTTAGTATTTCATAACAGCTGCATCGATCTGACTCCCGTTCACTTGGTTGACCTTGGAGAGTTGTCCTGGGAAGTTTTGTTTTCTTCTGCCCTCCAACTTCAACTTTTGTTCCTGTGCTGTAATTAGTTTCATCTCGTATAAAACCACGATGTGGGAAAAAACTCCCCAAACTTTCAATTAGTTCCATAGAATTGAGTAAAGTCCAGTGACTGCAACCATATTTCAATGTCACTGACCTCCAATGATCTCCGTTTTAAAAACTCCTCCAAGGAAACCAGAAGCACTAAGAGTACTTTCCAATATGGACTCTATGTTTGACATTATGTGAGACAGCCTCTGACACGCCTGTTTGAATGTATGAAGGCTGGGGAAGTCAACAATGGCTCATGAAAAAATATGACCTTGGGTACATCTATATCATTCATCCAGGATATGGTATAAGGACTGCTGCCTCGGACAGAGGGTTGGACTAGAAGACCTCCAAGGTCCCTTCCATCCCTAGGTTTCTATGATTGTTAACGGATGAGTGCAATGTGGCAAGAGCATTCAAATCCATCTAGAGCCTGAGCGTTTCAGTCTAACCAAAGAAGAATGCAATTCATTTTACAGATAATTCATGAGTTATCCTTCTAATGTATGTATGTGAACACCCCATCAATTAAGTACAGTAGTTAACTTGCCAAATGGGGACTTTAATCAGCAGCGGCATCATTATCTGTCATTCTCCATTCTCCAAAAGCTTTCCCCTAATTGTGATGTGTAAAAGCTGGCCTTAAGAGTAAACACACAAGAAGAGGTAAGGAACTCGCTCAAGTGTCTTGCACATCCTCCCACAGGCCCTCCCAATGATAGGAGTTGTGATTAGGACTCTATTCACTTTGAAAGCTATTTTGAAGTAATGTTGGCGACCTCACACAAGCACAGTTCTTCTCTGTTACACATTAAAGCACACGTGTCTTTCTCAGGCTTCCTTGGGAACATAAAAATAAGACACGATTCCTTTACTAAAACAAATCCTTAAAGAAACCCAACTTTAACACAACTTTCAAAGTAGCAGCAGAAGTCAAGTTGCTGTAATGAACAACAGAGAAGTGCTGTGTCCACAGGACGCCTGAAGCCCTTTTTCCCCTAAATAACTTTCAAAGTGAGCACAGTCCTGATTTATAATTATTGAGTCCCATTCACTTCTGACACGCTGCCATTCATCATCCTTTGACTGTCCAAGGTTGCAGCTCTTTATAGACCATCAATTCCCAATTAGCCAATCACTCTGGGTCCCTGAGGAGCCGGCTCTTTCACTTCTCATGAAAAATTCACTGCATCACGGGAGGAAAGTGTGGAGCTGGTCCTGCCTGAGCTGCTAGAGCAGCTCTGACACACACATTTTAACTGCACTGAATGCCCTTTTTGGAATTTCACTACAAGCAAATGAGAGGGGGAAAAGAAACCCTACTGAGAGCCTTTTCTGTAAGCGTAACTTTGTCAATGGCTGATGTGACGCTGAAAAGTGCTTAGGTCAGAAAAACAAGTAAAGAATCTGGAGAGCAAAGGAATGTTTAATTTTGGCACAGCGTCTAACACAGAGATCGCTTCAATTCATAGTAGCTGCTACTCTTGGTGGACCCTGCAGAGTAGCCAGTGGAGGGAAAAAAAACCCTGCTAAGCCACAAATGGAAAACTTGTGATCTTCCAGATATTATTGAACTTCAACTCTTGGCCCTCTGACAAGCATGGCCAATGATGAAAGATGTAGTAGCAGTAGTAGTAGTGGTGGTGATGGTGGTAGTGGTGGTGGTAGTACTTTATTGTCATTGCGCCTCGTACAATGAAATTAAATGCCATCTTCAGTGTACATTATACATAAGAAAACTATAAAAATAATAATAAAAAAAACACATCCTTCACATTCTATGCAATTGAATTGAATTGAACCCCTTGCATTAATATTGCACTATACAATAGAATTCAATATAGTTACTGCTCTGGGATAGAAGCTGTTTTTCAGACTATTTGTCCTTGTTTTTAATGTCCTGTACCGTCTGCCAGATGGTAATAGTTAAAAAAAAAAAAAAAGGATGCCCAGGATGAGATGGATCTTTAAGAATGTTTTGAACTTTCTTAAGGTAGTAGGAGCTATAAAGCTCTTCCAAAGAGGGGAGGGGGCAACCAAGGATCCTCTGAGGAATGAAAGATGTTGAGCTGTGTAGCTCAGAAACTAAAGAGCTACCCATTCCCCATCTGAGCCCTTTGAGGTTGACAAAATCAGGAAACAGAATTCATGAGAAAGCTGCAACTATACTTTATTGAAATAAGTACAGTAGGCTATTGTAATAGAACCTTACAAGCTTGACTGCATTTACTCTCCTCTCCCTTCTCTATCCCAGGAGACTAGTAGCGATGGTCAGTTTGAGGCTCTTTCAGATATTCTCCTGGGCATCTTTTCTCTCAGGTTGCTGTAAACATCTCCAAATTGTTTCACCGAGGGCGTCTCCGGCTCCTGACAGAAGCATGTTTATTATGCAAACAGCCCAAAGCTCAACATTGCTGGGGATCATTCCTTCTCTTCAATAAAGCCATTTTTATTTACAGACCAATGGACTTGTCTGCCTCACATGGGATCCATAAGGCCAAAGAATCCTCTCCAGCCAAGTTATCCATATCCAGTGGGCACACATCTACCTAGTCAATCACAAAGTAAGGGCGAGGTAGATGAAAGAATGAAATGGCAATCCTAGTTGTGACAAAAACAGGAGTGGCATGGTGCCAACATATTGATTTATCTATTTGTTTATTTGTATCCCACCTTTTATTGTTTTTACAAATAACTCAAGGTAATGAACATATCCAGCACACCTTCCTTCCCTAAATTTCCCTGCAACAAAAACCTTGTGAAGTGAGTTGGACTGAGAGAGAGAGAGAGAGGGAGGGAGGGAGGGAGGGAGAGAGACCGGCCCAAAGTCACCCAGCTGGCTTTCGTGCCTAAGGTGGGACTAGAACTCACTGTTTCCTAATGATTGGCCTAAAGTCAGCCAATTGGCTTTCATGCCTAAGGTGGAACTAGAATTCAGAGTCTCCTGGTGATTGGTCCAAAGTCACCAACTAGTTTTCTTGGCTCAGGTGGGACTTGAACTCATGGTCTCCCACTTTCTAGCTTGGTGCCTTTACTACTAGACCAACTGGCTCTCAAGAATGAGAAAAAAAATATCTGCATCAGTCTTTGCCCTAGTTGCTTGTTGCCCAATGCTTGTTCTTTTAGGGACGGCCGTGTTGGTACTCTGCAGCTTCCTTTTCTCTGTAATTAAACCAAGCCAACCAAAGCCATTCATCTCAAATGATTTGGGGAAGGGGTGAAATGTTTCTCACAATTGATTTCTGCCTAAATGACAAAGTACAGTGTTCTGCTTTATTTTTCCCAAAGCATACAAAATAACAATTGTTATAATTCTTGAATAACTATTACTTACAAGTCTCTGGTTTGTCACAGAAAAATTCAAAAATTTGGAAAAAAAATCCTGTGGGAACCTTCTGTCTTGTATTAGGCTTATTTCAGAATTTTGAAAATCTGCTTATTATATCCCTGTGACAATAACCGTGTTCCTGTTTTCTGAACCTTGGAGGAACAGAAGCAAGAAACGCAGCCTTGTTCTCCTCACTACATTTTCCAAGAAGCTAAAGATCAAGAAACTTCAAGGATGACTTTTGTGTTTATAATGGTGGTTTGTACCGTTGGGATCTGTATATTTGCAATTCATCTAATGCTTAGCAAAGGTCAAGAAAGAATAACATTTTGAAGAGGTTACCTAAGACTATAAAAGGTGCTCTCCAAGTCTCAGAGGATCTGCGTAATATTTTACTGCTGTGCAACCACAGGCTGCCATATGTAGATTTACGTAAACTATTTCAAAACCTCCCCAAAAGGAAGATACAGTATGAAACCTATTACTGGTAGATCAGCCCCACTGAGAAAGATCAGAGGCAGGGAAGCTTCAAAAGCCATGACATTCCTAACCTTGCGTTAAATTTTTAAAACTCGTGAAAAGGACGGTTCTTTGCAAAGAAGTACCTTAATGCTAGCTGGAGTTGATAAATGTTTTCAGATAAGCAGGCCCATCTCAACGTCTCCAGTTACTGAAAGCAGAGTAGGAGCCCACTTCTTCATGTCATACTGAGAGGGGCAGAGGAGAAATGTAATATTATATTCCCAATATAGTCTTGGGAATATATGAAGTAAAAGCTAGCCCATGGGTAAAGTTGGTTATTGTTATTTCCCACATTAATGGTTACCTCATCCGGAAGGCTCTCTAGTCTACATCAATTAAGTCTCCAGATTCCAAAGCAGAATCCATTCTCAAAGTTGTGCAAACAGTCATTCTTAGAACTGAGTAGCTATTGAAAGGACCAATAACATCTAAGCCACAGTTATGTGGGAGAATGCTTTCCCTAATTCTCTGAGGTCCATTTCTGAATGGACGTGAGTAGGAGGCCTAGACATGGAGAAACAAAAGGAGCGTGGAAGAGGTTCAACCTACTTACTCATGGAATTCCAGGGTGGAGAGACTTAGCTCCACAGTTCCTGGTGGCATTTCTGACTGTCTGGCCCACTCGGAAGTTTCATGACTCATCTAGACAGCACAGTCCACACAGACACACCAAACAACCTGCTTAATCCATTCTCATATCAGTTGACATGTGGTACATAATCACCACAGGCAGGGAAATGGGCATTTGCCCAGCTGGGTAGCATCTTTCTCTCACCTCCTTACATGAGATGTCCAAGACTTCAAAAGATAATCACTGTAGTTCATTTAGATATGGACATCACCGTCCTCCTTTCCTTCCTAGTCTGGTTTTTAGCCAAGATGTGTAAATTACACAGACAGGTATTGAACTCAAGCCTGGGAATAGTTCCCAGATTCCAAATGCACACTTATCAGAATGAAACAGCATTTTTCCAACCACCACTAATCAACTGAAAAGTGCACAAATGTCCTTTCAAAATTCTCCACCACTAATTTAGGCACACCAGCTGCTGGTTTCTTCAACCTCTTCCAGAGTAATGTTCCATAGCCAAGAATAAAATATACAAAGATCCTTATTTTCAGTTTATCCCCACACTCATTTTCTTTTTAAAGTAAAATCTCTATAGTTCACCATGCAACTTATCTGGAACTCCTTTTCAAAATGTATTGTGAGCTTTCTAAGGTAGACCAGACAGGAAACAGGACCTGATGAATTAATTGTATTTTATTGTAAAGCTACATTCACAGAGTCTTGCAAGGCTGAAAGTCTACAATCCTCCCTTCTCTTTCCTTTACAGCTTGAGAAACCGGGGGGGGGGGTCCCTTCTCAGCCTCCTTTCCCACCCAATAGGCAGCTGAAGGCTACAACGTCTCTTATCTGACCATCTCCATTTCTTCTCAGGGTCTTCTAAGGTCTTTCTCACTTAGCATCAGATGCATGAAGACAATGCATGGACATGGAAGTCAGCCATCAATAGGTTCTCCAATATTTTTATTCCTGTAAAAATATTTTTACAGGCACTTTTGCAGATTCAAAGTCCAAGAGAACTGGTCCGTCTTTGGGTACAAGGCTCAGAATTCATATGGCAAGTGATGCAGGCTGAAGCCCAAATAATGTCTCTTTGCTCCTTTTTTCTTTCTTCAAAGGAAGGAAACACCCCTCAAAGACAGTGCTTGTGCTCCCAGATACTTGAGAAGGAAGCAGGAAATCAATGACTAGAAGGTAGGGCATAAGCGGCACAGAGCACTCTCAAATCTCAGTCAGGAAAGTTTTCCTATATGTATGTCAGGCAAATAAAAAGAAAAGCTTCATAAAAAGAACAGCAGTAATAAAATGCAATGTAAAATTCACCACAGACACCAGGCTGTCAGATGGCAGGCCAAGAAACTCCCAGATTCACTCCAGGAAAAGAACAATTTGCCAAGAGAAACTAAAGCAGGCGGTTCCAATTTGTTTGGACAGCATAATGTATGTTTAAGAGGGTTTAGAAGGGGGGAAACGAGCAAAGACAGCTCAATTAAAAAAGAAAAAGAGACCCAAAAAACCTATATTTACATACGGCCAGTAGAATGACAAAAATAGATGCTTTATTTCGCAGATCTGACCTTCTGATGGGTGAGGTCTTAGTAGCAGAGGTAGCAGCCAGGCTTTTGTAAGGATAGGAGTCTATTCTCATCAGCCCTTACTTGAAAATGAACCCCAATCTCCTGCTTATGATCGTTATCCTTAGGATCTGGACCTGGCTGCAGATTTGTCTTTCTTCAATGGAATAAGCTGAGTATAAACCCACAAAGATCCTTAGGATGATTAATTCGTTGAAATTGTCAGATCGATATTTGCAACGTCTCCATTTACTTTCACATCCATGCAAATTTCTGTGAGGTGTTACCTTCCTTTTACCTGCAAGGATTTGGTTTTAATCTCATTTCCTATTTGTGATGTGCCATAATTTAAAATCATGGAAATTACGGTTGGAAGAGGGACCTTGGAGGGATCTTGGAGATCATCTGGTTCAGCCTTCTTCCCAGGACAGTCACCCACTTCTCTAGCATTCCTGACCGAGGGCCATCCACCTTTCTCTTTAAACCTCTCCAGTCTGTCCCACTTGAACAGTTGAATTGCTGAACTTCCTGTCATTCAGCCCAAATCCTACTGTATTATAGTAGTTTTCTTGCCCTGCTTTCAGCCACAATTTGGAACAGTTTTGCCCCTTGCAATCTTACCAAATATGCCAGAATGTCAACATTCAGGAGCCACCATTTTCAGTTTCATTTTTTTATAGCAATGCTGTATGTTAAGATATAAAACAAACTTTCATAGGAGGACCCGGATTGTGGGGGCAATAAGCTGACTTTGTATAAAAAAGAACACCGCTTTGGGGGGGGGAGGCAAAAGCCCTACTAAGCAGGTATATACAAAAGTATGAAGGCTATTGCTTAATGCATTGTAAGCCGCCCTGAGTCCCTGGAGAAGGGCGGCATATAAATCGGACCAATAAACAAACAAACAAACAAACAAACAAACAAACAAACAAACAAACAAACAAATCTTACTTTATTAGAAATGGTCCTAAAACCTAATAACTACAGTAAAAACAGAAGGGAAATGTATTGTTTTTATTCAGATTTTATTTTGGAAATAAGTTTCCCAAAATTACTGAAATTATTATTTCTGAAAGATTCTTTATGATGAGAATCAGAAGGGACAGTGGGCATAAAATCCACAATTGCATCTCTCACAATTTAGAAATGGGAGGGACAGGGTTACCTGATTAGGGGTGTGCAAAAAATATTCCATCAAATCTTGAATTAATTTTTCAAACTGATTTCTGTTATTGAATCAGATAATTTAAACATTTGAATCAGATCAGAGCTGATCTGCATCTTCACTGTGTTTGACAGAGTTTTATAGCTTATTATCTCTGTCAATAAAACTGCTAGGGGAAAAATGATTCCTGATTCCCTTCAGACCATCTACTCATCAATATAAAACTGCCTAAAATCAACCAGGAGTGAGCCTAAAAGAATCTGTTGAGTGTTAAATGCTTAGGCATTTTTAAAGAATAAATAGGCATTTAATGCACTCCGCAAAGGCACTGAGGTCATGACATTTTTGTGAAAATATGAATGCCTGAGAAGAAGTTAGAGCTAACTTTGAAGAACTAGGGAGAAAAAAGATTCGGTGGCTTGCTGTTTCAGCTTTGCTATTTATAAGTGGGGAAGTTACTTTACAGAGGATGGGTGGGTTACCTGTAGCCCAAAGATCACAGAACAGCTATCAAGCGAAATAGGTGGGACCTTCACACAGTTTTCCCACCTAGAAGATCAACATGTTCAGTTAGATAAACAGGAACAAGGTAGTTTGATTTCCTGCCATTAATGACAGCATGAAACGCAAAGTTCACTTCCATGTTGCAAGATCAGCTGGCCAGCAGGAAATTGACTGCTGGTGCCTTTGGTGGCACGGACATGAGATGCCTTCTCCCAACTGCCTAGCTCAGTTTCTGACCCTCAGTTACTGGCTTTGAGAAATAAGTGAACTTCACAGTTTCCGAGAGAAAGCAGGAAGTGTTGTCACCTCAATCTTCCCACCGCCAGTCCTGTGATGAGAGAAGAAGATTGATGAGATGTTTATGAATGGAAGGGGGAGAATATGCATAAAGGGATACATGTCAATCAAAGCTAAGTCTTGGCTCAGCCACAATAAACAGTGTCCAGGCTCCAAATAATGTCCCAGTTGTACTCTTGAGCAATCAGTGGAATTTTAATACTGGTGGAATTCAGCAGCTACTGGTCTCAGTTATTTAGTGGATTGTTTTGGAGAACTGGGCACTTTTAAATTACTATGAAACCCGGAAAGTGTTCCTTCTCATTCGGTGCAAAATGTTGCTTTTATAACCCATAAAACCTCTTGAAATTCCCAATTGCAACATAGCGAATCAGAAGATACTCAACTGAAAAGTTTTATTAGCTCTGCCACCACCAAATTAACCCATATTTGGAGGAATGGGATTTATTTTACAAACCAGATAATCTACCTTAAATGCAGCTAAGATTTCATGTAAACCACATGCCTTCATTGTTCTGAAAACATGTGCAAATACTGGGATTAGTATAGATAAGCAAGATCAGAATTTATTCTATAAATATATTTCAGGCATAAAATATGGAGATGGACTGACTATGAATTTGAATTTCACCAACAGTGGAAAAGAGCTCCTTTTCAAGTCTGTGAATGTCCTGAATGTGTAGGGATGGAGAACTTTCCTGAATGGCAACCTTACGCTATGGTCTCCCATGTCAAAACTGGCTTGACATGAAGCTGATTTAAGAAATTGCTGTCCCGATTCCAGTGGATGGCAGAGAGCGGGGCCTCTGGTTAGTGGGTTCCCTCCCTGCTTTAATCCTCCCACCAGATTGTGTGAAGGCCAGGAGAAGAATGGAAGGAATGTGAGTCATAAACACTCAAGAGATAGGAGGAACTAGATTGGTACATCTATCATCTCCTATATGGCAACTCAGCCAGGATAGCCAGAAACCTGAGCAGTATTATTTCAAAGTTTCTGAAAGATTTTTCCTCAAATGAAATCCATCTTGCAGTTTCCCAGATTCTATATTGAACTTTAAAACCAGCATTAAAGACACTTAACTGAAATCTGTGTAATTCTTGCTTCCTTGAATTCTTTAATGTTCAAGAAAAGGAACATTTCTTAAAAGTAGCACCCTTATATACCATAAAGGTCTTTACATTCTCAATTAAACATCTTTGCACAATAATACTGCACAAGGTACACTGAATTTAAGCAGGAGTGCAATATCAGCTGATACTACTTGCAAATTCAACAGTTAAAATATATGAATCTCCAAAATGGAAGAATGTCTTTTATTTGGAATATGAGATGATGAGGTTGAAAAAAGTTGGGAACCACTGATTTATTACATTGTGGGCTGGTGGTATTTATGCTGGCAGCTTTAAAATAATGCACGCTAAATATTTGAAGCACCATAAACTATCATTTTCAGCATCTTATTTGTTATTTGATATTTTAGTTCATCATGCTTTTTAATAGGTGTCTTCACTAAACTTGCTCAATCAACACTTTTCCATGCAAACGGTCCCAAAATTGTGAGACCAAAAACAATAAACTTCTTTATTTTTGTATACCTTATTAATAGTAACTGGGATTATAAACTAAAACTTGGGATCTGGACAATGTCCGCATTACTTTATTAAGCCCACAACTTTCACATTCAGAAGCCTTTTTAGCATAAACTCAGAAAGACCTTTCTTTAACAGGACCAATGCACTGAAAAAACTCAGTAGTTGCAGAGGAAAATTGCACAATAAAAGGTTCGGTCCTACCTGAAAAAGGACAATGACAAACTACTTTTCTTTTGCTGCCAAGAAAACTGCCAGTCTATGAAGTCCTTAGAAGCAGAGCTGGATGCAAAAGACCCCCTTTTTTACCTACAATATACCAGGTTTCTATTTTTTTTTTTAAAAAGGGGGGGCAGCTAATCCTTACCCACAAAGTAGACACTGAATAATAGTGTTTCCTGCAGCACATTTTCTATTGGGGAGCCTGCCAAAATAGAGATTTAAGATTAACTTTGATAAAGCAATATACTATGTGGTATTGCAGTGTAACGTATTTAAACTTTAAAGTTGATAGAATCATTTCTGATTGGATGGGACATTTGATTTACCTTACATTCTGATACATCAATCTGAGCATTATGTCTACTTCTGCACAATGGCCCTTCAACCGAGACTCACTAGGTGAGGCTCTGCATCGGCTCTTGATCAAAACAGGAAGGGAAAGGATGTGACTTTTTTCCAGTTTTTCACAATCAGACACCTCTTTTGGGGCTTGTTCCACCATTTTCATGCGCTTCCTAAATTCAAAAGAGTGAGGAATGGTCTGGTTTCATCAATCATGGCTGGAAAATATATCAAGAGATATAAAATTACATTTTGGCAATTCAGTGGGCAAATCTGGAATACCATCAACCGTGACTTTAGAGGACAAACCCATATATACCCATGATGAAACACCTAAACCTGTTGATTAAGTTTAAGCTTTCTTTTAAAGCCCATCTACTCCAGCTCAATATCTTTGAGGATATTCTAGAATTCTGTCACTGGCTTTCTGGCAGAGTTATTGATTTACTTTGTCTTGGTTTTTCAGGAATCATTGGGGCAGAAATATATTCATGGAGGGGATAAGGGGAGAGCGAAGAAACTATGGAATACCAGACATACCAATTATTATGTGAATGTGGTAAAACCTTGATTTAATTCACAATAAATGTTGTGCATTTGAGTCAGTGTTGATTCCTGAAGACTAACAAGACCTTGCAGTTTTCTTGGCAAAATTTCAGAAGTGGTGTGATTGTCTAGATCCTGTTCTTTTCTAGGCAAGATTTTTCAGAAGTGGCTTGCCATTCCCTCCTTTTTAAGGTTGAGAGAGAGGGACTGGCTCAAGCTCCCCCACTTGGCTTTGTGCCCAAGGCTGCACTAGAATTCACAGTCTCCTGGATTCTTTTCATCACCACCCCAATCTGGTTCTCTAAAACTTTGATTTAACAAATAGTTTATAGGAGAGAGCAATTCAGATGTATGTATTTTGCCTCAATATACCTTACTTACATTATTTGTATAATTACCTAATTAAACTAAATCACATCAGTTGCAGTGAAACTTTGATTTACCAGATAGAAGTCCAAATGAAACATTGACAATCCTATCTGAAGTCCAATGAGGAAGAGAAGAAGTTCCTGGGAACTGTACAGCATTAGTACAGTGCATTGTTTTATTTAAGGTTAGGACAATGACTTTGTGAACTCCGGTCAGCCTTTTGTTGGAACGAGAGACCCTCAAGAAAGGGAAGGAAATGGATATAAATAAACAGTCAGGCAGTATTAAGAACAGGCTATCTATAGTCTCTGCCCTCACAATCTCTTGCCAGAAAAGCCTGCTAATATATTGGAATAACTTCCTCAATTTTTAAAATAATAAGTCAGTATCCAATTCAGAATTTCCTTTAAATGGTGTGCAGACTCCAGACTCCAAGCGAGTGGCTAATATTTAATGATTAATAAAATGGTTTGCCACCAATTCTCTGCAAGTGAGTTTGGACACTTCATGGATTGATAGGATGCTCAATGCAACAAAACCTGGAAACTTTCTGTCTTTTCCTAGAAAAAAATGCAACTAATTTTTCAACACAGAAGCGGTGACCTGAACTTAGTTTTGCTAAAACAAAGTTAGCCTAAAAATGCTCACATAACCAGTGAGCCTCTTTTATAGGACATGGAAAGAGGATTAGCCACACACCCCAATAGAAATTTATCCAATAGAAATCTGCCCTGCATTTGGGAAAGTCAAGCAGGTTGGATTTAATTGATCCACATCTTCATAGAGGAGATGGCTAAAATAAATATACTGTATGTGTGCCATTTTATCCAATAAACCTATTCATTTATAAATATTAATATCTTTGCTTTTAATTTACATCTCATTTCATCCACACAGACACACCCAGACACTTTCTCTATCTTGTTATTCAAATAATTTTGTTTTATGAGATTTCTAAGCTGATGGGAAAAGTTTTCTCTGTACATTTTATCAGGTATGTAATGCTTTCTCTATACATTAAGTTCTTGAGAAATAGTAAATTATTATGAGGCATTAGAACCACGTGGCTTCAGTTTGACTGTACCATGGAGTTAATTTTAAAAACATACTTTTGCATGCTTTTATTCTGTGTCTTTGAGACTGATAGATCTGGCTGTTTTTTCAAATCACTTTAAAAAAAAATCTTCATTTGTGGAAATAAAGCACACAGATATTTGTACTCCAAATAATTTGTTTCTTTAAAAAAATACCATCTTTTGCATGGAAATAAAACCGTTACCAGAAGTACCTTTAGATTTCTGGGCAATGGGTAGTTCTTTTCCTTTAGTTTGTAGATTTGCGAAGGCAAATACAGAACGTTACTATTAACCAAAGAATGGGCAACTAGGGCTGACTTGAAACAATAAACTTCATCAACAACCAGTTTTAAAGGAATGTAGGGCCATACGCAAATACCTCAGGGGAAAGAGCCGTGTGGGGATTGTGTGTGTGTGTGTGTGTATGTGTTGGCACCTTCCATCATTGTCATTTAAGAAAATTATGAAGAAATGGGGTAATGCAATCCAGAATCTCAGCTGGGTCTGCTGCTCCATTCAGTAGTTGCTGCAGTACACAAAGCTTTTCAAACTTTGCTCCAAATCTTCTCGCATCTCGAAAGGTTCTGTCCTTGAGGTGTCATATTAACACTCTGCTCTGGAGACAAATTATTTGTGGGTGCCCTGGACATGTGAGAGCTATTAGACAATGCGATCCACATTCTTCGAAAAAGAAAAATGCGAGGCAACATTACATTTTATAAATGCAAGATGTTTATTATTACTGCACCAGCAATAAATGTTTAGAAACTGGAGAAGATTCACAATGGTCCTGACTAGGAACATATGACTACAGAGTCACTGGATTTTGGCATGGAATAAAAGTGTCTGGAAGCTATTAGTCGTTTAGCCCTCAATGAGTATTTAATTATATCAATAGAAGAACACGGTTTCTATTGCGTGCTTCATGATGAATGTCTTCATTTATTCACATTACAACGAATGAAAGATGAGTTCAGGCCAGATGTGGGAGCTCATTAATTTTGGGGACTCCTGTGAAACTTCACAGGCCAAACCGTTGACCATCAGTGGAGCTCCCCATGGTCAGAAGGTCTGGTTTTCCCTCACTTTGTGATATACGGTTGTGTAATGATGGGTGTGGCGGGGAAGGCCAAGAACTATGTCATTCTCCATTGTTGGGTCATTTTATGAAATTCTTCTTTTAATAAAGAGTACTTCTCACGTGGGCTTGTATAAACAGGAAACAAAATTTTCTTAATTTCGTTGTTACATTTTTTGATATTTGGGGAGAAGTAGAGAAACGTCCCCAATTCCAACCTTTCTCCATGTCTTTTGATGCTCATCAACTATACAATGATTGTTGCCACACCTGCTGTTCACTTCCTTTAAGCCTTTTCTGGAAAGTCTTTCCACAACTTCTGGATTTGGTGCTTGTGTCAGAAAAAGCAAAACTTTGATATTGGGTTTGCTGATTAGATAAGTTTGTTGTTACAGAAATGGCTAGGACACATTATTGTGTAAAAATAAAAAGTTGAGGCTGTGATGCTATGATCTTCTACTGTGCTAAAGAGTTGAAAGTCAACACTTTTTTTCCTTTTTCCCTTCTACCTTACCCTTTCTCCTCTTCTCCTTTTCCTCCCTTAGTTTCCCATTGTTTTCATTTTTTTTTTGTATTTTATATTCTGATAAAACAAAAATTTTTTTGAAAATGGAACTCTTTCCATCCTCAGAGTATTCTGGAGAAAACCATTTCATTCAGTTTCTTGACCATGATCAGCTGGCAAAGTCTTGAAATAAAATATTAAATATTAAATAAATAATATTATTGATTAAATATTAAAAATTATTCTCTCTCAGTAAAAGAACAGATATAAATTTGTTACATTAAAATGCAGAGACAATAGAACAAATTATTAGAACATTAAATATTTAAATTGAAATAGGTTCTTGTTGCGGTCATAATAATGACTGTAAGCCACCCAGAGTTGCTGCTGGGGAAGATGGGCAGCCAATAAATTTTAAAACAAACAAACAAATAATTGGAACTAATGTACACCATACCAATCTACCAGATTGGGGCTGAAAAAATCCAGATGGTCACAAGTGGCCAGCAAAGAGGCACAAAGCCTTCTAATTTCCAAGGCTATTCCTTAAAGCCTTTTAATCTCTCTCTCTCTCTCTCTCTCTCTCTCTCTCTCTCTCTCTCTCTCTCTCTCTCTCTCTCTCTCTCTCTCTCTCTCTCTCTCTCTCTCTCTCTCTCTCTCTCTCTCTCTCTCTCTCTCTCTCTCTCTCGGCTTTCAATAAGCTCGGAAAAAAAAATATGTTGGCTGCCTTAAGAGATCCATTAATTTTAATAAGGAGATTCCTAAAGCAGCGGGATCTCTTTTTCAGGCTCATCTGGAAATGTGAAAAAGAGGGGATGCTTCCGTGAACTTTACTCTGGATAGTCCTCTAAGGGTGTTTTGTACTGGTTACAGTTAATGGATGGGTGTAAACTCTGCAGAAGCCAAGCAGGACTACTCCTTGACTAGGAGAATATTGCAAAACCCCCAGGGCTGTGGAGGAGAGGCAGAGGTGGAGGGAAGGGGAGGGCAATCAAACTCCGTGAAATAATAAGACCATGGCAATAGCCGAGAGTCAATGTGGCTCAAGGGTGGCTTTGCTTTTTAATCTCTATTAGTGGGCTTTTCCTTCCAGTCTCTTGGTGTGGGGTGGTTATGAATAAACACAGCAGCAGGAGGAGGAGGGCAATGAAAATGTTAAGCTCTTAGGGGGCTTCCAACTATACCCTGATAAACATTGAGCCCATAATAAACCAGGCATGACTGTTGTTAAAAAGAAACGAGTATTGAAGACTGAAGGAACAATAAGGAGGGGGGAAAAAACCCTAGAAAAATGAGGAACTATAAAGACTTCTTGGATAGCAAAGGATTTGAGATCACTTTCAGCAAAATACTATATCTGTCCCAGTAATGTAATTCCCATTTGGAGAACACATTTGTACATGTACATGTTAATATGCATGTGAATTCTTCCTGGAATTAACTTGGAATTTTAAGCCAAATTTGAGCCAATTAATCACTTTAATTGGGACCTTTAATGCTGCATATATGTATTTTGATAGTCTGTATTTATCAAATTTATTAAATGCATGTAATATCATGCATTTAATATTTTACTTTCAGGAAGAGCTTCATTATTTACTGGTGCTGGTAGACCATTTTGCAAGCATTGGGGGAAACAGCCTAAAACAATCCAGCATTCATAGTTTCTGCCCCGTGTGCTACGTCAGGAACAGCAGAAGCCGTGACATGCCAAAACAATCCTGCATTTTTCTCTTTCATTTCTCTTTCCAGCTTTTTAATCTGATATGCAGTCCTTGGCTGACTTCCCATTCCTGTAATCGAATGAGTTACGAACCCCATACCCTTGTTGTCTTCTGTTGATAAACAGGCCATTATTCTGTTTTACAGACCTGTTGTTTTTAGAGGCTGAAAGGTTTTCCAAAGATGATTTAGGGAAGGGCGTTGTGAGAAGAGCATTGCTGAAAATGACATGAGGGACTGTTCTGGCACAGCTCCAGTCAAGTTCACAAAAGCTGCTTTCTGTCCACCAACCGAACTGATCGGCTCTGTTGATACACAGCAAAATCTTTGACATCAGTCGTATGAGTGACAAACGATAGCAGATCACAAATGCACCATAAAGGCACTTTAGAGCTCATCTAAAATTTGTTCTGCTTGCTCGCGCACACACCTGCAAAACACACACACACAAAGACCCACAAAGACACATACACACCACGCCAAATCCATAGAGGAATGCTCAGTCGATGGGCTGTATTATAACAGACTCTGGGGAAGAATAATGGTTTCACAATGAAGAGTTAGAACTGCAAGGCACAATATTTTTCTCCCCACCTCAATCATTGCCTTCACTGGTGGCGCTTCTGCTTTTCCAGTTTTAAGTCAGGTATTGGCATTTCTTTCCTTAAGGGAAATAGAGGGGAGAAGCAGCAGAACTACAGATAGGTAAGTCTGTTCATCTTTGAAAGCTATGCGATATTGGTGGATGAAACTGTCTTATGCAAAAAGAATTTAGTGCAGTAATATGAACAAAAGATAATGCTTTCCTCATACGTGTGTTAAGAAAGAAGCTTTATTTATAACTTTAGTAGGAAATGAAGAATGACTTTCTAACAACCTTAATGGAAGTTTTTAGTTGTCCTTCCTAAACTGGCTCTGATGGCCACACCTTCCTCATCTTCTGATGAATTACCCCAAACACCCAATATATAATTTTTAAAACTATGCAGTTTTAGTAAGCCTGTGCATCCTATGTTAAAACATGCATAAATATCGCTAAAATGTTTTAAAATTTCTTTCCTAAAAAGATCTCTGTGGAATCTTCTCCCTCTCTTTTGTTGTTCTTCCAAATATAGAACTGGATGATTCATTGAAACCCCTTCTGGAGTTGAGCTTCTACTCAAAGACCAGAGGTAACTGTGGCCAGGAGAGCTTTTGTGTAGTTACAGCTGGTGTGATAGCTACAATCTCATCTAGATTGTGAGGTCCTCATGCCTTAGTCCAAGCAAAACCAACAATTTTTGAAATTCATAATGAAAAAAGCAACAAATAATAATTTTCCTCAGCTCCATCTTGCTGCCCTCCATTTTTTTCCTATCTTTTTCTTTCTGATTCTTAACCAAAAAATGGCAAATACAAAAAACAATAAACAAAACAAATCCTGCAAACAATAATGTTAAAATAGCCATTCTTCTTTTCTTGCTGTTCTCCAGGAAAAAAAAAAATAAAGGAGAAAAATCTTAGGAACTTTTTAGCTGGACAGTATGAAATTTAAGATAAATTTTTAGTCTGGATCTGGGGTTTGGATTAGACTAATTTTTATTAAGATGTTAAGATATTTTGTTCTATCCTGCATGACAGCAGAATTAACATTACTGTCAGTTTCTTCAGTCCTTCCTTCCAAGTATTTGAGTTATCATCTTCTATCTACATTTATGAGGCATTTTAAAACTTGGACCTCTTTCAGCGAGATCATGAACCTTTTCTGAGTATTTAACAGTACGTATTTTATATTAATTCAAATTCTCTTTTACAAGTCAAATAATGTTATTTCTTCCAAATTTAACTCTTTCTAAAAAAAATAGACGACATCTGAAGAGGACAGATGTTCAGCTTTGACATCACAGTAAGGATTGTTTAGTCCAACATCTGGATGTCTTATGACATTCTCCTTACCTCATTGCCTTAGAGTAGGAGTGAGCAAACCACAGCTGGCAGGCCAAATTTCAGCAGTGGAATTTCGGCCCCCTTTCTGGAATTTTGGATGGGTTGAAGCTAGGGGAAATCTCCTGTGATATCTCTCATTCTTAATCATCCCCCAAATTCCATCCACCAAAACCCAACCACCCATCGATTAAATCTGACAAATGGTCTCCTGCAACTTCCTACGTCTTGGTCAGAAAGCAGAGCTGTTGCCTGAGTTTGCCAGTCTTCTTTCCCTTAAAGATGAGGGACGAAAATGGAAAGTTCAGGGTTCAAATTATTAGGGACCCCCAAGTGAAGCTTCTGGGTGCCTTTGGAAACAGATCTTCCATTCGGGGGGGGGGGGTTTCCATCAGAGTCCAAGACCTGATCCACACTTCCTGATTTGGCCAGCATGAGACTGGTTACCTTCCACTTGGAGGAGGTAGGGATGAATTTAGTTAGCTTTGTTCTCATTGTTTTCAATGGCCTCCAAGCTCAGTTAAACTTCTCTGATTCAACCCAATGCCTTTTTGCTTATCCTAATTCAGTTCATGGGTTGATAATATTGCTGCCTTGTTAACATGGATGTTGGATATGGGAAACCAATTTATTACATTCATTTCAGATTTAACTTTTTGTACCTTCTCTGTGCATTGATGGTACAGATCATGAGTTTTCCATTCTCATCAGATATTATGACCTGTAAAACAGACATGTTCCTGAGACTGATATTTGCTAAACTTTTTTTTGATAAGCAACATTTGAAGAGAATTTAAGAATAGTGCTCTTTGTCAAATAAAACACATAATCTATCTGACAGGAAGGCAAAAATATTTTGTTAAGGTTATCAACATGTCCAGGTGGATTCCACATACTACATCTGGATCCTCATCAGAGTTCTTTGAGAGTTCATCTTTTGAACTGATAGAAATACCAGGTGGATTCTTTGGTCAACTTCTTAGCCGTAGGTGAACAGGAAGGAATAGCCAGAGAATTACAAAGGAGAGTCACTTCATGTTTTATCAGGACATCGCTCCACCATCTGTAACCCTAAGTGGAAAAGCCATCTGTGGGCCAAGAGACATGAAAGTTTCCCCAAAACAAACAGAATTGGCAGTAGATGGGAAAAGCAGCATGAAGCTAAGTGGCCCACTTGATCTTTATTTGAAAGTGTGTCACTAAAATTATACAGTGTCATGCAGGGTGTGCAAATGCTTAAGCAATCACACACCTAGGAAACAACTTAAGCTCCCCATGATGGCTTTTAGATCAGGCAGAGAGCTTTTTTCGTTTGTTTGTTGCAAGAGCTGATGAATATAACAGCCTTTACATCTACCAGGAAATCTGGATGGAGCGTTTGAAGATGCTCCATAGATCTTGCAGCTTTCACTTCAGTCTTGGACACCTCATCGATCAGCAATTAGCATCTCAGAAGGCTTCAATGGTGGCATTTTTGTATCATATGCTTAAGTCAAGAGTAGCAAAATGGGAAAAAAAATACTGTAATATACCAGAATAACACAGTTGGAAAGGATCTTGGAGGTTTTCTAATCCAACCTACCTCTCAAGCAGGAAACCCTATATCATTTCAGACAAATGGTTGCCCAGTCTCTTCTTAAAAACTTCCAGTGTTCCTGATTGTTTAGAATCAAACATACCCAGCAGACCCCAGTCAATTTAAAGCTGTTTTTATTGCACAAACATCTGCATGCCACAGAGCTGGACAAAAGGGAAGCTGTTAGCTAGACTTGCTTCCAAGGACGCAAGTCACTTCACACATCTGTTACCTTTAACTTGCAACTATTTAGCACGG
The DNA here is from genome assembly GCF_029215685.1 of Pituophis catenifer annectens. Lineage (NCBI taxonomy): Eukaryota > Metazoa > Chordata > Lepidosauria > Squamata > Colubridae > Pituophis > Pituophis catenifer. Next base: position 616,945 of record NW_027256887.1, read on the forward strand.
TTGAACGTTTCCCCTTCAAAATGGGAGCATGGGCTAAAATAAACATGGCAGAAGAATTATCCCTCTCTCACCGAAGAAGGGGTCATGTTTGAGGTTCACTACTGATGCATGAGAGTGACGTCCATGTGGACGCCCACCTGCTAAGGATTAAACAGAGAGCTCTAAGTCTTCGTTGCTGTTCATGCTACTCTGTAATGGATCTTGCACTCTGCGTGGAAGAATCTAAGAAACTCACATCCCTTCATCAGTTCTCGTGTTAATGTGTGTCCCATGGAGACATCAACTCCATAACGGAAACCCAGGAGGCTGTTCTGGTCTTCTGGAGTTGTAAGAGGCTTGGAGCTGCTGCAGAAAGAAAACGTAAAATTTGGAGGGATTAATACTGACTTTAACCTCAAACAGGGTTCAACCAACATGACGTCAATAGCAAAACTCACTTTAATTATAATAGAGTTTGATTGGACCTCAGGGAGTTGAGCAGGGGGAAAAATCCAATCACATGCAAAGTCATTCCTGCTGGTTCAGTTTGCCCAAATACTATTTTGGTTAATTCAAATGGACATTGAGTTGTTTCTTCTATATACTATCAGCCTCTAACAGTATATAAACTGTTTATAAACAGACTCTAAAGGTGCTTTTTCAAAAGACAACTGGGCTTGTAGGAAAAACTAGAAAACTAGGAAAAACAAGTCCAGTTGCCTTTTGAAAAAGCACCTTTGGGACAACCATGACCTGGATGATGGAGAATCTCCATAGACACAAAACAGAACAACTTTCTTTCAGAGTTGTGTGGACACCAGCTCCCTCAGTCCTAAGAGCCAAGTGCCAATGTTGTTTTCTTTCCCCTCCCTTCTAGGGCCACCCATGGTCCTTCCCGCAGATGGAATCAGCCTAAGGTCAGGTTTGTCTCCATGCCCAGAAGCCTTGTCCACTGGCATGAGGGCTGCTGTGAGCTATGAAATGACATGAAAAGGATGCTACTTTTGTGTGTGGCTTTTAATGCAGTTGTCCTTCTCATTTGGTCCCTCCAAATCACCACTATCTCAATCGGTACATTCCAAAATGTTTGCTTTCACTTCTGTGCTGATCTATTGTTCTCCACTTTTCTGCTTAATATCTTGGTTAATTCCTTGCATAGCCTCAAGTTTCTAATTCAAGAACAAGTATCTCTCCTTACTAACTAGGCACCTTGGGGTATATTCCCATTCAGACGACTTGCTCAACTCCTATTTAACAAAGATGGTAGATAGATAGATAGATAGATAGATAGATAGATAGATAGATAGATAGATAGGTAGATAGATAGATAGATAACTTAGATATATAGATTCATAGATACATATATGACAGATAGATAGATGATAGATAGATAGACGATATGTGTGTGTGTGTCTGTTTTTGTGTGTGTGCGTTTGTGTGTGTGTGTGTGTGCGTGCACGTGCAGACACACTTTATTAGAAAGGGCACATGGTAGAAAGTTGTCAGCCAAAAAAAGGAGTGTCAATCAAAAGAAGAGTGTCCTTTTCGTAGTCCTGCTTTCAGTTCAAGGCCACATGAGAGCTACTGAGGTGTCCACAGGGTGACCCAAAAAAGTTTCACGATCTGGAGATTGTGGATATTGCAGTCCTCAAGCTTTAGTTTAAGCCACAAAGAATCCATCTTTGCCTAGACAGATGAATGTCACCCAATTTGAGTCAGGGCTGAATCGAAAATGCTTGTTTGATTTTTATTAGTTCCCTCAAAGAAAAATTAAAATGTTTAAAAGTTAGATATGTAAAGTAAAAGTAAACCGGTACGAGCTGCTCTACCTTCCCTGCGGCTCCCTTTCAGCCCCCTGTAAGCTCCAGTTGTCTGGCTGCCATCACAATACTTCAGTCTGGCTTTTCACTGAATAATGAATAAATTTCGGCAATTAGATTCTCCTTCAGGACAGCTTTGGAGGGTCTCCAGAAGTAGAAGAAGTAAGAATGACTCATGCTTTGGGATATCATCTCAGTCAGAGAAAAACAGATATTCCTTAGCCCCTCTCTCTCTCTCTCCCTTCCTCCGTCCTTCCCCCCCTCTCTCTCTCTCTCTCTCTCTCTCTCTCTCTCTCTCTCTCTCTCTCTCTGTTTTAAAAAAACCACTCATTCACCACACATTCAGAAGGAATATATGCATTCCTCAAGGGAAGTGCACCTTCTTTGAATGTGGCCTGAAAATACAGGGGGAGAGAAGAGGAGTGTTCATTCACCCTCATTTACCGACCACTTTGTTTAAGAACAGTTTGGAGTTACAATGTGTAAACAAAATAGCCGCATAGCGATCCTTGTTCAGTGGTTAAGATGCTGGGAAAGTCAGTAGCCTGGGTTCAAGACCTGAGTGCCACATGTTGGGGTGAGGTCCCATCCTTGTACCAGCTCCTGCCAATCTAGTTCAAAAGCATGGAAATGTGAATAGATAAATAGGTACCACTTTGGTGGGAAAGTAAAAGCATTCCAGGGCTTCATGTTGGCCACATGATCTCAGAAACGTCTTCGGACAACACCGGCTGAAACAGAGATGAGCAGCGCCTCCGAAAATTGGCAATGACTAGAGGAATAAAATCGCTAGGGACTCCTTTACAGGTACATGTGAGTTTCTTTCTCCCTCTTTCATCTATGTTGCTAACGTTTGCCCTGGTCCTTCTCTAAGCAGCCCAACATACAGAAATGAAACAGATGAGCCTCTTTAGCTCAATGCCAAGAAAAGCTTTGTCTGCTTCAATTTCTGACTGCCAGCACCGTTAAAAGTAAAAGAGAGAGAGAGAGAGAGAGAATGGTTTTCAACTAGAAGTAACAATCCAAAGTTATAAATAAGACTCATGGCTTGAGTGAGATATACATGCTGAGCGGCAAATCTATAACAACGGAGATACAACTTTGTTATCTCAAGTTATTCTTAAAGCAAAAAAGAAAAGGAGGGCTTCACGCACACCCTTTCTTTGTTTGTGACTTTCTCCAACTTGGCAACCATGGGTGATTTTTAATTGTCCATCAGAAGCCAAAGAAAAGTCTCCATGCATTTTCTGAGTGAGTCAGAGAAGAATAGCCAGATAACACTGACATTAAATCATCACAGGTATGGGTTAGCAGATTATAGGGAGCCAAAGAGACATAATTCTAATTTTACTGATTTTGATGAAATATTCATTTCCCCCATCCATTCTTTTTCTGGAATCACACTTCCATTAATCATTTTGGCAGCACGCATAAAAAACATGATTAAGAGAAGGGATCTGGGAGATTATCTACTATAACCTGCCCCACATCCTCAGTGAAGGAAGAGTCCTTCCTAAAACAGGCTTTTCTGAAGTGGAAATCCATGATCCTTTTTTCCAGATTCCAAATGAATTCCGTATCCTTGTGATTTAAGTCCTCCTTGTTGTGTCTTTTGGAGCAACTTTGAACAAGGCTGCCCCATCCTCTACATGACAACACTTCAACTATTAAAGCTATTACTGTATGTCTCTCCTAGTCTCCTTTTCTTTAGAATAAACATACTCATTGCTTCTAATTATTCCCTGAAAGTTTTCCTTTCTAAGCTTCTTAGATTTCCAGCTGTCCTTTGGCCAAGCTCCAGTCGATCAATGTCCTTCCTGAACTGCGATAATCAGAACTGTCCACAGGAGTCCATTGTGTGGTCTGAGCCATATGGAAAAGAGAGGAATTATAAAGTTGCCAAAATACTTCTGATGATGCAGGCAAGGATTGCATTATGCCACTCATCACCTCCTTCCAGTTTGATAGGAGGCAGGAGCATTGGGTAGGCAGCGGTGGTGTGTTGCCCCCGATTCTCACCAGTTCTATAGAACCGGTAGTAAAACCGGTGGGAGGCCCCGCCCACTGACCCTGACATCATGAAAACACTTCTGTGCATGCGCAGAAGAGCGAGTGTGTGCGCAAGTGAATCAAGTGTGCACACGTGGCCCCATTGCAAACCAGTAGTAACTCACCCCTGGTAGGCAGGCTGCTTTGAGGTGGTCACAAAAAAGATGAGTTGAAAATCGATTGAACGAATGAACAAACAAACAAACAAACAAATGAATTAATGAATGAATGAAGCCACTGATGTACAATCTGTCTTTAATTTAATTTAATTTAATTTTTAATTTAATTTCGAATTTATATACCGCCCTTCTCCCTGAGGACTCAGGGCGGTGTACAGCCAAGATAAAAAACATAGAATACAAATATTAAAACATTTAAAAATATATATAAAATTTGGCCCAAAAAATTAAAAATCGCAGACTAATTAAAAGGATTTAAAAATTTTAAAAATTTCTTCTTAAGCCAACCCGGCTTGCTGAAAAAGATAGGTTTTCAGGGAACGACGGAAGGCATTGAGGTCCTGGATTCTTCTTATCTCCGTGGGCAACTGATTCCAGAGGGTGGGAGCCCCCACAGAGAAAGCCCTCCCCCTGGGGGCCACCAGCCTACATTGTTTGGCTGATGGCACCCTGAGGAGGCCCTCTCTGTGGGAGCGCACGGGTCGATGGGAGGTCATCGGTAGCAGCAGGCGGTCTCGGAGATAGCTAGGCCCTATGCCATGGAGCGCTTTAAAGGTGATAACCAACACCTTGAAGCGCACCCGGAAGACCACCGGGAGCCAGTGCAGCTCGCGCAGGAGTGGTGTTACATGGGAGCGCCATGTTGCTCCCATCACTACCCGCGCTGCTGCATTCTGGACCAGCTGGAGCCTCCGGGTGCTCTTCAAGGGGAGCCCCATGTAGAGAGCGTTACAGTAGTCAAGGCGAGAGGTGACGAGGGCGTGAGTGACTGTGCACAGGGAATCCCGATCAAGAAAGGGCCGCAACTGGCGAATCAGGCGAACCTGATAAAAGGTCCCCCTGGTAACAGCCGTCAGATGTTCCTCCAAAGACAGCTGCCTATCCAGGAGGACTCCCAGATTGCGAGCCCTTTCAGTGGGGGCCAAAGACTCGCCCCCAATAGTCAGTGATGGAGTCAACTGACTATATCGGGATGCCGGGAGCCACAGCCACTCAGTCTTGGAAGGGTTGAGCCTGAGCCTGTTCCTCCCCATCCAGATCCGCACAGCCTCCAGGCACTGGGACATCACTTCAAGGGCATCGTTGGGGTGGCCTGGGGTGGAGATGTACAGCTGGGTGTCATCAGCGTACTGGTGGTATCTCACCCCAAAGCCACGGATGATCTCGCCCAGTGGCTTCACATAAATGTTGAACAGAAGGGGCGAGAGGACCGATCCCTGCGGCACTCCACAAATGAGAGGCCTCGAGGTCGACCTCTGCCCCCCTGCCAACACAAACTGCGACCGGTCGGAGAGAAAGGAGGAGAACCACCGTAACACGGTGCCTCCCACCCCCAACTCTTCCAGCCGGTGCAGCATGATACCATGGTCGATGGTATCAAAAGCCGCTGAGAGATCTAATAGGACCAGAACAGAGGAATAACCCCTGTCCCGAGCCCTCCAGAGATCATCGACCAACGCGACCAATGCCGTTTCCGTGCTGTGCCCAGACCTGAAACCTGACTGGAACGGATCCAGATAGGATGTTTCCTCCAGGAATTGTGGAAACTGTTGCGCGACCACACTCTCAACAACCTTCGCAATGAAGCGAAGGTTGGAGACAGGACGATAGTTAGCCAATATTGCTGGATCCAGGGACGGCTTCTTGAGGAGAGGCCTCACCACCGCCTCTTTCAGGGCAGCGGGGAAGTGACCCTCTTTATCTTGTGGTAACATAACCCAGCCCACAATTTCCATCTTCTCTATTTGGATCTTATGGAAGACTTTGTGAAATGATTTGCCAAATGTAAGATCATTATCTGGACTTAATTCCCGTTGCCAATTAACTGATTGATTGCCACTCAGCGTTTCTTTCGATAGATGGAGTGGGGGATAGAAAATTGAGATGATAGATAGATAGATAGATAGATAGATAGATAGATAGATAGATAGATAGATAGATGATAGAGACAGGCAGGCAGGCAGGCAGCAGGCAGACGCAATCTAGGCTGTACTGTGGTCAGGCTTGAATCCTGAGTGGAACAGGTCCAGATAATGCACTTCTTCCAGGACCATCTGGTTCCACAGCTGTCTATCTTCTCAACTTACCCTAAAAAGGAAGGTTGGAGACTGGATGAAAATTGCCCAGATCTGCTGGATTCCATAGATAGCACTGTTTCCAGAACACTTTTAGGCTTTTTGCCAATACTGTGCTAAACTCTCACTTCCAATTTCCTGGAAAGCTGTCTTTTCTTTGTACTTCATTCTCAGGATATGCATTTATTTAGATATATTTTGAGGGGCCTTTTAAAAATTTACTTTATGGTTGTAAGACAGCCACAGCTGCTGCTTTTACGTTGTCCTACACAACTCCTCTGCAGTCTCCCTAGATGCTCCCATTTCCTGATCAGGAAAGCAAACAGACATGGGACTAGCTGCTTCGTGGTCTCCTCCTTCAGGATCCGATTCAAATGTGAGAAGCCACGAAAGGCAGCAGACCAGTGGAAAAGGATTAAAAGATTGCAATGGCCCCTGCTCTCCAACATTTTCTTCTCCTTTGAAAAAAAGATTGTGCTTCCATGCGAAGGAAAGCGGTTGGGTGAAAAGAACAGAACAAAATAACAGAGTTGGAAGGGATCTTGGAGGTCTTCTAGACTAACCTTTTGCTTAAGCAGGAAACCCTCTACCATTCCAGACATGTGGTTGTCCAATCTCTTCTTAAAAGCCTCCAGTGATGGAGCACCCACGGCTTCTGGAGGCAACTTCTGTTCCACCGGTTTATTGTTCTCACTAACAGGAACTGAAAAGAAAAACCAAAATAAATTTTCAGGACAGCACTATTTTCTAATTTATATTGAACAAAAACAGTCATTTTTTTCCCTTTTTGTCTACAAGAGATCAACATCTCTTTCTTCTCTCAATCTTGCCAGATTCCAGCAGAGAGAAATAATGGACTGAGGACATACTTACTTACTTCTAATGTCCACAGAATGACACACAATCAATCTGATGGGTTTCGACATTCATAACACCTGATGACACGAGGCCTTTGTAAGTGCTGATCCCTGGGAAACAAAGAGAAAGAAACGGATGGCTTCCTGTCCTTGCCATGAAGGGTTTGGGCAGAGCATTTTAAAGCTGCCTTTTATTTTTATTTGCTGCCATGGCCATAAACAGAAGTTCAGCTGCAGAAGCAAAGAGACTTTGGAGAGCCTGGCCTGGAGAGTCTTTTGTGCTTCCAAATTACTTCATCGTCTGTCTCTCCCCTTGGGAAAGCCTATGCAGGAGATGAGGTCTTTCTAAAATGAAACCAATGGACAAAAGCACATTCAAAAGTTGTGTCAGATGATCAACAGGCTACCAACCACAAAGCATTTCCTCCTCTTTGGTGGCCATTTGGCATCTATCCTCCTTAATAGGTGATTTTTCGTCCTTAAAAGGCTGACTGTGTAAAGTTTGTTTTAGAGCAGTTCTCAGTAGCTGACATTCAAACAAGCACTGGGTTATCGCATTCCATCTTTCTAACTTTTGCTAGGCTCAAAGGCCTGTAATCCTGAATTGTCCATGAAGAGTCAATTTGATTTAAATCATACATTCAGATCATCAAATTGCTTTGATCTGATTTTGCCATGCACAGAAAACCATCAAATCACCAAGTTGATTTGAAGACATTCAACCAAATGTGTATGAAATTAATTTAACAATTCTATTTTAAAGACAATTCATCTGAATCCCCATTGAATCCCTTTCTCCCCCCCAAAAAAATTAAGTTGCATTTTCTATTAGACCAGGACAGATGTCTTATTTGTGAATAGAATGTTTGTGATGAGCGGCTGAGTTACAACTCTCAGATTACTTTGCTTGTAATGTAGCTATGATTTCAATCTTCCTAGAAGTGCATGATGAAATCTATGTAACTCCTAACACTTGGGGTCAAGGCCATCAACCATGCACATTAGATCCTCTCCTGAGAGGTAGGGGCTATAATTCTTTGCTCCTATTGAAGTCACAGTTCAGATAAAGACCCCCACACGTGCAGTTTGCACAAGGAAAAAAAGTTCCCAAGGAAAAGCTTGCCATTTTTTTCCCAATGAATATTGCAGATGTCCTTATCCAGACTAGTTCCTGTGAGAACAAAGACACTCAACTACATCCATATGCAACTTCCAGAAGCCTTCAAAAGTTGTCACCAAATGGTAATTTATACAATGAGAGGAGGAGTAATTTGCATCTAACTTAAATTAAATCAAAGTGCAAAATAGAATAGAATTCTTTATTGTCCAAGTGTGATTGGGACACACAAGGAATTTGTCTTTGGTGCATGTGCGCTCAGTGTAGATAAAAAGTAAAGATACATTCGTCAAGAATCATAAGGTACAACAGTTAATGTACAAGTAAAGGCTGACTTGAAGAACCATAAAATCCTCCCTTCCCTTGACCTAGACAGATAAAATCCTCTCCGTCCCCGTCTCTTGACCTAGACTAACACTTTAATTGCTGTTCTATACTAGCTCAAATTCATTTCAAGGGAATAGCAAATTCCCTTCCTCCTGAGAATTGTTGTAAAAATAGCAAGAACTTGTACAAACTCATACTGGACTGGCTGTAGAGCCACATCTCTTGGACATACTTGTTCAGAAGTATTGTGATCTTGCACTTGACTGAATGTACAGTTGTCAGTTATAATGTGAAATTGATGTTTGACAGATGGGATGTCAGTGTCAAGGAATAGAGCGTGACCTGAGCTTGGAGTGGGAGTCCCTCCATGAACACTTTGGGGTAACCCTTCATTTCTTCGTATCAATTGGTCCCATTAAGAGTCCAAATCAGAGAAAGAAAAGATGTTTCTCATCCTTCCATGAATTCCTTTACAGGGCCAAAGGGTCACCCTGCAGAGTCTGGACAACTGACTTTTGAATTGCTCCGTATTTCTTTAACCTACCTTGCCAAAACCACTATCAATCCATCTCATGTGTCCATTTCAATTTGCTGAGTCCTTTAAAAGGCCACGGTGGAGAACTCTTGATTCTCCAAATCCTCAGTTCTGCAGGGAGGTGAGAGCTGAGTGGAGCAGGAGCAGGTGGGAAGACAGGAAATCAACTTTCAGAGAAAAGCCAAGTTTAATACAAATCACATGGACTGTTCCCACCTATTTTTCAGTAGCAGATCCATTTAGTTTACAAAAGTACTGCTTAATACATTACTAGAAGTTGTTATGTTTGAAGTATATAAATGAGGAAAAATATTCATACCTAGAATGGATATTTGGGTAATGGTAGGAAGCTTCAGAGTGAAGTTTTAAAAAGGCATGAGGATGACCATGGCCATTTGATTGAAACCCCACTCATTTAACATGTTATGACCCCCCTCCTCTCTGAGTGCAAGTTGGTATAAGGATGTAAAAAGGCCTCTCATGAATTAGCCAATGTTCTGTTAAACAAACATACACTACCAATAAATTACAAAATATAAACAGAGCCAGTCCAAAAATACAGGTTATCATATATTAGATGCATTTTCTTCCTTTTGAATGAGGCAATCTATTCCCTATCCAGCCATGAATTTGATGGAGAACTGCCTCTGGCTACAGTACAGCTAGAATTCTGTAGTTTATAGAGCCACAAAATACAGAGGTTGGATAGTCTTAACATCAGCTGCGGTTGAAAAATCTTCCTATCCATTCAGTTGTGTGTATCTGCATAGGGTACACCACCAGGCAGTCACAAGGATGCCAGGTGACAAAATGAGAGCTTGTATGTGATAATGTGGCACACAATGCATCATTTGGGAATAGCAATAGCACTTAGACTTATATACCGCTTCATATTGCTTTTGCAGCCCTCTCTAAGCGGTTTACAGAGTCAACCTGTTGCCTCCAGCAATCTGGGTCCTCATTTTACTGACCAGGTCACGATCGAACTTCTGGCAGTGGGCAGAGTCAGCCTGCAACCCTGCATTCTCACCATGACAATCCTCATGGTTAGCAATAGATATTGGTGCTCCCCATTTGTTAATAAAGCATACTGGTATATACTTTACATAAGCTCAGTTGATTTTGGCAATGTTCAAAAGACTATTAAAAAATCATATAATTGGGCTTAATGATACAATTTCCTGTTTTGGCTGACAGAAATGCCTCCACCTTGACAAAGACTTCTATAATGGACCCGCCAACCCATCAGCGAAGGATGTTGGCATCCCATTGTCACTAAAGAAGAAAGTCACTAAAATATCCTTTAAGTATTCTCACTCAGGGATTGCAATAGAACACGTTGTTGCATCATTTAAGTTGAGATATGCTGCCAAGAATCTTTTAATTTGTATAATGTATAAATTTTAGTTTGGGAAACTGAATTTGCCTTTCCTGTTTCATTGGATTCCTCACAGGTGCCCTCTGTTTTTATGTTTGATTTCCACTCAATATCTTTCCTGTATATAAAAAAACAGTGATGAGTGTGGATCATAAGTAATTCCAGATACCAGGATGCAGACATAAAACACTGCCTTTCCCTTATTTGCATCCTGTCTGCCTGTAAGTATTTTTAACATCAAGCCCTTTATGTTTTCAACTCCACAACCCCCATTTGTTAAAAAGTTGTCTTGTTTTTAATAACCCCCTTCCTATCTTTTAGTTGTAAGCCAAGATTTTTCCAGCAGCTGAAAGGATGATGATTAACCGGAGCAAATCGGCAGCCTCTTCGGTCTGGGGAAGCTGCGCATATGAAGCAAATTACTTTCTAAAGCTCTTCAGGATCGTTGGCTGAGAAGTTTAATGCATCTCATCCATCCACGACTGGTCCATTGCTTTCGGCCCCTGGAACATCTTGCTTTAATATGTGAAATTATTTCACAGAGTGAAAGGAATCCCTTTGTAACCTGTCAGACACAGGTTCCCCCTGGAGATTAGGCGGGAAAAGGTATCCTCTCGTTCCTCACCTGATTGTGATAAGAACTGCTGGACAACCTGAAGATCTAAGTTTGGGATTTCATTTTCCCTACATCTTTCCCTTTTTTCCCTTTTGTCCACTACTGTGTGGGTGGTGTTTGGGGTCTCTTCTTATTTATTCTCCATCTAGCCTTAGAGCGTTGGGTGCTGTTTCAGCTGAAGGATGAGGTGAATGTATGAGGGCTGCATCAATATTAGACATTCATCCTCTCTGTCATTTGCAATGGAGAGATCAGGCAGATGAATGTTGCATTGGGGACCTTGTGATCTACCTGAACTGGATCTGTATTAAAAATGCCAAGATGCCGGCCTCAACCATGCAACCAAAGCAGGGGTGGGCTTCAAAAATTTTAGCAAGGGGTTCTCTGCCCTGTTGCTGGATGGGTGTGGGAGAATCTGGTTTTTGTTCCTGGAGAAGAGTTATATGAATTTGATCCAAAGAAAAAATATATCTTCTTTCTCTTTCTATCTCCATCTCCATCTTATTGATATAGTTTGAGATGTTTCCCATAGTATCAATCAATCTGACCAAGTTTAGTCATCTTAGGCAGTCACTTTCAATCCAATCTACAGCCTTGGGACCTGGTCCTGGTCGCCATCCATGTTCTCACCAAATGTACAACTCTGTCTGGATGTTGAACACAACAAAACCCAGCCAGGTGCCGTTCCTTCCTGTGACTCTTTCACTATCATCATTATAACAACCATTGCATAAAAAAAAAAAAAGGCAGTGTTATTTGAAGTTAAATTTAAAACTCAAATGTTACATTTCTCAACACATCTAGGCAATTTCCCTCTTGGCCTAAAGCATCTGGCAAGTCTCCTAATATTCTAACAAGTTTAGGAAAAAAATTATTTGCAACTTGTAAAAAGCAATCCTTTGACTCCAAGGATGGAGCCTGCAGCCAATCTGCTAACTACATTATATTCAGCAAGAGGAAATTTACTTCAACAAGATTCCGTGGTGTGGCACTAATTATCCCAGTTACAATAGGAAGTGTCAAAAGTGAGCAAGGAAGTAATGTGTCTGCATTGAGTTCAGCTCATAAATATCCCGTCCTTTGATACCAGAAGTCATAATTCCTGAAGCTTTGCTACACAGCCCAGCACCGGAGACTGCTAAGCTCCCTCATCCACCAAAGTCAGAAGAAAAGGATACAATTGATTCCACCAAGCGCTATCTGGGACCCATTCCATGGTTAAAAATACGATATGCAATTATGCTGTTCAAGTAAGCTCAGAGGATTTCCATAATATATGGGCTGAGAGCTGAAGAGGTCATCTACCAGGTTCAGTTCTTGGTATTCTGACAAATATAGCTCTCGTTGTATACACTTTTCCATATAAAGTAACCGAAAGGTTAGCATGACTTAACAAGAATGTCCACGGTCAAAAAAGTTGAAATGATAATGCCAGAAAATTAGGAACTTCATGATTATGTTGACAAAGGTGAGAATCTTACATACACAAAGATGGAAAGACAGGCTAATTCCCACAATGGAAGAGTGGACTGTCAGGGTGATGGAGTTGGCAGAGATGGTGAAATTGACTGTTTTATTAAAGAGAGGAATTTATCTATTAGTTTTGTTTCTACTAGGAAATCACTTCTAGACTTTTTGTTGACTTGAAATGTTGTGAAATATAAAGCAAAAGGTTGATTTTTATTACCGTCTTTTTGAGTTTCCCATAAATTTTCCAAAACTGGATTGTTTCCTTTATGTTTGGTTTCTGCTTTTCAGAATTTTTACTGCCATTTATATTTTGGTAGAATTGCCTCTGGTCTGATTGAAATACTGATATTGCTTAAAGCATAGCAGCTGTAATAACTCCCACGTTTTATCTATGAAGGGATAAAACAAAACCAAACAAAGGAAGATTTCCTTAAAACACATAATAGATATCCCTTTGTGTTTTTCTCTCTTAATTTATTGCAAAGTTTGAGTTGCTTGCAACATTTATCTATATTCAATTTGCAATATATTTTAGGGATTTTCTCAGATTTATCTGTTGAAGAAAGAGATCTCACATTTGTGTGTATTGAATCCATCAAAATATGTAATAGTTTATTTAGTGGACTCTTCACCTCCTAAAACAGCATTACATCAGGTTCCCTTAATGTATATAAATAGAATTCCATAGTTTATTTCTCCCATTATCCTTGCCAAGTTCCGAAAATGTCAAGCACATGCCCACATTTTAACTTAAACAATAAGTCTTAACACCTGACGTTTTCTATTATGACCGTGGCATGATTAATACGGAGAACATGCACTTTGGACTTTTGCTGTGAATGCAGATTTATTTCTTCAATAAATAATATAAACATTTACAAAAAAATGATTTAAAATTACCCCATCACAACTTTCCAGAGAGGTGCTGAAAATAACTGTGTTAAACAAGGTTTTCCACTTTTGTTAGGCTTCCCACATAAGGCAAGATCTGAAGTCTTCAGAGATCATGAAAACCCAACACCACGGATCTCCACCTTCAAAAGGTTTTTTTTTTTTTTGCATAAATGTCCTTGAAGTCTCATACACAGCAACTGTGCTAATTTGCCCCTCATTTAGAGAGGCAGAAAAATAATATACATGCCTCAAAATACTTGAATAGGAAAATTATATTCAGGTTATACAAGAAGTAAATTGATGACTTCAGCATAAGTAGAGTAGGAACATCTAATAATAGAAAATATTTTTTTCCAAAGTAGAAAAAATTGGAGCTAAGTAATCAGTTTTAAATAAATCTCCATTTTCATAGAATTGGCTCACGTGGTACAAACTTACGAATGTGGTTAACAGTGGTAACTAAAAATTAAGATCCAGCATAGCATTTCTACAGAGCAAAGATAGCAGGGAAATTCCTTCATCGAGTATGTATTTATTATTTAGTATAATAAAATGAGTGTGAAATGCTTTTTTTAAAAGCATTCTATTTTTGAAATAGTCACTATAAAATACAATAAAATAAAATAGAATATATATCTTCTTTTAATGTGAATCTTCGTTTGATAGTGTCCATCTGCTTTATAAAGAGAACACGATTTCTCTAACATCTCTTTCCCAGCCCTGGAAATTAAATGGAGCAGCTCTGCAAATTGTTTCCTGGTGATGCCTGGACTGCAGTTTCCTTGGTGAAGCTTTTTATACAGTAAGTTGTTCCCCTCGTCTCCTTCCTAGGGCTCAGAGAGAAGGACTAGGTACTGGTTACTCAGCTGTGTTCATGCCTAAGGCATGACTAGAACTCACAATATCCCAGCCTGGGTCCTTAATCACTACCAAATGAGTAACTAGGTATTAGGATGAGTTCTGATGCCTAGAACACTCCCCAGCACGCTCAGAACAGCATCCTTGACCTCTAGTTTCAAAGACAGCAAGTCACCGAGTTTGTACGAGCTGTAATGTGGCTTGAGAAGCAACCTGGAAGAAGGAGAAGGAGAAACTTCCTAACAGTGAGGACAATTAACCAGTGGAACAGAAGTTGCCTCCAGAAGTCGTGGGTGCTCTGTCACTGGAGGTTTTTAAGAAGAGATTGGACAGCCACTTATCTGAAATGGTATATGGTCTCCTGTTTGAGCAGGGGTTGGACTAGAAGACCTCCAAGGTCCCTTCCAGCTCTATTTTGATTAATTAATTGGTTTTGTCCCAGAATGGTGGGTGATCATTGTGACTTAATATAATGTATGTGAATCCCATCTGTGTCTTTGAGAGTCAGAATGGCAAGATTTCATATAAGTTCTCAAGAACATTGTATGAGATCTCCAGGATGCATTTCATTATACATCTTTGAGCAGGGTTAGAAATAGCTTCCTAGAGTTTCTCAGCAAACTGCACTTGGCTGACCTTATCCAGACTTAGGAGCTCAGCAGGTCAAGGCTGTTTAGAAGTTAGACGGAAGATTAGCAGGGACTCTCAGGGCTGCAGGCGACTCAGGGAAGTTTAATAAAAACCCAGAAATCACAATGACAAATCACTTCCCTATTGCTGCCCAGAGGCTTATGGCCATATCAGCAGGTGCTGCATTTCAGCTGAAGGACACTTGACCTCACTTGTCATTTCAAGATAAAGTTTGAGCAAAATGAAAGGGAAAAAAACCCCTCCCTATTTCCTTCAGGAGTTTGAGGCATCTTTTGAAGGAAGGTTAGATGTGTTCCATTGTGCTTAACTTTCCAGTTTCTAAAAGTAGCTTTAGTTATATCCCCCCCTCCGTTTAAGCCAAAAATCCAGTCACTGCTCAGTTCATTTGTGTGAGAAATGATAGCATATTTCAAATATGTACCTCTAATTAGGTTTCATCTGCTGTGTGCCAGTTCACAATTATGCATCTGATCATTTTCATGTAAAAAAAATCACTTTTTTTGGCAAAAGAAAAGAAAAGAAAAGAAAAGAAAAATGCTATGATTGCCAATGTCCAATGATGGATATGGCACAACAAGAAGAAGAAGAAGTCCATTTGTGCCAAAGATTTGGAAAAATACCAAGACAAGTCACTTGAACATTTTCCTATCAAAATCTTTTCTTCCCTTACTCATGCATTTATCAATATGTTGTGTGGCCATTTTAGGTGTGCATGTTGTGTCTCCCAGTAACTTCCATACCTGCAATAGCCACTCCTGTTTTTATGGGGGTCCTGTTATTGTGGCCATCAGCATTTTGTCTGATTTTCTTAATCAAAATGAAAAGTGGAAGGACTCCTCTAATTCTACAAATATTCTGTGGTGGCTCAGCTGGTGAAGCTTCTTGTAGGACATGTTTTCACCCGAGCAAATCTGTTACGCAACAGAATGAAGAACACTAATAAATCCCTCTGTCACAGCCATGACAACCACCCACATTAGCCATCCAGCTGTTGGAAAGAGAAGAAATGATTCTTACTCTACCCAGAACACGAGACCAAGGAGAAAAAAGGTTGGAGGCAAAAAGAGATTAAAAATAAGGTTCTGAAAAATTAAGAGCGTGTTTGTGATGAACATTGGGGTGACAAACACTTAACACCATACCACACCAATAACTCCTTATTTTGCACTGGCTCAGTGTCTCACTTTATGCAAGTTTTTCAGGGAAACATCACACTAGCATAAAACAAAGCAAGCATTTACACTGATATATTATGCCTAGATGTTGGGTCGATTTGATTATTAGATAGATAGATTCTCTCAACAGGAATATCTGTTTATTTAAAACAGATGGGATAATAATCCATATTTTTGTTGAATATGGATGGGAAAATTCATAATTATTTGTAGATCCATTATGTAATGGGAAGAGAACTTATCAGGTTTTTTTTTTTAATTTATTCATTTTTTCAGCATCCAGCCAGTGTCCAACATAAAGATCTATTTGACATTTGACGTTAGATATAGTTGACATTCGAGGATTTTCCTCCTTTTTTTTGTACACAAAGTTTTTTTCCCTCTTATTCTTCTTTGTTAATGTTGGATGCTTGTTCTTCTGTTCTTCTGTTTTGTATTTTATTCATGTTGATAAATGAAAATAAATACAAAAAAGAAAAAAAAAACAAAGCAAGCCTGTATGGACTAAGCAAAGCCAGGACAGAATTGGAAGTGCAGCATCATAGCATCTAAAGAGAGGTTTAGAAGCTGATCCCTGTGCAACACTTCTCACATCCTGTAAATTCCTATTTTGATCTCTTTGTCCCCTACTCCAGTTTCTCCTGCCCACTTAACTCAAGTCTTTCAGGAACCCTGGTCTATTTTTTCCCAGCTTACACAAAACGCTCTAATGTGAACTTCTATTTGGCACCAATCAGCCTGCATTACTGGGGAGTTCAAAGGATTTGGAAGGTCACCGGACAAGAGCAAACATGTCGAGACTTGTGATAAAGATCCTTAGGCAGGAGGGGATTTTGTGACGGAAGAATCAACTTTGAAGGATCAACACACTTTTCTTTGGAAGAGTGTTAAATCACTCTCTGAGAAGTCAGTTATGATAGAGTTTAATCGATTCTATGGTTTAAATGGGAAAACATTACATTGAAAATCAGTTCTATGGGTACAAATACGTTCTTAATGAAAGCAAGATCTACGCATCTTCATGTGCTGAGCCATTTTCCTAATTCTCTGCTATAATTAGACATGATCTACTGTTTGGCCTACTCCGTAAGGAGCTCTGGTTATATAAAACACACCTTTCATTATAAGCTTGACTCGTAGTGACTACTTGGATTTAGGGTCTGGAGGCTAAAATATATGAAGAATGATTATAGGAATTGGGTGTGTCTAGTCTTGTGAAAAGAAGGACTAAGGGAGACATGATAGCAGTCTTCCAATATTTGAGGGGTTCCTACAAAGAAGAGGGGGACAACTTGTCTGAAATGGTAAAGGGTTAGCATTAAGGGTCTCCTGTTTGAGTAGGGGGTTGGACTAGATGATCTCCATGCTCCCTTCCAGCTCTATTGTTCTATGTTTTATGGATATGTCCTTATGGAGTTTTTGGTAACAATATCAATTGACTTGTTGCATTGGGGAACAAGAAGAAATAGAATCAGTGCAACATAATGTAGCTCTGTTTTTATGACCCCATTTTTTGAATAAAACTGGAATGAGATTTTTAAAAAGAAGCATAGGGATCATTTGCTGCAGTGCCAAATGTGCGTACTAATGACAGTTCCAACCGGCTGAAATCTGACTCATTGATTCATGAGCCTAAAATCACTGACAGGTTTTTCATTAAAGTTACACATTTCAGTTTAACTTCCCTTGCTAGTTTCTGTCTGCTAAAGATGAGAGGGAATATTTGTTCCCCGATTGAATTCAGATGCCAAGTCTGAAGGGTACAAACCTATGAATATTTGTGTTGCATCTGGTATACAGCTGCTACAAAGTTTAGGTCACATTTTCTAAAGGCATGAGAAAAAAGGAAGGGAGGGAGGGAGGAAGGAAGGAAAAAGAGGGAGGGTGGGAGGGAGGAAGGAAGGAAAAGAGGGATGGAGGGAGGGAGGGAGGGAGGGAGGGAGGAAGGAAAAAGAGTGAGTGAGGGAGGGAGGGAAGAAGGAAGGAAGGAAGGAAGGAAGGAAGGAAGGAAGGAAGGAAGGAAGGAAGGAAAGAAGGAAAAGAGGAAGGGAGGGAGGCCCTATTGAAAGCAGCAGTGATTAGCTTAATGTGGGTTTAAAAGTTTTGGAAAAGAATCTTCCTGTGATTTTTTAAAAATTAATTTATAGTCCAAGACAAAATCAATAGACCTTAAAACCGTACATAAATTAAATATGTGCATAAAATACGTGCATAAAAATACCTACAAATCAAAAACGTTCAAAATCTGCAACAAAGGCACAGTTCAATTTTCACAAGCTAAAGCTACAGACAGAAATTTCACTACCGCCGTAGATGCATTTAAAATTGACTGCTTAAAAAAAAAGCAGTGATCTCTTCACCATGAGGAAGATAACAGGGCCTCTGAAACACACTGACCTTCCTTGACCTTCCTTGACCTTCTTATTTTGTCTTAAGGCTTCTCTCCACAAAGAAGGCGTCCATGATGATGGGGAAGGGGCAGCAGCTTCATTGCTCTAGAACTTTCTCACAGCGTCTCCTGGGCACCAGGAATCCCAGCAGCTCCTGTCCTGGCAAGGGACATGATGGCCATTTAATTCTATCCATAAATAACATCAACATAAACCCAAGTTAAGTTCTTCATCTCACTGGACGTTGCTGAAATACAGTTGTATTTGGGAGAGTGAGGTGAGGACCTTAACTTGGGTTTATATTATTTTATTTTCAGCATTTCTATACTGCCCTAATCCATCTGATTCAGGGTGAATTATTTGCCTGAGAAAACCTCTGACTCCACCTCTACCTCCACTTTGGTTCATCATCTGTTTCTGGAAATATTGGACAACATTTTCACTACCAGTGTATCTCCCCAAGAGAGAACATCTGCCTGGAGTTACAAAATAATCTAATTAAACTGTGGATTTTGTGGGTGTCATGATTGTTTCCGCTTCTGATAGTGCTTTGAGTGAAATAAGGGTCTTTTTTACTTTTAATGTTAGAGCTTATCCTTGGATATTTTGTCTTAAATCTTCTCCGACATCCAACTCGGTCTGTCAGTCAAGATCCTGTTGGCCAAAGATTTTTAACGTATAATTGATTTTGACTGTGGTTAACTCAGGTTACTAATGGCAGAAGAGGAGGATGCTTTTGGAAGGGCTCCACCTCGGCACCTGGGGACAAGCTACCAGGTTTCCTTAAAAACAAGGGATGTCGGAGGCCCTTGCCCAGAAAATGTTTTTTCCATTAAGGTTTGCAGACTAAAGAAGGTTACCCTTGCAAGGGCTTTAGGCTGCTCCCACTCGTTCCTGCATTCCAGACAGGGATCCAGGAGGGTTTCATTTAAAGCTTTCTTGTGTTGGAGACAGATGCACAAATAGGAGGCACCATTTGGCATGTTAATGCATGTCCACGTAGGAGCATAAACTCCTTATTACTGTAAGGTCCAACGAAACGGTCTCAGGTGACAAATAGACTTGTCAAATGTCAGCTATTCCCTAATTCAGCAGGGTCCTTGGAAAGTTCATTTATTGAACAACACATCCATTGTGGAAAATCAATCGGGCCTTGGTCAGCATTGACTTTATCCTGCATGTCAGTGTTAATCTCAGAGGTCAGTTGCAACACAGTTCCTCTAGTCCTTGTGTTCTCTACACAATACTCCCAACAACAGCACCACAATTCCTCAAGCAGGGCTGTCAGAGGTTTATAAGGCCTTTGCTGAAGCATGAAAACAAAATTGGAAACAAGGTTGAGGAGAGAGAAAGTTGCAGGAAAGAAAAAAAGTTGGAGCTGGAATGTGAGTGGGCAGGCACACACAAACACACACACGCACACAAACAAGCACACGGATGTAAGTTGAACTGTGTCTGAACACTTGACTGTACTGCTATATGTTCAAACACAATCTGGAAAAGTTCTCCATGAAGATTTTAATCCATGCCACTAAATGGAACTGTTGCATTTATGAGAGATCTGGGATGAAAGATACATGAAAGCCTATACCTTCCTCCTTTCTTTCAGTTTTCTTTCAGAAATCATGTTCTTTTCTTCCTTCTAAACATCAGAAAAAGCGAACACAATCAACAATTTTAAAGAAAGTTTGTAAAGTTTATGTTCAGGGAACTCATTAAAGTTAAAGAGTCAATTAAGGAGATATATTTATTCATTCAGGTTGGATGCCACCTGACCCAAACTGACTCTTGGTAGCTCACAACTATAAATAACATAACAATACAGACGAAAAAAACAAAAGATAAGCAGAACGAATTACAGAAAATAAAATTATATTGGCTATTACAAGCATTTAGTCAGTTTCGTTTATTCTTGAGCCCCTAGGAAGCCTGGAAGATTTTTTTCTGCAGTCAGGATGATTAGCCCCTAAATTTTTAGGAATTCTTCTGTTCTCAGGACTTGACTTTAATGTCAACTGTATTTGGGCACCTGGAGGGGTATCTTTGTCTTCTCCCAGCAAATGAGTCACTTCATTGTTGGAGTTGGTAGAGCTAAGTAGACTTCTATTCCAGGGAGAATCACAATGTCTTGAGGCACCTGGTCAACCTTCTCTGATCTCAAGATTGTGATCTGATCTGAATGTGTGTTTATGTGGCTGACCTGAATGTAAGGATTGACTAGGAACGTGCTGGGCCCAAACTAAACTGGATGCTCCCACCAGTAATTTTCCAATATGACAATATGAACTTAAAGAAAAGAAGAGCTTTTATTAACATATTAATGTTCTCCCTGGTTGGAGGGAACCTTGAGGAGGTTTGTCCATGTGAAGTGGAAGAAGAAAAGGCCGGGGCCCTTCTCTCTTCCACAGGGAGTTGCAGGAACTGGGTCTGGTCAGTCAAGAGAAAACAAGGACTAGGAGGTGACATGATAGCAGTGTTCCAATATTTGAGGGGCTGCCCAAAGAAGTTATCAAAGAAGTTCAATTCTCACTGGCTCAAGGTTGACTCAGACTTCCATCCATTTGAGGTTGGTAAAACCCAGTGACTCTGTAAACTGCTTAGAGAGGGCTGTAAAGCACGATGAAGCGATATATAAGTCTAAGTCCTATTGCTATTACCAA
Organism: Pituophis catenifer annectens; assembly: GCF_029215685.1. Lineage (NCBI taxonomy): Eukaryota > Metazoa > Chordata > Lepidosauria > Squamata > Colubridae > Pituophis > Pituophis catenifer. The sequence continues at coordinate 637,975 of NW_027256887.1, forward strand.
AGAGAGAAGCAACCTAGAACTAAGGAGAAATTTCTTGACAGTGAGAACAATCAATCAGTTGGAAGAACTTGTTTCCAGAAGTTGTGGGTGCTCCAACACTGGAGGCTTTCAAGAAGAAACTGGACAACGGTTTGTCCGAAATGGTATAGGCTCTCCTGCTTGTGCAGGGGGTTGGACTAGAAGACCTCCAAGGTCCCTTCCAGCTCTATTTTGATTCATTGAGATGCCCATTTCACTCCCCTCTCTCCTTTTTAAATGCTGGTCAGGGATAAACATCATGACCGTTTTCTTTGCAAAGACCAGTTTTGGTGAAAGAAATGTTCAGACTGGGTGCAAAGTCTACCATAATAAATCAAGTAATAAATCAGTTTAGGTAGCTTTTTCGGCCTTATTTTTGAACTTTATCTTTACCTGGTTTTTCATCAGCATGTGTGGTTAAGGCTGATCAATTGCACTATTGAAGTGTCCGTCTGCCAATAAGTCATAGTTCCATGGTATAATTATCTTACACAAAGAGATGTCAAAAACTATTAAATAGTCTAAAATGTTCTGGACAGCTTCGCTGGCTGAGGAATTCTGGGAGTTGAAGTCCACAAGTTTTAAAGTTGCCAAGGTTGGAGACCCCTGATTTAAATCCTGAAAAGCCTTTAGAAGTCTTCTTGATCCCAGAAAGTAATGATAAAAGTGTCCAAAATATAAGAGGCCTTTGTCTCAGGCTTAGACATGAGTATTTCATTCATTCGGAATGTATTGATGTGGGCAAATTTTGTCATTAACAGGATCTACGTTTGTGTGTACAGAGAACTTGACGAACGTATATTTTCTTTTATGTAGACTGAGAGCTTTTGCACCAAGACAAATTCCTTGTGTGTCCACTTGGCCAATAAAGAATTCTATTCTATTCTATTCTATTCTATTCTATTCTATTCTATTCTATTCTATTCTATTCTATTCTATTCTATTCTATTCTATTCCATTCCATTCCATTCCATTCCATTCCATTCCATTCCATTCTATTCTATTCTATTCTATTCTATTCTATTCTAACTTAATAACTAACGTAAAAGCTGACTTTCACCCCAATTTTGCAAAAGGAGATGGAGGGAAGGAAGGCGGAGAAGAGAAAAGGCCTCTCACTTTCACCTAATCCTATCATTTCCAGATGCCAGCCTGGAAGTGACCTTAGATGGGCAGGGCAGGGCTGTGTATGGAGCAGCCCCTTTGAAGTCCTGCTGAAGGATCATTTAACGCAGCCGGTGTCTTAAGCCTGCAAATGAATTTATGGAGTGTAAAATACAACAATCTAAGACTCTTCCTCGCCTTCCTCTGGCCTCTCGTGCTTTCTTTTATATGTCAAAAAGTGATTTAAAGCATAATCTGAAATGCAGGAACTGCAGAGAATAGTATGTCAAGGTCTTTTTTTTTCATTTTGCACATACACACACACACACACACACACACACACACAGAGAGAGAGAGAGAGAGAGAGAGAGAGAGAGAGAGAGAGAGAGAGAGAGAGAGAGAGAGAGAGAGAGAGAGTCTCAGTGGAGAGCAGTCAATTTACACCTGTTGAAAAAAAAAACTGATGCTTTTACAATGTATTGCTTTGTGCTGGCTTTTTTAAAAAAAGAAATCTCATTTTGTGTTTTCTGACTTTGGATGTCTTGGAAGATCAAGTGTAGACACAATACCTAAACCATAGTATGAATGTGGTAATAAGAACAAGATGTACCTCATTCATCCTGCTGATTTGCATATGAGAAAAGCCACCTTCTCAATGTCAGAAATGACATAAATCAAACTGCTTCTTAACAGAAAGAGAATCCTGAATGGGGGGGGTCTGCTTTAACCATCTTATTTAAAAAGTACATTTCATCAGAAAGACAAAGAAAAGGCAACACAGCGAACAAAACAAAAGTACTGGCACCTCATCTAAAACAGTAGAACAACAACAATAAAGGTAACAATTTAATCGAGTAAAGTATCTACAAAGGTTAGTTTCACTTCTGATCATAAATGCTAATTTTATCAGAGTTGGATTGTGTAGCAGTTTGATATATGAGTATAGAAAATTGAGAACATTGGGAATTATTAATCATGATAGCCAGTAAAATTTCAATGATCTGTGAACTTTTATGAAATCCTCACACATCCTCATTCATTCATTCATTCACTCACTCACTCACTCACTCACTCATTCATTCTTTTTTTCATTCATTTATTTATCTGTCACATTTATATTTATTTATTTATTTATTTATTTATTTATTTATTTATTTATTTATTTATTTATTTATTTATTTTTTATTACATTTCTATACTGCCCTTCTCCCGAAGGACTCAGGGAGGTGTATAGCCATATTAAAACACACCCATCACAAAAATTAAAAACCGTTAAAATAATTAAAGCAATTTGGCCATTATTAAAACCCTTAGCTAAATAGAGTCTTCAGAGCATGACGGAAGGCACGGAGGTCGGGGATCCTTCTTATATCCGGGGGCAGCTCATTCCATAGGGCAGGAGCCCCCACAGAGAAGGCTCTCCCTCTGGGGGTCACCAGCCAACATTGCTTGGCCGACGGCACCCTGAGGAGGCCCTCTCTGTGAGAGCGTATCGGACAGTAGGAGGCATTCGGTGGTAGAAGGTGGTCCTGTAGGTATCCCGGTCCTAAGCCATGGAGCACTTTGAAGATGGCGACAAGCACCTTGAAACACACACAGAAGACCACTGGGAGCCAGTGTAGCTCGCACAAAAGAGGTGTTACCTGGGAGCGACGAGTCGCTCCCATAACCACTCGTGCGGCCACATTCTGGACCAGTTGGAGCCTCCGGGTGCTCCTCAAGGGGAACCCCATGTAGAGAGCGTTACAGTAGTCCAGACAGGAAGTGACAAGGGCATGAGTGAACGTGCGTAAGGCGTCCCGATCCAGAAAGGGACGCAACTGGGAAATCAGGCGAACATGATAGAAAGACCCCCTGGCCACGGCCGTCATATGATCATCTAAAGACAGCTGCGTATCCAGGAGGATGCCCAAGTTGTGAACCCTCTCTGAGGGGGACAAAATCTCCTCCCCAATAGCTAGCAATGGTATCAGTTGGCTATATCGGGGCGCCGGAAACCACAGCCACTTGGTCTTGGAGGGGTTGAGTCTGAGCCTGTTCCTCCCCATCCAGATCCGCACGGCCTCCAGGCAATGGGACATCACGTCAAGGGCATCATTGGGGTGGTCTGGGGTAGAAATGTACAGCTGCATGTCATCTGCATACAGTTGACACTCCACCCCAAAACCACGGATGATCTCACCCAGCGGCTTCACATAAATGTTGAACAGGAGGGGCAAGAGGACTGACCCTTGCGGCACCCCACAAGTAAGGTGCCTCGAGGTCGACCTCTGTCCCCCCGTCAACACAGATTGTGTACGGTCAGAGAGAAAGGAGGAGAACCACCACATCACAGTGCCTCCCACTCCCAGTCCCCCCAACTGATGCAGCATGATACCATGATCGATGGTATCAAAAGCCACTGAGAGGTCTAATGGGACCAGGACAGAGGAACAACCCCTGTCCCGAGCGCTCCAGAGACCATCGACCAATGCGATCAATGCCATTTCCATGCTGTATCCCGCCCTGAAGCCCAACTGGCACGGATCTAGATAGATATATGGCCACATCTCTCACAAAAACATGACTCTGGGTGGTGACCACAGTGAACAAAAAGGAAAGAGCATTAAATACATAAAGGTAGTCATAGTTAAAAACTATATAAATGCCCTTGGCTGGAAACACCTCATCCCTCGTTGCTAATCCTTGTATACAACCCAGAGCTCAGTGCCTAACCAAATAGGCCCTCAGGATGCCACACAAAACCCAGTTTGCCGCTTCGGCTGTTTGAAGTGGCTTCTGTTTGCTGCAAAGAAAGGAACAGGCATTCAGCCAAAGCTTTGCCTCCAATTTTAATCAAGCTTCCTTGCAATATTTTGGATAGCAATGAGTTCCTTGATGCCTAAGGCTGCAGAGCCAAAAGAACTGCAGATGGACTCCGAAAATTATAGTCTAGATTGTAAAATGCAAAAAAAAAAAAAAAAAAAAAAGTCTTTCAACTGAAGGACTCCAACAGATGACCTCTGAGAAAGAAGCTTGTCTCTTACTCTACAATTACTCTGTCAACACCATTCATTTCAATGAGCCAATGTCATACACTCCACGATAATCAGATACAGAGCTTGGCAGCATCCTTCTCCCGTTTCATTTCCACGGATCAGATAGATATGCAAGTGACATTTCCCTCTGCTGGGATCTCTCGGTGATGTTCCCTCGTGTCAAACTGGTTTTCTGCCCCTTCTTTTCCAGAGCATCTTTCAAATAAGGAGTGATAAAATGGCTGGTGGAATTTCTTTCTTTGCCACCTGAAAACCAGGCCTGTGCGTTGGACTAAAGAAAAGGAAAATACGCTAAACAGAGCTGGGAAGAAACTCTCCCAGAGGTTCACCGATCTGTTTCTCTCTAGTTTATTAAGGAGCCAAACAATGATGTGCAAGATTGCAGAGTAGACTTTTGTTTACATGACATCTGTTTATACAACGCATACACCAGGGCTCTGGCCATTGCCAAGAGAAACTAGGTAATTTAAGGCGTAATATTCTCTTTTGAGCTCTTTAGTTGCTTCCTTTTCCTCCAATATAACTATTCCAATTCCCATCTTTTAAATTCTGGTCCAGATTATCAGATGGTGAAAAAAAGACATAGGAGGGATTTAAAAAAAAAAAAAAAAAGCTTACATTCCTAACAGTGCAAAATCAAACAGAGGGGAAATAGTAACATCTACAGCCAAAATATGCAAAACTCGGTATTGTTCTAAAGGAAGAAGGATAGCAATACCAGACACATAAGTGTAACTCATAAGAATGCGGTCAGGAGTGTATTTTGCTTTTCTAGACATTGTAGGAGGAGATCCATGTTAGTGGCAAAAACTTATAAGCAATCTTTTCCAGTAAATGAATTGTATTAAAAAGCATAAGCTTTGATTTATGGCACTCAATACTGTAGGCTCTTGATAGTTGCTGTAAGACAGCTAAATTTCAATGAGGCCATGAAGGCTTTTGTTCAGAATTGGGAAGGTATTTGGGAGTGAGAAGAGGAGCAGTTTCCTTCTCACCTCTCATTTCCTCTATTCAAACCCTCAAAAAACACAGTTTTTTAAAAAATTGCACACATCCCTTCCGTTGAGGTCATCTCACACCCGAATGGCCTCCTATAGCCTCCCATCGACTGAGAGGCCTGGGCTGAAGCCTTTGAGCCTGTAGATGTGCCTCAGCCTGATTCAAAGTTGCTGAGCACATATATAAATGGGCTGTTGACTCTCCTCCCAGTTCCCTGTAATTCCAACAAAACCACTCTATTGCAAGCAACGTTGCTCTCTTCTTCCCTTTTGCAGAGAAACAGGTTTCTTTGGTGGCCCCAGTTGGCCTGGAGAGCTTGTCAAACAGACAGGAAAGTAAAATCTACCCTTTCTTCCAGTCTGACCATCATCTGTGCAAAACTACGTCATTCTCCTGATTTCCTTGCTTATTCCCTGCTTGTCTCTCTTCCCAGCCCCTCTTGCTGAAACGGAGATGGCAAAGCTACTGGAGGCAGGGTTGGTGTGTACTACCCCAAATCTATATTGTTATTGATAGTCACCTGTTGATTCACCTTGGGCGCATTATTTCCCCTTTAAATTTTCTGGTGTTTGCAGAAAATAGCAAATTGCCGCTGTGCAATCTGTAAAATTGTAATAGCAAAGTCAGAGGCTCTCTCAAATGATCTGGCTCAGTGACTCAGAACCTGGGAGGACAATCTGCTAGGGCTGCCCTAAATGAGAGAGAGGAGAATAACCTTTAAGGACAATTCCTCTCTTTCTCAGCCTAATCCACCTCACGGACTCTTGTTGTTCTGGGGAAAATAAGGGGAGGGAGCAGGAACGGAACGGAATAGAACAGAGCAGAATAGTAATAGAAGCTGGAAGGGATCTTTGAGGTCTTCTAGTCCAACCCCCTGCTTAAGTAGGAGTCCCTCTACCATTCCAGACAAGTGGCTGTCCAGTCTCTTCTTAAAAACCTCCAGTGATGGAGCCCCCCACAATTTCCGAATGCAAGTTGTTCCACTGGTTGATCGTTCTCACTGTTAGGAAGTTTCTCCTTAGTTCAGGGTTGCTTCTCTCCTTGAATTAAGGAGAAACTTAATTCAATTAGTTATGTTTGCTGAATTGTTTATGAAAACAATAAATAAATAAAATAAATAACTAAAATACAAAGGCATGTAAGAATATAATAACTGAGAGGTCAGAGTGTTTGATGGCACTTTAATCCCTGCTTTACAGAAGAACTTGGCCATAGTCTTGGTAATCTTTGGCTTTGCTTAGGAAACACATTTGATGCATGCCGATTGTGCTAACCTGAAGGGCAGGTTCCTTGCTGAGAACTACCTGCACACTTGGCCTATGGATTTTGTGCAGCGTGGACCTCAGGTCTGCCGAGACCGGCTCACCAGTCACCTCCCTTTTCAACTTAGTAACGTCTGTTCTTATTTACCAAAAAAGACATGACTAAACAACCTAGTAGCAGGCACCTCTGTTGGGAGGCAGACACTAACACTGCACAGCTGCCTGGTGTCTGCCTGGCACTCTGCCCTTGGCCTTCAGTTGATGGTAGCCTTCCAGAAGAGAAAATCAAATACGCCGATTCGACAGTTCCTTGAATTGTCAAGGAAGCTTTACAACTGGCATCCTTCGTCCATTCCTTGCCAGTTCCTGAGAAGATGCCAGTCCTTTTATGACTGGTGTGGTGTGTCCAGATGGGGGGATTTAAGAGAGAGGCTCAGCCTTTCTCCAGAACATCAGGAGACCAGGAGAGCTGATAATGATGAATAGATCCAGGTAGAAGACTAATTAAAAAAACAGGGCAGAAGAAACTGCTGTTTCCCAGACTGATAAAAGCCAGAATACAGTAAGTGATTCCAAAAGAAAGATGAAAGAGATGGGAGGGGACTTGGAGAGTTTTAACTCATTCTCTCCCTCCTAACATCCTGACAAAATTTCCCTTCCCAAACTTCCATTTGCATTTCAAGAGAAACCAGTCCGGGCCTTGCCTTGAAATGCAAATCGCGTCTTCTGAGAAGTGATTTATAGGGAGACGGTGGTAGAAAGAAAAGCAGCCTTTGGAAGCCCAGCACCAAGCGACAATCGGGAGTTTCATTAATTCCCCACCACCCAAAACATAAATTACTTCCTCGGGAGCTGCCGCTTCCATTTCAAGAGAAGCCTCCATTGAGACTAATGTCAAACCCAGGACAGGAAGGGAAAGGCTTCTCCTCCACCACACCGCGTGGACAGGCTCCAAAAGACGGCGATTTGCATAGTGAAAAAAGAGGGACACAATTATGCCTCATATGTGTTAGTTGTGTTTACACATTCACACCATTAATGCCAATGCTGGTTTGATCTTCAGCCTGCTGAATGCCTGGAAGGCCATAGAGAGGTCTTTAAAACTTTGAAGAAAACCTGGACAAATGAACAGCTGGTGGGTCAAGCCTTTAAACTGGAAGCCAAAGAGACTGAAGTGAGTCACACCTTCCCTTTTCCCCCCCAACTCCTCCCCTCACTGAGGAGGACAACTTCACCAGTGAAGGTGTGCAATGGCTGCTGGGATTGGCAATAAACCTCTCACCATTCAAAATGGATGTAAGAGCTGGAAGAAGGAAAGAAGGAAGGTCAAATCATCTGCTGCCCATAGAAATTGCCCGGTAACTTGGTTAGAATTGGACGCCCCTCCCTCAACAGAAGGTGAGGAATCAGACACCACCGATCTCCAGTCTACAATTGCAGCCCTTGCAGCCCTTCCAAGAAGGTTCCACAACCGTTTGCATCCTGATTCAGGTGACTCTGAGGGCACCGATAAACCTCCCAAGTGGCCTCAACGGCTCTCAGAGAGAGTGCTAAGCACTGGGTAACTGCAAATAAGTACAAGCCTTCCATCTCACCTAACATCCTATCAGAACCTGTTCTTCCATCCAGTCTCAACTGTCAGGACCTATCCTTCTATCTCACCCCCCCACCATCAGAACTGATGAAGCTTCTTGGATGAGAAGCAAAACAACTGGCCCAAAGAATTATCAAGAGAGTTGGACACGACTGAATGGTGATCTTCTTCTTCTTCTTCTTCTCTTCTTCTTCTTCTTCTTCTTCTTCTTCTTCTTCTTCTTCTTCTTCTTCTTCTTCTTCTTCTTCTTCTTCTTCTTCTTCTTCTTCTTCTTCTTCTCCTCCTCCTCCTCCTTCTGCTTCTCCTTCTCCTTCTCCTTCTCCTCCTCCTCCTCCTCCTCCTCCTCCTCCTCCTCCTCCTCCTCCTCCTCCTCCTCCTGAAAAAAAAAAGCACCTTTGAGACAACTATGACCTGGATGGTTGAGAATTTCCACAAATTGCCTGGTAATTTTTACTTGCCATCAAATCTTTACAGTGTTGCCAGAAACAACCTAACTCTTCATAACATCATCATCCTCATCATCACCACCACCATTATCTTATATATAAGTGTGCTAATGCAGCATAGAAAATACAAAGATGTAACTGTAAAACAAGCAGCAGCCTCACAAAACCACAGCATCCTAAAGCTAAGATAACTAGAAGAACTAGATGGATGCACAGCAGAAGAATTATACAAAGCATCCCGCAATGGTGCAAAGGAAATTTAAATGTCAGTGACTGTCAGTTAACCCAATTAGAGCTTCCAAAGTCCGTTTTTATAAGTCTTTGTGGTATATTTGCAACACTTACACACGCATGAACATAGATATTTTCTGAAACCACTTCTCTGTGGTGGCCAAAACACCTACAGAAAATTGTGAAATCATCAGGAGGTGAACTCATTTTGGGTGGATTCAGTATGTTGGGGGTGTTAGAGATTTCTGATTCCTGCCCCCCCACCCCATTTTTTTTAAGCCGCATTCATGGTGGGGACGGAGTGGGAGGGCCCCTATTGACTTAAGCTGCATTGGGCTGTCATAAAGAGTCACCATCTATTCTTTCTACCTGCATCCCATTTTGATAGGCAATAACTGAGCTTCCCACCTGGGTATCAAACCTGCCAAGTGGAAATTCCTGGTGTGTTGAGACTCGGGGGCTCCTTACATTCCAGTCTCTTTCATTTGTTCCTTCGATGCTCTGTGGTTTTCAATCGCCATTCTATGGACGCAGAATGGCTTCAAAGGCCCTCGGTGTCTTCCACGGCCTAATAAAGAGAAAAGAGGAAGGGGGAAAGTTGCATTTGTCTTCAGCCACCTCTAAGTGAAATTTATTTGTTTTACTCAGAAGCACCAGGAAAAATCAATGGGACATAATAAGCCAGAAGGACAAGCTGCTCCAATTGTCTCTCGTGACAAACTGCATTAGGAGATTATCTCAGCAAAGCCATTTGAGGGAGCAGTTGACTCTAATAAACCAGACTCAACGAGACTGAAAACCTGAGCCAATCCTTGCGGGGGGGGGGGGGGTTCCTTGTGATTCTGTTCAGACCCAGCGTTGGCTTTGCAGCCAATCAGTCCTGGAGCAGAGCCTGGCCTGTTGGCTTGACTTTTCCCAAGGCAAAATTTGTGACATGCATGACCTAATGAGAAAACCTGAATCCTGATGAGGCATTCCTCAAGAGGGGGCCTGGGTGATTGGAAGTGACTGCAGGGGCCTGGAGGGGGCAATCAGAAATTTGAAGATGGAGGTCCACCCTGCAATCAGAGACCCCCTCCTTTGTTGCAGGCGTCACATGCACACACTAACTAAAAGGGCCTGAGCTTTAGCTTTCCAGCTGCAGCCCCAGGTAGACATTTTGCCCCTCTGCCTCCGTCTCTCTCTCCTGCCCTCCGATCATGAGTCTTAAGGATGGCTACTCAAGGTTTGGATTAGCAGTGATGCCAACTCATGATGGTTATATGCAATTTACCATGGAGGAGAGAGTTTCTACGTTCCAGCTGGACTACCTTGGATTCCTTCTCATTTTCTCTGGCCTAATGAGCTGAGCTGAGGAACACCATTTAATGCATCCCTCCACAGCACCCTTAAGCTACTTCCATCCTGTGCTGCTTGCCAGATGGATTTAAAATGGTTTAAGAAAATTCTTTCCAGATTGGGATGACTTGGCAATGACTTCTCACAACTCCAGTCAACCATCTAGCCATCCATCCATCCATCTATTATTTATCCTCTCTCTCTCTCTCTCTCTCCCTCTCTCTCTCTCTCTCTCTCTCACACACACACACACACACACACACACACACACACACACACACATCTGTCTGTCTATCTATCTATCTATCTATCTATCTATCTATCTATCTATCTATCTATCTATCTAGTTTTATTGTTTTATGTTTGTTTGTTTTATTAAATTTATATACCACCCTACTCCCAAAGGACTCAGGGCAGTGAACAGGCACAGAATAAAATACATAAATACAAAAGTTAGAAACATAATTAAAACCAAATTAAATAATTTAGCCCAAGACAATTAAAAATCCCAATAATTTAAAACAAATTAAAATTCCAATTTAAAAATTTAAAAGAAAGAGGAGAAAATTAGGTCAGGCCGGCTTGCTGGAATAGGAGGGTCTTAAGAGCACGGCGGAAAGTGTGCAGATCCGGGATCCTCCATATCTCCGGGGGGAGCTCATTCCAGATAGTGGGATCTATCTATCTATCTATCTATCTATCTATCTATCTATCTATCTATCTATCTATCTATCGTAATCTAATCTAATCTAATCTAATCTAATCTAATCTAATCTAATCTAATCTAATCTAATCTAATCTAATCTAATCTAATCTATCATATAATTTATATAACTGCCCAGCTCGCATGCAACAAGGTGGTTGTTGCAACAGCTGCAATTCAGTGGAAGAAGGCAATTAGACAAATGGGTATTTTTCAGGTTCCCTTTCCAAACTGGCTGCTGCTTTCTATTCCCTTCTCTGTTTGTACATTGGCTGAAGTTTCATATTTATTTTCAGCCCTTCACCCTCCCACTCCAAATGGCTGAATTCCAAGAAAGGCCCACCCACCGGAGGAAGGGGATTGGCAATCGCTCGGCTGGCACAGCAGGGGCAAATTGTCCAGCCGTGAAGTCACAAGGGATTTTGGTGATCCTGCTGTTGCTTTTTGTGCTGTTTTGCAGTATAACACAGACTGTTTTTGAGGTCCCTCCAATTTCAACAAGGCATCTTGAGAAATAAATGGGAATATGCTTGTTTGGTTAATGGAGGTCTTGCAGAGGTCTTTGGGTTTTAACCCACAAAGAGATAGCACCCCACTAGCAGAGATGCCGTACATATAAAGTCAAGGACAGACTAGCAAAATGCACTCATACATCTCTATATGTAGCTAAGCAATAGTATACAAAGCACAGAAAAAAGAATTAAAAAGCAAAAGAACTGAAGAGAGGCAATGAAGCAAAAGACAGGAAATCAAAATCTAGTTTGGGTCATTACACATAAAGCCATGAATATCAACATTAATGCCCATTGTGGCTTTGGTCAACTGAGGCATCCATCTAAAGCTTTTGAGTAAGATAAAGAATGAGTAGACCAAGTTTCTGGCCTCGCTTGTTCCTGCACTGCATGTAGCAATCCAGGCTAGTAGTGAGGTCAGCATGGATCGGGTTTAATTTTGGGCAGTATATCACAAATACTATTGAATCCCAGTTTTACCCTAAGGATGCTGTCTCTCTTCCAGGTAAACTTAGATGTCTAATTTAGTGGCTACCTTGCAAACCCTCATGTTTTTCCCCAGAGGTAGAAGAAGGAATGGACACATTTGATTGGCAAAGTCAATCACTTTATCAGACCAGAGGAACAAAAAGGGATTTTACAACACTTTGAAGGCCTATAAGGAATTGTCTTGGTGAGTTTAAATATGAACATCCCCATCACTGTTATGTAAAGAGCCCTGATGGCCCAGTGGCCGGAATGCAGCATTGCAGGCTGACTCTGTAATCCCACTGCCAGTAGTTCGATCCTCAAGGTTGACTCAGCCTTCCGTCCTTCCGAGGTGGGTAAAATGAGGACCCGGCTTCTTGGGGCCAATAGGCTGACTCTGTAAACTGCTTAGAGAGGGCTGTAAAAGCACTGTGATATAAGTGCTATTTAAGTCTAAGTGCTATAGAGCTACTGTATTTCATCTGAAGCTCCGTTGAATTCATTGAAGTGAAGTATGGAATTCACTCTGACCTAAAGATACATAAGAACCGATGGCCTCAATAACCTGAACTCAGTGAAAGATGTCAAATCTCTGCACTACACGTTGATAATTCAGTGCTTAATTTTTGTGAGTCTGCTGACTTAACAATAGTTTTCCTAATGTTTTGAGAGGAAACAGTTATTTTACATGCTTTACATGATTTTTAAAAAAGAAATGAATGGTTGGATTACATTTTGCTCACATGGGAAAGCAAGCAACATGGCATGAGTTAGGACCTCCTTCAGCCAATTGTGATCTCACTCTCATGGGTCCCACCAGTTTGTTGTGATGCTCAATTGCAGCCCTGAAGTCCACAAAGGGCTATAATTTAATAAAGAAAGAATTAATTTACTAATGATACAAAGAATGTTGAAGATTGATACTCAATTGAAAGCAGAATTTCTTTTCTTTTCTTTTGCTGGGGCTAACGGATAGAAATTAGGAAGGAGTTACAGAGAATTTTTTTGCATAGGGTAAAGGCTGAGAGATTATTAATGGAAAGACTCTGAAATAGCTGTTCTCAGAGGAATGGCTGGTGAAGAGGACAGAATTAGAATGAGTAGAGATAGCAAAATTAACTTGCTTGCTGAAAGAAAGATCAATGACTGTGTTGATTACTGACTAGAAATCCCTGATGAACCTTTTCCTGGAAAAAAAGTGAACTTATTATTTATGGGTTTGATTATTAGAAAGAGTGGACTATAGAAAAAAGGAAATTATGTTGTAAAATATATAGGTACTTGTAAAAATGGAATACAAATACTGGAAAAATGGGATACAAATTAGTATATAAATAAATAAATTCTCCAACCGTTTGCTTTAAACCCCATCCCATCAACCCAAGAATCAAATAAAGAGCCTGCCTTATATTCTGATAACCAAGGGAAGAGGTAACTCCAGTTATCACTAATAAAATCCCAATCTTTGTTTGATCTCACAGAATTTGTAATGGATCCTTCTTGATAGGAAGTCTGACAATTGGTGATTTCAAAAAAGGTATATTTTTGTTGCTCTTGTTTGTTATCTTTCAAATGGATTTGGGATCATCTGTCGGCCCCTGGAGGGGAAATAGTCAACAGTGATCAAGTGAAAGGTCTCTTTTTCCTTCCATTTATCTCCTGTCCCTGGAAGGAATCAATCCATTAAGTTTGGGCCCTTCTGTATTCCATTAAAGACTTCTTTTAAATTAGTGCAAAACACCTGTTTAGCTAAGCTGCGCTAAAAGAAACGGCAGGATGGGAAAGAGAGTAGGCTTATAAATCTTATCACAGCCTTCCCTGCTACTGTTCTCATGAGCGTTTGCTACCTAGCAATAACTGGGTTTGATTTATTTAGTCTACTATACAAGGGGAATATTCCAGATTTATATCGGAGACGGCTTTCCCCCCCCCTCTCCCCAGAGTCTGCTCCAAAGTGGCCTAGCCCGTGTTGTTGATTTAGATTAAGCCTATGCATTTGTCAGCCCTGAGTGACTCTCTGAGTGTTTGCCAAACGTGTAGCTTTTCATAGTATGCGCTCAAATGTAACTTCCTTTTGTGGGACGCCTGAGCTTTGCAAATCACATGCCCCGCAGATCGTTTTAGAGTTTGCATGGATTTGGTTACAGGTGCTGCTGTGACCTCTAAAGTCACCGAATGGGTCCTTGAAAACCGGGACACTTGTCGCCTCCAGTGGCATTTCCCCCGGTCATTCAGATGGCCTTGTCCATGCTGGGTCTGAAGGGACCTTTTACAAGACCCTGGGGAGAAGCGTGATGGGTTTGGTGTTGTTTTGTGTTATCAAGCCTTCTTGTTTTGTGGCTTTTATTACTTTTATCAGACCATGTCGCTGTGATGGCTTTTCTTGTAAGCCACCCAGGGTTGATTGAGTTGGGTGGCTCTACAAATTTAAACGAATGCATGAATATATTTACATGTTTGATTCTGTTGGGATGGTCCTAGCTGATGAGTCTGGATGTAATTTAGGAATGGTGTTTAAAATTGGACTTGCTGTGAAAAAGAAATCTGATACTTTAATTTGTTTAACACTTCAGGATAAAAAGATGCTTGGCATTTCAATTTAACTCTTGTTGCTTTTTGCAAATGGTTTTCTATAGCAAGGATGACTGGCAAATGCATCCCACAGGCAATCTGTTTGAAGTCTATTGTAGAAATATTTCTGAAAAAACTACACTTAAGAGGGACTGTGTTCAACTGAGTCAGTGCTAGTACTGCAGTGATAAAAGATGGTTGCAAAATAGAAAGTTGGTAGAGTTCATAAGCTTGGCCTTATTAATTGAGCAGAATTGAGCCTGCTTAGTACTCAATACTGTTGGACTTGAAATATAAAATATATTCCATAAGACGTTGAAAGGAGGAAAAAAAACACATCTATCTCTAAGATAACTTTGTGACTGTGTCCATAAGGTCACCAGGAGATGAACTCAACTTGGAGGAGATTTTATTATCATCACTTGCCAAAAGGAAAATGTGGCTTCCTTGGAATTATATTTTGTTTTTATTGCTTAATTTTTTGATAAGGTCAGGCATGTTGGAACATCTTGCTGTTCTGGAGCTCCCTCATCCTGGGTCTAAACTAGCCATGTTCCTTACAACAGATGCTCCTCTACAAGGTGTCACAGGCGGAGGGATAATGGCCACTTTCTTCACCATAATAAATGAAATTCGTATTTAGTGGTCAGCATCTGGAACTTTGGACCAGGCCTTCTCCCTCGGCCCTCAGGATTGCTGTAATGGAGAAAATAGAAGGATTTGTATGTGTTTGTTGCCTTGAGCTATTTACAAAAATAATAAAGGTATATAAATATTGTAAATAAATAAATAAATAAAAAGACTATATTTATCAAATTACAGAGCACTCTAATATGGTGAATTGAACATGTGTAAACGTGTATATTTATGACTGATATACCCTTAGAATGGATCCTGACATTTAGAAATTCCAAATAAGGGATAGAATTTTGAACTTCAGAATATTTTTCTCAACCCCAACTCATATTGCTAAGGTTTAGCCCATGTAGAAGTCTGAATCCATGGTGTTTTCCAGTATATGATTTCTCCAGTGTTTTCAGTGAGACCGGTCCACCAGGGCAACCTGGTCTACCCAGTTATGGGACGGAGCATAACTGCTTCCGCTTTTGCCTTTCAGCCCCAATCCAGGAGCCTTCGCAGGCAGTCACTTGCACAACAAACTATTTTTTGTGTTGAATTCACAAATATATAATATAAATTCAACATTATTTCTTCAGCATCCTGAACTCTATGGCAGGTACCTCAAGCTGTTTTGATGACTGATGAGACGGGACGAAGCTTCCTCATAATCCTATCCTGCTAATTGACCTGCAAGGGCAAATGATGCTGAAGTTGAACAAATACACGGAGTCTTTCAAACAGGGGGCTGATGTAAACCTTGCTGGCATTTTGTCACTTGGCCATGGCAAGTCTGAGCGGAGCCACGGATGGATGGACGGATGGGCGCTATTCCTGGAGAGGCAGATCATGGCAGCTGCCAACCACTCAGCCCGGGTCACCCTGACGCTGATTAACAGCTGAACGAACTATGAAAGGCAGCTTCATGAAGCCCCATTGAGATTCCAGGGGAATAGAGATGTAGGCATATGTCAAGCTAATGAGATGTCAGCCGAATGGGAACCAGGGTCTCATCCAGGAGTTATTGCAATTCCGGCCTAATCAGAATCCGTGCTAATATTAGTGTGAGCTGAAGTAGGTGGATGAAATGCTACATCAAAAGCTCAAAGGAAATCAAAGTCACAGTCATGCCCTCTCTCCCCGATTCTACATTTCAAACCGTGACCTGGGCTTCTGTTTCATGCCCTTACCTGATAGCATAAATTAAGATGAGTTATCCAGGGAATATTTCTGCCCAGAATCCTGGATGGGAATATGACAGATTTGGGATGGCACAATCCAGCCCCATTAAAAGTGGGAAATTACAGCTCAGAAGCAACCTGTTTCCATTGCTTGCAACCCTCCAGGGTCAAAGTGAATCTAATAGCTTGTTGGAATGACCTTGGGAGGCAGGGCAGAGAGATTCTACTAAGGGATGGACAGGTGAAGGGCAGCTGAGCCCCCAGGAGGAAGAAGGATGGGTCAAGAAGCTCAGAGGAGAACCTCCCCTCCCTAGTTTTTTGGGCTGTAAAGGTGGTGGGGCAGGCAGAGGTGTAATTTCAGACTTGCAAGATTCTGTCAATGGGGCTTTATAAAAAAAGCACAATGAACAGAATAATAGAATATCGGACTTCGAAGGGACTTTGGAGGTCTTCTAGTGTAACCCCCTGTTGTGACCTAGGCTTACTGAGTCATTACAATACACAATTAGTCCCAAACAAACCTATTTTATTGTAACAGCTGAGAATTACGTTCATTCCCAGCTGAATCCCAATTAGTTGCAAAACAAGTCCTTCAGAAGAAGTCCTTGGGATAATCACCAATCTTTATATTCTTTGACACCCTGCCAAAGGTTTTACTTGGCAAAGCCCCATGAAGTTCAGAAACAAACAAGAGATGCCAACTAGAAACCGAGTTAGCAATGTTGCTTTCCTGCAAAAGGCCCCAAATGCCTTTGTTTCTCTTTTAAGCCTTTTGGGAGGGGCCAATCATCTCCTGGCCTTACTCCCGAGTTGTCCCTTTTGCTTTAGCTGCTCTTGCCTTCTGGCAGCTCTGCGCATGCATGCAGTAGGAACAGGCTCCTCCTGTTCCTCTGCCTCTCTGCTGTCTCATGGGAGCTCCGGAGTCCACGCATCACTCCCAGATGGCCCTGGCCCCATCTCTGCCTCTGACACAGAGCCCTCATCTGAGCCTTCCCCAGACTCCAGGACTGGCCCATGTTCCTCCCCAGCCTCCTCACTGCCAGCTCCGCGGGCTGTTGGTGGACCACAACACCCCCTGCTCAGGCATCCTCTACCATTCTGGACAAATGGCTGGACAAATTAGTTCAATCTAGTCATGTTTCCTATCTGGTCTACCTTGCAGGGCTCAAAATATTTAAATTCCACATTCTACTTTTGGCCACTAAATCATAAGATAAATAAAGCAGAATATTTGGAGTTGCCTATCTGGGTGACATCATCACAGCCTCCTGTAGGCCCAGCTGAAGATCAGATATTGCTTCATTCCTGCCACAGACTCTGCGTTCAAAAACTGCGGCCCAAAACCACCTCGTTTAATGGATTCTTTCCAGCGATTATATTTCCCATCAGATCCAATTCTCCTCAGAGGAGAGGAATTTGGTTCAGCTGGACGGGATGCTTAAAAAACAGTGTGTGCAGACTTTCGAAAGAAAAAAAATGCCTTGCACTGTTGTGCATTTTAATCATCGATGTCAGAGCAATGTCTTAATTCTTGTGGTTGGTGACAGTGATTGTCATCCAAAAGCTCCCCGGAGAAATGTTTCCATCTGAAGCTCTGTTCTTAGTCAAACCCTCTGGGCATCTTCCCTAAAGCCTTCCACCTCCTGACCAGGAGACACCTGCTAACGCTTCTCCTTCCGAGGCTGAAGATGTGAAGATAATGCCCTTCATATGACCCATTGCCATATTTCAGGGGTTGGAAAAGGACCTTAAACACATTTTATTCAACAGGACTTCATTTCAAGGAGGCCCCTTCTGAACTGTACGGAAGATATTCAGGTGAAAATAGCGTAGCTTTCATCCTGTATAATTGGCCATACGGGCACCCTCACTCGTGCCTAGAAAGTGTAACTTGTAACTTGCATATCACAGTGATTTCAAAACAAAGAAAAAAAAAAGCCAAACTCTAAGTAGGTATTTCTTATCAAAACGCGGAAAGAAGGGTCAAAGCAATCCTAGGCAATCTCTATATGACTTCATTCCTAAAGTTTTATCCTGTTGTTAATATATTTTCAATTGTTTGAATCCTATGCGTTTTACCCTTTTAACTTGTGGAATGTGTTGGAATTGCCACTTTTCATTTGTCTAACCCTTAAATGGCTCCATTTGGCTTTTGCCTCACTTTGTGAAATTTCATTTAAAAAAAAAAACCCCAATGCTTCTTTCTATGTTTTACTGAATGCATTTTATCTGACTTCTGGTCATCCGTCATCCAACTATCTGTTTTTCTACCTAGTTCCTCTTGCATAGCAAGTATTTGTGCACCGTTTCCCTTTATACGCTACATGATTGTGTTGGCAGCAATTGTGCCTGTGGCTGGGGGCAGATGGGAGATGGCAATGTGATCAAAGCCCCTGCGCGCCCCCTCCCCCCATCATTTTGATGCGTAAACACATAATTCTCCTCATTTTAAGAACTGGATCTGTAGTCATACGGCTATCTTCTTCCTCTTGACCAATACCCGGAATCCATTGGCAAATTGATGAAACCCTACCTTACGAGGTCCTATGGATACCATCATGTCCTAACCTAGCAGAGTCTGACATGGAACAGGAAAAGCATCTTGGTTGCTGAAATTTAATCCGAGCCTTTTTGTAATTCCAGGGGAGTCAATTAACTGCTCACTAGCTTTTTACCTCAGAAGTGCTGCTTAGGTCAATCCGAGTGTCTCCTCCTCTTTCGTTTGATTGCCATGCTTGCATCCTGGCTCTTCCCTTTCCATGGCTGGCCAGGAAGTTTCAGAGGAAACAAGAGGCCTCCTCCTTTCCAAGAGAAACAAAGGCAGCCCTGCGGAAGGAGAGGAGTTGCATCCTTCACACCTTGAATGGCCTTCAAAACACGGACCCTCCCTCCCCAGAGTTACCTCTGCTCCTTGTGGCTTAGCAGGGCTTGCCCCACCCAACAAAGCGGGAGCTGTGTTCACACGGCACGCTCGACCAGCTCAGGACAGCAGCCATAGCCTATTTAGTTAGCCTTCATATTCGTTAGTTTTCTCAGGGAAAATATTATACACAAACCTCAGCTATTTCATGGCCTAGTGCATTGTGTGAATCCAGAAAACAACTTAATTTAGCAGCCAAACTAAATGTGTTGTCTGAATATGATTTGAGTTCTGGAGAAGAATTCACATTTTGTTGGAAAGTTTCCCAAAGCAAGACAAAAAGTATGAAAGTAAAAAGTTAAACTATGTTAAGGGGCCAGGATTAAACACAGAGTGCTCTCTATATATACAGACGAAGAGAGATTGCCAGCATTTTAAATGAAGCCAAGTAAGAGATGAGGTTGGAGATGGATGAAAAAGGGAAGATGTTCCACTGTTATCCAGCTTGGAAGACAAGAATGCAACACTAATGACTGTATGACTCAGTCAATCAACACTGGATCTCAATCACCAGATTATATAAAAACATATATTTTTACAGAACCCCTGTGGTTAGACTTATATTTGCTATTCGTTACAAGCCTACAAAATTCAGCTACCAGACACTGTATATAATAGTTTCATTGTTGAGAGAAGTTTACGTGCCTTGACATAAGAGATATTACGCTAATGACATGTTATCCTTTGCATTTTGTTTTTATGTTGTACCTTTTCACTTATTTTTAAGCACTTAGGTATTTTTTTTTAATTATGTAGGTATTTTTGTGTTTGTTCCTTTTAAATGTTTTCTGTTGTTATTTTAAAAGCAAATTTATTTAAAAAAAATATTTTTAAAATGGCCATATTGAAGGATATTTTTGAACAATGGAGGCAGAAGTTATTTTTGTCTGCCTCTAAAAATAGACTAAAAGATGTGATAGAATCGGCAGAAGTTCTGACAAGATCGAGACTGAACTGAATGTGGTGCCACAATTCAGAAGGAATCGTGACTTTTGGGAGGAAGTTCAGGAGGGCAGGTAGGATGAAGACTCTGATGACCGAGCCTTGAAAGGAACGGTTAAAGAATCTGGATAGGTTTGGTTTAAAGAAAAGATGATCAAATGGAGAAGAAGGAATGGACTTCTTTTCTAGTCATCCAGTGGGCAGAACCAGAACTTTTGAGCTGAAATAACAAGGAAGGAGGCTCAGGCTTGACATCAGGATAAATTCAATTCTATGGGGTAAATGGCAGATAAAGGAGAATATTTGTAGCTCAGAGTTGAACTGTGGTGTCCTTGGTGATCTCTGAGTTTGTTTCCTTGCAGATGTTTTCATTACCAAACTAGGGAACATCATCAGTGCTAGAAAGGAATGGGGTTTGCTCTCCGTTTATATTCTGGTGGCTTGCCCCATCAGTGTTGCGGGGCGGGGGGGGTTGGCCTTAGAGCTTCTTTGGTTGGGCTGTTGACAGTGAGCTTGTTTGGGCAGTAAATAGCAGAGCCTTTCAGATGTTCTTCAGACCAGCAGTTTACCAAAGAGTGGGAGGGTTAACATCAAAAACAGCTTCACCCCACTTGAACAGGCTACAGGATCCTCTCCATGTTTTCAGTCCAACCAACTATTCCCAGTAGCCATTGGCTTTCTCATTTGGAAAATTTCTGTTAAGCTGCCAGATGGAACAAAGACAGGTTAGAAGTCTATGGAGAATATGACAATTAAACTAATAATAATAATTCCACAAATAAATAGAGACTTGAAATATATCATGATGCTACTTCTGAATTATCCCCATTTCCGCCCCCCCCATATTTTATTTTGCCATAAACATTCTCTTGTGGTACTCGAAGGGCTTGTTCTAAATGGTGAAATGTTGTGAATGCATCTGGAGCCAATAAGGCTCCCCCTCCCATGAAGGGTTCACGTTCTTTGTAGTTGAGGCATTGTTTGGTCCTGAATGGGTGTTTGTTTTTACATACTTTGTATGTTTTTGCACAAGGATCCCATCCAAAACAAACACCGAAGCAAGTAAACTAGAGGAAAAGGTTGGAAGGTTCCTGCTGAACAGCAACAAGGAAGCACCATGTTAGAGTTAATGTTTTGCCTTTGGGCATATTGTCAGAAGAAGAAAAATGAAATGTGTTGGAAGGGCACCAAGAAAACCCAGAAGTTGAGGCTGAGCTGGAGAATTGGGAGAGCTGATTTTGCTGCTCTTCTATTCCCCTTCAATCCTTGTGATAGTTGAATAACACATATTGTTGCATGCAAAGTGAGTTGGTGTACTACAGGCTTTACACGCAAAAGATCCCAGGTTCAATATGCAGCCTATGGCAAGAAACAAGCCCCATTCCGAATTCCCCATAATGGTTTATAGGGCAAAGAAGTCAGCTGCTTTTGACCAGTGGACCTTCTCTCTCTGGAGCAGAATCAGGTGTTCATTTGACTCCCTGTTACTTTCAGAGGCCAAATAACAAAGGGGAGCAACCAGTTTAACTCATGGAAGCAGGACTTCCATTCAACTCTCTTGGGCCCAGCGGTTGGAAGGGAGAACGCATGGGGGGGGCACCAAAGCAAGGCTTAACCCCCCCCATTGCACCCTGTTATTAACACAGCTGCCTGCAATTTCTGCTGGTTCGAATCTCTCCAAGGCTCAAGGTTGACTCAGCCTTCCATCCTTTCTAAGGTAGGTGAAATGAGGACCCAGTTTGTGGGGGCAATAAGCTGACTTTGTATAAAATATACAAAAGTATGAAGGCTATTGCTTAACGCATTGTAAGCCGCCCTGAGTCTCCGGAGAAGGGCGGCATATAAATCAAATTAAAAAAAAAAAATCCCTCCTGCTGTTTCCCTTCCAGCAGGATAAATGCCAGCTGCCACGTATTTGTTACATTTGAACCGGGGCAAAACTGAGTATGCCAATGACAATCAATCTCGACCTCAATAAAGTCTGCCAGTTTTTGTCGCTAATGAACAAAAAATTGTCATGGACTCAAAAGTGATAGATAAGTTGTTTTACCGTAGAAAGGAAAGAAGTCCTACATTTGCCAATTTGCCTACGGTGTGTCAGCCTCAGGGTTTCAATCCCAGGCCTTCCTGTTGATGGACCTTTGGCCATTCTTGTCCTGGCTCTGAGTCTCTGAGCAGTTTGGACCATCTTTAGATCCTGATGATTTCTGTTCGGCCTAAGAATTGTTCCTCCCTGCATCCCCATGCCAGGACTTTACCTTTACTTTACTTTACTTTTATTAGACTTCTATACTGCCCTTCTCCCGAAGGACTCAGGGCGATGTACAGCCATATTAAAACACATAAAATTTACAAAATTTAAAAACCATTAAAATCAAATATACAAAAATTTGGCCCACAAATTAAAAAACTTACTTATACCCATTAAAATTCATATTCATGTACATTCATGTACAGGACTAGTACAAGGATCCTGCAAATAGAAGTCTGAGAAGATCCACTTGATCAGGAGTGCTATAAAAACAGGTCTACACCATGGTGCAATATCCCAATATATGGTTAAAATGGTACACCCAATGAGGTGATCGAAGGTCCACCTGCTTTTTATGTGAGTTGTGTTGTATATAAGAAATAGGTAGAACTTTAGTTGCACAATTGTAACCACATTCTTGTCTTTTTTAATCATAACTTGTGGAACATTCTGGATACACTGATAACATTGCCAACAGGAGGATAAATGTGTAAGCAAGCAAAAAACAAAAAAAACACCTTATTAAGGATGCAATATTTTTTTGGGTGTGGATCTGGGGGTGCAGTATATTTTTATTGAATCCATTCAGACTTACTTTTGAATTTGGGCCTGTGATTACACCCAGACAAGATAATCTGATGATGTGTGGGGTCCGTTTGAAAGGAACCAGACTGGAAAACCTAATTGTAAGAAGACTGAAAAATATTATGAAGATATTGCCCTGTGCTGCAAATTATCTTTCCTATTCACATAATATTTTGTTCTTTCTCCTTATGCCTTTTGCTTTCATATAAGGATTTGTACAAGATGTTGCAGCGTTTGAAGGATGTTGATGTCTGCTTTTAATACAGATTCGAGATATAGATACAGTAAAAAAAAAAACGAAGGGAAAGAAGAGAATAGAGAACTTTCTGAATTAATTGCAGCCCTGAAGAGAGACAGGATATGTGCCCTGCATTTCTTCAATCAAATAAATGGAATATATTAAATCTGTGTGATGATATTTTTATTAAGATTGACTCCTGGCTACTACATGGATTTGTCAACAATAAATATGAAACTGGCTTGCCATTGCCTTACTCCAGAGTATCCTCCCTCCCCCCCCCACACCCTGATTCTAGTTTACAACTCAGTGTGTCCCAGAAGGTTTCCTTGTAAGGTCCCACTAATCTTTTTGGAATAAGTCAAGGAGAGCCAAGTACTGCCACCTACTGAAAGTTAGAATGCACGGGGCCCTTGCGAATGTGAACATCTGTACTGAGGACCAAACTTACCAATGAAGACACTTGCATGACTTTAGCTAAGTTTTAGGATGCCTTTTAGAAGAACTGGAAGGCAAGCTTGGGAGGGCTTGAGTTACATCCTCCTTATATAAAAGCTCTACTGATTCAAGAGCTTCCTGGGTTCATGTATGCCCATTTTATTGTTAACAATTAGTGAATATTTAAATTCCAACCCATCATTGGAATTTAACTGAGGCTGTAGCTGAGTCAGGGCATACAGAGGTGCGCAATCATTAGAAGGGAACATGGATTTCTTGAAAAAACGGTAAGTAAATGCACCCATGCACCAAAGAGATAAAGGATTCTTGCTTGAGGGACAGTCTAGAAATGTTCAGAAATATGCAAACGTGTATTACCTAACAATAGATTGTGACAGAGAGACTATCAATTCAACATGTCTCCTGCTCTTGACCAATTCAATCTTTCAGCATTTTTAGACAAATGACCTTATGTGGGCCTTCCAGACTAATGCAGAGCACAGAGTTTTTAGGCTGCTAGCAGACTTTGCACTTTGTTGAAAGTTGTGATGCTGCTTTCAGCAGATTGGAAGTAGCTCGTTTTTACTATTATAAAATGAATAATGGCTGCCTCAAGATGTGCTCAAGTCTTGGTGATCACAAGCCCATCACCATGACACTCCCTTGGCAGCTGTACACAAATTGTTTGCTGTTTCCTTCTCTGAATTTTTTTTTTATTTTTTTTTCCAAGTTTTCTGCCTTATCTACCTGTCTGGTGTTCCCTGGTGGGTCTCCCAGTCATTTGGCTTCTGCCAAGCCTATGGCACAGTTTATTATTTTCTCTGACCAGAAGCTAGAATTACTCCTGATCCAGAACGACTTTCTCATGATGTTTCTCATGCAACGGAACTCTTTATTTGAAGCACTTTACTAATTTTCCTCCAAAGATAACATTTTACATCATATTTGTAAGCTGTACGCTAAATATTTAATGGCGTCCAATTCTCTGTATTATGGGTCTTTCATCTGGCAGAGATATTTTATTTATAGGAAGAAGTTCCATGAAATCATGAATAATGTCTCTTCATACCAAACAAAATCTTCCTTAAATCATTGTTGCTTCAAAACACACACCCACACAACCAAAAAAAAAGGGGGAAAAGAATTCAAGCTGGCATACCTGATTCTGCGGGAAGCTGTGGTCATGTCCATGATTTGGGTATTGTGATTTTGGATAGGAATCAACAGAACAGTGTTTCTTTAGTTCAACCCCAGACCAAGAACTAGAAGCAAACTTTTATGATCAGCATAAACCTCACTTACCCTATTATGCTCATTTACTTCAAATGACAATTAGCTTGGCTTTAATAACCTTTTGCTTTCATTTATCTTTGAATATCTTTTTTAAAAGTTAGCAATCTAGATCTGTCAGATAACAGTACCCAGGTAACCTTGGTTGATCTCAAGAATCGGAGCTGAGTTGGCCCTCACTAGCAGTTGGAGGGGAAGACCACCAAGGAATCTCAGACTTCCATGCTAGACTGGGAAGCTGAAGATTTTGTCCTGGAAGACGTCTATGGAAAACTACTTTGGAAGTGTTGCCAGGAATGTGACATGGTTGTGTTCATAAAGTCACCACAAACTGGGAAATACTATATTATAGATGAAGTCCAAGCACAACAAAGGAGTTGTTGAAGGTTGCTAAAATAAAGTTTCTAATAAGAGATTTGCTACTGGTAATTGTCTAGTATAGGTGGACAATAGTCAACCAGTTGTGAATAATGATATGCACTTTTTGAAAGACAGGACTATGGAGCTTTAGTGCTTCAAGCTGAAGGACCTGTAGTAGTACCAAATGTCTTTTCCCAGCTGTGACTGAATGCCAACCGTAATCTGTCCTAGAAAGTCATCCATTTATCCATGGCTAGTTATCTGTGCTCTGGTAACCTTCCCTTTCAATTGTGGAAAGGAGTTATATGCGAGGTTACCTTTGAAGTTGTTAATGCAAATCACAGCTGGCAGAATTCTTACTGCTATTTTAAATGCATCTTGTTGGTTTTCAAGGAGTTTCAGTACAATAACTTTAAGAAAAGTTAAACACGAACTCAAGTTAAATTCAACTCTTGAGCTGGAATTCAACTCAAGTTAAATTCAACTCATGGACAAAAAGCAGAGGTTTTTAATAATAATAACCTTTATTGTCACTGCACAACATATGTACAATGAGATTGGTGGAGCTCCCTCCACCCTTGTTGTTATTAGTGGAATGTTGTGGGTTTTTTTTTCTTTTTTGACAATTTAGAAATGGCTTGCCATTACGTTCTTCCAGTTGGAATTTTTTTAAACTTCCCTTGATCAAGCCTACCCATTCAAGTATTAACTACATTTCTGAGCTGAAATCAGGCCAGGGACCCTTGAATGCTTAAGTATGAAGCCATAATTGAATTGAGAGCAAATACTACAGTAAGTATCTCTTTCCCTAACAAGCAGTGGTGGGTTTCTCCCTGTTCGGCCCGGTTCGGCCGAGCCAGTAGCGGTGACGATATGACATCACCGAACCGGTTCTCTTTGTTCAGGAGCTGGGCCCCCCCCACCCTCCCCGTGTTATTCTTACCTTTTATTTGGCCCCGCCCCCAATCTATTCGCTGCCTCCCAAGTCCCAGCTGATCGGCTAGAAGGAAAAAACCTGTTTAAACTCTTGCCGTAGGGCTTCAAAGGGCCGCCCTACAGCTGATCAGTGTTAAAAGGCAGTGTGGTGGTAGACTGGTGCCTCCAAAAACAAATGAGAAGACCGGTGCCTCCAAAAACAAATGAGTAGACCGGTGCCTCCAAAAACAAATGAGTAGACCAGTGCCTCCAAAAACAAATGAGTAGACCGGTGCCTCAAAAAACAAATGAGTAGACCGGTGCCTCCAAAAACAAATGCGTAGACCGGTGCCTCCAAAAACAAATGCGTAGACCAGTGCCTCCAAAAAGCCTGGTAGACCAGTACCTCTGCTAAATCCTAAAGAATTGTCACATGACCATCAAACCATTCCCACAAAATAAGCCACGTCCACAGAACCAGTAGTAAAAAATTTTAGAATCCACCCCTGCTAACAAGGTGCTTTAACTTTAAGTAATCCAGGAAAGATGTTTTCCAAGTGTCTCTCTACGATTCAGAGCTGGAGTATCCCTGCCTTAAGGTTACCGGCTGTAAAAATCTGGATGACGACTAGATTTAAAAAAAGAGAGACTGAGATGGGGAATGTTGTAATTCAGGTATGGATGCCTTAGGCTCCCGTTAGACCTCAAGGGAAATGAATCATCCTCTCATGAAGTGCTAAGTAGAGTCTCATCTTTTCATAGATTGATAGACAACTTCTACCCCATTTCAGGACCCACAGATTTGGAAGGAGATTGGGCCTGACCCCAAAACATTTTTAAATGTCGAGGAAAAGAAAAAATATCTGGAAGGTAAAGCTTTCGTAAAGAAAATTCAGATAAAGTTTTTTTTTTAAAAAAAAAATGTTCTAATGCAATAGATTTAGTAGTGAATTTACCTACTATAAATAAAATTCTTTTCACTGGAATGTCCAGTGTGTGTCTTGTCAAAATCATTTTTGTGCCTTTGAAACTCCCTCCCCCTCCCCCCATGCAATGCACATAAAGCTCCTGGACCTTCAATGGTGTCACCTTGATCTATTTTTCTTAAAGAAACCCTAGAGAGATTCTGGATCTGCACCTGGGTCTAAAATGTGTGATAATTTCATCTTTTAATAGGTACGTTTAACCTCTCCGTGACTGTAAGGAAGATCCGAGTGTTACTTAGTGTGGGAAGTTTGCCAAGTATAACAAATTGCACTTGAATATGGAATTATAAATTGGAAAGGAAGCTGATAAAAGGAAATTCAAGTAATACTACAAAGTGGTCATTAATGTTATATATGCAGCACAGCTTACGGTGTAGGTGAGCTTATGTGTGATGGAATTATTACATGACAAGAAAGGGAAAACAGTTGGAAATCTGCAGATATTCATCACTTTAGTAAAGTGTTCTCAGAAGATTTTGATTTCCAAAGTATGTCTACTATTACCTAATCCTGGGACCACAGTGGATACACTTAATCATAATGTGTTTGGCTGACTCTGTATTTTGTTTAGTGTTCTAATCACAGCATACTTACTTCTGCCTCACTTTAGCTTTACAAGGTAACATAAAAGAAAATGTTGCTCCAATAAGCCAAAACTGCTCTGGTAAAGCTTTACTGCCAAGTTAATTTATTAGAGAATTACTCTGCTCTGCATTTGCACAAGCTCAGCTGGTCAGGGAAACCGAGGCCTTATCAAAATCAGATTGAGAAGTAAAAAAAAAAAAAAGAACAAAAATCAAAAATCCCTAATGGAATACTAAGCACACTTCAAACAGGGAACCATATGGACTTTGTTACCAGGCAGGAATAAACCATAAACTCAAGGAAACAGATTGCAGAAGTCTTAGGCCTACAAAAATGGCTCTTGGCAAATGAGGCTGCATTAAGAATACATGTATCTTGTCAAAAAGTGAATTGCTGTATTACTACCTGGGCCAGCTCTTTGAAAAAGCTTCTTTCCTCGTCTATAAAGCACACCTTACATATCTATTACTACCCAGGATGGAGGCTCTCTCTCAGGAACTCCTTCCTTGATTTAGGAACGCTTGGGAGGAACTGCCCAATTCGGAGAACATGGAGCTCCACGGCAAAAATCTTTTACAATCAAGACCTTGCCAGCAAACAGCCAATCTCCAGATGAGCATCGTGCAACTTTAATGGTTTTCTTTTATTAAAGGACATGAAAGTTTATAGAACATTTGGAACGATTAGGAAACCATCTTTTATGTAGCCTTGTAAACCAGAACTTCTACAGCGCGATTGTTAATCTTAGTGGTTGCAAAATGTTGTGCAACTGTCATGTGGACAATCAGAGTCCTGAGTTGTTCCTAGGTCCAGCAAGCACAGCTAGGGTAGATTCCTTGCAGCCATCTTGCATTATGAAAAGCTCTGAACAGGCTAAAGAACTTTGGGGTGTCAAAGCAGAACAAGTGTTCCCCCAAACCTAACAGCAGAGACCAAAGAGATGCCTTCCTCTTCACACCTATTTTACGTCTAGTAGTTGTGGTGCTGATTATTTTATGCACATTAGAGTGGATTAGTTAATTCATCCTCATCCAGCTCCCCGTATTACATCAGGCTCAGATGCGAGTAAAGCTAATAGAAGGAAAGTTAATGAGGAATAAATGGAAAGACCACGATACCATCTTCAGTTCTGACATACGATTTAATATACGTGATTAATGGTTTAATTATTCATCCCCCTGCCTGTCCTGCTTGTGGCCTAAAGCTAGCATGAAAACATTCACAAGAAGTTAATTGCATAGTCATAAATCAGTCGAGAATCTTACAGAAAAGAAATAGTTT
The DNA here is from genome assembly GCF_029215685.1 of Pituophis catenifer annectens. Classification (NCBI taxonomy): domain Eukaryota; kingdom Metazoa; phylum Chordata; class Lepidosauria; order Squamata; family Colubridae; genus Pituophis; species Pituophis catenifer. Next base: position 666,849 of record NW_027256887.1, read on the forward strand.
CAGTCAAAGACAGGGGAAGGGAGTTCAGGCTTCAAGCAAATGGACAGCACACACTGTAGGAAGGACGTGATGTATGGCCAGGCCATACAGAAATTGTGTGGCTTATTAAAGAATCGAGATACAAGAGTTTATGACAAGCTGGATCAATCAGCTAGTGAGGATCAAGTACTTCCCTCTTCAGCGTATGGACCCTTCTTATTTCCTTCTAGTCTAAAGGACATCAGCCTTCATTGCTCAATCCTCCTCTTCCTCCGATGCAGGCACCTGGCCATTTCACTTCATCAGCCTTCCTCCACCTTCCTGGTCTTCAGGGGTTTTGTCTGACACATCAGCCAGAACTGCAGACCAAATCATTGGAAGAGGCTCTCTGTCCTCAACAGTTTGGATTTGGAAGCAATAACCTTATTAGTAGGAGTATTTAAAGGTTTATCCCAAGACATTATAACAAAATGACATACCAATAGAACACCAGACAGCAATCAAAAGTCATCCAATCACATAGAGGAGTGGGGGGGGGGGGAGAAAAGAAATACCTTTCAGCCCATCTCCGAATCAGAATGAAGATGACAATGATTAATATCTGGCATCTTCATGGTTACGTCTGCACCCAAGTTCCATTCCGTGGATCCTTTGCTAATATAGCTTATACAGCTATATACAGTTCACACCATGATTCATCATACCTGTTTCCAATGATTATCTTCTGGATTCCTGGCAGTTAGGAAAACAGTGGGAAATTTATTACAAAGCTTAAGGGTTAACACAGATTGATTTTTGAGTCATGGCATCATAGAACATCGAATAATAGAATTGGAAGGGACCTCATAGGTCTTCTAGTCCAACCCCCTACTCAAGCAGGAGACCCTCTACCATTTCAGACAAATGGTTGTCCTCTCTCTTTTTGAAAGCCTCCAGTGATGGAGCACTCACAACTTCTGAAGGTAAGCCGTTCCACTGATTGATTGTCCTCACGGTTAGGAAGTTTCTCCCTAGTTCTAGGTTGCTTCTCTCCTTGATGAGTTTTCATCCACTGTTTCTTGTTGTGCCTTTTGGTGCTTTGGAAAACAGTTTGACCCCCTCTTCTCTATGGCAGCCCCTCAAATATTGGAACACTGCTATTCTGTCTTCCCTAGTCCTTCCTTTCATTAGACTAGACATACCCAATTCCTGTAATCATTTTTCATATGTTTTAACCTTCAGCCTCCTAATCACTCTTGTTGCTCTTCTCTGCATTCCTTCTAGAGTCTCAACATCTTTTTTATATTGTAATGACCAGAACTGGATGCAATATTCCAAGTGTGGTCTTACTAAGGCTCATGGTTAAGAAAGATTTACTGACTGGCATCAGAAGCAGTTTTACTTCTGGTCATAAGGTGATGAAGACTTGTAGCCTGATGGCAAATGTTGGGTACCCACGAGAACTTGGCATTGTTCAACAATGCATCACTGTATGAATTTTTCTCCTAACATGGGCTGGGGGCATCTAGCTTGCTTTTTTTTTTTTTTAATGTTTGAGTCTCAAATGCTTTTGTATTACTAACTACTTTCTCTAACCTGCTTCATCAACATTTTTTTCCAAACCATAAATTTATGACCAGGTCAGCTTCCATTAACAATTTCAAGTTTCTCTAGACTGAATTCTTTTTTTTGCCCCATTAGAAAACCAAGATTGGATTATAAACTAACCTCCTTCACAGCTGAGAAACGAAGTTAGAAAATGTGATGATTAAATGCCTACATTATTTGCACGTTTGTCAAAAAGCCAGCCTCAGAGGTGTTACAACGGATGCAAAAATCTATATTCATATTTAATTAAAAACTTAATTGCTCTTTACATATCTGACGGTGTGACAACAGCTGGTTGGTGTGACAGATATTGATGAATAAACAACAAACTGGAAGCAACCAAGATGGGAAGAAAAATAGGGGAGGGGAAAAGTTTTTTGTTTGTTTGTTTTTTAACAGCATCCTGAAAAGCCATTGGGAATTTATGTGATAGAGAACGAAACATGGCATGGCAAGGATTTAAGTCTCGCCAGGTCTGGTGGAAAGGTGTGCACCAATCTATTCTAAGCAGTGGTGAAATCCAAATGTTTTTACTACCGATTCTGTGGGTGTGGCTTGGTGGGCATGGCAGGGGAAGGATACTGCAAAATCCCCATTCCCACCCCACTCTATGGGAAGGATACTACAAAATCCCCATTCTCTCCCCACTCCTGGGGGAAGGATATTGCAAAATCCTCATTCCCACCCCACTCTGGGGCCCGCCAGATGTGATATCTCCTGGTTCTCTGTGGTTCTCTGAACTACTCAAATTTCTGCTACCAGTTTTCCGAACTGCTCAAAATTTCCACTACCAGTTCTCCAGAACCTGCTGGATTTCACCCCTGATTCTAAGTCCTTTGCTTCTGAATCGAGGGAAAATCCATAGATTACTTTTCTCTTAAGGCAGACTTCAGTTGAAAGCAATGGATTGAGATCACAGATACGACACCAATGGAAATGAAAATGCTAAGTACTGAAAGTATAAACAAACTAATATAGAGTAGTAAATATGAGAAAGAATTTACGTAATTATCCACTAAAATTGTCTCTTCACAAAATCAAAAGAGATATACCAGTGTTGGCGATCTCCAAATCTTACTCTAATTTTGACATCCACAAAAAATGAATTCCTCAGATAAATCAGAATTTTTACAAAATTAATTTCATGTTGCAGCCCACATTCTGAAATACATGTTCTCTTGCCATGTGGCTTTCAGAGTCAAATATCTTGCCAATCTAAATGGCACAGGCAGTTATACCTTCTTATCCAGATTCAGATAATTTACTTTTGTAGGATAATAAATTTCTTTCCCGCTATTCAATTACCCACTGAATGCTTCATGACTGGTTATGGGCTAAGCCATGTTCTCTTCTGCAGCACTGTTAGAACCGTTATTTGTGGAATGTCAGAGAACTGGAGCTAAAGATGATGGATTATGTAGCAAATAGTTTGTTGGAAAAAAATGAACATTTCTGTACTTTGGTCACACTTAGTAGTGGTCACACTACTAAGAAATGCAATAAAACTTTATATAATTTTCCAAAGATATTATGTGAAAAGCGGTAGTTGACATTTTGTTTAGAACAACCTCCAAAGAGCATTTGGGATATATTTGGTCAATATTGTGTGATATTTTATTGTGATTCATTCATTGTTGTGATGACCAATGCCTCGGGGCAAGAGTAAAATCATGAACTAGCCATGATTGTTCATGGTTTGGGCTAATTTTAGCCGGACAGTTCTAAACCCAGGTTATATTCGGCGAGAGGAGTCCTTTCTGCTAAAGACCATAGATCTCCAACTGAGCAGGAATTGTTTCTTGGTTGATAAATTGCATGCCAAGCTTGGCAGCTGCACTTGATGACTTCCATTGTTAGATTAGGAAATGGCGATGGGTTATGCCAATGAATTTGCTTCTACCGCAGCCCCGAGGATTGCAACTTCTTTCAGCCTGAAACTTTCAGAGTTACCTCGGGAATAAATCCTCTCATAAGCATGCATGGTTTGCTTCAACATGTTTGTGGTTTGGAAATAAAACTGGGAAGATGAAGTTTGACAGCTTCATGCCTTGCCTTGTATGGAACCCATTACTGGTCAAATAGCCCATTGTAATCAAAGGGAACTGTGGTCAGAGCTGCCATATGCAGAGGTTTGACTGGATAAACCCTTAGTATTAAAATAAATTACTTTGGCTTTTCAAGTTGAAACACCATTATGTGCTGGTATCAATCAGATCTTCTCCAATGGGTAATGTTCGCTTTATATTAGCCACTTGGTGATTTTCACTTTGTGTTGAGGAATGCTGTGGAGTAGACTCAAGTATTATTTCCCTAGGGTTGCCCAAGTGCTTCTGCTGACCAACTGCATTTGTGGGCTTAACGTCTATGGATATTATCAGTCACCCAGGTCACGGTTGCTCCAAAGGGGCTTTTTCAAGAGGCAACTGGACTGGTTTTTCTTTGAAGACGTTTTGCTTCTCATCCAAGAAACTTCTTCAGCTCTGACTGGACGGTGGGGATTGGAAGGATTTATATTCCTTGCAGACAGTTGGTCATTTGCATTCTTTTTAGTGAGTCATTAAGGCCACCTGGACGTTTATCTGTGTCCTCAGGGTCAGCTGAGTGGGGCAAACGGGAGTGGAGTCTTCTTAGAACTGCTGAAAGGATCGTGTTGTAGACTGGAGATGACTGGAGAGAGATGGTGTCATATCCCCACCCCCCCGTCTGTTGAGATAGAGCTGTTCCATTTTGACATAGATGGCCTCTTTGACCCCTCTTTCAAACCAGTGGCCCTCTCTGTCCAAAATGCGGACTTTGCTGCCTTCAACAGAGTGGCCTTTGTCTTTTAAGTGCAGATGGACTGCTGAATCCAGTCCTGATAGGTTAGTCCAGTCCTATGTTGTGCTTATTATGGGCTTGACCTTACCTCAACTGTCCATCGCTCTTTCCGACTCATTCAGAGGAAGGAATGCAGTTCTCCAGGGATGAGTTCTGTCCCCAGATGAGTTCTTTCTCCTGTCCATCTTATTTTTCATGGTTATATAACAGTTTCCATTAAAAATCCTCCATGCGCTTTGCAATCAAAGTCACAGCCAGAGTGGTGGGAGAAGCTGCTCACAGGTTTATCCTTGGCAGTGATGTTAGGTGAAGGAATTTTAAATCTGAATTTGGAGAGGTAGGGATGGGACGTTGGCGATTCCCCATAAGGCTGTGGGAAATAAGGCCAGTTAAAAAGCATCCATTCATTATTACACATAATGCTACCAGCCAACCACTCAGGCTCCTGCCCAGTAAGACATTACATTCTATCCAGGGTTACTAAACCAGGCTTGCAATTCTTATGGTCTATTTTCTCAACTAAACACTCCACTCAAAAACACATCCCTACATGTATCTCTCCAATTCAAAGTCCAGAGAAAGTGAGGCGGGATTCTTCATTAGGCTCAAAATGTGCACATTTCTCATTCATTTAATAATTTCTGGCAAGTCTTGCTTTGAGTTCCTCTCATGCTTCCTGATGTTTTTCCATATGAATGCCTTCATCTCTACCAGTTCACATGGGAACCCTCTCTTATCTTCAGAACAATTTCTGCTGTATCTTCTTAGAAATAATCATCTTTAATCACTGGTGGCAAAATTTAAGAAGTGTGTTTTTGCTTGCATGGTGCCATGCACTTCCATTGGCCATTCTGCACGGCAAATATAAAAAGACACCACTGATTGAAAGACTCCGTCCTCATGGCTCTGGAGAGATGAGACCATTGGACAGACAGAGACTCCTTCGATGCTCTTTTTATAGAGATAGTCAGGAACCCTTTTTTCCCAATAACCGATAGGCATCCTGGCTGTCCCAGCACTGCTTATCTCCAGTGGCTACTTAAGGACAAACTGTGATCGCAGCACAGGTGGCTGGATTCGGCACGGCAGCCCTGGGGATTCATCGGACACACATGATTAACCCATCGTAGCTATTTTACACAATTAATGCAGCAAAACCTTTTGCATTTTCACTCTCTCACTCTCTAGTATTTAGTGACTAGATTAAGGATTGATATTATATTATAGTTAGGTCATGCTGTGTTTGGTTTGTATGTAATTGACAGATTGGATGCCAAACTGTGATTTCAATATAGATTTTATTTCTTATTTGATTTTAACAGAGAATTTTTAGCTGGATATTCCTGGAGTGTTTTTAATTTGCTCCGGTCCTTGTAATAAACATTGACTTGACTTGAAGAAGTGCTGTATTTCTATAAACTAAGAGACAGTTAAAATAGGATAATAGGAAACTCTAAAGAAAGAAAGTTCTGTGAAGGGTAGTATGCTCTAGATAATTGTCCAGCATATGGAATCATTGCTCCTATTATAAAAACAAAACCTTTTTTTCAGACATTGCCACAAAAGACAAGAATTATCAAGACAAACAGTGATTATAAATGTTTATTTTAAGCCTTTGCTCTAAAGTTGGAATTAATTTATTTGAATGTAAAAGAGAACAATATTTGCATTTATACTCTTGTGGTACATAATTTAAATGCTAAATGACATGGTGCCAGAATAAACACTCTTTCTCCAAGACATAACATTCTATTATATACATTTAATTTAAATCTACAGAGTTCAAATCATTATTTTTTTTCTGCATTTTGTTAGAAATGAGCTGTTGGCTAAATCTGAACATGATTTTTAATTATTTGACAATATATTTAAAATGTTCTGTTGGTCTTTATAAAGAGACACCATATTTTCAGGTAGAGTCTTCATTTGGGCACCTAACCAATAAAAGCTACCAGTTGCCTATTCTGGCTAAGAAAATGCTTGAAATTCTTTCGCCTGGGTGAAAAAAGACCCAGATGGCTAAAAAGGATGAATTCATGCTTTAAATAGGAGAGGATTTTAACTCTCCTTTAGAAATTAACAAAAATACAAATAAGTATAAGGGGAAAAAATCAGGTGGAACCAGCTATTAGGTAAATAAAATGCTTTCCTGGGATGGAAAATCTGGGAACTCAGAACACATGTGGAGATACCACAGATATTCCAGCAGATTTATTTCTGGGAGATCTGGAAGAACATGCACATAAAAGCCAGAACGGTATTGTCTTGAAGAAGAGAACATTCCAGAATTCCTTGGAGCATTTGGTTTCTGGAATGTGTTTTCTGCAGAAAACTAATCCAAAGGGGAAAATGGTAACTGTGGAAGGTGAATGGATTTCAGATGGAAGCAAAGAAAATATTATGAAGCCGTGTGGAATTTGATGAGCGAATAAGGAGATGAATGTTTCTTTTCCTCTAAATGAGATGGAATATGGTTATAGGCAGATACGTCCCCTTTTCTGAATGTTCCAATACAATTTGCACCCAAAACATTTATAGATTGAAAAAAAAAAATCTGGTGCATATTCAGAGTCGAACCAGAACAATTTCTGCTAAAATCAAAATGGGGTTCAACCATGTTGCTGTTTCAGACACCTGCCCTTCAAATGTTACCTTTATGCAATGGATCATCATCCTCTCAACCTCCGAAGACAGGATTTTGTTGAGTATTTTAGTCTTCCTGGAGATGCTCGTGGTAGCCAAGATCATCATCTCCCACTGTCACTGCTTCCTGCACCCCTGGAAGGATCCCATCCATTTATTCTAATGGTTAAAAGGGAGATCGAGCCCTGACTCTCTGACTTTAGTGTCGTTTCCTTCTAGAAGCTTCCATTCATGACTTCCCTGCCTAATGAAAATTAATTGCCAACTCACCTTGACAATTCAGTTGTGTTCGATCGTGTTTCATGGAGCTGCAAGGGTCACTCGATGCATTCCTTAAGCAGCCCCTTCAATCTGCAGCGAAGGGTAACCTTTTGCTGCAGTCTATACCAAGAAATGCTAACGATGATGCTAAATGTCATTGTTTATTCAAGAATCAATACATCAAACTGCCCCCTTTTTATGAACCCTGTTCAAATGCGTTCTCTCCTTAATGATAAGAAAACACCTCTGCAGCCCATCCATGTTCCTTTTCAAAAGCCAGAAGGTCTTCATGCAGGGCAGTGAGTAGCTTCATTCCTGACTTGGATCACTGTGAGTGGACACTGACCTTATCACTGATGGTCAAAGTACTGAAATGATCTCAAGGAGTTTCAGTAATGGATAATTTTGCTTTAGCAAAAAGTCTGTAGAGATTCTCAGTCATCCTGGTCAGGATTGTCCCAAAGGTGCTTTTTCTGGAGGCAACTGGACTTTCTTTTTGAAGACCTTTCACTTCTCATCCCAGAAGCTTCTTCAGCTCTGACTGGATTAAGGGAAGGATTTATACTCCTTGCAAACAGCTGGTCATTTGTTTCCTTTTACAGGGTCATTGAGGCCACTTGGAGGTTTATCTGTTTTCCTTGGGGTCACCTGAGTAGTGCAAATGGTTCCTGTAGTCTGCAATTTTTCCTCTGGAAATCCATTCCTACTCCCACCCCATTCAAAGGGTGTTCATCCCAAATTGTATAGCTTAGGTTTGCTTTAGCAACTTTTTAAAAAAAACCCTATTATCAGACACCCTACTTCGGATCTTACTGGGTGCTCTACTAAGATTATGTCTTAAATCCAAAGATCAGTTCAATGAGGTATGGAAGCAACACAATTTGTTTCATTAAAGCTCTTCACTTTGCTGCAAAACAGTGATAGACACTTACAATTGCCAAGTGATGATCCTGCACATACGTTGTCCACGAAGCCTCTTGTTGCACCCTTCCTAAAAATAATAGCTGAGACTCAAATCCACCTTCATAAGAAAGGTGATATCTAAAGCAGCTTTTCCTCTGGAAATTCAGCAGAGACAGAAGTAAAAAGCAGAAAACTGTGGAGGAGACGTGGTTACATTCATGAGTCTGGAAACTAAATTGTTCTTGCTGTATCTATAAACCCTTTTTGTTATTTTTCTGTATGCATTCTTAAATGAGAAGTCAATTAATTCCTTGGAGCTGTTATGGATGTGACAACATTTTGAGCAGATCCCATCATAACCCTTGAACGAGAGGGATAGTATTTCATAACTTTAAAAGTATGAAGACCCAGGGAAGCAATCTTCAGATGAGGTAACTAATAAGAAATTCAAACTGTTCATAATTTCCAACTTTAATGAAATCTACCAAAATCCAACAAAATGGAAATGAAAGTATGGAAGGACAAATCACCAGGAGTGAACGCACCCTTTATGAAATATTCCTTTGTGAAATTTTGAGCCTTGATTTATTTACTGAACCAGGAATATCTAAAATAAGAACCAGCAGCTTAGGCCACATACTGTATCATACTGAGCCTCAGTGCAGTCTGCTTACTTTAGACTTGTGAGAGATAAATGAACAAATCACAGTTTTAGAAATCCAGTTTCTAAAGCGTACAATGGTTTGATTACAATTCGAGATCTCTTTGCAGAGTTCAGACCTAGCAAATGGCGACTTGTTTATGTTTTCTGCTTAACTGTTAGGCTTCCTATGTCCATTCTCCAAGGCTCTTTTCTTTCATCAGTAAACAAATGCTTTTTGAGATTGGTCTCCTTTTATGGGAATGGCAATCTTCTTTTTTCCAAATAAATATTTCTCTTCATTAGCATAAGAAAATAAATCATGTTTTTTTCTGCTTAATAAAGACCATTTTCTTTCATTGGAAATCAATGGATTTAGAGTTTGAGCCTAAACTAAATATTTTTGAGTTCCCAAATTACGCTAAACAATGATTCATTTTATTATGACTCATTAGATAAAACACACCTGGCGTGGTTCAAACAAAATGCCATGTCACAGATTGTGGTTTATAAATGACCATAGTTGGATGCATACAATATTCTAAGACAGCACCAAGCAAACTTTACTACCAACCAGTGGAAATGTTGTTCCACTGTAGCTCATTCAGAGCTTTTGTGTCTTCTTTAATTATGTATCATTAAGTCAGGATCAACTGTTAATGACCACAACCACACAGACCAGGGGTTTTCCAACCTTGGCAACTTTAAGACTTGTGGACTTCAACTCCCAGAATTCCTCAGCCAGCCATGGAATTTTGGGAGTTAAAGTCCACAAGTCTTAAAGTTGCCAAGGTTGGAAATCCCTGATATAGACTTTCTCCAGGATAGTCTGCCCCAACTCCCAATGGTGCCCTCATTACGATTGTCCATCAACCTTTCTGCTAGTTGTCCTCTTCCCTTCCACCCTTCCCAGCATTATGCACCTCTCAAGAGACCAGCTATCTTTATGAGGTTTTATTCAGACAACCGTGCATCACAACTTAAAAACAATTTTCAGAGTTCCCTGATGCCTATTAAATACTTTTAATGACTTACTGGAAACAAAGCTGTCAAAGAGACTTTCAGGAGATTGACAGGTGCAATGGAGCCCATTTGTCCTATGAGTCATACTGGTTTAAATTTGAAGCAGGGCGGCTGAAATCCATCAGCTGACAATGTAATCCACCATGAACTGTAAACTAACTCACATCAGATGGTGGATCACAGGCTGGAAAGTACCTGAATTCCAAATGGGTTACCATTTCAGCCTCCAGTTTTTTGTTTTTTGTTTTCTCACATCCCTGGAATCTGATCAGGGAATTAAAAAATTACTTCTTAAACAGGCAACATTCCTACTTTGATGGTTGTGATAGAATAAAGTATCACACTATTTGAACAATCTTCGCTCAGTCTGCAGTAGACAGTCTTGCTCAGAGTTGAATTTGGAAGTCGTCCATGTCTATTTGTTTAGATATACACGCCTGCCCCAAAATACAAAGCACCAAGCGTGAACCACTGTTGCTTGACGGCCAGGCTGTCCTTTGTGTTCAGTAACTGGATTGGGAGGAGGTCTGCAGCAGCCTTTGAAGTCCAGTCAGATGGTGCCAATCCATGCACAGAATCAAACACATCAAACAAGGCACCGTGGATTGTTCAAACAGCAGACTCAAGAAACTCAAGAAACAAGAACCACTGAGATTTTTGAGGAGATTGTTGTTGCCAGTACTATACAGTAATATAACAACATCTTGAAAGTCTTCTAAAGGGATTCTCCTGCACATCTCACTTTATACCTAGTAGAATCAAGGTGGAGTTACTCTGAGTTTTTTTCTGTCCCACACTTCCTCATTCCCCTGGATTCAAGAAACTTTTACGAAACAATCTTGTTGCTGTCTCCTCTGTTTTACCATCACAGTTTGTTATACATACAACTTTTTAAAGAGTGGGACAACTAAAATGGACTTCAGCTGCCTCCTACATGGGATGAGAGTGAGGTGGAGGTGACATCATGAGGACATGTCTATTCAAAGCAGTTTGCTTGGCATTTTCATGCCTGCAGATGTGCGAGGATATGTTGCCAATTCACTTTGTGACCAAGACACTACATTTGACCTACAATTGCTAACTTAAGCTTGCTTACTTAAGACGATCACTGGAGGTCACAACACTTGTATGTTGTGGTCAGAAATGGAGCTTAATCACCACTTCTATGAAACGCCAGGAATGCCTTTTGTATTTATAGCGCAATATAGATGTTCCTCATTTTCCCTTTGAACTTGTCAGATGCTGATGGTGTTGATGGACTTTGACCTAATGCCCCAGACAGACCTGACCACAAGTCCAAGGACAGAAGGCAGCCGCTGGCCATTTAATGACCTGCTGGCATTTAACTTTGTTTTAAATGGATCTGCATTGTCGTACTTACTAACACTGCAATTTACCATTAGTCATTTTCATTTGAACATTGCCACAGAGGGAAAATAATCCAAACAAAGTTGAGCAACCATTGTGTTGATTTTGTTTTTCCGAAAAGTAGATCTCATGTCATCCCATCCCATATTTATTTAGAAGTAAGGAAGGATACTTAAGTACGTGCTTAAGGAAGACGGAACGTGCCTTACATTTTTCAGAAGAACAATTTTATGGATTCAAGCTAGCTCGGATAAAACCATTTTAAATATTCAAGTTGTTCTTTGGTTTTCTCTGATACTAATAAGATATTTTTAAATTAAAATTTCTGAACATCCATGGAGTTGCATTAATGGGTTTGCAGAGTTTTGCCCACAATGAAGGATCCATTAACTTGGATTAGTAGATACAGCAAAGATGTACAGAAAATGATCTCAGCTGCCCTTCCATGATCATCTGGATTGTCGTGAGAACTCTCTTCACCTCCATTTTGGTTTAGGCTGCAATTCAGACCAGACGTTTGTATGGTGCAGAGTCATCCATGGGAATCCTCTTCTCTCTCTCTCTTCCCAGCTTTTCTCTTTGCTATAGAATGATTGTTCTCCCAATGGGTCTATGTGAAACCAATTTTCCATTTGACCTTGGAAGGACATAGGAAGGACCTGGGAGGCAGACGGAGTGAGAAGGAACTCAGTTGAAGTGCACCATCTCAACTTAGTGTTGTATTCATTGCTATTGTAATCCTACACTGTGTGGGTACGCTCATCGTTCGTTCAGGCTGACTGGTGAGAGGGCATCTGAAGCCCTCCACCCCATTCCTTCACGTGCCATGTTGAGGGATTGGGGCTATTTTTGAACTGAAATGAAAAGAAGGCTCAGATTCCTGCATTAAGACTTGAAGAACAGCCTCTTAGCCATGGAGGCCCCACAATTTATGTTGCCGACTCAAGGATGGGAGCCTTGCGGTTTAATGTGGTCACAAGAAAGTCCCCCTTTTCCTGTTTGGCTCAGCAGCTAAACAGGCCCATCAATTCTGGTAAATATTTGGATTCGAGACCTCAAGGGTCGATAGGATAGACTGAGGAGTTGAAATAACATCCTGAAAGAACGTAATGGTGGACCTCCTGTATAGCTGCTAACAAAATGATCTGGACGAGTCTGCAATATCACCAGTAATCAAGTGGGTGACCACCCTGGGCCTAATCAAGGCAGAGAAAGAGGGAGGAAAAATATCTGGGAAGAGCACTGCAGATCGCTTCCCTCCATTGTTGTCAAGACAACAAGAAGCCAATTTTTCCTCCTGACAAAGTCAACGTTGACGTTTCTCTTTATTGAGGCATAACAAGAACACCAAAGAGTTTAGGATAAAGCTTTTTATTACAAATACATTATTTGGATTTGGGACTCTGTTATAAATTGCTGTGATATGTTTAGCATAGAAAGCTTATCTTTTTTAAAACTATAGATAGCACTCTTGAATTTTTCCAAATACTTTTTGGGGTATTTAAATCATTTAAAAAGATTTTTTAATTCCGCCTTTTTATTTTTATAAATAATTCAAGGCGGTGAACAGACCTAATGCTTCTTTCTCTTCCCGTTTTCTCCACAATGACAACCCTGTGAGGTAGGCTGGTCTGAAAGAGAATGACCGGCTCAAAGTCACCCAGTGAGTTTTTCATGGCTAAAATGAGACTAGAACTCACCATCTCCTGGTTGCTAGCCTGGTGCCTTAACCTCTAGACCAACTGGCCGTTATTAGGCATGAAAGCAAAATAACTACTTGTTGCATTGCTACAGCAAGTTTGATGCCGTGATCTATTTAAGGAGCAACCTGGAACAAAAATGTTTGCTTATTTGTTTATGACATTTACAGTTCTGTAGCCGGCCCTTCACTGTAGGCTCTGGCAGGTATGAAATAGAGTGATAATTATACAAACCGGGGAAAAGCATTCCTGAAATTGTAATAGAAAATACACCGGGTTAGCTGACGTGACACAAAACCGCTCATATTGAAGGCGTGATAGAACAGAATTGATTTAATCACCTTTCAAAATGCTGGAAAGGAAGGCGCCTTAATTTTTAAATATTCCCTGTGCTTTTCCCCCATTTGCATTTGCATTTCCTTGCATACGGTCTGTGGACTTGATAGAGAGATGAGGATCATTCTAAACATGGCAGCATCTGGAGAGAAGAATTACTTTGTGCACCTGCCTCTCTGAATGAGGGATACAAGCCTTTTCCCACAGCAGACTAAATCTAAAATCCCTCTTCTTTCACTAATTGAATAAGGACATAAACCATTCGTACCAAGTAAATCCACATTAATTTATTACAAAATTTCACCCTGTTCTATTGGGTATTCGTTATTAAATTACCTCCGCATGTACGAAATCTGATACGTGGGTGTAGGCGCTTTCTTGTCATATCCATTCTTCAAAAACTAGGGATTCAGACCATCACAACAATGCTGGAACTAATGAGGAATCAATTGCACACAGCAGGTATTCTTCTGTGGTCTCCGCTAAATGTCATTGTTCTTGTATCCTGCCATTGTTTATAGGTCTCCAAGCATAAGTGACATTATTCATCATGCTTTTTAATACATTGAGATCATCCCAAAGTTATGTTTTCCAGTTAATTAAGAACACCGTCCTCATTCTCATTGTGAAACTATAGACAAAATCAGAAGCAATGAGAGAAAAGCTACTTGAATGGAGGAGGGCTTGGAATCTGGATCCATCTGCCTGGAATCATCAGGACGTAAGCCATGAAACCCAGGCTGTACGTCAGACGTTAAGAGGCAAATAGTTTATTAGGAACCAAGTACAAGAGTGTCAGACCCTCCTTTAAGTAGCTTGAAGAGCATAGCAAATCTGAACGATGCTTTTGGAGAAAGACAAAAGAGAAAGAGAGAAATGAAGAAAAAGGATGACCTTCTCAGTCATGACAGGTGTCAACTAGAAAAGCAAATGCTGCAAAAGTTTTGGGAGCGCTCCAGTGACTGACGTTAAGAATCCAACTTTCACCGGAACATTCCCGGCCAGTGTGTGATTGTTTTTATAAGTGGATTCCCTGTAGAAAATTGGTGGATAAAAGACGCACCTGGCAGACTTATGAGGCCTACGTAGCATTAAAAGTGAGTTATACCTTTCAACCTCTTAGAATCGTTAAACGTAAGATGCTTTGAATGGCATGTAAACCTGATTTTTACGGTTTCAGAAATTGCCAGTAAGCATTAGTTCTGGTGCATTAGAAAGATTTTTCTTTCTCTTCTCTTTGAGAAAATCAGAGAGACACCAATTTCTGCTAACATCAGTTTAAAGGTCAGGCAATCCACACATTGATTTCTCTACCAACCGTATCTTGTTATGAGTTTCGTAATAAAGCAGTGAACATTTGCCAATTCTTGGAGGAAAAAGAGTTGATTCTGAGTGCCGAGACTTAAGTCACACGTTCAAATTAATTACACGGATAACTTTGAGTAGAACCCAGCTACCTAGATTTTCTTTGACACAATCTCAGCAGTGATTAAGCAATGAGAACAGAAATGATTTCTTTCTTAGTCTGTCTTACATCTGTATCTAATTTGTGCATAAAAGGTTGGTTGGTTGCTTTAGATCTTAATGTCTTTGTATTCTTTTTCTGGAGAAATGCATAATAGTTTTGACTTAGATGCAGTGTATATCATAATTCGTTCAATTCCAACTGTTTCTGCTCCCTCTATATATCCTTGAATTCCATTTTGATTCAACCGACCTCTCAGTGAATGGAGACTTCTATCATCCTAGCATAGAGCAGTATCAAGCAATATGTTAGGATTCACCAGGCACATAGAACAATGGGCCATGTAGATCATCCTGCAATGTATGGTGGCATAGAGGAGAAGGTGCTTGGCTCTGGACCAGATGGCTACTTCCCTCGTATAGGTACCATGAGTAGGTATTGATTAAGGCATTGTTTCACCCGGTTAGTAAACAAAAATAAGAAAGCCCACAGCACTAGGGGTGAAGTGGATTCCTTGCCAAACAAGCTTAGAATTCTTAGTTTTTATTGTATGAAATTTGCCTGTTGGGTTTCCTGTTCAGGATTTTTTTTTTAAAGTAACTTGCATTTGCTCTTATGTTGTTTTACATTTTAATACCAATATTATCATAAGTGGAAATGATATTTTGCTGCAAATAAAGGATCACAGGATGAAAGGTACCTGCTTACCATTTAAAAAAAAGAAAATTGGTAGATTTATTCTTTTAGCTCTGTCTATACCAGGGACGCGATGGCTCAGTGGCTAAGATGATGAGCTTGTCGATCGAAAGGTTGGCAGTTCAGCAGTTTGAATCCCTAGTGCCGCGTAACAGGGTGAACTCCCGTTACTTGTCCCAGCTTCTGCCAACCTGGCAGTTCGAAATTGGCATAGGGAAAAATAGTAAAGACAAATCACAATCCTGTTTTTCTTTGACATGAGTGTAGATTTCAATTTAAACAATGAAACCAGCAGAACAATGTCATAGCTAATGACAAAGTGTTATCTGTGGAATAGCTTGCCTCCTGGAGATTTTCAAAAGTCGACTGGAGAACCATTTGACTGGATGGCATGAAGGCTCCTGACTTGAGCAGGGGGTTAAGACCAGGAGACCTCTCAGGTCCCTTTCGGTCCTATGATTTTATGTCCAGTTTTGCAGTCAAGAGCACCTGGGGAGAGTCAATCCCCATATTTGTTATAACTAGAGGAACAATCTGGAGTATTTAGTTCTAAAGCCCAACACGACGAGGCCAAAACTGCAGCTACTGCGGACCGAAGCAACATTTGTTTGGCTGCTTTTGCACCTGAAAAAAAAAAAAAAGCCCACATCATCAAGAGACTGGGGTGAATTATTTGTTCTGGCCTTGCCCATAAAATCCAGCAAGTTGTGCCAAGAAGGTGAATTATGAGGCAAAAGGGGGAAACCAAACAGGTTTCTAGTAATGAAGTGTCACCCCTGCAAAAAAAGGTGGAAGGAAGAATGATGGAAAGCTGGAGTTCTCTGAAGCCAGGCAGAACGTCCACCTTCCCAGATTTACAACGGCAACAGCGCAGAGCCAGTCCAACAACCACAAATTCTTCTTTCTGCCTTTGCAAAATAAAACCACAGAAAAAAAGAAAGTGTCAGTCTCCCTAAGAAGAGAAGTGTTTTGTTTCATACGGGCCTTATTTTTTTCTTTTTGTATTCCCATTAATCATTATTTTAACTCCCGGTGATGCAATATAATGTTTCACTTGATGAAAGAGTAGCTTAACTCTAAAGGCACCGAGGCTTTCATCGTGGTTCTACGACAGACCCCTGGAAAAGTGCAGTCAGGGGGTGGCCTTTCACCAGGACAGGGGTATTTCTGTGTCTTCATAACTATGTAATTTGGTTTATTCCTACATTAGCAAGATTACCTTCCCATAAAAGTAGAATGAGCTTTGATGTCTCCTCTCAAACTCTGTTGGAACACATTGCCCGAATACATTGTCAAAATATTCCGATGTGCTCAGAAGAATCCTGTTACGGGCAAACCCCTTCCAAAATATGATCTTCCCAGTGAATTAATCAATACATAATTCAATGTATGAGTACACTGGGACCCCAAGCCTTCCATAGGTTTCTCCCCATTTATGCTATGGTCCTGCTATCCAGGTTAGTGGATGTTAGCCCTGTGAGGTAGTCGGGCTAAAAAGGACAACTCGATCTTTATTGTTTAATGATAATAAGATAATTCACATAACATTGCAAGTCTGGAAGCATTTCTTCCTTCCTTTCCTTCCAATTTCAGGGAAACTAGGAAGGGTCCCTTCTGAAAATATTTTCCATGCTCTTCTACTTTCTGTGGGGAAAATATCTTTTGCACCTTAGTTGTCCATTACTGGGACAATTTCCAATTTAGCTTATACCCGGCACATTCCCAGTTAATCCCAGTATCCAGATCAGAGCAGGAATAGACTGTATACCAGTCAGTTCAGCTCGTAAAAAAACAAAGCTTGTTTTTCTTTTTTTACTGATTAAACCTCAGCAAACCTCACCCAAACTGATAAAGGAGGATGAGGCACACAAAAGCAGGAAGAAAAAAAGACACAAACAAGAGGCAACCATTTACATTATCTATATCTTCCTAGTTATATTAAAAAGCCCAGAACATTCCGTGAGATCCTGGATGAAACTGATTGCAAACTGATTGCACGCTAAATAAGAGCCACCTGTGAGTTACAATTGCATAGAAAGCATGTGCAATTTTAGGCTGAATTAACAAATGTATCTTAAGAAGAAAAAATTCCATGTGGATTGTGTCAGCCCTCCGTCTTGCGTACTAGGGCCGGTTCTGGGAGCTACACTTTGTAAAGAAGATTCAGAGGAACCAGAACAGCTTCAGGAATGGAAAAACCACTAACTAGGTACTACATTCTGGGATAAGTTTTAAAAGAACTGAATTTGCTGAGTGAAGACAACATGGAGGGAGATTACAGTCTTCCAATATTTATTTATTTGATTTCTATACCGCCCTACTCCCGAAGGACTCAGGGCGGTGAACAGCCAACAATAAAATCCATACATACAAAATTTAAAAGCAGAATTAAAATCAAATTAAATAGTTTTGGCCCAGACAAATTAAAACCCCAATCAATTTAAAACCAGTTTTAAAATTTGAATATATAAAATACTAAAAAATATTAAAAATTAAAAATTCTTTTATAAAAGGGGGAGAAAATTAGGCCAGGCCCGCCTGGTAAAATAAAAAGGTCTTTAGAGCACGGCGGAAAGTGCACAGATCCGGGATCCTCCGTATCTCTGGGGGGAGCTCGTTCCAGATAGTAGGTGCCCCCACAGAGAAGGCTCTCCCCCTGGGGGCCGCCAGTCGGCATTGTTTGGCCGACGGCACCCGGAGGAGCCCCTCTCTATGGGAGCGTACCGGCCGGTGGGAGGCTACTGGTGGTAGTAGGCGGTCCCGCAATATATGGTTGGAAGGTGATCCATATGACAAGGTTGTTCATTCAAGATATGGAAGAATGCATTTAAGCTACGGGAAAGTTGGTTCTGATCAAATCCAAGAAATAATTTTTCCAATGAGTCAAAACGGTTCAGCAAAGGAACCAACTAACCAGGGAGAACCTGCCCATCTCTTCCACCTGATTCTCTTTAGCTGCCCATCTGCCTTAATTTTGAGAGTTGGACTTTTAGCTGAAGGGTTTCATACACAGAATTCCCATAGCTTAATTGCTCCATAGCCTTTAGAATTCAGAAGGATGAAGCTTTATCCAATTCAACATTTAATATATCATTGATATTAAATCATTGACCGTTAACAAATGGTCATCAGGATGCAACTTCAAACTGTAAATTTGAATTAATTGTATTAATATGTCACTAATTGTATATTTTGTGTTAAGTATGTACCCAAGTTATCTATTCATTAAAATAGATATAAATCTCCATGTTTGCTCCTTTGCTTGCAACAAATAATGTTCAACATGGTGAACAGAAAAAAATGAACAGGAGCAAAATCTGGTTCTCTTTAACACCATCTGTTTTAGTGATAATGTTTTTACTTCTTCTTCTTCTTTTTTTTTTTTTACTTTTTCTCCAAAGTTCATAATTATTCTGATGATATACTCTATTTCACTACATGCAGTCACTAAAAACTGCTAATAATAGTCATTCCTATAATTTTGTGTGCCATCGCTCATTGAAAATGTTTCCAAAAATCTCATTCTGAAAGCGTCCCTTTCTCCAAATAACCAGTTTATTCCGGTTTCCACTTCCCAGAATGACACCGGCAAAGGCTGTGCTTACAAATAGGGCATGCCTCGTAACTTTGATTTCTTTTCTTTCTAACAATGAATGAAATGTACAGATGGCCTCCTGGTTCCTACTCCCTGGAGTTGCGGTTTATTAAAACTGCAACTGTTTTTTCCCTTCCCATTTGCACTGGTTTCCATCTAAAGTTCATCCTCCTTCACTTTATAAGAAACATGCTATTCATGGAAATGGCGTTATTGGAAACATAAATCATGACATAAACCCAGCTTACACACACCCTATTGTAACTCTTGTGGATTTCATTGGAGGTGGGGCAGAGAGGGTGGGAATTATTTCCTGGGCAGTTAGTTGCCTTCGGAATTGCTAAAGAAAAGTTTCCTTCAGGTTCAGCACAATCCTTGTGAGTTGGCTGATTTTATTTTATTTTTTTCATCTTCTGCCTCTCACCAGCCTTTTCAGCCAAGGCAAGGATGGGTGAATTCAGAATAAATAAAAAGGCATTTGATTCCTTTTTGATCTCTACAGAGTTGTTGCAATTGTTGTGTCTTTTACTTACAGCAAATTAAATTGCACTAAAGGTTTCAGGAAAAGCACAAAGTTAGAAAGGGTTGCCATCTTGAAGTGTGGTCCCTAGACTTCAACCTCTCGGTCAAATGCTCTGTTTTTAGACCAGCTGCAACTTAAATCTTTAAATAGAAATGTTCCTCAGCTCCATTTATTGAGAAAGGTATAGTTTTATTAGAAGTTAAGTGTAGTAATGCAAAGTCAGAATTGAAAATAATGTGCCAAAATCCCCAAATTAAACTTTTTCATTCCTTAACTACTTCCCATCACTCACTTACACACACACACCATGACCAATCAGGTTCAAGTCAAATGTTTTCCGAATGGTCACTTGAGGCATAGATTGGTATGTAGCTGCCTTCTTTTCCTAGCTGGGTGACCTTGAAGCAGTGTCTAAGAGAGAGACAGTACTTTCGCTTTCCCCCAAGCACCCCGTAGCATAGCACACAAGCAAGCATAAAGGTGGCAACTGAGGCTCTACCATACTTGATAATTTTCTTCCAAGAAGAAGTGGACTTATAAAGGAGAAGAAAGGAAGTGGACTTCTCTGTGAGAATCAAAGGTGCAAGTGTGTCTTTCGTACCATTAATTCCAGATAATATGACCACTGGCGATTTCTCACGTCTGCCTTTGGGGAAGGAAGAGCAGTTTCTATGCATATTTGGAACCCTGCGAGGGATGTGAGGCGTAATCTGGTTTCACTTTGGTTAATATAAATCTTGTGCATAATAAAAGGGTATAGAATGCTTTAAAAGTCAGCATGACACTGATACGGTCCCATTTTGCTCCCCTTTCTCACCCGCTCTATTTATCTTGAGTCTTTTCTTTAAGTTAGTTCTTTGAAAAGGAGATTGAAACAGGAAGGAAAAGCCCAGGAAGGCAACGTGCTACAGTCTTTCAATGCTTTACTTCTTGGCATCGGGAGAAAGAAAAACAGGATTTTAGGCTCTCCAACACTACCACAAAACCTCACGTTACGCACTTGCTACATGATCATAGGAACCATCATTGTCAAATTCTGGAAGGAGAGCGGTGGTTTCTGTTGGTGGCAACTATTGTCCTCCTCTCTACAGCTCCTTCTGAAGGCTACTCAAAGACGTCTTGGAGCTTACAGTGAAGCTTTTCCTCTGCTCCAGTTATTGGGCACTGGTTGAACGTGGCTGGAAGAGGAAATCAGCCCTGCAGAGTAACAAGATAACTGGGACCCTTTGTTGAGTTATTTGCAAGCGGGTAAGTTTAGTGTGGCTGAATAACTGAATAACAGAGTTGGAAGGGACCTTGGAGGTCTTCTAGTCCACCCCCCTGCTCAAGCAGGAGACCCTGTGCCATTCCAGACAAATGTCTGTTCAGAGTCTTTAAAAACCTCCAGTGATGGAGCACCCACAACTTCTGGAGGCAAATTATTCCACTATTAATTGATCTCGGATTATAGAATAACCGAATAACAGAGTTGGAAGGGACCCTGGAGGTCTTCTAGTCCAACCCCCTGCTCAAGCAGGAGACCCTTTGCCATTTCACACTGGTGGCTGTCCAGTCTTTTCTTAAAAACCTCCAGTGATGAAGCATCCACAACTTCTGGAGGCAAACTGTTCCACTGATTAGTTGTTCTGTGTTAGGAAGTTTCTCTTTGATTCCAGGTTGCCTCTGTCCTTGATGAGTTTCCATCCGTTGCTTCTTGTTTCTTGCCTTCAGGTGCTTTGGAGAATAGGTGGACTCCCCCTTCTTTGTGGCAGCCCCTCAAATACTGGAATCCTGCTATCATGTCATCCCTAGACTGGATAGAATTAGAGGAACTATTTATGGACAGCAAAGGGAATCCACTGGAGGTTTTCATTCCCTAATTTGGTGGAAAACGAGTGTGGGGTGCATTTGTCCTTCCTTCCTTGCACATTCAAATTACATATTTTTGCAACATCTGAAAGTTGGACTATGTGTGTTATGTGTGTAATTATACTGGTAAATATCTTGGTAATTGCATTTAGCAAGCATTCCCTGTACCAAAATCACCTTCTATAGCTCAGATCAAAGAAAAGTTTAAAACCATCAGAAATAGCCCATCTACTGTAAGTAAATTGGCCCATTCCCAGGGGAGGTGCCATCCATTGTTAGAAACTGTCTGGAGCTATGAAACATCAAACATTTCAAACTTTCTCCACACAGGCCCCAGATTTTTCTCCTTAAATCTAATATCTCTCTTATTCCCTTAACGTTTCAGAAGAGGACTGTTATAGATTAAGGGCCATTTTAAAGGCCATGTTGCCAGCTGAAATAAATGTTAATAATTTTTGAGAATGGAAGAATGACACTAAATGAACTCTGTAGGATACACAAACTATTATCTGTCTTTATAGCCCCTTTGAGTTGTAGCTTTTAACATCTGAGACATTTTCTAGGCCAGGGAAAGGAGATGGAAAGAGAGCTTTGGTCCTGATCAACTACAGATGCTACGGCTTAATCTCATTGGAAAAGCAGCTCAAACAACTGCCTTCCAGGCCATTAAGTGAAGAAAGTCGAGCTTTCTTCCCAATTATTCATTTGTGTTCCCTCTCTTCTTTTGGGAACTGACACTTTCCTGAGGGCATCTAAAAATGGGAATGTGACTGATAATCCCCCATGAACTAGAGGCCTCTCACTCCCAGGGCCCTGCTCTCAAGCATGGTCTTCTCATCCTGGAGGAAGAGCTGTCTGCTTGTGGGGGGATGCAGGTCTCAGGGAATAACCGTGTTGGTTGGGGCCATCAGAAGAGGAATCGCTGGTTTCATGAACGCTTTCCATGTGGTGGGAAGATGGGAGGAGAAACGGAAGTCTTCCTGTTGTTTTTACTGGCAGGGTAAAGAAGAGGAATAGGAAAGGTTAAGAATTAGGTGGTTGAAGGAAAAGGGAGGATGAGAGGCAGAAGGAGAGGAAAGGGAAAATAGGAACAGAAAACGGAAGAAGAAAAAGGAAGGAAAATAGCAACAAGAAGAAAAAAGATAGAAGAGAGTTTTAGAAAATGAAGACTGTCAGAGGAGGAGGAGGGATGAAAAGATAGCAAGGGGTCTTGATCACATGATCAAAGACCCGCCCCTTTCTATGTTCATTGCCACATCCCTGCTACCAACACCCCTGTCTTGTACTGGGTTTTCCTTCTACTGCAGGGAGACTATTCCCTTCACCCCCAACTCCCTCATCAGCTTCTACCTCCTCTCAAACACAGTCTTCCCCCACTCCAGGTCAGAAGCAGCTTTGCGGTGGGGTCCCTGTACCTGCACATGTTGCTGTGACATAACAATGGAAGGTGGGTTTCTGACCCAGTTGTATCAATAGTGAAATCCTGAGTTCTACTTATGGGGGATTTTAGGAGGTTATGGAACTACAAAGTTGGAAATTCTTTCCCTTAGGGACTTTTCCTTGGAGGGGTGTGTGTGTGTGTGTGTGTGTGTATACTGGGTAAGAGGACAAACACATATTCTATGTGTCCCATACACACCCTTGTCAAATACTCAGGAGGCTTCCCATTTGGGAAGGGGGTGTGTGCATCTGTTAAAGTTGATACTTGCTGGCAAAGCCACAGAAGAATACATTCGGTCCGCAGCCCAGACAGCATTAGCGTGATGATAAATATTTCTACCAAGACAGACCACCGGGCCGTTTGCCCTCCATCCAAATCTGAGAGGAGAGAGAGAGTAAAAATAATAATAATAAATCCTTCAGGAATAATGATAAGTTGATCCTCGGCTATATTGTATGTCGCTGTCAACTCTCAGTTTACTAAAATATTACAGAAGCTCTTACTCCTAAAGTCTAGAAAAATAGGACTCTCTAGCACTGTTATCCAGAGGCAGATTTATTCTTGCTGCCTGTCTGCACAAACCTGAATGGTTTTTTTGTTGCTGTCATAACTTTTTAAAGTTCAAAAGCTTGCATTAGCTTTTCATAGGAGCACAATTATTTTCTGTCTCAATGTGGGTCTCCTGCAGAAGAGTCCTTCCCAGAAAATTCCCCGGACGCTAGAAATAACTGGGGCTAAAAATCAGAGGTAGAGGCAAAAATCCAGACGAAAGCATTGCAATCAAGTCCTGTCCCTTTTCACATCTTTAATTGCATTAATTGCCACTACCATTTTGTGTCCCCCCCCCCACACTTCCATCCTTCCCTCCCTCCCAGACTGCAGCTGCCCTGTGGTGAGTCTAGAACAGTCTTGGAGTGAACTTTTGCAGGACCGACAAAAGTAGTACAGCTGCTCTCAGCACAAGAGACACAAACGCCATAGAAACCATGGATGGATTTGATCCAGAATTACCATTAATTCTTTACTCATTTATTTTTTTAACTGATCTATACCCTCATCTTTCTGGAGAGAACTCAAGGCATCTAAGAAAAATTAAAAATAAAAGCAGAATTTTAAAAAAGTAATATTTTGACCTATATAGATAAACACTATAATCAATATTACCACCATTTAATAATTAACAGCTTGGCAAAAGTGATTAATTTTGTCAATGGAGGCCTGCAGGAATTGGCTTTGAAATCATCATCATCATCCTCATCATCATCATCCTGGACCATGGGGTTTGTGGGTTGCTTAAGAAATCTGTGAATGACACTCACTGGGAATAAGAGCAGTGTTAAATATTAGCATCCCTTCGTTCTTCTGGAACATCTTCAGGGGTATCAGGACTGAAAATCAGAGAACTACCAACTCATTTTTATCTAACCCAAGGATTCTTAAATACACTGATTAACTTCTGGACTGGGTCTCCAGATTTTATTATGTACTTGATTTGATTTATGCCCCACTTTTCTGCTTTAGGGAAAGTAGTTCACAAATTGGTAAAAAAGATAGAATACAAAAATGAAAATAAAAACAGAAACAACATACCCATACACCCTCGTGCTTTCACCTAAAACTAGTGGCTGTTTTCAATATCACAAATAAAACCACCCATTTTTGCCAGTCTAGGTGAAGAAAACAACGAGAAAAATCCATCTTTCCCAGAATTCCATTCACTCCCCTCTAAACTGGAGTATGAAGGTAAAGGTGGGATGGAAACACGGAAAGCGTTCTGTTTCAAGGAATAAGATTGTTAAATGAGAAAGGAGCCCTTTGCTTTTAGAGAACAGGGGAAAAAATTGCCTATGGTTCACCTCAGTGTGTTTAATGCAAAAACTAACACAATTCTGCCCATATAAACATTTCTAGTGTTACAAAGTAATCCAGCTCTTACTATGTTCTTTGATGGATCTGTTGAATATCTTCATTATAAAGGAAGGAGCCAGATTACTCAAAGACAGGCTTTCCACAAAACGGCTCAGCTCTGTTTGATGGCTGCTCAGCAGGCAAGACTTGAAGGACCAAACTAGCCTTTGCCTGACAAGCCGGTTCTTGCTTTGCAAACCTTGTTCTCTGCAGTGCACAGAATGGGACTAATGGACTGTGGGCTTCATGTCTTCTCAGCCATTCCACCACCTTCGGTGGATTCAGGAGGCCTCTTCACAGCTACAATAAACTTCTCACAGAGCAAAGAATTCCTGTTCTCCCTGTCTTGCAGGACATAACAATCATAGTACGCATGGTCACTTGCAGAGGGGAAACATTTCCAAAATGTTAGGCTATCAGGACCAGTACATTGAAACCCCAAGAATTAAGCCCTACTTAATTACTTAATTAATTAATTACTACAGTACATACAGTGGTTTGCACTTTAGACAGGGGATGCTATTAATTTCTGTACCTTAGAAAATATCCCTTCTCCCATAAACGCAATTCCAGCAGCCCCTGTGTGCATTGTAAGAATGGAAAGCCAGAAATACTTCAACTGCCTTCCACGATGAAGTTGCCAGGACAAATCCCAATGCAACGGTGCCATCTATTCAACCACAACCTGATTCCCTGGCCTGGTTTCTGTTGAGAGTCTCTGAATTCTGTTTCCAGCTGCGTCTCTCTGTCTTCCCTTCCACATTCATTAAACCATCTGTGTCTCACATTTCACTCCAAAGGAATTGCCCAGCAGCTGAACTGAAGAAGTTGCAAGTACTTGAGAGACCCACTTCTCTCAGGCCTGAAAAGAATGCATGTTATTGTATGGAATGCATGTAAACGCTGTTTTCTTAAGCATTAGGAACAACTCTGAAGATGCAGGTAGGTGTATATGTAAGATAAAATATGGATTATGATGCTTGAATTTTCAAGAGTCTACCTATAGTTCTGTCAGTCTTCCGTCCTTCTTAATAGTATTCTGGCTACAGATAAAAAAAGAAACTGCTTGTACAGAAATCTGTTCTGACATGTTTTCTCTTTCTTTACATTATTTTTTTTGAAACTTTCTATATGCTGTATAGCACAATTTATACTCTGCATTTTTATCTTGAAAGATATAGTGAGGAAGGTTCATAGACAATTTAAAGACTCTAACCATCCCATGGGGAGACTCTGATGTACCTTCCCCGAACCAAAAACACTGCAGATGCCTTGCTGCCCCATGGGCTACAAAGCATGGGAGGGTCTAAGGCTAATGTTAATGCTAATTTTTATCTCAATCATGATTGATTCAATCATATGATTAACTTATTCATATTGGTGACTTTCCATTTTTTAACGAAACCAAATTCTCTTTTCTCTTTCCTTGTCTATTCTAAACTTTAGTTCCCTTTTTCACTTGCATAACGATGATGATCTAAGATTTCATTTCCCTTCTCAGAGAAGACAGATGCAAAGTAAGGATGCCTTCACGCCATCACCCATCCGTAATTTCCTTTCTCCTCTTGGCAGAGCTACAGAAGATCCCTTTCCTCGTTGCTTTTGGTCTATCTCAAAGGCTTCAGCTCCTTTTGAGGTTGAGTCTTTCTGATACACAGTCTTTCTTTCTTTCAACAGTTCCTCAATACTACCTTATGGTCTCCTTTGGTCTACAGATAAGAGCTGATGTCACCCCAAAAGGAGGATCTCAAGACCTTTCAAGGGATGGAAGGAGATTGTTGAACAACCTTCCTCATCCTGGTGCAATCAGGAGTCCTTACTTTAACTGAATGGCCATAAAAGGGGATTGCAGAATCTCATTGTGGCTACATATGTTTTAGTGATTTAGCTGGTAGTGCTGGAGAAGCACAAGCGTATTCAATGCTGTGAAAAGCTTTTCAAGTTGTAGAATGTAAAACCGATGCCAAAGTCCATAAACACCGGGTCTTGCTTCTGGGCTGAAACAATGCCGCTGTTTATACAAAGTACGATTAGAGAGTGGTACCATATACTGCAATATAAACAATTTAATAAATACTGGCTGTATTATGAGGATTTTAAAAAAGACCATATGCAGATCAGATGGATTCCTGTATTTGGAGAAAGCAAACATCTAAGACAAAATTTGCTGATGTGTTTTGGTTAAAATGTTTACAAATTCAGTACGGGAAAAGTGTAGATAGATTTTTTTCCCCAAGCTCCAGAAACAAAATGACAGTCTTTCTCAGTGCATTTTTTAAAAATTAACCTTACAGCAGGAATTTTAAGTATAAAATAATCTCCCACGTGGTCATATATATAAAATCCTTGTCATCAGCAGCACCGTGTTTCAGTTAATATTGTTGGACCTACTTTATGCTGTTTGTGAAAGACTGGAAAAAAAATCCCAAATTCTTAGCCCATGTGGGAAGATTTCTATGGAAGGCTTCCTTGCCTGTTAGTCATTGGATTTTGAGCGGAGATAAATTGAGCTCTGAATAATTTTGCATGATGGTTATTTATCCACATAAACAGAATTCAGTCAGGAATGGCACTAGCTAACCAGGGACAAATCCAATGTGAGATTTTGATGGACTATTTGAATCTTTATGGGTGGTATTTTTTAAAACTTCTCTATGCAACAAAATCACTGATTTCCATCAAGCGCTAAGCTTGTTTCCAAAATAGCCTCGTTTCCTTTGCAGCAAATAATCTTAGTAATCTTCATGAGAATTGATACCGAAGCAGGAAGAATGAGTTCTAATTCGTTGCTGAAGACTCTCCATGGAGGAAGAGTTTGTCCAATCACTCAGATTAAACAATTTCCTGGACAGTATTTCCAGTATGGCTGATAATTATCATACTCACAGTATAGAATCTGAGGTTTGCAAATAAAAGAACAATCTACATATATTTAAAATAAAATATTAAAAAAGCTTCCTGAAACTCTGCTCACATAAACCTGCAATTTGGCACAGCCTGGATTAAACTTTTATTTCTGCTCGATCTGAACTTCCACTGTTATCATTTTGAGTGTTTTGAGCCCCAGGTGTTTTGAGATTCAGGTTTCTTGAGTTTCCTTTTCAACTTAACAGAATGGCAGAGTTGGAAGGGACCTTGGAGGTCTTCTAGTCCAACCCCCTGCTCAGGCATTTGAAACAAATGGTTGTCCAATCTCTTCTTAAAAACGACTTTGTTTTATCCATTTCCTTAGTTCTAAATAAGATTTCCTAGTTCTTTGAGAAACTCAGGAGAATGATAACGAGGGCTCCAAACTCACCACAAAGCTCGATTACCTCATTTCAAAGTAAATACATATTACGATCTAAAGATCTGAGGAGTGAGAAGATCATTAATTCCAGAACTAAGTTTTTCTAACTACATTGCTATTCCAGACAATGCTCACTTACATATACAGTTAATTTGAAAGAAATAAGAACAATATGTTGGCAACCACACAAATGTTTATAAAACAAAGAAAGTTAAGTTTAGCTTTACTTATTCATTTTCATGTACGAAACACTGAATTCCTCTGATTCAAGAAACTTATTTACTGATCAATCATGGTGGGGAACAAAGAGCAATAGATCTTTCTGCATTTCTCAAGCAAGCAAGCAAGCAATTTTTCTTGTTTTAAAAGTCTCCCTTCTCTGTAATGTTGAAAGGTGCAGTCAACCGAAAAACTGCCTTCCACACCCTCCTCTTGCTTAGCTGGAGAAATTATAGTCTGATGTCTTTCCTGATGCACAATGTTAACCTTTATCAAGTGTATTCTACAGTAATTAAAAGCAGGCCCAGATCCTTTACCGATCAAGTCATTAAAAGATATTGTAGAAGACGGATGCTACTCCAAGCTAAGATGAAAGCTTCCCAATGTATGTTCTCAAAGGTTCTATCAGCAGAATTAAACACAAGAAATTTTTCTTAAGCAAAATTGTTTGAAAAGAGAAAACTTGCTCTCTGCTTGCAATTAGTAGGTGAAAAGCCAGCCGAAAGAGCACACCAGTATCTGTGTCTTTGAGAAGGAAAAAACCTTCAGCTGCCCATGAATTGCTGGAACATCCAACGAGGACAAGGAAGAGCAGCCACTGAACAACCATCGCTATTTCTCCAGGGACCAAATCCCTCTTAAACACTGAAGGAGAGATAGGAAGCAGCAGTCAGAAATCTAGATTGCAGAGAGAAAAACAAACAAACAATTCAGATTACATGACCTTTTAATTCAAACCAAAAATAAAGGAAGGATACAAGACTATTTTCCACCTACAGAATGCAATAAAAACAAACTTTGGGGAAAGGATTCCATCAAACAGAATGTTCTCTAAGTAGGGGTGAAAACCTATTTTGATGCTAAAATGTTTAACGAACCAATTTATTTGCTATGTGCAATAATTTAAAAATTATTGGTTATTATTCTTACTATGTTGTGGACATATTGTGAGACGGCTAGAACAAAGCCCAGTCCCCCCCCCCCCCCCGACAGAAAGTTCATGATATTCTTTTAAACCTGTCCTTGAGTATTGGGGCTTTGGAGCCCTTTCTTCCTGTGTATGAAAATATCCTATGCAAAGACTATTAGGCTCTCTTAATGACCCTGGCATCCCTCTGCCATTGGGCTGCTCAACCACAAAACTGTGAAGAATAGACTTCATTGCAGGAACCAGTCAATAGAGAGCGTGAGGGCTGGGGAATTCTGGGAGTTGAAGTCCACACATCTTAAAATTGCTGAGGTTGAGAAATTCTGGTTTAATCTGTTCTAGCTGACAAATGTCTTAAGCTTAAGAAGGTGCTAAGAATAGCACTTCTCTTGCCAGCTCTTATAATGCTAGCCTTCGGGGATAACATGATTGATTTTATTTAAAAGAAGCACAGTAAGAAAATATGCTTCAGTAAAATGAAATGCCATTGATTGCAGCCCAATACACAGTAACAGAAATGAACCAGGTTTTTTTGTTTTTTTTTTGTGACTGATGTAGACATTCTTCTACATTATTTCACTGAAATAATTACAATAATATGTAATCATTATTTTAATCATGATTAACAGGCTACCCGTAGGGGTCATTTCACTGGGAATAATCATACTGTAAGTTGTTTGTGTTCCACGAAACTTAAGCTATGCAACAGTGCGTTAAAGATGCACTCTTCCATTCAGATTAAGAACCAAATGACAATCTGTAGTTGAGTTGTGAAGAACTGTACTTGGTTTTCCTTAACAGGGATTTTTTTCTTTTAGATCATAGTCTTCTATATCTTTCAAGCCAGATCCTTGTGAAATTGCCCTCTTTCAAATGGAGCCATGCTTTGTTAATGGAAGTCTCCTTTATACTTCGGGGAGCTTGCAAATGTCTGAATTAAACTCTTCTTATTTTTTTTAAAGTTAAAATCCTCCCCCCCCCCTTTCATTTCACCATAAGCCTTTGATTATAAAAATCTATCAAGGGCCTTCTTTATCCATCTACCATTCTCCCCCCATGGATCAATCTAGACACCTCAGATTTCAGGGTGTCACAAACTTTGGGAAAGTAGTTTGAGATCAAATAGCTTCGGAGAACTCACCCTGGTGGCTATTATCCTAATGTCCAAGGCCCACATCACTTAACAGCCCTTACTTGACAGCTCCCCCTTGTGAGGGATAGAAGAGTCATTATCTCCATTTTTCCAAACAGCCGAAGTCATAAGTGGTTTTGTGAAAGGTCATTCAAGAAGATTGCTAGCAACATGGATAATTTGAAATTTGTTCCCCATCTCCCCAGGCTGAAAACTTAGCTATTAGTCTTTTCCTTTACCTGTCAGCTTATTCTACTGTAGGGTTGGATGAAACCTAGGCCTTCATTTCCGCAGACACGTGTTGACAAGAAATATTTGGGATACCAAAGGGGCGAAACCATAGTCAAACACTATTTAAATATCTATGCAGGTCCAACTGATTGTGGAATTTCTTCTCCTACAAATAAAATACTTTGATTATTTGAACAAATATTTTTTTAAAAAGCTGATTTAAATCATATCTGATCATGAATCCTGCTTGTATTGGTAGATTTTCTTTGAGTATGTGTGAAAAGTATATTCTTATTCTATTGCATGGTTTCATGTGTGATTGCTTAGAAGTGGTTGAGGCCAAAGATACAGTATCAAAAAAGATGATCAAATGACCAAAGCAGCTCCAAAATTATCCAGATGGCTCTCTCTGGAGCCCATGCCTATCTCAGGTTGGGTCCTACATAGATTTAGGACTTAATCCATGTGTAATATTGTTTATGTATAACATTGAGTGCAGAATTACAAATAGATTGTAAAGAGACGCAGATTTGACTACCTCCAAAGAGAAATTCCTACATAAATCTTTCTCGCTCAAAGTGGGTTTGGTTACTTCCTCCGTCTCCATCCATAAAATTTCAAAAGAATGCTAAAAATGTAAGAATAAAATAGTAGAATATAAGAAACAGCAGGATGGGGATGGCATCAACTGCATTGAGTTTAGCACAACACTTCTTGTTTACCTGAAAAAATAAAGAAGATTATTTGACTCTCCCTCTCTCCCCTCTCTTGTTGACAGCGAATGAAATGTGTGCATATTCCAAATAACTCTGCCTGGAGACAATTGATTCTCCCCCCCCCTTTCTTTCATGCACACACAAATGCTTGACCTAGGCATCACACTCAGACACCGAGGGGAGCCAATGTGCCACAGCGAAATTCGTGTGTAAGAGTCTTGTTTGTCAGAAGGAGAAGGGAAAAAGAAAGAAAGAAAAACCAACCCAATTTAGCTAGGAAAACTCTCACTGCTTTTACAAGGCTTCAGGTGTGCACAACAGCTGCTCGAGCAAGATAAAATGCTGCTTTAATGACCTATGAAGACAACTTTAATGGAAATGGGATATAAACACGTTTCAGATCATTTGGGCACACTTAAAACTCGAGTGTGAAATCTGCTAAGGAGTACACACTCTAATGGCTTTTATCTGCTATTACCAGACTCTCACGGAAGTTCTTCTCTGACAGCTGTTCTTATTGTCTCTGGTAAACAATCAGTCAAGTCAAAAGACTAGAAAGGACGGTGTAATTTCTAATACATCGAGCATGGAATAAGCTCTAGTACTATTACATGCACACTGACAGGAACACAACCATCAGTCAATGCTTTGTGTTCAAGCCGTATTTTGATTTGCTCACCTGACACAAGCCCCTTGGAACCTCACATGTCCAGATCAGGATTTAAGGTGTGGACTAACCACGAATCATGGGCTGCTTTTCACCTTAGGAATTTTACAATTTCTTTTCCTGTCGCCAGAAGATATGATAATTTGGACTTTTATTCCTCTGACCAAGATTGGAGCTCTGTTTGGTTCCAATTGTAATTGACTATGTATGTTTCGGTGATTCTACAGTGCCCATAATTCTATTGTTCCAATTCTCTAATAATTACAGTATCTATAATAATTATAATTCTATAATTTCTATAATTGAATCCTATTGTTGTCATCCTATTTCTGAACTTGCTTAGGACGTGAACAGGAACCTCTCAGAGAATAGTCCGGTGGCATTTTCTTAGTGTTGCCAAGAAAACGACATACATTTTCCATCAAGACACCAAGGTCAGTTTACCTCTGCCATTATTTTTACAATTACGGCTATTAACCCTCATTATTGTCTTCATCATTATTTCTCTTATCACGGCTGCAGGAACTCTTTTACTTGCAATACTGTAATTTTCACCATGATTATGATCGCCCGCAGAATGGCGTACTATTGTTATTGTAGTCATCATCATTATTGTCAGGACGAGTATGTCGGCTGGTTTCCTGACTGCCTCCCAAGCCATGGAAAATCTAAGCTCATCTTTTGGCACCCAAAATCCATGCTGCTCTAATCCGGAGAGCCTCCTTCATTGAGAAGGCTGTGAAGGTTCCTGATCGTTTGTCTTTGGAAGGGATTGTATTTGAACAGGGCCCGGCTTCCTCAACACTTTTTACAGTCTCTCTTCAAACTCTCTGCTGGAGGTTTGTGCTAAAACCTGGAAGCAGGACACATTACTAGCAATTCACATGCAGATGAATGATTAGGAAAGCCCAACAATTTCAGAAAGAATTTGGAGAACCGAGCAGACGTCTCTGGAGAACTGCTTGCCCTTGACTGAAGGAAGGATCCATTAAAAAAAAATAAAAATAAAGTGGAAGTGGAAAATTTAAAAGAGGAAAAGTACAGCAAGTGAATTGTTGAAACAAAATTTCCTCTGTTAAAAAAAAAAGTTTTTAAAAAAACATATGAAGAAAATCCAGATGGAAACTTTTCAAGTAATACTCAAATAGTATTATATTGAGTAGTAGTATTCCGATGTTTCAACGACGCTAATTTATGCCCTCCACACTTTTTTATGCTTCTGATATTACTGAACTTTGTAGGTTGAAATGCAATATAGGAATGCTATTTTTAGGATCTATGCTCTTGTTTATTGCTTGTTTATTAAATCAGCACCTTAAATTATTTTCTGCTATTTTACCCAAAAGACTGAGCCTCATTGTCATCTCCTTTGCTCATTTAATTTTATGGAAAGTAATATTGTAGAGATGATAAATTGCTTCAGAATATTAGATGATTAGATGTAGATGAAGTCAGGGACCGGGGGAAAAAAGTCATAAAAAGTGAACTACTCAAAAGGGCATTTATTTAAAATTCCTCACTGCACATCTGTTACTTTTACAATACTTTATGAAATAAAGTTTTGACAGTTTTATTATTTCTATATTATTCTACTTTTCTGCTACAAACACTTTATTTTTTTGTTTTTTTACTGTATACTGCCATGAGTTTATATGGGGCATGGAAGTATGAGAAAGTAAGGAAGAAATAAATTAAAAACTACATGGTGGAAAATTGTATCATCAAGGTATGATGGTGATTATCCATGCAGAAGACTTGGGGAAGGAATTAAGCACAAAATAGATTGGCTGTGTAGTATCTTCAGGGTCAGAGATGACAAATTTCTGCTCACCATTGAGGAGTGAAGTTTTGGTGTTTCTGCTCAAACTCTTCTCTAGGAAGCTTTACTCCATCTAGGCTCCCTGAGCTTAGTAGCTCCCTCTTTCATTTGAAACCACTTCTTCAGCTCCACCTGGTTTAATTCGAACCATGCATCTTTCTGTCATCTGAAGCAGAAATGACATCTGATGAACCATTTCATTTGAGAAGAGTAGATTTCATCGTCTCATCAGTGAGAGGCTCCATGTTTCTTCCACTCATCATCATTAGTTGAATGGATCATTACGCTAATTCTGGGCAGTCTTGAGAAAATGAGAGAGGGTTTCTGAGAGCTTTGTGGGAGGCAGATATGATAGGTACAGTACAGGATCAAATGAGCAGTTGGGGATTGGCCTCCTTATTAAATGATCCTGTGTCCTCAATCACAACGGAACAAATTGATATTCAAACGCTCTTACTGAGATCTGTATGACTGTGTGTGTCTATATTTTGGGGAACACCATGCTTTCTGATTAATCAGGAATTGACTTTTTGATCTAATTTTCCTTCCCTTCAACACAGCTAATAATACAACTGTCATATAAATCCTTGGCATCAGTGGTCGGTTGCTACGGATTGGGAGAACTGGTAGCGGCGGTGGTGGGAGGCTCCACCCACCTGCCCGGATGCTTCTGCGCATGCAGAACGAGTGAATTGGTAGTGACGGGTTTTGAGACCTGCCCCTGCTTGGCATGATGAGTGAACTGCAAGAACGTACCATAAATTTTTGGCGAACCTTTAAGTTAGAAGCAATAAATGGTTTTCTGCTGCATTATTGAAGCCAGGTTACATTTTTTTTACATCTATCGCTGACATTATTTTATTCAGTTTGTATGGGTGATCTCAATGGATGGCCTTGTATCCTGAGTCCTCTGTAATTTTATCAGAACTTTGCGTTTTCCAAGCAGCTCTTGCAGATCGTGAGATCAGACTTATGTTTCTCATGTACTAATCAAAAAAACTTCTTGCACAGATATTCATGCCATCCTATACAGCTAAAGCCAATCCCATAACGATAAGGAAAACAATGGGAAATCAGACGTACTGGCTAGAAGATGTAGATCATGCTTCTAAACCATCCTCCAGTTGAGACGCTTT
Source organism: Pituophis catenifer annectens (assembly GCF_029215685.1). Classification (NCBI taxonomy): domain Eukaryota; kingdom Metazoa; phylum Chordata; class Lepidosauria; order Squamata; family Colubridae; genus Pituophis; species Pituophis catenifer. The sequence goes on from NW_027256887.1 coordinate 701,719, forward strand.
GCAATATAAAAAGAAAAGCAACGACTTTAGTAGGTCGTATTGTATGGATGGAGAAGGTATTGATTTAATTTGCTTATTATTCAATTCCAAATTCCCCTGGTTAAGTTTCAATTCATTGATATTGGGGGGAAAATCAATATATACAAAATCCATGAGTCTTCCAAAGAAAAATATAATATTTGAAATAGTGTCTGTCCAAAATGGAAAATTCTGTCACAAGAAGCCTGCTGTGTTGAAGAAGACGACGACTTGAAGAGGCCTTGTGAGACAGAGACCCTGTCCTTCCTGCTTCCAGCAAGGTGATCCAGCCCCAAATCCAGCAGAGAAACTGAGTTTACGACTATGAGGGAAATCTGGGAATATCGCAACAATAAACACCATTTGCAAGACCAGGAAAGCACTTGAGCATTTCATAGGCATCAGCTTTACAGATGTTAACAGCCAGATGATATTCTCAGCTAGTTTATTGGTGATCTCATCAAATCAGCAAAACCACTTGAATAAGAAACCAATCAACATTTATATGAAAATTCTTAGGATTGGGTGTGTTAATATACTTTATTCATTAACCATAAGGCATATCAGAATACAAAATACAGAACAACCATTATGTAACAAAATAAAGTAAAAGAACTAAAAAGAGCTACACATTACATTTATCTCCTGTACAATTTACCCCAATCAGATCCACTTGGGCTCCCCCACACCAAATAAAAGCCCGTGTTATATGTCATATTTGGGTTCTGACTGCATTTGTTTTAATGCATGGATCCCAATAGGCTGTTGGTCTAATTGTAATCCAAGATATTGATCTCTCTCTTATGTGGTAGGGGAGATACCGTGATCATGACTGGGTTATCATGTTTGTTTTTAGGGCCCGAAATCCACTAATCAAATGTACACAGGTTGTATCTTTGGAAATTGAGAGAGATCTATATCCCTTGGTTGCCACTCCTCAGATCCTCCCACCGGGTCCTGAAAATTGTGTGTTAATGCTGGAAGATGTTTGACTGTTGTAGCCACAACTGTCCAAAGCAATGTTTGAAAAAGCAACCATGTTTTGTGGCTCACAAAGATTGCTTATCACTCCAAAAGGCTTCCTCACCAACCATTTCGCCTGCAAGGTCCTACTGGAATTCTTCCAGCGATGAAAACGGAGAAAAAGGCAAATAAAAGCCCTCACACCTGCATTGCTGAGGGGAGCCGTCTTTTGTGAAGACAAAGGGGAGGGCAGACAGCAGCTCTAAAGCTGGATGCTTTCCCTTCAATTACACAATAAATTAAGGGAAATGACACAAAGGGGAGGGGACCAAACACAATTCAGGAGGTGCATTTAAGACAAGATGATTTGGGAATAAAGACATCTAAAAGAGAGGGAGGAGTTAACACCTAGTGAGAGGGAAGGAAGTTTCCCCCCCAATTCATTCCACCCACTTTTCTTGTTCCTTCAAATTGCAAGGTTGGAATTTAAAGGCGTTTCCTTTAGTTCATCTCAGAGGGGGGAGGCCGCAATTACAGAAGCTGAAGAACTGATAAAGGGAGCATCAGGCATAGGGACCGATGGCATTTTAAAACTGCTTTTAGAAATAGAAATAAAGCTGTTATCTGACTTATACTGGATTGGGTCTAAGTTTGCCTCTTCCACTGTAGCACTCCTTAAATGCTTGTAATGTTTGGAGATGGCGTGACTAGAGAGCCATGTATGCACTTTTATTTTTCAAACAATAAACTTGTCAGACGGATACTAGAAATGTCGCATGGCTCCTTCAGACAAGAAGAGACTGGACAGACATTCTGGACAGAATAGAATAGGTTCTCTTGCTTGAACAGGGGATTGGTCTAGGGGACCTCCAAGGTCCCCTCCAACTCTCTTATTCTGTCAAGTGTCCTTAAGCCCATTCCAAGAAACTAGTTGGAAGAAACATCTCAGACAGGCCTCTCCCCTGGCTCACAGTAAGATGGAGTGAAGGAGGGATAAACATATCCGAACTTGCAAGTTCCTGTTACTAAACCTTTACCATAAGAGTAGCCTAACCTCCATGACATTGTTTCTTAATCTCTCTTATAACAGACTAACATATTTGGAAGGGACCTTGGAGGTCTTCTAATCTAACCCCCTGCTCAAACAGGAAACCCTAGACCAGGGACCTACAAGTCTTAAAGCTGCCAAGTTTGAAGACCCTTGCCCTAGACCATTCCAGACAAAATGGTTGTCCAATCTCTTCTTAAAAACCTCCAGTGATGGAGCACCCAAAACTTCTGGAGGCAAGTTGTACTCACTCTCAGGAAATTTCTCCTTAGTTCTAGGTTCTTATTTCTATGGACTAGGTGGAGGGAGTGGGGGCCGTTCCCAGCAACGGGTACTTACAGGAGCTGCTTCTGGTTTATACAAACCATTGAGTACTTGCTCCTCCTGAACAGGTCCACTCACTTCCACAAACATCCAGTCGGCTGCCTTATTGGTTTTATTTAGTAAGAAAACAATTGTTTCTGCTGGTTCCTGCATTTCCCCACGTTTAGCACTGAGCTGAAGTTGGATAATTCCATATGGTATTTATTGTTTATGCACATGGTAAGTGGAGGCTCTGGTTTGAATTGGGACTCCTGCTCCCCACGCAGTAGCAGGGCAACCCAGTCCCCATATAATCGCTTCAATGAGACATGAAGTGGGTTTTGTTGGAACTTAAATGGGGCTCAGGGTAAGGATCAAGTTGGAAATTGAATAGCAGGGGTGCTGGCTAAGTCACCATGTGGTACATATTTGAATGGTGGACTTGCCATTAATTATTCAATTGCTAAGAGGCTTCTGGGAATTAAAAAATCAAACATCAGAAATGCTGTATAATTTATGGGCAGACCCCACCAGGAAGTAGAACAATTGGAAAATTAACAAATGCCCGGACTTTCTAATGATTCTGCTGAACTTTACTATTTTCTTCCACAGAAGTGCAGTGGAATGAAGCATGACCAATGCCGTCTATTTATAAAAAATGTATTTGGAATAGACGAAAGAAAGAGATACTCCCCAAGGGAGGTTCAACAACTCCCAGTCACAACCCAGCACGTACCATTTACTCAATTCAGAAGCCAAACCAAATAAATCAGAAGTCAAATTGTTATAAATCTGTAATGGCTTAATCCCATGTTAATGTTGCTCTTGATAGTTAAATTCTTCTTTTTTAAAAAATTTCTATTCATAGATAGTTCCATTCTTCCTTGCAAACCTTCTGAGCATTTCAGTTCCTGGCAACACAGATGTTGTGTCAGAGCCCCTCATAAACATATATAAATTGAGTTTAACTAGCCACAGTTTAATTTAGATTCTGGAAGTTATTGATATTTTCTTACTATTTTGTGCTATTATCTTACTTGCGTTTTAATCTAGTTTTCCAAGAAAAGTGATTGCTTTCCTACTTCTGAGCGAAACAAACTACTGTGTTGTAATCCTTGACCCTTCCTGCAAGATCAGTCCACCTATGGATCTATTTGAGGCATTTATCGTTAAAGTCTACATTCTTCTAACACAAAGGGAATATTATCACAACAAAAACCACCATCAGAATATTCAGCCATGTTATAATTAATTGCAATTAGTATCATTATAATAAATGGTTGCATTATTTCCCTGTGCACCCGGGTTTCTTAACTTAGGCAGATTCCAGATGTGCGGACTTAAGCCTCCCAGAATTCTCCCAGGGTTCTCATGGCTGGCAAAGGAATTCTGGGAATTGGAGACCACACATCTGGAAGTTGCTTAGTTTAGGAAGCATTCCCCTCTGCCATCAAATTGTCCTTGAAATGAGGAAGTTTCTTTAAAATTAATATTTATCTGCACTCAATTGTTCCATTTTTTTAAAAAAAGTCCTTATTTATCCTAATACACTGAATTGTGCTAGGATTGCAGGATTGCCTAGGCAGTAGGGTCATGGGTCATGGATTTTGGACCCATTCTGTTAGTTAATTCATTTGAGCTACGTTGATTCAAAAAGTGTGGCCCTATGATGCGCTATTTCCCTCAATTGAAGGTTACAAGGAGAATTTGGTCTTAGTCATATAGAGTTGCTTCTCCCAAAGGTGCTTTCTTCAGAAGGCCACTGGACGTTGGTTTTCCTTGAAGACATTGAGCTTCTCATCCAATAAGAAGAAGCTGAACTGAAGAAGTTTCTTGGATTAGAAGCAAAACATCTTCAGGGAAAAACAAAGTCCAGTTGCCTTTGGAAAAAAGCATCTTTGGGACAACCATGACCTGGATGACTGAGAATCTCCACAGACACACAATCGCTTCATTTTTCACTTCCTTTTGCATTTCTCTGAAATTTATCTTCTATTTGTTATATTTTCTTTAAAACTAATCATTGCATTTTAATATCCAAACTCGTTCTAAAACAAAAATTAGGCAATGTCAAAGGACACTGGAGGGAATTGCCCTGATTTGTGATTAATTTCGCCAAGGTTTCTCAAGAGCTTCGTATTTACTGAACACCGAATGAGCTCGTCGAGATCACCTCATTAATTTTAATGTCAGGACTGGATTTTTCCAGGTGATTCATCATGTACAGTCAGAGGTTTTGTTTTGTTTAATGGATTACCTGAAAAAGAAAAGGAGATACGACCATCGAAAGACACAAGGGTGCATCTCATTCGCCAGTTCATCTTCCTGGTAGAGGTTCTGGGTCAGATATGAAACTATTGCAGTGAAAAAAAAGGGGGGTTCCTCCCTTCAACACCCCCCCCCGAGAGGCTTTTTATCAGCAGTTTAAAGTAAAAAGGCCAAATATGTCCATGATGTCAGTGACACGAATTCTATTCTTACTGCTTTCTCTCCTGCCTTGCCTCTCAACGTATTTCCACTGTAGGGTATGTCATAAATAAGAAAAACTAAAAGGCAGCTGAAGTGTCAACCACCTACTGTAACAACCTATAAAGGCCATGAATAAATTAGAGCTCAACCAACTGCCATTTTTTTGGGGGGGGTATTTTGATTTTAATATATTTTTTAAATTGCAAGCTTCTCAGAATCATTGACTGAGATGGAGGCTCTTTCCTCTTGATGAACATATATTTTCTTCTATGTACACTGAGAGTGTATGCACCAAGACAAATTCCTTGTGTGTCCAATCACACTTGGCCAATACAAAATTCTATTCTATTCTATTCTCTTTAGTTCTTCGAAATTCACCCATAATGTCCAACATTGTGTGGCCAGGAAGATAAAGGCTCTGTCCATTGGAGCTCAACTCCCAGCATTTGCATGGATTGGGAAATGTTGTTTTCTAGGGTCTGGAATCTCCCTTGTCACCCATTTAGGTTACTTCACGAAATCCTTCCCTCTCTTTCCTCCCTCCACCAAAGGCTGAAACTCCCTGCAATTCTCAGAAAAAGAAATTAAATGTATGTTTCAGATAGCTAAGAAGGTTGCCCATTCTTCAGTCAATGGCTGCAAATGATTTTTACCAAGGAGGCCAAAGCACCATAAGGTTGAAAATTGACTTCACTAAACTTTTCATTATTATTATTATTATTATTATTATTATTATTATTATTATTATTATTATATAGGTAGCTCTTTATTCTTCTCACATGGACAGTGGATTGCCAGGAGTGACGTTATGCTGCCTGTATCACCTCTAACAATAACAATTGCAAAGAGTGGAGCATAATCTCTCAAATCCACCATACAGTGGCTGTCCAAACATGATAGGTATCTCTTACTTTTATTAACAAAAAACAGGTGATGAATTAAGTGTTTCTGATAAATGACACTCTCTTCGAGTTCTGAAAAAATGAGACACAGAGAGAGAGAGAGAGAGAGAGAGAGAGAGAGAGAGAGAGAGAGAGAGAGAAATTTCAAGCAGACATATGTTTTGTATAAAATAAAGACTCTTTCATAAAGACATCCCTAACTTGGATTTTATATTGCTAATGGTTTAGAGCATATAAGAAAAAATTAGTAACTTAGGGCCATATTTCTAGGACTGTCTTCATATTTTATCACCCACCGACTCTTCAGTCTCTGCCTTGACAATGAGAGAGGTGGATAGGAGTGTTGCAATTATGACTTACAGGCTTTAATTTTTGCCATGTGGAGAATAAACTATTTATTGTACAAACCTGGACAAAGTAACTGAAACGGTATTCTTCAGAGCACCCAGGAAATGGTTGTGATGTAGGAACACCAGACCAATACAGGATGATGTGTCTGGATAAGCATATGATGAAGGCCACAAATCAGTGTAGCAATACTAGGAACTCTATCAGTGTTTCTCAACCTTCATAACTTTAAGAAATGTGGACTTCAATTCCTAAAATTCCTCAGACAGCAAACCTCTTCTACATTATTGCTCAGAAAATTACATAGTGTCCACAAAGCCAGCCACTACTGAATTCAACTCAAAGGCACCCATAGAATCCAACTTTAAGTGACTTGCTTCATGCTTTGGTTGTTTAGATGGAAGCTTCTAGTTTCCACCACAGTTGACCAGCTCCTACTGCATACCTCTCCCATTCTTCAATTATACACCAGGAGCAAAGATGTTAAAATAGTTATGGACTAATTAACCAAAATTTAGTGTCTGGTAAGTGCCTAAATTAGCAAATGATGAAGTGAAATTGTATCTGCACATGAATAATGTCTGAGTCTCAGGTGGAAGTTTAAGGCAGCCACAAATCTTTGTCCCTCCTCAATTGGGGGAAAGATGCAGCTCTGCGTTTCACACACTCTGCACCTGTCCAATAAACGTGTCACAATGTATTTTGCATGGTGATTTTCCCAAGAAAAAGAGACGATGCTGGGGTTCTTGTTGCTATCAAAATATGTTTCCCAGACAGCAACATACGTTCTTTCGCAAATGTGAATGACAGATGTAAAAAAGTATTTTCCTATTCCTGAGGGACAGGTTAGGGTTGAAATTCCTTTTTTTAATCAGGTGTAAGATTGCAAAAATAATTCTGTTTGCCAGATTTTGGAAACCGCATCCTTAAAGTGAAGTCATCAGTTCCATAGCCGGAATAATACCTGAACACAAAGCTTAATCCTCATTTCAGAAACCCCAGGAAACATTTGCCATCTGGTCAGGATGGGCTGCTGGCGATTGCCTGGACAAATCCCTGCATTTTTTTTGTCAAGATTTCAGAAGTGACTTGCCATTGCCTGCTTCCTAAGGTTGAGAGAGAATGGCTGGCTCAAGGTTACCCAGCTGGGTTCATGCCTAAGGTGGGACTTGGACTCATGGCCTCCTGGTGCCTTCACCACTGCACCAAACTGGCTTTGTAGGGGAGGATGCAGACTGATGTTATTCGTACGGTTGGCTTTATATTCTTTATATTTATATTCAGCTGGTGTCAACCAGGTGCTCCTTCATCCTACCTATAAGGAACATCCTTACAGACAGAAGACCCTACCTGAAATTCAGAGTGAGAGAGTTCCTGCAAATCTTGAGGAACAGAGACCTCTGGGGCTCCTGCTACCCATGTGTCTCTCCAAATCCCACAGGGTGGCCTTCAGACTGGGACCAGGAAAACCAAAGGTTTTTGAGGAAGCTGTGATAAAACTGTCATGTAAACTCTGAGTAGGCACCTCACCATCCCAAACTGGATGGCGTTCAAAGGGCTCCATCTCCCCCTTTTCAACCATCAGCCCTTCCAAAAGAATCAAGTGGATTCCCTTGCTCAACCCAAGCGTGTCTCCTCTGCTGTTCAAGAAGAGTTTGGGAGACCTAACTAGCCAGCGGGTCCTCTTGTAAACAGAGGCAGGGACCAACCGGAGGTGGGGGGGGGAAGCAAAAGGGTATCGGAGCAGTGAGGCTCTTGGCTGGCTCTCTGCAGCATCTGGCACCCAAGTACCTCCCAAGTCGCTTTGGCTCTGGAAGTGAAAGAATTGGGAAATACACTCAGGACCTCTGCGGTGTAAATCTCTTGTTCATTTGTACTAAGGCAACTAATCCTTTTATAATCATAAATGTCCCTTTGTGTTTAAGTGTTGCTCATTTTGCTTCATTTGGTCGGAAGCCCAGAAGGTCTGTTCTTTATTTGATTTTGGCGTTGGGTTGCCGTTTCCTAGTGGCTGCAGAGAGGATAACGCCGAGAGACCAAGAACTTGGCAGGCAGCAGGACTTTCTGTGAAAGGATTTATTTCAGATCTCCAAGATTTGGCTTTCCTGATTTTCTTTAAGCCTATATTTTAAGACTCTGTCCATTAGTAAGAAGGCCCGGTCTGCATTGGGGATAATTTGTTAATAAGTTCATTTCAAGCAATACTTCGAGCGATCTATACATCAATGATAGAAATTAGGAGAAGGTGCAACCTTAACCAAAACTTTACTCTGAGTCCAAGACAGGGCTCGTTTTCTGAAAGAAGGATTGGATATTAGTAACAGGCAGCTGAATTTTCCCCACAGATTCTACAACCACTAAATGCTAAAGGATTATCTCTAATGTAAGTGTTTATTTTTCAAAGTTTTGAGGGGTGGTGGGGGGCAATGAACTAAAATCACCCGGCCAGGTGACTCCGTTTGTGAGCGCCGACTTTGTTTTTACTCACTGCAGTGATTCTGTTCACAGCCCTAGCTGACTTCCAGACCAGAAGTTTTCCTGGCAGCCAGGATCTCATCCCATTTGAAGGCCTGAACAAGGTCACATGGGAAACGGTGCAGCTGAGCGAACCTGGATTTCCTACATCTAAGCCCCTTTGAGAGCCATCAAAAATCACACGATGGGGAAACCTCGATTTCTTTGGCATGAGGTTCCATAGAAGGGGAGAGTTTCCAAAAGTTCATTGGCCTGTTTGAAAAGGGCATATAATCCTCATGATTCTATCATTGCACCAAGTTACAAAGGTTTTAAATAACCTTTATAGCTAATAGAACAATGTTTGATGGTTAGGAATGGCACACAGTGGTGAGTACGTTGGACTGTGGATATCAAAGCTCAAATGTTAACAGTGGCAGGAAACTCACTCTTCTTAGTCATTATCCTTCAGGCCAGTCTCCTCACAAGACCTCCTTCTGGTCTTCTTCTGCAGGTAAAAATCAAGGTGGTTCAGTTATACCTTTCAAGCTAACTAGTGTCCAAATGGCCTGTGGTTCACGAATTCTTGAAGTCTGTGTCCTTTGGAAAATGGCATGCAGAAATAAGACATTTTATGTTTATTAGCATGTATTCAATCCATATCCTGATTTTTTTTTTAATCCAGAGAACATTTCTCTTTGGAAGAAACGCTTACAAAATGCTCATACTTGAAAATAGCCTGAGTGGCACAGCAGACTAATGCTACTGTTAAAAGTAGTATTTAGCTTCCAGCTGCCTGCAATTACTGCAAGTTCAATTCTCACCAGGCTCAAGGTTGACTCAGCCTTCCATCCTTTCTAAGGTAGGTAAAATGAGGACCCGGTTTGTGGGGGCAATAAGCTGACTTTGTATAAAATATACATATAAATAAAAAAAAAAGTATGTTTATTTGTAATACTTACCGAAATGCCTGTATTAGAAAAAACGTGGTGCATTATGTAAGGAAAATGCATATAAATACTCAGGGTGCACAGGACAATTTTTTACCACCCTGTTGTTCTCAGGTACTACTAACCCTGTCACAACATGTAGCTTTTGCCAGTTTTCATGCAACCGCATTCAAAATACACCAGAAGATGATTTATGACACTATGACTTCTAATGAGCGTTTACATTATAGACTGCTATGTACAATGACTTGGTTTACGCTCTTTTAATTACCATTCATTGCTTTTTAAAAGACTTAAAATATGTTTAGATGTTGTTTTATCTTTTTATGTCATTTTTATTTTTGTATTTTTCATTTTTTTGTTAAACCTCATTCCTTATTGTGGTCATTGACTGAAGCAAAGGTTGATTAATTGATTGAATGTTTGAAACATTTAATATATTTAAAGAACTGTTTACCAAATTGTATAAGGGAGAGTATATGGGAATGAAAAAAAAAAGTGGACACATTTGCATTTCACCCCCTAAATTATAGAGTGATCAGATTGACTGAGATAACAAGTTACTTCTCATTAAGTATCATGCCCTGCCATGCATGATCATAGATCAGATAAAAACTGAGCCATATCCTCTCTTATTAGAAGACAGGGTTACACCAAGTTGGGATGAAGTCTTCCTTCAGGGAAGTGTGAGGGATGGTCTTTTTAAGCACATAAACCTGAAGTAGGTATCTGAGGCAGTCCAGATGATTCATGGATTGTTAGGAGAGAGGTTATAAGTCTACCTCTGGGGCAGCTTTGAAAATGCAGAGTTCTGATAACATTAGCTACGCAAAGAGGCTCCAGCAAATCTAGATTACAGGTACAGACTCTTTCAAAAGACGAACGGTTATAAAGCACATTCTTAAGCCTCTGTTTAAATTCTTCTGTCAGGAGACATGGGTAATGGATGCCAGGGGAAGAGAGGACTGAGCAGAGATCTCTTCAAAAGGAACACCTATTTGGGTTTCACTTTAAAGTTACCTTTAAGCTATTTTGTTTGGTTCATGCACGGTGGGGGATGAGGAGTGAATTACAAGGATAACTGATGGGTTGGGTATGATCAGCCACTCCTCTTCCAAAGTAAACCAGTCAATGTAGATAATAAAGTTAAATCTTTTTGTCAGCTTTCCTTCTTTTTAAGGCACATCCACTCTTGAGAGAGCCAAATAGATCTAGTGGTGATTGGGCTTGGATCCAGACTAAGTTTGACACATTTTATTTCCTTGAGTTTCCTTGGAAAAAGGGTCATCATCATTAAGATGTCATGTTTGATTCTCAATACGATGATAGGATGACTAATTTAATTTGCCTTCAGTTCTTTCTCTTTCTTTGCTTTCCTCGAGGAGGGATTCTCCAGCATTTTGTCTGATGTGCCAAATGGAAAAAAGCTTTAGGCCTTTGTGGGATTTTTATAGTTGACAGGAGATTCAAAGATTCTGATTTCCAAGCTGAGATTTTGATTCGGTCCCATGTAGAATCACAGAAAATTTCTGAATTTGCATTTTCTCCTATTAATCAAAATACTGTATATCCATCCTCAAGTGTACTATCTCCTTGAGGTTATTTGGATAAATATTAGAAAGTAAGAAAAGCTATTAGAGTTCAGGAACATTTGTTATCGCTTCAGAAAATCTGAACACTGTTATTATGCCTTATAGCAATAAAGTAGAATTCCAGACCTTCATGGAGTGTCTGTTTCTGGTCTACCTTGAAGGACTTACACAAACACACACATCGATTCTTCTTTTATGTTTAAAACATCCCTCTTCGAAAGGCCTTGTCCTTTCTTGAAGCACACCTCATCATTTTGTGCTATCTAGAAAGATGGAATTCCACATGTTCAGACTTACACTTAAACACTTTCACATTCATCAAGTTGTAAACCTTTTAGGTGACTTTGTTATTTTCATCAGTGCCGGTACTGCTGAATGTGTGGTTCTGTTTCCTGAACCCCCGAGCGTGCCAGCTGGCAGGCCAAAAGGCATCAATAAAATTATGAAATTGCTATTAAACCCCGTAAATGGATCTCTTCCATCCATCTTTCTGCACCAATCCATCTAGGTTTAGGGTTGGGTGCAGTTTCAGCACGCTGAACCAGCTCTCCTTCCGTCTCTTTCCCTGCTCTCAGAAGGAATGACAAGCAACGTGCCTCTGCTTTTCATTGGCAGCCAACAGCTACCTTGTGGGAAAGTAATGAAAACCTTGTTGTAAATAATAAAATATGCTGCAGAGGAGCTTCTTATTCTTTGGCTTTCTCTCTGGAACTTCCTCCTCTGTTTCTAGATGCCAGCAGGAGGCGTTGACGAAGAGAAAACAATGACCCATAAACCCCTCTGCCAGTGTGAACTCGAGGGCACAATAATTTTCCTCCTTTCCACGGAAGACTCCCAAAATACACACTTTGTGCCAAAGGAACACCCCTTCTTTTTTGGGGGAAGGATCTCCCTCAGACTTCCAATGTAAAAGCGGTTGAAACCAGATTTCACAGACTTCAATTCCCACAGCCTTTTGATTGTCCCCAGAAAGCTCGGCATGCTAGCCAGGCGATGTGTGTGGGTTTTCCTTTAAAGACCCTCCTTTATTTTGCTCTGTTTAACTTAGACAGAAAAGATATATTTTTTTCTTCCAAGAAGGTGTAACAGGGCAACTTTCAGATCAGTTCTCAATCATATCACAAAAGGCCTTCCTTCCTTCCTTCCTTCCTTCCTTCCTTCCTTCCTTCCTTCCTTCCTTCCTTCCTTCCTCCCTCCCTCCCTCCCTCTTTCTTTCCTTCCTTCCTTCCTCCCTCCCTCCCCCTCCCTCTTTCTTTCTTTCTTTCTTTCTTTCTTTCTTTCTTTCTTTCTTTCTTTCTTTCTTTCTTTCTTTCTTTCCTTCCTTCCTTCCTTCCTCCCTCCCTCCCTCCTCCCTCCCTCCCCCTTTCTTTCTTTCCTTCCTCCCTCCCTCCCTCTTTCTTTCCTTTCTTCCTCCTTTCCTCCCTCCCTCCCTCCCCCTCCCTCTTTCCTTCCTTCCTTCCTTCCTTCCTTCCTTCCTTCCTTCCTTCCTTCCTTCCTTCCTTCTCCATAATTTTTACATCCCAACTTCTATTTGACAAGATGTTTAAAAAAAGAAATAGAACAGCATGTTCTGAGCATGAGTTGAATCTGCCACAGTGATGAAAGCAGAAGTGGGCTTGTAAATTATACGTTCATTTATATGAGAAATAAGGATCTCGGAGCCATCAAAGCTAGAGCAAGTTAAACATTTAATCCAAATACATTTTTCTCCCAGATGAAATTGGCACCATCTAAAAGCAACGTGAACTTTGCAGAGTGGGAGGTCTCATCCTTTGGTTGAAATCCATCAAGCTAATTGGTTTTCGGCTTGCAATGCTGATAGTGACCTAAATTATTCCTGCAAATTGACTATGATGGGATATTGAGATGCATCATTAAATGCTGGTTGTTGGTTGCTTTTCTGTAATGAACTTATTCTTAGGAATTCAAGTCAGTGTACACGGAAACTGCCCCTTTTCTCTGCCTAGCAGGAGGTCAGGTCCAGAATCACCCCAAAAGTTTTGTGCCCCAGAAGGGTTTGGAACTTTGCTCTCCTGATGCATTTTCAGAAGTTTAATTGGGACTTCACATGCGGACCTGGCCTTTTGCACCTGACAACTGGAGAACCTTTTGTCTGTATATATTTTTTTAAATTTCTCTGGATGGGAGAGAGGGTTGACTCTTCTTCCCTCCTCATGACATGATCTTTGGGGGGTTTTTTTGTTGGACTTTTGTCTGTTTTCATATGTTAAGCCACCCGAGTCACAGCCCAGCCTAGAGATGGATTTCCTGTCCTTTGTAGGGGAAAGCGAGTGAAAACAATCACATAACCCAGTGTTGAAGCTTAACATTGTCCCCACCCTAGCTGGAAATCTAACACCTAAAAGAAACCTTTGGAAATTCCCAGCCTGCCCACCTTAGTGTTATCGACATAGCAAATCTGACTAAAACAAATATAATTATGAGGTCCTGGGTAAAAAGACAACCTGTCCACAGTGATGAGAGAGACTCATTTAAACTGAACGAACTATTTCGGCCTTCCCAACAGAAACCTGACGCTCGGATCCTTGAATGTTCAGCTATGGCCACAATGCTGGGGGGAATTCTGGGCGGTTACGCTCAGAATCAAGAGAGTGGCCGGGTTGGATCATTAGCACAGAATTGTATGCTTTAAAAAGGACCGAAGAGGCTCAAGGAACAGGCTTTTCCCCCTGTCCATTTTGGATCATACCGGGTACATTGTTGAACCCTGTTTTTACAGCTACTATGGCTATAACTGACTAATACACGGAATTAATGCTCATTTAGTGCTGAGGGAGAGGCTTGGAGAGCAAAGCAGATTTCAGAGAAAAATAGCTGCTCTACTGAATACGTCATCTGTGGTTTGCAACCAACTCCTCCTCTAGTTTGGGGGCAACAATCATGTTCAAAGAGTAGTCTCAGGGTGGCAGCTTCTGGTCAGTTGGAGGATCAATGAACTGGGACACCAGTTCAGAGGCTGTAGAACAGTGTTTCCCAACCTTGGAAGCTTGAAGATGGGTGGACTTCAACTCCCAGAATCTTCCACCCATCTTCAAGCTTCCAAGGTTGAGAAACACTGCTGTAGAAGATGCAGGCAAGAAGCACTAGAAAGAAATGCAGCTGTGGACAATACCAGGAGAAATCAAAGGGGAAACTTAAGTCTCCTGAAACTGAGCACCTCCATCAAGGGCTGCCTCCTTATTCTGCTGGAAGAAATCTTGGCTTCTCAGATCCATTATCAGCTGTGCTTTCTGAGACTCTGGTGGTAGAGACTGATTGCTTTTCTCCTGCCTTCTTATCTTTCAGATAATGCTTTGCACAGGTCCTTCCTTCCTTCCTTCCTTCCTTCCTTCCTTCCTTCCTTCCTTCCTTCCTTCCTTCCTTCCTTCCTTCCTTCCTTCCTGTCTTCTCTCTCTCTCTCTCTTTCTTAATTTTGCTTCCCACCCTCTTTCCCTCCCTCTCCGCCTTCCTGCTTTCTGAAAAGAAAAGGAAAATCTATCTTTTATACCGTACATTGATTTGTCAATGAATTCACTACTATGTGAAAAAAATGTGAGATGCTATTGTAAGATATCATGGAAACTATGGTGGAGATTGCTGTATCCTTTGATTAGTAGAAAATATTGTCTGGTCAGTCAGCTCTTACGTTTCTTACACCTACAGCATTAAGAAAAAAAAACTGTTGTCCATACTTTCACATACATTCTTTGGTGAAATACAATTTTTGCTGAATTAACCTTAATCTCAAATCTATGGCTACCTCCATGCGCAAGTTCTTTCCCTACAGCTGGCCAGTCTGCTAAGCTCTGGGCATCAAGGCTTCCTGGTTAGAAGCCATGGCACCAAGTCCAAAGCCTGCTTCTTTGGTTGTTTTCCACAGGGCCAAAGCAATATGTGCATCTCACCTCTACGTCACCCACAGTGTCTTCTCCAGGGAATGTGATGGATGAGCTCTCAAACCCAAAAGCTTTGGAAAAACTGCAGAGAACTGAGATCAAACCTCACCGAGCATAAATCAAACACAGACCCTCCGACTTCTTTTCTCCCCCTTTATTTTGAGAAGCAGCAGCAAGGATTTCTTGGCATCCAGTTTGGTTGACTGATATATTAACTTTCCATCCTGATGGAAAGATAATTCCAGAGGGGAAAAGAGATACTTTCCCCAATTTATTAAAAGGCTGGCCTAAGACCGTTAAAGCCGTTTGCCAAGGGGGGTTGGTGATGTTCAATATATATTTATCTTACATTCCTATCAAAATGCACACTTGAAAAATTCAGCCCAAACTCAATTTCTAGTCATTATTATAACTTACCCTCTAATATGGGCTTATTGTAGTCTACATACATCTCATGCACACTTCTCAAAATAAACTCATCTTCAATGCCATTATCCAGATGTTCAGATATCCTGGAATGGGGCTTCTATATTATCTGTCTCTTTTCACAGACTTTGAGGTACATAAAGAATGTTTTGCAATGTATTTCTGTAAAAAGACACGGTGCAAATATTTTTAATCAACACAGGTGTGACTGTGGAGCAGGAAAGTGTTGCTTATTGTTCCAGAACTTCAGCAACTTCAAAGGCTGTCTGGAAAAAAGGACTTCCAGTAATCTTGATTGGTTATCCTCAGATGAAATGAATAAGGTAGAAAATATCATCTGGAAGGATTCACCCACCCATCCTGCTTGGCCGAGCATGAAGATGACCCACCAATCATTGGTTAAGAACATCAACGTCCATCATTCTCAACCTGCCCCAGGATCAATGTCTTCCCTTATTTTGTTTCTAAAACATGTCTAAAATGACATTTTTCAACTTTGGCCTGCCCAGGCTGTGCTAAGTGTCCGCTTCGAGGCAAGTTTTTCAAAGGAAGCTTATTGGGCAGTCCCTGTGTTGTTGTGTTCGGCTACCTACCACATATCCTTGGACCTTGGACAGTGGTCTCCAGGGCTGTAGTGGTTGATAGGCTGATTCTAACATGTCCACCATGTTGTGTAGGTGGGAAGAACTGTACATGCGTCTCTCTCTCTCCCTCCAAAATTCCTCTCCCTCCACCAGTCTTCTAGGGGAAGCGTCTCAGACCGAAGTCTTTTTCTTTTAACACCCGGGTGTCTCTTGTTGTGAATCCCTCCCCTTCTTTCATAGGAGTTGGATCAAAAGTACAATATATGCTTTCCAAATCAAAGCAACCAGAACTAAGAAGGAGGAAATACAAATTGTCCCTTTCATTGTTAAGCACGTGGATGCTAAACCAATTACAGGTAGCTGAAAGAAAGACTACAGTGCCGATAAAGTCATAAACACCCTCTTAAAAATCAATCTCCAATAAAATACTATTCAGGATACTGAAGAGCAACTGATAGTGGTTTGGACGTGTAGCTGAAAGAGCCAAGGTGGAACAAAGGCACAAGAACCGAGTAGGCATCAAGTACAATAAACTCCCGATACAAAACACCAGAAACAATGACCAGAGACGCATTCCAGCTATCAGCATTGATCGAGTAGATTAAAGCACGCATCTTTAAAAAGATCAAGGACCTGACTGCAAAATGCTTTATTCTTTAGCAACAAAGGATTCTCCCAGCATGCTTTTTCCCGTTCGCTTCTCCGGGGCTCCAGTATCTGGTGTGGACATTGATTGGTTCATCTTTAACTGTGGGTTAATTTGTGTGATTGAAACCACGATGAGTTTCATTTAACTTTTGATGGGTTCAGAAGATTTCTGTGAAAGGAAAAGCGGGCCTGAGTTAATTAAGGTTAAAGGAACAGCTTCCTGTTTCAGTCTAATTTCACACTACAATGAACAATGTCGAGGTGTCAACTTCTTTGTTAAAAGTGTCTTGCGTTGCACTGGCAAACTGCTCATTGGTGTATAATTTGGCAAAAATTCAGGAGATCCTGTCAACTGATATTTTCTGATTTATTTATTTAAAGCATCTGGGAAATGAATTGTGAATAGCACAATGTACTAAAAAGTGAACAAAAGTATGAATAAAGAGAAAAGCTAGATTTGTTTGTGCCTCTTAAATTTCATGAGTGAAAGGTTGACATTCTTCTAGTCAGATCCGCTCTTGATATTCAGTTGCTCACTTGGATCTCTTTTATAATTTCAAGAGGACCATGATTCCCCTCACCTGGTCTCCCTTTCACGTACATCTTGCAAGCCATCTCCAAATCATCATTTGCTTCCTTTACCTATTAGTTAGATGGATACCCTACTTTTTAGTCAGGAACTCAGGGCAATGTGAGCAGAATTCTCTCTTCCCGTTTTGCATCCTAACCACAAACCCTGTCAGATGGGTGAATTTTGAGACAGGCTCAAAGTCATCTAAAGAGCTCTTGCTGCTGCAGAGGATTTGAACTTATGTCTTGTCCTATCCTTCCATTCCCCTCCCCCCATCAGAACTGTTGAAGCTTCTTGGGTGAGAAGATATTTATGGTTGTGGTCCCAGAACAGATATAAATCTCCCAGCAAAAGGAATTAATTTCATTCTGTACTATAATTCTGTCCTTCCTAAATGTCAGTGAATTCATTCAATCTTAAATAAGAGAAGCAGAGAAAAGGACAGGCCTGGAGCAGCGGAACAGATAACAAATTTGGAGGACCTGAGGATGAACTCCTTGTTCCCTCCTGTCAGGCTGTGAACAATCATCCCAAATAATGACTTGGCATCCACCAGGAAAGGGTGAAGAGCCCGTCACACTTAGAGCCTTCAAATTATTTAAACAGGTGCCCAATAGAGCAGGACAGTGTCCCATGTTTAGGGGGATGGAGGAAAACAAATAAGAACCAAGAGCTAAGCAAAAGTTGCAGAAACAAAAGTTGCTTTGTTCTTCTCTGGCTGGATGAAACTTGCCTACAGATTGCTGATAGCATTGCAATTTTTTTCATCATGAGTTTTTCCCCCCTCTGGTACACAAAGAGAAAAGTATATTTGTGACAACCCTGTGATAGTGCTTCCATCTAGATGAAGTTCTTTGTGATGTGTGATGGTATATACCATGGGTATCTGCAGGGAAGGTTCAAAAAAATCAAGATGGTGGCCATGGCCATGTAATCAATGACCCATTCATTTGATGTGCTGTACCCCTCCCTGTGGACCCTTCTGAGATATGTAGAATTGGTCTACATTCTTTCTTCTCTCATTTCCCCCCTCCCCCATCGTCTTCTAAACTCTCTGAGAACATTTGGACAGTTTCATGTTTAATCAGGATTTGAATCTAAGAGCCCAGGACTTAAGGCTAAGGTAGGTTATCTGTGATCCCTCAAATTGGAATCCTCACTTGGGATACAAAAGAAGTCATTTATGGATCTTCCTTACTTCTGAAGATTTAACATCCACACCCATTCAAGACTGTTTCTCTCCACCAGCATCAGTTGATCCTGGATGACCCTGCTGATCTCAAGTCATCTCAAGAAGAGACGTTGAGGGTCTCCACTCCAAGTGAGGAGAAATAGGCCTGAAAAGGCTCAAACTATGGAGCACGTTTCTTCTCAGATATGAGAGATAGCATCTTAGCTGCCTTTTGCGAAGCGGTATTGATCCTTCTATTCAGGAATGGTTTTCTGGTGGATGATGGACCTGAGCAGTGGTTATTTTATTAATTAAAAAGAGCCTTGGTAGTACAGTGGACTAAAGCACTGTTATTAACATCTGCTGCCTGCAATTACTGCAAGTTCAAATCTCACCAGGCTCAAGGTTGACTCAGCCTTCCATCCTTTCTAAGGTAGGTAAATTGAGGACCCAGATTGTGGGGGCAATAAGCTGACTTTGTATAAAAATATACAAAAGTATGAAGGCTATTACTTAACGCATTGTAAGCCGTCCTGAGTCTCCGGAGAAGGGCAGCATATAAATTAAAGCAAAAAATAAATAAAATTGTTTTGTGTTCTTTTCTTTCAGTTTTAACCAGCATGAGTCTTTGTAAACAAGGCAGATATAGAAACATCTATATAAATCAAATACATCAAACAATTTAAAAAAATGCATGAAAAGGGCTAAGGATTAAGTAGCCCTGTTCCCAACTAACTCAGCACCAAGAAAGGTCTGTGAAAAAGCAACCACAATTTCAGATTCCATCAAGAAGTATATATTTTCTACATATCAAAAGTAATTGTTCCACTTAATTCTATATTGGTCAGGCTTCACCTCAAACACCAAAGCCTTTTGTGGCCTCACACTTCAAAAGAATTCTCAGAGAAACTGGAAGAGTTTATTTTTAATGGTTCTGTACATCATTTAAAAAAAGTTCCCTTTATAACAGGGTAAATTTCAACCTTTTAACCACATATTTTCCCATCCTTCCATCTGTATATTATAGCCAAAGTTTTTAGCTCACTTTATCATTCGTTCTTCCGCTCGTTCATCTTCTGTTTTATATTTCAATAAAAGCTTATACTTTAGCAATCACATGTGCATCGTTTGTCTATAGTGCTGTTTCAAATTCAGTCTTAAATGGTTCAAAACCATAAAATCTTTTATCTACTTTCAGATAACTGTAAAGAGTAAAACATAGATATTCATCCCTATAAAGACGGGTTGAAGGAATAGGATATTTTTAGCTTTGAAGGAAGAAAAAGACTGATGGGAACCTAATAGCATTTTT
Source organism: Pituophis catenifer annectens (assembly GCF_029215685.1). NCBI lineage: Eukaryota > Metazoa > Chordata > Lepidosauria > Squamata > Colubridae > Pituophis > Pituophis catenifer. The sequence continues at coordinate 721,374 of NW_027256887.1, forward strand.
CAAAGTCTTGCAAGTTCATCAGACAATCTCATCTTATTCCAGCTTGCAAAAACATGGAATTATGGATTAATGTTATAGGAAGTTACAGTTTCCTGCTCTGAAAGCCATGATTTTAGGAATTCTGGTTTATTTATGGAGCTTAACTCTTGGTTTTTATTTTACATATTTATTTTATAAACAGTTCATTTCCTAATGATGTAATTCCACTCCCCTTTAACTAGAAATAACTTTTGCAGAAAGCATAAATATGCTCTGCTTAAAGCTCTACTCTTTTGGTGCAGAAACTAAAACTAATATTTGTCATTTGTGATAGAGATTCGGACTGGATTTGGAATTCTAATACTAGAACGTTATTGGGAATTAGAATGTTCTAATATTCTCTTTTCTATAATAGAGAATATTATATATTATAAAATATTATCATTAGAGATTAGGATATTATTTTTTTTAGCGATTTGGACTGGATTTGGTGTTCAAAATAGTAATTCTAACATTTTGACGTTCTAATGTTTATGGGTAGTTATAATTCCAACCAGAACTGAACTGGAATCATTTGACTTTCTTCCTCTTCCTCCCCTCAACTTCAAGGGGGAAAATCCTCGCCACAGACCCAAGCTTTGAAAGATATAACTCAATGTCCTAATATCCCACATGTTCACCCCGAGGATGTGATCTAACCCAGTGACAGTTGGATATAATCTTTATTAGTTTTACCTTTGGAAAGGTTAAACGTGTGAATGAAACCCGCATGAGAAGGCTTAACTCCGATGCTGCTGGGGGATCAGGAGAGGGTGGCAGAAGGAATGTTCCAGAAGTGAAGAAGGGGCCCTCCTGTGATCCGAGGCCTGATGTGATTTAACACAGAAGCCCAGCAGCCTTTCAAGATCGCACTTCTGTTTTCCTAAGGAGCCGCTGCCGAAGATACGCACACAAATTATGATAATACAGAACAGTTGGCAAAAAAGACCAGCAATGACATCTAATAAAAAAAAAATGAATATTCTGTAGGCCACAAGGCTCTTTTGTTATCACAAACCATCTGTTTCTACAAGACGTCTGAACCTCATTGGCATCCTGTAGCTGGGCTTTGTGGAGGGGAAGGAGAGGGAAGAAATATCTTCAAACCTTCCTTCCCATGCTTAGAATTTTCTTTTATTAACAAATCTGTTAATAAGCCACATTTTGGACTATCACCTGTTATTAACCTGGATCTGTAGATGTGCTTAATGCATAGTATCTGCTTTGGAATTGGTCCAATATGTTGGCCCTTGAAAAAAAAACAACACAATTTCCATCAGTTTCTAATTGTCTTTTTCTAATGTTAAAACCAGAAGAAATTTAGAATGGCTTGGTCTAAAATGAGGGATTTAAAGTAGAAACACCTGGGGAAAATATTTGAAGGCTCAACTTGTCTTTGATTGGCAGATGGAAGGATTGGGCCATTCCATGCCACAAACTAGAGGAAAGACACGAGTCACACTTGTGAATATATCTGGGAGAGGGGCTTGGTGGTCTTCGAGCTGTGAAAGAAATGTGAGGAACCCAAATTAAGAGTTTAAAAGTTAATGTTTGAACAGGGTGATTTTTTAAAATTATTATTTTTAATTTGATTTATATGCCGCCCTTCTCCGGAGACTCAGGGCGGCTTACATACAATGTGCTAAGCAATAGCCTTCATCCTTTTGTATATTTTTATACAAAGTCAGCTTATTGCCCCCACAATCTGGGTCCTCATTTTACCTACCTTAGAAAGGATGGAAGGCTGAGTCAACCTTGAGCCTGGTGAGATTCGAATTTACAGTAATTGCAGGCAGCTGATGTTAATAACTGTTAATAACAGTGCTTTAGTCTGCCGCACCACCAGGCCCATTAGATTTAGGCTGTAAAAATCCAACTGTTCACTGGATTCTGATGTACTATCATTCATCTCTCTCCCTCTCTCTCATCTCTCTGTCCATCTTTCCATCCATCCATCCATCCATCCATCCATCCATCCATCCATCCATCTCTATCTATCTATCTATCTATCTATCTATCTATCTATCTATCTATCTATCTATCTATCTATCTATCTGCATGATCTCAAATATCACTTGAAAATGGCTTTTGCAACTGGGGACACTCTGGTAAAGCCCCAAAGTCACCTACCTCTTGCCCTTTCTTCCTTTCTGATATCACAATTTGTGAAGGGAAGTAACTTTTTTCATAATAATTTATGACTGCTTCCTTTTACCCAATATGATAAATGTCATAAATCAAACATTTTAATTTGAATAACTTATTCAACTGTCAGAAACTTAATTTTGTTGCCACAAACGTATTTCCTCTTTTCCAATACTTTGCTTTTTGGCAAACTGTCTCTGCATTTCTGGACTGCAGGCAAAGAGCAAAGATTTCCATTACAAGGAATCTAAAGAAAAAGATCCTCTTTTGGGGCAGCTGGTTACTATATAGCAGTTGAAAATAATCCTACAAGCAACAGGGAACCAGATATTGATGTAATTTGCCATATATAGGATTTCTTTCTGTGTGTGTCTCTCTCTCTCTCTCTCTCTCTGTTTGTATGTGTAAGACCATATGCACAATAAAAAACCCCACTGTGTGTAACTTAATATCAATAGACTATATATTTGAGAAACACCTTTGAAGTGCCAAATCTGATGATCCAAAACATACGTCTATGGTAAAGATATTTATTCTCTCCGCTGCTGGACTGGTAGCCTTTAGGCAATTCAGGGGGGTTTTGTTTTATAATCTGACAAAACAGATATCAAGTTCTCTAATATTTTGAACTGGGGGCATCGATACCATGACTATATTTTAAAGATCTGGGTGTGTTTTTTTCCACGAAATGCTTTTTTTTTTTTCCTTTTCACTTAATTTCTGTGATTTTCATTACTGCTCCTGAAAGTTATAATTTTTTTTTGTTACACTTTTCTTGTCCAAGGTTTATTTGATTGCTGCAAGCTCGTAGCCTTGTGAGAATCAGTCTAATTATTTCCACATCCTTTCCTTTTCAGATAAAACATCAGTCACACCCTTAGAGTGTACTTCAATGTTGCTTTTAAAACTCCATTCCGGTCTGTAAAAGTGTGAACTCTGTAGAATAGTATAAACATTTTCCTAATTTTTTTTAAAAATGACAGCAGGTGGACAGAAGCATGGCATTTCCCTTCTTTGTGCAGTTGTGTTGATCTGGACTTGTGTTGACTGAATTTATTTTATTTATTTATTTTATTTATTTATTTGTCAAGAACCTATTTGGTAATAAGTATAAGCATGGATTGGATACATAAAATAGATACAAATAGAGGAAACATTAGGACAGGGACGGAAGGCACGCTGGTGTTCTTATGCACGCCCCTTGCAGACCTCTTAGGAATGGGGTGAGATCAACAGCAGACATTCTAAGGTCAAAATTTTGGGGGGTTTGGGGAAGAAACCACAGAGTCAGGTAGGGCATTCCAGGCATTGACCACTCTGTGGCTGAAGTCATATTTTTTGTAATCGAGTTTGGAGCAGTTCACTTTAAGTTTGTATCTATTGTGCGCTCGTGTATTGTTGTAGTAGAAGGTGAAGTAGTCATTGACAAGTCGGACATTGTGGCAGATAATTTTATGAGCTACGCTTAGGTCAGACCGAAGGCGACGTAGTTCTAAATTTCTAAGCCCAGGATACATAAGGTATTTTGTTGCGAACAGAGGAGTGGAGGACTCTTCTTGTGAAATATCTCTGGACTCTCTCGATTGTATTAATGTCCGATATGCAGTGCGGGTTCCAGACAGATGAGCTGTATTTGAGAATTGGTCTAGCAAATGTTTTGTATGCTCTGGTTAGTAGTGTGATATTACCAGAGAAGAAGTTACACAAGATTAGGTTTACAACTCTTAATGCTTTTTTGGCAATGCTGTTGCAGTGAGCTCCGGCACTTAGATCATTAGATATGAGAACATAGAGTACTCCAAGGTCCTTGACAGAGTGAGGGTCATCTACAAGGTCGTGTCCACTCAGCTTGTATTTTGTGTTCTTTTATTTATTTATTTATTTATTCTTAAATATTTATTATTTACTTATATTTATATTTATTTATATATTATTAAATATTTATTATTTGTATTTTGTGTTTTTAGCAGCTCCAAGATAAACACTAAGCCCCCCCCCATTACATTGTGCACTTATAAAATGCAACAAGGCAGAAAAATAACCAGCGAAAAATTACCCGTGTTTGTGCCGAGGCTATTTTTATGCTGTCATATTGTTGTATACATTTAATAACTAAATCACCTGCTTTAGTAACAATCACCCTGCCTCTTACCTAAAGCAGAAGGAGAATGCCAGTCTCCCTTATTGCTTATCCTTGCCCATAATTCCATTTTTTTTTAAAAAAAAAAGAGAGAGAGAAAAAACCCTATATTTTTCATGCCAAATTAAACACCCCCATACATTCCGCATTATTGCTCTCGAGCTGCACTCTTGGATAATGGCGGATAATTACAGCCCAGCCAAGCGCCTCAGTTCCCTGTCAGGAAGAACCGGCTCCTTGCTGGGCTGCTTCCTTTCCCGCCTGGCTCCCCCACTGGCAGGTTGTGATGGCAGAGGCTCCTTTGCTTCCTCTGAAGCGGAGGACACCCCTGGCAATGCTGGGGTTTTTCCCCCTGCTGTTGACTTGATCCCAATGCTGGCTTTGGTGGGAAGGCCGGCTCCATTGCCTCTGACTCCTTAGCACCTCCTGGCCCACTGACAAAGGGGAGGCTGTGGGGTGCAGCTAGAGAGCTCAGTATTTCTTCTGGTTTTCCCTCGCTTTTCATCTTGTTTAGTTGCCAAGTTGTGTCTGACTCTTTGTAATCCCATGGACCAGAGCCTGTCAGCCCCCCCCCCATCCTCCATGGTCTCTGGGAGTTTGCCCCAATTCACGTCCATTGTGTCGATGGCCCTATCTAACCATCTCCTCCTCTGCCGTCCCCTGCTCCTTTGGTCTTCCCTCTTTCCCAACATCGGGGTCTAAGAGATGGCAAATCTGAAGTCTATTCCTTTGGCTCTTCTACCTAAGCTTAGAGTAGATGCTTTTGAGCATTTCTTCTGGTTGGGTGTACTATAGATGGCTGGCTATTTTGCTCATTCTCACAATGTATTTCAAGAAATAAGCCTCATTTCTGTTGTAGTTGTAAAACCTGATTGGCTAATGATTGCTTGGGTAAGATTCCTGAGTTCAGGAATTCCAAAACGTACACCGCCAACAGATTTAATTGTGGTAGTGATTATATTTTGTAAGCTACTTTGGGAGGAGAGTATGTGAGTATGGGAGGCAGCCGTTGGATCTTTGAAACTGGGTCATAAGTAGCTCTTGGGAAGTCTGTCATAACATTGAACAGTTGCTAAGCAACTGGTTGTAAATTAAGGACTACCTGTAAACAAACTGTAGTCAGAAGGCAAAAGAAGATTTATTATATATTAGAATATGGTATACCATCTGAATTAACAGCAGCTGTGAAGCCTCATAAAATCTGGAGGCCAATTCATCACCAGCTGACCAAGGACATATTTGTGAGTCCAGGGGATGGAATTCTCTTGTCTTGCCTTTTTCTGGGAACAACTGGTTTTTTTTAGCCCTGCATTCTTTTTTTTTCCTTTTCTTTTCCCCCCTATTTTTTCCAGTGCTGCTGTTTAAGTTTCTTGTGTTCCCAAATCCAAGCCAGGGATACAGTCAACTTTACAGGATTTTCTTAATATAGGAGAATTCATTTAGTTCTGCAGAAAGGTTGATAATTAGAAACAACCCGGAGCATCAGATATTTCACTAACTGTCTATAATGTTTGACCCCTTTAAACCTTTCGTGACAGAATGAAAAATTTCAGCTTAATTGGCTCTCCCCTCAGTGTATGTTTGTGAAACATATTGCAAAACTGGTGCCAGAAAGCAATTTGAAATCTCTCTGTTTATTTCTCTTAGATATTTTTTTCCTTTCTCTCCAATTTTTCGTTTTTCAAAGTTCATGCCTTCCAGATTCAGCTGGTGAAACTTAGGGAAGCTAGTGAAGCAATAGGAAAGTTTTTTTGGATGATTGTTTGCAAAATTAGTTGTTTTTAAGACAGGATTGTGGCTTCATGAAGTCTTTGATTCATTCCAAAATTATTCTTGTTTGCATTCAACAGTTTTTGGCCTGTCTGCCGCAGAATCCACCTGCAGCTTCAAGGCTGAATCTTGCATTCTTCAGTTTCTCAACAAAACTTTTATTACTCTTTGTCTTTAACAGAATACCAGAGTTGGAAGGGACCTTGGAGGTCTTCTAGTCCAACCCTCTGCTCAGTCAGGAATCCCGATATCATTCCAGACTAATGGTTATCCAACATCTTCTTAAAAACCTCCAGTGATGGAGCAGCCACAACTTCTGGAGGCAAGGAGTTCCACTGGTTAATTGTTCTCAGTGCCAGGGAATTTCTCTTTAGTTCTAGGTTGCTTCTCTCCTTGATTGGTTTCCCTCCGTTGCTTCTTGACCTCCACTCCCAAAGTTACAACTTGGTGAAGGATACCTTTTGCATTCATGGGCCAATTATCATTCTTGTCCATCTATAAAGGATCAGAAGCAGTTGGCTGAGCTTGAACCTTTTTTAAAATCTTCGCCTCCATGGAACATCTGACCCAGGTTTACTGAGAACTTTTCTATAAATAACGGTTTAACCCGTTTTTAAAAGTGGGAGAATCTGTTTTGCTTGCTTGCTTTTCAATGACAATGCAGCTATTTTACATATTCATTTTTGCAACAATCCTTCTTCTCTGTATTTTTCAATTCAGCAGTCTAGAAATCACTTTTCACTTTTCCCAGAACAATACATTCTTTTCACCTTGTTTCCTTTTTGCTTTTGTTCACTTTCCAGTCATTTCAATGGAGAATTAACTTACAAACAGGACTCATATTTTCTTTTCTTCCTTCTACTGTTCCTTTTCCTTCTTTTTTTCCTCTACATCTATTAGTTTTCTTAACTTCACTTTTGATACAAACTTTTCCCATATTCAGAACCTCCAGCATCCTTCACTAATCCTCTCCGAACATCAAACAGGTCATATCCAACACCCTTCTAGATTCCTTCCTTGCCCTGGTGTGCATATGAATACGCTCAGAGCATGTATTTGAAGCAAAACTAATGACTTGTGAACAGAAACACACCAGTCACGGTATCGATTCATTCATGGGTCTCCAAATGGTCCAATGGCTTTTTGTAGTCTCTCATTCTGAGCCCTTGTCTCTTAGCAGAATATTTTCCACCCTGGGCTGTGTTCAATCTGGCAACACATCATCTCGACACTTCCACTGTTTTATAACTTAAACTTACTTTAAAGGGTTTTTTTTTTAAAAAAAATCTTGCATCGTTTCAGCCAACAAAAATGTCCTTTGTTGTATTTTTACTTCTTTTCATGCCCGTCTAGTTGGGAGGCCCTCGCTGACTTTGGCTCCCCTCAAAGAGTTAAGCAGGTGTCCTCCTTGTAACGTTAAGTATGAAAGGCCCATGAAACTATGGGCTGTGATGTCTTAAATGTGCTTTGTAATTTTGTGCTTGGGGATGGATGGAAGGACAAGGGGGATTCACAGCAGAGTTGATTTTCTGTGCAGAAAAATAGGGAGGTTTATTTGTAGGCCAGTCCAAGAGTTTTAGGAAGTGGGCTAGAAGGATCTAGTCTAAAAACCAGAGAAATTAAGCCATCCCTGTGATATATCAATTTCACGCCCATTTTCATTGTCTTTAAAAATCCATTCTTTGTAAAATGACCCATACAATTTGGGTCCAAGAAATCCCACCTATACTGTATATACTATTAAAATCAGTTTCATCCCTCTGAAATAAAATTACACTAAGAATTTTCTTTATTTGTACTACCAGGCTAAAGCAATGAAGGGAGCCTGTAATGGCCCCCCGAGTTACTTGCAGTTTTATTTTATTCATTGATGTTTTTTACCCAGTAACCTGAACCACAACATATGAACACCACTGAAATAGTTAGCCTCCACTTAATTTTTAAAATAGGAACTGCCTGAGAGTTTCACTGTGTTATGCAGAAGCCACTGAGCTATTTGGATCCACTGATTTCATCCTACCCGCCCCATATATTTTAATTAAATCCTTATCGGATCTCAGTGCTTTTTCTCTTCTGTTTTATATAATCTCCTGTTTTACAAACAAACAAAAAATCCCCAGTCTTCCAAATTGCATTGGGTTGGACAGTTGACCTTCTTGATGGAGATGTTTAGCAGTATTTTATTCCAGTAACAAATTTTGGTCAATTTGATTTTGGCTCCAGCAATGCTTCAAGATTAGATACTTGAATAAATGCAAGGCCAAATGGCTCACGAGCGCATGGATTCCCCCCACCCCAAAGGTGCAGCCCTTTACCCAACTTCCAAGGCCAAATGTGGCCGCATAATTATTAATCAAAAAATTCACACACACAAATACAGGAAGTACGTAAAGAAACATCTATTTCCCCCCCAAAGCTGGGAATCAAAACCAGCCTCTGTTTTATTGAGTGCCACGCCAATTACATGGATTTCCCACAAAATTTACTCCCAAGATGAAAGAGAACGCATGAGAAATAAGAAAAACCTGCCGTTTTTGGTATCAATCAAAACCTGTAAGGAAAATGGCTAATTTGTCATTTCACACTGACAAAAGGCATGAAACAGGAGGGCGTTAGGTGAGGTAAGGGCAACGGATGGAGAATTGGCATCAAGAAGACAATGCTTGTGCAAAAACAGCCTGAAAAATCAGCAAACTAGGCTCTCCTCCGTCTCGCTTCTGATGCTACAAACCAGCTTCTATGAAACCAGGATTGTGACTTTGGCTGGCCTGTTTCATTTGTCTGCTTGAGAGTAACAACCTGCTGAAAATAAGGCGTCCTTTTGCAAAAACGTATCAATCATTTAAGCAGCAAAAAGTTAAAAAAAATTTTTTTTTAAAAAAAGAGAATATTTTACAAAATTTTTGAAGCTGCCCATCTCTTTTGTGCGCATTATTTACACATGGACTTTGTTTTCATTTTATTTTAGTAAAAATATAAAACACAATTTCCGCCAATGCGCTAAGGCTTCTAACATACCGGGGAAAAGGCTGTTTTCCCACATCTTCTCAACAATGCTGCTCCCCTCCTTTTGCCGGTAGAGTTAATCGGTCTAGATTTCATGTCAAAGAAACACCTGAAAAGCAGCAAGAGAGTTAACATGGTAAGGCGAGAGAGATGTGGAGAAGAGGGACAAAAAAATATCTTCCAAAGAAAACGGGTGTTGCCAGAAGTTCTGCGCTGGCCACCCACTTGCCTCCTGGATATGAGAAGACAGAATAATAGGGTTGGATGGGACCTTGGAGGTCTTCTAGTCCAACCTTCTGCTCAGTTGTCTTCCATCTGTTGGCAGTTCCAATCTGTGTCGGTGTATCCTTTCAACAGACAGTGATCCAACCGGTTGCCACTCATGTCCACCTTCTTTCTATGAAGCTAAGATTACACTGGTTTGATATACGAAGGCATCCCTCTTCTTCCCTAATACAAAGCCTTTCTCACCTGTCCATTCCACCCAGGACATTTGTGGGTGGACCCAAAATGTGTCTGGATGAGGATCTATGGAGGGCTGGAAGAAATCTCACAGTCTGACAGCCACACCTATTTTTTAGTTTCCTTGAATTTAATAGTTCAATCATCCCACAGGCCTTTTGTTCAACCTTGGGGAAGCAGCCCCGGATCTCCTTCATCAAGGAACTTTGCAGAGCATTGTTTTATCTCAGTTCAGAACTGAGGAACATACAAATCCCAAAGGCTTCCCCCCATTAATGGTCTATTTGTCCAAAGATCTCAAAGTCCTTGGTGATTATGTGCCACCAGGTCTCTTTGAGAAGCAACATGGCTGGAGAGAAGCCCACCACAACCACAACAAAAGTACTCTCCATGGCACAACTGTCTCTTAAATAAGACCTAGGAGCTATGTGGATGAGGGCTGGTGATGCCTCCGGTTCCGTTTCTTCTTAATCTCTTGAACATGCTTCCATTTTGGACCGCCTTTGTTACGCTGCCGTTTCTTTTCCCTGTGCCACATCTGCTCACAGTACTCGTCCAGGCTGAAGCTGGGACTGCTAAGCAGCTGGAGATAATCTTTGTATCTCAGCCGGGACTCGGCTTGGAGATCTCGCGTCCGGCTGGGTTCTTCTTCCACTCTGTGACTGTTCTCCATCTGTCCGTTCTCGATGACGTTCAAGTTTAACTTCACGATGGTGTGGACAAAGGTGTGTTCCTGTGCCTTACAGTAATACGTCCCAGTGTCCTTCTTTTGCAAGCTACGGATTAGCAGCCCGTATTCTGTCTTGAAGACCCTTTCGTCGGGTTTTAACTGTTGGGCAGAAGAAGAAGAAAACACTATCAATTTTTATTTTATATTTTATAGAAAAGCAGTATATGTTATATGAACATTGGACCCAGAAAAAGGAAGAGATTTTTTCAACAAAATCTAACACATCACCTCTTTGTGAAGCTCTTTTCTACTCAGACTTAGTCCATATTGTTTTGTAGCTTCCATGTGTTATTTGTGATTACTCCACAAACAAAGTTTGTGATTATTATGATTCTGCAGCCTGTAAAGCTTTCCCTCATCTGTCCAGTTTCAAGTTCAAGTAAGATAATATATAAACATGACATGATCCTAAAAGAACATATCTGGGTGTTCCAATATGACTCCTGTGATACAAAGTCTGCACTTATTCTCATGATAGATAGGGAAAGAAGCAGAATTCTCAGCTGCAAAATGAAAAAGAAAATGTAATTGCTAGATACCCATAAACTGTGGATATATAAAGTAGAGAAACAATCTTCATGGTATGTTCTTGGACTATAATAGAAAGTTATTCTGGAATACATGTTCCATGTAAACTCATATAAACTTTTTTAGATTCTTTATTTCTAGATATCCCATTTCATGCATGAATGCCATTGGCCATTGTGGTATTCCAGATGTTTCTGAACCCATCATCCCTCATAATTGGCCAAGTGGATTATGGCTGCTTGGAGTTGTAGGCAAGCAACATCTGGAAGATGACAGTTTTTACACTCTTACATTTCCTAAGAACAGGAATGTAACAAGATGGTTAGCATGCCTAGAACTAAAAAGGATGGGTTGAAATTAGTCAAAAAATATCGATCAATGCAGGCCATGATGCTTGGAAGCAGTAATTCCAAAACAGATGGAGTATGGTTTTGATCTAAGAAGCTTGAAAAAAATAGATGGTAGAAAATTTAGATGGCAGAAAAATTAGATGGTGGAAAATTCTTAATGTCTGCAGTGGTAGAACTGACAAAAACATCTATTTGATTCGGTGTATGGATGAAACTCCTAGGCCATGCCAAGAGTGCCTTTGTCCAGGGGTCCCAACAGGCCAGATCAAGGAAGTTTTCAAGGAAGACCCTGTTGGTGCCACGGAGTCGAGACAACAGAAATGCTTTCTAATAATAGTGATTCTTAGAAGGGGCAGTCTATGAAGGGAGGCAGTTACTTCCAACTTCCATAGTGGCAATTCTAGGCTTTTTGTGGTCGTTCTTTTGTTAAATGCACCATTTGAAAAGCATGCTCTGGATTTATATTCAAATATTGTACAGGTCAAAATGCATTTTTTTCTTTTCTCCTGAAGAAAAACCAACTGGGTTTTCTGAGCTACTCTGGGTGTGGGCTTGTGTGGATGCCATCGAGTGGGTTGCATTCTCCAATCTGTTAGCAACTGAGTCTACATGGCATTAAAGGGTAAACCGCAGCCATCTTGTACAGATCTTGCAATCAATGTAGTACAATAAACATTTCCTGATGTTGAAGCCAGTATTGGTTTTCAGGCATTTTTACATGCAATTAATAATTATAGGATCTATTACAAATAACAACTGTTTGCATTAGTCTTTCACTGCTGATGAAAGGAACAATGGAGCCCTGCGGTCTAATATTATCGGACAGGTTCATTTGCACGACCCAGTTCCAATCTGCAGCTCTGATCCAGGTATCTGGAAACATAATGGATGGCATCAATCATCCCTAGCAATTTATTCCACAGTGGCTAAATACAAACCCACGAGAAGCCTCTTTCCTTCCTTCTAAGGCAAGGCCGTTTCATGGTGGCTCATCCCTTTATTGTACAATATGAATTCCACAGTTGCCTTTTGCCTTTTTGTTTATCTTCAACCTCTTTACCTTTCAGCTTTCCTGAGTGAGTCCAATTCCAGTTTTATAAGTGAGGAAGAAAATGATTTTCCTATTTTTTTCTCTGCACTGTGCCCATTTTTTTTGGAGGGGGGGCAGAGGGTAACTTTTCCATGCTTATGGCTTCATGCCATTTTATTCCTTGTGCAACTCCCATAAAATATATGTATTTCCTCTTTGCCTGTTCTGGATTGAATGAGAATACCCCCAAAAAATGTCTTCCTCTTTGCTCAGAAGATTTCTTTCAATACACTGAAATGACTTTACTTTAATCACTTTACTTAAAAAAAACCAAAAGAAAGATTAAGGATTTAAAATGGATATTTATTCTAACTGACAACTATTCCCATGGAACAAATATGTGTTGTTGTTTTTCTTTCATTTGTGAAGTTGAGACAACTTTATACTTTAACTTAACAGTTGGTCCAACTGTTTCCCCCAATATAAGTTTAAATGTTCTCCTCCTCTGATGAAGGCAGATGGCAAGGGTACATTCCTTTTTCTGCACTGCCTCCATCCCAGGATGTGAGAGATTGCTAATGTGGTGAGAAATATCCTGTGGAAATACTTCTGGAGCTTCTGATATTCCAGAGCAACAGTTGAAGGAAGCCCCGTCCAGCAGTTCTTACATTTCTGAAAGTAATCTTGGAACTGGACCAGAAGCGATGTGGTGGTCAGTCAAAAATATAGCTACAATGAATTCAAAATGGCTGCCCCAAAATTTCCCCTCAGTAGAGCAGAACAGATCTTAATATCTGATAATCTCATCTTGAGGACATGTTTGTGTTTTCCTTAAATGTTCCAACAGGTTGCTGCATGCAATCCGCCTCAGAAGATTCATAAGTCATTCTGGCCACTGGTCACTGCACATGAAAAGCTAAGAGTGAGGTATAGACTTGTCAGACAGGACCTCCTGATCTTTGGGATCTCCCATTGGGACTTCCTGGCTCACAATTCATGCATTCAGCCATTATATCCCAGGCAGGCTTTCTAAAGCATGTTTTCACTGAAGTAGAGATAAATCTGAAAGCATTCCCTGACATCATGTTCTTCTACTGCCACACTGAGGCCTACAGAATGAAAAGCAGAAATGGTGGAAGGCTGAGCTTGACCAAACAGCATGTAGCACAAATACTGGGAAATCTCAGGAATATGCTAATCATACAAAATAAATTGTCGGGTTAAATTTTAACTTTCAAAAATTCCTGGTACTGTCTTTAGCAGAATAAGAAGAGGGTTCAGATGAGTAAAGCAGAAGTAAAAATGGAACGCTGCCCACTTGATTTGTGTGCCTTTCTAGCAAACTTCGGAAGGAATAGATTTACAAAGCAAGGAGGATGACTTAATTGAATGTATTCCCAGTGGGCAGATCGTATGCTGTTCCTTTACACGAAAAATATGTGGACAAAATTCCCTCTTTCCCTCATCATTCATTCATTCTCTCTCACACACATTCCCTGAAAACTGAATAGCAAGACAGATGCATGAATCTGAATCACTGATTGCATCACAGATTTTAATGTAGATGTTTTAAAAAAAGGAGATTATGACCGAATACCAAGCTAGACATAAGTAGCAGGGAAGACTTCAGGATTTTGATTTCTCCTGCTTCTCATTTGTAATATGCTTTTCTACCGTGAAGTCCAGATCTATAAAACTACCAACAAATGGCCATCAATATCATCCAGTCATTTAGCAAATTTGCAGAAATGAGGAGGCCCTTTTGGTGGTGACAAAGGAACTTTGAAGTTGGAACTGGAGATTTAGAAATACCTGCCATGGTCCTATTTCCTTTCCTATTCCCCCAATGAATGAGTTGCAGAAGGGTTTTGGTTCAGTTTGCCATTATATTGCTAAGGATATTTTAATAAACTCTATTATTTTGTATTAATTATGTTTATGATGGATAACCATTTGTCTGAAGTGGTGTAGGGTTTCCTGCCTAAGCAGGGGGTTGGACTAGAAGACCTCCAAGGTCCCTTCCAACTCTGTTATTCTATTCTATTCTAATTATGGTTTTCTTTTCTTTTTTTTTTTTTGACTTTTTTATGTTACTCAAAGTCACTTAGTTGGTGAGTTGGGAAGCCATATAAATACATCAACTTTAAAATAAAATAAAATAAAATAAATGGAATATTATAATTTTATGATACTTCCGTTGCATTTTAAATTTTGTTGCTTCTGGGAAAAAATGAATGACAGCTAGCCTTGGGCCATAATGAAAAGTTATTCTAGAATAAATCTCTGTATTATCAATTAGATAAACCACTTTAAAATAACCAGCTTATTTAAAATCGTGACTTCTTTTAAATTAAGGAGTCACACCTATTGCAGATATCTTGCTGGAGAAGTTCTATATTTTCCCTCCCACAGTAAGGATGATTTTATTGTTCATTATGACACAGGCATGCATTCTCTTCCAGAGAACATTTTCCCTTTTCAGCCCAATCATTCCATTCAAAGAAAGAAAACACGCCGTCTTGTCATTGATTAACAGTCCTACAATTATTTGACCAAAACATATTTGACTGACAACTGCAAAGAAAAAACCATGAATGTCAAGATTAAGTAGAACTGCAGTGTTATCTCAGCCAATATTTGCAAGGACTTAGCTAAGAAAAACAGATTCAGAGATAGGATGTGGAAGGGGAAGCTCTAAAGAAGGATCTGGAGGAGAATGTCTTCTTTAAATCTGGAGTGGGGAGGCATTTGCTAAGGACCTGTAGGCCGGAAAGTGAGAAACAGCTGACACAAGGACAGAGACCCTTATCCATTGAACTTTGGATTCTTTTTTCTGCATGAATTAGGTTCACTTAATAATTAGGTCCTACAGGTTGCTCCAAGCAGATTCTTCTGAATGGCTAACATTCTAATTGGCGGGTACTTTTAAGGGTTGATCTTCTGCCTTTGACCATCATTCAGTCCTGATCCTTCTTAGATCAGTATAAAAGCTCTTTTTAGACCCAGTCTAGGGGTAGATCTCCAAGTATCCATTTCAGGGATTTTGCGCAAGTAACCACGCCAATTGAAAAGTTTGATTTTGGCTTTCATCAAATTATCTCTGAACTGAATCTCCTGATTGAACTCTTGCACACTTTACATGAAAGCAAAACAGTCCAGATGAAGGTAGTAAAAATGGCTTTTTCACTGTGATTATCTTGAGCTCCGACTTCTGATTCTCTCTCGTTCTAAAATACTAATACTTTCCAGATGGACTGAGCTTCTTATCATTAATTTTCTTTTGCAGCATTAGCTGGGAATTGTGAGAATTGAGATTCATTCTGAGATAACAAGATGACAAGATGGTCTGTTTATCATTGTAGTGATTTTTTTTTTTTTTTTACTCCAGCACTTATTTTTCTCGTCATTGTGATAGGAATATTTCTAACTGGTAAAGCAAATACCATATTGATACAGATTATTGTATTCTGTGTTCCTTATAAGGAAAGTATGAGTTGTATTCAAATTTGAGGTTTTCAGAAATACATGTCAAGAAAAGAAGGGAACCTGGATTTAGTGCCTGACTATCATCTATCATCTTCAATGACACGAAAAAATGACGCCTCTACCTCTCTCACTTTGAAGAGCAGTTCAATATTTTTGTCTTCCTTACTTCCTTTGGCATTTTTGTTTGCCCATAAATTTAGAATTCTTCCTTCCCTGTCCTCAGGCCTCTGGAGTTTCATAAACAGCAGGCATTTCATTTCTTGCTACCAGGTCTTCAATCTTTCATTCAGATGCTTAATTTATAACAGGTTTGGTGGATATAATAGATATACTAAAAAAAACTTTGATTAAATTCCAAACAGTGAAAAAAAAAAAACACCAAGGCACACAAAGCAACTCTACAAGATGTAGATTAAACAAACATTGTGGCTGGTAGATCAGATTCAGTCATAACTAGGACTGTGCAAACTTTTGAGGAGATGCAGCCTTAACAAAAGCTGTTGCTCTCACCCAAAACCTTCACCTAGTGAAGTAAAGCAGAGGTATTACTAACACCTCCCACAGTTCTAACAACGGCAAGAGGTCCTGTCTATGCCAAGAAATCTCTGCCAGTCTTCTGTCCGGCCAAAAGAAGCAGATGTTCAAAGCCGCTTCCAGGGGCAGAAATTCCTGGGGAAGGCTTTGAGCAATCTAATCTTCAGTCAAACTGTGCTGCGTCTTCCGTCTTTAGGCGAGAATTGCATCATTTCTGTGCATACAACGTCTCTCCAAAGCAAAGCCAAACCACTTTGTGCTGGCCCAGAAAAAGAAAGAGGGCTGCAGGAGGACATTCACTTAGGAGTATCTCTATTTCATCGAGTTGTGGACTATTTTGAAGTCTGTATAATCTATGCCTAACGAATGCAGTGGTTTTGTTGAACTTGGCTCTTAAAAAGTGAACATTTAAAGCATGCTCAGGACTGAGTTCAGTTCTACACATGAGCCAATGTGGTAGCATGGTTAGTGTTGGATGAAGATGGGGCCGACCTAGGTCGAGGCCACCCTTAGCTATGGAAACTCACTTGGGAAACTCAGCCCAGACACTTTAAGGTACCAGACTTATGACTGAGGACAATCTTCAGAAATTATGAAGGCGAAGATGCCCATGTTTAAAATTAGAATTCTCCCCATGCAGCTGCAAGAGAAATTATCTTTTACAAAACAGAAGATCTGGGAATGAAAGTATTTTGGGTGGAGGTCACGAGAATCACGATGGAAAAGTGTCAATTGTAACAGTGATGTATCAGCTTCCTACCAATTACAGAATCCTCGGGGAATATTCCACGGAGACAAGATAATGCATTAAATAACTCCCACCATTTCTGCTGAAATAGTCTTAACTCAAACTGAAAAATGCCAGACATTTTCAGTGAGACTTAATTATAGCTATCTGCATGTGAAACAAGCTGCAGATCTCTCTCACACACTCTTACATACAGGACTGAATCCACTTCTAACTAAAACTTGATCCCACCAAAACCAATGGGGAAAAGTCAGCCATGATCTGGGGTCTCCCATTCTGGGGATGGAGTCCCATCAATAAATCAGCTCTAAAAAAAATCCCATTTCCTGGCCTCATCCCAACCCTCTGCTTTGGCCACAGTGATATTTTGATGTTTCATCTAGGTGGCCCTTGATGAATGGAGGATAACATCGTGTCTTCTTGCCTTGAGAAATGTCCTGTGGTCTATACTGGTGCTGACACAAGCTGATCATCTCTTGACTTTAAATGCCACTGATGTCAATCAATCATCTTCATTTTCTTCATCTTCATAGCAATGACATAAGGAATCTTGTATTTTCCGAGCTTGGACTCATATTAATGACTGGGATATCCATTTAGAGCCATTCCGTCTTTCAATACAAATCAAAGCACCATTCAAGGGGATTGGATATTAGGGAGAAAGTATTAAGAGAGTATTTAAAAAAGACAGAAAGCAACAGATTAAAAGTGCACTAAGGGCTGGCAACTTCACTTGCCTTTGCGAATGGTTTATTTAGAAAGGACTTCGGTCTTTCTACTCCCAGAACCTGGAATCTCCATATTAACTCCATTCTCTTATCTATTTTGAGGTAAAAGGCTAAAAAGGTTACATTATGTGGAAATGTCAAAACAGGATATACACGTTTCCCTTTTATTTTATTTTCTGAATTTCATAAACTGATGAAGAAGTGAGCCAGAATGAAATTATATATAAATATTTGCCCTAAGTCAAAATAACCCAAACAATAGATAAATATTTCCTTTCTTAATGATAATATAAATAGATAACATTTGTACAGCAACTTATGTAACTTAAAACATTGTTGGTTTAGGACTTAAGACAGCAAAATTTCCATACCCAATCTCAAATCTCATGGGGTAACTTCTGATAACCTCAGCCTATTTTAACCATTGAGGGAGGGGGAAATACAGAAATAATACTTATGCCACTCTGTGTTCCTTGGAGGAAAAGAGAAAATAGAATCTCAGTAAGTAATGGAATGTAGTTTAGTATTATTATTAGTCCCACATTTTAAATGAAATATAGAAAGATTTAGAAATGGGGAGCTGCCAAAGTTCCTGGCAAAAATGATACCTGAATAAGGAAGTCCTTAATTCATAGCCTGAGCTTCCAAACCATTAAGAGACCTTCCTTATTCTTCACATGAAATCTTAACTGATTACTTAGGAAACCACCCGGTGGGGAAAAAGTCATCAGAGAAGAGTACGGAAAAACAAGAATATACAAGTTGCCATTTTAGGTGTAGGACCCATTCAATTTCTATGAAAGTATACTTTTTATTTTACTAATAAAATTTATATGGCCGCCCATCTCATGGGAAGTGGTTCTGGGCAGATATAACAATCCAACAAAACAATAAATACAAAACAATGGTTTTATATTTATGGCAATCTTGGGGAAAATTGGACTTGGGGTTGTAACTTAATGTAATTAAATTAAGCAACTTAATGTAACTTAAACTGCATCTAATATTTCTTTAAAGTGGCAAACGGCCTTTACCAAGAAGTGGGCAGAAGTTGGTTCTCATGCTTACGTGCCTTTGTATTTCACTGCAGAAAAGAACTTTATGATGATGACTAAATCATTGGATGAGGGTCCTAGGTATCTCAGCTGATTCCAGCTTCATGAGCGAATGATGTAAGGATGATACCCTAATTCCTTTCTCCTTCCTCTCCTCCGGGACTCTAGTACAAGCAGGAGAACAGCCTCAAAACCAAGAGACAAAACTGCTCGTTGGCTTGAGCATCCCTGAAATAAAAGTGATTCCTTCTCACTGCAGGGAGATGTCCTACACACACTCACACACACACACACACACACAGAGAGAGAGAGAGAGAGAGAGAGAGAGAGAGAGAGAGAGAGAGAGAGAGATGACCAAATGACATGGTGAAAGCGACCGGATCACCAGAGATCCTGTTTACTTCCACGCCCAGCTCTGCCTGGAAATGACCCTCCAAAATCTGACCTTTTGGGTGAAGGGGAGGAAAGACCCTGCAGAGCCAAAGGGCCGATCTGGAAGCTGCCCTCTCCTTCCTCTTAGGAAAGCAGATTTTGCACCCTGATGAGACACACCGAGGCCTCTATTTCTGGAGGGAGGCACGGAAGGCCTGGGAAAATGTTTCTGCACTGGAATTCCAGGAACAACTTGTCACTTGCTAAATGTGATTCACCTGGAGTTACCCAAAAGTGCTGGGATCGGGGCTGGGAGTAAGATGCAAATGGAAAAGCTACAATCCCTACTTTTTTGGAGGAAAGGGAAAAGTTGAAAAGAGACACAGAGAAAACTTTAATAAAATAAAAGAGGTTTGGCTGTGGCCAACTTATTTCTGACCAAATATGCAGCATCTATCTATTTCTATAATACAGTACATCCATAGATTGTTCTGTCTGTCTGTCTGTCTGTCTATCTATCTATCCATCTATCCACCCACCCACCCATTCATCTATTATCTATCCATCCATGATCCATCCATGATCCATCCATCCATCCATCCATCCATCCATCCATCCATCCATCCATCCATTCTTCCATCTCTCTCTCTCTCTCTCTCTCTCTCTCTCTCTCTCTCTCTCTCTCTCTCTCTCTCTCTCTCTCCAGTGATGGGTTGACCCCGGTTTGGACCAGTTCAATAGAACTGGTAGTAAAACTGGACGGAGGCTCCGCCCACCGCCCCTGACATCATCAGAACGCTTCTGCGCATGTGTGCGGCCCCATTGCGAACCGATAGTAAAGGTAAGTAGAACCCACCCCTGATCTCTCCCTATCTCTCTATTTCATGAGCTCAATCAGTTATGCTGAATCTAATACTGACAAATTCTATCAGCCCCAGTTTTTTGACCAATGAATATGCAGTTTTCGCTTGAGGGAAAGCCAGCCTCACCTCTTCTCGGTGCTCTTCTCCAGAACGCTGAATAAACCACCTGATGGAAGCTTGCTGTGACTTTGGGACACATTCCAGAAACGTTGAGTTAAATTCAATGCCGAAAATCACCTTTTCGTCCCCGGTTTCAAGACTAAGGCCTGAAAAGCAAACACGGGAGAGGGGATTAACCCTGCCCTGATGTCTTTAAGAACGGGGAAACACGACTGATGTGGAGCAGATGGCAGAACAGCACATAAGCTGTTAAATAAAGCAAACGGTGTGGAATGGCACGCAAACGTTCGAATTAATGTGAGCCATTTCTAACCATGCCCTTCTTCTCTGACTTAGCCCCTTCCTGTCGTCTCCCTCACTGGGAAAGAAGAATTTGATCGATATTCTTTTGTTCGGAAATTGCTTTCAATGAGGCGTAAGACAAGGACGTCAAAGTGGCCCTTCCAAGTCTTTAATTCATTCTTCCTGGAATAACCTATGAACCGGAACCCAATTATTATTTCATTATTATATTTTCCAGTTCATGGAATGCACGTCACCATGATGACCCCCATACAAAAATAAATACATTAACCAAAAAGTGTTCTGGGAAAGAAGAACACACGAGAGAGAGAAAAATATGAATTTGTGGAAAGACCTTTCGGGCTACAGAGTAACCTTTAATCGCTTGGATCTCCAGAGCATTCAGAAGTACTGGAATAATTCTGCTATGAAGGTATCTACATGAATATTTTCAAGGACAGGATAGAAACAATGGACACAATGAACGACACTTTTGTGGTTATGGGGAAAATAAAGCGAAGTTGGGTGCAACAGGAAACTTAAAAAAAATATCGTCCTGTATTTGCTGCTAGAGACAGGCTCACATGCTGGCAATTCAATTCTTTCCAAGATTTATTTTGTGTCATCTCCATCAGCCTACATCCTTGCCTCGTTACAAGACAAATAAAATCTGTTCCTTCCGGAAATTTTCTTTTGACGTCTTCGCTGGGGCAGCTCTTCTCCCCACAGAACAAAAGCAGAGGAACTCTCGTTTTCATTAATGCTGACCGCACTCAAGCCCTGCACATAGCTTTGGAATCGCACACACAACAGGATTAATATGAAAACAACTGTGCAGTAATTGAAACCCTGAATTAGATACTCATTTCTTTTAAGGAAAAAAATACTGTTTTGCTTCAGTGGTTTCACCCTCCCCCACAACTCCTCTAAGAAAGGAAAATAAATATTCTGAACTGAACATTTTACATTCTATGTTCTGTTGTTACAGAAATCTCAGCCTAACCACAAGGCTGACTCTAGATAATGCCTCTTGCCAGACCTGTTGCCAGGGAGCCAGCTCGTCTGGCAGGAGCATCAACAGCTACATTTGTGGGAGACAGTAAGCTCTTGTTGAAAAGGAGATGGCTTAATTAGCAGGGAAGAATTAGAAGGAATCCTGGATTGCTTGCTAATTGGAGCGAGTATTTCAGAATTTGGTCCAAGAGTCGCTGTGCAAAAATAAGTAAGAAAATGTAAGAAGAGTATTTGATGATTTTGCTTCAGGAAACTCTCCTCATTTGGCTCCCTCACTGCAAGTCTTCCCACATTCTTGTAGACACAATATTTTTCCATTTGAGTTCCAGAAGGACTTTTTTCATCTCTTGATGGCTGCTGCTGATAGCTAAAGAGTAAGTTCCAGTATTCAGAAAGAATAACAATACGCCAGCCACCTTTGGTTATGGAATATTGGCACCGATTTGTACACTTAAGCTTCTGCACCAGGGACAAATTCCTTGTGCGTCCGATTACATTTGGCCCATAAAGAGTTTCTGCTCTGCTCTACTCTACCCTGAGCTGAATATCCCCCTTTATTCTACTCTATCCTATGGAATGGGCAACCTCATTCCATAGAGGTTGCTCTATTCATCACAGAATAACAAGAGTCAAGAATACAATTCTCAGCATCTAAAACAGACCAAGGCATCCCTCGGAGACAGAAAGGAGCACCATGAGTTTTTCAAACAAAACAACCAAAAACCAGCCATCACTTTTGGTTGGGTTAAGGTTGCCAGCTTCTCAACTGAAATGAGAAGAACCCAATACTTACTGTCTTCAACGTCCCAGCACTGGGTAATTGGGTCTCCGTATTTCACATCTTGCCTCCTTGCACGCCTAGAAAAGGAACAAATACATTGCTTATGAACGAATTGTTGCCCAAATGGCAATTTCAGATGGAATTCTCATGTTCTTGGTTGCCAAGGCTGGTAGGTACATTATATTTCAGGAAGACAATTCATGGACTGAACCAAAGTAGGGAGATTCATTGGCCATGCATGTTGGGGACGGGAATAAGATGCAAATAATGAGGCTGAAGAAGATTACAAGTGCTTGGTACTTTAAGATCTTTAAACTTGTCCCTGTTGCAACTTTCTTGACTCTTCAACTCCAGGACTGCTTTCAAGCAAAGAAAGAATTGCCAAGATATCTTGCCATGAAACCTGAGATTACATCAAATGAGTGATCAAAAACTATCCTTTCTGTCTAATTGTTAAGGTTTCAGAGATACTTTCTTCTAAATGTGAATAGGAAACTACGGACCCTGTAGAGAACTTAGTAGAGAAAATGATAGTAGACATCAATGGAGAAAGAGGGAAGGAGGAGTCTAATATGCTCCTTGGGATATGTGCCTCATCATGATCATGGTTCAAGGAAGAAGCTACCGTTGACAGCTCAGAAGGGCAGATGCCTTACCTTTTGGAAGTTGGGGTGTATCTGGAGCAGGAATTTCCATCCCAAGCACAATATGGGTCTCTGGCAAGGCAGCAATCAGCACACGCCTTCCCATATGTGTGGCATCTGTGCAAGGAAAGCTGAGCCAGCCCATCTCTGGAACCAATGTACAATTGTTGCTACAAATCAGACAAGGCAAACAAATGAGAAACAACTTCACGTTGATTTATAGCATTAAAATACTTTTTTAAAAAAATCTGCTATTGTAGAAATATGTCCACCAATATTAGGGTTTATAGAGCATGGAACAGACCATTCCATGAAGCAGTCTCTTTCCACATAGTTAAATCAATTTGCTTTAACTAGGTTCATTGGCTCACAATACACAATATTTTCTGCAACCATGTTGTTATAAAGATAAGCAGAAAACCCTGGTATTTTTCCCCCCTGAGACTTTCAACTCTTTCTTTTGCTGCAGTTCACCTGTTTAACATCATGGCATCACTTCCAATTATTTAGATTTGGCCTCAAGTCTGCTTTGAAAATCCAGGGGCAATAACAGTAAAAAAAAATACAACACTGGCAGAAATCTACAGGAGCCATACGCAGAGAAACAAACTGATTAAGTAGCAAAGCCCAGACCACTTTATCTTCTAATTAATGAACACAAGTTTCCAAAAGAGTTGAGATTTTCATGGCTCTTTAAGTCTTGAAATTGAAGGTGTATGGACTTCCTCAGCATGCTGGCTGGGGAATTCTGGGAGTTGAAGTCCATCCATCTAAAAGTTAAGAAACCCTGCTTTAAATATCTTTGAAGATTAGGTTTGAATGCACAGGGTTGGATTTGCGGAACACAATTACTGATAATGATGTATCAGTGTGACAAATAGGTTCTATAGGCATAAAAGCTGTCATCAAGGAAGAATCAAAGTAATATGTATGCCGCATCTTCTTTATTTGTTCCCTCTTTTACTGTTCTTCTGTCAATATGCAATGAATGTAGAGTGTTCATGTGGAATGTGGAAATGGATTTCAAATCAAAAGGAGTAATTTTGACAGGAAGGACCGGAAAAGGTAAGATTAGGGGGAAAAAACCGGGAGCAAATATTAAATCATAAAATATTAAGACATGGGCTTTAAAAAAGCCACTTATCAAGGGCTAAAATTACTACTTGCGAATTACCTGCTTTGGAGACATTTCCATGGTCAAGACAGGTGATGGATGCTGCAAAGCAAATGAACAAACGAAAGTGAAGGCAGGGTCAACATTGCTTGCCTTTATCTGGAGGAAAAGATGTTATCAGGGAGTGATATATTTCTCACATCACCCAAAAACACCAAGTTGAATCGAAGCCTTTTTGAGAAATCAATTATCTTCAGGTCTAACTTGGAATATCAGAATGGAATTCCGGGCTTATATAATCCTGTAAACGAAGGTTATTTGATGGGGGAAACACTCCAGGGCAGTCTTGAGTTTTTGAAGTTGCTTCCTGGATTTGAGTTTTCCATAACTAAGAACTCTTCCTGGGAGACTTCAGGAAGAACGTATTAATTGCTTCCATTCGAATTGATCAATCTTTGGGTGGTCAAATAAATCTTTTGCCTGAAGCAAGCAATGTGGGCTACAATATTCCTTGAGTGAGGAAATCCCTCTCCTCTGTCAATCACGTGTTCTTGGAAATACCTACATCAAATTAAATAACCCTCAGACGGGTTAATAAAAATATACAGGACCTACAGTGATTTTCCCCTTCTATTTTTTTTCTGTAAGAAAAAAAGAAGAAGAAAAGAAACGAAGTACATAAAGTAGAAGGACATCTGTTGAGCTAATAGCTCTTTTTGGTATTAAATCCGATACTACAAATATGCAACAAATTGGTACATGCTTAATAATTCCAGATTACTTGGCAGCTGATTGGCGAGTCTTGATTTTTTTCAACGTGATATAGTTATAATTGGTCTCTGTGGCAGCCAAAAGATGATATAGGGAGGAGGCTTAAAACAAGAATCATCACATCTACTTAACATCATAAAAAAAGCATACGGGGAGATTAATTTCTTTTTTTAAAAAAAGTTTTTTCCCTGTGAAATGATTATTTTGCAATAATAGCTCATCGTATCTGAACAGCCTGAAGGTGTCCATGAAGAGAACAAGGGAGCTTGCCTGGAAGAAGATTTCATTCTGAGGGTTGGTACTACTAATGCGTGTGACCATATCACAAAAAATCTTATTACATCATTGTTATTGGCAGGAGAGCTGCTTAATTAGCAGCCTCAAGATTTGGAACAGGGACACAGCAGCATAGCAAGTGAGTTTGCTAAGATGACCAGAATGATTTTCCTACCCTTGAAGTGATTGCAGACTTTTACTCCACCAGGATTGAGCTCAGATTTCACTCTTCCTGCTTTTCCTCCCTCTTAGTACATAAAAAAGGCATACTATTTATGTTGCTGTTACTGAAGTCTTTATAAGATATAAATATATCTTAGCTGCCCAGAGTCACTGGACAGCAAATAAATTTCATAATAAAATAAAAAGCAAATACCTTACTAATTATTCCCTTAGTGTAAAAAGATAAGTTTGCTTTTTGGAGACTTACCTTGAATACTTGTAGTTCTTCCAGGATCACCTCTTCCATGTCCCATTTTTCTTTGGTGATGCTCAAAACTTTCAGCACAGTTCCAGTATCTGAAATCGAAAACATTCAGCTGAAAAAAAATCTATCACGAAGTTTCCCCACTCTGGAAACTCTTCTTTCGTCAACACTTTCCTGTAAACAGAAGCCTTGTACCTCCAGTCTTCTCCCAGTACTTTTTAGCTAAATCCACACCATATAAATGTCTCTTTTTATTTCTTCTCTGATCACTAGTTGCTGCTGCTGTTGAATACCAAGAGAGAACATGTTATGAGGCCAAGGGATAAAGCTAATTTGTTGCTTATGTATGGCCACAGCCTACAGGGGTGGGTCCTCTCAAGAGAAGAGGGGAAGAGCCTCATCCAAGGGAAAGCTGGTTGGTCTTGTGTTCAGAGACAGGATTATTTGTATTGGTTGTTGTGAGCTGCCTAATAAGACCAGGTGAGATAGGCGACCATATACCGTATTTTTCGGAGTATAAGATGCTCCGGACTATAAGACGCACCTACCTTTTTTGGTAAGGAAAAGAAGAAAAAGAAATCTGCCTCTGCCTCCCGGCAATTTTGCCTTCTTGCAGCAAACAGCAAACAGCCTGTTTTACTTTCATTTTCATTTTCAGCATAGCTTGATTAGCACAAGGAAAAAAAAAAATCTGCTCCCAGCAATTTACCTCCTTGCAGCAAGCATCAGAGGCTCACGCAGCAATAGGCCATGGCAATCCCTGCAGCCTGAAACAGCTGAGAGTAGGGAGGCCGATCCAAGGACAATCAACTTGTGTTAATTAGGCTGTGCTGAAGCTGAAACGGGCTGTTTCTCCTTGCTCCTTGCTGCAAGGAGGTAAATTGCTGGGAGGCAGAGGCCAAAGGGTGGGGGCCAGCGGGTGGGCGGGGCTACATTAAATGTATAAGACGCACCCAAATTTTCATCCCCTTTTCGGGGGAAAAAGATGCATCTTATACTCCGAAAAATATGGTATATTATTTAAATAAATAAGGTATAAGAGATTTTAATCATGGCTGTACTCTAAACAAGTCACAGGCCGTGTCTTTGGCCTTGTGCTTCTAGGAGCAATGCCGAAGCACAAGGCCGAAGACACCAGCCTGAAGATAATGAATGAGACTTTGTTGAAACGTCGCCAAGGTACTTCCAATTTTACGCGGGAGAAAACCCGAATAAGTCGTAGGTTTTTGTGTGTATATTTTTCTTCAACCGGGTATTTCCTATGTAAACCAAGTTTCTCAATTTGCAGCCATAGCTCAGTGGATGTGATTTCGTAGGAAATACCCGGTTGAAGAAAAATATACATACATACATACATACATATGTCTGTCTGTCTGTCTGTTATCAGTTGAATTAGCTCTCAGCAACTCCTTTGACGTAATGTTGTGTCGGAAGGATCTTAAGAAGGGAGAGGAAGAGATGCTGCCTAGGGAAGGATCAGAGAAAATGCCGAGGAGCCCACAGCTGCTTAACAGGCAAAGAAAGAAAGTTAGGAAGGACCCGGCCTAACATATCAGACTATTAAAAGTGACGGTGGGAGACTTGTATTCTCAGACTTGCAAGATTCTGATAATAAAGCCTGACAATAAGGTAGAATTAGATCATCTGGTGATGTTTCCTGTCTGGTTTAACTGGGAGGGCTGACATTTTATTACCGTTCTATTCTCCTATACATGGAAGAAATTAATAAATGATCACATATACTCCCCTAAAATGTTATATAAGGTTGTGTACTAAGCAATCTTTTCATGTGCCGCCTTCAGAGCTCATGCAGTTTTCTGCCACGGACAAGGCCTTTGAGCATGGACTCAGCACTAGAAACTTTTCCTGATCATTCAAAAAAAAAAAAAAAAAGAAAAAAGAAAAAAGAAAGAAAATCAGTTTGGTTCCCATGCACCCCAAAAGCCCTCCAGGTACATTGTCAGTGGATTATGCAAATGAGCAGCATGCAACAATGCCAATTCCGCTGCCATGAATTGTGAATTATTTCCTACATTTCCCCCTGGCCTGCACTGTGTGCATGTGGAACTTTTCATATGGCAGTGATTGAACAAACAAAAGATCCTGAAATGAAATGACTGAGGACCAAAGTTGAAGGAAAGAAGCATCTTTGAACTTAACAGCAGACGTTGCTTCAAGCTTCTCCTTTGATTAAACTGACTGCCCCATATGCTAATTTCACTAAATTTAAACCTCATGATGAAGGTAATTATACCGTTAGTATTAATCTTTGTTAAGAGAAGAATGATTGAGAGATAAATAGTTTCCAGTAAACTGACCACATTCAATTTCCTACTTTGGTCAAATTCTTTCCAATGTGCTAAAATTTCGTGCAGTATCGCTTAATCTGAAGGAAAGGAAGACGACTCTTGTATGAGTAAACCAAATTCTGAAGGTTGAAAAAATAAGCTGAGTCTCATCTATTCACCACATTTTCGAGGCGAAGGGGGTGTCTGGTTACGTGCCGTCTGAGGAGGACTGAAGAGGAGCTCTTGAAACATGGCATAACTGGGACAAATGTGGAAAGATTGGCTATCCTCAGGTCCCAAATGTAAATTGAGGGTTACCTCTACAATGTGGCTCTGAAATCAAGCCTGGTGTAGTGGCATTGCAAAAGACCATTGTATTTAGAGGAGCGTAGTGACATCTCTTGACTTCTCCTTCATATCACGAAGATTCTAGAAGTGTAGAGTTCATTCTGAATTATGATCGTGTTTAACTTGCTTGTCCCAAAGGTGCTTTTTTTTTTCCAAGAGGCAACTGGACTCTCTGGTTTTTCTCTGAAGACGTTTTGCTTCTCATCCAAGAAGCTTCTTCAGCTCTTGAGCTGAGCTTCTACAGAGCTGAAGAAGCTTCTTGGATGAGAAACAAAACATCTTCAAGAAAGTCTAGTTGCCTCTTGAAAAAGCACCTTTGGGACAACCAGGACCTGGATGGCTGAGAAGCTCCATAGATGTTTAACTTGCTTGCTTTTTTGATGCATGAAGAAAAGGAAGGAATCTTCACATAGCTCTAAGAGGTCTTCAGGATCATTTAGGTTGACATGTTTCCCAGGGTCTCATTTACATCTCAGGCTTCTGTGAGTTTGCGTGAGAAACAGATGCACCATCTAGCCAAGTTCAGGTCTTGGTGCCATAGAAACCAGGCATAGTTGTGATCCCGGCTTTTGCTAAGACCCGGTGTTGCCCGTTGAGCTGCAAGCTTCAACCAAGACCCAGCCTTGGGTACTGTGTGACTTGGCTGCTTTGGGGTCTCTCCGTTGTTATTCCACTGGGCCTGCCAAAATCCTCATCTCACATCGAGCTTTTATGTTCTGTTTAAATCTGTCTGCTAAAATTAATAATGTGTTATTAACATGGAATATGTTAACGTAGAAGAGCTCTGCCACCTCCTTCTCCTAAAATGTCTTTTAGGCTTTCCAGTCTCGGAATTTCCTCAAGGAAAAGCAGCCCAAGTGCTAACCACTTCTCAACTTGGATAGTTTTCTCTGAAATTAACCCTGATTAGCTGTCATTAGAGTGAATGTGATCCGGATTGGCACACAGCTCCTCCACTGAACTATCCTGTTCACAAATTACAAAATCTACCTGGCTTTTCCAAGTTCTCAAATGACTCCGGCCACCCAGACTGAACACCGAATTTCTTTTTTTGGTCCCCCGAAGAAGGTTCCTTTTTCACTAGGCAGCCAATGAGTGTGAGTGTGTCCCCTGTGCTTGAGGAATGCCAGGGAAAACTTCCTAAAAGCCAGCAGAGTTTATGCTTCCACCCGGCCATTGGTCAGAGATACCACACCTTCGACTCCTGCCCAGAGCAGAGGGTGGCCGGATGTGTCAATGGCCTTCTCCGGCTTTAGCATTATATGACTCTCTCAGCCCCCCCCCCCCCCCTCAACCCCAGCTCCTGCCTCCCATTTCTTCCCTTCCCTGATTGTCTGACAACATCTACAAAATGTTCCCAGATTGGAAGAGATATTCATAACCGCTCACCTGTGATTTGCAATTGGCAGATAAACATTAAAGGGTATCTACTACTTCTTGAAAAAAAACATATTTTTGTGCCCATTGAGAATCTGGAAATGGATGAGAAATAAGTATCCAGTTCAAGGTTCTGATTAGCTTTTTGGGAAAATAAGTTTTTGTAAACATTATACAATTTGAATTACTAGATACAGTAACTTACAATTGATCTTCAGAATCCTCTACTTTCTCTGCCTGTTTCTAACATTTCTGTTTATCTATTAAGTTCTTATGTTTGGAGGCTTTTATTTGTCTAACAAAGAATTCAGAGTCAAATTTTCATGGCAATTTGGTGGGCGAGATTAGGCTAAAAATGGACTCTGTGTATTCACTTTGCAAGCTTATTAATTGAGCGCTTGTTTCAGCTTTCTTTCAAAACCAACCACAAAAAACATGTTGTTCAGTCTTTCATGCTATTATGTTTAATTGCTGAGAAAACTGCCATTAGATTGATTTAGTATGGAGCAAGTTTCTAGTTTCTTAACATGTCAGAAGAATCTTATTTTTTCATAGTCTAGATGAGTCTTCTCTGCTGAAATTCTGGACTGCCACCTACTGGCTCTTTTAAACCTGCAGGCATCTACTATAGTGAAGAGCAAAGCTGAATAACTAGAGCCAATTTAAATAGGCCTGACATTTTCCTTTGAGAAGAAATCTTGTAAGGATACTTTGCATTCCAGTGGAAGAGTGATATAAAAAATAAAACGTTGGTAAACTAGGGTCAACAAAGCTGCTTCATGTGAATCTTCCATTATATCGGAGGAGGGAAAAAAACTAGTCAGACCAGCTTGTCACTTTGCAAGTTAAAAAACTAGAAGAAGCCTAACTCTTTGTGCAGTATGGAAATGCAACCTTTTGCAGTCTGCTCAGGGGCCTTTCTGGAGCGGAGAAGTAAAAATAAATCAATAAGCAAACAAGAGTGACCATCTGCTTCCATGGGGTTACAAAAACCCCTCCGTGAATATATATATATATATAATATGTTCTCATCAGGACCAGAATTGGATTGTACCTTTAGGTATTGAATGCTGCAACTGCTCTGCTCTAGTTATCGCATCGCTTGTTATTATCATTGGGGTAGATTGTAGGACTGACACCGAAATGTAGTTTTATCATATTTTATCTATATCTTAAATTATTGTATTATATTCCATTTTCATCTTAGATTGTATTTTATTCCAATTTCATTTTAAATCGTATTTTATTCCAATTTCAGTAATAATTTGTTTCTGGAATTCTGCACTTTGATATGGTCCAAGGGCTAATCAATCAATCAATCAATCAATCAATCAATCAATCAATCAATCCAAAAGTGATATCTCATCTCCTTGTGTTTCAGGGTCCAGTCCATCCCAAGCAATCCTTTGGGGAAATTAGATATAAAGCTGCTTTTTAATGATTTGGACATCGCACGGGTCTCTTTGTCTGTGACTTACCTGTCCCTAGAAACAGGACGTCATACTGTCCGTCTTCGGCCGTGACTCGATCCACCACGATCTGGGTCAGCCAGTGGTCCACGTTGACCTGGGTGAAGACCGGAGCCCGGCCCACCGGCTGGACCGCTCTGTGCATCAGGGGGTGGCGCTTGATGAAGCTGATGACGTCATCGGGGAAATCCCGGGTGGTCTTGACCGTGGGGTCGTAGGTTCGGCTCGGACACTGGCAGAGATGGGAGAGAAGAGGCAGCCGCATTTAGCCTGGGGAGGTGTGTGGTCCCAGTTGGCCAGAAGGAGTGAAGGGAAGAGGTTCGGATATTGTCATCAATGCTGATTTGCTCCAGGATGACAAGTAGTCCTCGGACTTACAACAGTACATTTAGCAACCGTTCAACGTCACTAAAAAAAATGACCTATGACCCTTTCCCACACTCATTGCAGCATCCCCGTGATCACGAGTACAAAATCCGGACACTTAGCAACTGACTCGTATTTATGACGATCGCAGTGTCCCGTGATTTTGCGACCTTCTGACAGGCAAAATCAACAGAGAAGCCAGATTCACTTAATGACTACGTTACTAACTTTACAACCACAGTGAATCACTTAACGACTGTGGCAAGAAAGGTCGTAAAATGAAAAAAAGTAACTTAAATGTTTCACTGAATAACAGAAATTTGGGGCACAACTGTGGTCGTAAGTGGAGGATTACTTGTTCTATGACCACCCTGCAGTTGTGGGGAGCCCACTCCCCAGGTTCCCAGGGCCCTCCCTTCTTTCAGAGGTCCCAGTTCCAGGGGAGGAGAGGGCAGAGAGAGGAAAGCAGAGACAGGAGGAGGAGATCTAGAGAGCAGAACAGACTACCAGGGAGTGGATCACCGGAGCAGATCTGCAGTTCAAACACATTCATTGCTAATTGTATTCAGTCCTGCTCTCCAATAATTTCAGGTTTCATTTGTTTCACACAACCTACACCTTTCTTATCTATCTCTCTATCTCTCTATCTCTCTATCTCTCTATCTCTCTATCTCTCTATCTCTCTATCTTTCTATCTATCTATCTATCTATCTATCTATCTATCTATCTATCTATCTATCTACAAGTACAAGGAAAGAAGTAACAGTATAGACATAGACATGGACACATGAAAAGAATTGGCACAAATAAAAGGAAATAAATAAGCAAAACAGAGCCATAAACACATAGAATGATTTCATATAAACGGGGACAGTAGGACAGGGACGGTAGGCACGCTGATGCGCTTATGCACGCCCCCCCTCCTGTTAGGGACCTCTTAAGAAACGTGAAAGGTCCACGGTAGACAGTTTAAGGTGAGAGGTCTGGGGGTTAGAGAGACTAACAACAAGATCAGGTAGAGCGTTCCAGACATTTACTACTCTATTGTAGAAGTCCTATTTCCTACAATCAAGATTAGAGCAAATTACATTTGAGTTTGAATCTATTGATAGCCCTCGTGTTGTTACGGTTGGAATCAAAGGACTCATTTACAGGCAGGACCTTTTGGTAAATAATCTTATGAACTAAGCTTAGGTCGGAACGTAGACGGCGTAGTTCGAGGCTATCAAGGCCTAAAATTTCAAGCCTGGTGCTCTAGGGAACTTTATTTCGAGCGGGGGATTTGAGGACTCTTCTAGTAAAATATCTTCTGCAGTTTAACTGCCGTCATTTGGGAATCTGTCCCGGTGGTGAGAAACATTTCTCATTTAAATCTGAACAGTTAAATGGCTTTCGTTGCTATCATTACGCAAAATATTAAAACTGTCTCTCATATCTGAAAATGCCCAGGTCTTGACGGTGGTGAAAGATACGTCTCGGCTTCGTCTCTTGAAAAGATTCCGTATTTTACTATCTGATACTGTCAGGGAAAGCAAAGGAGGGCCAGAAACCAGCCGGAAAGGATTTGGAGGCTGTCGGGAGTGAAAAGCCTCGGATTAATATGGAAGTTCCTGTTCTCGTAGTCAGCACCAGAGGGATAAACAACAATGCTGATTCACCCAGGCTCCGTTTTCATGATGGCACAGCCTTAGCCAGGCACTCAAAGAGGTACTTTGGCACCGCCAACAGCAAACATTTAATTCCATGTAGTTGAAATCTAAGCTGATGGTCCAGTCGATCTGAATTTACTCAGAGCAAATGCCCAGATTTCTTCATTAACTATTTTTCATCAGTTAATCAAGATCGCCCTCTTCCGGCTGCTGTTGGAAAACCACTTGAATCCTGATGAACTGTATTCAAAAAGATTTATACGCCTAATAAGAATATTCATGTCTCAAAGCCTTACAAATGCTTTTGTTACAGCCTCCACTGCGGCTACTGGCTGGGAAAATAATACGGTATCAGAACATCTATAGACAGGTTGTCTTGAATTCTGATATTTATATTTCTGACATAACATTGGTCTGTAACAGAAGCCTTGCAGAGACCATAGGACCAAACTTATAACAACAATAATAACTAAATAAATTATCCATGCTCCAGAAACAAGCAATGACACTCCTTAAAAATGAATTAAGGAAAGATTGGTCTCCCTGGCCCTTATTCCTATTCTGGATCAAGGTTACCATACACCAGGAACTATTGATTGTCAATGGAAGGCGATTCAAGAATATTAAAAGGCAATTTATGACACAGCATTAATAGCAATGCCAATAGCACTTGGACTTATATACCACTTCATTGTGCTTTACAGCCCTCTCTAAGCGATTGACAGCATATTGCCCGCAACAATCTGGGTCCTCATTTTCCCGATCTTGGAAGGATGGAAGGTTGAATCAACCTTGAACCAATCAGGATCGAACTCCTGGCTGTGGGCAGAGTCAACCTGCAATGCTGCAGTCTAACCACTGGGCCACCATGGCTTTTAATTAATCCAGTAGCTTTGTTGTGTGGTTGTGTGTGCCAGGTAGGAGGGATGAAAATTTTCAGTTAACATTGCTCTGGTTTTCAGAATCCTTTTACAACACTCCAACCAGAAACTCAACACCAGTGAGATGAGGAGGACCATGACTTTTAAGGCAGTGTTTCTCAATCTTGGCAGGTTTAAGATGGGTGGACTTCAATTCCCAGAATTCCCCAGCCAAGTCCACCCATCTTTCAAGCAGACTGGAGCATCAGATGGTAGACTTGCTTATCTGTGACCCCAAAGGATATTAACCAGGGGTGAAATCCAGCAGGTTCTGACAGGTTCTGGAGAACCAGTAGCGGAAATTTTGAGTAGTTTGAAGAACCGGCAAATACCACCTCTGCCTGGCCCCAGAGTGGGGTGGGAATGGAGATTTTGCAATATCCTTCCCCCAGGAGTGGGGAGGGAATGGGGATTTTGCAGTATACTTTCCCTGCCACGCCCACAGAACCGATAGTAAAAACATTTAAATTTCACCACTGATCTTAACACTCCATTATCTTCTCCTATTAAATGGAAAATGCCCCATGTTTTCTCCCAAGGCTCCCACAATTACATAAGAGAAGCCTCTTACATGAAGCAGATGGACAATTGATAAAAAGTTGAAGTTGGAGTTGATGGATTCGCAATTTTGACACAGATCTTTCAAGCAAGTCCAAGCTGCCATCATCAGAGCCAAACACATCATGTGGCAGGTCCATTATGCTGAAATGCAGATAGAATTGGTGGTTTCGGGACGTGCTTGAGAACTTCAGATTTGGCATCACTTAGAGAACATGATGCACGCTGAAACTATCCAAAAAACCTGGACTGAATCTTCTGAGTTGTTTGTGTCCGTTTTTTTTAAACACCCCCCAATTGTTGCCTAATGGTACTTAGGTAATTTTATGGCCGAGTGCCACTTGCTTAAGTCCAGGCAACTGATTTGAACTTTGGGAAGTCAGGAACATTTGTTTCTGATAGGGACTGGAAAATCAGATTAAGTTCTAACAGCTGCAACAACCGTCTTAACACAATGTTTCTCAACCTCATTGGTCTGGACTTGAACTGGCTGGAGAATTCTGGGAGTTGAAGTCCAGATGTCTTAAAGTTGCTGAGGTTGAGAGAACAACCTCATATACTATATATACCCAACTTTAAAACCCAAGGACAAAACAAGCAGTCCACCCGTTCTTGTTCGTTTTCTTTGTTTGTTGAGAGAGACAGACACATTTCTGTGCAAAGAGGCCATTGCTTTCTCCAGATCCAGAGTTCATAGGTTAACTACTGAAAGTAGATCTAACTATCATCACACTAAGTGAATCTGGCCCTGTTCATACCCTGGTTAGATTAATCTAAATGATCTCTCCCCATGACCGTTCAGGTAGAGTATTTCGTGTCTTCTGAACACCGTTTGTAAGGGGAATCACATCTCCTTCACACTTCTCTAACATGATCTGTAGGTCAGTCATCTCAACATTTGGCTCCAGGTTGGCAACACAGAAAGCCAGAGAAATTTCAGGTATTCTACCCATTTTGATTATGCTACAGCTCCCATTTAGATCCTGTCCTAGAAATATCCAGCAAATCCAGTGCTATTATTTTAAAATTGAAACTTCTGCAAACAAGCCTTTACATCTCCCTTCCATACTCAGAGACAGGAAAGCATGCTCTACTTGGGATAACAAATACCCAGAAATCATAAAGTCCAGAAGACAGTAAGGAGAAATATGTGCACTTATAAACATTTAACTGCACTCGAAACAAGCACCACTGCCTGAGCGCTGCTCCTTGTCATTATGTATGAATGTAAGTAGTAACCTTGTGGTAAGATGGGCGTCAATTGAATTTTATAAATAAATGAAAAGAAATGTATTGCCAAAAGCAATTTGGTTTCTTTAACAAGACAGAACAAAAGTTAAGAATTTGGTAGAACAGAATGTTTAACCTCGCAGTGGACACGGCTGAGCTTATGGCAGAATAGCTGTGAAATAAAATAAACATTTCAACAACCTTAATTAAGGTAAGCACTTGGGGGTTTGGAAGGGAAGCCGCATTTTGGAAGGCTCTGGACCTGGTTCACACCCAAGGAGGCGTGTATGTACTAGTACAGGGGTCTCCAACTGGCTAGGGAATTCTGGGAGTTGAAGCCCTCCAGGCTTCAAGTTGCCAAGGTTGGAGACCCCTGTACTAGAGTCAAGAAAAGGTTTCTGAGAGGCTCCCTGTTTCTCCTGTCCTGTTCGGAGGAGGAACTAAAGCTTTAAAAGCAGGAGAAAAAAACCTGCATTCTTGCTTTTCATAATGATCAGCGGTAGTTGGAAAATTCCCTTCCCAATTCTACAAGGGTAGTGTGGAGAATAACCTTCTGAATTCTTACATGTGGGCCTATCTTCCAACGAAGGATCAAAAGACCATCGGCACCATCTCTGCATGGACTGCCCAGCCTCCACCGTCTTTAGACCAGAGTGAGGATTTAATTGCGGGTGTAAATCATACTTTTGCCAAACGTTTCAACGGCTCATTCAAAACCGTCAATGGGATATGGATGTTCTTCATCTCTGCCTAAGGAATCTCTCCGCTTTCTGTTCACCAAGCAGCAGCTGTTCAATATTTCCCCTCCATCCACAGGGAACAGGTAGTTCTGCCAGCTCAAACACCTCTCTGAATCACCGTCTGGGATATCCAGGGATTGTGGGAGGTTAAGCAGTGTCATGCATGCCAGTGAAAACAGCCCATCCTGATGTACTCTGAGCCCTGTTAAAACCCAGAAGGATCGTGAATTTGCCAAATCTCTGATGGGTTTTTATGCGCATCACCCACTGACTGCCAACAATTCAGAGAAGAAAGGGAAGAGGTTACCGCCATTGGGATTATCTCTGTGTCTTGTCAACACCAATAGTCCTAAGAGGCCTAACAGAACCGGAAGCAAAGTCCCAATGGTTAAAGAGAGCTACGTCGACTCTGGAATTTCATTCACACCACAGTACGCAGAGTCCCCGAATCTCAAATCCTGCACCAGAGGGGGGAGGTCTGGAATACATCTGGAGCCCGAAGCAAGTCAGCAGGCCCATCCTGAGCTGGCAGAAGATGAAACTTTTACGCCAATGAACTCAGTTTCCGTCAGGGTAATGAGGGACCCAGGGACAGGTTTCACAGCCTTTGGGCTGCCTTAGACAGTGTCAGAAGAAGAGGGGAAGGCTAATTTAATATCAGCTATGGATGGCTTAAGCCTGCTTCGTTTATCAGCATCAGGGGGACAGGATGATGGCAGTGCCAGAAGAACCGAGGCAGAAGAAGATGTCCCAGGCCATGTGCATCGGATAGGTTGGCCATCTCGAGTTCTTTGTAAAAAATGATAAAGGCAAGATAGAAATAAACATATAAATAAAGTGCAAAACAGATCAATACGGTTTGTTGAAAAAAAAATTGTGTTTGATAAAAACTCCTTTAGGATTCCATGCATGTCAATCATCACTCAAAATCAAGAAGGGAGGGGCTTCCTCAGAGATGGCAGCCTGATTCCTTTTTGGCACACAGGCAAAGCTTTCATCACGCAGTTGTGATACACAACCCCTGTGCACAAGCCCCTGGGTAGAAGCTTCACAAGCAGGAAGAGACTTGTATCTGAAGAAAGCACCCGGCTCCAACACTGTCAGGCAAAACACACAACAAAGGATCTAGCGAAGCACCCACAACAGGAAGAGGGATACTCTGTCTCAAAAGCCTCCCAGACATTTTCCTCAGTCTTTCAGAGAAATAGTTGCTCAATCGTATGGCGTCTTGGCTGTAATTTGAGTTCCAAGTTGGAGCCCAAAATAAAAGAAGCTTCCAAATTCTAGCCTGGGAGTACACCTATTGTTTGGGATTATTGGAAGGATTTAGTTAAGGGTTTTTATTATGCATGGCACATTCATATAAACAATGAAAAAGTAATTTTAATACCTCAAACAGTAAATGCCTTTACCAAAAATCTCATGCAGAAAATCTCAAGGTACAGAATGACCCCAAAATGTTGTCCAATTTTGCCATGAAATAAAATACGTTACATGGATTCCTTAAAAAAAAAAAAACACCCTTCAATATTTAAAAGCTTTTTTTCCCTCCAAAGAAACCCAGGCAGAGCTTGTTTGAATTTTTACAGACTTCATGCCTACAAATTACATTTAATTCCTTCAATTTGCTAATGGACATTTGTTGATTTCCTTTTGGCACTCAACTGAGAAATATGAAACAGTGGATTTTTCTTAAGCAAGATGCCAGTTTAGTCTGCAAAGCAATCTGAATTAATTCAGATTTTTCTCTGAGGTGGGTTCTGAATCGTATCTTATCTGCTGTGCATACTTTTGCTTCTGAGTAATGCTTTATGCCTCCAGTGGCCAGTCAGACATCCACAAGGAGGCGTGGAAAAGGTCCCTTTTCCTTACTATTTGTTTCTCAGAGGAATTTCGGTTCTAATGTAGGAATTTCTATTTATACATTATTAATAGCCACTGCAGACACTCCCTATTATCACATTTTGACACAGTAAATTCCATAACTACATTATGAATTGTGTTGTACGTCTCTATGGGCCTTGACTTTCACGCAAGGGGACTTGTGTCCAGTTTGACAGAGATCTCTTCTGGACATCAGCAGTGAACTATATCAGAAGCAATTCAACAAGAGCCTGGTGGCGCGGCAGACTAAAGCACTGTTATTAACAGTTATTAACATCAGCTGCCTGCAATTACTGCAAGTTCAAATCTCACCAGGCTCAAGGTTGACTCAGCCTTCCATCCTTTCTAAGGTAGGTAAAATGAGGAGCCAGACTGTAGGGCCAATAAGCTGTATAAAAATATACAAAAAGTATGAAGGCTATTGCTTAACGCACTGTAAGCCGCCCCGAGTCTCCGGAGAAAGGCAGCATATAAATCAAATTAAAAAAAAAGTGAATCACTTGTTTCTTTATGAAGCAGCCTTGCAATTTCAGTCTATTGCAGTTGTTAGAAATTCTGTTTATATAAAGCACCACACAGAGCAAAC
Source organism: Pituophis catenifer annectens (assembly GCF_029215685.1). Classification (NCBI taxonomy): domain Eukaryota; kingdom Metazoa; phylum Chordata; class Lepidosauria; order Squamata; family Colubridae; genus Pituophis; species Pituophis catenifer. Next base: position 760,183 of record NW_027256887.1, read on the forward strand.
AACGAGTACAGTCACCATGTGCTTTACTGCGCAGCTATTTTGCTGTAACAGAAAACAAGAAACTCTACACAGAACAAAAGAGCACAGAGGTATATACCATAGATCCAAACTTGTAAATACTGCCATCTACTGGCTGAATACTACTGTAGTTGTTGCATAGAAATACATTCCAACAATTAATTCCAATAGCAGTCAAAGAGTTCTGGGCATCTCCGCAGACTGAAACAGCTGGTAGCTATGTCTGATGCATTGGACACATTGAAATATACTAACCTGATTTTTTCCTTTACCCAAGACATTGCCAGGAATTAAATCATCATAATAATGATAATTTATTAAATTTTTATGCCATTCAGCTCCAAGTGACTCCAGATGGTTAAAACATTTTTAAAAACCAGAACAATACAGAACACACTAAAACGAGACAAGGGAGTCTGATGTCAGAGGAGCAAAGGAAGGAAGAAAAGGGCACCAAGGACCAAAGAGCAGGTACTGAAGGCCCTTGGAAATCCCTCTGGATTTGGATTTCGGAGGAACCCTCATTCCAGAGGGCATAAAATAGCAGGCAGACCCTGAGAATTCTTTATTTATTCTGTTGACTTTGGGTAAACGATGTTTGCCCAAAAGAACCAAAATCTCCTATGGAAAAAGGTGTTGGGATTTTCTCTGAAATGCTAGTTTTTAAAATGCAAGCAGACAACAAATATTACATACTGCAGTTGGCTGGGGAAGTCTGGGAGTTGAAGTTCAGACATCCAGAAATCTTAAAGTAGCCAAGTTGGAAAAACACCGTTTTAAGGTAATGTAAGAAAGTTGAACTTCCACTAATTCACCTGATGTTTAGTTATGAAAGGACACGCATGCAAGGAAAATGGTCAGCAGGCAAGCAAGTCAAGGTAAAATCTATGTTTTTCTTTTTCCCCCAAGAAAAATATTTTTGCAAAGGAAGGCTGGGCGCTCCAGCTAATGCTTGATTCTGCATCAAATCAAACTGTTAGTTCAGGTGGCATCTGGAATCAGCTCCTACCCTGCTTAGCGTTGGCTCTGCTCTCTTAGCCTAGGGTTTCTCCTTCAACATTTAGTATCATATTTCTCTCCAAAACATCATTTAAGCTGTTAAAGTGAGGGAGAATTTGGAAAGAGGGTTTGGATTATTTTTTTTCCTTTGGATAAATGCAAAAATCCCCCCCACACACACACACACTTCCCACCCCCAAAAAGAAGAAAACAACTTTGAGTTGGCTTTGTCTGCCTAAAGAACTAGCAAAACTATGAAATACAACGAGATTTACAAGATTCAGGGAGGGGACCTATTATTTAATCAGCAATGATTCATTTGGGAGGGGAAAAAAACCCCAGAACATATTAAGGGTGGATGAAGAGAAGAAAATTTGCAGAACAAAAACAAGTGAACTTTCTCTTTTTAAAAAGCAAAAATAAAATAAAATAAATAAATCCCAACAGCCTCTAACTTGGAGATGCAGACAATCCACAACTTATTCAGCAATACTGAATGTGTGTCTCACTCTGAACGTGTATTTATGTTTTAACATTCTAAAATAAGTGTGGGGTGAAACACAAGGGGAAAAATGGCCGGTGCTTTTTATTTTGGTTTTTAATTTCCTCTTTTGGCTTAAAAGGAACCAAGAGAATTATTTGGTAGAGGCAAAGAACCAGGCTAAAATATTATCCTAGGACTGCCATCCTCCCCCCCACCATAGTCCTGAAGTGGGTACATCAGATGCCCAGATGTTGCTCACATCTGGATGAGAATCAGATTCAAGCCAGTCTCTTTGCATGGCGGTTTTTCTGCCCCGTTTGTATCCCAGAAGAGAAACATGGATAAAATCAGGAAAACCCAAAGAACTGAAGATGCAACATATTGAAACTTCCCTGAGTAAATCCAAGGGTTAGGAAAAGCTTACACAAAAGTATAACAGACATTCACGTGATTGTGCTTGTTTTTCTACTTCACCAAACTGGGAAATAAAACGACACAGATTTGCTCCTGATCTCCTGATACATCAAGTGAGAAATGTCACTTTTAATGGTTCTTTTGGAGCTGGTATCCATTCCCCTGCCTCCTCCTACACTCTGGTTTTTGAGCCAGGGTCCCCGCTGGAGTTAACAGCAGAGGGCAGTCAAGGAGCTTTCGGGAAACTGACGAAAGGAGCATCTTTTCCCATCCATTCAGGCCACACTCAGAAACAGGAGCCCCAGGAGAAAAATTTTGCTCAAAGTCTGACTGGCTCCCATAGGCTGAGTGACTCTTAGACGGAAAACACGCCAAACCCAAGATAACATCTCCTATGCTTAAAAGACGCTAAAACTGGTCCTAAATAAGTGAAGTGCTTCGTTTGCAATTAGTCTTGAACGAGTATGGTTCACAGCGCATTTCTTCGATGCACTCAGAGTATAATCAGAATTTTAAATGACCATCTATTACTTCCCTAGATTCACGTATTTCACTAATTTCCCTGCTTTTTCTACAAACATGAATTACAAATCAGCAAACAACGGACCTCAACAAACTAAATTAGAACAGAAAAAAAATGAAAAGGTGAAAAAAAGAAAGAAGCGTGGCATTTGATTTCTACATACCAGGTGATTTCCCATGTTTCCTATTTAAATCATTTTAATATTTAAATCATTTTAATAGGAAACATGGAAAATTGTCTGATATATAGAAATCAAATGCTACCCTTCTTTCTTTTTCACTTTTTCATTTTTTTTCTATTCTAATTTAGTTCGTTGCAGTTTTTAGTATTGTTCTTAAAACTTTTAATTAAACATATTTTGAAACAAATAAATAGAACATTTTCCTGAAAGAGAATCTTCATATATCTAGGATAGGATAGAATAGAATAGAATAGAATAGAATAGAATAGAATAGAATAGAATAGAATAGAATAGAATTTTTTTTATTGGCCAAGTGTGATTGGACACACAAGGAATTTGTCTTGGTGCATAAACTCTCGCTGTACATAAAATGGTTAAGGGATTAAGGGATAAGGGATAAGAAAGGATAGGACCACCTCAAGTGACTACTACCTCAAAAGTGCTCTTTATCAGATGGGTACTTAAAGGTTTTTGCATGGTCCTGTATTGCCATAACTCATGCTCATTACTATATCTTTTAAAAACGCCAGCCATTATTTACTCTGCTTCTACGAAACGCATACCACCAAGAGGTCACATTTAGTGACTTTATTTAAAAAAAATATTGTGAAGATGAGGTAAGAACACAAGGAAATTGCAAGAGGTGAGAAATGCGTGCTTGTGTTTTAACATTTGACAAAGTAAAATATTCCATGGATGAGATGCTGGCGGCCCTGGAGATGAGCTCCATTTACTTCCCCCAGGAAATCAGAGAAAAAGCAGAAGAGCAGAGAGACACAGTCAGGAAACAGGCAGTCTGATCAAGGCAATCTCAAAGAACAGAAGAAATTAAAAAAAACAAACAAACAAACAAAAAAGAACAGAACCAAGTTGTCAAGTTGAGGAAGGAACAAAAGCAGAATCTTAAAATATTCTGGAAGGAAATTAGCATCCATTCAAGCGAACCCAATATCGGAAGAGTTTTCAGCAAGGGGTCAATATGGGGGGGGGAGATACTTACTGTGCCAGGCCTAGGATAGGGAATTCGCCCATCGTACTGAACCCAGCGGTGGTCCACGCTTTCTTTGTGGGCATAATAGCCGCTGAAGACTGCTCGGATGTCGGCCATGCTGTAGACACAAACAGCTGAGCCCTTGAACACAGAACTGGGAAGGACACAGGGGTGTCATTAATCAAGTTCAACAGAGGCCTGAAAGCCCTCCTCACTTTAAACACAGCTGACATACGATGCGCGTCATTTTTATCTTTAATTGGCTAAAAAGTCGCTGCAAACCCACTCCGTTCTAAACTGATGAAGTTACCTAGTTGGGTAATGAAACGTCTTCAGGTAAACAACCAAGCCTCACAGAGCACCAAGGATCCCCCCTGTCAACCCTGAGCTACAAATATTCTCCTTTAAACCACCAATTTCCTGTCCTTCCCCTCCTTCTAGAGCTCTTGCGAAAGGTAAAAAGAATATTTATTGTGATTCAATCAACAGCCTAATATTTAGCATAATCCATCAAGGGAACTTTAAAGTTTCTTATGGAGAGTACCTGGTGGTTGTGAAAACGCCGTAGACCACGGGGTTCGTTTCGTCTCTCGTGGAAAGCAAGAATATGTCTTCTGCAACGGATAACCTTATTTTAGAGCTCAGATTGTACGCGCTTTATTATATATCATGCCGTGTGATGTTAGTATGTCAGAAAAAAAGCAGGCAGGCACAAGACACACATATACAACTTCCATATTTTAGTTTACACGATATTGTTTATTCACCGAGTGAAACTACATCTCTCTTTAAAATTACTAGATCACTTCAGTGGTAACTACCCCAGAAATTGATAATTATCAATGCTTTGCACATGGTAAAAAAATGTTTGTCTGCCCAAACGCTAAAAGTGCTAATTTTTTTTAATGTTTAAAGATACAATAGACAAAAGTATGAAATTTCAAAGAGGTAAGATAATTTAAACTTCCAGCATTTTAACTGTTGTGCTCTGAAATGATATTTTGTCATTTACTTTAATCTGTCTGAAACTGCCTAGCTGTTTCTAACCCTTAACATAGTAAAAAAAATGAAGAGTTATATATCATTTTTCTTCATATTCTTTTTTTCCTCTGAAAGTCTTATCTGATTTTCTACTCTTAAGTCAAATAAAACACAACACGTGTTCATAAGAAGCAATCTAAAGTATACTTTCCATTATTATTTTGCAGTACAAAGTCAAGCCTATGTTTCATTTGTCGAGATCAAGAATGTGGAAAGGAATTCAAGAATTCTTGATCGGTATTCTGTTTTAAAAATCTGTACTCTTCATCAGCAACTTTATTTTGGAAGCTACCACGGTAATAAAAATTACAACAATTCTTGGTACTTTTCCTATTAATAAAGAAATGTTCATTGTACATTCATTTTTCGGTCCAGATAAGCAGTCCGATACTCAACTAGAAAAAGCTTTCAGGTAAATTCTATTCAAGGAGATTATTCTATGAACTCTATGTTTCATTCTCCCACCCCCCAAAGCATGTAAATATATACATTCTCTTCCAAGGCATCGTGTTTTCCTAAATTCACACTGCTGGCATCACTGAACTCTACAACTCCATGACTGAGGAAAAGAATCAGCTACTACCAAAATTCACTTACGGAGTTCATCAAAATGTGTATCGGCTCCTTCTGGACCTGGGATGGAGCAAACCAGCCTGGCTTTCAGGAATGTTGTCCACTTGTTGATCAGGCTACGTTGACCTCCAATGTCATTCTAAGCAATGAGAATAGCAATTTTAACCGTTGTTGTTTTTTTAAGTTGATGGTTAATAGGAAGACTTAAGTCATGTAAAGAGAGGAGCAAATCTGGAAATGGTTATCCAGCCCATCTAAAATTTACAGTGGAGGAGAGTCCCCAGCCTCCACAGCAGTTCTCATCCTCAGTAATTTTTAGATCTGTGGATTTCAACTCCCAGAATTCCCTACGCAGGTATGCTGGGTGGGGAATTCTGGGAGTTGAAGTCCATACATCTTACAGTTGCTAAAGTTGAGAAACATTGCAGTCAGTTCTACGGTTGACCAGCTTTTCCTGATGTCCAACCAAAATCTTCCTTGGAATTTAAAGTCATCATTTCTTGCCTTATCTCCTCAACTATTCTGCCCCATCTTCTACATGTGGTGGTGTCACACAAGTTTAGCAATTTTCCAATTCCAGAAAACAAAAATCAACAAGAGATAATGACTTTATTTCTTGGCATGTTGTCCTCAAAATTCAGCAATATGATTTTTAGGGGGAATTACCCAAAAAGGATTTGGAGTTGTTATTGAAAGGCCAGTGTCCATGAGGGCTTACAAATAAACACGCCCAGTTCAGGAACTATGGATTTTTAGATGTTACTGGACTACTCAGGAACATCTGGTTACGTTGACATGAAGGTGAAACTTGGGAGCATCTGGAAAGCTCTCCACTGGTGATGCTATAATCCATATAAATCTGGGCACAGTTATTCTTGGCAACTCAACAGCTCTTATCTCTTCACCTAGTCTTAAGAACAGAACATTAGTAATGAAGAGTCAACTGGGCTATTACATTCCCATGTTCATTTTTTCAACAACTTCCTCCCCTTTTTAAAACTGCATTCATGCTGCGGGCGGTTGATGAAAATCCAAAAGTCCTGACTGAGCCCACTAGGAATGCATGGATATCAATTGGCTGATGAAGCGATAAACTTCCTTTGTGCACCTTTCATAAAATGTAAGAAGTCATTCCTTTAGCTGAGACAGGGGAGCCCAGGATTTCAATTTACTCCCCTTCTGTAACTGGATCAATTATGACCACAATGGATTTGTTAGCCTTTTAGGCCTCAAAGTCTTGCCATCTGCTTTGCTGCATTTCTGGAACCTTCTTTTCACTACAAATAACCATTTTATTAGCACCCACTGCTTATTAAACTCTTACCCTGTAACAGAATACTTTGCCTTGAAGTGCCTTGCCTGGCAGTACAAGGAAATAGCTATAAAATCTCTGTTTATCTTTGCACTTGGATCTTAGAAACCTACATAAAGATTGTCAAATGGGAGGTAGATCATTTACCTTGAGAGATTGTTTACAGTCAATGGATAATCATATAGAAAACTGGAGCCTTCTCTCAAACCAAGAAGAGACTAAGAGGCAACCTAGGATAATTATACCTCTGAGTCAGCTCTCCTAGTGATACATAACAAAGGCTCCTGCGGAACCTTTTAAGATTAAACAAAATTTGATGAACCAAACTCCAGGATTTTGCTGCAACAAGTAAAATGGTTATCATTCTAGATCTGTTCGGTCTTCTGTTTCAATAGAAGACCTCTCAAAAGTATTGTTCTAGAAAGACATGTAATTACATTGTGGACCACCAAGTATCAACTACATAATCTCTTTGCTTGTGTTATAAATTAGCAGAAAACAGCTGCAGGAAATCTTGCTAACTTCCTACAGAAAATATGTTTCAAGGCTCTTTTTTTATAGATTTATTTAATGTTTCGTATGCTTTATATTCACCAAAAACCTCAGTGACATCTAGAAACAGATTCCTGTAAAAAGCACAGCTCAAGTCTGGAATCCAACATTTCTTATGCTTTATTGACAGCACTGTATTGCATGCTTTTCTTTTTTAACAAGCAATTATTTTCCCCTTTGGGAAAGTCTGAATAACAAATATACTTGTGCACAAAGAAAGAAAGGAGACATTCAAAGATAAGCCACTGCTTGTGATTGCAAGCTTTACCATTTTCCTGCTGCAGGACGATATGCTGGCAACACAAACTCCTTCAGCTCTTTGTACCCCATCAACAGTATTACTCATTATTATTTTATTCTTTTTCATTGACCCTTTGTTATTCTTTTCCCCCTGTGCAAGTGAAAGGTGGCATACATAGGAAATTCTCACTTATTTTATCCTACAAAAGGAACCAGGTGAAGTTATTGGGTTAACTGGCACAAAACCCAGGGCCAACGGGGGGCTGAATCAGAATCCTTCTAGAATTTAAACACTCTCCTATATTACATCAAAGAAATCACAGATCACGTGATGTGTGATTTCTTGGCTATAATGTAGTAGAGTGCTTAAATTGTAGAAGGATTCAGATTCAGCCCCTCGACCATGCAAAGGGATCTGTGCATATCTGTGCACCACAATGGAAACTGGATCCCACAGAAACATTTAACTTGATTGGAGCAGGAACCAACAGCAATGATAATGTCAGACAGATCAGCCAGTTAAAGACACTGTTTCTAGCCAAAGAGACTAATTTTCCAAACTTGGGAGCCCTCTTTCAGCCTTGTCCTTTGATATTAACGGTGAACCCCTGAACTACAAATATTCTCCTTTATTGAAACCGAAGAGTGCCGTAACAATTTATAAGAGTAACCATGATAAACGGGTATCATCTGAAAAAAACTCAGTTCACCTCTGACCATCTTTGGATAGGAATTTCAAGCTCTTGCTTGGAAACACTATAAACAATGATTAATTCATCAAAGCCAAAAATGTTGCTGAGGACCTATAAAAGCATTGGTGCATTTAAAGTCAACCGTTTTATATGGCTGATCAAATGAAAGCCTCTTTTTGTATTCTTTCATCGTGGACTTACCAAATCCACTCAGTATATTTCAAATACTGCAACCTATCCTTTTATGGATTTTATTTATTTTTATTGGTATCCCCGATTAAGTTAGGTATGCAGAGCAAAGTTGAGGGATATTTATGTCGCATTTTTTTTCTTTTTCTTTTGATTTCCACTGACATCCTGCTTCTTCTGCCTGCCAGGACCACCCTATGATTGATGTTCCTCAGATGCCTGGCCACAGGCACTAATTAATAAGCAACTTCCCCAAACTCAGCTTGTAATCTGGGCAGACTCACACAGCTGCTCAGCGTAATTACGCCTTTTAAAGTGTATTTGCATTTTGCCCCATGTCCAACCTTAACTCTTGTCCAAAAGTTCTGGTTTAGGCTGCTTTTTTTCTGGATACACGTCATCTTTATTTATAGCCAGATTTAGCTTGCTGCAAGCTGCAGATGTGCTCTTAAATTTTATTTTGACATCTTTCTTTGCTTTTCCTTGTTTATGATTTGAAAAGCGGACATCCTATATTCTGCATAATACTCTTTTTGTTAAATCTAGTCAAGCAGAGTTGTTTTGTTATTGGCGGTGTTGGTGGTTTGGTTTGAGGTGGTGTTTTTTTTTTGCCACCCTGCAAAAGTAGCGAGAATAGAAGCATTTTTCTCTTTCTGGTTATGTGCAAATGGAGACAATGCATTTCATGTGCTGGACACTTCTACCCGGGCATCCATATCTTTTAGAAATTTGCTTAGGTCTTGCTAAAATTTCTCTACCACAAATACAAAGAAATATGGGAAATGTTCAATCAGATGAAGCATTCTTGGGAAAATCAAATATCTGTGCATCTTCTAAGCCTGCAAACATATTTTAAATACGAAGCTATCTGTTTTTCTTAGGTCTGCCACACTTTCCATGAGAAGGTCATCCACACCCATTTTCTCCTTCTTCCTCTTTCCTTCAAGAGAAACCAGATGGTTCTTGAGACCTTAGAAGGTAAAAGCACGGAGGTGATAACTGTTTGCATTCAGAAGCTCATCTCTAAATCTACAGTTGAAGGTTAGCCCGGGCCGTCAAAACACATCCCAGGAGAAGACAGTGGAAACCACTGTTGCCAAGAACACTGCATGGACATGTCTGTGAAATCCTCAGCCTGGCTTAAAAGCAGCTTTGTGAGACCAAATGTGATGGATGCTCAGTTGATGAGTGAGCAATGAAGGCAGACATGGATAAATGAAAGGAGAGATTAAACGTGTTGTGAAACGAAGCCTACATTTCATCTAGGTAAATAACATCTTAGATCATGAAAATAAGAATGTATACATGGAGCAAAGGTATGACAGCTACATACTACTGGATATAATTCATCCGCACAATTTCTAGCCAAAAGAGCAAATGTTTTTCCCGAGTGCCCTCGAGATGAGTTTAAGGGCTGCAGTATAAATGGCATAACTCTTCCATGAGTCACGGTAGTTAATCATACATAATTCCCTTACCAAATGAACCCAATCAGGCAAGTATCTATCAGTTTGATAAACAGCGCAAGAGCCAGAGGGACCAACAGATATGCGTTTGTATCCATTGGAGCTTATTATTTTTTAAAGTCTTAAATGTTCATGACATGAAAATACTAAAACTTTGTTGGAGGGTGGGGAGATAAATGAGAGAGAGGGTTGGGAGGAGTGCGAGCTAAAAAGCCAGTTTTAGTTTCAGTTTATGCATCCAAGAGATGGAAATTAGGATTAGGGAAAAATGTCTATGGAGATTCTCAGTCATCCAGGTCACGGTTGTCCCAAAGGTGCTTTTTCTCAGAGCTGAAAAAGCTTCTTGGATGAGAAGCGAAACAACTTCAAAGAAAAACCAGAAAGTACAGTTGTTTCTTGAAAAAAGCACCTTTGGGATGATTAAGGAAAAAGTGCACTGCAAAATTTTAAATAAAGTTTGGGGATATCATTGGAAAGAGGGAAGACTCTTCAAAAGTTGAGGAAATCACCTGTATTTTTTGGCCCATTGGGGTGTTCCTCAGAGTAGGAGTCTCCTCCCCCCCTCTGGTTCATTGAAAAATTATCTTCTGTGAAACCGGTCCCTGTGCCACAAAAGGATGGGGGACTGCTGGCTGCCTCAGAGGACAACGAAGCCAATCCCACAGTTCAGTTAGAGCAGAGGTGGGGAACTGTGGTCCCTTTATGACTTGTGGACTTCAACTCCCAGAATCCCTGAACTGCCATGCTGGCTCTGGAATTCTGGGAGTTGAAGTCCACAGGTCATAAAAGGGCCATAGTTCCCCACCCCTGAGAGTTAGAGGAATTGCTATCCTGCTTGGAGCAGATGGCTATCCATCTTTGAAGACCCTCAATGAAGGGTGACACAACCACTTTATCCGACACCTGCTACGTTGGTTCTAAAACTCTTTATCACCTGGATTCTACTATCTAACCTGTATCTATTTCCTTCTAACTTCGTCTTCCTTCTAGTCTTCTACTATCTAACCCAAATCTACTTCCTTTTAATATCAACCTTTGTTCTTTGAGATAGCACAGAGTAAGTCTATTCCCTCCTCTAAATCACAATTCTTTAGATATATGAAAATTGCCTTTCTTTCTCCCTGCTGAACACACCCGGTTCAACTGATCTTCTCCTCCAAATTGGGAACCAAACCTTTGGAAAGGAATGATTTATTATTTATTTAATTATTGTTCCTTCAAAAATCAATGCTGTCTCAGAAATCCATTGAGGAGTAGCTCAGGGCTGACCTGAGGGGTCCTTGGTGCTCTCTGAGCTTGGTGGTTTTCTTGCAGATGTTTCATGACCCAAACTAGATGACATCATCAATACGCGAGATATTTAGCACTGATGATGTTCCCTACTTTGGGTCCTGAAACGTCTGCAAGAAAACCCCCCAACTCAGAGAGCACCAAGGACCCTTCATTATCTCAGAAATCTACCCCCAAACCCTTAAGGAAACTGGTGATATCAGAGGAGGCCTCACAAATCAAGGCGCTCTTGAAATCTAGAGAGGATTCTTCCTGGGAATTCTGGCAGAAATAATCTCAGCACTTCTGGAGGTCACAAAAAATGAAGATAGTCAGTGAAAAGCTCAGTAAAAAAACCTAGAAATTAAGTAAGAATTTATCCGTGCAATATTTGAGACAAAACAAAGGCATTGTCTCGCATTGTCTGTGACTTTATTATCAAGGTCATTATCATTAGAAGGCCAGCAAAAAGGACACTTCAGGGTTAGATTAAAAGGAAACAAGAACCTCAGCTCCCATTAAGGTTACTTTTATTTGTGGAAAAAAGTAGAATTTAAAATGAGAATATTTAAGCAGATTTGTTGGGTCGTTGTTGTTCTTTTATCTCAAATTTACGTAGACACTGGGCAGAATGGCCATCAGAATAATGAAATGAAAATGTGTCATGAGCTAATAATCTAATATTTAATTATTTCAGAATTAAATAGCACCTTATGATACAATGTATGATATTTGCCATTTATATACCTGAGCCTTTTGCACAGAAAACGCCATGGGTTTTGAAATTTGCAAGCTTATTCCTCCACAATATATTTAAATAAAATGCAAAAACAAAGGTTTAAACTGCATTTCACTTGATATTAGTGGGAACCTTCCAGTGTTTCCCAAGCAAAACAAAAAATGTCAGCTACTGCAGATAAACGGCTGATAAGACTACTCCTTTTTTTTTTAAAGCAAAATATCAAAAATGCCATTTGTCATGACAAATTATGCATTTCAGCCTGATTGTGAACACTGAAAGCATTTCCTCTCAATTTATAACACTCTCCCCCTGGTGATATGCCGAATGAAAAATGACGTAAAGCCAAATTAGGGTTTGTGTGTAAGTGCATGGAATTTTTCTCTCCTTCTCTCTCTCTCTCTCTCTCTCTGTGTTTGTGTGTGTGTGTGTGTGTGTGTGTGTGTGTGTGTGTGTGTGTGTGTGAAATACACATTAAAACGGAAATAGGGAACAGTAGAAAACTTAGAAACCCGAAAGGAAGAAAAAGCAAGGAAGCACAAACAGAAATCTGGAGCCTCAGACTGGTTGGGGAGGATAAATACATTGGCAAAAGTTTTATCTGAAAAGGCAGCATCCTTTGAACCCAGGACCAGGAGCAACGGATGGAAACGAATCAAAGGAGACTCTCTGCAGCTCAGTGGCTGGTCATTAAACTGGCTGCTATTTAATTTCATTATCAGCTGCGAAAATACTTCAGGGCCCAAAATACAACCAGGCTTATCACACTAAGAGTGCAGGACCAGCTGGAGGGATTCTAGACTTTATTATTAACCCATATGATGATGTGTAGGCTAGACGCCACTTAAGGGGAAATTATCCCCTCCCTGGGGGCGATTTATTGAAGAAACAGCAGGATGGGTTTATTTTACAAAATCCGCATTGCTCACCTGACAGACGCGGCCGACGTAGGAAAGAATGGCTCTCTCGGAGGTGCTGCTCTCTTGGGAAACTTCTCGGAAAAAGAAATAGATTTTGTCATCGTCTGGATTATAGGTGTCTGGGATAGGAAAGATTCCAATGAACTTTGCTCCTAAGAGAAATTAAAAAACAATAGGAACAAGGGTAATACCATTTCATTGTATTTTCTCATGCTTTAAGCCCATCGAGACGTTGGCAAAAGAGTTTTCAGGGGACTTATTTCTTCACTTCCTCTTCTTCCTAACGGATTTTTTCTCTAGAATTTAGCACTCATAAGGTAGTCGACTTACAAACATTTGTTTAGCCACCATTTGAAGTTACATCGGTAGTGAAAAAAGGGACTGATGACCGGCCTCCATACTTATGCATAACCTACAGTCATGTGATCAAAATCTGAGCAACCTTACTTTCATGTCTTACTTTAATATTATATATGAGCAACAGCAATAGCACTTAGACTTATCTACTGCTTCACAGTGCTCTCTCTGAACGGTTTACGGAGTCGGCCTATCGCCTCCAACAATCTGGGTCCTCATTTTACTGACCTCGGAAGGACGGAAGGCTGAGTCAACCTTGAGCCAGTCAGGATCGAACTGCTGGCAGTTGGCAGTGAGTCAGCCTGCAATACTGCATTCTCACCACTCGACCACCATAGTTCTAAAACATTATTTTAATATTGAAAATCAGGTATGATTCCCAGTACCGCCAGCCTAACAAAATGGCAGAAGTCTGAGGATGACAGGGGCATAGAATATAATTATTTGCCCTACAACCCCTTCGTTATAGCTTTGCTCAATGTCTATGGAGATTCTCAGTCATCCAGGTCATGATTGTCCCAAACTATTTACTAAGACTGTATTACTATTACTCTTCTCATCCTTCCTATTACCTATATCCCTTTCTACTTATGACTACAAACTTGTTGCTTGTATCTTTATTATTTACATTGTTTTATTTAGTTTCCTAGTGTGATTTTGATTGCTTATTTAGTATCCTATGACTATCACTAAGTGTTGTATCTTATGGTTCTTGATGAATGTATTTTTTTGTGTACACTGAGAGTTTATGCACCGAAGAGAAATCCCTTGTGTGTCCAATGACATTTGGTCAATAAAGAATTCTTATTCTATTCTATTTAATTCTTATTCAAAGGTGCTTTTTTCAGGAGGCAACTGGACTTTCAGGTTTTTCTTTTGAAGACGTTTTGCTTCTCATCCAAGGAGCTTCTTCAGCTCCTTGGTGGGGAATGGAAGGATTTATAATCCTTGCAGACAGCTGGACATTTGCATCCTTTTAGAGGGTCATTAAGGTCACCTGGAGACTTTGCTCATTCCCTCTACTTCCCCTAAACGAATACACAACCTAAAATAAATCTAAACCTGAGATTCTACTGGTGCTTCTACACATATATGTCTTAACATGCAGCTGTAGGTGCTCTTAACGTGCAACTGAACGGGCTCTGAACGTTGGGATCTGTCAAGATATCTGCAGAAACCGCCTTGAATATTGCACGAAGAGTCCTGTGTCTACAGATCTGTTCCTGAGCCCATCAAGTAAAACGTGTCCTGAAGCAACAGGCTCCCCAGCCCCCTGCGAAGCCTCTTACCGTTCAGCCAGTAGTGTTCGGACATATCCGTCCTGATGCAGTGCTGGTCTTGCGATGCGCCCAGAGATCGGGTGAGCGCCGTGTCCTTGCCAAGGAAGTCGGAGGCTGTTCCAGAGTAAAGGTAGCCGTCTGCAAACAGGAGGCAGACAGGGGAAAAAACATTATTTAAGACCACAGAGCAGAGATACCGGCCTTGATACCATCTTGGTCCTTAATTGTCAATCGCGGAAGTGTTTTGTGCTTTTCCAAAACAACCGGCCTTCTCGCTGTTTCCCCAGGGAGATGGGAATTTGCTTTCTTTTCAGAGAAAAATCACATTGTGTGGGGTTTTTTCCCCCTGAGCAATTAATCATTTACTGTAACTGAGTATTTTGCTCAATAAATAGTTTCTGCGCTGCTCACTTCATAACTTTGTCGCTGGGATAGTGCAGCCTTTTTATAGTGTTATATACATGGTAACCTAACATTCTTCGTTCATGAATAATGATCAATACAGCTCAAAAGATACATAAAACGTTTGATTCATGAACACTGGAAAAACTGTTCCAGCATTTGGGATTCAGAAAACGCAGCCCAGCCAACTGTCTCCGGAAAGTTCACAGCCTGCCTCTTAAGGTTTCAGAAGTAGAACAGCTCCATATTTGGAATTTTTATCGGCTACTTTCAGTCAATATGAAGAAAAGGGCCATCCAGAGGTGTCAGAGTCTCAGTCATTCTGTTTGTGGTTGTCCCAAAGGTGCTTTTTCCAAAGGCAACTGGACTTTGTTTTTCCTTGAAGACGTTTTGCTTCTCCTCCAAGAAGCTTTTTCAGTTCTGAATGTTCAGAAGTATTCAGTTCTTCTTCATTCAGAACTGAAGAAGCTTCTTGGAGGAGAAGCAAAACGTCTTCAAGAAAAAAAGAAACCCCAGTTTCCTTTGGAAAAAGCACCTTTGGGACATCCAGAGGTGTAGATAAAGTAGGATTAAGATTGTGCCTATGATCACACAACCACATCATGGTTAAAGCATCAGACTAGAAATCAGGCGACTGTGAGTTCTAGTCCTGCCTTAGGCACAAAGCCAGACAGGTAACCTTGGGCCAGTCACTTTCTCTCAGACCTAGGAAGGAGGCAAGGGCAAACCACTTCGGAAAAAACTTGCCAAAAAACCTGCAGGGACTTGTCACCAGGAGACAGTTGTGCACGCAGACACAAACGCACTAAAAAGAGCAAAATGGCAGAAATGTCTCTCCCCAATACTATAAAAGATGACTGGGTGCTTGGAAGCCCCATTAAAAGAGGCTTCTTTTTGATCTTGGAGTCCAGACAGAGTGAGGAAGGCCCTCCTTCAGATACCCCTTCCTCAGTTCTATACCTAATATCTAATATCATACGCATGCAACCATTTTGTCCATTTGCTCTTCTGCAGTCATCTAATGGTAAAACAAGCCATTTTTATCCAGGATAAATTTCCAAAATTAATGCCATAATGATTCAGTCTGAGTAAATAAGTTGAGAGGAAGAGAAACTGCGCTTGGAGGGAGTAACCAAGAACCTCAGTGAGAGAGAGGTGGAAAATTTACAAACAAAAATGCACAAAAGCCTTCCCAGAAAGGAGAGAAGGAAGGAATATTTGCAACAAAAGAAGTGATAGAGAGGTAGAGTCCACACTGTGGAGGTAAACCAGACCTGGGTTTATTTTCCTTGTTTCCTGTTTTTATTTCTCCCCACTTATTACTTCCTGCTCTTTTTTCCCCCTCTGCTTCTTGCATATTGTTGCTTACCCTAAAGAAACACCACAATGGGTATGGACGTCTTCACGTGCCTTGTGGATGCTACGGTATCAACCTTCTCCAAACTGATCTCCTGCAGATTTTGGGATGACAGTTTGGAAAGCAACCAAAATATGTGAAGGGCATCAGATTAGGCTGGGTGTTCAGAGGCATTTGTGCAACTTATGTTTTGAAGCATCAAGAGGGAGTTTTAGTTTCTCAGACTTTCTTAACATGCTTTATCTTTTTTCTATTGGTGGCTGTGGATGATAGGAAGGAAGAAGAAAGGTAGAACATCAGGATCCAGAAGAAGCTACTTTATTATTTTCTTTCTTTCTTTCTTTCTTTCTTTCTTTCTTTCTTTCTTTCTTTCTTTCTTTCTTTCTTTCTTTCTTTTTCTGTCTCTCTCTTCTCTCTCTCTCTTTTCTCCCTTTCTCTTTTCCCCTCTCTTCTCTCTTTCTCTCTCTCTTTCTTGCAATAACCAAAAAGACATTCTGACAGGTAAAAATCCGTAATGAAGAATGAATAATATAATGAAAGTCTGCCTATTGACAGGCAGACTAAATGACGGATAAGTCAAAGGGCTAAAAGGAGCAACCCTCCCCTGCTTTAGCCTTTGATGACAAGGTCCTTTCAACACCAGCCTTCTTCTTTGTTCTCCTGCAGGTCTGTTATTCTGCGTAGACCCCTTGGGAAAAGCTTGTGATTAAAAAGTAAACGTCAAATAGGGAAAAAGCATCCAAAGTGCTGCATGTGACATGTAAGAGTCGGCTTTTAAAAAAACAGAATCGGCTGAAGGGAGGATTCATAGGATATGGTTTAATTTGGCATCATTCAATTATTGTTTGTCCCTTTTCAAGAGTCGCTCTCACAGCAAACTTCCACATGGGAAGAAATTGTGAAAGTTCCCCAGAAAAGTGAAAAGCTTTTGAAAGAGGGATTTGTTGTTGTTGTTTTTTCCTCTGACACTTCTGTGGTCTGTCTGTCCACATATAAAAAACGGAAGATTAAAGGCTTGGTTTATATTTGACCAGGGCTGCACGGAGTCTACTTTAAGCTGCACCAGCTCTGACTGTGGTGGAAAGTTCCCCTCAGCTTTGGTGGAAAGCATGAGAGGTTCCCAAGCCAGATGTTTGTGGTGATGTACCAAAAGCTTCGCAGGCCACAAGAGGAACAGCCTACCGTCTTAAAAACAGCTCATTATAGGACGGAGTGTGGAGGCCTTTAATTTGTGTTGGCCCCGGATAAGGTGTGTCGAGGTCAAGCTAAAGTCACAAACAACCTATATCTGCATTACAATATAGAATGGGTATTATCCAGTCCAGATCGCCACGGCTTCTTGAATTAAAACCAGAGTTTTCAATTGAGTTAGAAATGAGCTCTGAATTGGAGAGGCATAGTGAGAAGACATTGATTTCCTTGTAAGCTTCTTCTTCTTCTTCTTCTTCTTCTTCTTCTTCTTCTTCTTCTTCTTCTTCTTCTTCTTCTTCTTCTTCTTCTTCTTCTTTCTTCTTCTCCTCCTCCTCCTCCTCCTCCTCCTCCTCCTCCTCCTCCTCCTCCTCCTCCTCCTCCTCCTCCTCCTTTTTTAACGATTCAGGTTCTTGCTCTTCTGGTGGCTTCAACCACTGTTAATTGATATTGTTATAGTGATCTAATTAGATCTGTACTGATGTAATGCACTATCACAAATTCAGATTCCTTGTTTTGGCCAGGCAATCCATAAGTGCCAACTGTGTCCCAAATATGGAAAAAGAGGCTAATGTTATATCTACAGCCCATTCTGAAGAGGAATTTGGGGTCCTTTCAGAGGGCGAGTATAAAAACCAGGATCTATTGATTATGATTTGCAAATCATCAGTATTGTGGCCAGTGTCAACGAGAAGCTAGAGCCCAATGGCTAGTAACCTAAGGGGCAAATTATGTCTCTCCAACAGACACGGTGTCCTAACTACAAAATCATCAGCCTTTAGAGTCCTCATAAAATCCTTAATGCTTCCTTAAACGGTTATCTAAGTATCCGGTTGGCTAGCATTGAATTAATGATATCTATAGCTAGACCTCCACAATGCAAATTAAATTGCAATATATAAATAGATCTGGTTGCTTCTGACAAGCTTTTTATGTGATTTTGCTTACCAAATGCTGCTATAATCTGTTCTGCTGTGAGGAAATATATTACTATATGACCATCTGGGGTGCAGCTTGCAAGATACGATAAGAATTCAATTCCATCCCGTGAAGCATCAATTTCCTCTGCTTTCTCCATGCATGATTTAGTTTTGAAGCTTTATTAGTGGATTTCTAACAGTTTTGAGACCAGGGAAAAGTGATTATGCTTAATTGGCCAAGACTCATTCTCAGATAAGGGGATTTTCAGTTCAGTTTTCCAAATCTCTAATATTAGACGCCTACTTTAGGAAGTAAGTGAATCAGAATTCAACTTTAGAGATTCAGCCTTGGTTATCTTAAGCGTCTACTAATTCAACTCTTAAAAATGTCATCTGCCCTCTGACATTTCCAAGGAGGACTAGATATGTTGAGAAATTTACTATCCACTGAAATCTCTGTCTTCAAGAAAAGAAGACTAGAGATTCTCCCAATAACCATTAAAAAAAATCTTTTACTACCACTTTGAAAATGTAAAGCGTTTCAAGACAGACAATCCCTACTGTTTTGGGTTCTTTATTTTTTATTTTTTAAATAATGGATGACTTAGACCTTAACAAGGTCAGGACTCGGGATTATCCACCTCATTATCTGAGAATAAAGAACGAATATTTATCATATTCTCTTTTTGAACTGTGACCAATCCTTCAAAGAAATAGACTATAACATCTCTTCTGCCATATATTAAACAGGAAAAAAAAAAGGTCAGGTACATTCTTCTTATCTTACAACAAGACATTATAACTTGATGGACAAGTTAAATGAAACCGGGCCAAAAAAAAAGTAGAAAAGAGGCAGCATGTCAAAGGAAATTCTCGGTCGTGTTGAAGTGAAGAGATTAGTCTAGCATTCCAGGATGGCAGTTACCTGACTCCACCAAATATGATTCTGGGACAGGAAGAAGACAGAGTGATATTGTATTTTGACAGGGTGCTTTAGGCTAGGATTTTAGCAATACAATAAGGGCAGGATTTTCTTCCACATGAAATGCACTTAGCACGGAGAACTCGGAGGTCACTTGGGAAGCCATGTACAAATACAGCCTACATCAAAGCTAGGATTTGGCCAAAGAGACCCCAGACTTGCATTTTTTTCCCCCTGCAAACTTCTCTGATTTGCATGGGGATATCTGCATTTCTCTGAATTTTGCGGTGTAGTTCTCTGATTAAAAAAAACAAACACATCGACATTCATACATGGGGGAAGAGCCCAGACAAAAATGCCTAGATTGGAAAATGTAGACAAATTGGTGTCGAAACCCGAGCCATAGTAGATATTCAGACAGGCTTTTAAGAAGTTAAAACAGACACACAAAAAGGAGGCAAAACTAACACTCCATGGGAAATGGAAAGATTCAGCCATTCCTAATGGAAGAGTTGGGTAAATTCATCTCGTATTATTTAAGCCCAATGAATTTGCAAGCAGATCTCCGAATGTTGATTCTTTCCAAATCTTATAGTCTAAGATCCCTTTCCCTGGAGTTGCTCAGAAGCTCATCTACAACACTGTGGTTGAAAAAGCTTTGCTCCATCATTGATCAATGACGGTGTTCTTCAGAAAGTGACTTTAAGGCTAGAATGAAGGCCAGTTTTAGTATTTATGCCCTCACAATCCAATTCTTTATATTAAATTCTTGTAGAACAAAATGCATCAATTTCACTTCCGTTGCTCTGTTTAAGCAACAGATTTATGACACTTCAATTGTGCTCATCTCTGAACTTGAATGGTGCCCTTTTCCTAGGCCTACAGAAGGTTTGTGCACATGAATAATCTTACTCAACCGTTTATAATAATCTCCTTAAAATAGAGTTTATTTTAAAACAATATTTGTTTATATGCAATCTAGAGTGTCAGGTGGAAATACAATTTAAACATCTTATCCTTTGCAGCAGAAGCTAAGAGCTCCTCTTTCTCTCCTCCAAGTCCTTATAGATAAGCACAAATTGTTTCCTGCTTTCTGTTCTATGCCTGGTTATTGATTTGTTAATTGGTGAGGTTTATGCCCTGATTTTTTAGGGGCTCAAGATGGCTTCAGTGATAGAAATTGGCAGGCAGAGCATAGCGAGATGTATCTTCCAAGAGAATCTAAGAGATCAGCCAAGCAGGTGTTTTTGCAAGCTGCCCTACAAACCAGAAAAATCTACTGAGCTTGCAAATGTTTTTTAGCTATGAAAAGCATCTGTTCTTCTGATTATTTTTATATGCAGTGCAATGCAGTGCAATGAGTCTGCTGGACAAAGCTTCTCAGGAATATGAATTACTAAACACATCTGTGCGGCTGTACCAGGAAACCCTGGCCCTACGCCAAAGTTTTCACTTAATCATAACTAAATATGATTTTACTGCAGTGAAATGATATTGATGTTTTATTGATTACAATCTGCAGATCCACCTTAGTTCCAGTTTTGCAATGCTTCCAGAACCTTCCTTGCCCCTCTGCCCACTAATACATTTCCAGGGAAGACACCCTGCTCCAGCTGCCATGATTAACAATCCTCAATCTGAGCAGACAAGAATCTTGGGGTAAAGGATGAACCTCTAGAGAGAGTGGACCTCTGCTCCAGGACTTGCCTTCCTTCTTCCTAGGAAGCTGGTATGCTGACCGGTTTAGCAAAGACTGATGGTGACCAGTCCATCTAGTTGTCCCAAAGGTGCTTTTTCAAGAGGCAACTGGACTTTCTGGTTTTTTCCTTGAAGACATCTTGCTCCCCATCCCAGAAGCTTCAGAACTGAAGAAGCTTCTTCAATGAGAAGAGAAGGGTCTTCAAGGAAAAAACAAAGAAAGTCCAGTTGCCTCTTGAAAAACCAGGACTTGGGTGACTGAGAATCTCACAGGCATCCAATCGAGTTATTAACAGATCCACCAGAAAGGTATCTTTAAAAATCATCACATTTTAAAAGAAAAGAAAAACTGGAAGGAAAAACTCAAAAATGTATCCGTCTTAGCCAAGTGCCTGAAAAATCACCTCTGGGAAGAGGAGTTCTTACCTGCCATGACCGATGCAAAAGGCTGCTGGGGGTCAAAGGGACATTTCAGCCTGCCAGATTCCAGGTGGTGAGTATTAAATCTGAACATGACATCCTGCACAGAAAGGAGATGCACCCATTAGTTCAATGCTTCAGATGGGAGGAAGTCTGGATTTAAAGAGAGTCAGTTGTTATACTGTTGAACTAGGACTGAGGAGACCCAGGAGACACCTCAGCCATGGAGATCCTGGGAGCTGATTTGGGCCAGACACTCAATCCCAGTCCTACCTTTTTCCTCTGTTGGGACAGAATATTGGAGGAAAGGGTGTTATGTACTTCCTCTGGAGTTAAAACAAGGTAAAGAAGTAAAGGAGAGGAAGTAGAGTAGATTATGAGCTTCAATCTGCTCTACAGATGTCTATAACTAATGAATGGCTTGCATGTAGGTCTCTATTTCCAGAAGCTCAACTCTAAGAGCCCTTGTTCAAATGCTCTTCACCCTTCCCTGATTTGACACAAAGCTCTACAGATGCCACATTGGCTGTTAAAGGAATGTTCTCTTTTAACCCTGGTACAGCTGAGGACAGGCCAGGAAAGAGCCGAATGCAATATTCTAGCAAGGGGGCTGAAAAAAAATTGCCAATTGGGTGCAAGTGGAGACATGATTAATTAGGTTTGCGTGCACATCCATTGACTACACTGATATACTGTAATTATAACCAAATACAGAATTATATGTATTTTAGACCGAAGCTAGGCTCGTTAGCACTTCCCCTGCCCATTTTCTGGCTATATCAAGAGAGCCTCAAACACAACCTACCTGCCCAGCAGTGACAGAGTAAAAGAAATACTGCAAAAGAAAACTGGCTTTTAAATGCTTCCCAGAAAAAGTATTTCTCAGTTTTTAGAAAGGAGGGAGGGTGCCAGAGCAATTCAGTTACGCTTCATGCAGAACAGAGCCAAGTTACACAACCTAACAACCTCCAGCAAAGTTGGAGCTGTGATCCTTCCAGTTTCCAATTGGCCCAACTCATTTATAAGGCATTCGGTCCAAATTAATCATTTTAAATGGTGCCCTTCCCAGGTCAGAGCATAAAAAGGGCTTCAAGGGGAAAAGTATCAAGGACCATGAACGGCGTTGGCCATCTGGAATCTCCAAGACGGCATCTCTTTAATGCTGCTCAGAACAGAGAAGGATCTTCAGGCTTGGATGGCTAAACCTCTCGCAGAATTATGCCCTCTTAGAGAGCCATCCGCTGGCCAGATTTCTCTGGGAAACTTAACAGACTGAACAGGACGGTGACAGCTTCCAACCCTTCGGCTCTTACCTCAATGTGTTTATTATAGGTATGGCCAAGAGACTTCTATGGAATTTAGATTAAATTTGGCATGAACTTTAGTGGCAGCCAGCCTAGACTCATAATCTCGTTGTGTAAAAATATGCAAACTTCTTGGAAAAGGATCTAGAAAGCTTAAAATCAGGTCAAAAGGAATCTGCTCTCTAGCCAGACATTTATTTTTCATAGGGAACGTTATCGGCAGGTTATCCCCAAGGCTGACCGGCATCTACAGAGGGAAGGACCCACAGCCCTGAGATTAGAGTCTAGACACCACCAAGGAATTGTGGTCATATTTCTCGATAATTAACAAAATTAATATAGCAGTTATCTGGCCTTTCTGAGATACAGAACAAAATAGGAAAAAAAATGATGCTACTGTAGATTTCTTTATGCAGAGAGAAAAAGTTTTAAGATAAAATATTTCTACTTTGCTTTCCTTTTTGGTTTAGTGGGATGATGACCACGTTTCAATTTCAGAGCAAATATTTGGTAACATAATCCTCCTCCTCCTCCTCCTCCTCCTCCTCCATTGAATATGAACTTTGTAATTCTAATTTCACCTCTCATCCATAATGCTGAGAGATGGACAAAATTCACAGAGAGGCTTCAAGGGGAATCTTGGCTCAGCAGGCACCAGAAGGAGAATGATGAAGCTTCAGAGGGAAGGCTCTGCCCACGGCCTATTCAAAAGGATTCGGGGGGGGGTTTCCTTTCATTTACTGCCACCCCCTGCTAGTAAAAGGCATCTTATGGGCTAAAATGTGCTCTTGAGACCATTAATCACCTGATAAAAGCAAGTCTGTACCCAACCACATTAATCACCTCATCTGAGGTTTGCCAACAGACCAATATTCAAAAATGTGAGGACATAAATTCTTACACGATTTGGTAAAAACCCTCAACCTGCCTGGTTGACAGCAGTGGCTGTCAGATCATTTTTATAAGGCCATAGACTCACTCTCTCTCTTTAAAAAAGAAAAAAAAGAGAGAGATTTCCATGGAAATGATGGATGCTAGGAAAAGTCACGGTCCATTTGGGGAAGGATTAAATTACCTCTTTGTGTGTTCCGAGATCGATGTAGCCACAGACCGGGTGAAAAGCTCCCGTACCGCAGACATAAACATGAGTCTTGTTGTAAGGCTGAAGGACCCTGATAAAGTTGGCACATTCTGTCTATAGTGAAAAGAAGGACAGGCAACATCAGCTGCTATTAACATCCAGAGGGCAGTTCAAGATGCTACCCAACACTCAGGGAAGGCCCCGAGAACCTGAGCCATTGCATTTCTCTTGTAAGATTGCCAGTTTGTGAACAGGGTTCATTATATTTGAAAACAAGCCCTGGCTTTCATTCTCTGCTTGGAGGTTTTGTGTTGCCTGAATCAATAAAGCATTGCCGTTCTCCCAAGAAAGGAGGCTTACAAGGGGATGGGGAAGGGTAACAAAAACGGATGCATCTCTTGGAACATCCACGTGCTTATGGTACCCACGAAAGCTCAAACCACGGCCTCGCTTGTGAATTAGAACAAGGTCAAACTGAACCGGCAGAATGCCTCCCGTCAGCCATTGTGTGAGGAAGGGGGCCACGTACAGCAAGATAGGGACAGACAATGGCAGGAAAAAAAGGGCATTGAGCAGCTTTATCTCAAAAGGGTTACAAAAATATCACTCATCGGATTGGCTTTAATGTTTGGGGTTTCTTTCATTGCCCACCTTCTTGAATTAAAAAGGGGTCTAGGGTAGGTTTCCTCTTCAGAGCCGTGCTCTTTAAATCAGCCATGGAGGACTGCAAAAATTGCTGGCGTATCAATTTGGAAGTCTTCTCTTGCTAGTGTCCTGTGCTCAGGTCTTGCTCAATTTCCACAGAAATCAAGAAAAAAAAAAGAGTGGAAGAACAGACTGTGCCTGGGTCAGTCCCAACCCCTGTTGACTTCAGAGGACGGATGGTGGAAACTGGGAATCTGCTTACTGCACTCCGTAATAAAGGCTGCCTTTCCCCCTCTAAGCCAAGGGTTTGTCACGCTCCGGCATCTGAGCATTTCTGCCTGATTCTGGTCCTCCTCACGTGGCCTCCCCAAGGTCTGCTGGGTCACAGCCCTGATTAAAGGGGAATAAAAGGGAAGCCTGCCTTATCTGAGGTTTTGCTCCTAGACATTAATCACACGGGGGGCATTTCCAGGCATGGCAGCTTACATTCGCCTACCATCCTTTAGTTTTTCTTTTAATAACTTTCATTTGAATGTTGGATGTATTTCACAGCCTGCTGTGCAGCAAATCCCTTATTCTGCAAGAAATATGGATAGAGATACTAGGATATTTTATTATTATTATTATTATTATTATTATTATTATTATTATTATTATTATTATTATTTTTGAAAAGCAAAGTTCTTCTTCGTGGGCAAAACTCTTTGGCTTGACTATCCTCAGATACTTTCCCTTCTCTTTTTCCCAAAAACAGACCAAGTTGGTCAGAAATGGCAGAAATGGCAAAAGCACCAGGAAGCTGCCCAAATTCATTAGGCTGCCCATTTCATCCACATTCCTCCTGGAGTGGCCCACAACAGGAAACATCTATGAGAACTTTGCATTTATGTGTCGCTGGTGTCCATAGAAATGAAAAGCCTGACTTTAACGAGCCAAAGCTGCAAAAGGCCCTTTGTAAAAGCTGGGCCCATGGAGACTTGGAAGAAAAGTCCAGGCAGATGGATCCATGTAGGAGATGGTGGGTGGTTGGGTCGTGTTTGACCAGCCAGACAAAATCCCCCTGATTAGCTGAGCAGGGTGGGTCACATCAGCATGGCTTCATAGCCGAGGAAGTCTCTGTGAAACCCAGATGGCTCTTTGGCCGGCCGCCTGCTCGTTCCAAAGGATGTGGTCTAGAAAAGGGCTGCTGCAACCCTTATCTGGCTGGGTCTACAAGGGTGAACTAAAGCAAGGTCCCTGCAGGGGAGTGGGGAGGGGAGGGGAGGCTTGCTCCACCACCATTCTTGGGCCTTGAGATGATCTGAAGTTTCCTGCAGTCTAGGAATCAAGTGGCACCTGCAGATGTCAGGGGAAGTTCATCTTGACCATCTGCCATGAGAAGGGATGGAGAGAAAGGGAAAGAAGGAAACAAGAGAGAAGAGGTGGACGTAGTTCAGACAGAACAGGAAGAGAGCAGCATTCGGGAGCTGCATCAAACAAATACATCACAATGAAAATTTGTCTACAATGTATTCTCGACAGCTCGATTGCCCTCAAAGGAGGGACAACTGGCTGGAAAAACAATTTAAGTCATTTATGGTGTGGGAGTCTGGGAAAGACCTGCGGTTGATATTACTGAAGAAGTTTCAATATTGACTTTGAAGAGGGACAACATAAGCTGAAAAAAAGGGGAAAAAACATGTCCAGGTGATGTATGAGAAGAAGCAGGTTGCTGTATATTCAATTCCATTTTCTTTTCTCTCTTCCTGACCATCCTAAAGTGGCCTCTTGCAGCAAATTACATCTTCATAACATTTCCAGTACAACATTCCACATATTGTAATGTCATTAGGGGAATAATGATGAAAGGAGGGTTTCTTTAAGCAAAAAGAAACAAATATTCAGAATACCAGATGGAAACATAAAAGAGAAAGGAGAGTGAAATCAAAGAATTGAAGTTAAAAAAAAGCATTGTGATTCCTCTTCGTTATGCATTGGTCATGCTGCACCCAAAACCTTGTGTCTAATTATGGGCATCACATTTTAGGAATGTGATGAACTGCAGCTTGACCAGAGATTTCTTTCCAAAGAATGAAAGGGTTGAATGTACTGTAATTGAGCTGCAAATAAGAGAAGCCTACAAGATGCCATGATAACTTTCTCAAGAGTCATGGAGACTCTTTTTATTCCGATTTTTATTCCATTTTTTTTTTTCCAGAAGACAAAAGAACAATACGGGTTTAAACCACAGATGTCCAACCTCGGCCACTTTTAAAAACTGTGGACTTCAACTCCCAGAAATCCCCAGCCAGTCTTGCTATCTGGGAATTATGGGAATTGAAATCCTCAAGTCTTAAGGTTGCCAAGGTTGGACATCCCTGGTTTAAACCATTAGATTCTGGTTAGATATCAAGAAAAAAGTCCTACGATAAAAGCTGTTCAACAATAGATTCCCTCAGCAGGTTTTGGCCTCTTATTGGAGCACAAGGAGAGGTTGGATAGTTATTTTTGTATCTCCTGGACTAGATGATCTCTGAGACCCTTTTCAAGTTATGTACTCTGATTCTGTGAAATAATAAATCTTGGAGAGAACAAAGAATATATTCAAGTGGGCTTTCCATGACTAATGGCAATAATGCTTTTTTCCTCCTCCTTCTTCTTCTTCTTCTTCTTCTTCTTTCTTCTTCTTCTTCTTCTTCTTCTTCTTCTTCTTCTTCTTCTTCTTCTTCTTCTTCTTCTTCTTCTTCTTCTTCTTCTTCTTCCTCCTCCTCTTCCTTTTCCTCTTCCTCTTCCTCTTCCTCTTCCTCTTCTTCTTCTTCTTCTTCTTCTATCTTTTGCATGATTGAGCTGCCATGAGATGACAGATGGAGTGGACTAACCACTCTTGGCCAAACCAACATCTTGAATGCAACATCTTTTTATAGGCCCCGTGGGTGTCAGGAGCAAAGAGATTCAAAAACACTGAAAAATGCAGAGGAAATCTTCAGCGGAGCATGAATCCCAACAAAAATGGCTCCTGCTTTGATGGTGGCAACACTTTTGACTAATCGTTTTATTTATTGCTGCAGGAGAAAGTAAGGAGCCTCTCTTTGTGGTGAAGGACACGCAGCCAGCGAGCCCCTTCTGTCTCAGGGCCGGTGCAAACCAGGCTGAGTAAGCCATGAGTCAGATATAACCCCCGGAGGCAGCGCTATGCCAGCACCACCACCAGCTCAACGGCCGAGGCTTTGCTAGAGATCAAATCAAAGAGACGTGAACAACCGCCTGCATTTCAGGTCCCCAGGTTCCCCCAATGGACAGATTGCAATCGTAAGGCCAAGGGGAAAGAAAAAGAAATATACTTACATGGGCGTCTTTCCCAGCTAGTTTACATAAATCCACTTTTTCCTTTGCTGCGGGCCAAAATATCTGCAATTCATTTAGAAATGGGTCTTAGGATCAGATGATTTTGTTATTCTTGACTTAAATTATATTTATACGTTCGCTTCTCTATTACATCAGCATCCGAGAACCTCAATGCAAGAGTGAGGCAGTCTATGACTAAGCCTCAGCCACCCTCTGTGCCGTTCCAGACCTACAGTGAGGAAGGAGCTGGCATTAAACAGGGATGGGACCCCCGTTTCCCCTCCCCTCCCAGGCTGAAAGGTGTCATTTGCCCCCCTCCCCCCCAGCAATCCCATGAAGAAATAACAATTTTGCAATAATTTCAGATCTGGACAAGAACTGCATGGACGATGCTTTCGTTTTTTCAAACATTGATCATCACCTTTCAAAGAACAAGATTTTCCTGGCTCTCAATATACTAAAATCTGATGTGAAAATATTTAACAAGCACATTCAATAAAATAAAATATGCAATCAGCAGCTACATTTAAAATTACAATTCAGAAATATTAAAAGTCCTGATAGCATTAAAAATGTTTTTGCATCCTGGAGAAGCATCCATTAGTTGGGTGTATGATCTATACCTCAAAACATATATAATTGTGGGTAAATAAAATGCATGAATGCCTTTAAAAAATTACATTTTGTTTTCTACTTCTTCAATGTCCTCCTTGCATTCCCCACCCGACTGCCTCCCTATTTAGGCCTACTCAGAGTATGAATGGGGTTTGTTCTCTAAGCATGTACATTTTGCTATTTCTAGAAAAGTTGTGCAAGTTTATAACTGTCTTTCAATGACATGAATTTTAAATGTTGGCTTTGATTTCAACTGCATCGTTTTATTGTTATTATTTATGTTATTTTTTTAATTGTTGCAAACTACCTTCAAAGCTGGTGTAAACAAAAAGGAGGGGTATAATTGAGCGCATATATTCTGGAGAGAGAGAGAGGGAGGGAGGGAAAGAGAGAGGGAGGGGGGAGGGAGGGAGGGAGGGAGAGAGAGAGAGAGAGAGAGAGAGAGAGAGAGAGAGAGAGAGAGGGGGGGAGAGATATGGAGCAGTTCCTTGAGGATGGGCTCCAGCATGCATCCAAAAGTTTGGAAGAATAAACCTTCAGTCCCTGGGACCGACTCGGAATGGATCCTGAGTTGGTTCAGCCTCTAGAAACTAAGTCAACTAAGTCATCACCCTTTTTGAAATTGTTGAAAGCACGTCAGACAGAATCAGATAAGGCTGGTTCTCTCTTGTTCGCGATTGCAGGACAGGGAATAACCAGCTTTTGGGAGACAGATTCTGGTTGACTGTTGGGGGAGAGAGAGGGAGCCTTTCTAATTGTACGACCAGTCCAAAAGGATGGGGGCTTTCTTCACCAAGTGGAAAGAAGGTGATCATTAAGTCTGAACTCAACAACTCCTTCCGATTCTGTGACTCTAGGAGATGAAGCAGTGGCTCCTCCCACTCATGTTTCACAGCTCGTGGCCTTTGACACCAGGATCAATAGGTAGCTCAGCCCTCCTGGTGACCCATGGCCGTCGATAAGCTTTTCCTCTGTGGGACTCCCCTGCAGGAGGACCAGAATCCTCCAGATGGAAGGGAAAACACCAGGCGTCCCATAAATCTGGAGCTAATGAGCCACACGTGATGGGAGCAGGGAATATTTTCATGGGGTTGATTTACGAGTCCTTTTCAAAAGCAAAGCGGAGAAAGTGAAGGATGGCTCAGAAGGTTCCTGTTGTATTAAAAAAAAAAAAATAGTCGCTGCTTTAATACTGAGATTGCAACTCAACTTAGAAAGGAGGCAGCAACTCACAATATGTAGAGTGACATGTTTTCCACACGGAAAATGGGTAGCTCACCTAGTGATGGATTTACCACTGTCCACATGGGTGGAATGAAAGTGTCAGATGGCTAAGGAAGAGGAGAATGGAAATCAGATGTGGGTTTTGTGTGTGTGTGTTTGGCTTCAGAGAGCAAGCCATGACTCAGAGAGCAGCCGTGACTCTCTCTCCTAAGTGCTGAGATTCTCCAGCTATCTGTACAGGGGCTGAAATGTGCTTGAAAAATTAGGTTCTTGTGTCGCGTGTATGGCTCACTCGTCTTTATTCCTTTTGGCAGGGAATTTCTAGGGGAATAGCTTTTTTTTTTTCCAGGACCAATTCTAAGCCATGTTAGTCTATGTGTCAGCCAGAAATGAGAAGGCATCTGGCCAGTACTTTTACTGACTGACAAATTTTATTAAGAGGCATAAGGGTTCATGAGTTCAGCTCACCAAAGGATTTACTAAACCCTTTCAGTAAAATTGCTAGTTGCTCAGATTCCTCCTGAATCTTCATAAGAGGCCTCCATGGCTCATGGAAAATATTGCACTAAATATTTTTATTTATTTATTTATTTATTTATTTATTTGGTTTATATGGCCACCCATATTTGAAAAGTGACTCTGGGTAGCGTACAACAATCAAGTAAAACAAATATATAAAAACAATCACTATAAAAATATCAAGGATCATTATTTACATTGAAATAGGCAAACCACAAGGAACAGCACAGAGTGAATAGCGCTAGCAATAGCCCTTAGACTTATATACCGCTTCACAGTGCTTTTACAGCCCTCCCTAAGCAGTTTACAGAATCAGCCTCTTGCCCCCAACAATCTGAGTCCTCATTTTACGGAACTCGGAAGGATGGAAGGCTGAGTCAACCTTGAGCCGGTCAGGATTGAACTCCTGACTATGGGCAGAGTTTGCTTGAAATACTGCATTTTAACCACTGTGCCACCAGAGCTCCAAATTGTCTATTGAGTCATGGAGCTGTTTTAGAATGCCACCGGTGCCCTGGAGCTCCAGGCAAAGCCTTCTCTTGAGTGGCTTCCTAGGCATTGACAAGGATGGAGCTAACCTCACTTCAGGGAAGTGGAGCCAATGTCCCATAAGGCAGAGAAAGTCCAATGCCTTGAATCTGTCAAGCAGAGGTGGCACCAGCAGCATTTAGCCTTCTCTAAGACAGCTTGCTCAAAATAAGAGAGCTCCATCTATTTATCTCTTTGCCCAGATGTCCGTCAACTACATCTAACCTTCACAGGCCTTTAGTGTTGGCAGCTTGTCAACATTTTGTTGTTCTTCGATAGCAACACATCCCAGCAGAAACGGGGTGAATGTCCATGTCAACTCCATTGTGTTTGGTGTGCTGAATCCCTATTTACATTCCTGAGTAACAAAACAACTTAAAAAACACACAACAAACACGTCAAGATAAATAAATATTTTAAATGAGTCTTCCACACTCTATTTATGGAGGACTTTTACTGAATTATCCTCTGTCATTGTGGTGAAATCACTGAGTTGGACAGTTGGATTCTGCAGACAAAGTGGAAACTATGAAAACTCTATCGGGGGCACATTGTTGTAACCAGATCTCTGCCCTGATGCTCAGAAGAGGCAATTAAAGCTCCAAGTCTCAGCACTGCATCATTTCGCTGGGCTTCCCCAGGGAATCGCTCAGGCAGACTGGTTCCTTTTGGAGTGAGCATCTATTTTCTGGAGATTTATAAGGTACAACATCATTTATTTATGGGGGAAATGTATGCAGACGCATTCCTAACTAATAAAAAAAAAATGACCGTATTTATTCCACGGTCCCAAATCTCCCACTAGAGCACTCCATCTTCTCCTGTTATGTTAAAGGCCAGGATTTTTCTCTGTTCTTGATCTGCATTCATCCTTCCTCCTATCATTGCAGGAAGAGCACTTCGTACAGCCTTCTAATTTATGGGGTTTCCCCCTACGGAGGGGATTTTGTCCGATGATGCAATTTCAAGGCACGCGAAGGGCCGACTTCTCCCAACGGATGCCGTTTCCTCACCTACAGGAAGCTCTGAAGCAACCAGGTGGCACCTGGCCAACACAAACCTGACTGTATGAACACAGCACAACACAAACATTACATTCCGATACTCATCTGCTACCAGGAAGCATCTCTCCAGCCTGGTGCCTTTCACGTGGCTTTGACGGACATAAAAATTGTGGTTGGAGGGACAAACTAGAAAGAGATGTTGATGGGCGGGGGAGGAGGGCCTTGTCCTGAAAACTAGAAGCATAAATCTATACAGAGGTCTATTAAAAGGCAGGCTGGTTGCCAAAAGACCAGAGCACCTACAGGTCTCTCTGAGACCACTATTTAGGGAAAATAATTTAGAACAGGAGCTCACCTTTAAAATATGCTGCTGTGTGCTACTGGCTGACGACAAAGGTCAGGGAGAAACTTATCAGAAACAGACCGGCCCAGCTGCAAAACTGTAAACAGAAGCCCAGGAGGCAGCCTGACTAACCACATCCAAGGAAAAGCAGGACCTACAGAAGAAAAGGCCGCAAACCTTTCGGCAGTCTGAAACCCCCCAGGAAGGAAATGTTGGTGCTCCTCAACTTGCATTGGTAACAAGGGTTGAACTATGAAGCAGATAATAGCTAGGTTTAACCTTCCGTGTTTCAACTGGAGTAGAGATTCTACATAGGATGAACCAAGATTCTCTCACCAGGCGTTCTTCAGATGTATTGGGGACTATAATTCTCGGACTTCCTAGCCATCCAGGATGGCTGAGAGTTGCATTTCCATCACATCTTGAGGTCCAGCCTGAAAGCTCTAGGAGAAGAAGGCTGACATGTATCTCGCAGCATCTGTCTGAAGCGGTTCCAGTCCACCCAGACTGATTTACTGAGGTGGAACACCTGGCTTCTTGGCTACAGAAAAGAGCCATGTTATCTTCATGATATGAAAGGCTTCCTTGAATTGGATCTCCCTCACTTCATTACGGTCTAATGCTATGTTTCCCAATCTTGGCAACTTTAAGATAAGTGGACTTATCAACTCCCAGAATTCCTCAGCCAACATGGCTGGGTTAAATGCCTCAAGAGAAGAGTCACTGATTATGTTACCTACTTGGGTAATGAAATGTCTGCAAGCAAAGAACCAGACTCAGAGAGCATCAAGGACTCCGCAGTCCAATGTCTCTATGATTTTGCCTTATTGGACCATATTGGAGACATTGTTCCCTCTGCTACAATAGGTTGAGGGTACCATCTAATAGAACTGTTGGAAAAGATGACAAACAACATGTTCGCTGAGAATTGCACACTCATAAACCATAAGAAACAATCAGCAGGCCAAGAAAAAAGTGATTGTGCTCCAAAATGGGTGATTGCATCTTAAATGAGTTTCTTTGAAAGTCTAATCCGAGGGTGATTTCCCTCTTTGAAATACACAATTTGATATAGCCAGCCAAAAAAAAAAAAAAATCCTCGTGTTTTTCTTCTTAAATGTATCAATACCTATCCTTCCATGAAATCTCAAACAAGTATTTGATTATAGTAAAGTCACTTTGAATTATACCAAATGCATATTAACATTTTATAGGAAGGGGTTATCGCTCAGCGCATCTGCTTCCCATCTAACATCCTTGGAACTCCTGACAGCAAAGACAGCAAAGCCCTTTTTACCAGAACAAATAAAGACTATAGCAATAAACTTTCAGTTAGGCATCTGCGTTTCTGTGCTGTTTTTTAAAAGAACATCCGAGCAAAGAACGAGTTCTAGAAAGGAACTAGAATCAGTTCTGGAACAGAAGAAGAAGTAAGCTAAATCAAACGTGATGCCTCCCTCCCCTATGAATTCTAAGGGCCCCAGTGTGTTTTCGATGACTTCTAACAATAAGGTTCGTCCTTTCTCTTGAAGTGAAGTGAAATATGAGTGTTTCTGCATGAAGACTGACCCTGTTCGCATGTAGCTGTCATAATACACGGGGAAAGGCAGAGAGAGATGTTACAACTGTTTACACTCTAGCTCCATGGAGGGCAAACGTCCAGCTGATATTTATGCTATTATATTGCTTTCCTACTCCGAGGGCTCCGCAGGCTGACAAACTCAGTTTATTAAAAGCAAGCTACGTAACCGTGGGTGGTTAGATTATTAAACCCACAGGATGGCCCAGGACAGATGATCCGAGGTTTTCACGAAATCAGGGAGAGGAAGCAGATCGATTAGGAGGCAGACCTATTGATTTTGCACAATGATTAACTGACCTTGTTTCCATTTTTGTTTAAGTCGACTAAGCTGAGCAGGAATATGTGGTCCTTAGCGCCGAGCAGGAGATGACCCCTTTCTTCATCAAGCAGCAGGGTCCGAAAATCCAGGCCTTCCGCCGAGCCCAGGAACGGGATGCAGCTGTTCGAAAGCAGCAAGTCTGTGAGAGAACGAAGAAAATCCTTGGAACCGAGAATGTATGAACATGGATCACGGGTGTCTTCTATAAGTATAGGCACCCAGAAGGATCTTGGTTAAGATAACTCAGTTGAGTTAGCAAAGGTCTCTTCCTAGAGAACACAGGACAGAGGAAGGCTAGCACAGCAGATGTTTTTTTTTTTTCATAAGCTCCACATTTATCCAAACTGAGGTTATAGTCACCTCTGTAAGTATTTGGAACTTTCTAGTTTGGAAAAAAAAATGTTCACAATTCTAATACAAGATACATAACTTCCCACCTCCAGGCTACTCAGGTCTTTGGCTAGATAGTCAGTTTGGCTATTATGATAGAACGCTTTGAACCAAAAAGTTGAGAATTGTGGACTTGAAGGAGACTACAAGAAACATCTAATCCACGGGTGTCAAACTGGTGGCCCATGGGCTGGAGCCATCATGCACAGGCCACGCCCAGCCCAGCTCCACAAAGGAAAAAAAAATTGCAATATGTCACGTGATGGCAACATGATGCCACGGGTTTGACACTCGTGATCTAGGCCAATGTTTCTCAACCTTGGCAACTTTAAGACGAGTGGACTTCAACTCCCAGAATTCCCCAGCGATTAAAGTTCCCATGGTTGGGAAACACTAATTTAGTCTGATTCTTTACACTGTACAGAACTTATGAAGCCATCTTCAGAGGTAGCTGCCCAGTTCTACTTGCAAATCTCCAGAGATGGAGAACCCACAACCTGTGTAAGTGACCCTGTTTCACTCTTGTATAGATCCTGTGTACAAGAGTGTAGGTATAAGGAAATAACTTGTTTTGGGGGGAAAAAAGGGGGGGGAATGAAAGGTCCAAATATCGAAAGGAGCTTGACATATAAACAGAGTTTGAAAAGCTGAACATCAACCAATTGTGTAGGGAAGCTGCTAAA
Organism: Pituophis catenifer annectens; assembly: GCF_029215685.1. NCBI lineage: Eukaryota > Metazoa > Chordata > Lepidosauria > Squamata > Colubridae > Pituophis > Pituophis catenifer. The sequence goes on from NW_027256887.1 coordinate 794,891, forward strand.
AGGGAAAAATAATTTTTTCAGTACATCAATAGAAGCATAATATATACATAATTGAAACAAATTGTCCCATTCTCCTCTGCCCTGTTCATATTATTATGCCCAATTCTGGGCACTGCAACCTAAAATGACCACCAATAAACTGTAGGAAGTTCAGAAGAAGATCTGAAAAATCAATCCTTAAAGAAATGGCTCAAGGAACGGGCAATCCTTGGCCTGCAGAAGAGAAGGGAGGAGACCAAAAGGAGAAAGAAGGGACTTGCTTTCGGTTGGACTAGCAAGCAGGACCAGAAACAACAGGAAGCAGAATCAGATATTAGATAGCAGGAAGAATTCCCTGCTAGCTAGTAAGAGAGGTCAACTAATAGAAAAGGTTGCCTTGGAAAGTGATGCTACCCTTCACTGGAACTCTTTCAATTCGCCCAAAGTGCTTTAGAGACCCCGTATTCCAGCTTGGGCAGAGCTTCATATTTGATGCCAGAAAGTTGCCTCCAAGCATCATCCATGGGTTCCCTGGAAGACACCAGAGTTTTAAGGGAAGGGCTGGATGAGTGTCTCCTTTTGGTCCATTCCAGAATCACATCTGAAGCCCTGTAACTGAGAAGCCCTCTCCAGGCAGGGAGCAGCGGCTTTGCCCTATTTATTTGGCCTCCCTCTTTTCACTACAATTGCAATAATGAGCCCTTTTGACCGAAGCCAAACAGAACCGATTTGAAGGGCTTTAGACTTCTCCCAGAAGAGAAAATCAGGCACTGCGTAAGGAGTTGCCTGACATGTGGGAAGCCCTGTGCATTGGATAAATAAATACGTTTCCTTGAAATGCCTCCTTCTCTGTCCTAGGACCAGCTTAGCCATCAACATAATCGCGAAAGGCACCAAACAGCCCCATTAGAACTTTGAAGACATAATTGTACGTCATATTTTCAAATAAAGTTTGACGGAAGGCCCAGCTGCACAAACAGGCCTTTCAAAAATATTGTGGCTCTTATCATTATTATTACCGAGACGATGAAATGCTCTTTTGTGCCTTCAAATTGTTGGTGACAGAACAATAAGCCCGGTTCCCAGAATGTAGCCAGTCCAAATAATTAGCTTATAAACATTGTGAATGAAAATGTGTCCAATCTGAAACAGTTGTCACTACAAAGACGACCTTGAGCTGTGGGCTTGCGCAGGTTCCCTTCTTAGAACCCAGCTTATCTTACTTCTGCTACTGCCAAGCAAAGCAAAGTCATCTTGTTACTCAAGCAGTTAAAAATGTACTTTTTTAAAAAAAAAAAGGAAGAAAGAAAGAAAGAAAAAATAACATGGAAATTGTCTACATGCTTAGCTGTTGATCTGAGGCCTGGAAAAGACCCTCCATTTCCCCTAATCTTAAAATAAAAGTGAAGAAGCAAATTAACTGTTGGTACTTCTCTACTTACCCCAATTTATAAATGTCATCAAACATTGTGGGAAGGAAGATAGCTTAGACCACTTTATGTACCTTAAAGTGAATTTTCAGAAAGCGTTAAGTGTTAAGCATGTAGCTGGGGAATTCTGGGAGTTTTATTTATTTATTCATTCATTCATTTATGAATGTATTTAGAGTATTTGTTTATTGAATTTATTTGTTGTCCATCTTGTAGCAAATGACTCAGTGGAAGCAGAGATGAAGTCCCAAATACCTTAAAACTGCTGAGATTGAAAAACCCTGATCTAGATTCACAAAGGCGGGTTAACTATATAAGGACTTTCATTTTAATGGTGTGGCTGGGGTATGTTTTGAGATAGAGGCTGCACGTGGTCAAGCAATATGGACTGGGGAGTCTTCCTTACTCTCCACCCTTTCAACAGCTGAAAGCTCCATGCGGTTCCAGCCCCAGTTCCATGCAGGATTGTGGCCGAGTCAGGAGCCAGAGCTCCCTGAGGATTTATTCTACAGCAAGAAGAGCTTCACCAGTTACTCCACTGGGCCCACTCCCTTCTCTTTACTTCACTCAGCAGCAGAGATGGGCAGGTGAGCATTGTCCCATAAAATCCCTTGGATTGAGGATCCCTCCTCGTTGCAATACCACCACTACGTTCTCCAGAGCCAGGTTTTGCAGAATTGTTCCTAAAGAGTACAAAATGACATTCTTGCGTGCGGCATATTGTCTCATGCACCTCAGAGTTCTCGAAGAGAAGGCTGTTTAGTGAAGGAGGGTTGACTTCCCTCCAAATGGAAAGTGAATCCTACTTTATTGGATTGGAAAAAAGACTAGGGCAGTAACAGGTTTAAGGATGGTCTGATTTTACCTAGTAATCACAACGCTATCCAGAAAGTAGCACTGAGGATATTGGGGGTAGCAAGATTGCAGCTGCAGGCAGTCCGAATGGCCTAGTGGGTAAAGCATCTGATAAGGACCATGTTCAACTCTATTCTCAACCACAGGGAGTTAACTAGGAGACTCTAAGCCAGTCCTAATTTCTCAGCCAACCTACCTCTCAGAATAACCAAGTACCAGAGTTGGAGGGGACCTTGGAGGTCTTCCAGTCCAACCCCCTGCTTAGGCAGGAAACCCTATTCCATTTCAGACAAATGGTTGTCCAATCTCTTCTTTAAAACTTCCAGTGTTGGAGCACCCACAACTTTTGGAAGAAAGTTTTTCCACTGGTTAATTGTTCTCACTGTTAAGAAGTTTCTCTTTATTTTTAGGTTGCTTCTCTCCTTGATTAGTTTCCATCCGTTGCTTCTTGTTCTGCCTCCACAGAGTTGTTGTTGGGATAAAATGAAGGGAGGCTGCATCTAATCCACCTTGAGCTTCTGGAAGGAAGGCAGGAGAGAGACTGAACTAATAAAAGAGAGAAACACACAAATGCTTAGAGGACTTACACTCTCATTCCATCCTTCCACAAAGCTTCCACTGGTGATTGGACAGAGATCCACTCCAATCACCCAAGCAAAGTAGCTTTGTCGGGTGAACCTTCCCAGATCAGAGCAACTGGGTGGCTTTGCTACCTAGAACTAAGGAGAAATGTCCTGACAGTGAAGGCAATTAAGCAGTGGGACGGCTTGTCTCCAGAACTTATAGCTGCTCCAACACTGGAGATTTTTAAGAAGAGCCTGGACAACCATTTGTCTGAAATGATACAGGGTCTCCCACTTGAGGATGGGCTGGAGAGAAGATCTCCAAGGTCCCTTCCAGCTCTGCTATTCTGTTATTCTGCTGCAATTGTTTCTCTGGTCCTTCAGAGGGGTCTTCTGGAGCCATGTGCCTGTACAAACCCTGGCCTGTACGATGCCTTGCAATGATAGAGCGCATCGGGTCTGACCCTCAGCGCATGGTGCCAAGGCTGACTGTGTGGCCATCGATGCTTGGAAGAAAGCTCTGCTTTTGTGTGGGTCTGCTGTAGAAAGAGGACAGAAGAGTTTATTGAAAGACAAGTTCATTCCAAAACACAACAGCCGTTTTCAGAGGCGTGCGCCAAGAAACAGAGAAGCCCCTTGGAGGCTGCCATTTGTGTCTCCTCATTCACTCTGAGTCGAGTCTCCCAAGGACAGAAGACAATGAGCAACCCAAGAGCCAAACGCCACCACTTGACTCCCCACTGTGCAAAAGAACAAATAAAGCAGAAAATGGCTAAATGCCACCACATTTGGTAAACGCTGTCAAATCCAGCCACTGCTGGCCTTAAGTGGCAAGCCAGTCAGGGATCTGATCCCGTCTTTGTTATCTCTCTTAACTGGAAATAAGACAAACAGATTTTAATTCGTAACAGTCACGTCAATCTCTGTTCCCCATCTTTTACAACTCTCTAAGCTTTCCAGCTTCATTGCTAAAGCGATCAGCACATTGAGCCCTTGGGGAAAATATGCAAAAGTTGATTGGAATGGACGCTCTGGGGCTGTGCTATAAAAGAAGAAATCAAACTTTTTATGCCCCTGGCAAACCTCATGGAATACTGCCTGCTGGGAAGACGCTAGAGGTCTTTGGAGGTCCTTACAGTGCCATCTTAGAAATTACTGTCATGGATGATTTGCCCTACACGCCTGCATAATTCATATTCTCATTCTCTTTCTCTCATATGCTTTTTTTAAAAAGACAAGCCTGGATTTTAGGTTTATCTGAAAACTGATCATTTTACAATTCATCAGCTGCCAGAAAAAAATGGCAGAGATGCTTAAAAGATACTGTGAGTCAGGATAATTAAATTCAAAGCTGGGCTCTTAATTAATTCTATGAATCAATCCAGAAAGGAAGGAGACTTCATCATGCTAAGGAGAAGCTAATCTGGAGGGAAATAGTAGAAACAGATCATGATGGAGTTAAGCTAACTCTTGGATGTGACCTCACATTTATCTCCCAATCTAAAGGGTGTGCTTGAGTCTTGATGGCATCCAAGAGCCACATTCCAGAAACAAAATTAAAAATTAAGCTTGATTTAATGTAATCTTGAACTTGATACTAAGCTGGCAGGAATAGCCAACACCCTAGAAGATAGGCTCAAGATCCAGATAGATCTTGACAGACTTGAACACTGGGCCCTATCTAACAAAATGAAATTCAATGTAGAGGAAAGTCCTACACTTAGGTAAGAAAAACCAAAAGCACACATATAAACTGGGGGAAACCAGGCTTAATAGCAGTGACTGTGAGGGGGATCTTGGCGTCTTAGTGGACAATCAGCTAAATATGAGGCAGCAGTGTGAAACGGCAGCTAAAAATGCCAACACAATCCTAAATTGCATTAACAGATGGATACAATCAAGATCAAGTGAGGTACTAATACCACTCTATAAAGCCCTAGTAAGACCACACCTAGAGTACTGCATCCACTTTTGGTCCCCACACTATAAAAAAGATGTTGACTCTAGAAAAAGTGCAGAGGAGAGCAACCAGGATGATGAGGGGACTGGACGCTAAAATATATGATAAACGGTTGCAGGAACTGGGCCTGGCTAGGGAAGAGAAGGACCAGGGGAGACATGATAGCGTCTTCCAATATTTGAGGGGCTGCCACAGAGAGGAGGGGGGTCAAGCCATTCTCCAAAGCACCCGAAGGCCAGACAAGGAATAATGGATGGAAACTGACCAAGGAGAGATTAAAATCTAGAAATGAGGAGGAACTTTCTGACAGAACAATCAACCAATGAAACAGAAGTTGCCTTCAGAAGTTGTGGGAGCTTCATCACTTGAGACTTTCAAGAAAAGATTGGGCTGCCATTTGTCAGAAATGGTGTAGGGTCTCCTGCTTGAGCGGGGGGGTGGGGGGGTTGGACTAGATGACCTATAAGGTCCCTTCCAACTCTTGTTAATCTGTTAATCTGTTAAACACACTCAAAACTGAAGAAATAATAGTAGATTTTAGGAGAAACCCTCCTATATTACCACCTCTTACAATACTTAGCAATACAGTATCAGGGATAGAGACCTCCAAGTTTCTAGGTTCTACCATATCGCAAGATCTAAAATGGACAGCTAACATCAAAAATGTCATCAAAAAAGCACAACAAAGAATGTTCTTTGAGCGCCAACTCAGAAAGCTCAAACTGCCCAAGGAGCTGCTGATCCAGTTCTACAGAGGAATTATTGAGTCTGTCATCTGCACCTCTATAACTCTCTGGTTTGGCTCTGCAACCCAACAAGACAGACAGAGACTTCAGAGGATGATTAGAACTGCAAAAAAAAAACAATGGCTACCAGCCTGCCTTCCATGGAGGACCTGTCTACTGCACGAGTCAAAAAGAGGGCTGTGAAAATATCTGCAGACCTCTCACCAGGAGTGAAATCCAGCAGGTTCTGACAGATTCTGGAGAACCGGTAGCAGGAATTTTGAGCAGTTCAGAGAACCAGTAAATACCACCTCTGCCTGGCCCCAGGAGTGGGGAGGGAATGGAGATTTTGCAGTATCCTTCCCCTGCCACGCCCATCAATCCACGTCCACCAAGCCACACCACGCCCATCAAGCCACGCCCAAAGGAACTGGTAGTAAAAAAAAATTGGTTTTCACCACTGCTCCTCACATCCTGTTTCAACTTCTATCCTCAAAACGATGTTATTGGGCATTGCACGCCAGAACCACTAGATGCAAGGACAGTTTTCTTCCCTCATGCTATCACTCTGCTTAGCAACTAATTCCCTAAAATCAACCTGGGCTTTGAGGCCTTCCTTTTGCCCTCCTGGCTGTATTCAGCCTGTACCTCCAGTGGGTCTCCAAGGTGGCCTTTATTTTTATTTTTATTTTTTTTTAATTTGATTTATATGCCGCCCTTCTCCGGAGACTCAGGGTGGCTTACAATGCGTTAAGCAATAGCCTTCATACTTTTGTATATTTATACAAAGTCAGCTTATTGCCCCCACAAACTTGGTCCTCATTTAACCTGCCTTAGAAAGGATGGAAGGCTGAGTCAACCTTGAGCCTGGTAAGATTCGAACCTGCAGAAATTGCAGGCAGCTGTGTTAATAACAGGGTGCATTAAACCACTGTTCTACCAAGGCTCTTGGTAGAAGAAAGAGCCCCTCCTTCTCAGGGGAATGGAGCAAATGTGTGGGTCTAAAGTACAGCTAGCTAGTATCTCAAGCCAGGGTACATTTTGTTGTAATTGGACTTTTGACTAATCAGCTGGTTTGAAAGTTGCTACCGGCCACTGCCATCTTGTTACAGAATCCAACTTACCACGTTACTATTGTGTTTGCTATTTCTCGGTTCTCCCTTTCTGTAGGATGGGAAATTCTATGCATCAGATCATATCATACAAGTTGCTTCCTGGCCTTCCTTGCCAAGAGGTACAGGAAAGCAGTGGGTCAAGTGTAGCCAGGCAGCCCTGGTGAAAGGAAACAAAACCTTGGGGAGAAGGAGGAGAGAAGCCCCCTTCTCGGTTCAAGCCAGCTGTTCCACTGTCTCCACCGCCTCCCTCTCTTTCTCCCGCCTATCTCATCTCCTGGGACTCAGCCAAGTCCACTGGAGAATTACGCTGCCGTATCTTGTGGAGAAGTATTTGCTTCCCCTTCCCTCCCTCCTGCTTCCAACGGAGACCCTCTTGCACTTCCAAAAAAGCAAAACCCGGACAAGTTCATAACTGTTTACACTGTCACGAAACCGAGAGGGGTCAGTTCTCAAAGGTTATTCTTAGTTCAGCTGCTGCATAAGCCACTGATGTCACTGAGGGAAGGCTGGGCTGCAGGACGGTGGAAGGGATAATTAACAGAGAGGAAACGCAGAAGACAGTTAGAAACATGGCCATCCCTATTTAGCATCTAAAACCAGGAGAAGAAGCATCACAAAAAGTACTTATTATCCACTTAGGCTGAGCCCCTCTGGCATCAGTTCTCCAAACTTGCAGCTGAGACTTCCCTTCTGGAAGGTGTGTTGGCGGAGACATGTTTCATCAAAACTTTTGACTTCCTTCAGAACAATTCAGATGTCTCAACCGGGGGGAGGGGGAATGCCGATGCTTCTTTGACTAGGAAGACTGCAGATTCACCCCACCATGAAAACCAGCAACAGGTAATTATGTTGGCTGAAAACTGGAAAATGCTTTATTAATTCAGCCACGGACTCACTGGAGAACTTCAGGAATGCATCAGGGCTGCATCCCATTCTCAAAAGAAAGCCACTATCTTGAAGTCTCCTTATTCAGGGCCAAAAGCTTAAAAGGACTTCAAGAATTTGAGATCCTTTAAGATTTGAGATCCACAAGGAAGGATCTCGTATGGTTTTGTATGTTTGTGGCTTTTATATTATGCAACGTTCTATTTTCTTAGTAGTGTTGATTTTTAATGGTGCTTTATTGTGACATTATCAGTGAAGGACTCCTAAAACCAGTTCACAAATCTTCAATTCTACTGCCAGATATTTCTACTCGACCTAAACAAAACAAAACCAAGTAAAGGTTTGTGTTGAAAAGTTTTGTTTGGCCAAGTAAATTCCATTTTCAGAAGCTCTGATGATAATTGTGTTGCCTGCTTTTATTTAATAAGATAAATTATCTTGTACATATCCTGAAAAATACCATAGGAAAGTCACTGCCACAAATCCCAACCATATTGGATCTAATGGCACTTGTATTTTACTCAATGAAACTTTGGTAGTTGACCAGCATAAAGTATATTTAAAAACATTTGTACAGCTATAAATAAATTACTAGAAGATGTGGAGAGACCTGGCCCTAGAATTGCCAAGAGCCGGACACAACTGAATGGATAACTTCATCATCCATCAAATAAATCTGTAAGTGTAAACTTTGTAAATTAATGCAAATTGATTGATCTAACCTAATTTAAAATAACCAGCCTTACCCAGTTTCAAGACAAGAAGCAATAGGTGGAAAGTAATCAAGGAGAGAAGCAACCTGGAACGAAGGAGAAACTTCCTAACAGTGAGGACAATTAACCAGCGGAACAGCTTGCCACCGGAAGTTGTGGGTGCTCCATCACTGGAGGCTTTTAAGAAGAGGCTGGACAGTTCATTTGTCTCAAATTGTATAGGGCCTCCTGCTTCTGCAGACAGTTGGACTAGAAGACCTCCAAGCTCCCTTCCAACTCTTGTTATTCTGTTATGTTCCATGAAATAAACATACATTACATTGAAAAGCCTAAGAAGATTAAAGAGGGACCATTAAAAAAAAAAACCTCTTACCTTTGTAAGAGAGTTTCAGTCTTGGAACATGGTGCTTTGATGTCCCCTCAGCAGAAAAGAGCAGAATCCCCCAAAATAGAAGTAGACATAGAAGTTGTGGCTTGGAAACGCTCGCCCTGTTCATGCCTTCACAATTATGCTTTCTCTTCATATTGCAGAAAACTTGTCTTTTCTTAGTTAATCCAACAGAGGTCTGTAAAGGGAAATAAAAGATCATCTTTTAGCAAACAGAGCTTGGAAAACACTTTGGAAGAAGTGTAAATTGTTTGATGGCTAAGCATTATATTTTAAAAGCTCAAAATACTTAACTACGACCACAAATCAACGATACACCCACCACTTCACCAAGGATAAATAAATAAAAGCAGGGGTATGAGATAAATTGATCATATTTGCACTAGTTATTGCCACATTTTCACAGACCCTGAAAAAGAAAGTTATAACCTGGTTCCAAAGTTCAGACGGCTGGAATATTAATCATCTCAGCATGCACTAACTCCCAAAATGAAGTTCAATTCCACATTGGACAATTCATAAAATATGTTAGTTGCCAGTTGACTGTTCTGGAACTACACAGTACTGAAGAAATTGGGCACTTATGTTTTATGATGGTAAATGACAGATGCCTTCTATTGGCCAACACTTAATGTAAATTTGTAGATGCTACAAGTTCTTACGAAGTATAAAAGACTACTAATCACAGAGGAGGAGGTCTTGCGGATGTGCTAAATGCCTTTAAATGTGTGTGTGTTTGTGTACATCCTCTGAAAAAATATATATCCTCTTCTTCTGAGGATATAAAATTTGGCAAAGGTTAAATTAGGAATCAAATCTTTGAATTTTGGGAAATATTTTTGCCTCCTTGCATTGCTGCAGTTATTTCCAGGGTAATTTCTCTGGAAAAGCCATGTCAGTTGAGGTGTATCTGAGCGAGAAATGTGTCCCATTTCAGAAGAACAGATACACAGGCCAGGGAATTGAGATAAATGGGAAACAGCTTAAGGAGTTTTGATTATTTTTCTGCTCAATTAGCATGGAAGACAGAGAAAGTGAGATATGATAGGGACTGGTGATGGATATAAAGCGTAGGGAGGTTGAAGGACCCTGAACATCTGGTATTTTCCAAGCAAGCTGTGACATCCTGCAGGCTTCATCAGGAATTCTTTTTTTTTCAGATTCAGGCTTCTTGGAAGGAGAACTCATAAAGAGCTTTGAACCCTGGAACAGTCCTTCTCTCTAGATGTCCTTTCTCCATCTTCATGGAGCCAAAAGGATTGAAGAGTTTGTGCCCCCATAAACCTCCCTTCTCTCTCTCTCTCTCTCTCTCTCTCTCTCTCTCTCTCTCTCTCTCTCTCTCTCTCTCCCTCCCTCCCTCCCTCCCTCTCTCTCTCTTTTCCATCAGTTGGCACCTATGCCTCCCAGGAGGACAGTTTTACATACAATCTGGGATTCTCATAAAATCAGATCTCAGCTCTTCAGAAGCACAATCACTTTCAGATCCATTTAAGTACCTCCTTGGAGAAGTCCATGGACAGTAGGCCAGGATTAGCATCCCACCCCATCTTCAGCCCATTGTCAATCACTCACATACTCAGACATAGACTCAAAGAGGACTTTTTTTGGGGGGGGCGGGTGGGTAAAGAGTGCTTCAAGTCAGACTTGATTCCTAGTGACCCACCACATGGCATGAGATTTCAGTACTTTCCTCTGAGACCATGTGAGAATTTAGAGGTCAAGAAGATCCAAGTTCCCGAAGATTTCAGCCATCTCACACGACAGTTCATGACTTCTCATCCATGAAAAAAACCTGAGGTGACACTTATTGGCACAGAGAGAGGAAAAACTGAACCCAAAAGAACCCACGTAGCACACCCTGAATTGGGCTACAAAACAAACCGTTTCCTCTCCCTGCCAGTGACTTGGGGTTACTGGAGAGAGGTGCATTTTCTGTGTGTTTCCTTTTGTCTATTTATTCCAAAACATCGTTCAGATGGAACACAACCACAAAGGGCCCCTTTATGCCTACGGCAGCTGGACAGCCGGCCAAGGCCGCCCGATACGTTCGCTTCATTCATTCAGGCCTGGCAGAAGCAGAAAGGAGCTCTTGAGCGTGGCCAGGTAGCCAACGCCTCATTTTATTCTTCATGACAGGGAATAAATGTTATTAATGTTCTTTGGTAGGAACAACCTTTCTCCTCTCCAATTCAACTTTAAAAAGAGTGTCCGCAGGTGTATCACAACATGGTACCTTGTGTGTCCAATCACACTTGGCCACATCTCTCCTCTCCTCTCCTCTCCTCTCCTCTCCTCTCCTCTCCTCTCCTCTCCTCTCCTCTCCTCTCCTCTCCTCTCCTCTCCTCCATTCCATATTTTCCATTCAATTCCATTCCATTCACATATCTATGGGCATCGTTGTGGCCACATTTTTGTAACAGCATCCCATTTCATGAGATTTCAGTCTCCTCTCCCAAGACCTTGTGAGAGGCTTCAGGTGGCCACCCCCAATTTCATAAGAGTCCATGCTTACCAAATTCTCATGAGATTTGACAATATTAAATGTTTTCATATATTTCCTTTTTATTGGGTTATTGGCATTTTTGCACCATGTGGCATAAGAGCTTTCTATTTTTTCAAAGAATCTGCCTTATAAAATGTCCCTTTCCTCCAGAGCCATGTCTGCAATCAACCATGGTTACATTGAACAAAATTCAACAATGTCTAGGAACAGTGGAAATTGGTAGTCCAACACATCTGGATGGTACTTGGGGGGGGGGAGGGGAATAATAAAGGTTGTTTAGGTGTCCTTCTGCAACTTTATCAACTGATTAAATTGAGGGACCTAGTTTCCATGTAGAAAAGCACTGTGAGTATAATGTCCCCCTGTTACTCTCTCCTTTCCAAATCAGGTAATTTACCTACACTGCCAAAAGCGCTTTCCCTTTTTCCCTATAATGTATCACCAAACAACCTGTCTGTAGTAGCCAGACTTACTTCAGAGGGTTCAGCCAGGACTCTGACTCCACAAGGCCCCGGCTGCCCTTCTTCCCCTGAGGGTCTGCTGCCTCATTCGGATGGAATTTATGATTTGCCAGGCGTGGCTCTTGAGCCTCTGCTGAGAAAACTTGGTGCCTTTTAACTGAGACCTCAACTCCAAATATTTGGTGTAGCCCTGGATCTCGCATGAAGGTAAACTCTGCAGTCCAAATTCTCAGCGTTTGGAATGCCTGCCCTTCTCCTCCCCTCCCCTCTTCAATTTGCAAATATCTGGAATTTGAACGTTTGTCTTGACAACTTTCTGAAAAGGAAGCCCTGCACTTATTTAACAGTAGCCAGATGTCCCTGCATTACTCAGCTATAAGGCCTCCACCTTAATATGTCTGTTTCAGATTGCAGATTTACAGTAAACTGGCACTCCACATTTCCTAGGATTTTTGTTTACCTGAATTGAACAGATCTATCTTTCTAGTTCAATTTACAATTACAGCCTGTTATAATGCCTTCATTAAACTTCTAAATCAAGAGCTGGAAAAAGGATGCCCGAAAGGAATCATGTTCAAATAGCATACAGAATCCAAAGAATGTCATTTTCAAAATGCAGCTACCTTGTAAGCAAATGAACCAAATGTTTTGTTAGTGTAAATAATGTACAACTAAACCACCGTAAAATATCACTGCAGAGCTTCTGTCCAAGGAAAACTTTTGAATAAAGTTGACAGAAAATTAAATACTTTGAAAACTTCAAAGTAATGCAAGCCAAACAATGTGTAGAAACGAGTAAATCTACAGGGTACATTTCATTCGTAGGTTAGTGCCTTCTATATAAGTCAGTTTTAATGCGCTTTGATTTCCAAATATTCATATAAAATGGTGGAAAGAAACCAGTATTGGAAGCTGGAATACTTTATTCATGAATAAGTTACATTATGTCAAATGGAAAATTGTTTATTTCAAAGTTTGCAAACTGTGACATGTTATATAAATCAACATTCACCACAGTTGCAAAATTCAAACATGACAAGTTTGGAAAATAGAGGAACTACCCAAACAGAGATTTTCAAACTTTCCCATTCAAGAAACTCCTTCTACTTCACAATGTTGATGAGAAAATACCCCTGGCCTGCCCAGCAATTTTTTAATTTATAAAAAGTTCTGTACAATTCCCTAATCCAGTAGATTTTAGTCACCGATAAGCAGAGAACGAACCATTCCATTTTATGAGGGTCTGCAGGGAAATTGTTCTCTTTATCTTATATGCCGAAGCCAGCTAGACTTCAACATTGCTCACAACACAAAACAGGCAATTTTTCAGTGTTGAGATCCTGTATTTTCTCAAAATCACTTAGATTGGAAGCTACAGGAAGCGAGACTATGGAAAAGTGACAACCTCAGAAGCTGACTTTGTTCCATGGTGTCTTGAAATTCAATGCTTACAAAAACTGATTGATTACAAAAGCTAATACTGTTTTTTTTTCTTCTTCTTCTTCTTCTTGGCATCTGGTCCCAAAATTCAGGAGTTGGGAACATTCTCCAATCTTCCATTATTGGTTTGTTCAGCATTGTTTATACATGAGTTGAGAGCAATGTAGAATGCATCTGTGTTCATCGGGAACATTTCCTAACTTGATTGGGAGGATAATCATTGGAGTGGGAAAGATGATGCTGAAAATCCATTAGATTTCGACCCTCTCTAAAGCTTCATTTGGAAGAAACCAGCTCCTACTCTAAGCCTAAACTGGTTTTAAGAGATCTAGATATAAAATGACATCTTATTTCCATGTTAGACTTGCCCTTTCTCTAATCAAAACTATTTTTAAAGATGCTTTATTTATTTTTCTGCAGGATTCTCATGTTCCATTTATTATGTTCTGTGGTGAGCGCTGATGGTCCCATTCAACTCCCTTGTGGCTGTTATTATTTGTGGTGATTGATTCAATAGCAGTGCAACATAATCATTTCACAAAGTGGACAGAAAATTCAGGTCTTATTTGGCAATTTTTTCTTATTAATTTTGGCTTGGCTATCATCTTCCAAACAGAAGACTGCAATTCTGGAAATGAGACAGCAAAGCAATTAGAACAGTTGAGGAAAGTTTCTGATTATAGTTTCAATAATCTGGTTGTTTTTGCGCAGAAAGAAAAAGATAAACGAGCTCATTACTGAGGTAGATAGAGGGGTTTTTTTAATGATAGACTCCACTTCCTCTTGGCTTCTAGAATACTAGAATTAATGCTGTCTTCTTAAACTGGTGTCCTCCCAGTTTGGAGTCCATTTCCCAGAATTCCCAGTTAGCAATGCATCCATTCTGGTAGAGACTACTTAGGAAAGCTAATATAGTCAGCAGAAATGACACTTAAGGAGAGGTGATGAATAATTACCCTGTAATAATAGTGGGTCTGTGTTTCTTTTGGCAAAATGTTCCAATAGAAGAGAATATTTGTAGCTCAGGGTTGTAATGAGGGATGTCCTTGGGGCTCTCTGGGCTTGGTTGTGTCCTTGCAGAGGATTCATTACCCAACTAGGTAACATCTTCAGTGATAGAAGGGAGCAGAGTTAAAAAGAGGGCCAGCCCCACTCTTTCTACCATTGATGGAGTTATCTAGTTGGGTCATGAAATGTATGCAAGACAACAACAAAGTTCAGAGAGCCCCAAGGACCCACCATTTTGTTTCTCTTCATCAGAGTCCCTTGGGTGGCAGAGCACATTTCCTCTCTCAAAATCTCAAAAATAAAGAGCCTCACAGCCACTTTGTAGCAAAGCTGATTGCTTCGTTATCTGTAGAGTTGCACATGAATCTCCACAGGCTGGGAAGAAATGCTCCTATTTCAAGGCCTGGGAAATTTACGCTTTGAATTTGGAGGGAGGCTAGTATTCACACACTTGGCAAGTGCTTCATACCTCATGTGGCTGTGGACATTTTCAAATCTGGAATGTACCAGCACGCTCCGTTCCTCAGTATCATGCATGAGATGCATTATCAAAGAATATGATTTTTCCTTGGAACAAATAGAAATTAAACCGAGCCTCTTTCTCTCTCAGCCAAATATGGAGGCCTACCAGTAATTCCGTTCCATGTTTTTGCCTGGGATTTTAATAAGGGAAGGAGATTGACAGATATCCACACGTTGTACATCTTGACTGATGGCCTCTTCATGGAAGATCACAGTACAGTATCTTCATTTAGCGAATGCTTTGTTTAGCGGCTGCTTGCAGTTACAATGTGACGAAAAAGTAATTTGGTGGCCAGTCCTCCAGTGGTGGGTTACTACCAGTTCACACCGAATTGGGAAAACTGGTAGCCACAGTGGCGGGAGGCTGCACCTACCCACCCAGATGCTTCTGCGGATGCACAGAAGCATCACATGTGCAAGCATGCGTGTGCCCACGAGCAAACTGGTAGTGAGGGGTTTTGAAACCCGCCCCTGCAGTCCTCGCATATACAACCTTTGCGGAACTGCAGAGCAAAATTAAGCTGAAATGAGATCATAAGCACAGTCGTAGCTTCACTTGATGACTGCTTTTCTTAACGACCAAGTTGGAGAACCTGTAATCCCTCTTTTGTTGTGGTCAGCTTGGAGAAACTGCATGCATGTTAGGCTGGGATATTACAGAAAGTATAAAAAAACGGTGAAGAGAGAACAAGAACAACGTTGGAAGAAAAATGTAATATTAAACCATTTTCCTCCACTGAGTTTTTATTCAGGTTATTAATAAACACCCAGCAAGTAAACCTCAATCTCTCTGAAAGTATTGGGAAGAACCTCATAGGCCCCTCTGTGTTTTTCTGGAACCTTGACCAAATTCCTCCCATGATAACTTTCTTTGTTTTCCTCCTGACTTGGCAGGAGGGGCCGTGGGGAAATATGGGTCCCTGCCTGCCAGGCTTCTGCAGGGAGCGAAGAAGCAGCAACCGCCCTCTTCTTTGGGTAAACATCTCCCCTTATCTCCAGACTCTCCTTGGGTGGAAGTGGCTGTTATCTGACATGTGGGGCGGGGGGCTTGTTCCTAGCTAAGGCTGTGAAGATGCTAAATGTCTTTCGCACGAGGAAACTCCCCGGGAAGACACAAAGCCACACTGCCAAGTCTCACAAAAGCAAAGGCCAGCCACATGGGGGAGAGAGAGAAAACAATCAGGCCTTCAAGCCTTGAAAACGTCATCAATGCCTTTGCGTGCCTGCCCTTTTTTAAAAAAAGACAGGGCCAACTTGGCTTTTAAAAATACTTTTTGCTTATAATAATAAGCCTTCCTCATCCCAGCCCTTCTTTCAAGGAGACTTGATTGTCCTAGGAGGAAGGTGTTATAGTTCCCGCATCAGCCCTCTTGGCTTCATGCAAACACTTGGCTCTTTTTCCTCCTTCTGCTCACCAGCCTCCTTCTCTCTTTTTTCTTAGGGCTTGAAAGAAAGAAAGAAAATGGTGGGTGCTCCATCACTGGAAGTTTTCAAGAAAGAGACTGGAGAGCCACTTGTCTGAAAGGGCATAAGCTCTCCTGCTTGATCAGGGGGTTGGACTAGAAGACCTCCAAGGTCCCTTCCAACTCTGTTATTCAACTCTTTTGTTCACACTTTATTGCAAATAACCTGGGTTCATAGTTTTCCAACTAATACTTGAACTTAAATGACTTGATCCTTCAGTGCCCACAGTTCTCTGCATTGCATTGCATTCCTAAACTTGGCGCAGGACAAACAGACAGTTAAAAATGTTGGCAGTAAAAGAAATGATTCATGTATTTTCTAAAAATTAGAACCCTCATATGAAGAGAATACTGTAGCACAATTGTACTTTTTTGGGGAGAGGAAACCCAAATTATCGACAACCCAGCATTGAAGATTTAAACATCTCCAAGCACCGGTCCCAAAGAACTCAGAAAGATCGGCTTCCAGGAATAGATATGTGACATTTCACTTCCCACTTTCCATAACTGGGATCCAAAAGCTACACTGATCGAAGGATATTTAAATTGATTGCAATCACACTCTCTGGCTTTTTTGATCACACGTTCACACCCTGAATTCCATCTCACCAAGCGACACAACAGAATCCTGAAATAGTTTCATGCAGATGGCGTGATTGCGGTATTGTTAGATATGAAACAAAATCAAATGGTCCCAAGCAGAACAAAAAGTGGCTTTCTGTCATCTGGGACAGTCTTGTTCCCTTTTTGTCGGTCTTTTTTACAGATGGAATATTTGAAAAATGCAGCCTTTCACCTGCAAATGCAAATAAACTGAATCAGAAGAAAATCCGCTCCAACAGAAGAGAATAGCTGCACCTCTTTTCTCTTTCTTTTCTCTGAAGCCTCGTAAGAAAACATTGGTCTGAACTGACAACAGGAAAAAAAGAGAAGCAGAAGAGACTCAAAATTTAAGACATCCCTATTGCTTTCTCCGTCTCCCATAGATCACCCTGCTTTTCTCTGTTAGATAAATTAAAACTCGACTTACTTAGGCAAGGAAGCCTAGCATGGATGAATCCCAATAGAATCAGGAAGTCCTTTATGGCAGTAGATCATATATTACTGAAATTCAGTGAAAACAGGAATATAACAAGCCAAAGGCCTAAGTACTCTACTCCGAGTAGCAAGGTTGGAATGATACTCATGAAACCTGTTCTCTCTGTTGTTTCCAAAAAATGTAATGGGTGGCATGGCTGCTTCCCATCCCAAAATGATGTGGCCAGAACAGATACCATCACTGATAGACCAACTTTGAAGAATTTAGTTGTCTTTTAAGGGCAATTAAGCCAGTGACCTTTTTAATTTGGAAGTGGATGCTTCCATATTTTAACAACAGATAAATTGTGTGCCAATGCCTTCTGGAAACAAATCAAAGGAGAGGAGCAACCCAGCACTAAGGAGAAATTTCCTGACAGTGAGAAAAATTAATTACTACTATGGCTTCCCACCAGAGGTGGTGGGTGCTCCAACACTGGAGGCTTTTAAGAAGAGATTGGGCAGCCATTTGTCTCCAATGGCCTAGGGTTTCCTGCTTGAACAGGGGGATGGAGTAGAAGACCTCCAAGGTCTCTTCCAACTTTGTTCTTCAGTTCTTCTGTTGTTTTGTGTTGTGTTGTGTTTTCTTTTCTTTTGTTTTGTTTTTGCTTGCTTCTTAATCTTGCCTATAACCTACCATCCAGGGACTAGCCTGGTCCAATCTCCTCACCTTTTTATGGTCAATAACATTAGATTAGGTATCACAAAAAAGGAGAAATAATGATAATTGTAATATTGGCAGAAGCCTATAAAATTGAAGAGGTACTAATTAGGGAAAAAATATCACTGACCATCTCAAGTACCCCTTCAGAAAGCCTCCGAAGAATTTCCAAAATCTCCCGTTTTGTGTGGAAAGGTCACCCCAAGGCTAAAACCCGTTGCGGACTATCATTCCACCTAATGAGTTCTCGTAACCTCAGGATGTGGTGACAGGTCTTTCAACCCACTTCAACTGGCAGGTGGCCCCCCGCCAACAAAGACCCCTCGGCCGACCTTTCATCTCCACGTTGGGTCTACATCAACCGAGGCTGCCACTGCTCAAGATGGAGCCCATCATTCGAAGTTATTTGGACAAAGAGGACAACTCGATTGTGGGCTGCTGCCGTTGGGCCCAGTGAATCACAAAGGAAATTGGCTCAGGCCGATCTGTATCTGGCTTGAGATGTGATAAACTGATTATTTTTTTAACCTTTCACTTCTAGGTTCCCATTTATCATGCCTTTAAACTTTAAAAGTTTTTAAAAGAGGGCCTCAAGGAATTTAGGCTGGTGCAGGGAAGCACTGTTACTGTCCAGCTTTTATTTATGATGGCATCAGGGGGGCTGAAGTTATGTCTCTCCCTCGTTCGCTCGCATTCTGGAAAAATCTTCATCCTCACTTCCCTTGGCCTGTCCAGGAAATCCCTCTACACAGAAGGTCAGAAACACACACCTTTTCTTCTTCTTTCCTTTCAAAATACTCGTAGGTAGAGCCTTCCTTCTTCCCTCGGCTACAAACTTCATACTGTCAAAAATGCATTAATTATCACTAATTATTATTATTGACTAATAATCAATATAGGAAATATTCAATCTTGAGGAACATCTCCCAAGTTTCCTTTGAAATTTTGTTATTATTTAAAAATGTTTTTTTTTTTTTTAAATCCCAATGGTAGCCATTTTCATGGACCACGCTGCATACAAATTGACTTCAAACTGACTTTATTCTGTTCCAGGACTGCTCTTTTATTCTATTCATATTCTTTATCACTTGTTACGTTAAACTTTCATCTCCTATTAAATTCAATACAATCTAATAAACCATCTACACACTTTTTGTAAGTTTCCAAGGAGTTCAATTTCTGGGGAGGCACCATAACTGGGGAATGTAACCGTATCTTTTAACGATAAAGGAGAATATTTGTAGAAATGAGGGGTCCTTGGTGCTCTCTGAGCTTGTTTTCTTGCAGATGTTTCATGACCCAACTAGGGAACATCATCAGTGCTCCAGTGTCCTTCCTATCCCATAGTGCTTGCTACTTTCCTGGCTTTCTCTTCAAATTTTCTTGAAAACAAATTAATGAAATTTTGTATAATGAAGACTGCAAAAAAAAAAAAAAAACATGTTTGGATGGTTCAGTTACAGACTGAACTCATCTGAAGAAGGAAGGGGATTTTTATACCCTTCTGAATTGTCTTCCTTATCAGAAATATTTGGGAGTGTTTGGTGTAACACTACCAGTATGATAGATTCAGGAATCTGACAGCTTTCAACAGAACAGCTGTCATAACTTTGTTAAATTTGGAATTTATACAGAGAAAGTGCACTATTCCAAAGACCGACTGGCATATGCCATGTCCAAGGAATATGTTTCCTACTACTGTGGTTTTTACAAAGAAGCCAGCAGAGATTATTCAGCAATAACGTCTTGTTGAAGAGATTCTGTTGTTGAACTCACATTTTGTTGGTGACTTTTCTTCCAACAATTGATCAATCACAGATAGGCAACTGTCCTTCCCTATTTCGTAAGACGATATGATTAAAGCAGGAATATTGCTCACAATTCTTTAGAATTGTCCCAGTCTGTCAAACCCAATAAATTCTGATGAAATAAATAAATAAAAAGAAATATATGGCCTAAAATTCAGAAGTAAATTTCCAAATTCTGATATATAATAATAAACAATTGTTCATTAACCATTGGGGCACCAAATATAAAGATTAAGACAAAATAGCCAGAAGAAATAGACACATACTTCAGATATCTAATTTAAAAACTTACTTTCTTTCTTTCTTTCTTTCTTTCTTTCTTTCTTTCTTCTTTCTTTCTTTCTTTCTTTCTTCTTTCTTTCTTCCTTCCTTCCTTCCTTCCTTCCTTCCTTTCTTTCTTTCTGTCTTTCTTTCTCTTTCTTTCTTTCTTCTTTCCTTTCTTTTTTCCTTCCCTTCCCTTCCCTTCTCCTCCCCTCCCCTCCCTTCTTTTTTCCTCCTTTCCTTTCCTTTCCTTTCCTTTCCTTTCCTTTCCTTTCCTTTCCTTTCCTTCCTTTCCTTTCCTTTCCTTCTTTTCCTTCCCTTCCCTTCCCTTTTTTCCTTCCCTTCCCATCCCTCTTCTACCATCAAATATCACTACCACACAGCATGATTGAAGATACAAATACTTTTGCCAGTAATCCAAATAACTGACCTAATCGTGGTTAATCCTCCCCAACTCATTCTGGAAAAAAACCAAAATAAGTGTGCATGATAATATGACTTGTTTGGATGGGGATTCTGTAATGCTCAACTCTGAAAACATAGCCTGTTAAAGAAAGACATTTCCTCAGATTTAGTGCTTGGATACAAGATGGAATGGAAAAATTATCAACACTGTGAAGAGCACCAAATATGAAAAAGGCGAAGAAAATAAACCAACCACTGCTACCAACAGATTTTTCACCAGACAGTCAGCAATAATAACTTTTCTTCCCTAGAAAGTAAGATATAATTTGATATAAAGAAAATCTGACTTATTTACCCAGACCAACTATATTATTCATACTGGAAAAAGGGAGCTAACAATTACACAATTTACCCCAGCAAGTGAAAAGTTATATTGAACAATATTGGTGATTAATGCTGTATCGTTCAGCTCCAAGATGTTATCAGTCAAACACTGAACAAATAGAACCACAGGACAAAACAGTGAATTCTTTAAAAGAAAAGGAGGAAGACTGGATATAAATCACAAGCTAAAAAGAAAGTACAGAATGCTATTGTTGCTATTATCACCGGTACAAACAACCATTAGTGCTGCGTATTGCAGTACAGATGAGAATGCATAGCTAGCTAACATCTGGCAGGCCTGCTTGGAAATGCATCCACTGGGTTGAGTGGGGCTGACTTCCAGTGCTCTGAATAGAGGACTGCAGTTTAAATGACTTTCTCAGATTCCACCTGCCTGGAAAATCTGTAAAAAAAAAACCAACAACATCAACAACAAAAAAGGCCATAAAAATTGCTACCTCCGATTTGGCTGCATGGGAAACCCCTTTGCTGTTGTTAAGCATCCATCTTGGACCACTTCCAAAACCAACTCTGATAAAACCCTAGTCATCGTATCAAAACAGAAGCTTTCGCTCTCAAATTTCAGCCCATCCCCGGAATCCTTCCTCCTGTTCTGCACACAGATTCCTTTCCCTGCCTCCTCACTCTTGGTCCCAAATATGCAAAGAATGACATCGGCTGCAACTTCGCAGCTTCAAGAGCTGGTGAGAACACAAAATCTCAAACAACAGCGAGGAGCCTTGCTTAAAATCAGAACATGCTTCCCAGCTGTCCTCTTCCAACTGTCTCCAACCAGAAGTTCATGGCCCAAAGGGATGGCCTGAACTTTTCTGATCATTTTTTGATATTCCGGGATCGATAATCAAAGACAAGAAAAGCCCCATCTCTTCCTGACCGACTTTCCCTTTTAACAAACACAGAAGTAGACAGTCAAGATTTATTTATTTTATTTATTTATTTATTTTATTAGATTTTTATACCGCCCTTCTCCCACAGGACCTCAGGGCGGTGAACAGCCAAGAATAAAAATATCACATACAAAATTTATTTTTTTTTAAAAAAAAGAATTAAACTAATTTTGGCCCAATAAATTTAAAACACCCCAACTAAAATCAATTAACAATTAAAAATATCTAAGGTGGGGGGGGGGGTTTAAGCCAGCCCAGCTTGATGAAATAAAAAAGTTTTAAGGGCACGGCGAAAAGCACAGAGATCTGGGATCCTACGTATCTCCGGGGGCAGGTCGTTCCAGAGGACAGGTGCTGCCCCAGAGAAGGCCCTCCCCCTGGGGGTCGCCAGCCGACATTTCTTGGTTTTCTATTTAAGTGGGCAGTCAATCTGAATTAAATTGTGTCCTTTATCATTATCCTGCATGCATTTTGGAAAAGGCTAATATAAATAAAGGAACACTGACAATATATTACTTACTGGAAACAATAAGTGTTCAATGAAAACTGTATTTATCATTATCTGGTTTATTTTGCCCAAAATGATAAAGAGTTGACACAACCATTCTTGACTTAGCGCTCTTCAGAGGTATTGGACTTCAAAACCCATAATTTGTAACCAGCATCTGGGAACCATGAGATTTGTAGTCCAGCATACCCAGCAGGCACCAGTTTAAGGATCAGAGGTGATTTGAGTAGCAGTACATACTATATTCTTCTCCTTATACCTCAATCTTTTGTTTGTATAAATACTCAAAGAGGCTTGGGATAATTTTTAAAATGCCAAGTAGAAAATTGCACTTAACAATAAATTGCACTTAAAATTAAAAAATAAAAAACAATAGTATCAGCATTACTTAACAATACTGTCCGCCTTTTTCTAAAAACTGGCCCTTCTATAACAGAATAATTCTTCACTGTATTATATTTCACCAAATGTATTCTTAGAGTATTTTCCAAGTATTGGGCATGCTGTTTTCTTCTCATAAACACCTGCAGTTCTATGCACCTGGGAATAAGTCAAACTGAACTTAATAGCATTTATCTCTGAGGGTATTGGAATATAACTTCTCAGCAAGTGATCCAAATAGACTTCAATATACAGATACTTCTTGCTTAACAGGAAATATCTTTGTTCAAGTATTCAGCATAGACTCTCCGTACTTTAATTGTTCCCATACATACATTTGTTTTAAGATCCACTAATATACCAAGTCTCTTTGCATCTTCTTTCTATTTCAGTCAAAAATGTGCATCTATTTAAGCACACTTCTCAGAAAGGGATTTCCACCCCAATTCCAACTAGCTCAAGCCTTACTAACTTGGCCTAGCTACTCCCAAGGAAACTATCTAGGTAATGTTCGAACATCTGGACAATGCAAAGAGGAATTAAGATTTCTTCTATTAGGCTGAGTTCACAGTAAAAATGCATGCAATTTGGCTGATAGCCTTAATATAAAACAAATCTCCCCTCGTAACGCATTAAATGGCATGAACATTTGCCAATAAAATCATTTCTCCCTTCAACATTCCTTCAGTCATGTCAAATGGAAAATGTGCGTTTAACTTAAAGCAGGATAGATCCACCTGTCTGGAAAGAGTCTTTGGGACGGACCTCATGCGCTCCAGGAGGAACTTGTCACCATCTACTTCAGGAAGTTCCACAAAGATCACAGAGGTAGCTACAAGACTTGTGGGGCGGGTGAAAATCCCATTTGTGCTTCAGTCAGTCAATCACCTCAACCAGCAGCCAATCCAACTGACCACAGACAACTATTGTTTTCAAAACATTTGGGCCATCTTCAGTGTTTGTCTCTGTCTTTCAAGAAATGAAGAAGCTCAAGACAGATACTGTAGCTCAGTCACAAGGTATAAAACCCAACATTGGGGTGTAGAGGATTAAGGATTAAGTTTGTGGGAAACACATTTCATTCAGGGCATGAGTTGACGAGCTTTTCAATGGCGGACACTGCTACATGATGGCTCTGACTCTAGAAAGATTTCCTTAAAACCTTTTAATCAGCTCTTTGTACAATAAAGGCCGAAAGTCAATAAATTCACAAGATTTGAATCTCCAAGTGCCCAGATGCTGCCTACTGAAGCAGTGGAAATGGAGACAACGGAAGGTCTTCTGATTCCAAGCCTTTAACCCATCTCTATTCCTCTGTCACTTTAGTCTCTCATACCCGTTGCAAGACCACAACCATCCTTGAACACCAACTGGCAGTCAGAAGACACAATGAAAATTCTTTAGTGTCACAACATATAGACAGATTTAACCATGGTTTCAATTGGGAAAATGTGACCATTCTAGACCAGGGAATTTCTAGAAGCCTGGCACTCTGACATATCAGCCATCAACGGACACATAGACATAAACAACATCTACAGACTATGCAAAAAGAGACAACTGACCAGCCCAAAGGAGAACAAAAAGACTCCAGCCCCTCTCCACCAGGAATCAGCACCCAGATGAGCATAGATTAACTCCAAGGTTAACTTCAGACCAACAATCAAGTAAGCAACACCCCAATCGAGAAACTGCCAAAGAGCCATCAATAAACAGCCCAACCAAAGAATGTCTAAGCCCACAACCCACCCACCCACCCGCACAGAAAGGCAAGACACCAGAATATAAACGGACAGCAAACAGCACTCCTTACTAGCACTGATGATGTTACCTAGTTGGGTCATGAAACATCTGCAAGAAAACCACCAAGCTCAGAGAGCACCAAGGACCCCTCATGTCAACCCTGAGCTACAAATATTCTCCTTTATTCACCCTTTAACCTTCAACCAAACCTCCCTAGGAAGCCTTTTCAACAAGGGCTGCAGAATTCTCAAATTCTATTCCAATGTGAACAATTGCTAAGAATTCCTTGGCCAAAACAATTTGATGCTTATCCTGATGGCCCTTTTGCCAACTGCTCCATTTTATTTGCTCCCAGGGCAGCCTAGAATATCTTGGCACCCAGTTTATCTTGCGTGGCTGATAAGAACAATTCCTTGCAATTAAATGGCAGTATCTGAAAATGGCGTTAACGAAATCTGTGTGTTTCCACAGCTGCAGACTTCACCTCGACGACAAAGATGTCAGCCAGGAAGCAGGCGGTGTTGTTTTGTTCCGCGTGTGAGATTTCTACATTAAGAATTGACGATCCCATCTGGGTAAACTGGAACACTCGATCCATGCAACAGATGGTATGTTCAGCATATGTGCAGAATGATTTTCACTGGATATTTTGAAAAGAGGGAGGGCCTCTTCCCACATCACAGTTCAACACACACAATAGAATTGTGGAACTGTTTTGTTTATATCGTAATTTTCCAGAACTTCTTCCTCTTCTCATTTCTTTTGTTCCCTTTTAATCTGTCTTGAAGCTGCTTGATAGTTAACGTTGCAACATGGGTACTTTTGTCAATAGGTTTAAACATAATAAGGAGAGTATGAGCCCTGTTGTGGCACAGTGGTGAGAATGCAGTATTGCAGGCTAACTCTGCCCATTGCCAGGAATTCAATCCTGACTGGCTCAAGGTTGACTCAGCCTTCCAGCCTTCGGAGGTCGGTAAAATGAGGACCCAGATGGTTGGGGGCAACACACTGGCCTTAGAAACTGCTTAGAGAGGGCTGGAAAGCACTATTAAGTGGAATATACGCCTAAGTGCTATTGCTATTGCTAAAAAAATAAAGTGTATATAAAACCTGAAACTTATATTGAGCAATTGTAATAACTGAGTTTTATTTGTATGCACCCACCAGAAAAGCAGGTGTCACTTTCCTTCCTTTCAAACAAACACTTAATGGCAAATTTAGGTTTATTACTGTTTAAAAATAGACATTTCAAACTCTTTTTTAAAAAAATCCCCAAACTTGGAATTTTGAAAGCACGGCTTAAATAGATTAGCAAAGCGTAAGACAAATGGCAAAGTTGTTTATAAGCATGGCCAACACAGGTAATAAGTCTACACAATCTTGGCACTTCTTAATAATACAGTAAATATAGGGCTGGTCTTGAGTCCAGCTGGAGCAAATCAATCACACAAGTATTTTTGCTCAATTCACATTTTGAGCAAACTGAATTGAGCTCCCAGCATGAATACAAGCAGCCAGCAAGAACACAAAAACTGTCCCCATTGCATTGCTGATGTCGAGTTAACATGCAGGAGATTTACACTAATTTTGTAAACACCAAGTAACTAACACAGAGTAATCCATTTATTCCAGATTAATATAAATAAGAGATACTCCACAATAGTTCAAAGCTGATTGTTCAAATCAGCACTAATAATATTCAAGAGATTTCCACTAATTTTGTAAACTCCAAGACATTCAAACAGGGTAATATTTTTATACCAGGTTAATATAAAGAAAAGGTATCCATAACAGTTAAAATTTGATCATTCCAATCAATATTAACACATAAAAATAGGTGTCTGGTTTAGTGGCACCCATTGTTCAGACTGCAGAAATTATTATCAAGTAGTATCTCCCTTTTTATTCTTTCCAAGAATATTGACGTGTTACTGTATCAGAGAAGACAATTCTAACACCACCTCTCTAATTGACCAACCCTACGGATAACAAATTGTAGGGAGGAAGGGAAGGAAACTCACACACTCACCCAAATGTAAAACATCAGAATGGAGACACCAAACAAATCTGGAAAAGAGGTTTTCGATATAATATCTAAATAATAACAATAATAATAATAATATATCTAAATACTGCTTAACTTTGGGAAGTTTCTCATTCCATCCCATGGTCACCATATAATCTTCAACTGAAACATCCAAAGCACCAGGTCTCCAATCCATATCCTTCACTTGTCTACAGTTATTACAAGGGCTCAGCTCGTAATCGTTGTAGAGAAGAGTAAAAGACCATTCTTTCATTCAGGCTTAGACATAAGACTTGTTCAGACAATACCTTCAACAGTTCAATCCAACAATGGAGAAAAAAAGGACCAGCCCAATTCATGGGGCACTGGAGAGATGGTCTTCTACACTTACAGTGCAATTGGAAACCTCAAGAGTGACTAAGATGGAACCCTTCACTTCACAATTCTAAATTCTGGAATAGTTCTACAAGTAGGAAGTTAGAGGTATTAAATGGAACAGTTCCTGCCTGAAATGTCCAGCTCAATGACAACTTTGGATGCAGCCTCCTATTCACGGGCAGGTGGTCCTCTGCCGAATTCCAGCTCTTCACTATCTATGGTATATGAAACTCCCGATCATTAGAAGATCAGAATAAAATTTAATCAGTAACACTGTTGACCCCCAACTCATTTTTTTGGTTTGTTTTAATCACCTTTGTCAGGGGAAGTTATGCAAGTTGTAATTTGGTCTCCAGGTGTAGTTGGAGGCTGGAGGAAGATCAAGGGAGATGCACTCCTTTTGAAGGAGAAGGTGCCTAGCCTAGAGGTCTGCGTAACCTCTAGGAGCATCAGTGGAGACACAAACAGTTTCCATGGCAAGCATTGCGTTGTTCGTGCTCTGGCTGGTTCCTTGAGTTAAGGGCATTCCTGACCAGAGATAGCCCAGCCACAAGGATTCAATTGCTAATAAGCTCCAACTTCCATGACAGTTATGTGCATATCCATGTGTATACATTGCCTCTCATTTCACAGCAGTGTTCCTGGATAGGATACAACTTTTAAATAATTAAAACAAGCCAAACAATAAATGTCCGAGGTTGCCAACAGCAATTCCAGCTTATAGTAAACAAGGCCATCCGTCAGAGCTTGATTAACCTCCTGGCCCCAAAGCCTGGGGGGAGAACCAAATCTTGAAGGCCCTGCAATTAGGACACTAATGTTTGCTTTCGTCTTTTTTGTGTGGCTAACAGAGGAACTTATTAGAAACATATTGTCCATGGTCTGCAGAAGCTGCGCTCGCCTCCAATCTGCTACTAAGCTAAGTTGATTTGAATGGTCAAATCTACACTTGGGCACTTACAAGACACCGGAAGTGGGAAAGGCCAATAAGTCAACTTTCCACCAACTGTTACAGTAGCTACCTCATGCATAAGAAGGAAAGGATGGCATTTCATTTCTTTGTAGGACTTTTTGGGTTGCTTAGGGTTTGTTTAAATAATCTCAAAGGGAGGCACTGATTTCATAATACTTTCAGTTCTGAAATATTACAATAAAAGCTGTTTTAAAATGCACATACTTCTCAACAAACCAGTAACAAGCCCAAACACAACAGTACAAACAGTGGTGGGATTCAAGTAATTTAACAACCGGTTCTCTGCCCTAATGATTTCTTCCAACAACCACTTTCCCAAACTGCTCAGAAAGTTAACAACCGGTTCTCCCAAAGTGGTGCGAACTGGCTGAATCCCACCACTGAGTACAAAACTACCCAATGGTATATCTTTAGCTAGATCCAAAGATGTGTAACAGTCAATGCCAGCCCAATTTAGCAACAAATGAATTTCACAATTTTTACTGGAAATGCCTTCTTTAGCATTATAAACAGAGAATCTTTAGTGAATGCAGACTTGCACAACCATTAGATCTTTCTCCCTGGCTTGTACGTGATGGGGAACATGCTGTTTCACTTAGTTAAATAGTAAGTTGGTAGTTACTTGATGCACCCTTCTAAGTAGCCTAAAAACATCTTTATGCTATAAAGTTGATTCACTCCGAAAACTTAGTTATGATAAAAAATATTCATTATTGGAAAGAAGAATGCTGTATGTAGGTACTATACATCAAGAAAGAGATGGAGAGGGAGGGAGGGAGGGAGGGAGGGAAGGGAGGAAGGAAGGAAGGAAGGAAGGAAGGAAGGAAGGAAGGAAGGAAGGAAGGAAGGAAGGAAGGAAACAGTTAGAAAGTCTGCTCATACACATAGTAACTCCATATGGTAGGATAAGCAGAAGAGCAAGCATAAAAACATATTGGGGGAATTAGAGGTTTTAGAAGATGGTTTGGGGATTACCACTGTAACCAAGACAACATGTTATTCATAAAAATAGTTTGCAGGGCAAAAATACTAAAAATAACAAAAAAACATTATTTTCAGTATCCAACAATTTATCTGAGAAAGCAAGTAATGGCACCACACACTGTTAGGAGTTTGGGCCAATTAGGTTCCATTCCTTTTGAGGAACAAAATGACTCCTAGGGAGAACTCAAGAGAGGGCTCTCTACCAGGTCATCCATGTTCCTCTGCAATTTTATGATGAAGCCTTCTTCTTCACTACCCATACTTTCAAAAGGGCCCGGTCCCTGCATCTGCTATGCACATGGACCTCCCAGATATTGAGAAAACTGGGCAATTCACATAAATTTCTGTCCTTTTTATTTTGTCAACAGCAACATTGAAAAAAAAGTGGTGTCCTTCATGGAATCCATGAGCCTCGCTGTCTTGCTCACATTGCTAATGAGCAGAAACCAAGCAAGGGAAAGAGACAAGGTCAAATATAAAAGGAAAGTTGTGAAGACGGAGATATCAGAGGAAGGAACGGCTCTCCCACACTTGGATAGAGGGATCGTTTCAGAAAATGAGTTTTGTAGAGATTCCCTCACTAAGAAAACTATTTTTCAACCCATGTTCCTCCTCCTTTTTCTACTCCTTCAGAACATCTAGAACTGGACAATGACTATCCCAGTAGCAAGTACGTACTGTACTCCAAAAGTAGATAGTAATGTCCAGTTTTTACATACTGGTATGCTTTGTGTATTGCACAAAACAAGCTAAGTATTAAAAAGTTTATGGACTTATCATGGAGGTTGGCAAAAAAAAAACCCTGTGTCCTTGGATAAATCACCTGCTTTATAGTCTTGCTTTTCTTCCAAGTCTCTGCAGAGTGATCCTCCAAGATCAGATCCAATCAGCCTATGATCTGCATTGCAGAGAATCAGCAAATTCATCTCTTTGGATCCGAGAGGGAGAAACGCTTCCCAATCCAGTTAGGTATGGAAGTTAGGGAACTAGGAGGCTGATTCCTCTGAATGCAGGCAATCTGTAATCTGACCTGGCCTTCAGATGGAGAGTGAAAGGAGCGAGGCCAGTGCATGAGGGCTGCAAAACAAATGGGAACAAATAAAAGAGCAAACAGGATTTTATGCAGCACAGAAACAGTAGCGCTAAATAAAGGGAAGGGTAACAGAAGCGTGGAAAAGATTTAAATCTTTCAAATGCATGCAGGGTAACAGATTGAGGGCTAGTCAGCCAGCCAGCCTGCATGTCTTAATCCCTCCTGGCCCCCAAAATCCTGGTTATAAAGAATCTGCCTATTTCTAGATTGCTTTCAGATGTCTTCACCCACAATTCCACCCAGATCTTCATCATCTACATTCTTAAATGCAGAGAACAGGGAGGGGGAGGGGGGGCATTATGTATGAATCCACCACATAGGAATATGCATTTTAAAACAATTTTTTTCATTATTTTTTTCTCTCTTGAGCCAAGAGCTTGGTCAAAATACTTAGAAAACACAAAAGCACTCAAATGTACAATCCCCCACCATGGGGGGGAAAAACCCCAAATCTCAGAAAATGGATTGAAGTTTACATATTTTATCCCTTAGGTTTCTTTATCCTGACAATCTAATGGAATTTAGAAAGGTTTAGCCAAATGATCAACCCACAAGATCTTCTATCTATACCAATCCAGGATTGATCTTCTCTGACAGCACAACCTGAGTTCCAGGTCTGAGCCTATTTTGAAATGGGTTATTAATCTTTCCTTTTTCCCTGATCTTTTCCCAGATCTAAGTTGCTTATTCATCCCAACCTTCACCATGATTTATCATATTAAATCCTCATCTTTTTATAATATTTATAATATTAGATATTAAATATTCACAATTTTTTCCTCCCTCCCTCCCTCCCGCCGTTCCTTCCTATAATGGATCTTCCCATCCATTCCAACCATCTTAACAAAGCCATCTAAAAAACAACTCCCCAAGCTCCATTAACCAAGTTAAGCTTGTGAAAGAGAGTTCGTGGGCTTCCAGAGTCAGCAAGCTGTTGCTTCCTGGTGCGGTTGTAAGCTGGCCTATCATTACAAAATGAGCAACCCGGGCCCAGTTTAGAAAAGAGGTGCAGGTTAACTCACTCCAAAGGTCCAACTGAAGCAAGTCCAGAGTTTGTTTATTTATTTAATATATATGCCATCCTTCTCACTATCCGCAGTGACTCTACACTAATGACACGTGAAGGGTTGAGAAAAAAGTGCTCCAGAAACCATTCCAGGGTTCCAGGATGTGGCATAACAGAGCTGGGGATGAACCGTTCATTTGTGTCAGAAGCATCACAATTAAAGTAAGGCACACTATACGACATACAATTTAAAATATAAAATACAAGATTAAAATATGGACAGATTAAACAGATCTTGCCCAGAAACTAGCAACATTAACTGTGTTCTGTCGCACTGCCATTAAGTTTTCAAGTATGCACTGATTCGGACAAAAGAGGACGTATATTTTGTCCTGCAGGTCACCACAATTGGAAAGAGGAGAAGCCACCCAATTTGTTGTACCTGTGCACCGTCTATTCAAGAGTTTCTATGGCTGCATGATAGCCAGCTGCCTCTTTCCAACAGCCCCTCTTGAGTTGTCTTGAGTGCGATTGCCGCTTCCATTCTTTGCTCTTATTTCAGGCGTGTCTGTATTTCAGGCCAGCCCTGTGGGGAGGTCAGATTCAAGCCATGCTAAAGTGGTGCCAAACGTTTTGTGGTCAAACTGTCCCAACCTGAGAACAAGCTGTTCCGGCTCCATCCGGAGGTTCTGGTGTCCTTCCAGAAGACATCAAACCTGCAAGTGAGACATCCTGATCTCCTCTTGCACTGGGGCCTCTTTCAATCAAAGTCAGAACTGCTCCTTCTCACCACGGAACATTTCCAGAGGAACTGAACTGGGATTTTTGGGGGGTGGAAGGTCAGAACAGTCAGCCCTCACCAAGTTTTGCACATCTTAGAAATTAAACACTGCCAGTCCAGGTTAGTATTGCATTAGAGAATTACCTGGGCATTTTAAGGCTGCTGACTAGGAAAGGAAACAAATGAGCAAAAAATAAATACGCTCCCATTAGAAGACAATAGGAAACTATTTCCAGAATATTACTAGGAAAACTGCATGGATGCAACCATCAAGAAGCAAACTCCTATTTTTTTTAAAAGAAAGTTATACTATGATATTGATGTTTTGAACTGTAACAGCCACCCAGAGTTGCTTATCCAAGATGGGAAACCACATAAATTAAATCAGTAAGAAAAAAACTTAAGTTGTTTATCTTTTTCACACAACACATTGCTATTTTTTTTTAAAAAAAAATTGCAATGCATTCAAGTTCATTTGAAGGTGCCCGTTACGTGCTATGAGTCATGGTGAGGATTTGTACGAATATGCTGTAAAATTTCTGAAAATTCAGTTCATCCCAAACTGAACACAATGTTCTACATTATAAGTCCTCCATAAATGAGCAAATTGTTCTGCAACCAACTCTGGGAAACTTGCACGAAAGTTCTTCAAAAGTGAGGCAGCGTATACACACATATATATACATACTCCAATTTGCAGGAGTAAATTTAGGATGGCTGTTTAAATTTGATCAACGTGAGCACACAATAACGCTGTTCTGTTTAAAATTAACTTTTCACCACCTCCCTTTGGGTTTCCAGGGGAACCTTTATTATTCTTTATTTCACTTTATTACAATAGTCGCAATAGAGGTAATGATGACAGCCTCTAAGCAACAGGAGGCCCCGGCAGATAAAGATTTCAGCAAAGGTTTTGTGAACCTTTCCTGGCAGGAGAAAGGACGGAGGATAACATAAAACAGGCATATTAATCCTAGGAAGAGTGTTAACAAAGCTATTTCCATTGTTCATTGTTCACATGCCAAAAAACTCCCACAGACCAGGCCTTGTTCCCTCTCAAAGCCACAGGCAGCATTGCAGCTGATTATTCTGGCAGCTTTTCTTTTCTACTTTCCTCCCTTTTTCTGGTCCTTCATTCCTTCTCTCCCATGTGTTATTCACCGGGAGATGAAAGTCCGCTCACTGAGACACAAATGGTTCTGATTTTCTTGGGGTGTTTTCCGAGAGAGATTAAGCTGAATCAAAACAGATCCAACAAGACTCTCCATTAGTATGGCCCAAATGAGAAAGACACCTGCTTATGACATCATCATCATCATCATCATCATCATCATCATCATCATCATCTTCCTCCCATGGGTTCTCTCTATCTTCTTAACCTAGAACTCAGCTCTCTCTCTCCTTTGCTTAGCAAAGAAAATGTCCCAAATTCAATTTTTTTGCATTTGGGGAAAGGGGTTCCCCAAAATTACTGAAAAATCAACCCAGACAAGCCAGGATAACTACAATTAAAACCCAGACAGTGCTTTAAAAAAACTGGCCCTGAATTAAAACAAGCAAACAAGTTGGCAACCTCATGAGCTATTCTATCAGATGCAGCTTCATTGCAACCTGAACTCGGACAGGTCCCGCTTTAGAGCTGGGTCATGAATTCAGGAGAACATGTGACATGAGGAAAAGAAAGAATGTTCTCCTATTGGCAGGATCTTCCCATGTGTGAATGTGACATCGCAAACACAGCTTGTGCTTTCAAACAGATAAATCCTCAGATTAACAGTAACAGAATTGGAAGGGACCTTGGAGGTCATCTAGTCCAACCCCCTGCTCATGCAGGAGAACTTATACTAGGGATTCGAACTGCTGACCTTTCTGATGGACAAGCTCAGTGTGTTAGCCACTGAGCCACCTAGCCAGGCTAGCTTCTCACCTGGGCTGATCTCAGGAAGATAAAGAAGGCACGACTGGCAAAGCCTTGGATGGGAGACCAAGAGGAAATCCCAATGCTGTAGGCTACACTGGGGAATAGGGAGAAACGTCTTCAAAGAAATCCACAACTCCTGAATTCACCAGGAATTTGAGCTCCGTTTCAAGGGAATACTCACTGTTTCTTCACATTCGCTCCCTCCAGAGTTGCTGTGGGCTCCTTATGGCAGATGGCAGCCCACAGTGGGCCCTGGCTGATCCTGAAAAGGGATCAGAACTCGTCCCTGGCTTGGATGGAAGGCCAACGGGGAAGGTCAGGGCTGGAGACTGGAAGTTAAAAACCATGAAACAGCAGTGACCAAGCGCTTCTCTGTAGCTCTGTCATCGGGAAGCCACGGGAGATTCCGTGAAATCCCACTCAGCCAAATTCAATTTTGCTTTTTTTTTTTTTACCGCCTCTTGCCATCAGCCATCGACGGATGCAAATGAAAGGCGGGATATGTGGGAGCGTAAAATAGTGAAAAGCGTGAAAGGTTTCCATTCCACAGAGTGGCCTCTTCTCCATTCATTTATATACATTTATCAGCACGAGTTTGTGGTAATGGCTGAGGAATGGTATTCAGGGACAGAGTAAAACCATATTGCTTATGTCCTTTTAGCTACAACCTTTCCCACCCCCCCTTTCCTTTTCTTTACTTGATGCAATCAATATACAGTTTGCACAATCTGAAACAACAACAGAACAGTGGACTTAAAATATCCAGGGAAATCCAACAAACCCCCCCCCTTTGGAATAAATCACAACCCCTCCATTCTCCTCCACCCTCAGCAAATGAAACGTAAATAAATCTTCTAAAATCCTGGTCAGTTTTGGCAAAACAGCTGCTTCCTGAACTCACCCGCCTGTGTTTACCAAGAGACTGGGAAACCCTCCTACTGCTTGTGATTTTAAACCCTAGAAATACAGGCTTTAGCTGTGGAATTCAGCATTTGAAACTCAAATTCAGATTTCTTGAAGGGGAATTTGCCCGCCAAACACCCACAGCATGGGTTGTTGCAAGGGAGTTTTTGAGATTATTTTAGGATGCACCCGTAGTGCAGTTGAAGAGATGCATTTTGACAAAGAGGCGTTTCTCAGAGTAGCAAATGTGCTTTGCTCAGCACTCTAGTTGATGCAAAAAAAAAAAAAAAAAGACTTCCTGCAGGTGGAAAGCCTCAAATCCACGAAGGAACGGTTTCTAGAGCAGCAGCACTAAAAAGCAGAATTGTGTGGCTAATTACTGCATAGCTCTGGAGCCAGAAATGCCAGCCTGTGAAATGGAAGGACTTTGGGCTTCCAAAACAGCATCCCGAATGGTGGGGGAGTTGAAGGAAGGTTGGGAATTGAAAAGAGGCGGATCCATTTTTGGAAACAGAAGATGCATTGAGAGTGTACAAGGGTTGCTTTGCTTCGAATGACAAGGATGGCGAGGCTCCTGGAGGCTAAGGCCTAGGAAGAATGGTTAAAGGAAACAGCTATGCTTTGACTAAAGAAGAAGGGGCTGAGGAGAGCCCTGGCAGAAGTCTTTTGATGTTGAAGAGCTGTCACATGGAAGAGGGGGTGGATTCCTTCTCCATAATGGTCCAGGGCAGGACAAGAAGCAGTGGGCAGAAGCATTTACTGAGGGAGATCCAGGCTCAACTTTTCCTCTCTCCAAGAGCCACTGGCCAGGGTTTCTCCACCTTGACTGTTTTAAGATGCGTGGACTTCAACTCCCAGCATTCGCCAGCCAGCTTTGCTTTGGCAGACTCATCTTACCGTGGTCAAGGTTGAGAAACACCTCACTGAGCAGAGGAAGAGCCACAGGAGAAGTCATGGGTCTCCATCAAGGGAGGGTTTTCCAGCAAAGGTGAGACATCCCTTTGCCTCAGGTGGTCTGAGGATCTATGCAGGGTTTGGACTTGAAGATCACCAAGATCCCTTCCAACCAACCAACCCCATGAGTCTCTTCTTCAACCTCTTACCAGACCTCTAGGCAAAAATGGACATCCTTCAGCTCTTCTATTTCAAGGGACACTGGTTGCTTGGTTAATTCGTAATACAATCGATCTGCAGGTAGGCAAGGTAAAAAAAAAAGCCACACCTGTCTTGTTTTCACAACTAAATCCAGCCAACCAGTCAGACTGGAACAAAACCTGAGCACTGTCAAGCTAAGCCAGCTTCTGGGAACAGGGGCATCCCTACTTTTATCCTGTAAACAGCTGTAAGCCTAGATGAGATTGCAAACTCTGGTTTCACAGTAGAATCTCTGTTTCCCTGCTTATGCCTGAACAAGAGTGATAAAAGGGGCTACCAAATGTTACCTGCTCAGAAATTCAGAGGGAATGTAAAAGATATGTGCAGTCACACACACACACACACAAATAAGATATTAGAATGTTACAAAAAAAAAAAAAAGCCAAGAGACTCGGATGAGGAAAAAAATTATTCTGCTACTGGATTTCTTCCTAAGCCCAAATTTATCATCAAAAGTAAATTTTAATTGACCTTGAACATTCCTTTATTAGAAGAACCAAAATCTTTTATCCACGTAACTTTTTGCATGTTTTTTCCAATACCAGTTTATAGTTTTACATTCTATGTTTCAAATCCACGGGTACTTTGTCTAAAGAGAGTGAGGTTTAACATGCACTCAGAAACCTTTCTATGATAAATAAACTGGATTGTGACATCCAGAAAAGCAGAGCAATCAGAGGACGGTTGTGTTCAAATCTGGATATGAGTCCGAAGAGACGCATGCCAGGTCATTTATAAAGATTAAATTCTTCAATCATCTCCAACCAAAACAAAAATATCTGAAGAACAGAAGGTGGTCCAAGATTTTTGCTAAAACCAGGGGAGGAAGAAACCCCAACATTTTGTGTGCACAGAGAGTTTAATCCATATAATTTACAGTAGATAGATGGATGATAGATAGATAGACAGAGATGGATAAATGGAGAGATAGAGAAAGAGATGATAGATGAGACAAAGAACAAAATAGGAAGTAACTGCAACATGGAAAAGTTTTAAATAGCTAGCAATGAGTTACCCTTTCTTTCTAAAGCATCTTTAATCAGGAACAATGAACTAAGACGTAGGTTGCAGATTGAAGTTGCAGTGCAAAGCAGATACGACAAATAGACAGACAGAAACTTTGTCGATAAAATAAAAGTCCATTCAATAAAACAAACACAAAACTATCCCATAACAACAAGAACTATTGGCAACCATTTGCGGGCCAAATTTACACATCATGTTGCAGAATGTTGCCACTTTTAGAGGAACAAATTTATCTCAATTGTTTAACAAATAACACAAATAAAATTTATCAGAGAGCCCAGGAAATGTAAATGAAAGAGGGGTAATCATGTCCCTGTAGAACTGGCAATGCAGCAGGCAGGCAAAAATCAGAATAAAATGAGGTTGGATGGAGGTTTACAAGTTTAAGATCACTTTCAAATGTTGGATTAATACCTGAAAAGCTGAAACGCAAACACAGACCAGATTGGCCTCCCAGGAAATGCTGCATTTTTATTTATTTTTTATTTTGTCATTCTGAATTTTAGGTTAAGTGGGGAAAAATGTCTATGATGCATGTACTTGGTCGGTTAGCCTACATTTTCCTGGCAGACACACTTCCAAACATAAATTCCCCCACATTGTGTCTGCACTATGCATAGTATGTTTAAGTTCTACGTTCAGATTCTTTTAATCAGAGAACTGCAAACACTATAAAAAGGGGTTTTGCTGCCATATGTGATGGCTGGGCGGATTGTCGTAATTTCTCTCCGTGGAAATCCAGGGCTGATCTGCATCCCTGCATGAAGCCAGAACTCAAGTTTGGCTTATGATTGTTATTGAAGGGCTGCTGAGGGCAGGCTGCCTTTAAGGAATCTCTGCGACCTCGGAAGACAAACCAGCTGGGGAGAGGGTTTGCTGATTAAACCAGCAAGTTGCCTGTCCACATCTTGAAGAAAGAGGGATGTGCTAAAAACTGACCAAGGCATTAAAGACCCTGAGCCTGATGACAGAATCACAGAACCCCCTCAGCCTTCTCTGGATCTCCCCTGCACCACAACCAAGTTTTGGAAGTGATTTTGGCCCGTGTGACTTTCAGGATATTTTTACACACCACACACTGAACCACAAACCAACCAGGGTTTGGGAGGCAGGGTTTGCGCAACACACATGAGTCACACATATTTTGAAAAAAGAAAAGGATGCAAGGGACAAGTGTAACTAAAGGCTACTGCTAATAAAACGTAGCCAATTCTGGAGCTGCAGTTTCTAGATTAAGCAACTGGCATAAATGCAGCGAAAAGAAGACTTTTGCAAAGGTGCCTAAGGTGGAGGCTCCTGAAGCAACTTTTGATGCCTTAATGAATCAGCCCAAATCCCCCCTTCCACAAGAGACGTGGCTTCAAGGACTCTCCCTGTTCAAATGCCAACAGCTGAGAATGGATTTCAAAGTGGGGGAACCTCACCAGAATCGCCAAGTGGAGCCAATAAGGGCACCGTTCAAGCAAAGATGTTGCACCCGTTGGATTTCTCACTTAAAGGCGAATGAATCTACGTACCTAAAGTTTTCGCTTTCTAAACCGCGTCTCCTGTGCCACAGCATAGACAGTGACTGCCATGGTGTCATCCATGCTTTAGCCTGGTTCAAGATGCACAAGATGGGGCTTTGATCTCATTGTTGCAGTGACTATCTTGGCTTTAGGGCCCCCATTTTTCTTTCTGTCCTCCACTGAACGTTGTTTTAGAAGTGCATGTAAGGAGGCTGCACTTTTCCTTTTGAGGGAAAGGGATATACGGTCATATTATATTGTATATTATAATGAATTGAATAGAATAGAATAACAGAGTTGGAAGGGACCTTGGAGGCCTTCTAGTCCAACCCCCTGCTTAGGCAGGAAACCCTCCACCACTTCAGACAAATGGTTATCCAACATCTTCTTAAAAACTTCCACTATAAGTTACGGAAGAAAAATAAGACTGGAAAGATTAATTGTTAATTGCAATAATCTTTCCAGTGTGAAAGATACAATGGACACAATTCCCATCCAGCTATCCAGTGAGAGGCAGTGTGGCCTAGTGGTAAGAGGGCTAGACCAGGATGGAGAAGACCAGCTCCAGCTCTCTTGCAGCCATGGAGGGATCTGTCTGGGTGACTTTGGCCCAAGGAGATTTCTCCACTTACTCTTTCTTACACAAGCTTGTTCAGAGGAGATAGATAGATAGATAGATAGATAGATAGATAGATAGATAGATATAGATATAGATATAGATATAGATATAGATATAGATATAGATATATAGATATACGTGTGTGTGTGTGTGTGTGTGTGTGTGTGTGTGTGTGTATGAACAAGCATCGTTTCAAAACAAATATTACCAAAACAGCTTTTAAAAACCGTAGTGCTCAGTCCATATTTCTGTCCAATCCCAATTTTCTCATCCCACTAGTAAATTGGTTTAATAATCCAGCTTCCTAGCCTGATGCAATTTCCCATTATTCAGAAATTAATCCCACTGTGGTCAAAGGTGATTATTTCCACGACTTTACACAACATTTAAAAAAAAAAATTCTCCCCCATCTCTTAGTATCTTCAGCATGGAGCTGCTTCGTTCCTTCCCCCGCCACTCCTCAAAGATGTTTTTCCTTCTTCCCAACTGTGCCCATCCAAATCTTAACCCCGTTTCATCCTTCCTTGCTTTAGGTAGAGTCCGCTGATTGCTGCCACCTAGCTAGGTGTGAGATTGAGAGAACTGCTGTCCGACAATTCCACCTGAGCTGATTGCAGCTGCCCAACACACTTAGCCTTGGCCCTCAAAAGCGGGAGCAACACTGTTGGGTATGAATCAGGACCTTCCCCCCTGCAGAGTTGAAGTTTTTCCCAGCTAACTTTGAGCCAGCCCTTGTGAGTCCCCTGGAGCTGGTGCCAAAAGAGGAGGAAAAACCTCCTGGTCAGTAATGCTGATACAGATAAGGAGAAGTTTAGCTTGACTTAAGATGTGAAGGCAATGTCCTGAGGACCTGCCGGGGCACATCTGGGGTCTCATCTTCCTTCCAGCATCACGGTACATCTCCCTACTTAGTGCAATCCCTACATTGTGATGTCACTGTGGAGGAGAGGACCATGAGCTCAGGTATCCTCAAGTATAAAGGAGGAGGGCACCAGCCCTGGACCATCAGTTCAACTCGACCATCATCAAAGAGGGCAACTCTGGCACAGGCAGGCAGGGGTGAGTGCATCCATACGCACTTGGCCCTGGGCTGCAAGCCCAGAAGTGAAACTCAGGGCATTCAGAGAGGCTGGATCTTAAATAAATGGATCGTCAGGGGATCCACCCAGCAGGAAATGAACCTGTTGAAAAGCTTTAGCTGGATGGGAACAAACCAGGGAGGCAGATTTCAGAGGGCAGAATCTAGGCTCTAGGTTGCATTCACACATTTCCCCCTGCAGATTCCTTACATCAAAGGAATTATTCACTCCTTATTTTGAAGGTCATCAACACAAAGATATTATTATTATTATTATTATTATTATTATTATTATTATTATTATTATTATTATTATTATTATTATTATTATTATTATTATTCAGAAGGCTTTGCCGGTCCAGACAGAGTCACCCCAAACAAAGCTGCAGGAGCCAAAGGAGGAGGGCAAAAGGCGTGAAAAGCAGAAGACCATCTCTCCTTGAAGTTTCTCTGCCCCATGATTCCCACGGTCTTGGCGCTGCCTCAGTTTCCCTAGGCGAGGGCCATTCCCCCGCCCCCCGGGTTCCACATGGCCCTTCTTCTTTCCCCTTCCAGAGAAGCCGAAGCCTTCCCCTGCTTCCCGCCGAAGTCGCGGGCATTTCCCCGCAAGCGAGCGTCCGCGCATCCCCACGCCACTCTTACCCGAGCCGACTTCGGCCGCTGCTGCCCGCCGTGCGCGGAAGGAGAGAGCCAGGCGCGAAGGTGGAAGAAGCCGCCCGCAACACAGCGAGCGAGAGAGCGAGAGAGAGAGGCGCCCCTTGGAGCAGGGGCGTCCGCTGGCCCCGAGCGCCTTTCCCTCTGGGCGGCGGGCGAGCCCGGCGGCGGCTCTTGGCAGGGGCGGGGGCGGACCGAGGCCGGCTGGGGCGGCAGGCTCTGGCGAGCCGGGGCGGGTCCGGGACTTGGGAAAAGTGGCCCGCGCAGCGCCCGCTCCGCTCGCTCGCTCGCTCCGCCAGCTGCGCCCCGGAGATGGGCAGCTCTGCTGGGCGCTCGCTTGCCCGCCCGCCCGCCGCCCGCAGCGCAGCCCGCGTGGCCCGGCGGCGGCTGCCAGCCTCGGCTTCCCCGCCGCTTCCCCGCCGCCCGAGCCCTCCCTTGGCGCAAAGTTGGCAGCGGGCAGCCCGACGGCCGTCAGGTGGGGAGCGGGGCTGTTACCTGGCGGGGTCTCCGGGTGGGTCGGAGCCGTCTGCGGAGGAGCCCCCGCCTCCCGCTTCCCCTAAAAGCTGCCCGGTGCAAAGGGGGGGCCGGAGGGTCTCCGCCGCCGCTGCTTTTCCCGGGAAGCCTCCGCTCTGCCTTGGGGGGATCCCCGCCGCCGCCGCCGCCGCCGCTGCTCCTCCTGGAGGCGTATTCCTCGCGAGGAGGCGGCGGCCCTGAGCTCCGATTCTGGGCTTCCTCTCAAAGAGTCGGAGGTCCCTTCTCCTCCGCCCCCCCCCCCCCCGTGGCACAGACCCCACCCCCAGCCGGCCTGCTCCCCATCCCCCCCTCCAACCCAGCCTTAACCTCTCTTAGGGGTTGCTGCCACCCTGGAAGAAATTCCGGTGTCTGGCACCGGGAGGAGGGTGGCAAGGAGTCCGCTTTCTGCCCTTGAAGGAGGAATCAAGCTGGGGGAAGGGTCTTGCACAAGGCAGACCTTAAAAGCCCATTACAACTTGTGTTTAGCTTCCTAACATGTTGGACTACAACTCCCATCATGCAGAGATTGGGAATTGTACCTTACCACAGCTTCAGAGTGCCAGTGGGCTAAGTTAGTGTGGTGCGATGGTTGGGGGGACAAACCCCTGTTAAAAAGGACCAAGTGGCCTAAATAGATGGAAAGGCCCTCCTGCAAGTACCCCAGATGACCTCCCTTCCTCCCATTTCTCTTAGAGGAGAGGAGTCCAAAGACCTTGGATGACTTCTCCCTGCCCTGGCCAGGAATCCCCAGCCCCTCCCAGCCCAGTAGCTGCCGGCCTTCTCTCCAGGACCACAGACCTCCTTTGGGGCAGCCTTCACACTCACCGGATCCTAAAATTCTACACCCCAGAAAAGCCTCTTGGACTCCAATTGAGCCTTCAGCCCTCCTTCACCAGAATGGGAGCGGGACTGTCATAAGTATTTTTGTTTCCACGGATTCTTTTATTTATTAAATTTATAGGCTGCCCATCACTGCAGTAAGATGACTCTATTTGTTGCTTTTATTATTAAAAGAGTCACTTGCATGAGTTGGGCGGCTACCGAAATTGAATGAATGAATAAAATAAACTTA
The DNA here is from genome assembly GCF_029215685.1 of Pituophis catenifer annectens. Classification (NCBI taxonomy): domain Eukaryota; kingdom Metazoa; phylum Chordata; class Lepidosauria; order Squamata; family Colubridae; genus Pituophis; species Pituophis catenifer. The sequence goes on from NW_027256887.1 coordinate 836,727, forward strand.
GCTTTGCAGCTTCTCATTCTGCGGTGCGCCATCCAGAGTCCTGTGAGGCAGGGAAGGGCTACAAATACAGCTAAGTAAATAAGTAAATTCGGGAGTTGGAATATGAAGTCACCCGGTCTGGCACAGGATTACTAACATGAAATTAGTCACTCGTATGAAAACGGCACAGGTTTGCCTGGGCTGTATCCCCTGAATTTGTAATTTATCTAAACATCAGGAGTTGTGGACTTTTCATGCATGAAAGGGGCAAAACAAATTATTACAAGCTCTGGAAGGCATGCTCTATTTTTGATTTGCACCAGTGGGTTGCTGATTCATTTTGTTTGGCACCGTTTGAGTTACATATTTTTTTCCCTACCTTAGAAACCCAGAAGAAGCTTTACAAGTGATGGAAATGAAGAGGGAGAGAGAGGGAGACAGAGAGAAAGGGAGAGAGAGAGAAAGAGAGGGAAAAAAGAGACAGAGAGATGCTCATTGTCTCCCCCTTTGTTTGATCTAATGAAATAGTAAGAAGGTAATTACCTCGCTTTGTAATTAATGGATAAGAGAGAACCCAGTTTGGGATGGTGATTATAAGTGCTGGGAAGAAACCAGGAGGCTGTGAGTTCTAGTCCTGCCAGGCGAAAGGCCACCTGGGTGACTTGGGGAAGTCCCTCTCTTTCAACCTTAGGAAGGCGGCGATGGCCAACCACTTATGAAGAAAGAGCAGGGCCATGCTGCTGTGGTTCCCAGCAATCGAGGCTGAGTCTAAGGCAATTTAGTCCAATTTGACGCCACTGGGGATGTTACAGGAGAAGGCCAGCAGCTGAAAGACAGAGGCCAGCTACCTGCCTCTGATCCTGGAGCCCTCACAATCTGGAAAGGAAATGGGATGGAGGCCAGCCATGTTTCTTGGTGCGCCTTTTATCTGCCTCCGTCTTCCTCCTCTTCTTTCTAATCTTTCTGGGCTGGGGGAAGATCAAAGCCCAAGAAGGCTCCAGGAGAGTTCAGAGGCCGAGGCTGGTGCCTCAACTGGCGGCTAGGAGGGAGAATTGGAAGCAGGCAAAGGAGATGCCAGGAGCACCAAAGAGGTCAACTTGGTAACAAGGTCTCCCTGCCAGGATCTTTGTGTGCTTGTGGTAGGTCCCTCAAACCAAATTCATCTTGTTCCTAGCACAGGTCCTGTCTCATGTTTGCTTAATTTTTGTTTTTTATTATTATCAATGCAACCAGATCTAAATTAGTCCAGACGATGCTCTCTGCAACAACGAAGCTAAGGAATAAAAAGTTCAGGCAGGTTATAATTTTAGAAAAACCGAGTTGCCAGTCTTGACTTGGAAGAAGACTGAAATTCCATGGAAGTAAGAAATTGGCAGACAAAGGAGAAGGAGGCAGCCACAGCGTTTCTCTGAGAGGTCGGTAATTCTGTACAGGGGGAAAAAAACAGTTTTTGCAGTAGAGTTTTCCAAAAGGCAGATTTTCATCTGCAGCCCTATTCTTGTACCCAGAGAAAAGAGGCAGCAAGGAACACCAATGGGTACTTGGATAGCAAGTGATACCGTGGCACCAATGGGTACTTTGTGCCAAGGACGCAGGGGTCATAGCTTGCTCTATAGGTTGCATGAATCTGACCCCAATGGGAAATTTGGAAAACCATGATTGATGGTTATTAAGCAAATCTGGCTTCCCCCATTGACTTTGCTTGTTGGAAGCCAGCTGGGAAGGTCCCAAATGGGGATCACATCAGCCCGAGGCAGGGAAACCGTCATAAATACATGCCCGTTGCCAAGTGCCTAATTTTTTCATGTGACCCTGGGGATGCTGCAACGGTCATAAGTCATTCTTCAGTGTCATTGTAACTTGAAAGGGTCACTGAGTGAATGGTTGTAAATCAAGGACTGCCAAGGATGAGAACTGGAAGAAGAGACTGGGCTTCTCTGCCTCCTCTCTTCCTCGGTCCTGAGTAGCTGGAGGGAAGTGAGGCAGGTGATCGGGTTGATCACACGGTCAGTCTCGGAGTGAAGGCGAATCAGCCGCGCAACCGTCTCTCCTGACCCTTTGGGAATGGAGGTGGGAAGAGGAGGGGTGAGCAGAGTCTTCATCCAGAATGGAAGGCCAGGAGGCAAAGCCCAGGGGACACAGCCAGGAGGAAGCCTTCCTGCTTCCACTCTCACAGTCCCATCGTCGTTCCGTTCTGGATGAAGATGAGCTAAGAGAAGATATTCTCAATTCACACAGGTCCTCTGAGGTCTTCAGACTGAGGGTCGCGGGTCATACAAGCAGAGAGAGAGAGAGAGAGAGAGAGAAGGAGAAAGGGAAAGAAGAGAGAGAGAAAGGAGAGAAAGAGAGAAAGAAAGGAGAGAGAGAAGGAGGGAAGGAAAGAGAGAGAGAGAGAAGGAAAGAGAGAGGGAGATAGAGAGAAGTGAAGCTGGGAGAGCAAGAGAGAGAGAAACCTGTCTTAAGGCAGCTGCAGTGAGTCATTAGGTTGGTTTCCCAAAACCAGCAAATGGGAACTTCTGTCCCAGTGCCAAATTTCCTGCCAATGCACAGTTTGATCACCGTCTCTGAGCCGTCCACAAAAGCCCCTTCTTTGCGTCCCTCTGAAGAGGGGAGGAAACACCCAGATCCTTTTCATGGATCCAAAGGCCCTCTGGTGCTGGGGAATTGTACTCCTTTACCAGAGTCATCAAGCCCTCAATTCGGCAGGAAGGCTGCCAATGCTCTTGGCCTGAAGATGCCAGTCAAGGACAGCCAGGCAGGCTGGAGGCCAAAATACCTTGGTCAATCATACCAAGCTCAAATTAAGATTTAGAACATAGAGTTGGAAGGGACCTTGGAGGCCTTCTAGTCCAACCCCTGCTCAAGCAGGAGACCCTGGACTATTTCAGACAAACGGCTGTCCAGTCTCTTCTTAAACACCTCCAGTGTCTGGAATCTTGCCTGCCCTTCTACACACGCACACCAACAAAATCCACCAAAGCTCTCTCTTTCAAAGGAATTTTTTTTTTTTGTAAATTGAAGGGGAAATGAGGACTTATTTTTCTTGGGTGTACAATTCCGTGCCTCTGTGTTCTTCTGTATCCATGGAGAAAAGGCTGAATTATACTTTCTCCCACATGCAAATCCACTTTATTTCATATTTAAAAAGGGATGGTAACCCAGCTCATTTCTCGCATGTGAGAACTGCTTGGCAAGAGCAGCTAATTACGTTATTAATAAGGCCGCAACTATAAGCAGCAGCAATTAATTAACGGGCTACACAATGGCTTTTTGTCTTTGGAGAAGAGGCCAAGCTGAAGACAATCAGGATTTCAGGAGAGAAGATGTTGGGGTGAAGGAAGCTTACAAAGACGGTCCAGAAATATTTCCATCCACATTATTCCTTCTCAGTCGACCATTCGTGATTTATCCTTTGCTAGCTGAGCTTTGCCTGGATAGAAGACTTCCTGCCACAGAGACCATGAAGTTCTCCTCATGGATGATCTTTGTGTCACTCAAAGTCCCACAAGCTCAACATCTGGAAGGGACTTCTCTCTGTGTGTGTTTGAGTGTTGTGCAGCTGCAAAAAAGTTTCTTCCAGCTACCAACAAGGTTCTGGCAGAGAAGACGCACGAGGCCATAAATCAAATGTTCTTACTATTGGGCTGGGTTGTACAACCATAAAGCCCTCCTTGGCTGCAACGGGGAATGGCAAAGGGCCAAGCAGCAGCTGTGTTCAACTCAATGGGGACCGAGATTTCGGCAACCGATTCACACAAGATCCCTCTTTGGCGTTGTCTTCTGAATAAGATGGTGGCCAATGTTACTCCAACCAGGAATCTTCTCTCTGAAACAGCCTTAAATGCCCAGGTATTTCACAGGGTCTACCCAGGTGTAACTGAAGCTAAGCATCTATTATTGCTAGGATATAATTGTTCTGGGCTCCACTTGACTCCCTTCTGGCTTTTCAAGAGTTTTGCACTACTCTTCCCAAGGGCTGTAGAGTCTTCCTTTATTTCTAGATTAGAGTTCTGGAATCAAGTTCAGAGAATATGGCATACAGAATAAGAGTTTAAGGGACCTTGGAGGTCTTCCAGTCAGGAAACTCTATACCATTTCAGACAAGTGGCTCTCCAGTCTCTTCTTAAAAACCTCCAGTGATGGAGCACCCACAACTTCTGGAGGCAAGGAGTTCCACTGGTTAATTGATATCGCTGTCATGAAATTTCTCCTTAGTTCCAAGTTGCTTCTCTCCTTGATTAGTTTTCATCTGTTGCTTCTTATCCTGCATAGCTTGACTCCCTCTTCATTGTGGCAATGCCTGAGATATTTAAAAAGTGGCTTTTTTCCCCTCCCTGGATCTGAATTTGTATCGGATGTTTGTTTGTTTGTTCCATTTTTGTTTTGTTTTCTAAGGAAATGGGCAAGTCCATTTTAGAAAAATAACTAAGTTCTTCTATCCAACTTCATCTGTCAGTTTCCATTCTTTTAAGCTTTAGGTAATAATTTCTGAAGTTTTGAAGGAAGATTTTGTATCTGCAGAACAATTTCTATCTTAAGTGGTTATTCAGATAGCAGAGAACTTAAGATTCCCCCAAATCTAAACTTCGCTGCCAGAACCTGACAGATTCGAGAAGAAATAATTTCTCAACCTTGATATCCAGTTTTATCTTCATTATTGCTAAATAAAATAGAATAAACTCCAAAGCATGGTTGATGCTAAAATTAATCCAGGTAATTCTAGTAGAAAGAAATCCCTGGGAAAAAAATGCCCTCTGGTGGCTGGCTGTTAGAGTTTTTTTGAATGAGCCATAACACTGAATAATAGCTTGTACAATTTTAGGTAGGAAGGGAAAGAAATCCACCATTTAATCAAGGTTTCTCAACTTTGACAACTTTAAGATGCGAGGACTTCAATTCCCAGAATTCCCCAGCTGGCACAAGGCAATTCTGGACTCTCAAGCTTACTCAACATCTCAATTGTTAAGTGTGAAGTTGGCAATTGTTACAAGGAACTATCTGTGAGGGATGGTGGCAGTGGATGGAAAGGGATTCTGGTGGGCTACAGTGAAGCGATAGTTTCCCAGGAAGAAGGGATAAATTCTAGAAAGGTGGAGAAGAGACCAGAGCTAAAGAGGAGGCAGAGGAAGAGAGTTTTAGGTCAGCCACTGCCTGGAATCTCCCAGGAATTCTCCATTAGGGTGAGAGTAGTAAGGCTTTAACCTGGCAAGATTCTGTCTATTGTGTGTGAGAAATAAAGAACTGAATCCTGGCAAGAGTCATCTGTGTTGCTCTTGGACTAAACCTCACATCATCATCAAATCTCAGGTGCAGCTCCTTCCCACCCACCCCTCCCTATTTCTTCAACCCAGCAGTGGAGATCAATTGTCCTAGAAAGGTAGGAGAAAGAAGTTGATGGGTTAAAGTCTGGAACATATGGAACATATAGAGCATGGGCCTTGGCTTCTGTATGCTGCAGCAGACAGTATATTTATTATTTACCCCATAAAACATCTAATCTAGCCAAGCTTTATCTGTGAGCCTCCTGCCAAGTCAATTCCTGAAATAGGAGTCAAAATTTCCTGCTGGAGGAAAGCCTGACATTAACCACTGCACCCACACTAACTGGGTTGGCTTTGATTTTTCTAATCTAGCCAACATTGGGGGCTTGGAAGATGAGGAGAAGAGGCAACGAAGTCAAGGAGTGGTCAGGAACAAGGGTAAGCGAAAGGGATTGTTTGGAAAGAAGGATTCAAGGAAGGCCATAAATTCTTCCTTGCACTGCATATTAATTTAAGCGAGAGAAGAATTTGAGAGGTTGTTCCCTGCTTTGGAGAAAGGCAGGTGTACCAACAAAGCTAGATATGCATTCTCAGTGAGATTCAGATAATGACCCATCGGCACATTTGATTTAAGGCTGCTCTCCCTGGTTTGTGGTGTTTCCCATTTCATGTAATGCTGCGGGAGAGGAGATGGTTAATTCGATGGAAACAGCAGGAGAAAGAGACAGATAATCTTACCTTCGTGCTCTCTGCCATTCTTTCCATCCAACCTGCCTCGCATCTGCTTCTATTTTCATTGTGGAAGAAAATGGAAGGAGAGACATTTTGATCTGGAAAACAATACCAGAAAAGAAAAGAAAAGAAAAGAAAAGAAAAGAAAAGAAAAGAAAAGAAAAGAAAAGAAAAGAAAAGAAAAGAAAAAAGAAAGGAGCAGAACAGTTTGTCTCCTGCAGCTCTTCAAAAGTTGGCAAAGAGAAGGGAGAAAATTTCTCTATCATCCAAATGTTGATGTCCAACGCAACATAAATATAGTGTGATTCCCACAGAGTGTTGAAAAGTGACGATTACCAACATCGGCCACAGGAAATGGCTGCAGAGAGACACAAATTGTTTTTCTTTGGTCTTAAAGCAGAACTTTTTAAAAAAAACAACTCTTGTTATTTCATATTAAAAATATGAAGCCATGGCTAAGTCAAAGAAACACCTGAGCAACTGGAGAAACAGAGTGAAAAGCTTGTGGTGACTTCCAAATACACAGTACGTTGTCACCTTATTTATGACTAGTAATAAACACAATTGTAATTATTAATTTTTCAGCAGTTTCCTTTTTCATTTACAGAATATCACTACGTGAGCCTCCCATCTTGATTCACAGTTTATGTCTTCACCAGGTATATATTTATTACCTGCTGATTTTTCACTATCCGAGAAATGAGAATGCATCCATTTGAAACGCTGCATTTGGCATATGCACAGGTATGCAACTTACGAGCACAATTAGAACCAGAAGTTCTGTTGCTAAGTGAGCTGAGCTTGATTTTCTGACCTTTTTAGTTAAGCCAACCATGACAGTTCTTAAGTGAAACATGCAGTCGTTAAATGAAACCGGCTTCCCCTCCCCCACCCCTTGACTTTGCTCGTCGGAAGCCAGCTGGGGAGGCTGCAAACAGAACTGCTATGACCTTGGGATGCTGCAACTGACCAAGTCCCTGCCAGTTGTTAAATGCCTGGATTTTATTATTTTTTTATGTTTTTAGAAAAAAAAATTTTTTTTAAACAAACAATTCATCATTAATCAATCAATGTAACATCTGGGTGCAAAAATTTTTGTGTCATCATATTCAACATTTATTATCATTTTCTTAGTACATATATATCTTTCTTCCTACATTTAAATTCAATGTATTACAACATATTTTCCCCATATTTCTTATTTTTACATTGCCTATTGTCTATATTCAGTCTCTATCCATTGATAAAATTGCCCCCATATGTTGTAATACTCCGATTCTTCCTTCCCTCTAATTGCTAATGTTAATTCCTCATTTCTGCACATTCTAATGTTTTCTTAATTAGCTCTCCCTTTGTAGGATTTTTTTCTGCTTTCCAATTTTGTGCAAATACCATTTTTGCTGCTGTTATTACATGTATAATCAAAGATATATTTTCTTTACTAAATTTCTCCGGAAAGATACCCATGCCTGGATTTTGATCATGTGACTGTGGGGATGCTGCCACAGTTGCAAGTGGGAGGACCAGTCGCAATTTGCTTTTTTCAGTGTGGTTGTAACTTTGAAGGGTAGCTGAAGGGATGGTTGTAAGTCAACCATCCCTTCAGTACTGTAGGTACTCTTAGCAAAAGAATCTGCATTCAAATTTCAGCTTCTCACAGCAGTTGAGAAGCTCTAAAACATTTACTCTACTCTCTGAATCTATCTTCCTTCCTTCCTTCCTTCCTTCCTTCCTTCCTTCCTTCCTTCCTTCCTTCCTTCCTTCCTTCCTCACTGATCTGGTTATTAAAGAATGAAAAAAAAATAGCTGTGATTTTGTTTCTTAAAGTGCATTGAAGAATTAATTAATTTAGTAATTTTTGGTGCCTTTCAGTCAATGCTGACTAAGTAAAAAGCTACATATGACATTGTGCCACAGAGTTATGGATATTCATTTATATTGGGTTTTACACTGATCAGTCCATCTGCCTGTGCTCTACAACTTCACTAGGTGAAAAATCTCTCACTAAGCCACGAAGGAGCATGCCGGGTATTGTAAAAGGTTGGTTTAAAAATAGAAAGTGGCAGCTATGGTTTATTGGTCTAAGGATGAGGCTGAGAGTAAGGAAACTTTCCTAAAATAGCAGAGTCAGCTTATATCTGCTGGAAATTTTTAAACTGCCCTGAACTGCTATGTGGTTTAAAAAACAGATCAGTCACTCTAGTTTAAATAACCTGTCTCACAAGATGTGGGGGGAAAATGTAGAAAAGAGGCACACAAAAGATTGTCTGGTAAATTCAATACAACCCTATTGTACTGGGAATATCCCACTCAGTTTTGGGGAGCTCTCACTCCAGAGTTACTCATGCCCCCCAGATGTTGGTTAAGATTGGGAGAAAGGGGAGAAAAGGGGAGGAGAAAAGAGGACAGGGGAAGGAGGAGAGGAGAGAGGAGAGGAGAGGAAAGAAAATAAAGAGAGGAGAGGAGATCCATTTTCCTATCGTACAACATAGGAAAAGCAGAGTCAGCCATAACTTGTGTTTTTCTCCACTTGTAGATGATCAAGTGTACCTACTATAATGTTTGAGGGTAAAATATGATGATGTTCGCAGCGATGGCAACCCTTACAGTGGGGAACAAACAACCTGAGGACATTTTGCAGAAAGAAGAGAGGTGCTCATAAGGAATTTATCTGGGTGGCGGTTTTGAATTTACCTCTGCTGAGAGGTGGCTCAGACTGGTTGGCTTGAGTTTTGCGGTTCTGCATCTCTCACTCCCTTTCGCAGTCCTCTCGGAAGTTTCCCCTTAGGAAGTTTTCATATGGACCTTAGGGAATGATGGGAAAGCCAGAGAGAAGAAAGAAGAGATCTGAACGAGGAAGGAAAGACAGGCTCCCTCCAGACACTCTAGACACCCCTCTCTAAAGCTCCTCATTTCCATGTTGCTGAAAAGTTTCCCAAGAAAGCCTCGATATTGCTACTCCTCGGTATTTCTTGTCTCCCAACATTAACTTGGCTTTCATTAATGTCATTAATTCCCCCTTTGACTCCCCTGAAGTTCAGGTGGCTTTCCATCAGGTGGTTTTAATGCACTCCTACAGAAGCAATGGCCCTTTGGCAACCACAGTGAAGGAGTTGCATTCACAAGGTCAACCATATTTATGGGGAAAGCATCTTCAGAGAAGTAAGAGGCATGGATTTCAGTGGGGCTTCTTCCCAGGAGGAGCTGGAGGGTTGCCAAACACTCTTGCTGCTACATTTTACTGGAAGGTCAACATTTTATCTTTGGCCTTTGAAGGAGAAGGATCACATTTTGCAAACAGATCTGCAATGTAACTTACCCAGTGAAACTTGTCTCATTCTGTACAGCAGAGTGCTTTGCCTAGTTGGTCAGATCCTCCATGATTAATCAGAGCATCTTGAAAACAAGCTTTCTAGGTGTCACTTACACAGAGATACCCTCTAATGCAAAAAAAAAAATGTTAAGACTTTAAAAAGAGGGCAGAGAAGAGCAGCAAAGATGATTAGGGGGCTGGAGGCTAAAACAAATGAAGAATGGTTGCAGGAATTGGGGATGTCTAGTGTGATGAAAAGAAGGACTAGGGGAGATATGATAGCAGTCTTCCAATATTTGAGGGGCTGCCCCAAAGAAGCGGAGTCAAACTATTCTCCAAAGCATCTGAAGGCAGGACCAGAAGCAACGGATGGAAACTAATCAAGGAGAGAAGCAACTTAGAACTATGGAGAAATTTCTTAACAGTGAGAACAATGAATCAACGAAATAATTTGCCTCCAGAAGTTGTGGATGCTCCAACATTGGAGGCTTTTAGAAGAAATTGAACAGCCTTTTGTCCAAAATGGTACAGGGTTTCCTGCCGGAGCAGGGGGTTGGACTAGAACACCTCCAAGGTCCCTTCCAACTCTGTTAGTCTGTTATTTTTTTAATTGCTTTTTTGCTGCACAAGGCAATTTTTAGTTGTATGCTCACTTTAATGTGATTTACTTGAGCAACATGTCCAGAATCCAGCTAATGTTTGGCTGCCTTTCAGTCTTTTGCAGTCTAGTTTAGAAACGCACAATTTATTGGGTTCAGCTTCATGGAAACCATCTGCATTCCTGTTAAACTATCCATTGGCATCCTGCATCGATGGCAAGCTGAAGCTTTGGATATTGATTCAAAATCAGTATAGCTGCTCATTGTATTGTAATGGGACCAGATGAGCCAGCTGTGTTTTGTTTTGATGGGAAGAGTAGATATTCTTGGAAAACCTGGGTGTTGCAGAACCTACTTTGTTCAACCTATCACTCTGTTAATGGTACTTGGTCTACTGAAGGTCCTTTGGACTTGTCGACTATTGTCTCTAAGTGCTGAATTTTATTTCCCTGGCATGGCTGTGTGTTTCAAAATTGAAAAAGAGAGATTAATTCTAGCAACATTATCCTGGGAGACCTGTATTTACCCTCATTTGAAATTCATGATCTTTTGAGACTTCTTTCTATAAGCCGGTCCCAGACCTGATCCATAGAGAAGTCAGGTCTTCCTACCGGCCACATTCCATTATAAAACAAATAAACCTAATTCTGAAGATGGAGAGAAGAAGTTGGGAGAAGATGCCATCCCTAATGCTAAAACTGAGGATTTGAGCACCTTTTGAGAACACACTCACGTTCAAGGGAAGGAAAAATATCCACACAAGGCTTGAGTCTGATTGTTGCTACTTTTAGTCAAAGCCTGGGCTGGATCTAAACTTCCTTCCCATTTATCAACTGAAGATGGAAATGAGCTCCACACCACACTTTGGATGCTTCTGCAGTGAAAGGATTAGGCAGCCATAAATTCTTGCCCAGAGGACTCTGAATGTGTGAACAGCACAAATTCTTCAGTGAGGCTCCTTTCATGTCCTCCATGCTGTCATGGAAGAAAGGCTCCTGAGGTCCACCAGCTGATGTCCACAGCTGGTGATTTGCAAGGTCAAAAACATCAATAAGGTGGCCATGATGATTCCACTTGGAGCTTCACCTACATGATTGCAGCTGCCAGCTTGAATTTTTTTACTACATCCTGTAAATGCTCACGAACTCCTGACAAGAGCAACTATCTACATGATTTAGGAGAAAACCTAGGATGTTGTGGAACAATGCAAATGTTTTCCTTAACTGCGAACATAAAAAAAAAAAGATTACTTGGCATTTGCCTATGATCAGATGTATTACTGATTCATATAGTATGTCTAATTTTGGGGGACTACCACTTCAGGAAGGGGTGAGAATGTAGGTCCTGATCTCAGGATTGAAATGCAGCTTGTTTGATCTGATAGAGCAAGGATGTGAAACTCACATCATCATGCCGGTGCCATGTGCATCCCCCCCTCTTTGCTAAACCGGGCGAGGGCATGGCCAGCGTGTGATGCATCCGGCCTGTGGGCCAGGAGTTTGACAGCCCTGAGATAGAGAATGCAAGGATGTCATTAGTCTTATCCTACATTTCCTTTAGAATTCCACACCTGTTTGCTTTCAGCAAGGACAAATATCGAATTTCAACCTGATTTGTCATCCTTGTGAGTTCTTGTGGAGACCCAAGTCAAGAGAAAGGAGAACTAGCACTGATGATGTTCCCTAGATGGGTCATGAAACGTCTGCAAGAAAACCACCAAGCTCAGAGAGCACCGAGGATCCCTCATGTCAACCCTGAGCTGCAAATATTCTCTTTTAAAGGAGGAATTATCCAGGTGCCGTGCTTGGTTCCCTCTTCAGCTTTGGCGAGCTTCTCAGCAAAATTTAAAGGCGGTGTTTGCTTATGCTTGAGATGACATAGCCTGGGGAAGAGGACTTGAATTCACTTCTGTCGTGGTGGTAGCTGTGGTTAGATTGGATGCTGTAGAGCAATAACTATAGGAGAATTTTCCAGAAAGGTCAGTGACTGTGTTATCCTCCTCTTTTCCTTCCTTTTATTTGAAATGCAAACAATGGAATCATGCACTCCCATCTATCTCTGCACAGTATCCAGGTCTATATAACTGTTTATAGAAAAAATAATTCTGGCTTCTATGGAATTAAAGAGCTGGCACATATCTCCTTCCACATAACCCACATGGGCTCCCACCAAACTGATTAAAGGAAGTTATCCTGGATACATGTAAAGTTTGTTAAGACCATCCATTCTGGCAATCCGGTTGTCTCAGCTGAAAACTATCTGAACACACCACTGTCCATTCTTTTTCTTTTTTAGCGAATGCACAGCTCTGCTCATTGTAACAGAATGTCAGATACCCTTTGATTCTTTTATTAGATATAGTGCAATGTCACTTATCTAAGCAAAATTATATTGATTTCTCCGGGTTTTGGCAAACCCCAGGCAATAAAATGGCTCCTTCTTGCCAAGCAGAGCTGACAGGCCTGTTGATTTATAGCTTGGCTGTTTAGAAAAACACGAGGGATAGTATTACTTGCGAATGAGGACTGGCTGGAAGGAAAACAAAGGCCATTGTGTCTTAAGGCCCCGAAGGTTATTTAGCTTCAGCAAAGTAGCCATGCCGTAGCCATGTAGTCCAATTAGAAAAGCTAAAACCCATCCAATTCATGGCTTGGTATGGCGAGTGATCAGGGAGATAAAGAAATGTAATCCCAGCTCTCCCTCCAAAGAGAGATAAGTTGAGATGGTTAGCTGAACAATGGATCAGAAGAAGGCCCACATAGCAACTATCTGGTTGCTGACTTTGCAAATCAAAGAGGAATATCAAGTATCAGTACCCCTTCTCTTCATAGTTCTCTCTCTCTCTCTCTCTCATGTCATAGACAAAAGAGAATGGATGCCTTTGAATTTTGGATGTGGAGATAGTTATGGACTGCACGAAGAACAAGTCAATCAGTTATGTACCATATGAAGGCTGACACCTCGTCTGAGGGGATTATCAACAAACAGAAGGTCATATACTTGGATGTATGGACTTGAAAAACTGTTCTGCTTGATAAGACTGAAGAACGTAGAATGAGAGGACAATAAATACGATGGAGAGACAGGATGAAAAAGGTTACTGAGGTCTTCTCAGAAGAGCTATGAGGTGGTGTTCAATTGTCCAGGCATTCAGCAGTATTCAACACACGGAAACATTTTGGAACATGAGTATCTGGATATCAGGTATCAGGTAATCCAGATATCAGGTAATGTTTTTGCTTCTTCCTTCCTTTATCTGGTAGTCACCAACTTTTTGTCATAAAGGTTATATCTGCTTCCATATTTTTTGGACCAATCTCCAAAACTCAATGAATTTTGAAGTTTCTATCCCTTTGGGCACTTACAGTTGGAAAGCCTGAAAAATCCAGTAAATCATGTTGCAGCTGCAAAAATTAAACAACCAAAACTTACGGTTGTCTAACTTCAAGCCAGATAAGAAAATATTATCTTTATAGTTTCAAGTTAGTTATATAATATGGTCTAGTTTAATGAAAAGAAGGACTAGGGGAGACATGATAGCATCTTCCAATATTTCAGGGCTGTCACAGAGAAGAGAGGGAGTCAAGCTATTCTCCAAAGCACCTGAAGGCAGGACAAGAGGCAATGGATGGAAACTATTCAAGGAGAGAAGCAACCTAGAACGAAGGAGAAATTTCCTGACAGTGAGAACAATTGATCAGTGGAACGACTTGCTTCCAGAAGCTGTGGGTGCTCCAACACTGGAGGTTTTCAAGAAGAGATTGGACAGCCATTTGTCTGAAGTGGTGTAGGGTTTCTTGCCGGAGCAGGGAGTTGGACTAGAAGACCTCCAAGGTCTCTTCCAGTTCTGTTATTATTCTATTCTATATATTCTGGTTGCAAATTACAGGGTCCCTGTTTGCCTGATGACCTTTTATGGTCCAGCTTTCAGAACAAACAAATAACACATCCTATAAAGAAAAAAAAACCACAATGAAACGTTTGGAAAGTATCCAGATGGTTTCTAGACAATTACTTCCAGAGTTTGTAGTGGTTACATATTGCAAAGTCTAAGTTTTCCTTCTGCAGAACAACTCTGCAGCTTATATCTGTGGTCCCAGGCACGCTTACTCAGAAGGAAATGCCTCTCTTATTCCCTTTCTCATTCTCCTTACTGGTGGCACAGTGGTTAGAATGTGGTATTGCAGGCTAATTCTGCCAATTGCCAGCAGTTCGATCCTGACCTGCTCAAAGTTGATTCAATCTTCCGTCGTTCTGAGGTCAGTAAAAGAAGGACCCAGATGGTTGGGGGCAAGAGGCTGACTCTGTAAACCGCTTAGAGAGGGCTATAAAAGCAATATGAAGTGGTATATAAGTCTAAGGGCTATTGCTATTTATTGCTATCTTAATCTAGTGTTCCAAATGCAGAGTCTTCAGCATAAACCTCTTCCCTGTTTCCTATTAAGCTATTCCCCCATACAGGTTTTGGGCGTGTGCATTTTCTGTTTTACATTGTACATGACTATTACCCCTGAAGGATTCTGAAGCTCGGAATACATGTTCTTATTGTAGAAATACCAACAAGAACAATGCAAAAATAATCTGTTTTGGAGTATTTGAATGGAAGCTAATGTACCTTGTCTTGCTTTAGGTCAGGATTTTGGACTGGATACTAAGAGAGACTGCCATGGGAGAAAAGTTTTTTTTTGTTTTTGTTTTTTTTTAAAGTCAGCCAAATAAAATATTTTCTGCTATTGCCAAGGAAATCCATATCTTCCTATGACCTGGGATGCAACAGTTTCCCCCTCTAAGCACTGGCACGTTGGGCGAAATGTTGAGGAAGGGTCTTTCTGGTGTTGCACTTTGGCAGCCTTCTTTTCCTGTGAGCTGAAACCACATGTGTGAGCATGCACACACCTACACGTGTTTGGGGTAATTGCCAATCACACCAGGCACACACACCCTCACCACAATCGTTGCTTGATTGCCTAAAGCAGCAATTTCAAGGGATGTGGAGAGCTTGGCTCAGGTTTGGTAGCAATTTCAAAGCATTTCGAAGCCTGTCAGTCAGAGTATAGTGAACGTTTCCCAAGGAACCCTCACGCTTCCTAGCTCTGGAGCAAATGAAAACCAAACCCTGTGTAGACGAAACATCTGTGGGATATCAAAGCACAGTTGGGTGTGTTGGATAGCGATGTATTGGGTAGCCTGTTGGCTGTAGAAAAAAATTGGAAAGAATTCCCAGGCTGGATCAGTTCTCTGAATGTCTTTATGTAGGGATGGCTCAGGAGTTTGATCTTGATGAATTTGGAAAGAAAACGGTACGGGGCAGCCTCAGGTGGATTGAAGTGCTGATTAGAGCACAGCTCTACGCTGGATTTCACACAACTCTTGATTTTTGGGCAAGGTGATCCTTGGCTTTGCAACAGCATCAAAATGCATTGTGAAATGCAGCCTACGAAATGTTGAAATCGATCTATCCATCCACCCTTCACCTCTGAAAGTAATCTGGCAGGAGGATGGAATAAATGTGATGCGATGGAAGTCAGGTAGATGGAAAAGGGAGATTTTCCCCCCTTCTCATTCTTAACGTAGCTGCCAAATGTCTGGAAGAGACTTGAGCTCCATCTCCAAAAGAACCAAGGGGATTCCAAAGACCCGGCAATTGGGGAAGGTGGCTGGATGTGTGAGCGTTGGGCCTTTCCACACAGCATCCCTTTGGAGTCTGCTTGTGATACCATGAGACTCCAAGACTTAAATGAAAGCCGAGCCAATTAACTGGGATGTTATCAGCTTGGCCTTCATTCCAGAGAAAAGGCTGCAAGGACCTTCAAGGCAGACTGGCTTCCCTTGGCTGCATCTCCTCCCTTCAAGGTGCCCCAGGCTGCTCTAAGTCTTCTGATTCCCCTCCCATGGAGCCTTTCCCTGGAACACCTCCTCCTCCCCCCCCCCGCTTTGCAGAAATGAATCAGACACTTAATGGGTCTCTTTTGCAAAGTGGTTTAGATAAAGAAGGTTTTAGAGATGAGGATTATTCTTTCAATCTTCTGATGCTGTTGTGGGATCCCTCAGCTAAAACCATAGCTAAAAACATGACAAATGCTTGCTGTAATAGCAATAGCAAACAGGATGGGACACGATTGTTCTTTGAATGGGAGACCATGAGGACTTTTAGGGCCATTCAGAAGATGGGGAAATTGAAAAAGGACATCACAGAAGAATCCATTGAGAAACCACATCTGAATTTTGGCCAAGAGAAGCACATAGAAACATTGAAAAGATTTGAGCCTGACTTGACTGTCCTTATCCAAATCAAATGTATTTGTATTTGTATTTGTATTTATTGAATTTGTATACCGCCCTACTCCTGAAGGACTCAGGGCGGTGAACAGCCATAAAAATAAAACATGGAAATACAAAATTTAAAATAGAGATAAAACAAATTAAATAAATTTGGCTGAACCATATTTAAAACCCCAATAATTTAAAACCAAATTTAAAATTCCCATTTAAAAGCGGAGAAGTTTAGGTCAGGCCGGCTTGCTGGAATAGGAACGTCTTAAGCGTGCGACGGAAGGTACGCAGATCCGGAATCCTCCGTATCTCAGGGGGGAGCTCGTTCCAGATAGTAGGTGCCCCCACAGAGAAGGCTCTCCCCCTGGGGGCCGCCAGTCGACATTGTTTGGCCGACGGCACCCGGAGGAGCCCCTCTCTATGGGAGCGTACTGGTTGGTGGGAGGCTATTGGTGGTAGCAGGCGGTCCCATAGATAACCAGGTCCTAAGCCATGGAGCGCTCTAAAGGTGATGACCAAAACCTTGAAGCGCACTCGGAAGACCACCGGGAGCCAGTGCAGCTCGCGCAGGAGGGGCGTTACATGGGAGCGCCACGTCGCTCCCATCACCACCCGCGCGGCTGCATTCTGCGCCAAATGTACGGGGAATACCCAATTTATCATTCCAGAAATAACCCAATCTGATATGGATGATTTATGAGCAGTCCAGTTAAGCCCAACATCCAAAATATTTTCCAATAACTAAGGAAGAAAAACAGAGAAAGAATGAACTTTGTGAGAGGCCAGATATTGAAGATTCCAACAAATGTAACATGGTAAATAGTTACATTAAATTAAAACTGGTTTTGTACCCGTAGATTTGATTTGAAACCTTAGTGTGATGTTCAATACGTCAACAAGGTCTGTGCAGAATTCCAGACAAAGAAGATATGCAAAAATGAAATGTTTTCAGAAATAATAACAGGGACCATTCCCGATTGTGGTGCACTTAAGGTTGTTCCTCGGATTACGTCCACTGTATAAAGATTGAGGGAGGGGGGAGTCTTTTTCAAAACAGTAAATGAATTACTTGACAAACTAACTAATAAATCCTATTACAAAAAGAAAACAAAGGAAGAAAGGCTGAAGATTCACAATAAGCCAGTGGAATTAAAAAGCCAACTTTGGTCCAATGGCAAAGTTCATTCTAGTTTTAAGGCAGACCAGTTGATGATTGAATATCATATCCCTCTGCTCTTTTCTTCTCACCAGCTTTCCACATTCTCCCACAGCTGTTGCATTGTTTTCCAGAGTGGTCCACCCAAGCTCCAGAGGTGAGTTTTGCAGAGGCTCAGAAGTGGGGTGGGCTTGGGTCACATACCCCAATGGCTCTTCTTCAGAGAATTCAAAATCAATTCTGCCTTGCTGTTCAAGGGCTCGGCCAAATACAACTCATGCCCAAACTTTGCAGTATAGCAGCAAAAGAGCATACAAACTCTTTGTAAAAACTCCTTGGATCAGGTCAGACAATGAAGAAAGACTCATCCCTTCAAATATCAGAGCTCCGCAACCCACATGCAACTTTGTGTGCTAATGCAAGCAATGAGAGCATTCTTCTTTCTACTTAGCCATATTTCATGCTCTAAGGGCAGGCAGAATATCTGCTACATAAAATATTGGACTTTCAACATGCAAAGAATGTGCTCAGCCTTTAATTTATAGTCTCAGGGGAGGGTGATAACGGCCTTGGGTTTTTGTTCTGCATGGAGCTGTGTGTGTGCTTGAGTTGCACCTGTTGCTGTGCAATATAAAATGAATAATTTTTCAGTCTATTGACTGCTAATAAACTTGGCAAACCACACTTTATTTATTTATTCCAGTTTACTCAGAACAAGCTGAGCTGGTATTGGGGGGCTGGCAGGTGGATTATTTTGCATTTATATTGAGAGACAGATTGCAAAATAGGTCATCCATTCTCCTGCAAACCAGCATCTCCAAAACCTCACGGGTTCTCAGATTATTGTAGCCTTTGGGTGACCCTGATCCAGTTCCTTACTTGGCCAACTAATCCCTGCCTCGTTCATTAAGATCAGGGTTGAAAACTCGAGAAATTCATTAAGCATCTGTACAATGGAAGCAAGACAATTTCTTGGCTTGAGTATATGCATTCTGAATTAAATCCATGCCTTAAGTTAAAAATAGAAATATTGTTGTAAATTCTATAAAATGATGCTGCTGCTGCGAGAACCACTAAAACTGGTTTTGTAAAAGATTAGCAAGATTGAGGGAAGGGAAGGATGAAAGGGAAGGGAAGGGAAGGGAAGGGAAGGGAAGGGAAGGGAAGAGAAGGGAAGGGGGAATTATCCTTGATGGTTGAACTGCCATATCCAGGGATATCATGACTTTGTATACTAGTGATCACGGTTTGTGAGCTTGA
Source organism: Pituophis catenifer annectens (assembly GCF_029215685.1). Taxonomy (NCBI): domain Eukaryota; kingdom Metazoa; phylum Chordata; class Lepidosauria; order Squamata; family Colubridae; genus Pituophis; species Pituophis catenifer. The sequence continues at coordinate 855,300 of NW_027256887.1, forward strand.
CCTCTTCTGAAAATGAAATTCAGGTCCAGAGAAACTTTAGTTTAATCCACAGTAGCAGCTTTGGGGTTCTAAATATGGCAGTCCATTATATGCTTTCCCATTTCCAAGAAGTCATGAGATGGACTTGCAAGTTGATTGTGCTGATACCACAAAGTACGGTTGATAACAAATTGATTATGATTTAGCAGTGAATGTCACCGGATAAAGATAAAGGCAAGTTTGGGGCTGAATGAAAAGAAATGCAGACTCCAACTCACAGGCAGCAATAGTTGCATTTGATTCTGCGTTGGCCAGAATCAACTGTTGATTCCAGTCAAGGGCTCCATGCTTTAAGAAGAATTTAGACAAACTGGCAACAAGTTAAATGAAAGGAAATGAGAATGACCAGGAATTAACATCTTATCAAGGCAGGTTGAAAGAGACGGAAATGTTTAGCTAATAAAAGACTGGCTGGCTGGGTGCACGATGGCATTCCTCAAATGCTTGAACTGCGGTGACAGTGAAGAATTGCATGCTCTTATCATGGCAGAGGACAAGGCACAAAATAATAGGTTTAGGTTACCAGAACCCAGATATCATCTGAACGTTAGAGAAAAGTTCTTAATAGGAAGAACAGTTCAACGCCCCAGAGAAATTCTGGTCTCTCCTTTGCTAGGGAGGTTTTTGTAAATCTGGATTCTTGCATTGGTCTTTCCTATTTTAACAATGACTCCGGCCTGATCACTGGAAACTTTTAAACAGGCTCATGTTGTTATTGTTATTGTTGTTGGTTGTTATTGGTTTTAGCAAAGTCTCTGAAGATGTGAGCCATGGTCTTCTTCTGGATCTTAAAGAAACTACAACCTTTCTCTAATTTAAGATTCAGTGTATATTAAGAAAACTCCTTTATCATGATCAGATCTTAGTTCTTTGCTTTACAAAATCCTCTATGATTTTATAATTCCTTTCTGTTTCTGGTTTAAGAATACAGTCCTAGTAGCAGGTTGGGAAGCCATAATTAATTCACCTTTGCAGGAATCCCCTGCAAATATCCTATTTTCTATGTTTTGTTGCCTTTTAGCAGCTGGTTAAGCTAAGTTGCCTTCCGGAGAAAGGAAACAAAACCTCATATTTTTCATTCTTCTTCTTCCCAAGAGTTTTCTTATCTCCTGTATTTACCAGTAAACACAACATTCTGAGATTCCATTGCAAACCGACTCTCTTTAGCCTCCGGAGCTACAGAAATACGGTTTTCTTCATGACCAAACAGGAGTCAAATTAATCTTCTGGTGCATGGTAATTGCAGTCACAGAAAGAAGAAATACTGAACTGTGTCAGATAACAAAGAACATATTTTTGACACAGAAATGAATCATGATCCAACAAACTGCAACATTTTTTTTAAAAAAATAATTTGGTAAGAACCATGTGATCTTACCTTACTTGATGGACATACCTGAAAAAGACACAACATTTATGGATCCTGCGTTTATATTTTTGGTCCTTTCTGGTCCATCATTCTAATAACAGAAGCATCCGGACCTCACAAAGCTAGAAAAACCTGGGAAAATAAAGGAGGAAAATAACAGCCCAAGAGTTAATCCTATTGCAATTGCCAAAGGCCAAATTGCTAGGACCCCCTTCCCTAGAGATTCCCCTTCTCATAACTCGGATGGCTCCATTTCTAAACCATCTTTGTATACTAACTTTGTATACATGATTTTGCTGGATTCTTCTCTCCCTTTGTGGCTCCCCTGCCCACAATTTTCAGGATGAAGAACAAGCTGAGGGAGCTTGTGGTGGCTGGGAGGGGATGAAAAGAGAGATGCAGTCAGGATTTTCTTTTCTTTTCTGGGGTGAGGTTAAATTATGTTCCTTACATGGGTGTTCTGTTTGATGCCAGGTTAATAAAGGTCTCCTTCCAGGGTCAAACCTTTCAAGAAACCAACAGCTTTCTTTCCAATCAGAATCCTGACTTCCAAAATGGAAATGAAGAACATGTTTTCAGTAGCTTACACGCACTGGAATAATGATGAAAAGCTGCCCTTTGCCAAGCTGGCATTTTCCCCAGTGTACACAATGCTGTGTTTCTCCCAAGAGGGTGCCTGGCAGGACTGGCAAAGGCTTCTGTGGAGGCAGTTGGCAACAAGAAGTTCTTGGATCAAAGTAAGCGAAGGCTTCTAACAAACAGGCCAATTGTTCTTGCTTTTCTGTCAGATATTACACGGAAAGAGCTTTTAAAAAACACGAGGATGCTTCTGCCAGAGCTCTGTGGTTGGCATTAATTAAATAGAGAGGCGGATTAAAAAATTGAGATTTACTGGGTCTTAATTCAAGTCATAGTTGGATAACCAAGTCTGAAAGTTGAGGCAACAGACAGGACCCAATCAACAGATGGACTCTTGCTGGCAGTAAGTTTTTGGCTATTTGAATCAATCTTGTATGTTGGCATTTATGAGACGTCTTCCAGAGAAGAGTTATAAGAGGACTGCATAAAAGAGTTTGGTTCCCTCCCTTCCAGAATTGTAGATAACCAAATATTTCAACTCCTTCAAATGAATTTTGATCAAAGGGATGGTACAGCAATGATATCTCCGTAATCCTTTGCAAGGATACTTGCAATTCATCTTGAAACTAAGACTACCCAGAAAAAATGCTGAAACCCCGGTCTTCTAATACAGTACAAGGCGCAGCATTTCAGCAAAGAAATATTAGTTGTCAGTCTAAAGTAGTTATTTTATTAAGATCTCCATTAATACTGCCAAGCGTGCTGCCTTTATATGATGACAAAGACTGAATATGAAAAGTAGAATTGCTTTTGATATATTAGCTCTGATCCCACTTTCATCTCTTACTGGAAAATCCCTAGCTCTACATTATTCTGAATAGTAATGAACAGGACTTAACTACTCAAAATGATTTTAACATGAAGAACATTTACTCAAAGTTGTAGGGATTCCTCCCACCCCCCTGAGATTGTAATTCAAGGGGCTCCAATTCTCTACAAAACATTTCCCAGCATTTAATTCCTTAAAAAGGATGACTGTTTTGTCCCTTGATTTTGCTAAGTCCAGAATTTAGATTTAATAGTCATTTACAAGTTACATATACTTTCCCTAAAATATGCCTGTTTTAGGAAATTCACTCTGAATCATGAACTGAGTCATTGTAAAAATTTGGAACGTGTGACGTGCATGCCAACTGAGTTCACCATATGTTGTCAAATTTTGTAAAAACTGTTGGAGACAACCGAAACACATAGTGGTTCCATTGTGTGGAAGGAGGACTTCAATTCACAGGGTACTTAAATCCCAGACTTAATAGGCGGTCTTCATATGAGCCATTCTCTACAGGGGGATGTATTTATATTTATGTCATTGATTTTTATTCATCCTTCTACTCTCTTGCTCTGAGTTTTAGTTATTCACTTAGGCGGGTGTGTTTAGTGCTTCCATAGGAGATCTTCAAGAAAGCCACGTTGATTTCTCCTCAAAGCCATCGACAGTGGAGACGGACTTTGATGCTACCTTAAAACACTATGAACCCAAACCTTAAAACTTTTAAAATCTTTGTTTAAAAAGAGCTTTAAATTTGGTTTTCAGGTCTTCAGGACATTCGGTTAGAACTCTGAGTCTGATCTAAATTAGGGGACTTTGTTAGAAGATTCTGGAGGAAATGTTGGCCTTATCGCTCCATTCATTAGTGAAGTTTCATTTTGTTCTGTTGTGGCTTGTCTTACTGGAGCAAACCATCTGTTGACTTAAATTATTCCTTCCCGGCAAGCAGCTCTGATATGGCATTGCCTGTTTCCTCCACTCATGACAAAGAAGTCACCCCAAAGGTTTGAGTCGATGTGGGTGGCTGAAAGCATCTTGGCTGAGCTGAGCATCTGCCTCGGGGCCTGCAGCTGATTGCACGGAAGAGTCCCAGCCCATCTAACCCAGCCAGGAATCAGGCTCTCCAAAGCCCAACGACAACCCACTCTGAACCACTTCCAGCCCTGCGTTATTCTCCTGTCGTCTTCAAGAACCCAAGGAAATAATTGCCAGAGAGAAAACTGTCCCAGGGAAAAGGCAGGGAAGACAGGTGACACCCCCTCCCCCACTTGAAATCCACTTGAACCATTAAAAAAGTTTTTAAAAATCCCCCTTGGGTTGAGCTGAACTCCTGCAGAGTTCACAGCTACTATCTGCTGAGCTTCAAGTATAAGCACAGAAAATCCATAACTTTTCCTAATCGAAATTTTCTCCCTCCACCGGTATTTATTTTTCCTCCATAAAGAAGGTATAGAGACAGCAAGAACCTGTGTTTAAGGTTGTCATTTTAATATAAAAAAATCTTTGTTTCTTTGTTTTGCACCCTAGTCAAGAGAAAGGTCAAATCTTGGAAGCAGGACTCAAGTTCTGTGCAGTTGCCCTAAAATGAGAAAAGCCACGTTGGCAGTTTGAAGTTGGCAGAAGCCCTGGGTGTCCACGGGAGGAGGTCCAAAGGGCCAAAAGGGCAGCTTCAATTGTACAGCAGTCAAAGGGCTCATAGAGCTGGCACAGACTTCAAAATCACACAAGCAGGATCTTTTAACCTTCTCACTTATATACTTAATATGGCGTGTATATGGATGCAAATATGGCTAGTATCAAAGAGAATTATAGTTTTTGGACCCTTCCTTCCTTCCTTCCTTCCTTCCTTCCTTCCTTCCTTCCTTCCTTCCTTCCTTCCTTCCTTCCTCTCCCTATCTTCCTTTCTTCCAGTCGGTTTCTTTTCTTTTCTTCTTTTCCCTTCCCTTCCCTTCCTTTCCTTTTTTTTCTTTCAATGTCTTTTGCTTTGCCTTTTTTAAATTAAAAATGGTACAGACGGGATGTGAAGCCAGTGGCTGCCTCCCTGCCAGCCTTTCCAAGAGGCTGATTGGTGGGAAACCAACCTGCGAGGGGGAGAGGGGCTCTTGCTCCCCTTCTGGCTGGCATCCTGACCTTCTAGTTCCATGGAGCTTTGGATGTGGGGGACTAACTAACCCTGCGATCCAACGCTTGCAGGCAGAAAGAGCTTTGTCCCAGCACAGTGGAGGGCCTTCTCTACTTTTTCTGGCTGTGTACTTTGGAACTTTTGAGCAGGGTGGAAGTTCTCGTCCTTTCACGGAAAGGGAAAAAGGGGGGAAAGCAAACACTTGTCTTTACCTCCAAGGAAGTCACAGCAAACTGCCAGATGCCTCAAGGATTTCATGTTCTCCTGCAGGAGCCTGGAAGCAGCTAACCAAATGGCCTCTTTCCTATTCAGCTCATTTGGAAGCAAGAGACGCTGACTGGCTGAAGTTGTGGGTCTTCAGGCTGAACCTCGGTGTGTGGCGTCAGATGTTTTGCTGTGCCACCCTGGCTGCTTGCTTAGAAAGCTTTGGGGAAAAAAAAAAACTCTGTTTCTCTTCGGATTATACGGAGTGGTCCTAATTAACAAACCCCTCAAAGCAACAACAACAGCAACAACAGCAAAACACATGGGGAAGGATGTCCCATCCCTTGCAAATGGAACGGAGGCTGTTCTTCTGTCAACCAGATGAGAAACACCACACAATACACACAAAAGAGCCCCCAATCAACGCAGGCAAACATTGTGAAACAAAGCTGGGCCACTTCTGAGCCTCTATAAGTCATGCTGAATGGTGGCAGGACCTCCCAAATTAAACGGGTCCTCTCCAGGAGGTCCATGTCTGATTCAACCCTTCTGGAAGCAGAAAAAAGGAGGACAATTGATGGCAGGCCAACTTTTCTGTTGACCAGAAAGGCAAATAGAAGGTCTCTGGTCAGAGTGTTTTGGGAGAAATTATTAACTCTCACCAGACCTGGGTGCCTTTGATGGATGTCCAAAAGAAGGTGTAGTTGTAGGCTTGGTTGAAAAGTAAACAATGAAAGAAAATCCTTCCATTGTTGTCGTCCAGCTGCCTACATGGTGGAAGTCTTTACTTTTACTTGTTTGCTCTAGCAAATATAATGTATTTTCCTTCTATTGTCCATAAGACGTGATTGAAATCAAGAGCATCCACTGATATAACTGGTGCAACCTCCTTCTAAGAGAGAGGGCCTGAAAACTGTCTGACCCAACTATTCCTTTTCCCAGTTTTGGAAAATGTCATAACTTCCCCCCACCCTGCAACACACACACACACACACCCCACAGAGTCTGTTCTTTTTATGCAAGTGTCTCAGTAGGGGAAGTCCTGAACTGGATCCTCCACCCACAAGAGAGTAATTACAACTTGCTCCGTTATCCTCAGGATACATCCAATATCCCCCTTGGAGGTAATTACCTCTGGTTTAAGAAACCTGCATCTAAGAGGTGTGCTCACTTTCATACTGGAGATAGCATTTTCTCAAAATGTCCAAATAGATCAACTGAAACATTCACAGAACATAGAGTCCTGCATCCAGTTTTGGTCACCACACTATGAAACCGATGTTGAGACTCTAGAAAGAGTGCAGAGAAGAGCAACCAGGAGGATTAGGGGACTGGAGGCTAAAACATACGATAAACGGTTGCAGGAACTGGGCCTGGCTAGTCTAGTGAAGAGAAGGACCAGGGGAGACATGATAGTAGGGTTCCAATATTTGAGGGGCTGCCACAGAGATGAGGAAGGGGGTCAAGCTATTTTCCAAGGCACCTGAAGGCCAGACAAGGAAGAATGGATGGAAACTGATCAAGGAGAGATTCAGCCTGGAAATAAGGAGATTTTTTTTTCTGACAGTGAGAGCAATCAACCAACAGAACAGAAGTTGCCTTTGGAAGTTGTGGGAGCTTCATCCCTGGAAGCTTTCAAGAAAGTGGGTGGGGGGTTGGACTAGATGACCTACAAGATCCCTTCCAACTCTGTTAATCTAATGATGAGTACATTCACCTTGAAGATGGGGGAATGCACCAAAATATGGCCAGGAGTATAAATCTTGCATTTGTGCCCAAAGGATCTCTCTCTCCTGAGGGCTTTTTATTAGAACCCCATTAGGCGATTCAGCAAAGTCTGATTAATCCAGGGACTGTATTGCAGGATAAGTGCCCACGTGGTCCTTCTGCTGACTTTTCTTTCTCTTGATAACTAGCGGAAAAGTAACCTCTTTTTCCCAATCCAGCTTCAAAACCAGACCTATCCACAATGCTATCGTTAATGCCATCGTACCAATAGAAATGTACTAAATAAACCAAATCCGAATGTTTATCAGATAACCCAAAGAAATAAATATTATTTCAAAGCCTGACTGAAGGCGTTTTCAGACAAGGAGGGCCAGGCTTTCTCAGACTTCATACTACAGGCAGCGTTTGACAGGTTTCTTACTAACCTCAGCCAATTGGGACCAATCTCCAGAATTCCTCGTAGCTGATACAGTGAAAATAGAGTTTATTGTGTCTTGATGATATGGAAGTTAAGTTTAGAAGCCCTTCAGTGCCGGAAAGGTATGCAAATCTAATGTAAACAACAAAGAAAGTGGTTAGGAGCTTAAGATTGTATAAAATGCATACATACATGATTAAAACCACAATTTTAGTATCAAACTTCTAAGGTTATCTCGCCCGTTTTGACAATTTCCTAGAAATGAAATCCCTGCTTTAAATTCAAAGTTTTCATTGTTTTTGAATGGATTTAAATAGATGGAAAGAGAAAAAGAAAAAGGAAGAAGATAGTTGTTTTTATCTGCTTACAAGCCATACCCCAAACCTCAGGAGCTCTCTTTCTTTTCTTTCTTTTCTTCCTCTTCCTTCCTTCCTTCCTTCCTTCCTTCCTTCCTTCCTTCCTTCCTTCCTTCCTTCTTTCCTTCCTTCCTTCCTTCCTTCCTTCCTTCCTTCCTTCCTTCCTTCCTTCCTTCTTTCCTTCTTTCCTTCCTTCCTTCCTTCCTTCCTTCCTTTCTTTCTTTCTTTCTTTCTTTCTTTCTTTCTTTCTTTCTTTCTTCTTCTTCTTTCTTTCCTTTTGCTCCTGCAAATATATAGCATTCTGTTGAAATGTGATGACGTGTATACCTTTACTTTATTTTTCTTACTAAGCAGACATCACATCTCTCTCTTTGTATAAACACTTAAAGCCACTTACAATAATTAAAAAAACATCAAATGAAAGATAGAACTATAAAAATTAATGCAATTAAAATCAAAACTAAAATCAGCAGCATTAAAATGAAAGTTGGATCAAAAATTTGACTTTTAATTTTCTCTTCCCCATTTTAGTTCATGAAAATGACTTTGCTTCATACCTGCCTTTCTGCTCTTTTGGGGGCTCTCTAGCCACAAATGAATAAAGTTAAAGTTAAGTGGGATACTTTGCATAGCCCCAAATTAGGCTCAAGTGAATCTTGCTTGCATGCCTGTTCTTTATCTTTAACCTGAGCAGTTGGAAAAACATATCCAAAGAGTTGTAAAGCCAACAGCCTTTTCCTCCATGTTTTCATAAACTCATGGTGCCTTCCAAAGGCATTTAACATACCATCTGGGCTGCCCAAACTGGAGCGCTGAGAAAAAGTCAACCATATTATATGACAGACGAGGGAGTCTGAGGGAACGTTAAAAGCATTTTGGAACCTCTGGCAAAGAGCTTCATCCATGGCTGGCTGATATTCATCTCAACATTTTCTTTTCTTTCAGAGGCAGTCAAGAGAAGGTCTCCATGGGAAGCCAATCTGCCAGACTCCTTCTTTCGAACACATTGGAAACATTATTCACCAAACATTATCCATCCATCTACCCATCCATCCATCCATCCATCCATCCATCTGTCTGCCTGTCCGTCCATCCGTCCGTCTGTCCATCCGTCCATCCATCCATCCATCCATCCATCCGTCTGCCTGTCCGCCCATCCATCCATCTGTCTGTCTATCCACTCACCCACCCACCCGTACCTCTGTCCGTCTGTCTGTCCGTCTGTCTGTCTGTCTATATCAGGGGTGTCAAACTCACAGCCCATGGGTCGGATGCATCATGTGCTGGCCACGCCCACACCCAGGTTAGCAAAGGGGAAAAAGAGTCACAATACATCACATGATAACGCTGTGATGACCTGAGTTTGACACTCCTGATCTATATCATCCATCTATTTATCTAGCTAGCTAGCTAGCTATCATCTATCTATCTTGCATACACACGCACACATGCACATACTGTATCTCCTTTAATGTATGTATATTCCAAGAAATGTTCATTCATTTTACGGATGAAATTACTTTACTGACTTAACAGCTATCTAGCTATCTATCATCTATTTATCCATCTAGTTGGTTACACAGCAAAAGTGTAGAGGACAATGGTTCAAGGGAATTGCTTATAGAAGAGATGCGCAAGCTGCAGAATGATGCAATTGTGATGATTGGATGATAGATCTGCCAATCAAAGGTGTTGTGTATGCTTGTATTTATAGGACTTAGAGACCTGGTAGAATTAAGCGAATAAAAAACTATTCATTTTTGGCTTACTGTATTTTCTAAGTCTATGGGTCATCCTGCATCTTCCTTCTCTTATTATCTTAGATATATACAGAATTTGTAAGTAGAAAAAATTTGCAAATAATAATCTAGCAAGGAGGGCACACAATAGCAGTCCAATCTTATTTCTAGCATTCATAACACTGTATCAGAGTTTGTCTTAAGCCACTCAGAGTCGCTTAAGATGGGTGGCCATATAAATCTTTTAAATAAATAAATAAATAAAATTAAAATAAATATTAGTAAGTCAAGCCATCCCTGACCCGTTATTTTACATTTGCTATGAGTACCAGATTCGTTCCATCACTATGTTCATTGCAACTCTACAATAGGACAGAGCCCCACTGAAACCTATGGAGCTTCCACCAGGGTTGGCATTATAATAACTGGCTATTAGTTTCACTAAGACCATATCAGGTGCTCCTGTCCCAAACAATGCCTGGAATCCAGACGATGCTTTGAATCCAGACCAATTTATATATCAACAGCTACTCACAATGTGGCTGATTTATTCTTGGTTACTTTTTTTTAAAGGCAGAAAGAATTTGTCTGTGTTATTTTACTTTATTTGAACTTCATCAGCATTAAAAAGGACATTGCCCTGACAAATAATTATTGCATATTTATAATATTTCCTCACATAGATGCTCGCTGTTCATCATACAACGCAATAATGCCCTTGGCAGCCTCCTTAGGCTACAGTTTGGCAAGAATTTCCAAGGAGAAGAAAACTGTTATGTTCAGATGAAAGGGGAAAAATCCTCCAGGTTCAATAATCCTTGAATTGGGAGAGGAAGAAAATGAATAGGAGACAAATCCAATAGATGTTGATTCCTCTTTTAAGCCAGAAGGAAGAGAAGGGAAATGGGTGATACATTTAGCACTCAAACATATAAGTTCCCTTTTCACTTTAGAGAAAACAAAAACAAAAAGTATTGACTATCATTCCTATTGGATCAGGGAGTCTCCAACCTTGGCAACTTGTGAAGACTTGTGGACTTCAACTCCCAGAATTCCTCAGCCAGCTTTGCTGTGGGAGTTGAAGTCCACAAGTCTTAAAGTTGCCAAGGTTGGAGACCCTGTATTGGATGATTCTTACTCCTTCTCCCAACTTGGGGTTAAACACGACTCTTTTACAGTAACAGTGGTGTAGTAAACAGGATTCTTGACCCCCAGACCCTGAGATGCCAGGATAGTTTCTACTCACATATAAACTACCATCTATTTCAGCCCTTGAAAGGGTGATGCTTTTTCTCCTAAAGCCTGGGAAAAATTCTACCCTTTGCTCAGCATGTCTGTAAAGAAGTGACTGTGTTGTGTTTCTTTACATAAACATGTTAACTCTCTCCTTAGTCATACTTGACTTTGGGTGCCTTCACCAGACACATCCATCAAGGATGGATTGTTGCCTTCTTGGGTAAGTTTCTTTTAATTGTCTATCCTACAACTTCAGCAGTTCTGGTTGTCTCCTATCCAAATATAACCTTGTTTGGACTCTGTTCAGTTTCTCCAAGATCAACTAAAGCCACCTGTAAGACCATATATATATATATAAAAGAAGAAGTTGAGACTCTAGAAAAAGTGCAGAGAAGAGCAACAAAGATGATTAGGAGACTGGAAGCTAAAGCATATAAAAACAGTTGCTGGAATTAGGTATGTCTAGTCTAGTGAAAAGAAGGACTGAGGGTGACATGATAGCAGTGTTCCAATATCTGTGGGGCTGCCCCAAAGAAGAGGGGGTCAACCTGTTCTCCAAAGCACCTGAGGGCAGGACAAGAAGCAATGGATAGAAACTAATTAAGGAGAGATGCAACCTTAGAACTAAGGAGAAATTTCAAGATGGTGAGAACAATTAACCAGTGGAAAGGCTTCTCCCCAAAAGTTGTGGACGCTCCATCACTGGAGGTTTTCAAGAAGAAATTGGATGACCATTTGAGCTAAAATGGTATAGGGTTTCCCACCTGAGCAAGGGGTTGGACTAGAAGACCTCTAAGGTACCTTCCAACTCTGTTATTCTGTATCATTTAGCTGGGTTCCTTTCCATAATGCCAGGTGAGCTTAAATCCAGAACAGGCAACCAAGACAAGGGATGACAGGACTTTTCATAAACTGTGTGTATGCTAAATGCATCTTTACAGAAGCAGCTGCATGAATGGCCACCATAATATTAATGCACTACATCTCATTGCAGTGGAGAAGGTGGTGTCAGTGGATTCCCCATCTGGAATCCAGCTGTTGCTAATTGTTGATGGGCTATTTCATATTCTCTCCTCCAGGATTTACTATCTTTAAGGATGCGCAGAGGAAAGATAGCCCTATGAATATCGGACTATCCACTGACAGCTCATCCAAAGGAGGGTCCTTTTTTCTCTAAAGCAAAACAGATGACACCCCCAGCACGAAGGAAAAGCTTACCAATCTTGTGCTTAAATATCTGTATTGTTTATATCTTTGCCATTATGGTAAAACCGCCTGCTGACTGCAGACCACATAACTATAAGTTTTCATTCAGAAAAGCAAAGAAGTTGGCAGAAAAGGCTCTTTAAACAAAAACAGTTACTGGTTGCAATATTTCCTCCATGAACTTTCCACTCCAAACCTTCAGCTAAATGCTAATTACTACTGGATGATTCTTACTGCTTCTCCCCATTTCAAGTTAAATATGTATCTTTGTGGGTTGGTTCCAGACCCACAGCGTTTCCACTCGCCATTCCTCAAAAGCAATTTGAAAATTGGCCGGATGATTATCTTCATTTCTGCCTATTCGAAACACTGAGTGGAAGAAGCAAAGAATATTAAGCAAAGAACAATTAAGGGACTGGAGGCTAAACCGTAAAGAACAGTTGCAGGAATTGAGTGTGTCTTGTTCAATGAAAAGAAGGACCAAGGGAGATGTGATAGCCGTCTTCCAGTATTTGAGGGGCTACTATGAAGAAGAGGGGGTCCACTTATTTTACAAAGCACCAGAAGGAAAGACAAAAAGCAATGGATGGGAACTCATCAAGGAGAGAAGCAACCTGGAACTAAGGAGAAACTTCCTAACAGTGAGGACAATTAATCAGTGGAATGACTTGTCTTCGTAAGTTGTGGGTGCTCCATCACTGGAGGCTTTTTAAGTAGAGACTGGACAGCCACTTGTCTGAAATGGTAGGTCTCCTGCTCAAGCAATGGGTTGGACTAGAAGATCTCCAAGGCTCCTTCCATCTCTATTATTCTATGCGTGAATACAGCTCAGTAAAGCAAGTTAAAAGAATTCACCCAATATGCATTTGGTTGTATCACCGTTTCTGTCTCTCGTATCTGCTTGGAAGCATTCCTGCTTTCTGCAAATAGCCTCACCCTGCTAGAACTTTTCTTCAATAAACTCAGCCACATATATCCACCCAGAAATGCTTTATCTGGAAAATATGAAAGGAAGCATGAAAACAAATGTTTATGTTTCCAGTGGGACTGAGTTCGTTCCCCCATCGGTCAGAGTAAAGTCAGATAAAGTGATGCTTATCTATCGTATGTAACCTGATGAAATATGGAAGAAAAAGGGAGAACTGTAATTGATGGCAACTTTCCCCAAGATTTTGTTCTTGTCCCAGATGGAGCTTAATCTTAAACTCTATCAAGTCTAAAACCTGATAAATCTGGGACCTGATAAGGAAGAAAAAAAAAAAACTTGTATCCATCCTCTTTATTATTTCTGGCCTTTTTCTGTTACAGACTGAGGCCTAATCTACAAGCATTTCTTCTCTTGTTGCTATTGCTTCTGTTTCTTCTTCTTCTTCTTCTCCACCCGCCTAACAATTGGGCTTCTGTGATCCATCTTTGATTCTGTGGAAAGTTCCTTTCTAGCTAGGCCCATCTACCAAATAAGGACACGGACTTAGCAATCGACAGGATGGACGTTTACCCTTTGCTCCAGATCACAGGGATTTGGTCTTCTTTAATTAAAACGAACAAGGCTGGCTTGTGGCTACTTCTCAAAAGAGACCGTTGCCCAGAGGTGGTAAGAAGAACCCCAGACCTTTGGCCTGTCCTGGGACAAAGAGCGACCGTTTCATCTACAAACGCAACTGTGATAAAATAAGAAAGAAGAGCTTCAGAGTCAAAGGGCCCACTGGAGGAAAGAGCTACACAAAACTTTATTCATAGAAGAGAAGCCACATTTGGAGAACTCCTTTCTTTCTTTCATTCATTGTGGTGAAAAACCTTGTGGGCTTTTTCCCGTGTGATCGGAGCCCTCGAATAAATAGGGACGTTTGGCCATCTGTCCAGGGTCTGTTCACCAGCCTTGAAGTCCAGTGAAACACAGTCTGGGACAGATCGAGGAAGGGTAAGATTAATCTTTGAGCCCTACCTTAAGGGACCTGCCCCATGTCCCCTAACCATGGCACCACTGTGCCCCCATAACCCTTTTCTTATGCCACATCCTCATCAAAATGTGTACTTTATCTCATCCCCAGCCAAGAGCTAATACAACTTAAAGTTAGTTTAGCTCTTTTAGAATAAATGTCTCTGGAGCTTCTCAGTCTTCCAGGTCATGGTTGCCCCAAAGATTCTTTTCCAAAAGTCAACTGGACTTTCTTTTTTCCTTGAAAACATTTTGCTTCTCATCCAAGAAGCTTCTCCAGTTCTAAACTGCTTTTTTTTCAAAGAAAAGAAACCAAGAAAGTCCCGTTGCCTTTTGGAAAAGCACCTTTGGGACTTCCAGAGCAGGTTTTCCTTCTTTTCCCAACACACGTCTTGGCCAGGGGTTTGATCTAGCCACTTTGTTGACAATATGAATATTGATAAGGTCATGGGTGAGATGCTCGGTACTTCAGAGACCAATGAGCACACGCTTCCTTTCCTCTCGTCACAGGTCACAAGGCTCCATGGCAATTTTGATTTGAGCTGCAGGAGACACTAGAGTCCTGGCTTCACCTGAGGTCTCTCTCTCCCTACACAAGGCCTGAGCAACACTTGAATCTTTCTTGTTCCTTTCTTTCTTGTTGGAATAGTTAAATAGAGAGGGAAAGGAGTTTGCATTAGACAGAGATTAGAAGAGAAACAAGGATTTACCATAAACAAAAACATGTGAAAACTTTCTAGAGGCACATTCTCCTCTTCCCTTCCACATTTCCCCAACTGCTGACTATAAGCTGGTTATTTATGCTTTACACAAACATTAAATATTATTGCTAGTATTTATTTAAGCCCTTTCATGTTATTTTTTAATTGGTCGCAAAACTTTGTTCTGTGTTTCCAAGGTAATGTGTACTGTAGTCCATGAAGTTGGATGGAACAGCCAGGAGTTCTTCTGGGGGCTTCTTATAAACATGTTCAGCATTCTTCAAAGAGCACCAGACATTTATTTAAAAACAAGGTTAGTGCTCTTTGGGGAGAGAACTAGGCTGCACGGCAGGTTGATTTAAGCCAGAAAAAGAAACAAGTTCCACCCGAAGGTTATGGCTTATTCTGTCCCCAGTGGGTGCATTACAGGTTTTCCACTCCTTTTTGTAGTAAGAAATGGTAGGTTGGCATCATCTTATCTCTCCATTTTTCCTCAAGTGCTTTTTTGAGCACTGAGAACCGATTTACATATTACTCCAGGAAGTGCAATTTAGATAAGTCGATATATTAAAAAGGCCACCCAAACCGGTTCTGACCACCTCCAAAGAACCAGAAAGGAACATCAAGTTCTCTTCACTTGGAATTGCAGTTTCTGAAAACAGATTCAGGGCCTTTGCACCCGGTTACAGAGCCAGGACACAGATATCCCCTAACCATCCTTATTTCCCATCCTTGTCCCACAAAGTGGTCTCTATTTCACCCTCAACCAGAGAATAAATCAAAGAATTAAGTCTTCACTCTCTGTGATAATATTTAAGCAGCATTTTCTCCCTTCTTCTGACACCACTCTCTCTGACACCAGCCCCTCTCCCCACCCAAAAATGAAAAAACTCCTAGGTTTTGTTACCCCCTGTCGGTTCCTGCAAAGACTGGGGAGGGAGGCAAGAGAGGGATCAATCATCAGGAGAGTGGATCTCATACGTGGATAGTTGTCCACTGGCTCAAGGACGGGTCAGTGGCAATTTTGTTCGGCAGCTGGAAAGGGCCCTCAGCAAACAGAGAGCAAACGGAGACTTACTTTCTTGGAATTGCTTTAAATATTGCACTCCTTTCATTTCTACATTTCAAGAGGAGGTTCTGTCAGCTCAGCTCCCTGCCAAGTCAGCAAACTGAAACTGGCACTCACAAGGAAAAACAGATTTAGGGCATTTGACAGCAAAGCTTTATCCTTCCATATATCCTTCGGTAGGACTAACAACTAGTTACTTCCTTGATCTCATGAACCACAAGCCCATCTGGCTTGGTCTTGCCTGACATGGCAGAAGGGATGGCAGTCATGAAACATTTAATCAGTCCCAGACGAGACCACTGAACTCAGTTTCATGGGCTGCCAGACTTAATGGTTAGAAACTATATAGAAAAAAAATCCCATGTCCCATATTAGGGGTTATCTGGCATAATTCCACTTTATTCTGTCCTGTAGAAGTTGTTCTGGATCTTGGCCAGACGGGGATCTTTTAACTGAGATGCCAGATTATTTAGAGACATGGTTTATGAGCAAACTTGGTAGTTTTCTGGACCTTGTTCATGCAGAGGTAGTAACTGAAGAGGGCAGCCTTGAAGTCTGCTTCAAGGGACGGAATCTTCACAACTGTCTTGTAGGCCTCTGTATTACTGTAGGATATAACTTGTCTCATTCTACTCTCTCCTGGGATGGACATGGGAAGAGAGAAGATCTCTAGCCCTGTGGATGTTCACTTTGAGGATCAGGAAGCTACAATCTTCTCCACACTTCTATCTTTTCTTTACAACTTTACAACAAAATGGGGGATCTGTAGGCTTATGTGACCCCCAATGACCAGTGTCCAAGGCTGACATCAGCAACCTGGAACTGAGTAGAAACTTCCTCACAGTGAGGACAATTAACCAGTGGAATGCCTTGCCACCAGAAGTTGTAGGGACTCCATCACTGGAGGCTTTTTAAGAAGAGACTGGACAGACACTTGTCTGAAATGGAATAGGTTCTCCTGCTTGAGCAGTGGGCTGGACTAGAAGACCTCCAAGGTCCCTTCCAGCTCTAGTCTGATTCATTTGGGAGCAAACTGCTAATATTTTGCAACACAGCCCTTTTGTTATTTCTAACTAAAAAAGGGTCAAAGCCCTTTCAGCTTTACTGTCCTGTAGAGGATGAAAATTGTGGTGTTGTTACCCAGACAGTGAAGACTCCTCTGATTTGGACAAAAGCCCAAAGACAAGGAAGCTTTTTTTAAAGCTATTCAGCTCAACAGAACAGCAGAAAATCTGGCAACGCAAAACCAAGATAAATTGCCGAACGCTAAGCAAGTTCTATGGTTGGTGGTGGGCTTCCTTTCACTCACCATCAGCCAATGGCTATAAATCACTGCAGATCTGCCCAGATTAGCTGTGGCAACTGATCAAAGACTTTGGGGCTGCTGTTTCCTGCGTTTGAAAGTAAGGTAAGCTTGCTGGGAGACACTCGGGTTTCTTGATGAACGGGGAGCTCTTCGAGAACAATCCATTAGCCTGGATCATTTTAAGAGCATGTTTGGGCCAGGCTTTGTAACGCCGGAATGGTATTATGTGCCGTTCCAGAAGATGTATGCCTGTTCCCTCCACCTGACCTCCGCTGCTCTCAAGAAGAAGAAAAGAGGGGGAAGGAAAAAGGCTGAGTAATTAGATCAAAACCTGAGCCAGCTGCGCTTTGATATTTTGCAAGGCTATCAGATGAACATCTGAGGGGTGTTTCAACGACTCCTTAAAACCTTCCACCTTATGTCCGATTAAAACGTGTAAGATTTTTGCCCTGAAATTTAAACCTTTGTGGGAGGAAAGATTGCCTGGGTGTTAATACCGGACAAGTACATAATGTGTTTGTTCAAAATGTGAGTAATTCATCCCTGCATGGGGGGAGTGGGGAGGGGGGAGAAAGGGTGGGATTGTGGTCAAGGGAACATAATCAGGGTATTCTTGAAAAAGGGAAATGAGAAAATCCTCAGATTCATTTGGGTTTGCGTGTGGATAGGAATCCCTCCTGACCACGTACAGGTAGAAAAGAGGAACGCCTTTAATGGAGGTTGTAATATGTGGAACCCATGCCAGTCCCATTTCCTTTTTTTTATAAACTTTTAGAGTTTAGATAATCCTTGATTTACAACAGTTCATTTAGTGACCATTCAAAGTTACAACGAAAAAAGTGACTTATGAGTTACGACGTTTGAAGCATCCCCATAACCATGTGATCAAAATTCAGATGCTTGGCAACTGGTTCATACTTATGACCGTTGCTATGTCCCAAGATCCTGTGATCAACTTTGAAGATCTTCTGACAAGCAAAAGTTTCTGGAGAAACCAGATTCACTTAAACGACTGATTTACTAATTTATCACCTGCAGTGATTAACTTAACAACTCTGGCAAGAAAGGGGCAAAACTCAGTTAACAACTGTCTTGCTTAACAACAGAAATTTTGGGTTCCATTGTGGCCGTAAGTGAAGAAATGCCTGTATTTGACCGTATTTTGCTAAGAGTAGATCCAAAGGACTTCAGCGGGGAAGAAAGGATTTGCACCCAAGTCTCCCACTCAGTCTGGTAGACTGGCTCTTAACCAAGACAAAATTAAACCCATGATTTCAAGCCACCCTGATTCTGTCATTCAAAGCTTATCATCATTCAGCAATGTGTGTGGGATTACAACCTCCAGAATTCCAGAGCTGACTTCCAGACCCTTGGAATAATTCTTATTTATTTATTTTTTCAGTTTTGATGCTGCCTGATTCCAACTGATTCTGCTCCTGCTGCTTCAGCATCGACAAAAGTCTATTGAGTTGCCTGATAAATCGTTAAATCTTCCCTAAAAGTGTTCACTAATTCACTTAAGAGATAAATTCACTTAAGCCTAATAAAGATATTCCTTGCCTGGTTTTGTGTTCTTTAGTGCTTAAATATCAAAGTCAACAGGCCCTGTTAAATGACACCATCCACTGGATTGCCACTTAATCAAATTATTTACAGCTTCTCAGAAAAAGCTTTAAGGCAACCAAAAAAAGGCAAGTGGGATCTGCAACTAATATTGTGGATACACTGAGCTTCTATCCAGTAGAACAATCCTCAGTTCTGGGGGTAGCTTTTCCCCCCACCCAATTCTTCTCCATTTCCTCTTGTGTGGAGTTTTCTAGACACTCCATCAGAAAACAATCAGTCTGATTTTTCCCCATATTTCCCCCCCTAGTTTTCTTTCTCCTTCTCCAAACTGTACTTCTTTCCCTCCACCTTGAGAAACGAAAGAGAAATTAAGAAGAGATTTTCACAAAGACTGTTTGTTTTGCTCTTCTCATAAGCTGTTAGTAACTTCCTGTAAAATGCCTCACCCTGGCTGCCCTACAGAGCTGCATTCCTTAGCTCTTATTGCTCCGTCAGCAGGCAAATGTCACCCAAAGTGAGCAAAATTATATCTTGTTTGAAGAGCGGGACGTTACGGCTATGCATTTCGAAGGCTTTTATGGAGGTCCGTTGGGAGGGGAGGGACGCACATGATCTAACCGAGACCCAAAGCTCATCAGGAAACTGTCTGTGGAGATAAGAGAGGGGAAGATTTAAAAAAAGGATTCTATTTCAGTGGATTGAAGGCCTTGATGAAAGCTATAAAGCCGGGGTCAGAAACCTGGTGAGAGGTGTCACATGACTAAGGAGGTAATTCCTAGTTCCCAGTTTGATCCTTTCAGTGCCCATTAAAGTGGACGTTAAGAGCACCATGATACAATTTCAGAGTGAGGGTGTTTGTACTGACCTTTCCCCTCCTGGTGCTGCAGAAGGTCAGAGAGCATCCAGGAACAAAAGCTGGACCACATTTACAGTAAACCTGCTTTGGGGGATCTTTTAATCCTTTGCTAGCAGAGATTTCATTTCCACTATGGCTCTCCACCTCCTGAAGGCTCAGATTCACAGGTCAAGCGCTCCGAGAACTCGCTCTTTAAGTGAATTCAACTTGAAGTGAGTTTTATGGATCAGAGCTTCTTAGGGTTCCTTGTTGACCTTCCTGATGTAGAATTCTACCTCCTTTGCACAGGTAACATCCAAAGACTTTGAAACCATCATGCACTTCTTGCCTAGCAGCACTGTTTTTGTTTCCAGGAAGATGAAGAGTAACCTTCTCCCATCCAGTGACATTTTCTTAGTGATGCTCTGAGAATTGTTGCAAAACCCCTGAAAGCTCACCAGGAAGGCATCTTCTCAATGTTCTTAAGGCCCAGAGGTGATCTTGTCTGCCTCCAGGTGAAGGCAGCATGTAGGCAAGTGCTTACAACTGATTTGGGCAGCCCCACTCCTTTTCATCTGAGAGTCCATGCCATGGACTATTGAGCATGATGTTCTCTCCAGGGACAACCTCCTGTAAATCATAAACATATATACCGGTGGTGGTATTCAGCCGATTCTATCCAGTTCGGGCAAACCGGTAGTGGCAGCTGTGAGAGCTCCGCCCACCCACCTGGACATCATCACGTCCTGCTTTTGATGCTCTGATCATGCGCGGAAGGCTCTGCTCATGCGTGGAGGTGGTTCTCAAATGTGAGTGAACCACTCACATTTGTGCTACCGGTTCGCAATTGTGAGTGCGTGCTCACATTTGCGAACCAGTAGTGAAGGTAAGTGAATAACACCCCTGATACCGCTCCAGAATTCATTGTCATCTACAACAGTAGCCTCCAATCTTTCCACCTTTGCAGACTAGTGGGGGGGGGGAGAGGGACTCGCGCTCCCTACACTCACACAAATGGAGTTGTGTGCATTCACTCACTGCTTTCACGGCCTGACGGTGGGGACCTTAGAGGCCACAAAGAGGCAGAAGACTCACAGAGCTCGTCCACAAACACCAATTAGAATTAGAATTCTTCATTGGCCAAGTATGACTAGACACACAAGGAATTTGTCTCCGGTGCATAAGCTCTCAGTGTACATACAACAATAGTGAAAGATCAATTGTAAAAATACATTCATCATAAAACATTAGATACAACACTTAGCAATAGTCATGGATACTAAATAAGCAATAAACATAAATCATACTAGGATACTAATTAAACAATTTAAATCGTAAGATACAAGCAACATGTTATAGTCATAAGAAGATAAGGAGATACATAATAGGGAAGATGAGAATAATGATGGTCATACTGACTTTCTAGATAGTTTGACAGTGTTGTGGGAATTAGTTGCTTAGCAGAGTGATGGCATGGGGGAAAAACTGTCTTTGTGTCTAGTTGTTCTGACGTGCAGTGCCCTATAGCGTTGTTTTGAGGGTAGAAGTTGAAACTGTTTATGTCCAGGATGTGAGGGGTCTGTAGATATTTTAGCAGTCAGAAGACAAGATGAAAACTCCTTCATTGCAAAACTCATGGACAGACTTCACCATAGTTTCGACTGGGCAACGGTGAGCCTCCTGGACCAAGCCAAATCCCAAAAAGGCTAGAGAATTCCTGGAAGGCTGGTGCTCACACAAACCGGGCATCATCAGGCACATAGAGATAAATATACTCGGTTATATTATGTACAGTCCACAACCCCTCCTTGAGGGAGATCTAGAAAATAAATAAATAAATAAATTCTACATACCATTCAAAAGAGACAGCCATCAAGAACGCTGCCATCACAACTGACCGGCAAACCATTATGTACAATAGAGAGCCAACCCCACTCCGTTCCAGCACTGATGGTAGTAGAGTAGTCTAACCTTTATTGTCATTGTACATCGTATATACAAAGAAATTAGTTTAGCCTCTCTGGTGCAATCCCTAACACCGTGGTGTTACTTAGCTGGGTAATGAAATGCCTGCCAGAAAACAACTAAGCTCCGAGAGCACCAAGGAACCCACAAAATTCATTGTTCTTAGCAAAATGTGTGAAAAGCAGGCCCTGAAAATGGTTAGTGAACCATCATTTCTCCTTTTGGCTGAGGTATCTTGGTTGAATCACCCTAAGAACAATTCATCAATTCAGATCCTGAAATTGGCATCATTAATATTGACTTACATTTCACCCAATGGGCTGGCTGCAGAATGGCCATTTGCTACCACTTCAGTTACCAATCCCAAGGAGAAATTTGGGTTACGTATAGATGGTTCACTTTTTTTCAAGTACATAATTTCAAATTCTGGAGACAATTTGGCATGACAATTGTATGTTTCAACAGCCTGTTGCTGTGTAAATTATTAAGTTTGAGAAACCAAATCTGGTATCTTCTGAAAATCCTAAAAGCCATTATTTCTCAAATCCATGCATTTGGATTCATTTAAAGGCTATCACATTAAAAGAGAAACCAACCGCATTCATAACCCATGAATCTATCCTAATTGCTAGTTTAGAAGGAGTCGCAGTTGAAACTTGGCATCTATGCATTATAAATATAGTGCGGTATTTTTTGATTAGGCAAATATTGTAAATTGCTCAACCCTGTGCAATACGACTATTTGCATCTGATCTATGTTTCTGGAATTGATTTGTGGTAGTACAGAGTTTCGATCATGAATTAGGATCATTTTTAATTTAACCAGCTCATCAACCTTTTTGATTCAATTACTGCATTCAATGAATGCTCTGTTGACTCAAGATCTACAACTCTCTTGTTAATAACCATGATGTGTCTTGAGGTGCAAAAGTTGCCCACTGCAGTTGCTTTCACAACAATTCATTTCCATGTCAACCTGAAAAAATTCTACAAATTGTGACTCACTTCAAAGTGATATATTAAAAAAAGGACTTGAGTTTGTGTGTGTGTGTGTTTGTAGACGTTTCATTACCAAGTTAGGTAACACCATCAGTGCCCTAGCCTTGGGAATTCACACTTCAAGGGTTGGCTGAGGTTCATAGCTTTAGACAAACCTATTCCAAATGACTATGATATGATATGTTTAAAACTGTGAATTCTGCTCAGAATCCAGTTGGCAAAGGATTTAGGTACTCTGTGTTCAGCAAACTCACCAGCTCAACTCATGGTTTAGTTTTCCCACCAGCACTAAGAAAGTGGTTTGCCATTTCTTTCATCTTTTTTTTTTTTGAAGACTTTCCAATTAGCTAACAGTCTGTGAATTCTCAGTGGACTCCATTTCCAACCTCAGAATGACCCTGCCTAATTTCCAAGACCAGCTAAGCCGAGCTAGTATTGCAACCTGCTGAAGCTCACATTCAGCAACTGAGATTGCTGAGCAATAGACTGAACTGGCAAATTGAGTATACAATATATGACTTAGTAGCTGGAATGCAACACATTTTGAGCTAAATAGAGTTCTTTGGGGTGGGGGGAGGTATGGCCAGTAAAGTCCCCGTCATGCAGATCATTGAGATTTGATACGAAATTATACCCCATAAATGCACAAGGCAGTCAAAGGAGTGTAAATATTTGCTGCCCATTTAGGCTTGAGCTAACATTTATATATTTAACGGCCTGAAACAGCCAAATGACATGCACTGGTGAAGTGCGGAAGGGTTGTTTATCTTGGCTGCTCTAATTTGGGGGTCCCGAACACTTCCGAACGGAGACTCCCTGTTTGAACTGGGCTACAAACACCTCGCTTAAGAACCACAAGCAGCCCATTGTGCCAATCTGCTCTATAACACGGCTTTGGAGCTGCACCCTGTTCAGTTCAAATGGTTTCCACATGGAGAGCAATTAGCAGAACCAGAGGCGGTGATGACCGATATGGCTTAAATCTACTAATCTGTTCCCCTTTCTGCAATGGAGAAATCAGACCACCGAGTTACGGAATGGAGAAGAAAAGGAAGCATTATCCAAATTCCAAACATTTGAGTAACCTCTGAGATGGGTCACTTCTCCACACACCACTCGTGTATGAGACTTCTGCGGGCTCTTGTTCAGCCAAGCGAGGGTCATTTTTCCAAGCTTCAACCGGCCCTTTGTGTTGGCTTCCACAACTGAGCAGAGCAAAGGCAAGGGGAGACATGCACGGTTCACTCAGGAGAGCTATAAATTACGAGGTTGTGCTTTTTTAAAAAAAGGGGGGGGGCTGGGAGGAAGAGGGAGAGCTTGTAAAACGTTTGCAATGCTCCCTAAAGAATTTTTTTCCGTCCATTATATCATGACGGAATGAGCAAATGACAACTCAAGGTTCTTGGGGTTTTTTTTTTTAAAAAAAAATTCTTGTATCCCTTCAGTAAGCTCCCTTCTTCTTGGAATATCCAATCAAAGCCCATTCAGTTTCAATTTGAGTTATTTCCTTGCTTAATCACCTACACAGAGGGATCAGCATCAGGCAGGTTCAAAAGAAAGTAAGAAAACTTATTTACTTGAAGATGCCCAAGGATACCTAATCCCTGGTAGGATCCGGCATTCTCTAACTTGGACTGGAGGCTAAAACAAAGGAAGAGCTTGCAAGATTCTGTTAACGTAGCCTTACAATAAAGCAGGAATTGGGTATGGTTTGAGTTTAATGAAAAGAAGGACCAGTGATGACGTGATAACAGTATTCCAGTATCTGAGGGGCTGCCCCAAAGAAGTGGGGGGTCAACTTATTTTCCAAAGCACCTGAAGGCGAGAGAAGAAGGAATGGATGGCAACTCATCATGGAGAGAAGCAACCTGGAACTAAGGAGAAATTTCCTGACAGTGGAGAGAATAAACCAGTGAAAGGGCTTGCCTCCAGAAGTTGTGGATGCTCCATCACTGGAGCTTTGGAAGAAGAAACTGGACAGCCACTTATCTGAAATGGTATAGGGTTTCCTCCATGAGCAGGGAGTTGGACTAGAAGACCTCAAAGATCCCTCCCAAGTCTGTTATTCTGTAATTGTTTAGTACAGCTCAGAAATTGATAATATATAATGGAATTCTATGTCACTTCTTTCTCATCTCCGAAGTTCTCTGTTTGGTCTTTAAGCCAACCCTTTCTTGTCTTCTGTATGCAGCTAAAGCTTATTTTTCTTTTTTTTTTAAACTGTGAACTTCCTGCTTTCTATCGTCTGTTCAGAGACCAAAAAAAAAAAAGAGAAACTTGGATCCACAGAATGAGATATGTCGAAGCTGAAAATACCGTAGATATAAGAAAAATGTCAACACTTGCAGGTGGATAATTGACAGCATAAAATATGGATATGTTAGGGAGTATAGAACGAGCTGTTTGAAAGCGGAACTGCTGGTATTGGAAGAAGCAGTGAAAGGAGAGGAAAATAAAGAGAGCCTTATGAAAAGAGGAACCATTTTTAAATAAATAAAATAGGAAAGAAGAGTTTTCTCTGCCACATACAATGTAAGGTTTGTAACGGCCACTATGTAGAACAGACAGGGAGAAGACTAGCAGAGCATATCCATAAACACCAACCAGCAGTCAGAAAACAATATCTCAATCTCTATCTCTCTATGTCTGTATAAACATAATGCATATATACACAGACATAGATATACACGAGAGAGAGAGATTATCTACTACAATGCAGCTATTTAAGTAGATATAAACATAATGTTTTCCTTCAAACCATAGACGTATTCTACTCTTACCCTTTGTTACTCTTTAGTTCTGTGCAAATTTATGAAAAATTCAAATCTTCAGTGCTTCATTCTGGTGTATAAATACCTGTTTTTTGAGACAAAGAATGCATAGAGTTTCCTTCAAAATACCTCAAATTTTCCTGCTGCCTGCCTACTTCACATCATCTCCAGAAATTTCCTCTTTAAAATTCTTCTTTCTATTTTCGTTGTGCAAACGAATCACCTGCATCTAATATGAAAAGGATGGCAGGTCAGTAACATCGATTTGCCTATATCAATAGGAAATATTTCACTCTAATTTTCCAGCTAGCAAAGGCCTTATCCGTGAATTGACACCATGTAAATCCTTCAAGATTTTGGTTTTACGCGACAAAAATTCCATCCTTGTCAACTTTATTTATTATGGATAAATCTTCAGAATTTCAGTCCAAAACAAAAGTTGAAAAGCTGCATTTTAGTCCAGAGCCAAAGACTCACTCCAGTTTATGTTGTTTATATACATCCAAATTGTTCAACTAGAATGGATGATTTGTTCCCTTTTTTACAGCATAAGAGTTCCAAAAGCAGGAACTAAAATCTCATGCGCATTCCCAAAGTGGTTTATTTGCTGCTCTTCACAATTGACATTCATTAAGTCATTAATTGCTGGGGGGGGGGGGAATGTTCCCCCTTCAGCCCAGTAAATGCGTAGCCTACACCAATTTTTACAGGCTAAACCATAGCCTGTCCCAAACAAATCCAATATATCATTTTAATAGAGGTTTCAAAACATTTAGTCTCTTCCATGTGCTTGAGCCAAGCTTGACTCTTGATGACTTCATGGCTACACCCATGCATTGTTCCTTCGGAAACAATCATGGAAATCATTCTCTTTTCCCAGAATTTTAACAATTCTTTCCAACCAAACCAGAGATTTGAAGGAAATTGAGGGAAAGAGCTTGGGATGCTGTCAGGCCTGATCATCAGCAGAGCGGGACCAAATTTGGTGGTGGGAAGGACGAGCCAACAAAAGAAAGAGTGGATTCAAAAATGTGCTGGATTCAGTCAGGGGTTGCAAAGAAATAAACTGGAAGAAAATCCTCAATTTTCTATGGGAGGGAAAGCCGGGAAGTAATTTTGGAATTGGATTAATGATGTGCGGCAATGACCTTGGGAGACACTGCAGTTTTGAAGAAGCTTCTTGGATGAGAAGTGAAACATCTTCAGGGAAAGAAGAAAGAAAATCCAGTGGTCTTTTGAAAAAGCACCTTTGGGACAACCATGACCTGGGTGACTGAGAACCTCCATAGACCCATAGACCTAGGGAAGGTCAGATAAAAGGGAGCAGAGGCTGCAGTTGGATAGTGAGCGGGGTGAGAATTTCAGGAAGAGACACTTCCTAATTTCTCAGGTATAAAGGAGATAACAGATCTCCAGGATTACAAGATTCTGTTAAGGTAGCCTTACAATAAAATAGAATGAGCTTATCTGGTTGTGTTTCCTGTCTGGTCTACCTAGTTGGACAACTCCTTCATTCTTCCTCCCCTCCTGCTCTTAGGACTCGGAGTGGAAGGAAGGCAGCCCAGCTGGCTGAAATCCATAACTGGCAGATAGGTAGTCATAAGATCAAAGCAGTTTTTTTTTTTAATTTGATTTATATGCTGCCCTTCTCCGGAGACTCAGGGCGGCTTACAATGCGTTAAGCAATAGCCTTCATACTTTTGTATATTTATACAAAGTCAGCTTATTGCCCCCACAACTGGGTCCTCAATTTACCTACCTTAGAAAGGATGGAAGGCTGAGTCAACCTTGAGCCTTGGCGAGATTCGAACCTGCAGTAATTGCAGGCATCTGGTCTTAATAACCAGCTTAATAACAGGGTGCCTTAGACCACTGTACTACCAAGGCTCTTATCTAACGATTCAAACATTTAGGCATCATTTCCCAAGACTCTTGAAGATTACGCTTCCAATATGGCCTCTATTATTGCAGACCTTCATTTTATGATCCCAGTAGGCTCAGCTGCTATTAAATAGTTCAACCCACAATCCTCAATGCCCAACTGATATCATTCCAATATTGTATCCAATGGAAAATGAAGCCTTCTCTTTTGAGATCTCAGTTTATGAAGATCTCCTCAGGAGAACGGCCAAGATTTGGCAATCTGTAACTAAATATCAGCCTGGCTCTGACTGGGCTAATTTTCCTAATTATACAGCTTAATTTTATATCTGTGGATGTACATGGTGAGGAAATGGTGCTTAATTAGTTTGTCTCCTCTGTTTCTGCTAAATGTGGAGTTGAATAAGGCCAAGAATTCATTAGACTACCCATATAGTCAGTGGGAATAGAGAGCTATTTCTATTTATATTGAAATAGTTCATCTTTTCCAGGAACTGAATTGAGAAAAACATGGCACCCCACACCTACAAAATATGTGTCTTATCTTCCTCACAGTTACAGATTGATCTTTTCAGGGTTTTCTTCCTGGAACATTGGATGGCAGATTCCCACAAACTCCCAGATTACAAAGGTGATCACCATCTGGATTTGCTGTGACCAAATCTAGGGAGCCTTTTATAAGATTGTATTTCTTAGCCTGACTTGAGATGGTGGCTACTCTTGACATTATCAAAGATTTCCTTGGTCACACCCAGGAACTCTCTGATGTTGACAGAAACCCTAAAGTCTCAGCTTTCTTCATTAAACAGTTATTTGACCCCTGAATTTTTGAAAAATGTTCACTTCTCCAACATTGGAACTTCTGGATCTAAAGATTTCCATTCCAAGAAGATGAAGATCTCCCTATCGCGAAATTAAGTCATGCATACACATCCCAGCTCTTTGAATAGCATCCTTGAAAAATAAAAAAGCATTATTGGGGGAAATAGGAGAGGATAAAGCTATTCTCAAGCAAGGATAGCAACCTAGTAGATACCCTGCTAGGGAAATCAAAGATCTCACCCATAAAACCTACAAGAGGTTTGGCCTATTGGATGAAATCTCTATCCATTTTACATTCTATTTGCACAACTACTGGCCCAGCTCCTCACAAAGGCACAATGACAACAATATATACAGTAAGAATGCTGCAGTAAAGTGATAATTTTTTGCAGTTGTCAAGCCTCTCTTGATTAGTATAAAGTCAGACTATGAATGGCAGCCTTTTCTAGCATGATGCTAGATGTATCCAGTGAAAAAGCATTTGAAATTAAATATGACTAAACATCTGCATTAAAAATGCTCCTATGTCAGATTGCATTAAAGCTGTTGTTTCTGCAAAGCGATGTTTATGTTATACTTTGACTCTTCATTTAGGAAGTGGGGAAAACACATGGCCCTAGATGAGAAAACTTGAAGCCCTAGACTTTGGATGTTGCTGACATGCTAAACACAACTGCTGATATATTTTTCTTAAATACAGACCTTTCAGGGATGTACAGACCCAGGAGTCATATCTGAGCTGCAGGTAGTGATTTAGATTGACTAGGGACATTCTTTGCAAAACAGGCTTTGAATCTTCCGTTCTTTCTCCATGCAGCTGTTTTCCCATTTTTCTTTCTGATTTCTATGCACTTCTGCTTCCTTTCCAGATGTTCCACAAAGGTGAGCATCAGGGATCACACAGAGAAAACAATGATATCATCATGCAGGGTAGCCAATCAGATTAGGATTCTATCACTAAGAGAAAATGAAGGCACTTGGAAATTCTAGCTAAAGATAACAAGTCTTTTATTTCCAGAAAAATAAAATTCCCTCCCAAATTAATAATTTAAATCTTTATTGTCAGTGCACAACATCTGTACAATAAGATTGGTGGAGCTCCCTCAGTGTACCCCCACCACACACAATACAACTCACAGTGAAGACAGAAAATCCCTAACCCAATAAATCCTATTAACGAAACACCCAGTCCTATTGCACCAGTGTGAACATGTTACACGTTGCGCCAGCCCTGCAGTCCATCATACTATGTAGTTATGATGTTATTTCTCATTCAGGAGTCTGACAGCCCATGGATTAAAAACTGTTCTTCAGCCTGTTTGTGCGGCTGGCTATGCTTCTATATCTCCTTCCCGATGGTAGGAGGGTAAAGAAGTGATGACCAGGGTGAGTTAATAAGTTTTTTTTTTTTCTGGGAAGAAAAAGAAGGTAGTTCTAGAGATCTCAATCCTACATATGCACCCATGGAAAAGCTACATGGTACTTAAAGCGCTGGGAATATACTGTAGCTAATGCCGATCCATGTGTTATGAGTTTTATTGTCAGGCAAAATAATATGAATCTTCCATATCTGTGGAAATATCTTAGAAGACACTAATGTTTCATGTACAGGGTGCATAGATTGATTTTTCATGGTTAAGTTATGGAAATGATCCCACAGTTATTCTTATAACCAGATGACTTTGCAGAAAGTCTCATTAAGCTAAAGCGAGTGTGTTTATTTATGCATATTTCTATCATGGCACACAAAGCCCGTTGATTTCATATATTGAAAAGGAGAGGGAAGTGGGTAACATTATCTGCTTTGATCATTTGCATGCTTGCTCCATGAGTCTTCTAATCTATTACAATGTGGAATTTAATTTAATAATGTTGAACTGGAGCATCTGTCGCCAGCCTTATCCTGTGCCAGTAAAATATTCTTATATTTTTCAGTCCAAAGTACTTGCCAGAATTTTTGAAAGGATTTATAAATTGATCCCTTTCCTCTCACCCCAACAGTGACCTAAAATATTGCAGCTTTTGAATTACACCTAATTCTTTATCTGGCCAGCCACTTCCAAGGAAGTCTCAACAAATAATTACATCTCCATTTCTAGCAGAGATCAATTGTTACAGCAATTGGTTTTGAGCTCTTCTTCTCGTTTTATCTTTCTTCCTTCTCATGATTCAGAATTAATAAGACTCTGAAGAAAGAAATGCGTAGCCTCCAGTGTCACATTTTTGCTATTAAAAGAAAGAAAAGGCTAAGAATCCCAGGCATCTCATTTTTTAAAAAAACAGGTGTACATTTATTTATTTTCAGGAAAGATCCATCTGAATAGAATTTGTTCCTGCTTCCAAATGGCCATGTCTCCTTATCAGGAGGCCCAGGGGAATTTCTTTATATCCTGACTGGATGTCAAGGGTTATGAACTAGCAGGTCTGAGTGACATCATGTAAATTATCCTATGGGTTATGCTGAGCTGTGGAGGTGACCGAATCCTCTTTGTCAAACTGCCATCCCTTTGAAGCCTTGATCAGAGCTGCAGTAAGGAATTCTGCTTATGCTCAACAGAAGCCTCCACATCAGTCAGAGAAGGCTTCGGAGACAACGCTGAGTGTTGGGTTTTTGAAGTCGGCTGGCATGCTGCTTCCTGAAACAGCTTTGAAAGCTGCTTCCCTTGAAGAAGAGTTGAGAGAAAACACCTGACTGAAGCTTTGCACCCTTATTTCAGCTGCCAGCACCTGTGAATCAAACCAAGTCTCCATCACGGAATAAGGAGGGCACCCCCACCTCAGTGCATCCACATGGGCCAGATGGAAATCAATTGAAACAAATAAAATATGAATAGGGAGCATCCATACAAATGTTGGCTGTGATTACAAAGCCGATCAATGAGAGTGTTCAAACTGAGACAATTCAATTGCCTTTTAATTGAACAGGAAATATTAGTCCTATCCTTCCTTCCTTCCTTCCTTCCTTCCTTCCTTCCTTCCTTCCTTCCTTCCTTCCTTCCTTCCTTCCCTCTGTCTGAAATTGGATAGGGTCTCCTGCTTGAGCAGGGGGTTAGACTAGAAGACTTCCAAGGTCCCTTCCAACTTCGTTATTCTGTTATGGTGTTTTCCTTCCTTCCTTCCTTCCTTCCTTCCTTCCTTCCTTCCTTCCTTCCTTCCTTCCTTCCTTCCTTCCTTCCTCCTCCTCCTCCTCCTCCTCCTCCTCCTCCTCCTTCTCCACCTGGACTACTCCCTGACATTTTTGGAAGTGGCTTGCCTTGTTTTCTTCCTAAAGCCCAGGAGAGAATTACTGGCTCAGGGTTACCCAATCTAAAACAATACTAAAATTCAGAATCTCTTTGTTTCTAGCTAGCGTCTTTAACAATTGCACAATATTGGCCCTCCTAAACCTGAGTGTGCCTCTGAAGTGCGGACTACAACATTTTCAGCAAATTTCATGCTGGCTGAGCGATTCTCGAACCAAAGTTCACATGAATAGCTAGGAAGGCTGTGGCTTCATGATGCCAGGACATCAATGATATTTGCACAACATGCTAACGATCAATAGAACCGTGGATTACATACTGAAGACAGTTTTTTAAAATTCATGTGACACCCTAACCCTAACCTTAAGCTAACCATATCCTGTTCATAAAACATGCTAAACTGCAACATCATTGGCTAGTTAGTAGTGCAGTGTGCCATGTAACTTGGGTGTCTTGATACAAACCATAACTACGACATGTAAGACATGATGTCATTCTGGCCATGACATCATTTGCACAATGACTTTATGATATTGTGAAATTGTTGCTCTCAGCTTCACCCAGACACTCCTGCTACGAAAGCCCAACTGGAGGGTTTGGTCGAAGCACGAGAGGAGGAGGAGAGAAAGCGGAAATAATTTCTCAGAGATTTTTAAACAACATTTCTGAAAGATTTCCTATACTCATCTCACTGGAGGAAAAAAGCCCACATGGCACTCTGATGGGCAGGTTGCAGCTGCCTCTTGGACTGCAAGCAAAACAACAGCCTGATAGTGAAAGAACTGAAGAGTCCCAAGCCATGTTCTAAACACATCAAGAACATCTACCTGCAAAGCATTGGCCCCTCTTTGCTTGAAGTATCTAGCTCCGAGTTAAAAGAACGAAGAACCAAAAGTTTTGAGGGAGCAACCCCTTGCTTCTACTTATTATTAGCTGCCTCAATTCGCCTCTTGGAGAGATGGGCAGCATATACATTTCATAATGAATGAAAACAAACAAGCAAACAAACAGAGATCTGTGCACACTTCTCTGAAATGTGGAAGAATTGAAAAAGTCTGCCACTTACCCAGCAGGAAAAAAAATCACAACAAAGCGAAGAAGGGAGAATCACAGGCCTGTGTGAAGCCTCTCCTGGAGAAACGGTGACAGGATTTTTCTTACTTCTATCAAATTGACGTTCCAGGATTTGGGCCTATAAATAAGATGAAGAACCTAAGTAAGTAACTTGCAGTCATCTCTAGGACTATGGATTGGAGGAAGTATATTTATTATTATTGTTTATTTATTATTTAAATTTCTATACCACCCTTTTCCTTTCGGACTCAGGGCGGTGAGCAGCCAAAAATAAAACATTTGTACACAAAAGTTAAAATAGTTAACTTAGTTCCATATTTCCATATTTACGTGGTCCTTGACTTTCAACCACAATAGGGACCAGAATTTTCATGGCTAAGCAAAGCAGTTGTTGAATGAGTTACACACCTGATTTTATGACTTTTTTTGCCATGATTGCTAAGCAAATCTCTGCAATGAATCATGCAGTCATGAAACAAATTCAGCTTCAGAAGCCAGCTGGGAAGGTCACAAATGATGATCAACTGACTCCAGGACAGTGCAACCATTTTAAATCAATGTCGATTGCCAAGTAATCAACTTTTGATCACACAACCATGGGGATAGCAATAACAATAGCACTTAGACTTCACAATGGAAGGATGGAAGGCTGAGTCAACCTGGAGCCTGATGAGATTTGAACTGCCAAATTGCAGGCAGCTGGCAGGCAGCAGAAGGAGCCTGCAGTACTGCACTCTAACCACTGTGCCACCAGGGATGCTTTGGATGGTCACTCAGGACTACCAGTACTGTATCAGAAGGGCATCAGAATGAGATAAGTGGGAGTTGCTAATTCCCTCAACACCAGTGAAGGAGTTTTGGCAAGGAGAAGTTTTGTAACTGTAAATTCAGCCCAACTCTGGCTGAAAACCTGAACAAAGATTGCATCAACCCTCATTCGAATCAGCCCCGCTGGAAGCTCTGGGACAGGGTTGCTCCGCGGAAAACGGTGGAATTCAACGCTTGATGGAGTCTACCGACTTATCTGTTTTTCATAAATGGCTCTGCTCAGTAACAACTGCCAGAGCTGGAAAATATTTGAGGAAGGGTGGAACTGCAAACTGTCTACACTTCTCTCTTTTCCCCCCTCAAAGAGTGTAAAAAATAAGCAAGAATGCATCAGGGAAAAAAATGGATCGCAGTTGGTGTTACCCTTGCAATGAAAAGCAGAATTACCTTAATATTTCTACTTAATATTTCATCGTCATGACCTTGGGTTCTGGGGCAGTGAATTGCTCCTTTTCTAGCTTAAACTCTCTGCACTTAAGACACATTCAAGATGGGTGGCTTTTTTTCCAGGCGAGGATTAAACTGGTTGGAATTTTGCAAGTGGGTATTTCTGTAAAAATAGCATTTGTTTGATTACACCAGCCAGAAGGAAGGGAAACGGCAGCTGGCGCCCCTTGCAATCTGTGGCTTAATTCTCAGGTTTGTTCCGCAGCTACAAAATCTGCCAGTTCTCTTGGCATTCACCAGGGCTGACAATGATGGATCACTGACCCTTGACAAATGGCTGGGAGAGGAAGATGCAGGTGGCACGGGCGCTCCTTTCATACATTGGCAGTGGCGATGAGCAATGTGAAAAAGATAATGACCATTTGCAAATATACTGTATCATAAAGTTGGATCATTGCTAAGTAATTTGTAGCTGAAAGCAAGGAGATGGCCAGGCTGAGCCTGAGGGAGGCGTCAAATGCATCATCAGCCTCAAGACAAGAGATATTCTTCTTTATGCCCTCCTTGGAATGATTGTGTACCATTACTTGATCACCTGATCAGTTCAGGGATCCTGCAGAGTAGAAATTGCCTATGAGGAAAAGCAGGGATTTGCTGAACCAGAAGCTCTGTCTGCCTCATATACACTGAAAACTTCTGCATAAAACAGAGAAGGAAGTTTCTGTCCAGAAAAGTCATTTTCCAAAATAGCACAACTCTAACTCCGGGCTTTGTCATTTGTTTGTATAACTTTATCTCAAAGCATTTTGCTTTCTTCAAGGGAAACACCACATGAGATAGGGAAAAAACGGTAAATGAACATGTTTTAAACCTATTTGTTATAATTAATCTTTTCATCATTCCTATCACCCATCTCCTCCCAGTTATGACTGTATGACTGTAACCTTGTTGCTGGCAGCCTTACGATTTATATTGATATTGTTTCCTGATTGCTTATTTGTACCCTATGACTATCATTAAGTGTTGTACCTTATGATTCTTGATGAACTTATCTTTTCTTTTATTTACACTGAGAGCATATGCACCGAAGACAAATTCCTTGTGTGTCCACTTGGCCAATAAAGAATTCTATTCTATTCTATTCTATTCTATTCTATTCTATTCTATTCTATTCTATTCTATTCTATTCTATTCTATTCTATTCTATTCTATTCCATTCCATTCCATTCCATTCCACTCTGGTATTGTCATGTCTCTCTAAGAGACTGCAGGAGTTACCAGGAAAGGCAACCAATCCTGAAACCATCCATGGCTCTCAGAGGAAGATTGCACATCTTGAAGAACTGACTGAGCACAGAAAAGAACAGAAACCCCCAAAGAGCCCATGTTCTTCCTGATTATCAAAGCCTATCATAGATTCCGATTGTGTTTCAAGAAACAGGCACCATACAGATTTCTAAAAATATCTCCTTCTCCTTCTTTCTCCTCTTCCTTCTCCATTTTCTCTTCCTCCTTCTCTGCCTCCTCATCCATTTTTTCTTCTTCCTTCCTTTCTCCTTCTCTTTGTCTATCTTCTCCTCCTTGTCTATTTTGTCCCTTCTCTTTTTCTCTTCTTTCTTTTCTTTTTTCCTCCTCCTTCTCTTTCTCCTTCTCCTCCTATAAACAACTCATCCTGTAGTTGATGAGTAAGGGACTCAGAAACCATTGGATTACTTGAAGTTGATGAGGGCTGGAATCAGCATGTAGCATGTTTTATGGAGTATCTCACCCCTTTGGCATGAATTGAGACCTTAATAAAACAAGCTGCACTATTTCACCTGACTGAAAATAAGCAAACATTGTACATCAATCAAGTTATTGTGGACTTTCCAGATGAATAAACTACTTGGACAATCAACGGGAGGGACTCTAATTGCATCAGTCTGGTTGCATTTTCTTCCCCTGTGTTTGCATACTGTGCAAAACAAAAACACCAAATCTGATTACAACGATAAGCTGTAAGTTTTATAGGTCAACACTATGTGCAGCCTTGTGCAAAGACTTCAATTGTACCAATCAGATGTCCTGGGAAGTGAAGTTCACTAAATCTACTCCCCCAGTTTTCTCGGAATAGCCAAAAGTCACTACTGCTGCTTCTTGCGACTTTCCAGCAAATTTAATTTTAAAAGCAACACATTCCTCTCTAGACTCCACACATTTGTGCTCAGCTATTTGGGAGGAGTATGCAAAATATTGCAAAATAGTCTTCGCTGCACAAGAAGGATAAAATAGCGACATAGCATGGGAGGCTTTACAAGGGGCCCAGTTCAAAATTCTCCCCAATTTTTTTTTCTAGATATCTGAATTGTAGGCTGGGGGATTTTTGTGAAAGAGGGAGAAATGTATTTCAAACTTGCTCACAGCAGTCCCCTTTTAAACTTTTTTTAAAATGCAGTTTTGTCCCTGAGTCAGATGTGAGTTCTTTCCTCCTTCTCTCTGACTTTTTATTTTTGAAATAAAGGCATATTTCATCCTCCATGCAGGACACTAAATAAATACATTCATTAACAGAAATTCTTTGTGTATCATTCTGAGATTAACTAGGCACTTGTAAATTGTCTGCCATTCTGCAAATGCAAGTTTTGATTATATATTTACTTAATTGTAAACATGCTGGTCCCATCTGGACTGAAACCACTTCACACGGGGAAGGGGAAATCTCCTCCTTTCCTTAGCTTTCCTATTATTGTTGTTTTTAAATCACTTTCCTCTCATCCCTTTAAACTCATCCATTCATACTGGCGAAGTTTCTTATTTTCCTTTATTCCATACCTGCATAGGGAGAATGGTTTTATTTTTAAAGCAAAAAGCTTGGAGAAAAAAGTAGATTCTACAAAATAGATCAGGGCTGTGAGTGTTGAGAGTCAGGTAAGGAAAGATAATGACACACCACCATACCATTGTGTGTTGCCTTGTGGATTCATCAGCAATTTGAAATCTTCTTTCCCTGGCTCTTTTTTAATGCTTAGATAATGCAAGGGACTGCGTTATTTCAACTGTATTTGTGGTCATGTCCTTAGCTTCCGTCACCTTGCACTTAATCCTGGCCTTCCTCCAAAGCGTCAATCTTTGCTCTCCCTCTCTTTCTCTCTCCATCTCTTTCTTTCTTTGTCTGGACTGCCCACCTTCATTTCTTCATGGGCACCTGTTTATATCAATGATGCAGGTGGGCATTACCTTTCCCTTCTTAATATTTAAGTTTCTAATGATCCACTTTCCAGCTTTATACCCCACAAGTTCTCTTTCAATCCTTCAATCCTTTGGCTAACAAAGTGGTGCCTTCTGCATATCTGAAACTGTTAGCATTTTGACTTCTAAGTTTGATAACGGAAGTCACCTCTTTAAATATTGCTGATCTTGTTAAATACACACTGTGTAATGGAGGTTGACTGAGGGATAGCGGGGAACTTTTCTTATTCCCTTCCCTATTTTACGGCCAATTCTCCAGGTTGGACTCTCGGTTTCCCCTGCTACTAAGGATACTATCGGTGGTGAGCTGGCAAGTGTTGGACCACACTATGATACCCCTCCCAAGTGAGACTTACAAGTGCGGTACTGCCTAGTGCAACCTCTTTGGCCCTGCTCAGCACAAACACATGCTGGTTGTGAAATACATCTTCCCATTCTTCAATATGTGGTTCAGAGTAGAAGAAAATCACCTGGGATTCCATTTTCCATCCCTACTCTGCTGCTATTAGGCACAGAAAAGGATTGTACCACGGAGTAACAGTCCATGCATCTTCACCATAGTATTGTTTCCAGGGACTCTGAAAATGTCTGTGTCCTTTTGAGAAATGCAGACGAACATATAGATTGGTGTTTTTAAAACTTGGCAACATTGAAATGATTTTTTTGAACTTCAATTCCCAGATTTGGGCCATTTATACACCAATCTCTGCTATGTTGGATTTGATGAACCAAAATCATGGCATTTTCCCCTTCTGCCGTTATAACCAGCACTTCCTTCCACTTCAATCTCATGGCACAGAGTTTTTCTTTCATAAAATAAACATGACATTAGTCATCAATAGAATGTGGGCTGGATAATGCTGCTTCTATGAAATATAGTATGCTTCATAAATATTTACTATATCTGTCCTGCTGTGTTTGGTTCATAAGACTGTAGCTTGTTCCTGCCATCAAAACAAATTATTGGCATGAAATCACAATTTTCAGCCCTATGCGGTTCTCCAA
The DNA here is from genome assembly GCF_029215685.1 of Pituophis catenifer annectens. NCBI lineage: Eukaryota > Metazoa > Chordata > Lepidosauria > Squamata > Colubridae > Pituophis > Pituophis catenifer. The sequence goes on from NW_027256887.1 coordinate 892,743, forward strand.
AAGAGTATTATTAATGCCTTGGAACTTGAGGGGGGGAAAGATTAGATTAATTCAGTGCTGAAAATGTCAGTTTAGCCTGCAATTGTAAACTTGATTCAACACCCCCCCCCCCAAACATTTTTAATCATCTATCAACAATTTTTATTGTTTTAATAAAATTAACACACACATGTCCATAATTCAGATCGTCAGAATTATAATCCTATTATCAAAACAGCTCTTTACTCACCAATCAGTATCAAAATCCCCCCCCTCATTTTTCTCCACTTCTTCCCTTATTGTCATATTCAAGATTAAGAACTTGAACCCATAAGTAGCTTCACTTCAGCACCAAGAAATTCTAGAGCAAAGAAAAGCCTTTATGCTAAATATATCCATTACTTAAGACCCGGGACTTCAAGAGTTTTTTCCTAACCTTGCCTGGGCCCTTTTCTATCACAACCATCGTGCAAACCGTTCCTAACACATCATGACCCCAGCCAGCTTCGTCTCTGCTTTGCCCTTGCAACTCATTTCAGGAACCTGTTGCCTTTTTTTATTTTATTTTATTTTATTTTATTTTATTTTATTTTATTTTATTTTATTTTATTTTATTTTATTATTTTATTTTATTTTATTTTATTTTATTTTATTATTTTATTTTATTTTATTTTATTATTTTATTTTATTTATTGAGAACATTTCTCTGTAGCTTCCCATTGAAGGAAGTCACTGAGAAGTTTACCATTAAAATGTAAAGTCCCAGCCACAGGTTAACACCATAAAAACTTGCATGACAAGATTTTATGACACGCATTTCAAAAATGAGATCACCTAATAAGATAAAGAGTGAGGTAGGAAGTCTCCACCGGCTGAGTGAAGCATAAAGCTGGGAAGCGGGAGTCGGTGGGTCCCCTTCTCCAGTGGAAACAAAACAAAACAAAGGAGGAAAAAAAAAATATTGGAACGTGTGTTGCCTGCGAAAGGGTGTTTGCAGCAGGACGCCGGACAAAAATCTGGTTTCCTGAGGTTGCAGAGCAGCTGGTCTTTCGTGCTGCTTGTAGTGATGCCAATGCTGCTTCGCAGCCAGCAACCCAGGATGATGGGTAAGGATGTGTCCAGGAAGAGAGGAAAGAGAGAGAGAGAGTCCTTATGGATTAAGACTCAAAAGCTCTCCCAGGACAGCTTGAAGAGGAAATAATTGTCTTTAGTTCCTGCTATACGTTGGGCCAGAGCACATCTTGATTTTGGGTTTCTGTTGCTACCCGCTTCCTTTGTATGTGGTTGTGTTTATTTGCACAAGGTGGGAGGCGCCTTTGATTAAGGCACCTGCGTTCTTGGATATTTTGACCATCCCACCTGCAGATGCTCTGACTGGATGGTGGGGAATGGAAGGATTTATATTCAGACAGAACTGAAGAAGCTGCTTTGAAACATCTTCAAAGAAAAAAACAAGAAAGTCCAGTTAGACTAGGGACTGGCTCCTTAGGTCTAAGGACAGCAATTGCCTCAGAGAGCAAAAGGCCACCACACTGCCTAAGGCTAAGGGGGCAAATGGGGCTATAGGGTGACACCGCGAGGGTGATGTCCCAGGCAAAAGGCACCCATTGCTTTTTCCCCTCAGCTTTTTCCCCTCAGGTGGGATTTAAACTTTCCCGCCCTTTTGGAAGAAGGAGGGAAACCACTCAGCCAATCCGAGTGCTTCCTCAATTTGCCAGCAGCCAATCAGAGCCCAGGCTTTCAGCAGTGGGCGGGGGCAGTGAGGCGGGTCCGGCAGTGCTGTGAGTGGGAAGAGTTCATGATCCATTCCCCAGGCGGTCGCCATGGAGACGGGGAAGGAAGCAGCTCAACTTTGCACCGTAAAGCATCCATTCTTTTAAATGAATTTGTAGTTACTGTCTTTTGTTTTTTTATTTTCCTGCAAAAGAAACAAATATTTATGAAGAAGTTAAGCATATAGCAATTTCAGGAAAAAAATATTTATGGTGAAGTTAAGAATGTAGCAATTTCAAGGAAAAATATGGAAAGTTAAGGATGTAGCAATTTCAGGGAAGAGGATTTGAACAATATTTAAACTGCTCCATTGCAGCCTCATGAATTTTGGCATACTGAATTATTTTTACCTGATTTCCTTTAGGATCAAGATACGGCTTGGTTGCAGTACAGTAACAAAGTTGGAAGGGACCTTGGAGGTCATCTAGTCCAACCCCCTTGTCACGCAGGAGACCTGTACTAGGGATTCGAACTGCTGAACTGCCGACCTTTCTGATCAACAAGCTCAGTGTCTTAGCCACTGAGCCACAGCTGATATGCTAGCAATAGGTGAGTAATCCACAAATAAGTAGCAATTACTAAGTCAATAAGTATTATTTTAGCTGTGATTAAATATTCCTAGCAGTGTCGTATATTTAAACTGCAAAGTCTCCAGTTATGCACCACCAAATGCAGACTGAAACATAAAGGAAGTCTGGGAAAGTTAGGGAACCCCCACATTAAATAAATGCAAAGCATGGAAAATATATCTCACTATTGTCATAAAATGTGAAACATGTTGGAAACCAATCTGTTTGTGGCTGTGTGTGTTGGAGAAAAAAAAAACCACAACCCCATGGTAAGAAATTCTTCATGACAAAGTTACTGTTCACTATACAGCACATCTGCAAAGAAAAATGTGGGTTTTATAGGACTTGTGGATAGGATGGAAACATAGCAAAAGGCAGAATCTGTCCATCACTTTGACATCTTCACTGACAGTTCTAAGGCTGTCCGTTCAAACTATTTCCTTTAGATTTTCTTCATATGTAATGTTGGTCTCATTATTATTATTATTTTCAATTGTGCTCTTTGACTTTTAGTAAATAAACAAATTTTAGCCTTGCAGATCCTTGGCATTTTTGGCTATTGTACTTTTAAACAGAGCTTGAGAAATCTAAGATTCTGACCAGAAAGCCATAGATTTATCATGTGTCTATGTGTCAAAGATATAAAAGAAAATGCACATATTATTGAAGCGTTTTTGTAATTATTCATGGAAGGAAACCTTTGCTAAGTCTTTAAAAAGGAGAAGGGAGCGTTTTCACACAAAGGAAAAAATCCAAATGGACAATCGGGGAGAGAGAGGGAGGGAGGGAGGGAGGGAGGGAGAGAGAGAGAGAGAGAGAGAGAGAGAGAGAGAGAGAGAGAGAGAGAGAGAGAGAGAGAGAAATAATAATAATAATAATAATAATAATAATAATAATAATAATAATAATAATAATATTTTATTTCTATACCGCCCTTCTCCCGAAGGACTCAGGGCGGTGTACAGCCAATTTAAAAACACAGACAAAACAATGATATAAAATTTAAAATAATTAAATAAGTGGCTCAAATTTAAAACCCCAATAAATTTAAATACCCCAAGAGAGAGAGAGAGATGAAGTCAGATGGCTAACCTAAGATGGACGATGCATGGATATTTATTGATCACAGCAAGGTCTCTTGAGAGTTGCCAAAACTTTCCATTTTTCTTCTAAGGAATCTTTAGAAAGAACAAGAAGCTGATGTAAAAATTCGGTGGCTTATTCAGTGACTTATTCGGTGGCTCCGAATAAGGAATGGAAGGAAGAACGTTATCCTAAGAGTTTCACTGCAGTAGTTTTGTACTAGACTAGAAGACCTCCAAAGTCCCTTCCAGCTCTGTTATTCTGTTATGATGACATCATCATTATACACATGATGTCACTTTCAAGCTTATGCCAATCTTTAGGATTGCATCACTGGTACAAACAGTATCGTGATCAGGATTTTAACCTTATTGTCGTTAGCTACAGATGCCATTGATGGCAAGACAGGAATAGATGAATGAAAACAGGAGGATTAAAGACTAACAGTTTAAGATATGCGGATGTTCTTAGCTTACTTAGAAAGCCTTTAAAAAAATCTCACGAGGAGACAAAAAGAAAAAGAAAAGTGAAAAAGAAAACAAAGTTAATAGTAACCAGTGTGTGAACTTAAGAAAAGCTGACAGCCAAAGAGTGAAAATATTGGTTTTGTTTTCCTTGCAGATAAATAATTTACAAAATAATAATAAAGAAAATGGGATTTTTGACCCCAAAGGGCATTCTTTTGAAGAATGCAAATAAACACATCAATATGTAAAAAGTAAACAGAAGAGGGGAACAGTTTTCGTTGACTTGAACTCATGCTGTTTTCTTGGCAGTGATATGAAAGCAGATTGTCACATGTACATTTTTTTTAAAAGTATATACTTTTTAAAAGTATATACTTTTTTCCCCCTTCCAGTTGCCTCGCAGGAATTTAATTCATGCTACCAAATATGGATCACAGTGACGATGGTAACAGCCATCAGTGAGCTCAGAGCAGGCATCAAAAAAGTTAATATGGCTGCCAGAACCATGTGACTGTAGCCCCGCCCCTTATTACATCCATCACATGGGGGTGGACCTTCGACTGCATGGTTATGGTGGCCATCTTGAATTTTTTGACCCCTCCTCTCCCTGTGGATTCCTCTGGCAATGTCCAAAGGAGCAAATAGAGTTATCAGGAAGGAAGGACAATAATAAGAATTAGAGGAGCACATTGCCTGCAACTTAATCCCTCGAAGGGCCCATTTGAAAGAAAAAGGAGAGGGACATGGCAAAAATGGGCTGCCCTTTTTCTTCTCCATGTGGCTTGGCATATATATATATAAAAACTTTGATCTAGCTGAAAGTCTGTAGAGATTCTCAGCCATCCAGGTCCTGGTTGTCCCAAAGGTGCTTTTTCAGGAGGCAACCGGACTTTCTTATTTTTTCTTTTGAAAACGTTTTGCTTCTCATCCAAGAAGCTTCTTCAGCTCTGACATTCCCCACTATCCTGTCAGAGCTGAAGAAGCTTCGTGGATGAGAAGTGAAAGGTCTTGTTTTTTTTTTAAAAAAAACAAGAAGATCCAGTTGCCTCCTGAAAAAGCACCTTTGGGAGAGGTTTGCCTTAACTGGACCGCATAAATATTCCATTTGTTCAGCTGCAGTTCCATCAGAGTTTGTACCCTGATTTATAGCCTGACCTCTTTTTGAGCAGAGGCCTTCAATATCACTTCAACACCACACAAAAGAGTTACTCGTGACTTGTATTTGCAGACAAATACAAAATTTGTATTCTGCCCTGCCTACTCACGGAGAATTGAGGGAGCATTAAGCCATACCAGAACCTGGTTAGTTTGCATGTGGATTAGGACCAAGGCTACTGCAATTTTGAGATGTGTGAAGTGTATGCTGTTTGGAGAACTCTGGCAGTCGAAGTCTTTGCGTCTTGAAGATGGCTTGAAAAATACTCATTTAAGCAATTACAAAGATGACTTAAATTTTCTTCTAAACACAATCCTGGTTAGAAAAGAACCTTTGCTTGCTGTTTACGGGTTTCAGTTCAAGTCAGGCAAACTAAATTTTGCATTGTATGGCTCTCGCTCTGATCCAACAGAGACTTGGAAGCCAAGTGTGGGTTTAGAAGTAAACACTCTGCATGAACGATGGGAGCTGTGCAAAAATCAACAATTGAGAAACTCTGTAGGGTGCAGATCTTAACAGGATCAGCAAAAGAGAATATTGTGGCCGTTTCAGCCCAACCACACTCCATCTACCAGAGGCGCAGGGTGCCTGGTGATCTCATTGTCCACACAAAGTGCCTGCAAGGCAGATTAGTTGCAGTGGTACAATACAATAACTTTGCAATATCCATGTTATCCCTGCTGTGTTTGGAAAAGGACAGATAATTTAATTTCATTTTGAAAGGTCAGTAAGTTTGCATTCTTCTCTGACCATAAGAATAGCAACTGCAGGCCAGCAATTCTTATCAGCTGGGTTTCTTCCTTCCGCTGGGTTTTTTTAAATATAGGCTCCCCAGAATTCTGGACCTGGACCGCTTACAGCTTATTGTCAACAAACTAAAAACAGTGGAGAGGAATGTGAGCCTTTAATTACAGCATTTTGGGCTCAGACAGGGAGGAACCAGCAGCACGGAGACAGTGAAGAGAGTCTCCCAGGAGGGGCCCAGTAAACAGGAATCCCGAGACACACGGCCAGAGAAAGAGATTCAAAACCCATTGCTGAGTTAAAAATGGAATTGGAGGCTTTAACACATCTTCAGACTTGCGGGCTAATTTTTTTAATATTCATTTGTGAGTCTCCCCAAAAATGACATAGTTTTAGTTGCAGCTACACTTCCACAATCCTCCACACATAATTTTCTCAGCACTCCAGAGCAAATACTGACATTAACAATGAAGGTATGTTGTCACTCTGTTCACTAGTGAGCAGCTACAAGGGACATAATTGAAAGCGCACTGAACCATGCTGATCCTCATTTTATCTAATTTAAAATGGAGCTTGAGTGGTTAATTGGACTTAATTGGTCTCAATTGAAGAGAACCTTATGGGGTCATCCATAACTAAGCCCCGATTTTGTTTTAAATCCCATCTGGTTTGTTGTGGGGTGTGTGTGTAAATCCCCACATTCACAACAGAGATGCAGAAAGCTACTTCCTAACCTGAATTTTACTGAAATCTGCATTTCTATCAAATCCAGTGCTTATAATTAAAAATATTATGGAAGAGAACAATGCAATAAGAAAGGAAAAGTTTGTTGCTGAATAGAAGGATGTTCCATTGTTAAGCATATACAAGAAAAAAGAAGCTAAATTTAGCATTAAAAAAAAAACCTAAAACCGTTAAATTAGAGGATTGTTTCTGATTAAACAAAGACTAGAAAAAACAGGAAGGAAAAAGCTGGTAGAGACAAAGCAGTGAAGACATTCTGGCACTTGGAGTCAGCACAGAAGGAAGACAATAACCAGATAATAGCTCTCAACACATGGTTGTGGCCTTCATCTTAACTTTTTAACTCCATCCTTGAACACCCTACTATGCAGGAAACTAATTTATCTTTAGACAATCAGCTAATTATTATTAACAATTTATTATAAAGGTAAAGGTAAAGGTTCCCCTCGCGCTCATGTGCTAGTCATTACCAACTCTAGAGGGCAGTGCTCATCTCCGTTTCAAAGCTGAAGAGCCAGCGCTGTCTGAAGACGTCTCCGTGGTCTTGTGGCCGGCATGACTCAACGCCAAAGGTGCATGGAACGCTGTTCCCTTCCCACCAAAGGTGGTCCCTGTTTTTCTACAATTTATTATATCAAACATCAAATGAGCAATGGAATTTAAAACAGCCTGAAGAAATAGGTACGCTAAAAATGAAAGGCCAGCTAAGAAACATTTAATTCTTTTCATGATCCAGGGGTTTCCATTACAATAAATAAATATTTAAAATTCTGCACAATTAAATGCCGGGTAAACCGGAAGCTAAGGATTTTCCCAATTTTATGCCAAGCAAAGTTCAAAAAAATGCAAATACATATTTTTAAAGACATCTCCCAAGGGGAACCTATTAGCAATAGCACTTAGACTTATATACTGCTTCATAGTGCTTTTTACAGCCCTCTCTAAGCGGTTTACAGAGTGAACATTTTTCCCCCAACAATCTGGGTCCTCATTTTACCCACCTCAGAAGGATGGAAGGCTGAGTCAACCTTGAGTCGGTCAGGATCGAACTGCTGACAGTCATCAGAGTTACCTTGCAATACTGCATTCTAACCCCTGCGCCACCAGGGCTCCTTTAGCCACCATTCAACTTTAAAATAAAGCATGCAAACTATTTTATCTGTAGGACTGAAATGTTCTCTGTCAGAAAGTTCATATTCCATTTTTTTTTCCTCCTGATTAAGTGTCAGAGCTGGGAGCTGGTTGTATGGAAGCAGGACTCCCATCTGGATCCCAATCTCCAGCGAACAGGCAAGTCCTGAGACAACTTGACAGGAATCGGTCTTCTGCTTTCAGTCATAATCAGCTTAGTGCAAATCTCAAAACGGAGAGTAAGTCCAGAGTAGCTAAGTGACACTTCCCGGCTGTTCGTTTGACACCCTTTGACACTTGAGTCCACAAAGTCTCTTCCAGATGCTGCAGAGGTTTCAGCCTAACAATATTAATTGAACGTTTCCCCTGCTCCAGTTCTCCCTCCACCCGCCCCAGCGTAAATAATTATGCACGCTGCCAATTGTGGCCAAAGGTTAATGAGCATGCAAACGTCCCGTATTAAGGTCTAGTCACACTAGAAGAGCTGTTGTGTTGGAGGTTTTGCTTGTCTTGTAAGCACAGGCCTTCTTTTCTCAATGCTGGGAGATTATAAAGGACACCGGGAGAAGGTGGGGGGGGGAGAGAAAAAGAATTCCAGAATTGAATTTATTAATCGTTTTAACTGGGGGGGGGGGAGGAGGGGGAATGTCTAAAAGTCAGAATGGTCTTATGACATGTCTTTGACCATGGGACTTTGACCATACAATGATGTATGACCACAATTGAGCCCAAAATTTATGTTGCCAAGTAAGAAGTCTGCTCAGTGAGATTTTCCCCATTTTACGACTATTTCTTGCCCCAGTTGTTAAGTGAATCACTGAAGTTGTGAAGTTAGTAACCTGGTTGTTAAGCGAATCTGGCTTTCCCCCTTGACTTGGCTTGTCAGAAGGTCATAAAAGGGGATCACCTGACCCAGGGACACTGCGACCGTCATAAATATGAGTCAGTTGCTAAGCATCTGAATTTCGATCACGTGACCATGGGATGCTGCAATAAGTGTGAAAAATGGTCATCAGTCACTATTTTCAGTGCCGTCGTAACCTTGAACGGTCACTCAGCAAACTGTTGTTGTAAGTCGAGGACTACCTGTACAGCTGCCATCTTAACTTTCTGGACTCCTCTGATGGATGCCGGTGATTTTGAGGGGCTCATTTGTGATGTTAACCATTGTTATTATGCTGACTGCACCAAATGGATCCGTCCAATTTGCTGCCTGCCTCAGCCTGGCATATCTGAATTTCTGGTCTGAAGTCTTCTGCTCTGTGTCTTCTGGAAAAATGTCTTGGGGACTCAGATCACCCATCAAAAATTGCCCTGTTTTCTTGACTGCCAGAAAACCTGGCATGAAAATCTCTTTAAATAAGCAAAGTTATTCTCTGCCTGTCTCTTCTAAACTACAGTTCCCCACCCTCCCTCCCTCCCTCCCTCCTCCTCCTCCTCCTCCTCCTCCTCCTCCTCCTCCTCCTCCTCCTCCTCCTCCTCCTCCAGTTAGGGGAGCTTTTTCCCCTTCTGAAAGGAGTCAGGTGCCAAACAGGAGTTGAAAAGTTCTGTCTTCTCACCATTAACCATTATTAAATCACCATTTTCCCCCTAGAGGGGCCTATATCATCCTTGGCTTTCATTTTATTTCTAGCATGTTGCTCATGTTGCTGCTGTTATATTTTGCAAGCATCAGCTCCTTCTGAGCTTCAGATTTTATGACACATTCCATTGGTATCAGTTAAGAAAAGGGCTTCCTTCCCAATAATCTGAGAATTCCTTAGGGAATATTGGAAATAAACTGAATTTGAAGAGGAGAAAACAAATCAGGTGCCTGTAATTTACTACCTTTTCTTCCTAGAAATTGTAGTAAGGATAATGTGGAAGAATGTTTTTCATGCAGGTGGGATCCAAGAGAGGGGAAACTTTGGAAAAAAGAAACAGAGAGAGAGAGAGAGAGAAAACGAGAGAGAGAGAGAATTGGAGATGGACCAAGATTTCGAGACATGGCATTCCAGAGTCACAGATTATTTACAGTATACTTATCATGTCTTCAGCTGCAAGCAACAATTAGAATGAATTTGATTAATTCTGCCAGATGTTCTCAAGATGTTACTAACCTGAGTATTCTTGCGCTTACAAGCTCAATCTTGGCATCTTGCTGCATCTCATCAAGTGTCTCCCTCCGTAATCTCTGCTGTCTAGGACGATGGGGGGCAAGGAGAATGATTTGAACTTCTAGCAGATCTTCACCTCTGGCTGCTTCTTCAGGAGAAGCCTTTGTCTCCAACTTTTCACTGGCAGGTGCCTGAAAAGGTTCCCTTTTCTCTCTAATGTTCCAGTTCTGAACGGACATCAATCATCATCATCATCATCATCATCATCATCATCATCATCATCATCATCATCATTATAATTGGATCCTTCCATTCCCCACTATCCGGTCAGATCTGAAGAAGCTCCTTGGATGGAAAGCAAAATGTCTTCAAAGAAAAAAACAAGAAAGTCCGGTTGCCTCCTGAAAAAGCCCCTTTGGGGTGACCAGCTACCCCATGTGCAATGAGAGAAGGCAGACTAGATTTTCAAGACAAAATGGCTATGATTGTCATTTCTCTTGTCCTGATGATAAGGCTGCAAGATCTTTTTTTTTTTCAATCAAATGGGGAATTTAATTACTTTTCATTTAGTTTTTATAAGATATGGCATTATCTTGTTCCATATCCCATTCTCCTCTTTTCAAGAAAGTGGGGGGGAGGGAGAGGATTGCCCTAAATGATGAATAGTGAAGCTAACACAAATCCCTGGAATGCTTACCTGGAACAGGTAATAAAGCAGGACATTTATAAGCAACTTGGAGACAAATGTCCTGATGGCTAAAAGCCAGCGTTTATTTATCAAAAATAAACTGTGTTAAACAATTACTTTTTCTCCTCTTTGGCAGAGTAGATCTTCTAGTGGGTAAAGATAATGCTGTTGATTGGGGAGGGTTTTTGATCCATTCAATTGTGTCTGATTCTCAAATCTTCTTGGTCTACAGTTTTCTGGACAGGTTTTTTTTTCAGAAGTGGCTTGCCATTGCTTCCTTCCTAGGGTGGAGAAAAAGTGAGTGGCCCAAGGTCACCAAGCTGGTTTTGTGCCCAAGGCAAGACTAGAACTCTCAATCTCCCAGTTTCTAGCCTGATCCTCAACCAGCACCCAAGTTAGCTCTCCATCTATGTCATCTAATTTATTTTCAGCAAACACTCTTTTCTCTATATATAATCTACCTGAATTTCACCAAAGCCTTTCACAGTGCTTCACCTGACATTCTCATTAACAAGCTATTAAAGTGTGGTTTAAGTGGGTCCCCAACTGGTTAGTAGCCACCCAAAAAGCCAGAATTCATCAAGTGAGAGACAGAAGGCAGCGGAGTTCCCATAGGGATTGGCCTTAGGGACAATATCATTTAACCTTGTTTTATTAATGACCCAGACAATAAAACTGTCTGGGTGCTCATCAGATTTATGGATGCCACAAAATCAGAAGGTTTGACCAGGTCTCTGTCTCTTAAAGGTTTTAAAGAAAAGTCTGGACTTTCTCTCAAGGATGGTATAAATGCTTTTACTTCACTTTGCAGAGGGTGGACTAGATGATCCCTGCAGTCCTTCTCAACTCTACACTTCTACGATCCTATCAATCTCTTTCTCTAATGAACTTAGCACTGGATAGTAGGGATGAATTGTACACAATTACATTACAGTAGTAGTAGATCAGCAACATCTGGATAGATAAATTCCAAAGCCATACACTGTAATTCAGGAACATTTTGAGAAGAGACATTAGGATAGTCTATTTTCTCATTTCTGGGCCATTTAAGACATAAATCTTAAACTTATTTTTTTTCCCCTGTCTTAAGTTGACCAAAAATAGTGGTGGTTGAAAGCAATGGACATAGAGTAGTATAACAAACACTATATCAGCAAATTATCCTGTCAGACTAGCTCTGAAATGATGATAATTGTCTACAACAATGAATTTTCCAAATAAAAATAATAATCTCTTTTCTAACATATTACTTAAGAATGCAGGATCAGAACTGCAAGGCTATTAGAGGGCAGCAAAGAGGTCTCTCTATCCCTTTGCTGCCATCTAGTGGACATATGAATATTGCAACAGATTCTGATTTCACTAATATTTTGGTGCAGAAAGTATAGAAGATTGGAGGTAAGAAGCCAGTTTTATGCAAACCCTGATTAGATGCAGTTTAGCCTGGTTTATATGCATGTCATTGCCTTAGTTTACAGCCAATCGTTGTTCTGTAAAAGAACAGAAGGATACCATGCCACATGTCAGTTTTATAGGCTGATCCTAATAGCTTCTTTCCTGGTGCTGCATCGTCTACTGAATTGAGAAAAAAAAATGTGTGATTTTTTTTTCCTTCACAAAAGAGAATAATAAAATTTATCTGGTAGCAATGAAAAAAAAAACAGCAATTTCTGCTGCTGGCTGACAATATTAATGTTTGAAGGAAAGCAAAGAAAACTTTAGACAATGAAAACTCAGAGATCAGCAAAAGTTAGAAACGAATCTGCATCAGGAATTTATGCCTCTCTTGATCCTCTTTGTTTCTCCAACTAATTCCAAGCAAAGGAAAGTCTTTGGGGGATAACGTACAATTTTGTCATGTTGGAATAAATATTTAGATCTGAGACTTTTTTTTTTTTTTTTTTTTTTGGTAAACTGCTCAGAGTTTGCTAGTTGGAGAAACGTTGGGTAGGAGAAAGATTATTGCAGCAGAATAACCTTTTATTCTGGTTTCTCTCCATATTTCTTTAGGGTTTCAAAGTTCTGGATTGAAGAATTGAAACAATTCACAGCTGGACATGAAACCTGAGGCCGTTCTTTGTTTACTCAGGGGTAAGTTCTCCTCCTTGATAGAGGCCCATTAATGAGGTTGACCCAAGGAGACAGGTTGCTGAAAGAATCAAACAAAAGGAAGTGATCCCTGCTGGCCATTGATAAGGACGCTGCCTTCCCTTCCTCTCGCCTGCCATTCACATGCCCACATGCCCACATTGCAAGGGGCTCTCTTGCTTCCTTGCTATCACAACTTGAGAAAGCAGGGAGATACCTCTTTGACCTTCAATGATTGTATCACCATATTGCATAGTACAACACATGGAAGAGAAATCAGACATGAAAACTTTCATTTCTAATCTCAGAAATATACAAAATTAACTAGAGAAGATTTTAGAACTAAAAATATCCATCCATCCATCCATCCATCTGGTTGTCAGTCATAATTTTCTTCCGGTGAGAACAATTAATCAGTGGAACAGGTTGCCACCAGAAGTTGTGGGTGCTCCAACACTGGAGGTTTTTAAGAAGGGACTGGACAGCCATTTCTCTGAAATGATAGAGGGTCTTCTGCAGAGGGTTGGACTAGAAGACCTCAGAGGTCCCTTCCAACTCTGCTATTTTGTTATACTGTATGTTGCAAAATGTGATATGAGAAGATCTTTCTCCAATTCTGGGCCAATGTAATGGTACAAATCTCTATTCAGATCTTCCCTTCAAGCTGCAATACGTATGTGGAATAATACACATTTATTCTTGTACTTAATGCAATATCCATTTAATCTCTTCTCTTCCCTTAACGGAATGAAGCAGACGGGTGAAATCCATGAAGCAAATATGATCTCCTAGCCCCATTTTTACAATTTTGCAAAATCCCCAAAGATCACATTACACCATCCTCGTGTGCCCCCTGAGCTGTTTGGAGCAACCTAACAGTAATAACCCATCCAGCTGCAAATATGGCCCCATCCTTGCATAGAAAGGCAAGCCAACTTCATTTTGTCAATTGGGTTTAACGGTAAGAAGACCGAATCTTATTTTCTGGCAGCTCTGCAGGAGACTTTGAGCTGGTGGAACTAAATTGCCAGTCATTCAGAGAGTTTTTAAAAGCTACATGATTGTATATATTCTCAAGCTGTTCAACCCTTACTAAGAGTGTTTTCTTTTCATTAAAATGCCAGCATTACCACGGCCATCAAAAAAGGAAAGCACAGGAATGATAAAAGCAATATTTGATTATTAAACAAAAGCATCAACTGTTAACATAGTCAATCTCCATAGTCAATAAATGCTCACTAAGAAATTTCATATAATCAGCCAGATGATGTCATTCCTCATATGTTCCTACCCAAGACTGGGGCAGCCTTCGTTCTCTGCCTGAAGAATATAACGCATAATCAATAGCTGATTAATAGTCTGGATTAGCGAGACTGCCAGCTATTTCATTTATGTTTGTCGTATATTTTATTATTGCATTGAAAATGACAACCGTATTATTTCTTGTCTAAAAATAGACCTAAATACAATTTTGTTTAATTAATTAAAGAATCAAATTTTATCCCCAGGGGGATCCATTGGCCATTATTATATATTTTCTTCTTAAGGTGGCGATGGATTTAAAGTTGCATTTTCTTCATCATCTCAAAAAAAGACTGTGTGGAGAATTTGTCAAATTATTCTTTAATCATTTAAAGACAATAACTATTCTCCAAACTTACTCATGTTTAACCACAGCTATTTTCTTATGTTACTTATTACTTATTACTTTAATATATTTGGGGCTCCGTTATGCAAATGCATATTAAATAAGGAGAGACATTAGTTTACCTAAAAGGAAGCAGAAGTTGGTATTTTATGCTAAAATAAATCTTAGGAGAAACCAGAGAATATTCTATTTCTACTATGGGCAAGAAAAATCATTTGTGCCACATATTTGGTAAAAACTTTCTTTGCAGAGAGCATCCACCACCACTGAAATGTTAGATGCAGTTATGATAAAAAAATTATAATGTATTTTTTTGTAAAATATTTCTTATGAATTTAAATTCGTAAGAAGGGATTGGACAGCCATTTGTCTGAAATGGTATAAGGTTTCCTGCTTGAGCAGAGGGTTGGACTAGAAGACCTCCAAGGTCCCTTCCAACTCTGTTATTCTGTTAAATGGTGCCCTATTTAGGAAACATGGTTGAAATGGTACTCTTGCCTAACTAGTGAGAGTAGCCTCCTCCGTTCTCCCCTCAAGGCTTGCTTTTTCTTTTCTTTTCTTTTCTTTTCTTTTCTTTTCTTTTTTTTTTCTTTTCTTTTCTTTTCTTTTCTTCCTTCCTTCCTTCCTTCTTTCTTTTCTTCCTTCCTTCCTTCTTTCTTGTGACATTGGCTGCTTTGAAACAGTATTACCACAGAATACTGCTAGCGTCCCAGGGAACATAAAAATTGCTTGCAATTCCCCCCACCCACCCCAAGTGGCAATCTCATGCAATCATCAGGTGGGTGCCCCATGCCTTTGTCTACAAGACTCCATTGTCATTTATCACTCAGAGACGTTTCTCATGTTCAATATTGAAGAGGATGTTTCAAGTTTTAATTTACAGTTCACCGGATAAATATTTGGTCTTCCATCTGCAGCCTGGACATATACAGGGCAATGCAAAAAAGGGAGGGAGAGAGAGAGTAGATGTAGCAAGATTCAAATGCCCTGCAGGAAGCAGGATATTTGAAGACACCATAAAGCTGAGCCCCAGGCCAAAGAAAGAAATATTAGCCAAAAAGAAAAGTGTCAGATTCTTCTCTGGCAGGAGGTGGAACAGCAATAACAGCCCTGAACCGCAAGGATTCGCATAAACGCTGGCTTAAATCAATCAGTCACAGAGGGAATTGCTCCAGTCACATCTGAGGCGGAGAGAAACCTCATCATAAATCAGAGCTGCAGAAAGCGGCTTGAAATGTTCTCAGCATCTCCAAACTTCCCTGCTGTGCAGAGTCAGAAAAGGAGAAAGACCTCTCGGCTTTTCTTAGAGGGTACCGATTTTTAGCAATCGATTCGTTTTAGCAATCAGACAATTGGCTTAGAATGAAGACTTCCAACATTATTGCAATGCTTTTTTTTTTTTTTTTTTGCTTTTTAAAATAATCCATGGAGTCTTTTTCTTTCATAAGAACATGAAAAATATCTTCGCGGTCCAAATGAAGTTCCCTGTAAACCATCAATTAAACATCCCAGGTGCATTTTCCAGAGATGAACTATGTACTGTATAGACAAAGTTCCCACCTATTTAAATTTGCAAACTTATTTAATTTGTTTACTGATTTTTAAATTTTATATGCCACCCATTTCTTCTGCAAAGTGACTCTTAGTGTATTATTTTCATATATGTGAAATGACAACAAAATAAAATGTGGTTAGTTCTACTTTTTATCTAGCATATCATTTATTTATTATAAATGTTATAGCTTGCCCAACCCAAAGGATCTAAATAGTTGAAAAATTAGCATTATAAATACAACAATAAATTAAATGAA
This sequence comes from Pituophis catenifer annectens, assembly GCF_029215685.1. Lineage (NCBI taxonomy): Eukaryota > Metazoa > Chordata > Lepidosauria > Squamata > Colubridae > Pituophis > Pituophis catenifer. The sequence goes on from NW_027256887.1 coordinate 908,720, forward strand.
AATCAAGATGGACACCAAGAAACCTAGGTAGCATTGGAAGCCCAATAAAATAAAATTGTTTAAATTGCATTTAGGACTAACACTTAGACTTATATACTGCTTCACAGCCCTTTCTAAGTGGTTTGTAAAGTCAGCATCTTTTCCCCAACAATCTGGGTCTTTTAAAAATGTTTGTAATTGGTATGAATGAATTAGACATTTCAGTTCAAGTTGTTCTTCATATAGTTATAAAATTTCACTTAAGAGTTTTAGCAGTTATTTCTTTTTGGTTTTTCTTATTCCTGTTCAGATCTACCTAACTTTTAAATGGCCTTCAGCAGTTTGTTAATCTGGGGTTTTGGTTAGAGTCTCTGAATCAAATTGATATATCAAATAAGTCAAATTGAATAGACTTGCCATATCATCCTGGAAAAATGAACTGAATGGATGAATCAAAACAAGTCAATCAAACCAACCCCTTTTCCCCCCTGAATCAGGTATGAAAAATCTAATATGCCCAGTTAATTGATTTAAACTGAGCTGTTAAAGTGAATTAATCTATTTTTCTGAATCGGTTCAACCCAAGTTGAATTTACATAGTCCCGTCTTCAAGTCACATTTTAATACACATCAGTACACACTATACACAAAACTGGATCAGAACCACTGTCCTGTGGTAAGCATGTTTGTATTATTAATGGGGAATTGTATTGTTCACTTTCTTGTTATTAATTTTTAAAGATTGGAGACATAGAGCATGAGAACTCAGAAGCAATGCAGTATTTTTCAAGGCTGCAAAAGAGTGTGAAATTTGGAAAGTGTAATTCATGGCAGCCCTTAAATATGGAAGAAGAAAAAAGTTCTACCAGTGGAATTGTTCTTCCTAACCAGTTGCTCTCTTCTCATGCTCCACCTGAAGCCTGAAATTCCTGCCATACCATCGTGATTCTGCTTGTTTGTTTATGCCCTCAGTATAACAGACCAAGCAAACTTTTGGAATTAGCAGATTTGCACTCTCCAAATCGGTGATGGACTTTTCTGTAGATTGAATATGAAATTAATAAAGTTGGATGCCATGGAAATTAAAAACAGCTGAGAAGGCCAGAATACTGCTTGGCTCTAACACTGGAAACTGTGGGTTTAGGATATAAACTCAGGCGGACATTCCTATTGGAAAACCAGCTAATAATTCTCCATCGTAGGCATCTCTAAGTTATTATTATTCTTCCCTCAAAGTTGCCACAAGAGCATGGATTCAGCTGTCCAAGCACTTCCAAGCTTATTTTTGATTTCTATGTGATTTAGCCTTAAGCACAAAAGCCCTTTTCTTCACCTTTGGTTAAATCTAATGATACCCGCCCCATATCAATTAAATCTTGCCAAAGAGGCACAAAAGTTTTCTAGGGGATAGAACTTATTCTTAGCTTGTCTTCCTTTCAAGGAACTGGCAAACCCTTAAATCTCTGTAAAATTTAACTCAATTGCTGGTGACTTTATGTTCAGACTCAAAGATTTAAGGCAACAAAGTAGAACTGGTTTGTCATAGCCTTTTTGGGGGGATGTTACCCAACTTCCTGAAAGACTGGCCTATAGCCTAGGTATATCTTAGTGTTCTATCCAGGTATTAACCAGGACTGATCCTGATTTAATTTGCAAGATTAGCCATGACCAATGAAGAACTGGTTCCTCTCTTCCTGTATCCTCAGATTTGTTAGATTGAGAGAATTCTGAATAAAAATGAGTTAATTCATTAGGATAAATCATGCTATTGGCTTGATATGCTCTGTTAATGCAGGCCCTGTGGTTTGTAAACCACAGTTTGTGCCTTAGTGGAACATGATGATCCTTTGGATGATGTTTTATCTAATAAACCACAATGAAAGAAAACTTGGCTTGGTAATTTGGGTGAACCAGCTAATAACCTGAGACTCAGTCTCTACCTTAACCTTCAGGATTCTTATTTCAATCATACTCTTTGGCTTTGAGATGGAAATTTCTAGAAGGAAAAGTATGGAAATATGCATCTTATGTCTCTTGGTCACTCAGCTGAAGCCGCGGATTCATCAAATAGTCAGCCATGCTAGTCTTCTTGATTTTGCATCCTCCATGACTCTTGAGGCTTAAAATGTATTTTATGTTTAATCTTCAACTAATTCCTTTACCTTAAGTTCCCAGTTAAATGGAGAAGAAGGTAGGATTGTTAGGAATATAAGAGCCTCGGTGGTGCAGCGGACTAAAATGCTGTTAAGTGTTAGCACTTAGCTGCCAGCTGCCTGCAATTAGTGCGAGTTCAAATGTCACCAGGCTCAAGGTTGACTCAGCCTTCCATCCTTGCGAGGTTAGTAAATTGAGGACCTGGATTGTGGGGGCAATAAGCCGACTTTGTATAGAACAACACCGCTTAGGAGGGCCCGAAAGCCCTAATAAGCAGGTATATACAAAAAAGTATGCAGGCTATTGCTATAATGCATTGTAAACCACCCTGAGTCTATGGAGAAGGGCGGCATATAAATTGGACTAATAAATAATAAATTGGACTAATAAATAAATTGTCCTTTGAAATTTCCTGAGATATGAACTAAGTGTCAAGCATTTTATTCCTGATCCAGGGTTTTGGGTATGTCATCCTATAGTAAAATTATAATTGTGGCTCCTTCTAAAATGCTGACTTGTAATCTCTTAAAGATCCTTTTCCATTCAAAATATTGCGAGTTGAAATGGTGAGAGGAAAAAAAGTAACATTCATGATTCCCCAGCCCATGAATTTAGTTTTCTATTTTTATGCACGCTTCAACACATTGATTTGTGACACTCAGTGGGCAGAAGTCTTTGCTTATTTTGGCTCTGGACAATGGTCAGAATCTCTAGGATGTCCTTACCATTTCCAGACCACAGAATCTGCCCACAGGAAGCTGATGGGGTCATCCCTTGAGCAGGACTCCTAAACATCCAATTCTGCTTGGAGGAAACTCAATATTTTTATTTGAATATAGGTCACCTTAGCACCTGGAGGGGGAAAATCAAATGTTTCACCTATTGGCTTCTAATTCCTGAGCAATGTACAGTGGTACCTTGGTACTCAACTGCTTTGAAACACATCGCATTTGGTACTCAACACATTTTGATATGAAATTTTTGCCCTGCTACTCATCGTTTGTTTGGTACTCAATGCACAAAATAGATCTTGTTACTCCCAGTTGCCTTTTGGCTCACTATATTATTCCTTATGGGAAAAAAATGTTTGGTACTCATCATTTTTGATACTAGTTGCACCTCCTGGGAACAATTAACAATGAGGAGCAAGGTACCACTGTATTTAGATTGTAATTGAAGACAATGGATATTGCTATATGAACTGCACTGAAGGATGTGTAACCTAAACGCAAGTAGCCAGGGATCTCTACCCTGTATGGAAACTAAGAACCCCCTTCAACCCCACATTCCGCTGGGTTTGAAGATGCTCTTCAAATTTGATCAGCTAGCTATTCTTTGAGTAAAGTGAGGGTAATTATATGGACAGCAATAACCACAGAAATACAGAAGCCAAAACGACTTTTGCTTTCCTTGTAATTAAGCATCTTCAAAACTCTGGAGTGTCTAGGGGTTTGTGGTGAAATTCACATTTATGAAGTTGCTCATAATACACAAAGTATTGTACATGGATAGATCTTCAGGAAAAAAAACAATCATATTCCTTTTGAAGGAGGTCAACATGAGTTTTATATGGACAATCATTCATTGCTCGCTTCATTTGAAGAAGTCAAGACTTTTCCCCATCAAAAAGAACATTTGGGATAAAATCACTGCTTAAATCCTGAACCACATCATCGTTCTGGAATTTGTATTTTCTACAAACTTCACTGTATTTAAGTTAACTTCTGTTCATTTTATTCCTTCGTTTAAGTGATGGAACTGGTTACAACTATCAAGGGTTATTCATTGCTTGCACACTTCAATGACATGTGGAAGGCCAGTCAACATTGTTGCCCCGGAGGCATTGGGGTCAAAAAAGTGCTTTTAAATTGTTCTGGCCACTTTTCCACTCAGATAAACACCCGCAATCGGTTTTTAAAAAGAAATATAAAACAGATTATTAAGCCACAAAAGCATTAAAAGTCCATCTGGGAAAACGGCTTCTCACAAACCCAATTGCGCAAAATGTACACACCTTTCTTTTTAAACCTACAATTACCACGATTTCTTCTGAACCTGCTATTTTAAGCTGTAGATCAAGAGGAATGAATGCATTTTTAAAGCGGCGTGACAAAACGTAACAGTAAAAGCAGAAAGTGCTGTCGTTTCAAGGTCGGTTTGAAAGGAGACGGAAAGGATTCCTATTTGGCACCAGAGATCCAGCCACTTCTCTTGCGTCCATAGCTACTTTGGCAGACGGGCTGTTGATGTACCACAAATTGTGCCATTGGGAGGCTGTAACTTTCTCTCCCAATAAAGCAGGATAAGGTCGATCTTTGAGTCAGTCAGAAGAACGAGGCGAGAAGGCTTTGCATTCTCAGGTGGTGCATCTGATCGCCAGTAGACATTTTCTGGGAATCGGTCTAGAAACTGCGAGTTTCCTTTTACTACCGTTCTGCTGTTGCTTCATTGCAGCCTGGCTGGCTTCTGCTGCAGCACAGAAGTGAGAGGAGCCGTAGGGCTCAGATCTTTCTGGAAATCGTTTCGGCAGCAGCCAGTCCTTGGAACGAGGGAGGCTAAAGAAGAGACAATGATTTCCAGACCTGAAATGCCTAAATCTCTGTTTGCATCTTGCATCTCCTTTGTGATTCTCCTTATTTTCCAAAGCATCTGAGGACAGGACAAGAAACAACAGATGGAAACTAATCAAGGAGAGAAGCAACCTGGAACTAAGAAGAAACTTCCTAACAGTGAGAACAATTAACCAGTGGAACGGAAGTTGCCTCCAGAAGTTGTGGGTCACTCATCACTGGAGATTTTTAGGAAGAGACTGAACAGCCACCTATAGGGTCTCCTACTTGGGCAGACGGTTGGAGTAGAAGACCTCTAAGGTCTCTTCCAGCTCTATTCTGATTGATTGATCAGGAGGTTATGAGATGCTGAAATCTCAGAAATATTGAAACCACTTCCAAACTAAACATGCAATTCTTACATGGAAATGGCCCATGCTGAATGGCTGAACTTCCCTTCCCTCCTTGCATCTTAACTCTTCTGATAGCTTTATGCCTATGGAGGTTTTCAGTCATCCAGGTCATGGTTGTCCCAAATCTGCTTTTTCAAGAGGCAACTGGACTTTCTTTGTTTTGCTTGAAGATGTTTTGCTTCTCATCCAAGAAGCTTCTTCAGTTCTGACTCAAGTTTTCAGTTCCGACAGACAGAACTGAAGAAGCTTCTTGGATGAGAAGTGAAAAATCCTCAAGCAAAACAAAGGAAGTCCAGTTACCTTCTGAAAAAAGCACCTTTGGGTCTCATAGCTTTAATAGTTTTAACCCCCAAGCTATATAAATGGGGGATCTGTAAGTCTGAAACAATTTTGCAAAGAATATAAAATCCAGGGTACAGCATGGAGAAGTTGAGTTCTTTTTTAGAAAGGACGCCTGTTCCTGGCTCCAGTCGTGCTACACACTCACATTTTTAATGATGACACACACAAAATAATGGTTTCATATTATGTCTCTGTGTTATTATACCCCTAATTTATAGAGGAGCTGCCAGCAGTTAAGTATCGAGTTAATAGTTTTTGCCGTGTCTGCAATAAGTTTCCTAGGCAATTTGCATATCCTGTCTGAACACATCAGCCAGAATTGAATTTACTTTGCAGTCAGTAAATGGCTCAAGTCACAATCTGAGCTGTCCCAAAGCAAACAGAGATGGGAACAATTATATCATCCATGCACGTTCACTCAGCTTCCACCAGGAACCAGGAATTTCAAGAGCTCCTGAATTGTACCCAGAAAATGACAAATGAGAATAGGGTTGGTTTCCTTTGCAGAGCAAAGGCCCGTTAATGATTTCACAGGAGTTTCTGGCTGGAAGAGGCAGCTTTTGGGATTCTTTGACAGGGCTAAGGGCTTCGTTTGGGACTAATGAGTTCCAGTTGTCTTTGCGAATTTTAAAAGTAGGCTTTTGTGAAGGACAGGAGCAGGAGGCATGCATCCCCCAGCCCTAAAACTATACCAGTTTCCTTTGCAAATATTTCTATGATCTACTGCACAAATGAAAGACTTTCCTTACAAGCACCATAGAATGAAGGAGATGGCATACGTATTTGTTGTGTTATGCAGACTTTTTTGTTAATCAGACAGGAATCTTGTTACACAAACCCAAGACTGAATATGTAAAATTAAGTATAGGTAGTCTTTGTTTAGTGACTGCTCGTTCAACGACCATTCGAATGGCAGTGAACAAGGAAATTTATCTGGTGACTATTGTCTCCTTCTGAAAATGGATGGAAACTAATCAAGGAGAGAAGCAACTGGAATTAAGGAGAAACTTCTCAACGGTGAGAACAATTAACCAGTGGAACAGCTGGCCTCCAGAAGTTGTGGGTGCTCCAACACTGGAAGTTTTTAAGAAGAGGTTGGACAACCATTTGTCTGAAATGGTATAGGATCTCCTGCTTGAGCAGGGGGTTGGACTAGAAGACCTTCAAAGTCCCTTCCAGCTTTATTCTGATTGATCTTCCTAGTCTAGTCTTCAGCCTGTGATTTCATGATGGTTACTTGTTCAAGAACAAGTCAGGTCTACTTAGCTTTTCGGAGAGCCCCTTTGGGTGGTCCCAGCTTCTGAGATAAAAAGAGCTTACATTTGCCAGCAAAAAGAATGACTTTTTGGACTTAGTATCATGTTGTTGGTCAGGTTAGGCTGAATAAGAGTTTCCAAGCCTGATACTTCCCTTCACACATTCTTAGGCACAACATCTGAGAAATGTTGAAGGCAGCAAAAAGATTTCTGATGACACACAATTTATGAAATACTTCAAAGGTATCCAGCCTGGCCCTTTTTTTGCCTCAAGTCAAAACTCAAAATATTTTATTAGTCTCCTGTCCTGCCAAAATATGCAAGTTTTTTGAGGAAAACTTAAAAAGCTTGGCCATGACTCACGGAATATCTGGAAGGTAGGAGAGCTGTCCATGTGGTCCTTCTCCAGGAAGCCTCAGATGAGCACTTGGAGGATGGAGGTTGCACAATGCGGTGCTTGTCTTCTTCCTTCCATGGCCATGAAGAAAACCCCCAAGGAAACAAAAGAAAGTCAGCATTGCCAGGAGTCACTTCTAGAATCACCAACAGCCTCTTTGATGTGCTCTCCTCTTCCCCTCTCAGCCTCATGAAAAGTTAGCATAGCTGTTTTGTTACTAATAAATGAATCCTAAAAATGATACAGAGAGTGGAAAAATTGACATAGTAACCTAAAAACTATCCTGTGACCAATGCTAGCTCATGAGCGAAGTTAAGAAGGTATTTGGAGAGAGATATATGCCTCTTCTTGAACCAAAACCTTGTAATCTGCGTTTAGAGAAATAACTCTACAAGCTAAACCCAATTGATTTTAAAAGGATGGGGTTGTGCCTTTCATTGGGCTCTTTACTTACTTACTTACTTACTTACTTACTTACTTACTTACTTACTTAACTTATGCATCTACTCATCATCATCTTATATTGGGTTCAAAATCTCATTTGAGGAATTTGATCACAGAGCCCTGCATCTGTTATCATGCAGATTTTGGACACCTACAGGAATAATTCTGAGCTCATATTAAAAAGTAAAGTCTCTTTCAGGACAGGCTCAACCCCCGTTGCCTTTGTTGGGAGTCCGTCCAGGTAATTTTCTTGGAACGAGAGAGAAATGATTTGCTGGTGGATTCCAATATATGCTGCTCTGACTTATACTGCCGAAAAGGGAGCTTGCTTGCAGTAAGAATTACAACATCTTTATGTTGGTGGACTGGTTTTACAAGCACCAGTAGCAAGCACTTCTGTATTTTGCATTAGTTTGGAAACTTTTTCCTATCCCAATAATTGCCATCAAACTTAAAACAAGTGTTGAAATGTGGAGAATCTTCATAACAACTTAAAGACTCTAAACTGTTGTTCGTGTGTTTGAGTAAGTGATTGATTTACAAGGATTTACACTTAACTCGATCAAAAAGAGCTGCTCTTCAGTTTTTGGGGACTTATATTTTTGCAATATGTCTTGGCATGCAGGGTTTCCTAGTGGTCCCAGATCCAAGAACTAATTAAATCCAACCTTGCTTGGTTTGTTGAGATCAGCCAAAGTTGGCTAAGCATATTGAGAGTCTAGCACAGAGGACTGTACTTGTTCTAAAGCTAATAAGCACATACAGTATGTTCTTCAGGTTTCGGTAATGACTATGCAGACGTCCAGGAAAGAACGGAGTGGGATTAATCTAGAGACATGTGGAGTGAGTGGGTTACCTTAATCAAAAGCCAAGAAGATACTTAATTGGTCTCTCAAGAGGGCTGAGATCCAGAGTAACAGGAGTAAGGTGTCCAATCAGACTCAAGTCACTGATTCCAAGAAGATCTTCGCTACACTTAGCTCACTAAGCAACCTCTCCATACAAGCGAAGAATGTTCACTTTTTTCAACATTTCCATCAACCCTTTTAGTTCCTAAATTCCTACATATTCCAAGCATTAAAGCACTCGTGTCTAGTGGAGGAAAGGTTGGACAACCTCTGGGTGGCATGAAAGAGATGCAGGAAGCTCTAAGTCTGCTTGTCTATGGAGGTTCTCTGTCATCATGGTTGCCCCAAAGTTGCTTTTTTCAAAAAGCAACTGGACTTTGATTTTCCTTGAAGACATTTCACTTCTCATCCAAGAAGTTTCTTCAGTTCAGTTCAGAAAAAGCATCTTTGGGACAACCATGACCTGGATGATTGTGAAGCTCCATAGATGTTTATACCTATTTAATCTCACTTTGGCTACACATTGATATTGTCCCACAGCCATACCAGAAAATCCCTTTTGGTAAAGAGTCCATCTTTGTGATATGAATGTGCCAGAAATCCTGGCCATAATTTCTTCCATTGGCCATCTAGGATAATGCTTGACATCCATCGTTCTTAAAATTCCATCCCATTGTGAGCTGGATACTCCATGCCAATATTTCTCCACCTCAGCAACTCTACGAGGTGTGGACTTCAACTCCCAGAGATCCTCAGCCAACAGACTATGGAATTCTGGGAGTTGAAGTCTACACCTCTTAAAGTCCCTGAAGTTGAAATGACTGGAGACGACTGGCCTACGTCTCCTCTTGCAGGATGAGAATTATGAAGGGATTCACTAAATTCTTATCAGTTCCTGTATCGGAACAAAAAATATTATTTTTATCTCAATGCGGTTGATTTTTTTGTTACCAGTTCTCTTTTATTCCCTAACTTTATAGACTTTTTTTTCCTGTTCAGGCTTTTATTTTTGTTTTTTATTTTTATTATCATGTTCATTTTTGTTTGTATCTTACTTGTGTTTTACTTTACCCTTTTTCCCTTTATTTGCATTTTTTTTTCTTTTATCTTTTGGTCATAGACCATATTTACTACTAAATAAATAAAATATGATGAGAAAGTCTTGCACCTCTCTTAGCTACAATTCCAGAAAGCAGTGAAGTGTCAGGAATTACAATTTCTGTCAGGAAAGGAGTGCTTAGCCTTAGACAGAAGAGGAAAAAGGGACACACCCATAGATATCAATAGGTAAAGCAACTGTATATTCATAATATGAAAAAAAAGTCCTGTAAACAAGACACGATTAAGCTGGGCAGCCTGCCTTATTCCATAGCATGCTTATGCTCTTATGCTTGTAATTGTCCAGGTCTCCCTCCCTCCCTCCCTCTCTTTCCCTCTTTCTCCCTTTTTTTTAAATGATTTTTTTTTTTGCAGGTCCCCGTTTTCCCACTGGATCAATCACTCTGACACATAAATGGCATTTGCATTCCTCAGGTTTACAGAGCTGGGCCAGAACCGGTGGAATTAATTTTAAGTGGATAGGAAACGAAAGTCATGGAATCTCAGAGGGTCCTTTGGAAAGCGCTGATTTAGATTGGGACTCTCTCCCGTAACCTCTCCTCCTCTGTGTGTCATGTCTTGCTTTCTATATAAAACCAGTCCTGACACCAATTAACAACTCCATGATGTCAACATCTGGTTTTTGTGGTCCCCTCTGGGTCTTCTTCCTTCAGTTCTTTTTTTAGAAGGCTCACACATTTGTGCCAAAATCCCAGCTTTTGGCCAGACTCATACATTTGCAGACTTTCATAAGGTGGGTGCACACACACACACACACACACACACACTTCCTCGTGTGGTTCAGCCGCAACCTATTGGAAGTTCTCTCTACAACCAACCAACCACTTTTCAACTTGGCTTCTGCCTGTGTTGGAACAAGCTGATGGCACCGCAGAACTGAGTTTCCCAGGGCAGAAATGTTCCCAGATTTTTGAGCTGGGTTCCAGCAACTATCAAAATATCAGACTTCCCACAAGCATCTTGAAACAAAAAAGGCATTATGAATCCCAGCAGCCAGCACATGTCATTGCCAATAGGTCATAGAGTTCACTCCTCACAATTATAGATCTGCAGCTCAGGTGACAGGCCTAGCTGACTTTCACTTAAGAAAGTTGAACGGGGTCAGGTTTAATGCCTCATAGGAGACCATCAGAAGATCCTAGGGCTGTATAGGGTCAAAGGGTTGGAGAACAGGCATCCCCAAAGAAGGCCGTAGCAAGCCAATTGGATACCATTGCCAAGAAACCAACAGGGTGGCCTCCATGAAGTCACCAGCCAAGGGGTTACCTTTAATGGTACATTTACACAAAGGTATTCTCTCAAAACCAGCGGCTAAATAGGCTACTCTAATCGGATGGTGTTTTCTATAAAATAACACAGTACAAAGAGTGAATAGCTAAATAGGAATGTGAGTCAAGAGAACATTTCCTACTGTGAACATAACTGGGATCTAGAGTAGGGATCTCCAAACTTGGCAACATTAAGACTTGTTGCCAGCTCAGACAGCATGGCTGGCTGAGGAATTCTGGGAGTTGAAGTCCACAAGTCTTAAAGTTGCCATGCTTGGAAACTCCACATCTGGAAGATCCAGTTAGCAATAGATACCAATCTTCAAAAACATGTTCTTTTGTTTCTTCTATTATGTAGCCTAGTTATCATTGAGTAGTGGATTTTTTCCTTTTTATTTTAATTTATAAACTTAATAATGCATATAGTATTTCTTATCTAAGATTTATCCTCCATTTATGTTGCTTAATGGAGCACTTTTTCCTGCCCGGATCACATTCATTTGAAAGATTGTACAAGTTCTCCAAAACTCAGGGCTGATTCTTAAAATTATATTTGTTCCTTGGCATGTAACATATCACTTTTTTGCATGTCAAAGTTGATTTCTGGTAACTGGGGAGCAAGATCTCTAATAGCAAGCAAATTGTAATAAGCCCTTATGTACCATTCTCTGAGACATCCAAAATATATGAAGAAAAATAAGTTTGATAGGACATTGTTTGAAATAAAATTCAGAGTAACAGAATAACAGTACTGGAAGGGACCTTGGAGGTCCTCTAGTCCAACCCCTGCTCAAGGAGGAGACCCTACCCCATTTCAGACAAATGGTCATCCAATCTCTTCTTAAGAACCTCCATTAATGGAGCTTCCACAACTTTTGGAAGCAAGTGGTTCCACCAATTAACTGATCAGGGTTTAAAGAACAACAAACAAAGTTGGAAGTGACCTTGGAGTTCTTCTTGTCCAATCCCTGCTCATATTTCTCTTGAGCATGGATCTAAAGTTGCAGTGAAATGCCCCAAAAATTAACTAGAAATCGAGCAACACTTAAAGAAGGCTTAGAATAGTTCACAATTCAACAGGTAAACAGATCCACCTCAACTCTTGGCGATTTAATGGATATATCTATGTAGTTTTCTTGATAGGAGTGTGGAAATGGCTTATTGCTGCTTTCTTCAAGAATTTTTCCCCCAACTTTCCAGTCTAATTTAACACCTCTGCTTGGCTTTCTGACATCAGCCAAAATCAATTAGGTATTGCCATATGCTGAGACTCAAAATAACTTGGTAAAGACTCAAGAGTTTTTACTTTTTCCATATCTGGCCTTCCTTCATCAGTTTTAATATATAAAGTGGGAAAGATAATCTCTCTTGGATTTGAATGTAATAGAATTCCAGTTGTATCTTTAGATCTGTTCCATGTTTCGTGATTCCTCATTATGTTTAAAAGGGATTTCCGTAAATGATTTGGGATTTCCTTGTTAAAATAAATATTTGCGGGTAAGCTCGATACTTAATATCAGGCTAATTTCAAATGTTAGTTTGGCATTTAAAAAAAAAAAAAAAAAAACCTGGTCTGAATGAGTTTGAGTTAGTGAAGGCCCGAATAATGGAATTTGAATCCGTGCCCAGATGTCAAGAAATCAGCAATTAAGGGGTATTCAGCATCTTAAAGATCAGCCAAACCACGTAAAGGATGCAGCCCAAATACTGAAGCCTGGCTCCTGCTTCAAAGCATCCCAAAGCTTTAAATAACTCTAAAACAAGCTGAGTTTTTAGAGAAGGAGGAAAATGAGACCAAAAGGAAGTGATATGCTAATTTTAAATCTATCATAAAAATCCTCACGTATTGCTACTTTTCAGCCAAAACTTAACAACAGGCACATTATCTTCTTGTATCCAGTGTTATTACCCAAATTGAGAAATATAATTAGGGTTCTTGCAAGAATCATCCTGGAAGAAGGAGGAGGAGGAGGAGGAGGAGGAGAAGGAGGAAGAGGAGGAGGAGGAGGAGGAGGAGGAGGAGGAGGAGGAGGAGGAGGAGGAGGAGGAGGAGAAGAAGAAGAAGAAGAAGAAGAAGAAGAAGAAGAAGAAGAAGAAGAAGAAGAAGAAGAAGAGGAAGAGGAAGAGGAAGAGGAAGAGGAAGAGGAAGAAGAAGAAGAAGAAGAAGAAGAAGAAGAAGAAGAAGAAGAAGAAGAAGAAGAAGAAGAAGAAGAAGAAGAAGAAGAAGAAGAAGAAGAAGAAGTAGTCAACCCAAGGGCAAGAATACTATAAGTAAAAACTGGCTGCCCAATCTTTGTTTGAAAACTTTGTGATGGAGCACCTGTGAGTGTTCCACATTAATAGCTCTCACAGTCAGGAAATTCTTCCTTATTTTGAATTTGGACCTCTCTCTACTTCCCATGGGCAGCACAGAGAATAAATCTACACTCTCTTCTCTGTGACAGCTCTTCAGTTATCTGAACATTGCTCTCATATCTCCTCATCAATCTTGGTCACCCTTGAACATCTTTTCCGCTCTTCTCTTGCCATTTTTAATGGCTCTTCTCTTGCCATTTTTAATGGCAAGTTTTAATAAATGTTCAGAATCCTTGGCAGAGAAAGATCATCATCTAATAATAATTAAAGTGCTGGGCCTCCCACTTTTTCCTGCCCTCAAAGTAATTTTTGGTTTTGCCCTTGTGCTGCTCTGGTGCCAAACCAAGACTGAGGAGGCAGATATACGATATATTTTTTCTGAAAATTCACATGAAATAATCAAGTTCCTTTCAGGAAGAACTGGGGGAAGATCACCTATTTTTAAACCTAGTATTTATTATGGCTATGAATGCCTTGAAAAATGATTCCAAAGACGTGTTTTGGATCGTACATGAACAGAACTCTGCTACTCATTAAAGTAGCCCAACATTTTCAGGATTCTGCTTAAACCTCTAAAAAGGGTAACGTTTCTTCTGATTTCATTTCCACATCAGGAAGCAGCATCTGTGGGACGTGGAACACATCACAAAAGTCCAAAAACCACACAATTGAGGCTGTCTTTGTGTGTGTGTGTGTGTGTGTGTGTGTGTGTGTGTGTGTGTGTGTGTGTGTGAATCTAAAGAGGGGAGGGAAACCATGGTTCTTTCATGACTTGTGGACTTCAACTCCCAGAATTCCTGAGCCAGCCATGCTTGGGAGGGGGGGAATTCTGGGAGTTGAAGTCCATATGTTGTAAATGGGGATGGTTCCCCACCTCTGGTCTAAAGGAACAGGATTTTGTTTATGTGGCTGTAACCACGCATCCTTCACCAACCTTCAAGGCAACTGTTTTATTTCTAACAAAGCCACTGCATTTTTAAAATATCTCTTCTGATCTTAACCGTTCCTTGCCCTGTTTGACTTTGTATGCTGGCGTAGCACAGCAATAAATATTCGGTTTGACTTTATTCTCTGTAACTATTGCTTCCTTGTGAAGTAAATATTGTTTTTCTCTCGTTCTCATTTTAGTCATTCTTTGATATGCATTTTTCCCCTCATCCATGGCCTTTCCACTTCCTGAGGCCACCAAGAGTCCTTCTTCAGACTTCCTATTGGCATAATTTCACACCCATCTCTGGCACTTTGTAACTTAATTCTTTTCACTTCCAAAAACTTTCCATATCTTCTTTCCTTATGCGTGCTTACTATTCATTCTGTTGAGAGATTGCATTGTCTTCTCACATAATTCTCTTCCTGCAGTCATTATTCCTTTCCTTTCCTTTCCTTTCCTTTCCTTTCCTTTCCTTTCCTTTCCTTTCCTTTCCTTTCCTTTCCTTTCCTTTCCTTTCCTTTCCTTTCCTTTCCTTTCCATTCCATTCCATTCCATTCCATTCCTTCCCTTCTTTTTCCCTTCCCTTCCCTTCCCTCCCCTTCCCTTCTCGTATGCTACAATTTTATTGCTTTTGCAAAAGGAAAGGAAAGGGAGAAAGACTACAATAAATTGGTGATGTTTTAGAACTACTTTAATCCCCCCAAAAGCACTGGCCCTTTCTTTTAAAACCCTACAGTAGCTACCGCTAAGAGTTTTTGTTTATTTTTCAATAGTGCAGGATATATTGTTTCCTTCTATCTGCCTCATTGGGAACTTCTGTACCTTTGATTCCTTATGAGGGGCAGATTGGAGATTTGTGGTCTTCTGCATGTTGAATTTGGCTTTCTTACTTTTTCTGAGCGGTAGCCAAGCTGCTGTCATTGACCGTAATTTATGAATTCTTACCGGCAGAAGTCGAGGTCATTTTTTTTGCAACAGGTTTATTTTTTTTTCCCAATGCTGCTTGTTAGAAGATAACTCAAAAATCTGTCTTAGGTTTTGCTTCTTTAATGTCACAACAGCCCAGTGCATTTATCTTTTGCTTTCTTCTATGCATATATAATGTGGCATTTGATGTGATGTTCTGTTTTTTTCAGCGCCCAAATACAGTGTAGTGACTGAGTAAAGAAGGACTGGGGGAGACAGGATAGCAGTCTTCCAATATTTATGGGGCTGCCCCAAAGAAGAAGGAGTCAGCCTGTTCTCCAAAGCACCAGAAGGCAGGACAAGAAGCAACGGATGGAAACCAATCAAGGAGAGAAGCAACCTGGAACTAAGGAGAAACTTCCTGACAGTGAGGACAATTAGTCAGTGGAACTGCTTGCCTCCAGAAGTTGTGGATGCTTCATCACTGGAGGTTTTTAGGAAGAGACTAGACAGTCATTTGTCTCAAAATGGGATAGAGTCTCCTGCTTGAACAGGGGGCTGGACTAGAACATCTCCAAGGTCCTTTCCAGCTCTATTCTGATTGGTCCTTCTTTAATTTTTGCAATAATGTGCTCAGATGTGTTCCTTGGTTAAGGCAGAAAAAATAGTTTTCTGTTGTAAACCTCAATCTCATTTGTTGACAAAAATGCCACTTGCTTATTAGATCTTTTGGCAATGATATACGCAGGTTGATGTTTACAAATGAACCAATTGGTACAACTGAACTGATACAAATTTTCCTAGGTACCATAAGTTTTTTTTTTTTTAAGAAAAGGACACATCTGCTCTTTGTCCATAATAAAAATTTCTAATATTTAAAAAGTACTTACATTATTACCAGATTTTAATCTTTGACCAAGAACTATAAGACATGTAGCATTGAATTCTCTTTTCCCAGTCCTCTAAGTTCACAGTTTTATTTATCTGTATTGTGGGTTTTAGACTCTATCACATCCCTTGTGAGGTTTTTTTCCCCCTGATCTTGTAGCATTCTTTTCTTTTCTTTCTAACATATTTATTCTGCCTACAAACCTTTCACTCAAATTTGAGTTGTATAAAATACACGGCTAAAATGTTAATCTGGGGTTGTTGCTTTCGTTTGTACTTTCTCATTACAAATCTGGATAGCCTAGTTCGGGTATGAGGGAAAGAAAAGCTGATACCGTTGAAAAAATTGAGAAATATGCTTTTCATTTTCAAAATTCTTACATAAGCATTCTGTCCTTCAGAAGATATATTGTTGTAATGCAGGAATTAGAAATCTTTACCATGAATTCTAATTATCTAGAGACATACCTAACGCCATAATTGACCAATATCTCACAGTACAATCTTCTTTTCTTTAATGCAAATGAAGAAAAACAGATGGGAAGAAAAATGCAACAAGCCAGTTCAGTTTGCCAGAGGAGGATCACAATAAAGATTCTAAGGAGGGTTTGCAACAATTTCAAAGAATACCAGATTTAACAAATGCCTGGGCTAGATCAGTTGCAGCTGCATGTCCATTTTGTGTGAAATCACTTTATTACAGGACTGTAATGACTTTTCAAATATTTGCTCTTCAAAACGAAAGGAGAATTGCTTCTTGGTTTCATTTCTGCTTTCTTGCTCTGTGTGAAAAATTTGGAATTGCTTTTCAAACAATTTGTATTTCCAGCAATAGAAAACAAAGACGGGGAAGCAAAAACCACATTCCTGAGAAAGTAGGAAAAATGTTGGATTCCTAGCAAGTGCCGATTCTGAACCCAAAAGATGTTTTAAACAGAATGGGGTTAAAAACGGTAGAACCTAACTTTATAAAAATTGAAGGGCATGTGGTGTGTTCAAAAAATATGAGAGGAAATTTATGAAGCTTCTGAAATGTTCAAGTTACTCACTATTTCCAAGTGACATTGTGTACAGTTCTACAATGTTGTCAGTGTCATGTGTTATGTCATCACTGCATCCTGTTTGATTAATCATGGCAATAGATGTTTAAGATACACAGCCTGTAGAGACTTCAGCATTTCTGCTGGATGTCTGAATGTTAGTCTGGGTCAGATGGGAATCCACTCAAAAGTCAATGATTTGGTTTCAACTTTTTGAGTTATAGCAACCATAATGATGGTGCCAATCCAAAGATTTGCACTTTTGGAATGATTTAATAGCATAAAAGAATAACAGAGTTGGAAGGGACCCTGGAGGTCTTCTAGTTCAACCATCTACTCAGGCAGGAAACCCTCTACCATTCCAGACAAGTGACTGTCCAGACTCTTCTTAAAAACCTCCAGTGATGGAGCACCCACAACTTCCAGAGGCAAGCTGTTCCACTGGTTAATTTTTCTCACTGTTGGGAATTTTCTCCTTAGTTCTAGATTGCTTCTCTCCTTGATGAGTTTCCATCTGTTGCTTCTTGTCTTGCCTTGCAAAGAATAAGCCTTCTTTGCTTGTTCTGCATTCCAAAGATGCTTTGGAAGTAGGGGCAGTGTTAGCACCCCCCCCCAAGCATTGCCACCCTAAATTAGTGCCCGCCCAAGCTTACTAAAGCCAGCCTTGGCTATGGGTCACTTAAACTGGTTTCTGAGCAACAGAGAAACACTTGAAATAGCTAAATGAATAATCCTGTAAATAATCCCATCCTGCTCAGTAACCCCATTGCTCTGTAGCTTGATATGCATCAAATACAGCCTATAATTCTCATTTCAGACTCAAGGAAAAAGGCATGTCTCTTGTTAATTTATAATCTAATCTTATCGAAATTGTCATCAAACCTCATGGTGCCCATATTATTTTCCAAAATAGGTGTTGCAAAACTCACTTCGGGTTAATTCCAGATCCCACACTTTACAAGGTGAGTAGTTTTAATTATGTTTGACAACTTGTTTTTTTTTTTTTTGCTGATGGAAAATCTGGGCGAATTAGGCAGCAACCCACCCAAAGATCTTAAGTTGATATAAACTGCACAAGGTTGAACATGTTTTTCACTACCCACTTGCTGCAGGAGCAATTTTGGCCATCAAGTATTACACAGTACCTAGGCAATGTAACACATGCACACCAAGATAGTAGTTCCCTTAAGGGATTTACTAATTTTGGAATGCAATTTCTAAGCAGCGTCAAGATATTGGAATGTACAAAATGAAATCCAACATTTGCTTCATGAACATCATCTTCATCATTTGTACTTTTCATTAAAAGGGGGGACATATTTCTTGATGTGCACAACTATAACAACCTTAACCTTAACACATTTTTGTTCAAATCTTTCCCTTTGTACAGTTTATTTATGTGGGGTGGTTAAGAGGGTGTATCTGAACAGCACTACATGGCAAAATTCGGGGAAATAGGGAAATTTACAATACAGCTTTGTTGTACTGGCATTTCTTGGCTATCTTTTCCCCTTTGGACTTGATCCACAAGTTCTTCTCATGCACAGGGACAACGAATTTGCAGTTACCCTGGTTGGTAGCTCCAAGTCAAATACTTGAGTAGATCGTTCCTTATCAAAAATTTCTGGATTGTCAGCCATGATACAACAGTATAAATTTTCTGTGAATGAACTTAGTATGCCATTCTCTGCAGCTCATCAAATAATATCAGCTATGTGTGGCACAGTGATTAGAGTGCAGTATTGCAGGCAAACTCTGCCCACAGCCAGGAAGTTCAATCCTGACCAGCTCCAGGTTGTCTCAGCCTTCCATCCTTCTGAGGTCGGTAAAATGAGGACCCAGATTATTGGGGACAAGAGGCTGACTCTGGAAACCGCTTAGAGAGGGCTGCAAAGCACTGTGAAGCGGCATATAAGTCTAGGTGCTATTGCTATTGCTATAATGTTCAACTCTTGGGCCCCTGTTCACATGTACATTAGTCTCCCTCAAGAATGCCTTGATTCCTGGTGACTTTAAGGGTACATCTTCCACATTCTTCTTTAAAAAACATAACAATGTCTATTTTTGTTCCTCTTCCAATCGACCTGCTTCTGATCAATTTCTAGCATTTTTGTGGCATGACCTATAAATGGCTGAAATTTCAGATTCTGAGATGTTCTTTTGAGGCAGCTTTTAAGGCAGATAATACAATGGTAAAGAAATCCCCAGGTGCCTGAGATTAGCTGCCAAACTGGTGCAGCTGCAGCACCTTTAACAGGTATAATGGGAAGGAAACAGAACTGCCCTTTGACCGGGCAAGTCTCCAAACGTTGCATTATTCTGGAAAGACTCTTGTCTCTCAAGGTGAGAAATGTCTAGCATGAAGAAAATTACACACCAAGGAAGAGCTCTGAATTTAATCAATTCTGGTTACCATTCCTAGATTAATTTCTTTTATTTACAAGTGCCATTCTACAGATAATGCTTAAATATCATTATTTCTCCTTAAGATGACACATATGTTCAAAAATACATAGGTATATGCATTTGTATCCCCCTCCTCCTCTTCATTCATGTCACTATTAACACCGGGACAAGACCTCCGCATTGCCCTTGCCTCCTTCCTAGGGCTGAGAGAAAGTGACTGGCCCAAGGTGCCCCGGCTGATTTTCTGCCTAAGGCAGAACTAGAACTCATGGTCTCCCAGTTTGTAGCCTGATGCTGTGAAGAATCACCATTCTTTAGCCTGCTTCTATTTTTTTTTTTTTTAAATTTGATTTATATGCTGCCCTTCTCCGGAGACTCAGGGCGGCTTACAATGCGCTATGCAATAGCCTTCATTCTTTTGTATATTTTATACAAAGTCAGCTTATTGCCCCCACAAACTGGGTCCTCATTTCACCTACCTTAGAAAGGATGGAAGGCTGAGTCAACCTTGAGCCTTGGAGAGATTCGAACCAGCAGAAATTGCAGGCAGCTGTGTTAATAACAGGGTGCACTAAACCACTGTACTTTCAAGGCTCTTTTATTTCAGTTCCTTCTTTTCCTTTTTAACTCCATGTTTAATTTTTGTGATTTTTTTTTTAAATATAAGCTTGTTTGATTCTAACAAGATAGATGGCATTGCTTGGGTATGATCCAAGGGGAACGGCATTTTCTCCTGCCAGGATCAAACACTTTAGCATTATCTGATCTGACATCTTTTTGTGGACCTGTGAAAACTTTTGTTATCTTCAAGAAAGAAAAGAAAACGCAGTCATTGTCAGCAGATGTTTTACTTAATTCCTCTTGATCAAAACCAGCACTAAGTTGGCTGTTCCTGAGAACTGGACATGAGTTTATATAAATATCAGCCAATCTCATCAGGTCAAATTAATGTATCCCCTGTTAGCTTAAGCCACACATTTGCTTTGGCAGTAACAATGCTCTCCTTCTTCCTGAGGATTCCTGGGGATTCAGTGCAGAGTAGTTTACTTTTAAGACACAGAAAAACAGAGAGGGAGAAATGGCTAAGCCTCCCACTTTAAACAGAATCTCTCAGCAGGATGTCCTACAGAAGTCCAAGAGACCTCGGAGCCAACACGTTTCGGATTGGGAAACAAAGAATGAAACATGAAGAATTGAAGATGGAGTAAGGCCTTTTCGATTTTGTGGAATTTACATCCATGTCAGGGATAACAATGAACTTTAATGAACAAGAATATATATTTTATATCATATCCTTGTTGTTAGTGTCCATTCTTTCTTAAAGTTCTTCCTCAGATTGAGTTAAAAGGCTATCTACTGGTCTTTGAGCTGGTAGGAAACTTATCACCTTAGAAATTGCTCCTATAAAGGAGAATATTTGTAGCTCAGGGTTGAAATGAAGAGCCCTTAACACTCTCTGAATTTGCAGATGTTTCATTACCCAACTAGATACCAATGCATTGATGATGTTACCTAGTTTGGATAATGGGATATCTGCAAGAAAACTACCAAGCTCAGACTCCTCAAATCTGCTCCTTTCACTGGTGACCCCTATCCTCCATCACCATGAGGCTGACAGCAGATACTGTACAAGCCTTTGTCACGGTATACATTAAACTTGGGGATTTTTTTTAAAAAAATTGATTTATATGCCGCCCTTTTCCGGAGACTCAGGGCGGCTTACAACGTGCTAAGCAATAGCCTTCATCCTTTTGTATATTTATACAAAGTCAGCTTATTGCCCCCACAATCTGGGTCCTCAATTTACCTACCTTAGAAAGGATGGAAGGCTGAGTCAACCTTGAGCCTGGTGAGATTCCAATTTACAGTAATTGCAGGCAGCTGGTGTTAATCACAATGCTTTTAGTCTACTGAGCCACCAGGCCCGTCAAAACTGGCTCTATCCAGTTTTCTTCCCCTTCTCCCTAAATAAATATTATCAGCCGCCCATCTACTAATCCCGTTTGCAAACGGCCTGAGGTGGGCACTGGTGGATGTTGACAGATGACCACAATGGCGAATTTCGCCATCTGTCAAAACTCACTTTGGTTTTTTGGGGGGAAGGATTTTACCATGGCAAAGGGAGTCCCACTACCAGATGAGGTCAAACTCCTTTGGGATGCAGGTTTAATGCTAGTTTGCAATGCTATCCTGGATTAGGGATAAACCTGGATTCAAAAGCATCCCAAACAACAGCTTTTGCTTAAAAGCAAAGAGGGAGAAAAGAGAAAACTCTCCAGGCTTGAACTGAAACAAGCCAGCTATTGAAATTTATTTTGCAGATATTTGTGGCCCCGTGCCAATCAAAACAGCAAATGGGGAAAACTATTTGGTAACCTTCAGATCATGCTGCTCTGCAGAGATTATTAGGAAATATCTCTGTCTGTCTGTCGTGCACACTCATGCCACACGTTGCTCAGTGTGTTATTACTTTTGGGATCCAATTTCATTTAAGATTAGAATCAAAGAAGTTTCATATGATTTATTTTGGAATTAGCAAGGGCCTGTACAGATGAAATACCTGCCAGAGATACTGCACTGCAACCACCTAAGCTTTCGTGTCAATAGAATCTAGAGAGATCTTAGCTTGATCCAGGGATCCTCTATATTGTATATTGCCAAAGTCTTCACACATATGTGGCAGTTTCCAAGCATGTCCATTCAAGGAGCTTCTAGGTTGCGATGTACCTAGAATTATGTATTCCTACTGTTTTGCAAAAAAGAACATGAATTCTGAGCTACAGGACTTGTCCCATTTTTGCCAACAACTCTGTCTGCTAATTTGGAGAGAGAGGCGGGTGGGGAGAGGGAGAGAAAGGAAGGGAGAGAGGGAGGGAAATGGAGACAGAGTAAGAGGGAAGGAGGAAGGGAGAGTGGGAGAGAGAGAGAGAGAGAGAGAGAGAGAGAGAGAGAGAGAGAGAGAGAGAGAGAGAGAGAGAGAGAGAGAGAGAGAGAGCTTTCATGTCTGGAAAGAAAATTTTAGCTTGGATTTCCCCAAAGTCAGACCAGCAACATACAGTAACTAGCTATTCCACTCTGGCTCTCACATACAATAGCAAAGCATGCCCTTGTTTGCATTGGCAAGGTGCAAATACAGACTACTGTATGTAGATTCATTTATTTAGTGTGTAGTATATCATACATGGACTAGCAATATATATTAACATTTCACCTAGACTACGTAGAAACACGGTGCATTAGGTTAAGAGTTTCCTGCAAAATAGAGTATTCAATTATCCATTATAATGATGAACATTTTGCTGTTTTTTTTTAATCTATTGTTGAATATATTTGGGAGGCAGAATTCTCTGTTCAACCTAACCCTTTCACAGAAATTATTTTGACCAAAATCAGCAAGGTGTGTTCCATGCAACAATGGGAAAGAAATCTCAAAAGAGATTTTGAACCAGAGAGGTATATCTCAGCCAGTTCACATTTTGGCTTTCCATTTTTTCAGTGTGCTTAGTAAAAACACACATTACAGTTTAAATTGTAAAGGCAACCCTGAAATCTTCCTGATTATTTAAATAAAAAAGCCCAAAGAGGTTCTGCATTCAGATATCACGGTTACATTTCCACAGTTCACCTTAATAGTCTCTTACAATGCAATATTTTATCATATTTGTTGTCTCCTTTATTTTAATATTCTTCAAAATTCAAACTGATTTAATATAGATATTCTATTTCAGATAGTTCTTTGCTTATCTTTGCCATAAGCTAAGTAAATAAATAAATTTGCTTACCTTATAACGATGGAGGGAAATTCTAAAACTGTTTTCTGCACATCAAAATATGCCCCAGCTATTATTCATAAATCCATTTATTGTACCAAATGGCCTTTCTCCATTGACACCTCTTCACCATCATAAAGAGAGATATGAGTCAATTGTATTATTACTATCAATAGTATAGCTATTTTCAGACTTCTTTACACATGCAGTATTTACTAATACTTTCCAAATATCTAGGGCAATGTATATTTACTTTCACAAACTGGATAAAAAAAATTTACCAAGTGAAATTTCACAACTCACACTCTTTTTCCTTTAATAGAGAAATTGTAAATTTCCTATAGGTTTATTTTTGTGCATCTGGGGAGACCAAAACAGTTAAAATGAACCCCTCAGTTCCTTGTGTGCATTTTTGAAGAAAATTTTTAACTAGATTTTTCCCCCATTCCTCCTGCTTAGCACAGCCTTGCCAGACATTCATCAAACCCCTGAACAGAATGAAATGCAACCCCAAATTAAATGAGAGAGAATCCACTCCGTTGCCCATGTTGGATATGTTTCAAGTTTTCTTGAGTTTAGTCCTTGAATGAATTTCATTGCTCTTCTTAACAGGCAGAGACGATCAGCTCATCTGAAAAATTTCAATTCAGTTACATTTTCATTGATTGATACGGAAGACTCTATTCTTTTCTTTTCTTTTTTTAAGCAACAAGATGATCTAAAAATAAAGTCTTCCATAAATCAAGTTCATCAGTTTATGATGACTCCGTGGACATGACAATGAAAATCACAACGAAATTCTGGTGCAGTTTTGCTTCCTCCCACTGGGATTCTTGCTTAATTTCCTTTTCAGATATTAACTGTTCTAATTTGCTTTGAAGTCTAAATCTAAAGTCACAGGAATGCAGTTCCAACATTTTCTCCAAAGGTTGTTGCTGAATTGTAATGTTCTATGAAACAGATGCAAACTAAAATAAGAATAAAAAATAAATAAAATCAGTTTGGAGTTAATTTTACTTATTCAATTTTGTTTTAATTAACCTCAACTTTAAACAGTTTCTACTTTTGGTTATATCCTAGTTTTTTAAATTGGTATCATTGTCAACAAGGGAAAACTAGATACAGACTTAGATCCAGCTAACTCATTAATCCTTGAGTGCCTTTGAGATAGCATTGGCTCCTCCGAAATTGTCTTCAGTCCAGGTTGTGGTCATTTAGAGCTGGCATGAGAGAATATTAAAGGGCTGGCATCTCCCACTAGATTCCTCTAATTTGAACTAATTCTGTCTTGGCACTTTGGGTGAGATCTTTATCTAGAGAATGCTTGGCTGTAGTGTAGCTCACGATTCTCTTCTCCAGCTCACCAACCCAGACAGCTTTGGTGTTTCGTTTGTTTGTTTGTTTTTCCTTCTTCAGTGACATGTTTTGACTACCAGGGCAGCTTTGATGGTGGCTCTTCTGGCAAAACTCAAGGGACAGCCATTAAATAGAAGGCCCAATTTCTACCTCAGCCTAACCGCTTTCAGCTAAGACATCTTTGAATGAGGTTTCTTCATCTAGTTAGCTCCGTTTAGTACCGATGAAATCAATGCAGTTTAAATTCTAGGAATTTGATTTGATGCCAGCCATGCCCTGTTCTTCCATCACTCTGTAAGCAATTTCCACCATTTTACCACAAAGAACAGCTCTAGTTTGTAGGCTGTATTTTTCATTCCTTGCCATTCCACCGAGAATTAAGGGTTGCCGTGGAATTCTACTAACGTTTATTACACTCCTAACATTTCTAAAGACGTAATTTGCAAATGGATGCAGAAGAGCTGAATTGCAGGCATCTCATTATGCCTTCCATTTTCTTAAAGGTTCCCTGATCAGCCAGCTTTGTTTATTGTGAAAAATTACCAACATTAAACAGGGAAATCGGCTAATATGATTGCAATTAAGCGACAGCTGCTCAGAAGGGAAGAGCCACCGAAGCTGGGCTACCATATGGTCTGCAGAGTTAGCAGACGTGGGTCAAATGACCGACAAACATAGAAGGATAAAATAAATTCTAAGAAGACCTTCCAACCTTAGGTACCCCTGAGATGGAGGCCCCCAAAAAATGACATCTGTCTTCAGCGTTGGACTATTGTTTTTCCAAGGAGTCCTTCTAAATGGATTTATTTTATCACACGCATTCCAGGGATGACCTAATGCTAGAACAAATATGAGAAGTTATGTGAGACCGTGGTTGGAAAGAAGGGGAGGAAAGCAAATAAATGCATTGATACTTAAGCAGAAACGAAGCCGCAGAATCGCATAGCTTTGTCTTCCCCCCCAAAAAAAACTCACATTTGCAACATCCAGACTTCACTTGAATAATACAGTATATAGAGAGAAAAAGCCTGTAATCAGATGAATCATTTTGCCTGATGCACAAGAGCTCTCACTCCAGGCCCGAAGCAAAATAATAACACGTCTTCCTTCTTTCTCTATTATTGTCTTTAAAAGAATAAAAGTTAAGGGCCTGGTGGCTCAGCAGACTGATAGCATTGTGATTAACACCAGCTGTCTGCAATTACTGTAAGTTCGAATCTCACCAGGCTCAAGGTTGACTCAGCCTTCCATCCTTTCTAAGGTAGGTAAATTGAGGACCCAGATTGTGGGGGCAATAAGCTGACTTTGTATAAATACACAGAAGTATGAAGGCTATTGCTTAACGCATTGTAAGCCACCCTGAGTCTCCGGAGAAGGGCGGCATATAAATCAAATTAAAATTAATAAAATAAAATAAAATAAATAGGCACTTGTCCGCTTTGAAAAAGAGGACTCAAAAGATGGTTATAATCCCTTTATTTTGGGCTTTGTGATTTATGTTTATAGCAAGAGAGGAAGCCCACCCAGCTGGATGAGGAACAGGTTCTCCCAGATGGCATCAAACAGGCTTGGAAAAGCAAGTCATCTATTTCCTAAAATAAGAGCTCACGTGACTTCATTCCAGCTTGGTGGATTGGGCCTTCTCTAACCTGGGACTGTGTCATTTTGTGATTGGCAGGGCCTCCTAGCTAATCCCAGTTTCATTATGGGCCATTACAGGCTGCAAGGAGTTGACCCGTATAATGTTGGCTTGTTTTCTTCTCCGGGGGAGGGACTGTAGTGCTTCCTATGGGGCTGTGGGACAGGACAGGCTTTTCATTGGCTGTCAGTCTTGTCTCTTTCCACTTAGTTCCTCCCCCTGACACCTTCACATGGTTGCCCTTCCCTTCCCAATGACCTCAAGAGTTGGGTAAAAAGGGAGTGAATGGTAGGAAGGAACCACTGTCAGAAATGACATGGCTAGGCAACTGTATTATTTTCCATGAGCGATGCAAAGATCTTTAGTATGAAGTGGAAAACAAAGATATATTCTCTACCGTAGGTTCTCCCCAAGATAGCTGAAATCTACGCAAGTTCCTGTGACAAATGGATTCTTCTGCTTCAGATTGTAAACATGCAAAAATAAGTCTAGGGGTTGAGTTCTAAGCTTTGTTCCCCCACCCCCACTCTCTCTAAAATACTGAATTATACAATTTACTTCTCTTAATATCTTTAATTGGACGTATAAGGCATCTCTGAAGGGTTGCAAATCACTGCAATATAACTGTCCTTGGACCTGGCTAGACCCAGCTGCATGAAAAGGATGACCTTTGGAAGGCCCGGACTTCAGATCTAAGACATGGAATAAACAAATGTGCTATAAATCATCAACATATTCCACAAGCTTCTTGGACTTCTTATAGACTTTCATATTCACTCTGGAAAGTTTAGGGAATTCTTGAAACCGATGAAAAATGGCAAGTATTGCGATCTTTTGGGATCATCACCGCAATACTTTCCTACCCCTGCCTCTTAAATTTGGAGGAATCTTCAGCAAAATGACAATATCGGAGTCTGACCTGCTGCTTCTATGGATGTTGGTTTCTGCTGGTCCATGCAATAGCAATGGAGCCCACATACCTTCAACGCCATGATTCTATACATTAATATAAATTTGTTAAGCCCTTAGCAGACAAATAGACCTCTGTTGCTTTAAAAGGAACAAGAAAAATTGTAGGAAAACGCCCTCAGTTTTACAATATTGTCGAGAACGTCTCCGTGGCCTCCAGAAGACAGAGGCTTCTACAGCTGCACAAAGGTTGAGACACCCTTGCGGTAAATTCTGCCAAAAGAGAAGACTGATTTTGAGCCTACAGCACTGACAAGAGTTTCTTTCCTCTATTTGGGCATGAGTTGAACGACATGCAAGCATGCTGCACTCATCTAGTAAGCCCATAGTGTCCTTTCCCTAAATCAACACTTCCCTTAATCAGATTGGCAAAACAACAGGAGATTAATATCTACCAGATGCGTATCAGACACAACAAGGAAAGACCTGGAAAGAAGAGCCTGGCAGAGAACCGTCCAAGTTTTTGCCTTCTGTCAGAGTAATAAAATAAACTCATTTAAGTACCTGATTTATAAGTTCAATTTAGTGCTAGAACAAACTGTATAGTCTAACAGAGTTTAGTGACCACACAGAGAGATGCTTGATAAACTCAAATAATGCTCAGTCTGGTCCATAATGACCACAATTGGGGTGCAAGTATTTCAGAAATATGATTGTGTTGTAAAGTTTCTGCTTTTAATTTTAGGAAATAAAAAGAAGAGAATGTAATCACATTCAATCAAAATATGAAGGAGACATTTTATTGCAACAGGCTTTGAGTCCAACACCCATTTCTGGGTGTCTACTAGTAACTGATTAGTTACTGCATCAGTTATGTGCATATACATTTCCTTGTTTTATGTATCTTTTGCTTGGAATTGCCTAAATTCATATGACTGAAGCAGCACTCAGGATCTGGAAAATAAATAAAAACAATAAACAAATGCACAAATAATGTAGCAAATCCAATTTTATTGTGCAGAGGACAGCCCACCATATGGAATGGAGTTTGGGTTTCTTCCAGCTTAAGGTTTGAACTTCTAACTTTATGATTTGTTAGAACATGATTTGAAAAGAAAGGGGAGACTGACATAAGCCACTCTAACATTTCAAAGGAATGATGCAGATCATGACTGAGAAGAATGAGATCTGAACCCAGAAGAATGAAGGTTAGAACACAGAACATAGAACAACAGAGTTGGAAGGGACCCTGGAGGTCATCTAGTCCAACCCCCTGCTCTGGCAGAAAACCCTATACAATTTCAGACAGGTGGCTGTCCAGTCTCTTCTTAAAAACCTCCAGTGATGAAGCACCCACAACCTCTGGAGGCCAGCTGTTCCTCTGGTTAACTGTCCTCACTTTGGAGACATTTCTCCTTGGTTCTAGATTCTCTTTGATTAGCTTCCACCCATTGCTTCTTGTCCTGCCTCCAGGTGCTTTGGAGATTAGATTGACCCCCTCTTCTTTGGGGCAGCCCCTGAGATATTGCTAGATAGACTGCTATCCCGTCACCCCTGGTCCTTCTTTTCACTAGATTAGTTTCATACCAGTATTTCCATGATCTGAGCATGCTTCTTTGGTTTTTCCAGTATCATCACATTTTGTGGCTGCTGAGGTGTGGTGTAGGCAATCAAGTTCTTCAGTTTTTGAGCCAGACAAAGGTAGGCGTCAAGTTTACGCAGCTGTGTTTTGATTCCCAAAATCCTTATCTGCAATCTAGCGAGAGATGGAAGTGCTTTGTTTATCACGTTTAGGCTCTCTAATTCAGTGGTATTTTGAAACAGCCTCTTCCTCTGCATCTAATTGATCTGATTCATCACCCACTTCACAATGTCTTATTACACTTCTCGTAGTCTAAAAATAACTGCACATCTGTTCCCTTTGAAGATCTGGTGCAAATATTGAGTTGTGGGAGGGCTAGGAATTCTCTGGCACACGAGACCGGATCAGGCCTGGAAATCCTTCTCTTGCATTTGTTAAGACTTGAAAGAAACTCCTCCTCAAACCAGCCAAAGCTTTACCTGTCTCTGCACAGTGAATGTACCCAGAAAAGTCACCTCTCTCGAGATACCATCCAGAAAGGAGTAATCTACTTTGAGGGTTGGGATCTCCATGGAAAAAGCACCTAGGAATGAGAATGACTTGCCCCCAATGCCAACTGATTCTTAGAGATATCACTTATTTTCTGATTGATGATTGATTATGTGCCATCAAGTAATATCAATTTTTAATGACCACATAGGTAGATTTTTCTCCATGATGATCTATCCCTCATCTGGTCTTTGGGCCTTCCAATGGTGCACCCATCCCCACAGTAATTGAGTCCATCCCTCTTGCTGCTGTGGCCATCCTCATTCCTTCCCCCTTTCCCAGCATGACAGCTTTCTCCTCCAGACAGAGAGCTCTGCCTTTGCATAACGTATCCAAAGTAGGTTAATTTGAGCCCGGTCATTTGTACCTCAAGTGAGAACTCTGGACTGATCTGTATTAGGATTGTCCATTGGTTTGTTTTCTTGACTGTCTATGGTATTCTGAGAAGCCTTCTCCATCACCCAAATCCAAAAGCTTCAATAATCTTGCTCTCCGGTTTCTTCAAAGTCCAACAAATTCCATTGGTCTTTTTTCCAGAATGGAATCTGTGTTCAGAATCAGGGAAAATGTCATAGGATGTTCAAGTGGAAAGAAAGTCATTAAAACATTTCAGATTCCTCATTTATTGGCTAAATGAAATTCCTCCCTCCCTCCCTCCCTCCCTCCCTCCCTCCCTCCCTCCTTCCTTCCTTCCTTCCTTCCTTCCTTCCTTCCTTCCTCTCCCAGCTAGTTCCCATTAAGCAAAAGATATTTCAAAGATATCCTTTCATAAGAAAGAACATTTCAAGAAAGTCTCTTATGGCAGGCAGTGTGCCCTTGCACTTTCCTGCAGTTTCAAAGTTCCCAAGGCAAGTGTGCAGATCCTTCTACTTTTCACACTTACATTAACGCCAAGTAAAAATATATTAAGGCACCAACTCCCTTACTTGAGACTCACCAGGAATTTCCATCCCATTTTATTTTCCTAACCGTTTTAACCAGAAATCTGAATCTGAAATGCAGGGCATGCAAAAAAAATAATAATAATACTTTGAATTACTCCCTTTCCTCTTCACCTTTCAGGCATACAGTATAATTCAATCCTGACTTTAAATGTTATTATTTTTATCCTACATCTGGTTTTCGAATACAGATATACACTGAATTTTTTGTAGATAAATGTAGTGGTCTGCAAATTATACTGTTGACCAACACTTATTTCTAATCTTTGTGGTCTTTTCTTTTCTGATTGACAGAGATTGTGTCTGAAATACAGATACACACAACTCACAGATACACAGCATATATACACATACCACACCCCGAAACACACAAGAGCAGATTCACATTAGGGAAGGGAACCAAAACAGACAGAATTTGATATTTCTGTTTTAGCCTCTCCACCCCCTCTGACAGCTTCTATAGCTTTGATATGCTAATTCATTGAAATGAGTGGAAATTCTGTATTTAGGTTGCTTGGGTTATGTTTAATGACATAATATGCACGCTTAAACGGCAAGAACAATAAATATATTGGAAGAAAAAAATAGCACAGGTTGAATAGAGAAGGCCAGACCTTAGCTGCAGATTTTCTTTTCATTGGCCAAAAGTTAAAATATTTCAGTTTCCAGCCAATATTACTATATATGTTGGACAACTCTGTAATGCTAGGCATACCAAACCTGGTACATTAGAGCACATAAATCTTATTTGAAAACCTAACTGTGGAAGTAAAAAATGAAAATCTGATACCAACAAAAAATCACATTGCCCCAGCCCTGGTCATGGTCTATTTCAAATGACCTATGAAGTTGGAAGGCGGCCCACAATTGTTAAAAGTTTTGTACTTAAACAGATTATCATCACACTTACCTTGAAAAGTAGCCGACTTGGGTCAAATCACCTCCTGTCAGGTGCTGTCAGAGATGACAGCAGTTTTATTTGTCAAGCAAATCATTAAGTAAATCGTTCAATCTAACAATCGTAATATGAGACTGGATAGCATACTGTGAGGTTACAAGGAACACTTGTTTCAATTATTTTCAGCAAAATAAAAATAATAACTTTGATGACCCTAAAGATAGAAGGAATGTTACCATCTCTCTCATTCAGTTTTCGTGTAGATAGATAGATAGATAGATAGATAGATAGATAGATAGATAGGCAAGCAGGCAGGCAGGCAGGCAGGCAGGCAGGCAGGCAGACAGACAGACAGACAGACAGACAGACAGACAGACAGACATATGCAAAAAATTGAAGATAGATAGATAGATAGATAGATAGATAGATAGATAGATAGATAGATAGATAGATGGGGGGAGAGGGAGGGGGGAGGGAAGGAGGGAGGGAGAATTAGCCCTGTATAAGTGTTCCTCAACTTACAATGACAACTGGGACCAGAATTTTTGTGGCTAAACTAGGTAGTTGGCCTTTCAATATTTATGGCAAGGTTGTTATGCAAACCATTGCAGTCATTCAGTGAATGACACGGTTGACTTCGCTTGTCAAAAGCCAGCTATAAAAGTTGCAAAGGGGGGAATCACGTGAGACAGGGACGCTGCAACTGTCACAATATATATGCCAGTTGCCAAGATGCCTAATTTGGACCATGGTGGATGCTGCAACAATCATAAATGCAAGGATTAGTCCTAAGTCACTTTTTTCAGTGCCATTATAACTTTAAATGCACACTAAATAAACAGTTGTAAGTTGAGAATTACCGGTAAAGTATCCACTACCTGTTACTTTTATAAATTGGTTCCTGTTGGGACTATGTGGTGCTTTAGATTTGATTCCAAAAAAGGTATTTCATGATGTGTTGGGGTACAAATGCAACACTACCCTTTCAAGCAGCTGCATCATTTTCAGCTGCCGTAGAGTTGGGGGAAAAGGCTTAGTTGCTTTCAAGAGTTTCATAGCATCCTATCTTCTTGATTTCAGAATCAGACACAAAGCAGGTGAGCTGATTCTGCTGATTACAGGTACCAGATCTTTCCATCCGGGAACAGAGTGAGGACAACAACTTCAGAGGATGAGCTCCAGCCTTAGAATCTCTTGCGGAAACTTCTTTCCAAGAACAGAGGTCAGATGTTGGGGACACTAAGACATTTCCAAATGAGGACATGAGAGACTTAGTTGGAATTTGCTGAACAGCTTTGAACAACAGGTTTTAATCCCAGGGCTGTAATATCAGGATAAATATGCAGGAACTGTTCCCTAAATAAGTCCAGAACAAGATAACATTTGGAAGATATTCAACCCTAGTTCATAAAATAGAAGGAAGAGGAGGTATGGCAGGTATAGGAGCTGAGCAGACTTGCAAGATTCAGTTATTGACATAGGCAACCTCAATAAAGTGGGGTTAAAAGCAGATGTCAATGGCAAAGAGTGAAGACTTTGGCCAATAGAGCATTCTGCAGATGGTTCTTACTGACTCCTTCCTTTCCACCTTTTGAAGAGGCCTAATTCATCACGGCCTTACATCTCAATCGCTCTTCATTTTCTATTTTAAATAGCTAGGAAACTGGAATGCTTGATAGGAAGAAAAGTGGCAAATAAATCAAAATAATATCAGCTCCGAATGAAACACTTGACAAGGGCAGCTTAAAAGCTTTTGGTGAGATTGTCCACTCACAAGGGGCAGAAGGGCAGAAGGGCGGAAACCCTGCCTATTCATTGGAGGCCTGCCTGGAGGAAAACACGATGGATTTCTCATTTTCTCCCCTTTGAACACAGTTTGAGCCATGGCTAGACCCTCTCGGGAATGGCTTCGGAGCCAAAGAAAAAAGATATGGTCTAAGCTGGGCTCAGTGTGCACATGGAAGAGTTGGTGAGGGAGAGGAACATGAGGAATCAGAATCAGAATAGAGCTGGAAGGGACCTTGGAGGTCTTCTAGTCCATCCCCTCTGCTCAAGCAGGAGACCCTAGATAAGTGGCTGTCCAGTCTCAAAACCTCCAGTAATGAAGCTCCCACAATTTCAGAATGGCAAGGCTGTTCAGCTGGTTGATTGTCCTCACTCTCTTAGGGAGTTTCTCCTTAATTCCAGGTTGTTAGTCTCATGGATGAGTTTCCATCCATTGTTTCTTGAGAAACTGCCAAAAGCAAACCATTTGAGTGTCGAGACTCCTCAGCTCCAAAGAGAGATATTCATGGACGCAGCGAAAGGGAAAGAAATCCTGCCTGCTGTTTGGGTAGCTCCATTACAAAGCTTCCGTTACTTTCGGACACCATAATTCCCGGCTAAACAGCAGCAAAGAATTACGATGGAAACTTGCCTAAATACTCACAGCAGAGCAGGAGCCCTTAAAATAAATGATCCATTTAAAGAGTTCCTTTTTTAAATATATTTTTAGGCAGGGAGATCAGAAAATGAAATTTCAATATGTACTTCTGCGATTCAGCATCCTGAGGTGTCTGTTTCTTTAAAAAACAAAAACGTGGTTCTGTTCAAATATCCGTATCAAAAGAGAAAAAACTCATGATAATTCCCCCTACTTTTTTGTACTATCCTTTTTATTTTCCTTGGCATCCGGATTTTGAATAGGAAGAATAGCAGGCAAAATTCGTACGGACAACGAAACAGAAGCATGCTGGGTGATATGAATAGGAAGGAGACAGGTAGCTGAGCAAAAAGCTTATTTAAGATTTAGAAGAAAAATAATTTGCTCCCACTGCATGTGGTTGTATGTGTGTCCCACTGCAAGATGGCGGGCGGAGTCAAAGAAGTTAAGATGGCAGCAACTACATTTTTTCAGTTGAATTCTTCTCTCCCTCCCTCCTTCCCTCCCTCTTTCCCTCTCTCTTTCTTTTTCTTAAATATGGTTCTGATTGTATGGCTCAACTTTCATCTTGACTTTTGACCACACTATAGAAACTTCTGGATATGTTGATAGCAAAATATTTCAAATTCAGAACTGTTGAATCAAATAGTTCAAATACAGAATTGGGGATATAGATGAAGTATGAGTCTATCAGTATATATCAGTGGACATTTAATTCTTCCTATCATACCTAGTATGAAGTTCTTGATATGCAAGGATTTCTAGATTGCTTAACTCCCTGAATTCCATTATTATTATTACAATAGTACTTCAGTACTCATAGTGAATTGGTTCCTGGAGGTGTGATGAGTACCAAAAAGGATGAGTACCAAACAAATTTTTCCCATCAGGAATAATGTAGTGAGTCACAAGGCAGCTGGCACCAACAAGTTCTAGCTTGTGCATTGAGTACCAAACGAACGATGAGTACGGGGACAAAATTTCCATGTCAAAATGTGTTGAGTATCAAATTCAATGAGTTTCAAAGCAGTTGGGTACCAAGGTACCACTGTATTTTAAACATTTCCTCCAAGTGGATTGAGGATGGAAAACATTGCTATAAAGATAACTCCATAGATACAGCAAACTGAGATAGATTATTCCACTAAACGTTTGTTCCATTGGGGTCAAAAAAACTCCTTCTAGCAGGTCTGCCATCTTTGTACAAGTCTATTGTCTTCATGAAACTTTGCGCAGGTTAGTTGGCCATCTGTGGCTGGTTATGGGAATGTTCCCTTTGAAGGCAGGAAGAAGTTAGGGGGTAAAATAATTTTAGTTAATACTAGTAATTTCCTCCAACAAAATAGTTATTTTTTTAAAAAAATGGTGAATACATAGAAGCATTCAAAAACCATGTAGAATCCTTATTCATAAGGGTTTTTTCCCTTGACGTTGAACATTCTCATTGAAAATGATATGTGCTAAAAATACTCAGGGCCCCCTTTTTAAAAATCACATTGTCATATGCTGAGCGTGATTTATTTTCAGCTTATTTCCCTTATGCTGGTTCTTTTACATGGCAGGTTTCCAGACGGCTTATGGTGTTTTATTTTATATTCTCCAGGCATTGTTAGTTGTTGGGTGTGATTGTTTTATTATACATCTATTATTTTATTCATCAACTGTTGGGTGTACGTGAGGGACTCACTCGCTGATCCAAAGTCATCTAGCTGGCTTTCATGCCTAAGGCAGTGCTAGAACTCACCATCTCCTAGCTTCTATGGCAGCAGCTTCACCACTACACACCACTGCCTCTTTGTACTCTCCCTACAAACATTCCATAAAGCAAGAGAAGAGCTTTATCTCCCTAGCTTCTCTTTTGAGCCCTGCATCCTCAGCCAATTGTCTGATTCATCTCTGGAAACAACTAAAAGCAAAGACCGGTAATAGGTAGCCCAGGAAGCTGCAGGAACACATGACAAGCATTTACCCCCATCCTGACGAAGGAGGGGAAACTGACTGAATCCACCCAGGTCAGGCCCAGATGAATAAAAACCCTACATCTTGTGGACTGGGGTTGAATGTAGCTTGGCCAAACAAAAGGCACCTGTGTTCACATAATGGTTCCAAGGAAAACGTTGTGTAGAAATCCATAACTCATTCAACTATTGACTCTCGCAATCTGTTTCCAGTTAGTTTGGACCCGTACACAAATAAGAGCCCAGTGGGGAGGCCAAGGTATGCCTCTCAACCTGTAGGATTTGCACATTCAAACACATGAGGAAGGCACTCTTGAAAGCCACTGGAGAGGTTCAGATTTGGGTCACCAAGCCTGGAACCAGTTTTGAAGTGCTGCATATTTCACATAGCTCCAATCAAGGCTTCAAACCTTCAGGAAGGGAAGGACCGATCCTTTCTTCTCTCTCTCTCTCTCTCTCTCTCCCTTGCCTTCCAAGGGAAAACACAGAGGACCATTTCTGAAAGATCTATGGGTGGGAGGTTCCCTTCTAACATTACAGCCATAAAGAGCCACGGCACAGTTTAGAAACCCCTCTGTTGTTTTCGTTGAGCCGTACATGAGACAAATCACCACGAATTACACAGTGTTCCCATGAATACCTAAATTATTAAATATCACTCATAATGAAAACGTGAACACTTATGTCAGAGGAACTTGTTGTGACCTAATTTCACAAATATCTCAGAAACACCCAGGTCAGAAGAAAATGTGATTAGAGGAGAAATACTAGTAAGGACTGATTTTTTCCCAGTGAGATAGGAAATGCTGTATCATTTTGCATTTTCAGCTGGATAATTTGAGTCACACGAATAGGGTGGAGAGAGGCTTCGGTGCTGGGTATCCTCCAAAGAGTTACCAGATTCTTCTCCTCAAGGCTTTTTTTTAAAAAAAGAAGTTGTAATATGTAAGAAAAACAAATAAGCAATATAAGCACTTCTCTTGAAGTGCTTCCTCCCAAAACGAGCCATTATGGATTACTGTTTTAAAAGTGGCAACCAGGGTGAACGAGGATCAGTCTTGGCAAGCTCTAATCCAGTCTAAAAGGCTTCCAATAATCTATAGAACCTGCCAAGATTTAGGGTCAAACTGTTTATTTAGGACCACTCTCCTTGGGTGTCAATTAGCCCCACTGGAAATCAGTGACCAGTGTGACTTTCTCTCTGGTGGAATCCATGTAATGGAATAAATTACCCATAGAGAGGAACCAAGCCTTCCTTTTACTGCTCCTTATGAGGGAGGCTCGAAATGTATTTATTTTGTCAGGTCTTATCAAGATATTTTTGTCACTGATGAGGATGGTGTAATAATATGACGAGTCAGTTGCAAAAAGCAGCTTTACTCAGAACATCTTACATCCTGCAATAATACCATTAACACCAATAAAGGAGAATATTTGTAGCTCAGGGTTGAAATGAGGGATGTCCTTGGTACTCTCTGAGCTTGGTGGCTCTCTTGAGACGCTTCATTACTCAAACTAGGTAACATTATCAGTGCTAGCAAGGAGTGAGGTTCACTGTCAGTTTATATTCTAGTGGTTTGCCATAAACATCATTTATTTAACTGAGCCCTGGTGGCCCAGTGGTTAGAATGCAGCATTGGAGGCTGACTCTGCCCACAGACCGGTGTTTGATTCTCACTCACTCAGCCTTCCATCCTTCCCAGGTCAGTAAAATGAGGACTCAGATTGTTGGGGACAATATATTGACTCTGTAAGCACATTGCATGACAAAGCGGTGTATAAGTCTAAGAGCTATTTTTTTCAAGCGTCAGGCTGCAAGATAAAGACAGAAACCTTCCTTGTTGACACAGGAGGAGATTTCTGATTATGTCAAGAAATGCAATCACTTAGGCAGCGACGGCTATTATTTCTCTTTCTTAATGTCAATATCTTAACTAACCTAATTAACATTACACATGAATCCCTTTCAATTGGCAATATTGTTTATTCTCAAGGGAAAAAAATAACTTTGGAAATCAGCTTTGCTCATTCCTCTTGGCAATTCAGACAGAGTTTTTTAATCAGTTTTCAACCATGAACTTCGTTTGAAATGGTATGTGCATCAAGATTTGTTTGTAAGCAATTCTGGATGGTAACAACGTACCTCCCACATTTCTCTTTGGTGTATATTCACACACTCCATTCTGGTAACAATCCTACATGCCAGTGAAGCAGATTTCTGCAGCAGTGTGGGTCCCATCTGTGCTGTGAAACATCAGATATGATTTTCATGTAAATTTCCAAGTCAACATTTGAAATATCCTTCTAAGGCAGAACAAATGCTAAAAAGTTCAGCTCTACGAACATGTTTACAACACAAATGATGTCAAGTGTGCTATTTACTCTGCCACATTTGGGATACATTTTTCTGGAAAGCCGGCGATTCCTACAGATTCCTTCAACCTATTTTTGCCTGTCCAGATCAATCACGAAAGTTTCACACTCACTCCTGGCTAATTTCCAAACCACAGATAGAGAATATTTCAGCTAAATAAATCCATTGCTGAACTCTGAGCCTATATTCATCTTTCTATATGCCTGTGCAGGCCACTGAGATCAGATATACTAAACTTGAAATGAAGCTTATTTCTCTAACAAATGAAGGCAAATATATGTGTCCCAGGATAATGTTAAAAGATCAAATCTCGATCAGTCACTGGGACCAGAAGTTTAGTCTTCTGAGCTTTCAGACTCGTATTGGAGCCCATCCTCAGGGATCTCTACTGGAATATGTGCTTTGGGGTATTCTATGAGCCATATTTATGTAGTGCCTTCCTATTGGTTGATAGGTGTATTGATGACTGGCGATTGGCTGTTGTTTTCTTGTGCTGTCAAAACCTCATCTCCTAAGTACTTGGTCAACTGGTGGTAAATCAGCACTCCTGTTAATTGACAAGGGGCATGTTTCCCAGGATTCAATTATTTCCCTGGCTGTTTTTGTTCCTGCATGACCAACAATCTTAGTAGATGTGAAATTGAATGTATGTCCTTGTTCATTGCAACATGAGGTTACCAATGAATTTGGGTCTCTTATTTCTCTACCTTTTTCCAGAATATATTTGAGCTTTTGTTTGAAATCTCATAGTCAATGTTGACTATGGTCAAACTGGTTGATCTCATTAATGTCCCAGGGATGAGGAGGTGTGGACAATAAAGTTAAGTTGACGAGGGCTCCTTTCATTGTGACCTTTTTAAAACCATCTATCTCTACATGCTTCTGGTCAACTTTCTAATCAAAACACTCCAACATAGAGCATAAAAACTTGAGCCCAGGATTAACATCAACATCTGGGACCAAAGATGTCCCAACATTCCATTATAAATTGTGGTTAATTTTACAAGAAATACTGGCTGGGGAATTCTGGGAGTTGAAGTCCATTCGTCTTAAATTTGCTGAGGTCGAGGGACACAGCTTTAAAGGAAGAACTGGTCAGAACGATAGCATTGAAAAGATTGTGAAGCCAACAAGGATGATTCATAAGATAAGCAGCTTCTGTACCATGCTATTCAAAGGCCAGACAACAACCCTAACACAAGCAGCTGTACAATACAATATGGACATGTCTTTGGTTGTTGTTGTTTTTTTAACATTTCTCAACATTACAGTAGTTCTGATCCAAAATCATCTCTATCTATTACCACTTCCAGACAAAGCCTGCCTTTCAATCTGAATTTGATTAAATGCAATCTGTTTATAATCCCTTTTTATAAGATACTGACTTTAGATTTATTGCAATCCAAAGGGCTGGTAAGCAGACACATTTAGAAACATTTTTTTTAAATATGTGTTTCCCAGGGATTCTAAATGTAATTAACTCCCTAGAAATAAATCCTCAGTGACAAACTGGGTTTCTTGGTATAATGGTAATCATGATAACTATTATAACAACAAGAACAACAACCAATTATATCAAATAGTTGATTAGTTGGGTAATAAACCAATAATTTATTAGCTCAAAAGTTGGGGTTGGTTAATGCCTCTCTCCTGCCTTTTCAAGATGAGCCAAAGTGGTTCCTGCCTAGGAAGAGGACATGCAAAGAGAGTTCTTCATTATTCAATTATAATTAATTGTTGTCTGAAAATACCTCATGGTCATTTTTGAGAGGGGAGCAGTTAAGTTGAGGACCCAGTTGTGGGGGCAATAAGCTGACTTTGTATAAATATACAAAAGGATGAAGGCTATTGCTGAGCACATTTTAAGCTGCCCTGAGTCTCCGGAGAAGGGCGGCATATAAATTAAATTAAAAAAAAAAGTCAAGTTAAAAGTGGGACTGGTTTTGATTCATCTTGCAGGCTTAAACAACTCTGTTTCCACAACTGCTTTGATGAAATTGTGCAGCCAAATCTCCCAGAAGGCTTAGAGTAGGGGGCTCCAAACTTGGCAACTTTAAGACTTGTGGACTTCAACTCCCAGCTTTGCTGGCTGAGGAATTCTGGGAGTTGAAATCCACAAGTCTTGAAGTTGCCAAGTTTGGAGACCCCTGGCTTAGAGAGTCCTTAAAACACAGATTGCTTTTCTCTGAAATTTGAGGGACTTCCCAGTTATTGGAATTGGATAACTTAGCATTTCAATAATGTATGTTTCAAACCAGCATTTTCCAAAATAGCAACTTTTGATAGGTATGAATGCCAATTCCAAGCAAACCATGGCCCTTGGTGAGAATTCTGGGGGCTGAAGTTACTCAGGATGGTAAACAGTGTCTTAGATGAGTTGCAATCACATTAATGCAGTTTTGATATAGTTAGACTTTACTGGGGTTAAACAATACCCTATATAAAATAACAATATCTTCTATAAAAACCCATATAAATGTTGCTTGAGGTAACAAATCAGTTCAGTAACCATTGCAAGAACAACTCTCCCACTAAGTGAATTGATGGTTCCATCTGATGGGGCAATTTTATTTTATATTTTATTTTATTGCTATCCGTACCAAAGAGCTACGAGTAGCTAACAATCAAAATCGGCATAAAAAAATAAACCCAGAATGTAAAGAAAATGGACAATATCAAAAGAACAAACAGGAAATGCATAGTCACGAGTCCAGCCTCCATTCACCGTAAGTGCTCTTTTTGTGCTGTAAAGAACCGTCAGACTAAGAGGAGGCAACTGGATCTCTGTGAGAAGGGAATCCAGAGGGAATGGAGACGAAAGGATCAAAACTGTCATGGTCTCCTCTGGTTTGAAGGACTCGGAAGCAGAGGGCACTAACGAATTCTGAAAAACCAGCTCAGCCTTGGCCTGAAATAGGTCAGTTTGTTTCCACACCAAACTACAAGACGGGTGGGAAAGCTGTTCCTGTGCTCCTACTGCCACAACATGAAACAAATACTCACCAACAACACCCAGCTGAAGAAACAATTTTTCACCCCGTTGTCTGGCCGAAGGAGCTGAAGTTCTAGCAGCCTCATGCAGCCGTTGCTCTCAACACACTTCAAGTGCCCAGCAGCCATCTCACTTTCCAAAAGGATGGGCACCTTAGCAACATAAGGCCATGCTCTGACCAAAGACTTTCTGGTCCGCTGCATTTTCCCCATGGCAACCACCTCGCAAGGCCAAAGATGCACGGAGCCTCCTGACCTTAACAAATGTCCCCTAGACATTCATCTCGGCTTCACAGGCACCTTTGATCAAGCTGTGTGCAAGCAGGAGGGAGATGTCTGGGAGATGCCAACAGCCCTTGGAGATGTCGAAGGAAGCTTTTTCTGGAAAAACTATCATGTACTATCTTGACCCCACCTGGCCATGCATCATGCTGCACCAAATTTCCACAAACTCCCATTTCTTATTCCCCTATGGGCATGATTCCCTGAAAATCAGCCCATCCTAGCAAAAGTAACTATACCATCCTTACTCGCTGAAACCAGAGGGAACAACAATGATCCTAGCAATCATGGATACCATGTTTTGAAAAGCTGTCCATTCCTGAGATACTTCACAAGGTAGGACTGTCCAGGTAGATTTCTCTCCTCCTTCCCCGACAAACTGGACTGGGTCCATTTGCTATCTATTCAATTGTGAGGTTTTCTTGGAAACAGAATATTTACTGAGGTGATGGTTGAGTTGTGACAGTCATCCTGCTATTCCACACTCATTTTTGTGATACAATGGAGCTTGGTAAGGAGCTAGATAAGGCTAAGCAGAATCTGAGCATGAGTAATTTTTCCAAAAACCTTTCTAAGGAAGCTTCGACTTTCTTGAAAAAACTGATTTTTGTGGATTAGATCCCAAAGCAAATTTAACTTTAACAGTAACAGAGTTGGAAGGTACCTTGGAGGTCATCTAGTCCAACCTCCTGTTCATGCAGGAGACCTGTACTAGGGATTTGAACTGCCAACCTTTCTGATCGACAAGCCACTGAACCACCTAGATAATGAATAGGTGTGCCTAATATTTGCAAAGTGTTGCATGTGTAACACAGCTGGACATGCCCACTTACATGCTAGTTATGTGTTTGTTATGGTAGTTGACCTATTCAAAAAGAACTGAAGGGCATTATAACTACCGCATGGATTCTACTTAATCATGGGTACAAATTATTAAATTGTAGAAAATCTTATTCAGATCAAAACAAGTGTCTGTTTTCATGAGGTTTTGCCTGGAAACAGACTGTTGCTAATCCAAACACATTCACCCCAAAATCTGATATTGTAGAGTAGTTCCAGCTCCTCTCATCACTTCTTGAACTGGCCTTTGCAGTGCTTAGAACTGGTCCTTTGCTGCATTACACCCAACGGCGGATTTAACATTTCCAATACAAATACTTCAAAGGCTGCTTAAAATATTTTCCAAGCAAAGACAGGAGGTTTCATTGAATACCGGAGGTTGGGGCCGGATCAGTTCTGTCAGCTTGCTTTTAATAACTTTTAAAAACCTGCTCTCTCACAATTGCAAATGCAATGGTTTCCATATGCTCAAGAGAAGCATATGCTGCTCTTTAAAAACAGATTTACAGAAACTTGAAATGATCTAAGAATTAGAATGATAAAGAATGATGGGGTTGGTTAACATCCCGTCTGCCTTCACCACTGACGGACTAGGGTATTCTCCAGTGGCAGCCATGACTAATCCCCGGGCCCCCCCCCCCTCCTCAAAACCAGCCTGGAAAAAAAAGTGGAAATTAATCACACACAGATTGGCAAATAAACCAGAACTGTCCTTCTTCATGACAAATTATTCATCTGCCCAGCTTTCCCTCTGCAGGGTGACTCAGAGTGAGGTGCTATCAAGGAGAGACGAAATACATGTTACATCATGTTCATTAAATGCCATCAACCATCAACCAGTGAGAAACTTTAGGAATCAGCCCAAAACATTCCCGGTTTCCAGGATAATTTCCAGCAGTATCAATAAAGGGTTCCTGTTTGAGAAGTCCGGTGATTAAAATGTAAGCCTGTTTAATAGTTAGATTTGCTTTGACATTGCAGTTGGCGCTGGGAAATGATGAGAGGAGAACAATTCAGAGGCTTCAACCCACTTTAGGCCAATGATCAACTCAATCAGTGCTGGCCAAAATACAGAATAGTTTTGTTTGGCTTTATTTTGCTCTAGAATGAAATAAATTGCCATATAAGTACACTTACAAAATTGCACCATGGCCAGTTTTTATTTTTATTTTTTATTTTTGCAAATGAGGAATTTCCCCAAAAACAAAATAGTTTTCGTGTTTGGATGCTTCCTGGCTGATAGCCAAATTTTGAAATGTAAAAGACTATCAAGCTTTATGAATATTTAAGAATAAAAGAGACTTTACCATGGAAAGTGTACTATATGTGAGAAAATGTGGGAGAAACAGCATTACAGAAAGAAAAATCTAAATGGAAAGGTGGAGCTGTTATTGTCTTGCTTTTCTACTTAACTATCATCTCCTGTATGTAACAGAAGGTATTTTTATGGAACGGCAAAGTGCTAAACACAAACTGAATAAATTGCTTTTGGTACATCCTTAAGATATTAGGACTCTGCAGAACAACTGGATAAATTTTGACACATTAATTAATGATACTATGCATATAACACCTGAAGATACAAAAAGATTTTAGAAATACAGGTAACAAAATATATATATTCATTTATGACAAAGACTGACCAATTTAAGATTTTAGTAAGTCTTGTAGCTTCATTGAATAGATTCTGCTAAAATTATTTCACTGGGCACAGAAAGGCCTGATAAAAATTATTGATAAGTGATTTATTTTCTACTCACCCAAGCTTTCTCCTCTCATTTGAAGCATTTTAAAAATGAACCACATTCTATCAGTTATTTTCCAAAAATGCAAATGAAAACTAATGGGATTTTAATGGTATGCCGATTGGTGTACATTCAAAGTGACAATAAAGTTATTCTAAAGTTCTACCACCTTAATGGCAAGAGCTGTATTTCTATCTCGCTATTTGATTCAAATCTGGGATTTTTAGCAAAGTGCAAATAGAGAGTGAGAATGATATAGATAGAGAGCAATTCCTATAGAATAGTCCTGTTTACAGTTGATATATTGTTATTGATTTATAAATTTGAATCTTCCACACTGAAAAGAATAAAGTTAATTGATGATGTTGTAGCCTCTTCTGGGTGTAATAAAATTAGCCTAAATCTGAACGGGGGTCTTTGGGGCCTCTTCTATCATTTAGATTGGCTTTTTCCAGCTAGTAGAGTTGGTGTCCAGAGGCTGTAACTTATCTCAGCTTTAGAGTTCCCACAGATGTATCTTAGGTGATTAAACTGAATTTAAACATATTGTTATTAGGCTTGGATATATGGGCTCCAATCAAATTGAATGTCTGGGGGGAAATTAATAGTTTAGAAATGAATGTCCGCAATGGATAATTCATATCATACACGATAATCCTTTACATATTCCTAAAAGATACTTTCGAGAAATTTAGTGTAATGTTTAAAGGTTATGTTGGAAAAATCTGATTTTTCATTTAATTCAGCTAACAGTTACAGATGGAGGTTTAATTTTCTATATCTAAATGTATTCCAGTATCCTTTTGGATATTTATTTTCATGGAATTGGATCCCTCTTACAATGGCAGGAATTAGGACCCAACTATATGG
The DNA here is from genome assembly GCF_029215685.1 of Pituophis catenifer annectens. NCBI lineage: Eukaryota > Metazoa > Chordata > Lepidosauria > Squamata > Colubridae > Pituophis > Pituophis catenifer. Next base: position 953,141 of record NW_027256887.1, read on the forward strand.
AATCCACCCCAGAAAGAAAAAGGGACGAGAAGACAATAATAATCAGTACTAGTAGTAATGGTAGACAAAGTACATGTGAAGTGTTGCAATATTTATTTATTTATTTATTTATTTATTTATTTATTTATTTATTTATTAGATTTTTATACTGCCCCCTCTCCCGAAGGACTCGGGGCAGTGAACAGCCAAAATTAAAAAAAAAACATACAATATAAACATTAAAATACGTTTAAAACAGAATTAAATCCAAAATGGTTCCCCAATTTAAAACGCCTTACCCATGACTCTACAATAAGACGAATTTAAAATTTAAAATTTACACATTTAAAAAGGGGGAAGATTTAGGCCAGGCCAGCTTGATAAAATAAAAAAGTCTTAAGCGTGCGGCGGAAGGTGCACAGATCCGGGATCCTACGTATCTCCGGGGGGAGCTCGTTCCAAATCGTAGGTGCCCCCACAGAGAAGGCTCTCCCCCTAGGGGCCGACAGCCGATAAGTGTCAATACTCCAATACAATAGCAGCAGGATATAAGTGTCAATACTCCAATACAATAGCAGAAGGATATGAGGATACCAGTAGCAGCCCCCTTTACCACTAGAGTAGAGTTTCTCAATCTCAGAGACATTAAGATGTGAGAACTTCAACTCCCAGAATTCCCCAGCCAGCCTAGGGAATAAAATTTGGATCTAAGAAAGTTATAAACAGATTAAGGAGAACCATATTAATCACTGGCAGCTAAAGGTCAGAAGGAATCTGGTAAAACCTTTTCAACCCAACACATGTTACTAAAAGATAGGAGCTTTCATCATTTCTACATCATCTAGCAACTCTTTGCATTTGAAGAAGTGAGATGAGTATGAACCTACCAGAATTCTCCTGTTGTTTTTTTACCGCCGTAGACTAAGGATGTAGATTGTCTTGCAGTGGCAAGGCTGACCAGATTCTGTCATCTGCTAAGGCCTCTTGATTGTATGAAATGAGTTGTTTTAAAAGTAACTCACAGGCTGCTGTTTTTTTAAGGAGATAGGAGATAAAATGCAAACTTCTTCAAACTTCTGAGTTAGAAAAGGAAGCCATGGCGATAATGCTCACCAAATCTGATCTCCACGGCACTCCGTTAGTGCCATGAAACCTTGCTTCTCTTCAAGGATGCAAAAACAGTGAAACACTTTTGAAAACCAGTGTTGTTTCTTCTCCTTTCTTACTAACTTGGAGCTAGATAGAAATGATGGGCTTATGGCAGGCTGAGCGTAATTTGTTTGACCAGCTTGAAAGAGATTTGCTGGCAAAAAGAGGGGGGGGAGAAAAGAAAAGGGAAAAGAAAAAGAAAAGAAAAGAAAGGAAAAGAAAAGAAAAGAAAAGAAAAGAAAAGAAAAGAAAAGAAAAGAAAAGAAAAGAAAAGAAAAGGCTAAAAAGGATGTATCTGTGAAGATGAGTATCTCAGATCATAAATGTACTAGGAAAAGGTTAAAAACTTGGCAAATTCAGAATCTTAGTGTTTCTTAGTTTAGAGTTGACATATTTCTTTAGCAATAGGACTTAGACTTATATACCGCTTCACAGTGCTTTTACAGCCCCCTCTAAGTAGTTTACAAAGTCAGCCTCTTACCCCCAACAACCTGGGTCCTCATTTGACCCACCTTGGAAGGATGGAAAGATGAGTCAACCCTGAGCCTGGTGAGATTTGAATTGCCAAATTGCAGGCAGCCAGCAGGCAGCAGAAGTAGCCTGCAGTATTGCATTCTAACCACTGAGCCACCGTGGCTCACAAACTGAAAAAATAAAGGAGCCCCTTTCAGAATATTGTTAATATTCAGAATCTGTTATTCATGGCGTTCTCCATCCTACAAGGTTTGTTGTGCTGAAGCATCTAGAGAGATACCACGCCAGAAATTTATTGTTAATTCTTTAATATATGTATTTTAGCAGGAATGTGTCAAGAACTTTGATTATGCTAATACAACATCTTCATAATGAATACTTGCTTTAAGATGGAAGAATGGCCTTCATAGAATCCTAGGGCTGGAAGGGGCCTTGGTGGTCTTCTAGTCCAACCCCCTGCCCAAGCCAGGAGCCCTTATGCCATCCTGGTTGTGCAAAATCCCTTTTCAGTGAAATGGGAACGGAAGAATTCGCTGGGTTCAATGCCATTGGACAGAGATTCCCGTGGCTGAGAACAGCCCACATCTGTAGCCTAGAAGGATGAACTATGGTGAAAGTCCTTTTCTACCATGGGAAATAACCTTCTGTGTCAACAGAATGACTTTAGGACAGATCCAAATCTCGTCTTATCAACACAACAGTGGAAATGAGGACGGGTGAAAAGAAAAATCCTGTTGCTTTTTATTATGTTAGAGAAGTCATGGTCAAAAGTCAAGGCAAACTTTTTCTAATTGAATGCTCCCAACCTTTTAAAAATGCTTAAATAACAAGGGTAATAGTGAGATAACATTTGGCGTTCTTCAGAACCGTCAGACACACCCATTTCGCTAGAAGAGGGCTGCCAAAAGCAACATTATTGCAAGTGTTAAATGTTGGCTGAATATCAGACTAAACTGCAAGCAAAAAGCTTTCAGGGGTTGAACTCATTTCTTTTTGCTTTCCTGGATACTTTCGGATTATCCAAAGCAAGGGAAGTTGGCATGGAAAGTCACATTCTAACTTCACATTCAAAAGCTGCTCCCTACAGTTATATTGTCTCTGACTTGTAAAATCTGGGAGCTTTTTTAATTAACTAAGATGGTGTTTGAACGATCTATGCAGTGGTTTCCTCATGAAGCTCTGTTTTCTGCCAATGATATAAATTTCCCTGAATGCAGTGTGCCAAAACATGGCAGATAAGGTGTAATAGTTGTGTTCCTGTAGGAGAAGGAGTGGCAGAACTTGGAGGTGGAGTCAAATGAGGAATCAGCCTAGAGTCGCTCCATAGTCACAAAGGGATTAAATACAAACCCTCTTGAATTCTGTTGACTCTTATCTAGTGCCAAAATAGTGGTAACCATTAGCTGAGTAGATTCATAGCCATTAGTAGTAATAAATCAGTTTAATTGGAACTTCACATGTGGTCCTGGTTTTTTGCACCTGACAGTTCCTGTTACAAAAGAGACTTGTTCTCTTCTATAGAAATAGGAAATGTTTACGCATCACCAGAGCAAGTGACCACAATCCAACAAGTCAAAGGTTATAGGTTGATTTTAAAAGCTTTACATATTTTAGCAGCATAACCGCTCAACTCTTGGAGCACACCGAGATGAATGTTATGGCTCCTCAGCCTTTTGGCTAAGATCAAGTGTAGTATCTGAGATGAATCTTGACGGAGTGCAAGTTGGGACTTAGGCTTCTCTTGCCTCCAGATCTTTTTTTTTATATATATATATATATATATATAAAGAGTACTGGATTACCTCAACCCTGCAGATATTATCATGTTTGATCATCGAAGTATGGGATCCTATCAAGATGGTCTTTTCCATCACCATTCCATGCCTATAGGGAGTACGAGAACTGACCAGAATGATGTTTTCAAGAATCCTTTATGCTTTTATGACTTGGTTTGGAACATTTCATGGCTGGATACAGTCCTGCAAATACACACTTTCTGGGTTTCTTCTCCAGCACAACTTTTTAACTCTTTATTGACAGATCACTAGTTTGTCTTATAACATTCCACACATAATACTTTGCAAAGGAAAGGTCTGGTGATTAATATGACCCACCCCTTTTTGAAGTAGGGAGGGCCGAGTGGGTTTCCTATCCAAGAGACGGTCTTATTGGGCATGGAGCACCTGATACCCCATCTTGCCTTCAGAATAGAATAGAATAGAATAGACTAGACTAGACTAGACTAGAATAGAATAGAATAGAATAGAATAGAATGGAATGGAATGGAATGGAATGGAATGGAATGGAATGGAATGGAATGGAATGGAATAGAATAGAATAGAATAGAATAGAATAGAATAGAATAGAATAGAATAGAATAGAATAGAATAGAATTCTTTATTGGCCAAGTGTGATTGGACACACAAGGAATTTGTCTTGGTGTATACACTCTTGGTATACATAAAAGAAAAGATACATTTGTCAAGAATCATAAGGTACAACACTTAATAATAGTCATAGGGAACAAATAAGCAATCAGGAAACAATCAATATCAATATAAATCGTAAGGATAGAAACAACAAGGTTACAGTCATACAGTCACAAGTGGGAGGAGATGGGTGGTGGGAACGATGAGAAGATTAATAGTAGTGCAGACTTAGTAAATAGTTTGACAGTGTTGAAGGAATTATTTGTTCAGCAGAGTGATGGTGTTTGGGAAAAAACTGTTCTTGTGTCTAGTTGTTCTGGGGTGCAGTGTTCTATAGCATTGAGGGTAGGAGTTGAAACAGTTTGTGTCCAGGATGTGAGGGGTCTGTAAATATTTTCACAGCCCTCTTTTTGACTTGTGCAGATTATTGGATTCAAGATGGCGTCGCTGAAGGCTGCCTCAGTGAAATGCTTTCTAAATGAACAAAAGTACAGTGCATTGATAAATAATGATAGCCTCCTTGGTACAACTGGCACGTGGACTGAAGTTTATGGTAGATCTATGTCCATCAGTAGTTTACATCTGAGCACCAGATGGAGATGTACCTAACACACAATGTTGTCTTTCATATCTTCCTTCTGAATTTCCAGAGTCCTCTGGCGGGACTGGATGAACTGGATCTGAGCTAGGATGAAATTCTTGAAACACCTCATCTGTAAGGCATCAATGGAAACACATCACTTTTTATATGTTTTAGATATTTAGATATGCTCTCGTTGACTAGGCAGGAAGGTGTTTGCCAGAATACAAATGTCTGCAGTTCTGATTTGACTCCCGATTCTCCCAGCCGTTGAGTGACTTTTAATTCTTCCTTCGTGCAAAGAGAGCAAGTTTAACGTTTCCCCTCTGTTTAGCCCCAGAGTTGTTGAGGATCCATATGCTTTCCTGGCAGAACAATTGTGCTACTTGTTCTAATCCAAGAAACCTTTTGTGAATTAATTTGCTATCATCTACATACAATGACCCAAACGGATGAATTCCTTGAACTGGATCCAACCTATTTTCTTTCCCTGATTCATTACAGAGTTGGACCATTTGCCATAATGAGCTGCAGGCGAATATCAGCCCTCCAAGGTAGACCAGACCAAGAAACAGATGTCGCACAGGCCTAAAACTATTTTTTTTTAAATCAAGATTGGCTATAACCACGGACCCTTGCAAGCCTGAGGGTGTTTCTCACTCCCCCTGTTTTATATTCCATCTGAATTATGAGGGAATCCGCCTGAGATATTTTCATAACCTTCCCTCATCATCTTGCCTTCTGCAGTGTTTATCTCCTTGTAGATAACAAAATTCCATCTCCCCATCAAGGTCAACCTCTGAGTTATTGCAATAGGACTGGTTGACCAGGCGCAGCCACTGCAGGTCTCGTCAAATTCAAACTATGACAGATGCATCTGGGGAACTCTAACCGGGTTTGACTGAATTAGTTGCCTGCATGATTTCAGTGGAGAGAAAAGAGGCAGACCTTTGAAAAAGCTTTTGTTGTATACATTCACCTATATAGAATAGAATAGAATAGAATTCTTTATTGGCCAAGTGTGATTGGACACACAAGGAATTTGTCTTGGTGGATAAGCTCTCGGTGTACATAAAAGAAAAGATACATCCGTCAAGAATCATAAGGTAAAACACTTAATCTCATCCCATCCCATTCCACTATCCTCTTCTTCCTTCCTCCTCCTCCTCCTCCTCCTCCTCCTCCTCCTCCTCCTCCTCCTCCTCCTCCTCCTCCTCCTTCTTCTTCTTCTTCTTCTTCTTCTTCTTCTTCTTCTTCTTCTTCTTCTCTTCCTTTCCCTTCCCTTCTTCTCTCCTCTTTCCTCTCCCTCTTCTCTTAGTCTTCTCTTCCATTCAATCCCAGTCGCATCCAAGTTAAGAACAGTGGCTTAGAAAGCTCCCTTGCCCTGGTTCCCACCAAAGGTGATCGCTTGTATCCTCACAGTCACTCAAAGAGAACGACAGAACCTGAACTGGTATGTACAGCGGAGGCTCTTGTTAACCTCAAGCAGGATGAAATATAAAAAGACTCTGGATGCCAATGACTCATTGGAGAATTGGGGATTTAAAAGAGCTATAAGAAAGCTGAACTCTAATCTGAGAACATCTGCTGCTAACTCACCCAGCCCATTAAAAGGCAATCATGCTAATGCTCACATGTGCTGTCAGATCTGACAGATAGCAGTTATTTATTAAGCACGGCCCCTTTCAGAGTTCAGATGGCCGATTAACAATTGGGTTGGGAAGATATCCAAGCACATACTTTTCTTCTTCTTCTGATAGGAGGAAACAAGAAGAAAAATAATTTCCCCAGTGCCGGAAGACCACTGACATCACTTTGCTCACTTAAACAAATAACAATCCGTGTGTCATGCTTTTCTATAATTTCAAGGTGTGCTAGTTTTGATCTTCTACGCTCTCAAAACTCTTGCTAGTTTCTCTCTTGATACTCTAGACGTCTGTCTTCAACTAGAAGTTGTTATGTGTCCCTGGTGTTGTCTCCGATGGTGTTCACAAAGTGGGCAGCGATACAGAAAGATTCCTGTAATTTGTCTGTATTTTTATAAGGCGGAAGAGTGGTCTCTCACAAGCTGTTAGGTGAGGTGGACCTTAGAATTGCTCAGCAGTAAAGCAAACATGAAGAGCTTTGGAAAGGTTGGTTCCAGAGAGGGCTCCATTCATCTACTAAAATGATATCATTTGTGGGCAATAAATATTTTACCTCCCCCTTTGAAGTGACAAAATATTGTGTGAAGTTGTGTTCCTCAACTTGACCCTAACTTTGAACTTCCAGGATCCTAAGCAAGGTCAACCAAGCCATGTTATCCAGGTCCCATCTCAACTCTTGTAGGTTCTTAGAGTCTAGATGAAGAAGAAGAGGCTTGGGTTCAACTCTAGCAGAATTGTTAGAAATATTTTATATATAAAGCACAGATTGTGAGGTGAATACTGTTCAGCATTCGAAATTCCAAAAATTACTGCAAGAGAGCATGTAGTGGAATGTTTGCTGCAATTTCTAAACCAGAAATTCTTTATTAGGATATTCTTCATTTTAAATAGTCCTTTATTCATTTCAATTGTTTGAAAGAATTCAAGTTAATTAATTTGGGCTTGGGTATGTGAAGCTGGAGGATTACGAAGCAATTTTGCCATTAAACACCTCCTAAACACAAATTATTTGGAATCCCGTCAGACTAGATTCAGGATTACTCATGCTTTGGCTCCAAAGCATTAGCATTTGGCTAATAATGGGGTCAAGAATGCGAGGGAAGGGAGAAATTGGGTAATCTGGTGTCTCCCACAAATATTTATCATTTATCATGATAGAGTTGTAGTTGGAGAAATCTGGAGAACATCAGGTGACCTGGTTTTCTCTCTCTGCATGTATGTCAGTGTGTGTTTCTGCAGTTGCAAAACTCCCTTGAGAAACTTCACAAATCATCATGATCATCACAAATCTCTTTCAGTTTAACCTGACATTCCTCAGATGTTCTGTTTTCAACAAAAAATATCTAAAGATTCGGTGCAGATAAAAATAATTTAGTAGTGTTTGAGGCCTGTACCCACCACAGGGCAGAGTTTTTGTTTTCTCCAGAGATAACCACATATTTTATTTGATGAGGAGCCTTCACTTTTATTTCATTAAATGAAGTGTTAGCAGCATATCAAAGATTGTTCTCCTTCTGTGTATTATAAATCCCCGTGCATGATGAAGTCACCCCATTCATCTGCCCACATAAAATGTACATGGAGGTGGTTTATGATGAATAAAGTCTGTGTTGCATGAGGTGGGGATAGATTTAGAGGATGTACGATGGACACAACTCTTTCCCCCTATTATACTTTTAGCAAATATATCTGTGGGTTGCACATATAAATGTGAATTTAATTTATCTAACCACGTCTTGCCTAGCAAATTGGGTTGGGTTCAGCTTTTGGATTGATTAGACTGTCAAGTACCACCTAGAAGAAGTTAGTGGGTTCCAAATTCCACGTCACTGCCAAGAAAATTACAGAATTGTGTCCATGTAATCACAAACACAATGCAGAGAACACTTTTCAGGCATTTAGAAACCAAATTGATCTCGAGCCATTTTTCCCTATATTTTAGAATAATTTGTATAGTTTCTATAATTTGTATAGTTATTAAATTTGGAATTGAAAAACTATTACATAGTCAACAAATCCCTTAATTATCAATTCACAGCAAGTCTATCAATAATATTCTGAAATAAATTTAATATGATCAACTCAAGTGGTTTAATTTTTGTTATGTTTTATGTTTCACATGGTATATAAAATACATAAAACATATAATAAAATTTTAATTCATTGAATATATACATATATACATACTGTACATACATATACAAGGAACTTGGGGGTCTCTTTCAGAAACTTAGAGAATCTAATTTTCTGCAAAGTGTCATACATGTTGGATAAAAACTTGATCTGGAAGTGGAAGCTAAATAAAGTTGAGCCTGAATAGAACTTGGATGAGAAGCCTTCAAGAACCATCAGAGATTTCTGGTTCTTAATCGCTGCAAGGTAAACCTCAATTAGGATTTTTTTTGTTAGACCAACAAATAAAGTCATGACTTTATAGATTTCAGAACTTGATGTTTTATTACAGAAGGTTTTACGAGAAAAGAAGAAAAATACTGGCATCAAAGCAAAAATAAATATGTTCAAAGGTATCTCTTAAACCACATCTACTGGCTTTTCACTGCCTCCTTAAGACAAAGGCCAGAGTTTTCTCCCCACCCACACACCCCCAGGGATAAATCCAAATCCACAGAACTAAAACCACAAATATCTCTTGTGGGGGGGGGGAAACAGGCAATGAAAGATGGAATTTATTCTATATTTTCAAGGGATGAAACCACAGCTATTGTAGGGGAAGGGAATATGATAAAGGCTTTCTCCCTTTCTGAATATATACATACAAATTTAGAACACAACATTTTTTTCAATGCATTTTGATCCTGGAAATTATTTTAATCCCGGTGAACTCTCTAAAAGCAAGATTATTTGGATCTCTGGGGCAAAACCATGTCCACCCTTTGTTGTGTGTCCTACTGAATAAAGGTTCAAAAGATTTGGCAAAGGAATGAAATCTCTCCTAAACACAGCAATCCTTACCAAAACCCCATTTCCTTTTACTTTAATTCATTCAATTCAAAATGGCTACCCACTCCAGGGGAATCTGGGCAGTTTACAAAACCCACAAAACATATAAAAGAGTTAAAGGCTATGCAGTTCAATGTTGTGTCAATTGTCCTGGAACACCCACATCCATTTTAAAACAGTTTAATGGGAAGATACTGTTCAGAGGACAAAATAAAAAAAGAAGATTTTCTCCCTCTCTCTCTCTCTCTCTCTCTATCTATCTATCTATCTATCTATCTATCTATCTATCTATAAACATGATCATCTATCATCTATCTATCTATCTATCATCTATCTATAATCTATCTATCTATCTATCTATCTATCTATCTATCTATCTATCTATCTATCTATCAACTGTCAACCTCACATGCTGGTTTGAGGCCTTTAAGTGGGATTAGGTCAATGGTGTGATTGCATCAAACTTCTTGTCTGTGGCCCTCAAGAGAAAATTATGAAATCGCTTGTGGGAACCCAGCAATTAATGTCAAGCTCTGTGTTGAGCTTTATTTCCTTAATTAATTTAAAACCTGGGAGAAACACATCATCAAAGGAAAGTTTCAGCTTTTACATTCATACTGTGTCAAAAATATGATAATTTAGGAGAGGCTTTCCCCACCTAATTACTGTATTACTAAAATATATAATGAAACACCTGAAAGGTACTGCATTTTAGCATCTGGCAGTCGGCCCTGTTTAATTTACAACAATTAAGATGTTCCAAAGAAAAATAGGTTATGTCTTCTAAAATGATTCTCCTCCCTCTTTGTCTGCCCCAGAGAAGGAGCTGTGCACCTCAAAGGATGTTCAAAATATTTTGACTCGGTTCGGTGCAAAGCTCTTTGTTATGTTTTAATTCTTTTTTAAAAAATATTTCTTGTTTACTTTCCATATTGACCAGTTATGAGCACAAGAGAGACTTGACTTTCAAAGTAGAATAAACTTTTACAGATGATTCAATCAATGGAGGGCATAACTGGGATTACCACTTAAGGCGCCATGCCAGTTGAAGAAAGTTCTGCCTGAATTGAACCACTGTAGCAATACTTGAGACTGAAATGCTATAGGATCTCCTGCTTAAACAAAAGATTGGACTAGAAGACTTCCAAGGTCCTCCCTGTTATTCTATGTTCTACCCAACAGGATATTCTGTCTGGCAACAGCCTACCACGTTATCCCATTTGACAATTCTTTGGCATTTTCTCCCCTTCAGCTTTCAGGAAAGGATTGGTGAATCACTTCCCTCCCTATAGGTGAATCCAACATGCATTTGTTAATGGAAGAGACTCTTGGTGGCTCAGGGTTGAACTACGAGGTCCTTGGTGCTCTCTGAGCTTGGTGGTTTTCCTGCAGACGTTTCACTACCCATCTAGGGAACATCATCACACTGATGACTGGCTGAAAATAGATAAGAACATGAGAGATCCTGTAGTGACATAGGTTTTTAAAAAGGTAGGCATGTGCCTATAATACATGCATGTGTAATCATATGTGTACGTAGTATCTTAGTTGCTTATCATCTGTATAGATAGATTGGGGAAAGTCATCATGTTATAGTTTTAAGCATTAATTTAAGATGAAATTATCCTGGGCTGAAATAAAATTGAAGCAAACAAATGTGTGTACAAAATTGAAGTGAGCAAATGCATGTGTGTATTTTGAAATATCTGTGTAAATCTCTCTCTCTCTCTCTCTCTCTCTCTCTCTCTCTCTCTTTCCTGTAGCACAGTCTGAATCCAGATAAAATTAGCTGTGACTCAATTCCGTTGATACCTGTGAAGTAGATTAGCTAATCCAAGTCTCATTGCCATAGCTAATTTTCTGGAAGGAGTCCAGGCTTCCCTGGGAGGCGTGGGTTGGCTTCAAAACTGCCAGCCCTCCAGATGTGACAGATGAAAAGGGAGCCCAATTGGATTAGCCCATGAAGATTGCATCTATGACTTCATCATATGGGTGTGTACTTCTGGGAGGCCAAAATGTACATTTTGCACAGAAGATCCCACCAAGACTTTTGGCATACAAGAGGTCCATATATTTTCATTTGCTTTTGCTTAGCTAAAACTGTCTATTTGCTGTCCTGTACATCATAGTTCCCTTTTAAATTATGATGGTTACCACGAAGGAGCCTCCATTTCACCAGCCTTTCAAAGCTCTGCTCCTTCTATTTATTTTATGTGTCTGGTTTTTTTTTTTTTTTGGAACAACATTGAGCTGGGGAGCTCACAAATTAGCTGAACAAAGGGTCTTTGGGAGAAGCAAACAGGTTATGGAATCTCTCACCTTCACTGAGACTATGTACATTTATTCAGAACTATTTCAAAAATCTAAAGACTCTACTAACCCTCTCAACTTAAAATATGCTCTTCCCTTCCTCAGTAGAGGCTGATAATCCTCTCTGCTGAAATATTTCCTTTCCGAAATCATAATGAAGCTGAGGATAGGTATGTATTTGTATTGGACAAATTTCAAGGAATTTGATTAATAAAGTATTTGCTCAACCATAGTCTTGGTGTTCTCATCCCACCTTGTCAACAGAAACAGAGAGGACAATATCATGTTTAGGATTATTTTGAAAGGTTCTGGTCAAACTGCTTGGCCCTGGAAATATAGATCCACTCTAGTCCTCAAGATAATATCTGACACCTACATTTGAGCAACAAAGATGACAATAATTCTGTTATCAACCATTTCAGAGCCATTAAAAGTGGTGCCAGGGATGTACTCTTGACAAGCTCTTTCGAAAGCTATCTTCTGCATTGCTTCAGGACATCTTGTGGGACCTGAAAGAGGTCCAGAGGAAGAGGAGGAGGCTTGTAGAAGCCCTGCCAGTAATAGCACTTAGCACAAGAAATAGCACTTAGATTTATATACTGCTTCATAGTGTAGTTTACTTTATTGTCATTGCACCTCATACAATGAAGTTAAATGCCATCTTCAGTGTACATTATAACTATAAAAATAAAACACAAAGACACATCCTTCACATTCTATACAATTGAATTGAAAACCCCTGATGCTGCATTAATATTGCACTATACAGTAGAATTCAATATAGTTACTACTCTGGGATAGAAGCTGTTTTTCAGCCTATTTGTCCTTGTTTTTATTATTTTATTATTATTTTTACAGCACCCTCTAAGCAGTTTACAGAGTCAGCATACAATCTGGGTCCTCATTTTACTGACCTTGGAAGGATGTAAGGCTGAGTCAACCTTGAGGTGGTCAGAATCGAACTGCTGGCAACGAGCAGTGAGCCTGCAGTACTATGTGCCACCAGCGGTCTTAGTAATACCGGTAGTAATAAGTGTGCTACTGAACATTGGGCATAGAGATAGACCCAGACCTGATTCTGTTAGCTAAAAACTATTTATTAACGGCACACACAGTTTATTTCAATTTGTGATCAGATCGTGCAGCAGCTTCTGATAATATAACAATGACATGAGATAACATTTGAGACGAGCGGTATTGTGCTGAGCTGAAGAATCTCCTTAGGAACTATGTTTAAGATAATAGAGAGTAACTTCAAAGACTAAGCTTGTGGAGAAACAGAAAGACTTCCCACAAAATGATTCAGAGATGATAATTTGTTAACGCAGCCTTAATGGAGGATGGGATGATACCCCTGAGCACAGGGCCTGGGTGTGGTACACATTGTCTCCTGTCCTGCAGCCAAACAGAGCTCCAGAGGAAGGGAAAATAGCACAATTCACCAGCCGTAGAGCACAAATCTTTCTCACCTCTTGGGTTGATTTGACAGACATTGTGCAGCCCCCAAACTCACTGTGAACTTCAAAGCATTGTCTTACTTTTAGTCCTCCTATCTGCCTCTGGTGATTATTAGGACACAAGGCTTCCCGAGTGGGCTTCCAATCACCCCTGTTGGGGTCTGTACTGAAGACCAAAAAGCATCAGCAATGCATGGATTTGAGAGAGAGAGCTGTAGATGAGGACTGAGGACAAAATACTGCTTGTACAGTAAATATTATGAACCAGTCTGAAATAGACCAGCAAGTCCAACTAGGTCCAAAGAAAGTTGATAAGTAACAAAATTCATTAGAGGGGGGAAAAAAAGGAGGTAGAACAGCAGGAGAGGAAATGGGCCTGATTCAGTCATCTAAGGTCTCCCCAAGGAAAACTGAAGGGCCACATAGCACAGGCCCGAGACACTAACAACATGCTGGCCATCACCACATCTGCTACTGAAGTACATTATGCCTTTGTAGCTTTGAAAAGTGGAAAGAAATCTTGGAAGGCACTTTCAGACACTCTGCCTGAATCCCACTGAACAGTGTCTCCCATCAGGGATAGTTTAAACTTCAAAGAAGCAGAGGACAAGGGAAGACTAACGGCACAATGGAGGGCAGCCTGGACCAAGTGCAACCGAGTAAACAGAGCACCAGCCCCCTGTGATGTGGGCTCTTCCTGAGGTGGGGGGAAGCCCATCTCCGATCCTTGCAGATTTAACGATTCAATCAACTGAAATCCTTCACGGCTTCCAGAGTAATGAGGTGATTGTGACATGTATACAAAGTCTAGAGAACATTTGCAACTGGATGGCTCTATTGAAGACACCTTAAACAAATCCCACCCCCTTGGAGTCTGCTACACTGGAGTCCTGGCAGAGAAATCGGTCACTGTCTGGACAGCCTCCAGCTGAGGACTGACACACCACAACTGGCCAATTGTGTAAAAAAAAACCTGTCTCAGTGACTGCACAACTTCACTCTATTTCTGGTACCCCGATGGATTTTTAAGCCTTGCCTTCACAAAGGACCGATTAAACCCCGATCCCAGGAAATAATTTGATAAAGAAGGCAAACAAATATTGGACCAAAATACATACATGGCTAGAAAAAAAATCATAAAGCAACATATTGATTTTAAACCAGAAATATTTATGTTGGGTATTTTACCAGAACTGTATAATGAAGAGAATACATATCTAATCTTACATGTATTAACAGCAACAAGAATTGTGTTTGCACAACAGTGGAAAAATGAAGAGATCCCATCAGATGGAAGTGTTATAAAAAAAATACTAGAATGCGCAGAGTTGGACAGATTAACATTAAAAATAAAGGAGAAGGAAGAAACAGAATACTTTTTAACATGGGGTTTGTTTTACCAATGGCTAACTAACAGAAACAGAGGTTAGGAATTAAAAAGATTAAGAGAATGATTAATCATATAATAAAAGTGTTTTAGTATGGGTAAGCTAATGTCGATATTACTGTGTGGCTATTATCAATGATATGCATATTACAATTACTACTATCTGTCTTTTTCACTGTCTTTTTGCTATTCAAAACAAATTGTACTCAGACAACACGCTGTTCCTATAGATATTGAGTTTCTAAGGAACTCAGAGGAACTGATAAGATCTCCCAAAGGAGGGTATTGTGAAATGGGAAGAGAAAAATACAGTGTATGACCTGGTAGATGGATATATTATGGAGATGCAGATAGAATTGTGTTGGTGTAAATTAGATTTAGCCATATTTTCTTTGGCTTTTCTTATTGCGCGCCATTGATATATATTTTTTTGGTCTTCTTATTTCTTCTTCTTATTTTCTTGCTTTGCATAAAGTGATTTATCCCAAGACAGAATAGTATGATGGGTATGTGGACATACGTGGAAAACGGTGCTATTTGTACCAGCCCATCTGGAACTAGTACAGGTCCTTACATTCTGTAAAAATGAGTAATTGAGCTCTGGAGACAGAGAAAGGGAGAACAGCAGGTCTAAGAATAACTATTATCTGCTATAACCTAATGGAGACCTCATGGCCAAAGACAGAAAACATCCAAGTATTAGATCCTTGGGGGGTGGGGGATAAAAAGGATGTCAATCACCTTCTTTCCTTTCTTCCTTCTTTCCCTTCTTTCCTTCCACAGGTCTACCTCTCACATCTGTTGCAAATATAAAAAGATCTACCTTGGCTGGTCTAGCAAAGCAATTTGCAATTCTTACGTTCCTCTGGCTGTTTAAACCACCTTTGATTTACAAGTTACAAATCTAAAGGGAGAAAAATCTTTTATTTTATTTAAATTATGAAACTGCACAGTATTTTTTTTTCCAGATGACTTTAAATAATTCTACCCTACAGATGTAAGCAGGTATCCTGGATAAAATCAGCAAGAGAAATCACGGAGGATTCTTTTCTCAATATAGTTTTCTCTGAAAGATCTAAGCAAATATTTTTTCTTCTGATTGAGCCTCTTCCCTGTGAGAAGCCCTCCCCTTGTTTGATTTTGCAGAGGAGGTCATGTGGAGCCCTGTTTTCTCTAAAAGTCAAACTGATGTCATTGAAGAAACATGTCAAAGCATCAAGCCTTCACCAGTTTGCTAGGGCCACCTCAAATAATAAAGGAGACCACAAATTTATGAGACGCAATAAGACCGAATGGGACTGAATGTAAAGTGACTTATCCCAAGATGGAATCCTTTCTTTGTGCTTTATTTTGAGGAAGACAACAATATCATTAGTCAAAGAGTGCTCTCAAAATTCCTGAGTATTGTTTTAGAAGTGATGTTATAGGACAGATGGCTGGGGAACGATGGCCTCTCATTTTTGAGTCACCGCAATGGTTTCCTACTCTGACATTTGGAGTACGTAGTAGGACATGCTATCTATCGTATTCAGATAGAACATTGAAGATTAGGATAGTCAAAATTTTGATATGGAGGTTTTGAGGTTACACTGATGTATTTTGTATGATATACAGTTTGATTCTCAAAAAGCTAAATTGGGCCAAGTTTATACCGGGACAGGAGCGTCAGGCAGGGGTGAAATCCAGCATGTTCTGACAGGTTCTGGAGAACCGGTAGTGGAAATTTTGAGTAGTTCAGAGAACTGGCAAATACCATCATTGGCTGGCCCCAGAATGGGAATGGAGATTTTGCAACATCCTTCTCCCAGGAGTGGAGAGGGAATGGGGATTTTGCAGTATCCTTCCCCTGCCACGCCCACCAAGCCACACCCACAGAACCATAGTAAAAAAATTGGATTTCGCCACTGGCATCAGGGCTGTAGATTGCAATGGGAATTTAAAAAGAGGTTGTGGAAGACACAAACGATGGCAAACCATTTCAACATGATTAAGAAAATTCCACATAGTTACCAGACATTGAGCTCATCTTGAGGGAGATTTTACCTACTCAGTAAGATCACTTCTAGTTTCTAGCTCAGGATAATCCCAAGAGTGGTTTTTGTTTTCTAAAAGGCAACTGGACTTTCTCGATTTTTTTCCCCCTTGAAAACATTTTGCTTCTCATCCAAGAAACTTCTTCAGTCCTTGGATGAGAAGCAAAACATTTTAAAAGGGGGCAAAAACCCAAAAAAGTCCTTTGGAAAAACCACCTTATGACCCGGATGATTGAGAATCTCCATAGACATTAAACACAAGATAAATTTTGGAATTTCTGCCAGAGTCCTGAAGGACCTAATGCCCCATCATAAGCCATACATAAAAATTACAAGTCAGGATAAAACCTGATGAGATCCCAAGTTATTACATATGTGTTCCCATTCACCTTTTTAACCTGGCAAATAAAGTTGTACAAAGCAAAGTTGGACTGAGAAACTCTTCCCAGGTGACTTTACCTGGTGGATAGAAGGAGCTTCCTCACCTCCTGTCCTATATGGTAGACTCAATCCACGTCTCCTACTGTATGTAGATCCATCCAGGCAAAGACTCCGTACTTCCCCAACTCCTGATGTCCAGCTAGTAAAGGATTAGAAAAGAGAGGGAAGCCAGGAGAAATATTTAGCCAGACTCGGTGACATGAAAAGAAGGATGGACTCTGGCTGATGCACGAGACTTGAACGTTGTCCTTTGAATTGCACTGCCTAAAATTGCTAACACATGTCCTGATAACATTAATGATGAGATGCTTGACATCTGAAGAAGGGAACGAGAAGACCTTTCATATTCTCCCACTTCGGGCCCGGCATTGTTTAGATTAACCTTGCTAGGTTGCAATTGGATGTTGTTATCAAGCTGCTTCAGGTCTAATATTTTCTCCGCAGACATAACTTAAAATGAACTCCCTGGGTGGATTTTGCTCCGTGAACCTTTTTTAGATTTGTTGGTGGACAGCCTATTCATATTGCAAGATGAAGGCAAGGGAGGGCTTGAGAGACAACGATTCAGAGGTATCCAAAAATACAGGAATTGTGACCTTGGAATGGAAGCCCTGCTTTCATTTTGTGTATGGTTAAAGCTGCCATCTTGACTTTTTAAAATCCCACCCTAACTGTGTTGGTTTTGGGGGAAACAATATACAGATGCCTTAATGTTTGAAATGAAATGCCTCAGATCCAAAATTTTTGTTTAATCCTATCAGAATTAATTCCAAATAATTCCCTCAACACTGTCAAACTAGTTACTAAGTCTGCATTATTATTAATCTTCTCATCATTCCCATCACCCATCTCTTCCCACTTATGACTGTATGACTGTAACCTTGTTGCTGGTATCCTTAAAATTTATATTGACTGTTTCCCTATGACTCTCATTAAGCGTTGTACCTTATGATTCTTGACGAATTTATCTTTTCTTTTATATACCCCGAGAGCGTATACACCAAGACAAATTCCTTGTATGTCCAATCACACTTGGCCAATAAAGAATTCTATTCTAGAAGAATATTTGCAAGTGGCACAGTGGCCTAGAGGTGAAGAACCTCCCACTCAGAAGGTTGAGAGGTCAATCCTAGCTAGCGGCACCCTCTCCTAGGGTGCAAAGGAAAACTATCTGCTGTGAACTCCGTATAGGCGTGAGGAAGGGCATCTGGCCAGCAAATGCTCAGCTCCATTCAGTCGCTCTAACTCCACCCTGATAAAAAGGGGTGACAGGGTCATAAAAAGAAAACAAATATTTCCAAAAGCCATGCTGACTTCCACCTGCAGACAGGTTAGAGAAAGAATTCTATGATCACCAGATTGTGAAACTTCCATCAACTTTCAAAAAGAGTTTGCCAATTAATTTTTGAAGTGCTCATGTTATCTAAGTTCTGGATTTTTCAGCCCACCAAAATTAGCACGCAGGAGACCCTATCCTGTGTCATCCTATGACTCAGGATTTTCTGCATGTTATGGTGGACTACAACTCACGGTCTCCCAGTTTCTGATAGAATAACAAAATTGAAAGGGATCTTGGAGGTCTTCTAGACCAACCCCCTGCACAAGCAAGAGACTCTATACCATTCTGGACAAATGGCAAATGTCTTAAAGCAACCTCCAGTGATGGAGCAACCTCAACATCAGGAAGGGAAGCCTGGAGCCTTAACCAAACTGGCTCTCGGCTGTAGGTTAGGGATGCTTTAATTCAGGTTCCTATTCTGAGCAGATGGTTGGACCGGAGGGGTTGAAAGCCTTTCTCTTGATGATTTTATGACCCCCGTTCCTTTCGCCATAGCTTATCTTCTGTTAAAAATATCTCATTCGACTAGTGTGAGTTCAACTCCACGTGTAAGTTCAATTTCTGATTTCATTCTTGGCTGCACGCACACACACACGCACACACATGGCCATTTGCCTCCGCTGTAACTCATCTTTTTGGCCTCGGTTTAACATACTTTCTGTATGCAAACACTTAAGCCAAATTACAGGTTTCACAACTGTTAAACGGCTTTTGTTTCAGTCCAACAACAGCAAACCACCATCAATTTAAAGAGGGCAACGTTCTCCCTGGGTTGCATAGGGAACAGTCGCCCTGGCACAAGATACTTAGCAACCCTCACGGTTTTTACAGTGGATTCTCTCCAAACCCAGCACTGAGTCACAGATCCAATCTGTCTACAGAAGTGTTCTCTGATTTCATTGGGTTTTAGAGAGGCAATCCATGCATGTTTTAGAGGAAACATCTGTGATTTCTGAAGTTTGGTCCACGCAGAGGGATGCATAGTTTGATGATGTCTTGGGGAGCGATCCCATTGAAAAAAATCATACAAATCAATGCCACTGTGCTATTTCTGTTATTTTCATTGTTCAGTGGATTTTTGCCTCCCTTTGTTTTAAATAGGGGCCATGCCACTTTCTTCAAAAACACCTAATCTAAATCAGGGTGTGTGCCTTGAATGGAGAGCATTTTTTTATGCATTGGTAGTTTGGCCTTGTGCTCCAAAATATTATATCTGGGGGACATCTTTTAATATCTCATCGAATGGGAAACACCCAACAATGGTGATGTCATTGAACCATGATGGCATCAACCTGGTGAAACCAATGTGATGACATCATGGTGCAAACGTTAAAATTATGTACATTTACACAAGAACATAACACTTATGTCCTTGGGTTAAAAAAGCCCTTCCTTTTTATGACTCTGTAATCCCTTAATTCGGGGTAGAGTCAGGGAGATTGGAAGGACCTGAGCATTTACTGGCCGGATGCCCTTCCTAATATCTGCTGTGAACTCTGTGTGGCATCAGGAAGGGCATCCAGCCAGTAAATGCTCAGTTCCATCCAGTCACCAGAGTTGTAAAAAGAGATTTTTAAAAAAAAAAACACCACAAGGACATAAATCACAGTATTTGCATGACAAAATCATCACACGGGTGCTATTTTATCCTTTGCCCCATCTACTGAGCTTTTATGGATTAGGCATTCGTAGCACTCTGTGATAAGTGAACAGGTATGAAAGCATTAGGGCTGCCCAATGGCTCAGGGTCTATGGCGATTCTCAATCAGCCAAGTTATGGTTGTCCCAAAGATGCAACTGGACTCATTCTTGAAAACGCTTCACTTCCAAGAAGCTTCTTCTGTTCTGTGAGTTGGATTTTTTTTAAGCCAGAATTTTTTCCTGCTTTCATTCATCTCACTTAATCAAAATGGCTCCCAATTGCATATATGGTTAACAGCACCTTCTCCTATCTTGCAAGTTACAACATAATCATGGTTTAGCCTTAGAAAATAATCTTAATCACCCAGAGAAAAAGCAGAAAAACAGGAGATTGTGGTCCCAAGGAAGACACGTTTCATGAAAACAGAGAACAAATCTCAACCTAATAATAGTTGTACCTATTTAACAAACACAAATCTGTTTGCATTAGCTAAAAACTGAATCACGCTTCCTTAGTATTGTGTTGCAAAGTTTAAACTATCCCACCATTACCTCTGCCAAGTATTTTAAGGAAAAATGATGGACTATCAAAAACATGATACAAACGAGTTGATTGAACTGAGATATTCTAAGGACTGTTACAAGGAACTGCCTATCGGGGAGAATGCTGTTTATAATAAATTTTTATATATATATGCAACCCACACATACAGTATTTATGGTCTTAAGATACCATTTGCAAAGATAATATTTTCAAAATTATTTAGGTGGGCATGCTTCCAGTTTTCAGAGAAGTGTCCTGCTTATTTCTACAATAAAGTATTTATTGTCCACTCCAGTTTTTTTTTTAAAAAAACTCTACAAATAATACAAGAATGTAAAAAAGTTCTGATTTTATCACAGAAGCAGGATTTTCTGGCTTGTAAACTGAAACATGTGCATCCCGTTTATCTTATAATCATTTTTTTAAAAAAAACATGTCTTTCATGTCTTTATTGATGGACCTGAAATAGGAAAAAGTGTTTCAGAAACAAAACAAAAGTTCAGCTCTCCAGCAAACCTATCAATCAGTGAAACAAGCATTTCAAGACAGTGGTAAGAAAAAGGTCCCATCGGAGCCACTTAGGTTCAAATCCCAATTTGGCCATCAAATTCAATGGTCACCAGGAGCATTATGGATGGAGAGAGGTCAAAAATCCCAAGACCACAAACTCAATCATATGATCAATTACTTAAAATCACCTTTTTCCTAGCCTGGCTCATACAGTTGGCTTGATTAATACAGTATTTGCCAAAATCATTGGTTAAAATTATATTTTGATTCAAAAGAAGAACAATGGTTTAAAGACAATGAGCGTGTCAGCTGGAGTCCTGACAGCCCAGGTTCAAGACTAGAGCACTGTGCGATGGGGTGAGCTCCTGTCCCTTGCCTCAGCTCCTGCCCACCTAGCAGTTCAAAGGCATGCAAATGTGAGTAGATAAATAGATACCACTTTGGTGGGAAGGTAACAGTGTTTCAAACAGAGATGAGAACTTTCCCCTACAGTTGAACACAACTGGATAGCGGAAATCTTTATTTTTATTTGCACTGTGTTTACAAGGCAAATCTGTAGAGGAAATGGCCTTGAGGGAGAGGAAGAAGGACTGCTCCCAAGACAAAGGGCAGATCAAAGAGGCCTGAGTCCAGAGCAACAACGTAGTAGGAGCAAACATCTCACCCTGGTTCACACGGAGATACAGTGAGGGCGGGAGACGCAAATTCAGACTTGCAAGATTCTGCTACAATTGCTTCAGAATAAAGTACTATAGGCCTACGTGACATTGTTTTCCCAGTCTGGCTATATCACACCATAAATAAAATGGAAGGATTTGAAATCTTACCATTAAAACGTTAAAATAACGAACTCCCATAAGATTGGGGTTTAGCAACG
The DNA here is from genome assembly GCF_029215685.1 of Pituophis catenifer annectens. Classification (NCBI taxonomy): domain Eukaryota; kingdom Metazoa; phylum Chordata; class Lepidosauria; order Squamata; family Colubridae; genus Pituophis; species Pituophis catenifer. Next base: position 974,898 of record NW_027256887.1, read on the forward strand.
GGATTCATAGCTACGGTTTCCCAGGATTAGGTTATCCTGTTTATATTAGTGGAAATAATTATTCATGCACTCATATTGCATGGATTCAGAGAAAGCCAGCATTTTATTCGGGCGATATAGTGACCATGAGACATTGCACAATAAGCCTAGAGAGCAGAATTATGCGATCAGCACTTCTATTCTGCTTCACTCCATAAATAAAGCATGTTTTTCATTCCATCCTTAGCTATCTTCTACAGAGCTAATGACCTCCTCCCTCTGTTCCAAGACATTTGTATGTTGGCTTCCAACCTTTGTGGTCCTTGGAGTAACAGCAACTTCTTATATGAATTGTAGTCAGCCAAATTCTTTCCTGATTTGTGTTACAGAAGCCAGAATCTTCCTCTGAAATGCAATCACTTCTGACAGCACAATTGGGTCTCTCAATGCACTGTTTATAAAAAGTTATTCTGATGTTGCAGTAGATCCAACAACAAAAATCACCATATGGCGTATAGACTTCCTTCCCAATTGCACAAGTCCCACTTAATCATGTATTGATGTCCAAACAAACAGAAGAGCACCCAGATCCTTCACCAATCTATCCGCATGGAAACCATAGTAGCATTAGGAACACAAGACATGGATTTTCAGGCTACTTTTAGCTTTTCAATGAATTCCGGGAACCTTTTTATTTTTTTATTTGATCCAATATAGTAAAAAAACAGTTCCAGAAATTCTGTCAGTTTAATTAAAAATAATCCCATTTAATTTGTCTGATGATTCTACTTATTCAGTTTCCAAAATCATAAAAAACAGAAGAGTTTTTGTTCCCCTTGTATGCCAAGACAAAGACAAGCTTCTTCTAAGATGGAAGTTTCTCTCTGAAAGTCTTCTGAGCTTTCAGACTTCTGCTGGAGCCCATCCTCTCTCACCAGAATGTCTCTCTCACCAGAATGTATAGTGCGAGTCAGAAAGATTGGAAGACTGAACCTCTCTTCCTGGTGCGAATAAGCTCCTGTATTCTTTGGAATAAAGAAAGAAATCAGATGTCTGAAACTGATGGGTTACAGTTGCTGTTCTTTGTATATGTTGAGGAAGATTTGATTATGGCTCTTTGTATCCATGTTATATATCCTCCCTAAATTTAATTTTTCAGATATGTACCATTTGAAAAGTCTGAACAATCTAACTGATTAGAGAATTTTCTGAGAATACATTAAGATTCGCAAGGACTAGAATCGGAACAAACAGACGATATATGGACGGTCTGCACAGTAAGACACATCTGGAGTTGTGCCTTCCAGATGCTAGTAGACAGTGGCTCTTCCTGGAAAGACTACAAGACTAATTGCACAACACACCTAACTTGGACCAGAATGAGTAAAGATGTCCCTTAACCCAATCAGTGGCAGAGAAGCAATGATGCTTCGCCCAGGATTGCCTGCAGGTGATTCCCTGGTCAACGATGTCATCCAAACACGGAAGGGAAGGATAACGAATAAGTTGCTCATCCTGTTGCTGAAACAAACCTAGAATGATCCTGCAAGAAGTTGGCATGTCATCTCCAACTGCTTTTTAATTGTTTACTTCCCATTTTACTTCTTCTCCTCAAGAACAGAAGAAAAGCAGAAGGGAGTAGAAGTAGGTAAACCTTCCCAAATTCAGACTGAGGTTGCATTGAACTTGATTGGGATATCCCTTTTAAAACATAATTTCCCATTTTTCCTACTAGGAGGAAATAAAGCCCAGCTGGTCAGATGTCCAAAAAGGCTGATTCCAGCTGATTTGATCACTGGTAATCAACTGCTTGCTGTGTGACAACAGTGGTAGACTTGATCCCAGGGAAGTCACTGATTCAGGTTGTGAAGGTAAGATCTCAGGGCCTTTTGGTTGGGATTCTTCAGAATAGGAAACCCCCGTGTTTGTTTCAGATTTCTGGATCCCCATCCCTGATGTGTGTGAACTCAGACGGTTGGTTTTCCCTCCCATGTAACAGGTGCACAAAGCAAGCTGTGGCAGGGAAGCATTTCTATTAAATGACTTTCCATTTTGTGTTTTGTGGTAACACCTCTGATCTTTCATCCGCAAAACGTATCTCCTAACCTTGAATTACTACTACTTCTTATTTTGACAGCGTAAGAAAAGTTGGAGCCATTTTCATCTTAATAGAAAAAAAAAAAGGTAAAAGTAACATCTCCAATTTTGGGGGCTTCAATCTAGATTCCACAGCAATACCACAAACTATTCCGCAACTATTTTGCCTTGTTTGTCTTGCTATCCTACCTTTGGCCAATAGGTCTCTGCTCTTGCTCGCCTTTGCTTTGCAGACGCTTTGAAAAAGCAAACATCAGGGTTTGGCTCGAAAAAGCAATTACAGCAAATTAAACTTCCATGATTCCCATCAACACAGTTCTCAAAGCTCCTTGGTTGTTTTTTTCAAGGGTATCGATCTCCTGCAAACGGATTGTGTCATAGCAAAACTATATCAGAGAAACACAATGCAGATGCTCCCTCGTCTGAGGTAGAATTAACACATTTGGGGCTGATCTTTGATGAAAAGGCTTTGCCGGTTACGTTGGGGATTAGAGATGCCTAGTCATCCATGTGAATGGTATTCTAAATTTGACACTGTTAAGAAGTAAAACTGATGGCATATGTTGAGTGGGCACAGCCTCTCATATTCCTTTCACTGGAGTTTACACACAACTGCAATCTTGGCTCCTTATTCTTGGCAACAGGAATCTCCCAGGAGAGGCTAATAGTTCCCAAGCCAAAATTTATCTTAAAAAAGAAAAGAAGAAAATCATAGCTAAGATGCTTCCTCCAGGTTCACACAGAAGTGGGAATGAAAATATTTTGCTGGGCAGAGGAACAATAATTTGTGATTAAGGCCCTCGGAAACCAGTGACCCTGAAAATGAGAAAGGTACAACCTGTACTATGTAATATGTTTGATCCATTTCCAAAACTGCTGGGATGATTCCCTGAATTTCGTTCATGGCCTTTGAAAGAAACAAATGCCAAGAATTCCATCACAAGTTTTACTAGAGGTTAAAATCCAGCCGTTTTTGACAACTTTCTATAATCTGACATTCAAGGAGAAGTGTTAAGCATTCTATTTCGGCTTCCTTCAGTTACCTTTTTGTTAGTGGTGTTCCGTTCTTTTGTTATTTTCTTTAGGAAAGAAAATTAGTCTATATGTCCAGCATGGAACAATGGGGGAATAACTGTGACTCCACAATTATCAAATAAATATACCACATAACTTCTGCAATGGATGATTTGTGAAGGCATCAGCTGATAACCACACAAGGATATACTGTGGTTGCTACCCAAGAGCATGACTCTTTAACTTCTTCCTCAGATTGTATATATACACACACACACACACACACACACACACACATACACACACACACACAAACTAGAAAGGGCAAAATCACTAACCAAAAAGAAACGGTAGCAGGCAGGAAGGGATTGAAATTGGAAAATCTACATCTCTTACTTCATTGTTAAGCCATGGCCCAAAAACCTGAGTTAAGAAAATGAAGGAATAAAACTGGAGATTTATGCACTGATAGTTGCAGATACTATATCATCTTTCACACAGCAAAAGCTTATAGACTTAGACTTAGATTATAGACTTATAGACTTAGACTTATATAACGCTTCACAGTGCTTTGCAGCCCTCTTTAAGCAGTTTACAGAGTCAGCCTGTTGCCCCCAACCATCTGGGTCCTCACTTTACTGACCTTGGAAGGGCGGAAGGCTGAGTCAACCTTGAGCCAGTGAGAATCGAACTACTGCTGGCGGTGGGCAGAGTTTGCCTGCAATGCTGCATTTTAACCACCGTGTCACCACAGCTCTCATATGTTACCCTTGGGAAGTTCACCAACACTTATAGAGCACTTAATAATCCAAAGGACCCGTTTTGCAGCCTGTATTCATGGCAAACTTCCACCACTTCTCCTGAACTTCTGGATTTGGAGAAAAAACAACAACAACCCCAAATAGCTATAAAACAGCACAGATGACACAGACTCCTTGAATTTGGATTCTTTTAATTTTCCTTGGCCTTATTTTTGCTCTAGTCTGCTAAGTGTTTAAAGTTTATGTGTCTCTGCTGCCAACGTTAATTGTCAACATGGTTGTGGAGATGTTGGCTCACTTCACATGGTAGCAGAAACAACAATGACACCGCTTAGCTGACTCATCTCTAAATAATTCTCCTTTTAAATGCCCTGATGCAGCTGCTCGACTCAGCTAATATACTTTTACCCTTCTTGGCTGATCACTGACTATTTCAGGGATTTTGACAAAAAGATAGCTGAAAGAAGACGAAAAGGAAGAAATATTGTTATATTTGAAGAATATTAGAACAACAATGCCATTGTTTCATGCTCAGGTTATGCAGTTTAACAAACACAGCACCAAAAATGTTAAATCTCACAGTTTCCTGATGCCTGGAAAATATCTCAGCGTTTTCTGCAAGGCAGTTAATATTCCTAGTTGGAGTCATCCGCAGATCAATACATTGCTGTATTTTTCAGGAATTTGTTGCTCTTATTTTTATTGTTAGGTTCAGTTACATTTTGTTGTGATTTTGCTTGAAAATTTGCAGTGCTGGAAAATCAAAGCCCCCAAAGCAGCTCTTTGCTAAGCAATATTGAATTAATGGTTCTCCTTCTTTAATGAGTTTAACATGAGAAGCCTGTTTTCCAGACCTTCTGCCAGCTGCCTCCTTTTGCATAGCTGAGAAACCTAGAAGAAATATTTTGAATCTGTGGATACAAATGCGAAATAAAAGAAGGTCTGAAAAAACATAAGGCAATTCTTTGTATGTTGCAGGAGACGTGTTTAAGGGTTGTGAGGTGACAAAACATCTTCTTCTGCAGTGAAGCAAGGTTTTACGAGCAACAAAGAAAATAACCAAGCCACATCAAGCTTCTTTGGAGCATTGAAATTCCCCTCCGGTTTACCTTCCTGAGACCCCTTCTTGATACTACTTCACTTTTGCTCATAATTATGTGTAGCATGCCTCTTGCTCACCCACAGTAGCTCCAACAGGTTGCAGGATGCACCCATCTAGGACCTCATGAAGCTGGTTTATATGGAGCTAGACCTACCTAGAATTGTCCACCGCAAAATCTTAGATGTCTCCAAGGTTCAGAGTTTTCCCATCTTGATCCACAAGATTGTAGACTGAAGCTAACCTCCTCTGATTGTCCTCTTGGGTGGACATGTGCTTACCAGAATTCTGGTTGATAAAGTGGAATGAAAAAAAATGACCATTGACCTGAATATTGAAAGGTTTGGACATCTTCACAGATGGAAGCTGAGAGCAGAAATATTAGACTACAGAGGTATTTTATTTTCCTATTCTCCAAAGCACCTGAGGGTAGGACAAGAAGCATTGGATGGAAACTAATCAAGGAGAGAAGCAACCTAGAACTAAAGAGAAATTTCCTGAAAGTGAGAACAATTAACCAGTGGAACAACTTGCCACCAGAAGCTGTGGGTGTGCCATCACTGGAGGCTTTTAAGAAGAGACTGGGCAGCCATTTCTCTGAAATATTATAGGTTGGACTAGAAAACCTCCAAGGTCCCTTCCGACTCTGTTATTCTGTTATTCTGTATCCCGTGTATGCCCGTTTTTAGCATGATTTTTCTCCTGTCCCTATTTCTCCTCAACTCAGGGTGGCCTACATACCTAAGGCTCTCACCTCCTGTGTTGCCCCTTACAGCTCTGAAAGAAGAAGATCTGAAAGAAAAAGACCGGCTTAGAACATTGTGTGTTGCTCCCTGAGACAAAATTCACAAAGTGTCTCTTTTTAATTCAGCGAGGCATCCAACTGATGTTTGGAGCTTACTTAGTGCTGAGACAAGCCAACTGTTGATCACACTTGAGTCAAAGGTTGAGATCTGAGATGTGGGGAAAGAGCAAAGTTTAGCCTGAAATGGGAAGGCATCAAAAAGCTCACAGCTGCTTCGTTCTTTGGCATAAGATGAATTGATAAAGCCAATAGGGGATATTCATTCTGCAAAAGTTTCACCTGGACAACATCACATTTTTCACAGCTAGGAGAAATATTTGGCTTGCTGTCTTTCCTTTTAAAGCAGAAAAAGACAGCAGAGCAAGCCCCCAGGAAAGAAATCGCTTTCATAGCTTGTTGACAAGGCTTATTGGAAGGAAGGAAGGAAGGAAGGAAGGAAGGAAGGAAGGAAGGAAGGAAGGAAGGAAGGAAGGAAGGAAGGAAGGAAGGGTTGTCTGAAAATGATCAGAGAAATACACAGCAGAGAAGCAACACAATCATTAGCAGTGTTGCTTTAATACATAAGTTTTAAACAGGGGTGATAAATTTGGCTAACTACTCATATCAATGTCAGGCAATCTATGAAATCACCAGGGCCCTTCCTTAGCTTTTATGGAGATCTAGAAAGAAATCAAAGCCAAATGAACAAGGTAGAACTGAGTCCCCCTCCCCCATTCTCAAACTAGAGTTCAAACCATCTTGCAGACATCCAGTTTGATTGTACATCTGGAATCCCTTAATCCAAAGGAGGGATCTGACCAGATCTCCTTTGAGTCCTATAACCTCCTCAAAATTTCACACCGTCCTCTTCTCTATTGCTCACTATCTCAACCAAAGAGGCTTCTCTCTTCTTAGTGGTAATCTTCCCCTTGCAAAGAGCAATAGCACTTAGACTTATATACCGCTTCACAATGCTTCACAGCCATTTCTAAGCAGTTTACAGAGTCAGCCTCTTGCTCCCAATCATCTGGATCCTCATTTGACCGACCTCGGAAGGATGGAAGGCTGAGTCAACCTTGAGTCTGTCAGGATCGAACTGCTGGCTGTCGGCAAAGTCAGCCTGCAATACTGCATTCTAGCCACTGTGCCATCAGGAAGGACAATGAGGAAGGAAGGAAGGAAGGAAGGAAGGAAGGAAGGAAGGAAGGAAGGAAGGAAGGAAGGAAGGAATGCTCAAGGCTGAGTCAAATTTGAGCAGATCAGGATTGAATTGCTGGCAGTTGGTAGAGTCAGCCTGCAATACTGCATTCTAACCACTGCGCCACCAGGACTCTTGTTATGATCTGGCTCCTTTTCTTCAAGTAGCTGAGTCTGGTCTCTAAATACCACTTAAGATGAGGAAATAGAGCAAGTATTTAGGATGGACTGGAAAAGTTCTAAAGAGGCTTTAGTTCTTTAGTCCATCCAAAGTCTTAAAAACAATAAAATAAAATAAAATAAAATATAAAATAATAGAATAAAATAAAATAAAATAAAATAAAGGGACACACACATTCAATGATAATGATTTTAATTACATGCAAACATCTCACATTTAATTTGAAATGTATTTTTCAGCATATTGCAGTTGGCATGGTATTAATTCCCATGGACAGAAACAAGAGAAAAAAACCTAATTAACTTTGATTTGTTTCATTTTTTCTCACTTTTTATGTTTGTCATAAAGAGCAGAATAATGCAGAACACAGGCAAGAAAAAAAATCAGGAATGTAAAAAGTGGGTTCAAATAATCTGTACCAGCAGTCAAATGGAATTGTGCATATTTGGTTCATAATACATATCCGGAGAAAAGAGGCAAACATTTATACATTTACTTGTTTCGCTATTTAAACACACTCATAAATCAAATAGTGTGACTGATAACAGCATGAACATAAAGGTTACTTTACATATTTTCAACCAACATTGAAGCTTGCATGAGTGTGTTTCAATCAATTAGCCAATCTGAGTCAACACCAAAGAAAACAATAATGTGTAATATATTTTGAACTCATCAATCCTGCCTTTGGGTGCAAAATAGATGGAAACGTATCTGGTTGAAGTGTGATTAGAAGTATCATTTAGTCATCCATGGACACTGAGTTTCCTAATTTATGTCACTGCCTTGATGTTCTTGAAATGGGCTGGATTAATTGGTACTTTGAAATCAGGGGTGAAATCCAGCAGGTTCTGACAGGGTCTGGAGAACCGGTAGCGGAAATTTTGAGTAGTTCAGACAACCAGCAAATACCACCTCTGGCTGGCCCTAGAGCAGGGTGGGAATGGAGATTTTGCAATATCCTTCCCCCAGGAGTGGGGAGGGAATGGGGATTTTGCAGTATCCTTCCCCTGGAGTTTTTTTTTTTTTAATTTGATTTATATGCCGTCCTTCTCTGGAGACTCAGGGCGGCTTACAATGTGTTAAGCAATAGCCTTCATACTTTTGTATATTTTATACAAAGTCAGCTTATTGCCCCCATAATTTGGGTCCTCATTTTACCTACCTTAGAAAGGATGGAAGGCTGAGTCAACCTTGAGCCTGGGGAGATTTGAACTTACTTTAATTGCAGACAGCTGGTGTTAATAACAGGCTTTTTTTAGTCTGTTGAGCTATCCAGGAGTGGGGTGGGAATGGAGATTTTGCAGTATCCTTCCCCTGCCACATCCACCAAGCCACACCACGCCCACCAAGCCACGCCCACAGAACCGGTAGTAAAAAGAATTGGATTTCACCACTGCTTTGAAATCATCTGTCAGCCCCTCAGAGATGCCACCAACATCAAAATTTTCTTGGGTTAGAAATACGATGAAAGATTTAAAACAAAAGGGCTATTAGCAATATTAATTAGAGATTTTTATCTTTCCATCAGGGATGAAACGGCTTGATAATAGCAGTGAGTAAATGTTAGCAAGTATTTGAAGAATCCTTGTGCATAGATGATTAAAAGATTTTTTTTAAAATCACATTTGAATCTGAAATGTTTCCATCTCTTTCACACAGGAAGACAGCCTTGATAAGAACTAAATATATTACACATTATTGTTTTCCCTTTCCTAATTTTCATTTCGGTTGAAGGTCTCCTTCCGATCAGAATAACTTGTCATCCCTTCAAGGTAGAAGAGGCTAGGAAACCGATGCCATGTTGGTCAATACAACCAGCCACGTTGCATCACCATGATGGGTGTATTTAACTTGCATGGATGCGTTTTCATGAAGGATCATTGCTTAGCGCAGACGATGGTGGTTCATAGATGCATCTGCTCATTTCCTCCACAGACCTTCCGAGTCCATGGTGCACAGGGAGCCATGTGGAGGATAAGCTGTCAGCCAGACCCTGCAGCACAATACACCAGCTGGCACTTGAATGGCCTGGCCCGAAGCCAGCTTGTTTTATGGCTAAGACTCCCTCTTGAGCCACTCGGTGCAAGGAAATCCAAGATAAAGATCTTTAGCATAGAGCTACATGATCATACTTAATAGACTGTTGATAGTTACTTGGCCAGGTTGAATTTATCTTATTATTTTTTTTACAGATTAGTGTTATTATGGAATAGCTCCATTCTTTTGGCATCTGGAGAGAATTGCCAGTTCAGGTGAACCAAAGTGCCAGTAGAGTAGCCCACCATTCAGACCTTATCTATAGGGAATGTGAAGGAACAACTTCCTCCTCAACCATTTTGCCAGTTAAGGTATCAATCAATCAGAATAGAGATGGAAGGGACTTTGGAGGTCTTCTAGTCCAACCCTCTGCTCAAGCAGGAGACCCTGTACCATTTCAGACAAGTAGCTATCCAAGGTCTGCTTAAAGATCTCCAGTGATCAAGCACCACAATTTCTGAAGGAAAGTTGTTCCACCAATTGTCCTCACTGTTAGGAAGTTTCTCCTTACTTCAGGTTGCTTCTCTCCTTGATTAATTTCCATCTATTGTTTCTCATCTTGCCTTCTGGTGCTTTGGAAAATAACTTGACCCCTTCTTCTTTGTGGCAGCCCCTCAAATATCGGAACACTGCTATCAGGTCATCCCTAGTCCTTCTCTTCTCTAGACTGGCTGTAGCCAAATCTTGCAACTGTTCTTCATCTGTTTTAGTCTCCAGGCTTTAGAGACCAGAAGCCAGTCAGGAAAGGCTGGGCAAAAGATGAGCCCTAGGCCTTATTTCTGTAATCAAATATGTCATTAAAGAGGCAACCTAGATCTCAAATGGAATTAAGCTCTTAATGCCGGGGTTGCAGAGGTGGTATTCAGCAGGTTCTGACCAGTTCTGGAGAACCAGTAGTGAAAATTTTGAGTAGTTTGGAGAACCGGTAAATACCACTTCTGACCGGCCCTGCCCCCATCTATTCTCTGCCTCCCAAGTCCCAGCTGATCAGGAGGAAATGGGGATTTTGCAGTATCCTTCCCCTGGAGTAGGGTGAGAATGGAGCTTTTAAAGTAACCTTCCCCTGCCATGCCCACCAAGCCACGCCCACAGAGCTGGTAGTAAAAAAAAATTGAATCCCACCACTGCAGGGTTGGGTCTTGCTTTGAGGTTGCCTAACAAGGCACCAAACTATTTATTCTCCTCTTGGGCTGCCCAGATCAATCCCCTTTCCCAGTTAGCTGTTGGCTTCCTCTTCTTCCTGAGCTGGGTCCTCAATGGGTCTTTTTGCAGGAGAAAAGTCCCTCGGGATTTCTGTGCAGCACCAGGTTCCTTGCCCAACCCAAACCCTGAGAATGCCATTGTATCCCAAACATTCCTGAAAGGAGCTGATGATTAGTTGAAATGCATCTCTGGAGCATCCTGTGTGGCATCTTTAAACTAAACCAACTGATGCATTGCGTCAGCTCAGTGGCAAGCAACATTCATCCTTGGCTTATTTATTGATACTAAACACGTGTGTGAGAGTGTGTAGACATTCACATTGTGCTTCTGTAAACACTTTATGCTGAGAAATGGGAGGGACAGTCAGGCTGGAGAGAATGAATGACAATTTATTAGCAGTATTTCCTAACAAAAGAAAAGTTATGGATTAATGAAACTACGAGGGACTGCTTGAAGGGAGTTACTGCAGAATCCCTTTCACGAAACGGATTGAAGGAAATTTGTATTCTTTTGCTCAGACATTAAATATTTGTTCGATGACTCCTATTTTCATCAAAATGAGGTATAATCAGAGCTTTCTGATCAATTCCTGTAATTTTCAAATGTTTAAGAAGGAAAATGATAAAACTAAGTTTTTTCCCCCTGCTTCTCACCTCTCTGTGGCCCACTAGCAGGATCATCATATACACTTAATTCTTAAGATTTTTGTTTCATACAGAAAGAATTTTTTTTTAAAAAAGAGTCCCTGTTACTTTTCTTTTTGTCAAGAAACCATTTTTGGAAATATCAACTTAACCAGGCCTTGTTAAAAAATGTGCTAAGAAATGAAACAGGAACCGCTGAAGACTAAATTGGAATTTTAAAGTCTAACTAAAGCTTGCCATCTTGTGGTTAAAAAAAAAATATTTGCCACTATTGCAAACTTTGAGGTGTTCTATTTTATTTACAGAATGATGGCATTTATAAAGCATTCATGTCAATATAACCCACTTTAACCAATTCAAACAATACCAGAAACCTAGAGAAATTAATTCAGGCCATAAAATAGAGAAATTAAAGACCTATCTAATATGGAATATCATCAGGAAAGGGTGTGATTTTTTTAAAAAAATTGACCTGTGGGTATATGTGAGAGAGGAACCTTTCTTCAGACGAAATGGCCTGTGGAAGCTCTGGCAGATCCCCTGAAGAGGAAGAATTTCATTCATTTGCCCGTCTTTGTTTTCTGAGGGCTGTCAAGGATCATCCCAAAAGTGCCACCTGCATACTTCAGATATGTTTTTTCTGCCTTTCCCCAAAATTGTAGGAATGACATCAACCTTATATATCCAAGCTGAAATGTCTTTTAAATTCTAAAGGGGGAAACAAACTGACAGAGACTACATCAACTTTCTGGGTGCCTATTTTTTCAAAAGAAAAAGTCTTAACCTTCTACCAATTTCTCAGCCCCCTGAAAAACGGACCTGCCTTCTTGATTTACATTATGGTTCCCCATCTTCTCTTCCTGAGCAACCAAAATAATTAGCTGCCACCGGTTGCCTGCCTCTGAATTAGGGCTTCTCCAGAGCTAAATCTTCTCAAATGAAAGTTCAATTAATTTTATCGCTTTGAGTAACTGAAACTGCGAAAGTGGACAAATAGGAAGTGGAACAGGGCAGTTAGCAGATTTTATTGCAACCATTGACCAGAGTTCCATTAAAAACAAGATTACATTTCAAGAGGTCTTCCCAAAGAGCAGTCTGCTTGTTATAGGCGAACAAGAAATTTAAATCAAATAACCGTCTTCCTATTCAAAGAGTGTCAGCTCCAGTACTTTTTAATGTATTCTCAGTGGTTATTGGGTGGGGGGAGCAAAATTAAGAAAACAATCTTATATATCCAAGACTAGGACCTTGTGGCAAAGGGATGATTAAAAATATAGCTTGTGTTTTGCTGCACTGACAAATTAATAAAAGCTATGGTATTATTATTTTAGTTACAGTACTTAAAAGACGTATAAGCTTCCCTTTTCATAATTAAGGGGGGAGGAGGAGGAGGAGGAGAGGAGGAGGAGGAGGAGAGGAGGAGGAGGAGGAAAAGGAAGGAAGGAAGGAAGGAAGGAAGGAAGGAAGGAAGGAAGGAAGGAAGGAAGGAAGGAAGGACACAGGTGGAAAATGATATACAACATGGATTGGTTATCAACATGGCCAAGGGATTTGAATGTATTCTATTCCTTAGTCTACCTTTATAGTCAGAATTCTAATCCAGAAAATTTGAAAAGAAAAATTACAAAATCAGAACCAGGAAAAGAGAAGATTAGAATTAAAGAAGAAACTTTTTGGGAGGCCAACAAGTGGCTTATTCCAAATTTTAAGGGAAGGTTCCACAACGATTCCAGAAAATGCCAGAACCTCTTCTTGCATTTAAATGCTTGGCACAGTTTGGATTTTCTAAACATGAAAAGGGAGAAGGCATTTCTTAGCCAACTTTGAAAGCTTTTAAAGTAAATTGAACTTTTCCCAACCCAGTGTCCTCTGGGAGTGAGTGTGGGTGTGTTGGAAGAAGGATGAATGAAAACCAAAATTTCTTCTGGTTAGAATCAGTTCCACCCCAAGTCATGGAGGTGTAAAATATCCAGACAAGCTCCCAAATTCCCAACCAGACTCTGGGAAAACTTCATTTTAATGTGTGCTTTAATCATCAGTCTGGCCACTGGACATGTCAATCCATTAATAGTTCTGTAAGTACACAATGGTTGAAGGCCACTTTAAGACATCCCAGTATTGTCTCGTAGAAGGGACAATTATTCTAATTCTGACCCTTCTTGTAGTTGCCACCTATTTCAACACATTTGTCCCTCATTCAAATTCATGACTGGCAGCAAAGCTGTTTCCTCTCTAGGTGGCATTTGCGGAATAATTCAAACAGGCAAGATGATGCCATCATGCCAAAACTGGATGCCCTGTCCACCATTTTGCCTCTTTTGAATTTCTTGAAGGTGTTGTTGGTCCTTCTGCTTGTCCGTAGGGCAGAGCTCACACCCATCGAGATAAAAGTGTCCCAAATATTAATTGCCACTTTGCTCAAAGCTTGGTGCCAAGTATTCATCGGTAAGTTGTATAAAGCTGCAAACTTTCTTATTTCTAAGTTTTCATTTTTATCGCTAAATGTCTATGGAGATTCTCAGTTCATCCAGGTCATGGTTTTTCTTTGAAGACATTTTGCTCCTCATCCAAGAAGCTTCTTCAGCTCTGACAGAGTTGATGCTTGACCATTGGCCTGAGTGAAGTTCCCTCTTTGTGGATTTGGGGGAGTCCATATATGCAGTAGATCTTGCAAGGAATCAATGACCTTTTCTTGTAACTGTTGGTGAGGTCTCTCTTCAGAGCTTCATCTGTAGCAGTGTCCTTCAGAAGACTGAAGCTGAAGAAGCTTCTTGGATAAGAAGCGAAACGTCTTCAAAGAGAAACCAGAATGTCCAGTTGCCTCTTGAAAAAAGCACCTTTGGGATAAGTTTTCATTCGTTTTCCTTCAAGAGAAAAGGTGCCCCTTCCAATCTGTACCTTCAGATCCATCATATCACACCTTCAACTTAGCGATGATGCCACCATCATCAATAACAACAAAACATTATTTCTACCAGTAGCATCTAAGCAGGAGGATATAAAACACAGTTTGTCTGAAAAACAATACCAGGGACTGAATATTTTACAGAGATATAAAGAAAAACCACAGGAACAGCTTCTATTCATCCTCGGCATTTGGCATCAAATCTGAGAATCTAGGATAGAGCCTCATTTTTTTTCCCAGAACGTTTTCATCAATTACAGGAAGCTGTTTCATCTGTGGGGTTTCCAGAAGGAAATAAGGTGTGAATTTGTCACCCAAAGTAGGCTTTATTTTTATTTCAGACTGACATCAGCGGTCCTGGTGTCTCCAGTTAAGTGATCTCACATGGCCTTGGGGAGCCGTTGCCAATTAGAGGAGACCAGAGGAAGGCAGATGGAGAAGGGAAGCCCCTCCTGTCCCCATCCAACAGATGCAACTTGCCTAGGGATTTATTTGACTATTTCCACCCAAGGGAGTTTTTGGCCAGAGTTCTGGCTTGGGATTCTGGAAAACGATGGTCCTTATGAAGGACATTATATTGGAATGTCTGGAATGATCTAGTTATTCAGGTTTTAAGTATTGTTTTTGTTAGTTGCGAAGTCGTGTCTGACCCATTGCGACCCCATGGACAACGTTCCTCCAGGCCTTCCTGTCCTCTACCATCCTCTGGAGTCCATTGAAGCTCACGCCGGCTGCTTCAGTGACTCCATCCAGCCACCTCATTCTCTGTTGTCCCCTCCTTCTTTTGCCCTCCATTGTTCCCATCATTCGTCTCTTCTCCTTCCTTCTCATTAGGTGGCCGAAGGATTTGAGTTTCATCTTCAGGATCTGGCCTTCTAAAGAGCAGTCAGGGTTGATCTCCTCTAAGACTGACCGGTTGGATGGCCTTGCAGTCCAAGGGACTCTCAGGAGTCTTCTCCAGCACCAGAGTTCAAAGGTTTTAAGTATATATACAACCAAATATATTCATTTAATAAGCTCTGAACCTTCAATGTTAACTATACTACCACTTCCATGACTAGTACCAATACTAGTATAGGTAGTCCTCAACATACGACCACAATTGAGCCCAAAATTTATGCTGCTAAGTGAGAAATTTGTTCAGTGAGTTTGGTCCCATTTTACAACTTTTCTTGCCACAGAATCACTGCAGTTGTTAAGTTAATGACATGGTCGTTAAGCAAATCTGGCTTCCCCCATTGACTTTGCTTGTCAGATGGTCACAAAAGGGGATCACGTGACCCAGGGACACGGCCACCGTCATAAATATGAGCCAATTGCCAAGCATCCGGATTTTGATGACGTGACCACGGGGACGTTGCAATGGTCATAAATATGGCCGAAAATGGTCATAAGGCACCCTGTTTTCAGTGCCACTATAACTTTGAACAGTCACTAAATGAGCTGTTGTAAGTTGAAGTACATGTATTCCATTTTCAAGACTGATTTCAGTTAGAAAAAAATTAAGTAACTTTATTTCTGATCTTGCTAAGTTCAGAGGCAGAGAGACCCATAGACTCACATTTTGGAAATGCTACAATCAGACCGACTCTTGTCTCTCTCTCCTTCTGGAAGCCACATGTTCCCACAATATCAAAAACACGAAATCGAGGTCTATAAATAGGAGCATATGGAAGCTTGCATGCTAAAGGCTACATAGATGTGTAGGAAGGCTCTAATTGTCCTCAGGCAGTCGATTAAGAGTCAGTTCCTTCATTACTGCCAAGGAGATCGTCTTTGAATGCTTCTTTTTCACAAAACACGTAATGAGAGTTAGGGCCAACATAGAATTGGTGGTCGGCCATGGGATTCATGTCTCCCCTGTGCAATTAAGAAGCTAAAAAGAGATTTGTGTTTCCTGCTCCATATCAGAAAGCTAGTTACCAGATGCAAGGAAAGGAGGCTGCATTGAACTTCTACAACATGTGCTACTTATTATTTTGGATCGCAAACCTGGCAACTTTAAGATGTGTGGACTTCAACTCCCAGAATTCCCCAGCCAGCAAGTTTGAGGGACATTTTTCTAGATGATGGCTTGTAACAGCTTATATAGTCTTATAAGACATGTCAGGTCCAGCTCTGACGATCGACCACGGGGAAGGTTTTTGAGTTATTCCAGCAGCTGGATACATTATATAGATGGCAGAGGTGCACAGAATACTTTAGGTAATTTATGGCTTGAGGACTGACTATCATGTTCAAACTGTGTTTTCCTTTTGAAAAAGCTTTTAATGTTTTGCACTTATATCTCTTCAGCTCTTGACAAACGAAGAACAAATCTAAAAGGTATGTCCTGTTTTTCTTTGAAGACTTCTCATCCAAGAAGCTTCTTCAGGTCTGACTGGTGGAGAATGGAAGTCATGGAATCCAGTCAGAGCTGAAGAATCTTCTTGGATGAGAAGTGAAACGTCTTCAAAGAAAAACCAGAAAATCCAGTTGCCTCTTGAAAAAAAGCACCTTTGGGACAACCAGGACCTGGATGGCTGAGAATCTCCATAGACACTCTAAACAGTATGCAAAATTTTTCAACTGCAACACTTTTTAGTCTATAGAAACAGCCATTTTGACCTTCTGGGATCAGAACAAGATGTGTTTGTCTGTGTGTAATTTCCAGGAAATTAGCTTAGAAGCCCAACCAGCCCTTAGCCACCTGATGCGGTGGGTGCTTGAAGCCTGAAACGGGCTGTATGGATTCCAAGGGTTTCGCCCTGTGGTTGAAACAAAACTGGAACCTTTTGAAGACCCTCGTGCTGATTGCTCCAATTCCATAAAAATAATCTCCAAATGGTCATTTCAACCTTGGAATCAGCTCTTCTGATTTTCCAAGCTCAAAACAAAGCATAATAAACCTTCCAAGGATTCTCGTCTGAATGTGCAACCAGCGTCTGAAACTTTTCAGAGTTTTATTACAACCAACTTGGAACGTTCCCACAAAGCATTTCTGACTGAGGCGTTCTTGTTCTCAGCACGAAACAAAACAGATTTCTCATTTTAAACACACATTTACTCACCGTCCTGGACACCTTCATGAAGGAAACCAAAATCACCTGTTCCTACCACACACACACACTGAGGCACACAAATACACATGGGCCACATTTCTTTGCAATCCACTGAGAAAGAGAAAATGGTCTCCTCCAGGGAAATCTTCTCCCATAGACTTTTAAGAATCCATTTCTTTTCCTTTTTCGATGGGATACACAGTAAGTTGAGAAAGCTACAGTAGATAGTGTAGCACTGATGATGTTACCTAGTTGGGTCATAAAACATCTGCAAGAAAACAGCCAAGCTCAGAGAGCACCAAGGACCTCCACAGCCTTCCTCCTCCTCCTCCTCCTCCTCCTCCTCCTCCTCCTCCTCCTCCTCCTCCTCCTCCTCCTCCTCCTCCTCCTCCTCCTCCTCCTCCTTTCTAGCACTGAGGATATCACCTTGCTGGGTAATGAAATATCTTCAAGAAAACCACCAAGCTCAGAGAGCACCAAGAACCCTTCAGAAATTGAGACAGAATGACACTGAACAGGATAGGACTGTTTGTTCATTTCTTCCACCTTTGCTGACATTTTAAATCTTTTAAAATGAAATTACGTCACCCTAATAGTTTGCATACCATCATTGTTTTTCTTCCTTTCAAAAACAGGAGATATACTTGTAGTAGACAAAGAGACCTTGAGTAGATGGGTCAGTTACAATTGATGGCCTCGCTCTTCCTGAACAGCAGCAGAAATCAGTCACTCCCCCATGGAGTGGGGGAGAGAAAAGATAGAACAGATAAAGAATGCTCTTCTTCGCACAGTCCATAGCTGACTTCTGGAGTACTTCATTCCAAGATGCAGGAATGCATTTTAACTTGGTTTGGCTTTAAAAACCAATGGAGGACAGGTCTATCAAGGGCCATGAGCCCCGAAATCTCAATATTAGAGAATAACAGAATAACAGAGCTGGAAGGTTCCTCGGAGGTCTTCTAGTCTCAGGCAGGAGACCCTATACCATTTCAGACAGGAGGCTGTCCGGTCTTTTCTTGAAAACCTCCAGTGAAGGCAACTTCTGTTCCACTGATTGATGACCTCTGGTTTGAGAAGAAGACCCTCTGAATACGAACCAACAGAGGACAAGGATGGATGAGGACCCTGGCTTCTGCATGCGAGGACTCCGGGGACATCTGAAACAGGGGAGGACATTTCTCTATTTATGCTCTTAGGAAGAATATAGCTAAAAGTAGATTTCATGTGTAATTGGAGCAGCCTAAGATTGCCATCTAGTGGCCATAATAACATTTGAACAGGTTGTATGTTGCGGTTCTGCTCCTAATTAACTAATCTGTAGAAAAGTTCAGATTTTATTCCATTTTTTTAGCATGTTTTTTTTTTAAAAAATAAGCAATAATCAGGTATAATAATATGAAGGCATCGATTCTCCACCAAGGAATTTTCCCACTGTATATTTCACAAAATAATCATTTTTGTTTTCTGTTTTAAAATTTGTTGTGGTAATTTCTATATCCCTTATCAGTTAAGGGATCACATCTAACATATACAGTATTTATTAATGTCAATGTTCAAACTGCCTTGCTCTTGTGTTATATATATTGGAAAAAGTAAAGTTTTTCCAAATTTTAAAGTCATCTTTTACTCAAGTTTAACTCCTGACAATTATTTGGATATGTATATGCAATTTTGTGGAAACACTTCAGATGTGGTCTGCTAGTATGGTTTTTTTTAAAAAAAAAACTTTCCCATGCTTATATACTCAAGATTTATTCTATTTCACTATTAATCATGTCTGACTTTATTTAGCTTCCAAGCCCCAACAAGGATAGCTAGATTTTCCAAATTTACATTTTTTTTCTGCCTATGATCAAATCCCATTTCTAAATCAAGTTTGGAGATTGTCATATTGATAAAATTGTCTCAGTCCCAATTGTAAGTGTGTCCTCTCTTAAGGTTTACTGCCTTGTTTTATTCAAACATCCACTCTTAGCTACACAATTAGCTAAGGAGGAAAAAAAAAAAAACAATTCTGCTGTCCAAGCCAACAATATGTACAGTGACAGTGCAAATTCAGTTTTCTTGCGATCACAGGCCTGTTTTCAAATAGATGCGAGTTTTCAACAATTGGAGAATGTGGAGGGAGAGAGAGAGAGAGAGAGAGAGAGAGAGAACAAGGTTTGTGATCCTCTGAATTCGGCCGGTATGACTTCATTTGAGAACAAAAAACCAGTGGAACGACTTGCCTCCAGAAGTTGTGGATGCTCCATCACTGGAGGCTTTTAAGAAGAGACTGGACAGCCACTTATCTGAAATGGTATAAGGTCTCCTGCTTGAGCAGGAGGTTGGACTAGAAGACCTCCAAGGTCCCTTCCAACTATGTTATTCTGTATTCTGTTGCTTACAGCTGTTGCATTCCTGAACAGCTTTGCCCGTTCACCTTTGATGTTAAATATAAATATTGGAACCACATGCTTATGAGCAACTAGTAAATATGGCTATGAGCAACTCTTTGGTAGTTGAAGATGTACACTCATTGGGAACCTGTGGAAACTGCCTGCCTGAATCCAAGATGGTATGAAGACTCCTGTCTTGGGCAGAAGGTTGGACCAGAAAACCTCCAACATCCCTTCCAGCCCCGTGATTCTCCAATTCCATATAGAAGCAGCTGATTACAAAGAGTCTTCCCTGTTCAGACTTCCCTTGTGGCACTCAAGACAAGAAGCAGGTGGCAGATTTACAGACTCACTAAACGTGAATGTCTGATGTGTGATTCAATTGTGTCTAAGAGGGAAGGAAGTACAAGAGGAGCCAAACCAAATAGACAAATAGAAATAAGAGACATTTCTATTTCTTTCAGCCTTAGCTTCACACCTTTAAGAACTAAAAAAAAAAAAATATGCACAGAGAAACTTCCAAACTCACAGTTCAGAAGCAGATGGTTCATCTTTATAGGCTAAAATAAACAGTTGAGTAAGTACACAATTGATAATGCCTGCTTGTCCCTTCAGTATTAGGTAGCACCATGGACAGCAACCACTGAATTCAAAATAGACCAAAGGAAAACCACTCCTAGGATAAGCAATCAAATTATAGTATCCATTTGGAAACTGTTTTGATTTCAGTAAGAAATGGATTTCATATTTCCAGCTCAGCTTCCATTTCTTCATAACGTTTGTGGAGAACAAGCATTCTGATGAGCTAAATAGCCTGAAATCAAATATCAACAATACCAAGCCCAAATAATCTGGAAAACATATAAAACATATGTAAAATTGGAACAGTGTATACTCCTAATGCTAATGTCAAATCTGGTTAAATTGGTTTGAAAGGAAATAAACCACAATGTTTTTTTTCCAATGTCATTTTTTTAAAAATGGTGGGTGCCTCAAAATATTATGTACACTTCTGGATATACTATTTCAAAAGGCATACCATCCCTCTCTCTCTCTCTCTCTTCATATATATATATATATATACAGTGTGTGTGTGTGTGTGTGTGTGTGTATAAATCTGTCACCTAAAACTGCTAGATGTTGAATAAAGTCCAATGCAGCCCTTCCACTGATTAAAATCAAATAAATCAGATAAACTAAACAAATCAAATAAACTAAACTAAACTAAACTAAAAATTCCCCATCTTCTTGTATCCAAAATTTGAGGATTCTCTCAGTCAAAACTGTTGTGGGAAGGAATGAAATTAAACCCTGTTGGCAAAGTTCAAATTGGCTTGTAAAATATTGCATTTTGAGCTTTTTAATTGAGTAGATAGATTTATAAAATATTATGAACAGCATGCAGAAAACTTAAAATAGGTATGTTTTTTTATATAACAGTACTGGAATTTATTACCATTCAGTTCAGTATCAGCAGACGCAGATAATAATCAGCAGGATGGGCAAACAAACATCTCCAGACCCCGGGACAGATTCCTATACAAGAGAGACTCTGAGACAAAACACTAAATAGTAGTTTGCTTTTTTAATGGCAAGTGGACCTATTTTCCCTGACAGCAAAGTGATTGTTTGCACCTCCAACTCCTCAGAATAATCATTGTGCAAAAGTTTCATAGCCACCTGACTGTTATGTGTTTAAGTAATTAATCTGTGCAAGTGAAGATCAAGCAAAACAAAACCTTCAGGCAGTTGTGAGCTTATGTGAAGGACAGGAAGAGAGTGACGTGCACAGAGAGAGAGAGAGAGAGAGATGAAAATAGATCATTGGATGCAATGGAGGTAATTAAAAATGAAAGGATAGGTGGCTTATATTTATGCTGCTTTTTGGTTTCAATGTTCTTAGACAACTGCAATTTAGTTAGTCTTCTGCAAAGATGGTGCCTTAGATCTTTAGTTGACAGGACTTTTCTGGGATGTAGTTGCCATTGATTTTTCTTTAATATGAAAATATTGTACTCTGGGATAAGAAAAATTATAGCCATCCGTGTCTTAAATCACTGTTACAAAATTAACTGGAAACAGGGTTTGGGTCACTGCTGAGCAAGGTAATTGTGGGGAAAAACTAAATTAATTGAGATTTGTATCTTAAGAAGAGAGAGAAGTTATTCTGCCATAGAGAGACTATTTATGAGCAACATAAGTCCAAGGTCAATGGAAATCTTTCAGCTTTTAGACAAGCAAAGAAAAGTAGGAGCATAATTTATTCTTATGGATGAACATTTTGCTTCAGAAGTCAGAAGCATCCGCAGAAATGGCAAATAACAGATGTTTTGGTGGATTAAAATGAAGGTCTGAGAGGGAATGAAAAGGCAGAGTTGGAGAAAGCCATTCAACACTGAAGGTTCAAGTCCAACATCTCACACAAGGAGACCATCAAGCAATGTAATAAAGAGATGGAGATTGGAAGTTCATCAGATACACAAACTGTCAGTGAATATTAGAGACAGAAATGAGGAACTTTATGATTCTACTACTGTATGAGTACTATAGTAAAATCTTCAAGTAGTAGAGAAGATGATTAGGTGGCTGGAGGCTAAAACGTATGAAGAATGGTTATAGGAATTGGGTACGTCTAGTCTAATGAAAAGAAGGGCTAATAGCAATTTTCCAATATTTGAGGAGCTCCTACAAAGATGAGGGGTTCAAACGATTTTCCAAAGCACCAAAAGGCAGGACAAGAAGCAATGGATGGAAACTAACCAAAGAGAGAAGCAACCTAGAACTAAGGAGAAATTTCCTAATAGTGAGAATGGAAACTTGTCTTCAGAGTTGTGGGTGCTTCATCCCTGCAGGCTTTCAGAAAAGACTGGACAATCTTTGTTTGAAATGATATGGGATCTTCTGCTCCAGTAGAAGGATTCTGAGGTCCTTCCGAATTTATTATTCTATATTCTATTAATAAAAAAGGAACCAAAATACCAGGCCAGGGGAGTGATCTCTAACCAGTTTTGAAGGTCAAATCCAAGGCCATGGAAATAACCCACTCTACAAATACATTGTGGGTCTTGTTTTCAGTTCTTTAGCATAATCCAGGAAAACATGGGGAATGTTCTCTTTATTTTTTTATTTTTTTAAAACTATCACCTTCATTGTCCAGGGGTTTCTGAGCAGGAATATGGAGAATGTAAGTACACAACTTCCACTTACAAGTGACGGAAAGCATAAGTTGGTCTCCCAAGGAGACATTTGAGAAGAGAAAGCAATGGAATCCAGTTAGGAAGAGTTATGAATTAGCCTCACACGCTGAGCAATTTTCAATTGCTTATCGCAGCTCCTGTTCCTGAATTAAAATAAAGGTTTCATTCCTAAACCTTCAAATCTTTGGGATGTTTTGACCTGTAGTGTGTAGTTCATGCTAGTTCCTGACATTCACAGGTGTGTTTCACGTTTCTCTTATTCTAAAGAGAGGTTACTAATAGCTGGGATGAATTTGGTCTCTTATTTAATCCCTCCAATAAGCTTTACATCCCCAGCTGTCCGAAGCATCAGGATGCATTCAGAAAAAGGGCCATTTTTACCTCTCTTGGCCATCTCACTCGCTGATGGAAGCCCTGTTGTCAACCAAACTGTATTATTTTCCCTCAGAAAATACCTGGATCCATACCAAGATCCAAATTATAATAACTACTATGATGTAAGTCCAAACCGATTTTAAATTAAATCTAGAGAACTTCTAGTACAGAGAAGGGTTTCAGCAGGTTCTGACCAGTTCTGGAGAACCGGTAGCGGAAATTTTGAGTACTTTGGAGAACCGGTAAATACCACCTCTGACTGGTCCCGCCCCCCATCTATTCTCTGCCTCTCATGTCCCAGCTAATCAGGAAGAAATGGGGATTTTGCAGTAACCTTCCCCTGAAGTGGGGAGGGAATGGGGATTTTACAGTATCCTTTTCCTGTCCCGCCCACCAAACCATGCAACGCCCACCAAGCCACACCCACAGAACTGGTAGTAAAAAATTTTAAATCTCACCACTGTTCTAGTAGGAAAAGAAGAAGAAGGTATGAAAAAGGTAGCTTACTTGAGGCTTAAATGGCTCCATAGCAATCATATTTACTTGTGTGCAAAAGACTGAGAGTGAAGTAAATCATTAAGGTGCTTTTTTTCCTCACACCCTTCTCTGGCTGGGGTGTACATCACCCCAACTCTCACGGAGACATGCCTTTCACTGCACTGATTGCCATTTTAAGCAGCTCCTGGTGTTTTCACAACTTTTTCGAGCATTCCTTTATAAAGCGAGGTGGCATTTTAGCGTAAAGCTGTTGTCAATATCAACAATGAGTCACTCGGCAAAAGGTCAGCTGAAACAGAAATACTGGAGGATTCCTTAGAAAAGAGAGAATAAAGCTTCATTCCTGACATTTCAAGAGTTTTATAAAGCTGCAAACATGGACAGATTTTTTTTAAAAATAAAATTACTGCACAGCCCCTACCCTCACCTGCCAAGTATAACAGTGAATGATTCTGGCAGTTGTCCAATCCATTTTTTTAAATAACATATATGAATCTTTTCACCTTGAAAAGTGATGTCTGAAGTGTGAAAAGGTAAGTAAAGTCCAAGGCAGGTGAGATGTGTCCTTTTCTGAAGGTTGACGATGAACCAAAGCTGAAGGACGGACCACTAAACCTTCTGTAGAGGCCATGGGACACTTCCCACCATAGAGACTCCACAGCTAGACTCCTCTCATCTTTCCAACTACTTTTTCCTTTAGGTATATTATGATTTATCAATTGTTGTTCATATCTTATGATTTATTATCCATGATTTATCACTTTGTTGTCTGTCTGCACACTGAGAGCTTCTGCACTGGAGACAAATTCTTTCTGTGTCCAATTACACTTGGCCAATAAAGAATTCTAGTCTAGTCTATTCCATATTCTATTCTATTCTATTCTATTCTATTCTATTCTATTCTATTCTATTCTATTCTATTCTATTCTATTCTATTCTACTCTATTCTATTTCTACTCTACTCCACTCCACTCCACTCCACCCCATCCCACCCCATCCCATCCCAACCCATTCTGAATTCTGCATTGTAATAAAATCCTACCCAATTACCAATACCAATTCAATTTTGGCCCATATCAAAAAGGCAAGATCAGGGCTGATTGTGACTTGAATAGAGACCACAAGGATGCTAGGAGCTGGGGGGGAAAGTATCCCATAAGAAGACAGTGGCAAAAACCATTTCCACACTGCTAAGTATAAAAAGAACATATCCCAAAGCATTGGGAGCTTTAGTTTTAATATCTTTTTAGTTTTAATATCTTTTTGAGAAGAATATGTGGACTTTAAATGAATTACGATGTGTACACGGAAAACCCTGATGAAAAGATTGAGATGTTGTTTGAACATTTTAATTAAAAAAAAATGACAAGTGGGACATTCATCTAGAGCTTGCGATCCAAATCAAATTTGGCATTTTGTTGCAGCAGGAGCAAAGGGCTTCTAGAGGCAGGCAGTTGATGTAGAACAAGCACCAGAGACAAGTGTGTCAGCCTGCGTTCCCATGACCTTCCTTCCCGCTCTCTGCTCCTCAGTTTTACCCTCTTGGCTTGGAGTGGCTTGTAGGACCTCCTGGTGTTTAATCTCTGGAGGGCAGTGGGGCAGACTGGTCTCCATTTTGTTGTCTTGCCTGCTTTCCTGAACCTGCGCTATGGCCAGGCTCTATATTGTCTGAATAGAGCATCTTGCCATGGTGTCATCTCTCAGTGCCATCTCTCAGGCCAGACTTTGCTTTCCACCCCACCCCACCCCCAACTCCCCGGGTATCCTGGAGCGGGTGGGCATCTGCGTTGCCATCTGCCTGCCTGCTTTTGTAACTGTCTGAAGTGCCACTCATTCACAACTAGCTTCACTGGGTTTGCTCAGCCCTGACCAAGCGCTCTTGGGAGACACTGACGGCACGAGGTTCGGTCTCTGGTCCTGTGGGCAGAGACTGGAGGCCAAGACAGAAATTGAACATTGTACTGGATGCATTTTAGATTTAAATTTAAATGTTTTGTTCCCTCTGCACATATTTTCCAATCTCCTGCTCTTTGGTATTGCTAGGCTGCTAAGGGGCCCGGATGCCACTATCCCCCAATGGGCAGCCCATTATTTCTCACATTCAGGGGTTGAAATTCTGCCCTGATTCAGAGTGGCAGGCGGACACGTCGGTCACTGACCGATAAGAATACAATATATAAAATCAAGACAAAACTGTCCCTTAACAAGAACCCTTAACAGAACCATTTGTGGGTGAAGCTTACATTGAATGTAGCAGAATGTTGAGAAATAAGTTTATCTTGATTATTTAACAGGTAGTGCAAATTTAAATTAGTAGAGTGCCTGGAAATTTAAATAAAATTTTAAATAAAAGAGGAGTAATCAACTGATGGTGAATGTCCTTGTGGAACCCTTCCTTCCTTCCTTCCTTCCTTCCTTCCTTCCTTCCTTCCTTCCTTCCTTCCTTCCTTCCTTTGTTTTCTTTCTTTCTTTCTTTCTTTCTTTCTTTCTTTCTTTCTTTCTTTCTTTCTTTCTTTCTTTCTTTCTTTCTTTCTTTCTTCTTTCTTTCTTTCTTTCTTTCTTTCTTTCTTTCTTTCTTTCTTTCCATTGCCTTGTTCACACCTCCCAACAGTGGTGAGGAAGCTTCATTCATGCAGTCACCTAACTGGAATGAACCTGGGGCTGATGTAGCTTTTTCTGCAACAATGATTTAATA
Organism: Pituophis catenifer annectens; assembly: GCF_029215685.1. Taxonomy (NCBI): domain Eukaryota; kingdom Metazoa; phylum Chordata; class Lepidosauria; order Squamata; family Colubridae; genus Pituophis; species Pituophis catenifer. Next base: position 1,000,986 of record NW_027256887.1, read on the forward strand.
TCATTAACGGGAGCATTGGATGGGACATGTGAATTGCAGCTGTCACTTTGAAAGAGCAGCTGTTCAACTTGTTAAGACATGAAAAGTAATAGGAAGAAACAGCTACTGTTCCTCTTCTCATCAAGGCAAGCGTTCCTTTTAAAAAAAAAAAAAAAGCAAAGAGAAATGTATATACATAAACAATTCACAAATTATTCTGGCTTTGTCATAATTTTTTTTATGTTTTTCCCCTTTCTTGTTTTTAACCCCTGATATTCACTGAGAAAATCCCCAGCACCACCCTAATTCAAAATAAAACAAATAAACTTTGGTTACATCTGATAGCCCATCAATATGGCATACGATGTAACCTCTGGTACATGTCAGAATCATAGAATCCCAGGGCTGGAAGAGACCTTGGAGGTCTTCTAGTCCAACCCCCTGCTCCTATACCATTCCAGACAAGTAGTTGTCCAGTCTTTTCTTTAAAATCTCAAGCATCTCTCATTTCACAGTAAGAGCAGCTGTGCTTTGGTCTAAGACTCTATCGCTCATTGGGTTTTGGGCTAGAATGAAAACAGGAAGATAACCCCATACAGGCTCAAATTCTTTGTTCAACTTCTCAAGGCTGATTTAGATCAGGGGTCTCCAACCTTGGCAACTTTAAGCCTGGTGGACTTCAACTCCCAGAATTCCGCAGCCAGCCTGGGAATTCTGGGAGTTGAAGTCCTTCTGGTTAAAAGTTGCCAAGGTTGGAGACCCCTGATTTAGATGATGCCTGCAAATGCCTGTAGCCATCGCTGCCTATTGTTCCCCGATCAGCAGTGCCGGAGAGATCTACCTGATCCTTAAAAATTGGCAGCCTACTTTCAGAGCCCTTGCATGGTTTCTGCCAGATGTTTCCAGGGGAATGGCTCAAGATGGCAGCCAAAACCATGCAATCAAAGCTTCACTATTTTTGATGAGCCAGGTCAAAACAAAATGGTTCTTCAGTTGTGTGTTGGTGGCCTTCATACTGACTGTTTAACCTCATCTCCAGAGACATATCTGGGCTCAAAACCTTGATCTGCATATAAAGTATGGAACTTGCGTCTCTTCCTACAAAGAGACCGAAATGGTATCTCTTCAGTTTGCCTGACATTCCCAATCATTTTTCACAGCCTAACGCAACACAAATCAAGAGAAGACTTCAAGGTGTACATCTTATATCCTGACACAACTATACAGATGTTTTCTTGATTATACTTAGTTATAACCCTGGACCAAGCTGTTAGTCTTCATCAGTTTGAAGGGCGACTTGATTAAACACACTTTGATTTATGAATCTGAAGGCAAACCTAACTTCAAATTATCTGTCCTGGCAAGTGACTAAAAAAGTGACATATCAAGATTATAGCTCCTTTCAATCAAATCCACACCGATGTCAGAGTGCAGGCTGCCAACGGCTAGCCTGAATTTCCTCAGCATCAACCTCTGACCACAAAGCAGTTCTACGAAGAGAGTGTAGCTTCCAGCATTGTACATTGTTTGACACACTCATGGGTTTTTATGCAGTTGGAGAGCAAATGTTTCAGCAGGAACCTAATTTACTTCTGCCAGAAGAGACTACTAAACTGTCCAAGCATGAACAATGTCAAAATGCTCCCTTAGATGAAACCAGCTGTTAGCAGAAGATCTCACATAATCAGGCCAATGTCTCCTTGTGTTAGCTTCCATTCTGGGGCACTTGAGGAGCTACTCTTGTGTGAAACACCTGTCTTTTTGCACATCTGGAACTGGGAGCGGTGTAGGACAGGGAGCAATGAAGAGGGTTGTGGAGCTGCATGCCAGTTATTTTGGGAACGTAGGTCTGCCACGTGGAATGCTAAATAACAGAATAACAGAGTTGGAGGGGGCCTTGAAGGACTTCTAGTCCAACCCTTATATCGTTTCAGACAAGTGACCGTCCTGTTTCTTCTTAAGTTGTGAACCACTCACAACTTCTGGAGGCCAGATGTTCCACTGGTTAATTATTCTCACTGTCAGGAAGGTTCTCCTTAATTCCAGGTTGCTTCTCTCCTTGATTAGTTTCCATCCGTTGCTTCTTGTCCTGCCTTCAGGTGGTCTGGAGAATTGGTTGACTCCCTTTTCTTATGTGGATAAAAGGATAAAAAGGCAGGATGCATTCTGGAGGGGAACCAGACATGGTTATGAGCAAGATATGACCACAAAGCACTCTGGGATTTGAGGGAATCTTTTCTCAGGACTTCAGACTTAGACCTACACACCTGACATTGAAGTTCTGGAATATCTCCTATCTTATCTAGTGACTGCGAGTAGCTCCTTAAGTGGGCAGTTCCTCATACCACTAACAGACTGTTTTCCAAAATGTGCCCGGTCTCATTCCACAGACATGTGATTTACTAAATGATTCACAAACATAGCAGGATTGTATGCAGCAAAATCTTTATCCTGGAGAAATAGTTTAGTTCAGATAGAATGAGAATCCCAGGATTATACTTTGCTTGGAGCTAACTGCTCCATCTGGAACTAAAACTGGAACTAAAATAAAAAAAGACAACAGTTCAAAAGTATTTGCTAATTGTTCATTCAGGTTACAGTTTTAAAATATATTGTCTAAAAACTGTGATCTAAAAGAGAACAACTTTTAAGGTGATTTGTAAGTCCCGAAGCAGGAGATTGTGGCTTCTGTACAGGTCTCCGCTGTAATGGAAGCCCACACTTTTGATAATCATTCGGTACTTTCAGAAGCTTCTATTTTAACAAACTTAACAAACACTGAAGCCTCCTGTTAATTTAACAGTGAGTGATGTTCTTATTCTCTATTTCATATTCCCACTTCTCTCATTTAGATGTTGCATAAGCATATAATCACTATATCTTTACTCAGAATGTCATGTGCCTATTTTAAAATAGAGATTAATCACACATATGTCAGGATGGAACAATACCCAATGCTTTCTGATTTGAATCACCAGCCTCCCATAATCTTTTGGGCTGTTCTGTCTTTTTAAGCTTCATTGTTTGCCACACAGGTGCGTGCTTGGCAAGGGAAGAATCTCCAGGTAAGACTGTGACCAGCGGAATCCAGAGCATCCAGCAATTTTAAGATGCGTGGATTTCAACTTCATTTCAATGTTAAGATGTGTGAGATTTTCCTGGCTAGGGAGTTCTGGAAATGTTCATCTTCATTTCTTGGCTGAGGAAGCCAGCATTGTTCAAAGATAATTTCTGTGGTCATGTGGCCAGCATGGACGCACGGAACACTGTTTCCTTCCCACCGAAGTGATACCTATTTATCTACTCTTGCATGCTTTTGAACTACTAGGTGGGCATGAGCTGGAGCAAGGAACAGGAACTCATCCCATTGTGTGGCACCTGGGTCTCGAACTCAGGCTGTCAGCTTTCTAGTTAACAAACACAGCCTCTTTAACCACTGAGCTATTGCACGCCCCTCAATAGTGGTGAAGAGTTCTGCAAATCTGAAATATTTATGCTTAGAACAAATGTAATGAATTGTATCACCATAACAAGCAAGAAAAAAACACTGAAGTTAGGAAATATAAAGATGACCATTATTAAGACGTTTGCTCTGTCTGTTTTATTATCCTTTGTTGCAGCTGGTAGCAGCTCTTCAAAGTCGTTAGGCAAAAGTCCTTGCAACAAAGGTCTTCTTTAATTGGAAATAATGGAGTTTGAATTGGGATCTTCTAAATATATCCATGGGTATCCATTGTAAAGAAGCCCCAATACAAAATAGTTCTCCACTAATCATATCTTCCGTTCCACCAATCCCTCTATCAGAGGATCTGGGCCCCAGAACAATAAGTAACGTTTGCAAAGACACCTCTCTCCTTAAATAATACACCCCTCCATCCCTCAGTACCTCCCTCCCTCCCTCCCTCCATCCATCCCTTCATCCATCCATCCATCCATCCATCCACCCATTCATCCATACTTCCATTCATTCATACATACACCCATGCACTTTCATATATTCTATTATGTTTCCCAGTTACAAAGTCTGAAGTTTTATTGACTTAAACTATACTCCACTTAGTCTGTTTCTAAGAAGAATCAGAAGTTGAAAACCACTGATATAACATACAATATATCAAGACTCAAAAGCAAATTCCATCCTGTTGAGCCAGTGGTCTGAGACAACCATGCCTTAAATAGGTACCATGTAATGCCAAGAGCCAGGTGTTTGGAAGTGAAGAAAAACAGAATTGTGTATATATTTAATTGGCTTTGTTTGCTTTTTCCATCAAGCATCTCACCTGGGGTGTAATTTCAGCATTAAAAGAGAGGGAAGTGCCTCTGTGTTTGCCTTACCAAATGGCAGCCTGGAGCTTCTGAATGCGTCAGAAGTTAGATTAAATAAACAGTTAAATCTCTATTTTCTTCAAAGATAATCACTGCATTTTAGATACATCATTCTCTGCCCCAAAGCATAAACCCAACTCATTTTTATTAACTGCCTACTACAATATTGATATCAACTGATGAGAAATATCATGACAAGTAGCTTCACTTATCGTTCCCATTAGAGTATCAAGAGCTTGATGTTCGGAAATAATCTCTTGGTGAACTGGGGTTGACTGGTTCATTCTGTCTAGACCAGAAGTGGACAACTATGGAAGTTTCATCACCTGTATGGACTTCAAGTCCCAGAATTCCTGAGCCACGCTGACCCAATAAATCTGGGAGATGATATTCCACAGGCCATAAAGTTGCCATAATTGTCTACCCTGGTCTAGACTGATATCTTATGAATCCGTCTGGTATTAAGGATGGATCCATAGGAGATCTTTGTTCAACCTTCCAAGTATAGGAACTCATCTAAATTCCTTGTGCAGAGGCTTTAGAATAACTAGATCTTTTCAAATACAAGACTTCTTAGACATTCTTGAACAAAGAGAATTAAGTAATTACTTAAAATAGAGCAAACAGTTCAGATAACTATCGGGGTGAAATTCACTTACCTTCCTTTTTTTTTATTTATTTATTAAATTTATATGCCGCCCCTCTCCGGAGACTCAGGGCCTTTGTTGTTGTTAGTTGCGAAGTGATGTCCGACCCATCGTGACCCCATGGACAATGTTCCTCCAGGCCTTCCTGTCCTCTACCATCCTCTGGAGTCCATTGAAGCTCATCCTGATGGCTTCAGTGACTCCATCCAGCCACCTCATTCTCTGCCGTCCCCTCCTTCTTTTGCCCTCCATCGTTCCCAGCATTAGGCTCTTCTCCAGTGAGTCCTTTCTTCTCATTAGGTGGCCGAAGGATTTGAGTTTCCTCTTCAGGATCTGGCCTTCTAAAGAGCAGTCAGTAAAGGTTGATCTCCTCTAGGACTGATCGGTTGGATGGCCTTGCAGTCCAAGGGACTCACAGGAGTCTTCTCCAGCACCAGAGTTCAAAGGCCTCCATTCTTTGGCGCTCAGCCTTCCTTATGGTCCAGCTTTCACAGCCAGACATTGCAACTGGGAAAACCGTAGCCTTGACTATAAGCACTTTTGTTGGCAGGGTGATGTCTCTGCTTTTTAGTAGGCTGTCTAACTTTGCCATAGCTTCCCCCCCCCCAGGAGCAAACATCTTTTAATTTCTTGTCTGCAGTCCCCATCTGCAGTGATCTTGGAGCCCAGGAAAATAAAATCTGTCACTTCCTCCATTTCTTCCCCATCTATTTGCCAGGATACCTTCGCTACCGGTTTGCAAATGCACGTGTACTGTGCATGCTCTTGCTTCGCTTGCTTGCACCATCGTCCACGCGTGTCCAAAGGCTTCTGTACATGCGTAGAGGCTGAAAATCATCACAAAAAAAGGGACGTCATGATGTCCGCATGAGTGGGTGGGGCTTCGCACAGTCGGTCCTATCGTTACACATGATGCGGATAGAACTGGCTGAATTTCACCCCTGGAAACTACCCAAAACAGGCAAACTTGTGTTTTTTAGAGAAAACTGAGCACCACAAAAACAAGAATGTTTAATGCAAGATTTTAATTGTCTCAGATCTCAGAGACAAAAATACCAAACCAGTTATATTCAGATATGCTTTGTATCTCCTCTGCCTGGTCTAGTGAATTAATCTTATTACTAACAAGGTAACAAATGCATGGAAATAAATAAATAACTAGATAAGCAAATCTTAACCTAGAAATTATTTTTTCTCTTGGCTCTACGAAAGTCTAACATTATTTTTTTAATTTTTTGTATAATGATCAACACGGCTGCTTCTCATCGTGATTCATTCCATGCTCACCTTAACTGTCCTTCAATCGACAGTTTTCATTTTCCACTTGAAAGCACTCTAAATTCTTGTTATAATTAACATATTAATCAGTTTCTTCATTTTTCCTGTCTTACAGCCTTTTTTAAAAAAAATTAACACAACAGAATAATCAAAGGAATACATGGGAGGTCTTGTCCTGCTCTTTCTTTGATTATGACTATTATTTCTTTCCTAAGAGAAACAGTTTTCAACATGTCTTTTGAAAATGAAAACCGGTTTGCTTAAATTGGTTAACCCTTTGTTCTGTAATGAACATGCGTCTCTCTTATCTCATTTGAAGAGTACATCAGAGTGATCCCTTCTTTTGCTGGCTGAGATAGAACATTTTGATATAAAGATCTCCTCGTACATAACATTACAGAATAAATCTTTCCTTTTTGTGTGAATTTTGGTACTAATGTCTTTAGTTGTATGCTCAAATCTAAACAGGAAGCAGGAGAAAATTATGAACCCCAATGCATGCATATTTTAGGGTTTTGTTGCGTGGTTTTGCAATCAGACTACTATGCGAATAGAACATGTTGTTTCATCAAATGTGTATCCAAGGTGCATAGATCAGGATGAAAGGTGCCCCAAACCATTCACATTAAGAAAATTATCTTAGAAAAATCTTATATTAGGAATGCAGAAGGTCTAAACAATTTTAATGCATACTTTTTGTTACTGTCATTAAGTTTCTAAACTGCTGATGAAACAGGCTCAAATAAACCAACCAATAGAAAAAACAACAACCAAGAAGCTCAACAACTCAACATGAGTAGATTTTATTAAATCTATTTAATAAATGGTGCCAGGTTAGTATTTGGATGAGAAACCATCATGAAATCCTAGAATTGTAACCTAGATTGGGGAGCTAAAAAGCCATCTAGGAAGAGGCCAGGATTGAATAACTTACTAACTGTTTTCAAGATGGATGGAAATCACCACAAGTTGACCTCAACTCAAAACCATCCTTAACCATTCCTTCTATACTTAGCCTGCACACTTCTACTATTCCACTTGTGTGCAAATACAAGCACACAATGAAGCAACCTAACCTATAGAACTGGCTCTGACAAAGTGGTTCACTCTCTGGTGGAACTCCATTATGACCTGATGATGCTATGATCCTTCTCCTTCTCCTTCTCCTTCTCCTTCTCCTTCTCCTTCTCCTTCTCCTTCTCCTTCTCCTCCTCCTCCTCCTCCTCCTCCTCCTCCCCCCCCCTCCTCCTCCTCCCCCCTCCCCCTCCTCCTCTCCCTTCTCCCTTCATTTCTGCCTCTACTTCTCTTCCTCTGCTTCAGGTGTCAAGGGATATACAAAGTTCTGGTTCAGGTATTCATTATGCACTGCCTGTAGGAGTTAATCACTTGGTTTAGGTTGGCTGCCTGGCCAGATGGCAACAAGGCTAAACAGCCGCAATAGGGAAATTAGCTGTAAGCAAATCACGAATACCTGCTTTCTGAAGCCCATATGGAAACTCTTTCTATAATTGCAAAACAGCATGCTCTAAAGGACCTCAGAAGTGCTTGCATTGATCCATTTCCTATGCATTCACATTTCTTGCTCCCAGTATGAAGAAAATAATATTTTTAATGCAATACTTGGTACTTATATGCTATCTCAGCACACCTTATAACCACTCTCCACAGTACATGGCTATGGAAGGCAATTCTCTCTCTTATCAAATGTCACTCCTGGTGAGTGACTCTGTAGAACAATTTCCATACTCTTCTTGCCAACAGTTTGGAAGTGATTGGCAAGACTTCTCAGGATAACTTTTCAGTGTAACTCACAGAGTTATGGGAGTCTATTAAAGTGTTAGCCAAATTTGACTCTCTTTGTCTCGGGCAGTTCAAGATCAGCCAATGCACCATCAGCTAGGTAGCTTCATTCTCATAATTCACATAAGTAACAACGAAGCAACATCTGTCTGAAGCCAGCATAGGCCCATTATTAAAAACCTTTTCACTCTAAAGGCAACAGAAGGTGAGAGGAATCAGGAGTATCTGCAGGTTGTGATCCAAAAAGTCTAGATGATGATTGCAATGAGGTGATGGAGCTTTGGTCCCACTATTGCAACCATCATCTTAACTTTTGGAACCACGCTCTATGGATGCTCATGGAAGAGTCCAAAGATTGCTCTCCCTTCAACTGCCAATTTAAGGAAGAGTTGCTATGTAAGCAGTTTACTCAGAGAATTCCCAGGTTCTCACCTTGCTCTGCAGGTAAAGATGGGGAGGTGGGGAACACGGATGTCTCTAAAATCCTGAAGAGGCAAACAGCCACAAAAATCAATATTTGCCACACAAATATTTCCCATGATCTTTTTAATCCAGAGACTGAAGAACATCTAAATAAGAACAGAGTACAAAGCCTAGGAAATTCATTAGGAAACCATCAAATTTTATTCTGAAAGGACAAGGAAGATGAAAAACTCGCTTCAGTCTTGTTCCTTGGCTTGTAATTGTTCCACTGACTTCATTACTTAAATAATAAGCAAAGGGAAAATGTAGATAGTGGATGAGTGACAGGACTATGTTGGTTGAAAGCAGTGTAAGTAGAAGGACATATCTCAGCCTGCCTGGTTGACTCAGATACATGATATATTCCCTAGAGAACTTGTCTCAGTAGCTGGCCTTTCTTTCTTAGACTGGTGAAATATTTAAATCAAATATTCATGCCTAGGTTTAGGAGAAAATTAATGTTATCATATTTTAATGTCCTTTCAGTAGCCATCCTTGAAGAAAAATTCAAGAAAATCCCTTATTCTCTCCTTGTGGCAATGGGGTAGTTGAAAATACAATTAATATAATGTTTCACTAACTGATTTATTAAAATGCACAGCTACATTTTATATTCTCCTCCTTAACTAAATTTCCGGGTCATTCAGATTTATTTTATGTAGCGTTTTATATCCTATCAACATGATTCAGCCAAAGTTTTGTTTTATTGTTTGTAAAACCCACTGGTTATTAATATTTGTACTTTCTTTAAGTGAGATTCTGGTCATTGACCATAATGACAAATCAAATGGCTTTAGAGTTTTATGTAAGGACACCTGTCTTTAATTTAACTTTTAATTTTAGGGTTGAATGAAATTCCCATTCTCATTCTATTATTTATTTACTTATTTATTTTACATTGGCTGGCTCTATCCATGTGTTCCACTACCCTCAAGTTCAGTTTGGAGAATTCCTAAGATTAATTTTTGAATGGGTAAAGCCGTGGATTTATACGTTCAAGCCAAGATTTATTTTTGCAACTGCAATTTAATGCTTTTTGGTCATCTTCGGCAGAAGAAAACGAAAAGAAAAGATGACAAGGGCAAGCAGAGATATTAGCCTGGACAGAGCCTGAAAATCAATGTCAGAAAAATGTGGATTTTTCAAAGTAATGAGGGATGAGAAGGTCACTGAAGCCAAGACCAGAAAAATTGGTATCCTACAATCTAGTGAAAAACTTAAATTTTGCAATCCCATAACAACTCTTTTCCTCCTTTGGAATCCAATAGAAGAGATTATCCATATCCAGCTTCTGAGTAAGGGCTACAAGAGCTTTCTTCAATTCTCCTCTTAACCCCATTATTCTGCAACTCAAGCAGAGCCTTAGATGAGGGAGATCGTTTTTGTGGCCTCTGTTCCAATTCTTCATATGCAGTTGCAGGAATTGGGTTGTCTAGTTTAATGAAAAGAAGGACTAGGAGTGTCATGATAGCAGTGTTATGATATTTGAGGGGCTGCCCCAAAGAAGAGGGGCTCAACCTCTTCAAAGCACCTGAGGGCAGGAGAAGAATCAACAGATGGAAACTAATCAAGGAAGGAAGCAATCTGGAACTAAGGAGAAATTTCCTGACAGTGAGAACAATCAACTAGTGGAATAGCTTCTCTCCAGAAGTTGTAGATGCTCCAACACTAGAAGCTTTTAAGAAGAGATTAGACAACCATTTACCTGAAATGGTATGAGCAGGAGGTTGGATAGAAGACCTCCAAGCTCCCTTCCAACTCTGTTAGTCTTTCATTCTGTTGTTGTTCCCATAGATTTTACAGTAGGAAGAAATAAGAGCAATATATATCAACATTTCCCCTGGAATTGTTCACTGATTATAGCAAGGATATAGGCATTATGATCTAGAACTGAAGAAAGATAAGATAAGCAAGCGGGATATTGGTTCACGGTTAACAATTAACTATGTGTGTGTGTGGTTTGTGAAACATTAGGAAAATATCCATTAATAGATTCAGTCTAACTACTGACAGATGTCATTCTTTGTAGGCTTAGAAAGAAACATCATTGAAGAAACATTGTTGGCAGCCAAATTTGGGGAGTGGTTAGAAATGGACTCTCCAATTGGGGCTAGAAGCAGTGGTGTCTGCAGAGGGCAAAAAAATCAAGGTGGCAGGTGTCACTTTGTAATTAAAGCCAGCAGGATCAGAGAGCACCAAGGACCCTCATTTCAACCCTGAGCTACAAATATTCTCTTCTATTAAAACTGTCCTTTGTTGAAACACATCAATCGTGAAGAAGAAATCAAAGTTTAATAACAAGTTCAGTTCAGTTACAATGGTAAGAGCAGTTCTAACTCACGATGTTTTGGATTTATGTTGTGAATCTCCAGATTCCTTATGAGCAACTAGTCAGATCATATTTGTGCAGTTGTATCTTCACTGACAGCAGAGACGGCTGCTGCTTGTTGTCACACATTAAACCTGACAGCCTGAGCTTTGATCCCTCTATTACAGCTCCCATTCTGGTTTCTTTGACCGTAGCTTTGGCTGCCATTCTAATTCTTGGTGATTCACCCAAATTATAAAATTTCTGGTAGAATGGAGAAAAATCATTTTTAATAAGCTCCCTTATCTTTGATGGTCTTCTTTGATTAATTCATTCCTTGATTTGATTTGACACTACCTGATTGATTCTGGACATCTCATCGTAGAGCAAACAAAATGTACAATCTAGATAAGAAGACCCACTAACAGACAGACAGACAGACAGACACAGACCCACACACACACACACACAAAAAAAAACTAAAAAAAGAGGAAAGAACAATATGGTGAACACAGCCAACAAGAAAAATTATAACCAAGTTTCCCCCAGAGGTTCCAGTCAGCAGCCTGTTCCAAAACTGGGAGAACATCCAAGTCTTCAAGAACCTTCAAGGCATGATTAGGATAGGAGCCTTCCAGATCTCAACTTCCTTCTACTGGACAGCTCCCTGATAAATGAGGCACATTTCCTGAGCTTTAAATGACAACACAGGGTCAACTTGCAAAACATCCCTGGCCTGCTCTCGAGTTGCCATAGGTCAGGGGGAGATGGGAAACTGGCGAAACTGCACAGCAGCCAAAAACAGATGCACATTCCATGCTTATCTCCCTCAAGGCTGTATCCCAGGGATGCTTACAGCAGTCGAAGGGGAGTGACCTCTACAACCCACGAAATTGCTCCGTTGGTGAATGTGATTGATGACACACCCTGGGGGGAGGGGGGAACAGAGTCAGAGTTGGAGCATAAACTACGTAGGGTCAGAGCTAGCTTCACTTGGGAACTGGCCGACATGAAGCTCTTAATAAATGATTGAATTTCTTTTGAAGCTTGGCTCAAGACTCATGATTTAATAAGAGCATCCATTGGAACCCTGACACACAGTTTACTTGAAGGAACCCAGAGCTTGTCTACTTATTTCACCTGAGCAGACACCATGGAAGACGAGCAGTCCTTCATACAACCTGGTCTCATGCTCTGTAGGCCTTTATAGGGGAAAACCAGCACCTTGAGCTGTATCTGGTGAACGATGCAGCTTCTAAGCAAAGATGTCATGTGGCATTCAGTGCTCTTAACTTCTCCTCCCCTGTGGCTCACGGAGGTCCATAGCTAGCCAAAGAGGATTCATGCATGCTTTATAGCAACCCAACACCATTCACAACCTAATCACCCAAAACAAGCCACAATATCTGGGCGCATTTGGATGACTTGAAATCTTGGCCAAAGTTAATATTTGGATCAGAGATCAAACACAATCCCAGGGTAAACTTTGGAAGTAATACACACACAGAAACACACATAGGAATAAGATTATCATTCCTCTGTTGTTGCCAAGAAAACTACACAATTTACCTTGTGAGATTTACAGTCTTAAAAATCTCAGAAAACGCGGGCTCCATTTTCCACATCTCTATCTTGTGTAAACTACACACTTGGATGCAAACATCAAACAGCTCTGAAAGTTGTCCTTGCGGTAAGCTTCATCAGTGTAGACAACTACATTTTGATGACTTCTCTGAGAAGAACCAGATGGGATAAAAGCCCCTTGACTGACAAAGCTCATCTCAATGAAAGGCTGACAGGCTCAACAAAACAAATTGCAGAAAACAAGAATGCCTGCTCCGTTTTTTTTCAAAAGCAGCCATTTCATTTTGATTTAGGCCTCTCTGTAGTGAGGTGATTTTTTTTTAACTTCAGACTCTAATGATCAATAAAACCGATTAAGGTGAAGGCAATTTGGAGGGGGCTCCTTTGGGGTAAAAGACTATTAGACGACAGAAGGCATAACGTTTAAGAAGGGCCATAACACTTTCCCTGAGGGGGATGGAGAATTCATTTCTGGCATTATTATATTGATAGAGGATCGCAGCACGCATTTCATCAGTCAAGGCTGAAGCACATCCCATAATGCCAGGGATAAAATCCCTCCAGCCAGCCAAATACAGATGCACCGAGACTTGGATGAATGCAGAATAGTTACTGAAATGCTACAGAATCAGTTCCTCTTGTTGGAGAAACAGATTCAGGTGAGAGTTCCCATTGTTCCTAAAAAGATCTGAGCGCACAAATTAATAGCAAAGGTTGCATGAGATTTTCCTCCAGTTTGCCTAAGGATCCCATCCTCAGCATTTCTTACAAAGTTAATGCATGTATAGGACCGGAAAGCAAATAACAGAATAACAAGAGTTGGAAGGGACCTTGGAGGTCTTCTAGTCCAGCCCCCTGCTCAAGCAGGAGGCCCTATACCTGTGATGTCAGAGGTGGCATGCAGAGCCCTCACTGCTGGCATGCGCTCTGTCGCCCCAGGTCAGATCTCCGTGGCGTTTCCTTCGTGAGCTTCTGTTTCCCTGCAAACGATGAAAGAGAAGCTCACGAAAGAAAATGATCTTACCTCTTGCCACGCTGCCCGTGTTGGGAAGCCCCGCCTCCCACCAGCCAGCTGGTTTTTGGGTCTCTGCTGCACATGCTCACACATGCTGGTGCATGCACACGTTCACACACACCTTTCCATTTGGGCATGCCCACACGCAGTTTGTGCACTTGGTGTCTAAAAGGTTCACCATCACTGCCCTACACCAATTCAGTCTGTCCAGTCTCTTCTTCAAAGCCTCCAGTGTTGGAGCACCCACAACTTCTGGAGGCAAGGAGTTCCACTGATTAATTATGACCTTCTAAACTGAATATACAACCATCTTTGCATGGAGATTTAGGCTCAAAGATATACTGTAGGTAGAAATATTTTAGTAACAATGGTTAAAGATGAAGATCTGTTTGAGTTCAGCCTGATTCTTGTGTCTAAAAAAGTTTAATTGGTCAGGTAGTACTAATATAATTGTCCCTTTGCATTCGAACACAGCAGGAGTGGTCCAAAAATCAAGATGGCAGCCCCAATGATGTACTGGACGTCCATCTTGTTTCTCTGTGTAGTGCACTTAAAAACCAGGTTTGTGGTGACCAACAACATGACTTTTAGGGCTGTACCCTGTGAAAGCCTCTGAATCATTTCCAATGAAGAGTAAAAGTTCTCAGCAACATTTGGAGGTTTTATGGCAGCTGCAGCTCAGGAATTGGGAGCAGGGCGCAGACTTCAATTCCCCTTTTCAGGCCCTGAACATTTTTATTTCAAATGATACAACAGCTTATGGCAAGAGTTGAAGGAACATAGCTAGAGAGATTGCCACAGACGTTGGAAAGTCAAGAGAAAATATTGATTTTAGAACAAAGAACAACATCAGGTGCTTTGGAAAAAAAAAGTTATAGTGGTGTATTTATATGCCAGTATCTTCAAATTTCATAGAGGTAGAGAACACAGCTACAAAAACAAGAGAACTCTTGTAATTCTTTTAGAAGCTTTTACACAGTTAACTGCAGTCCTATTAAATTTGGCCCAGGTGAACATAAACCCAAAGTTATTGAGGTTTATGAACCTAAATAACCCCCTGAGGTTAGGAAACGTTTTGTGTCTGCCCTTTCTCTGCCTGTCTCTCGGTGTTGTATATGGAAGCAACGTGTGCCTAGAGGATACTCAGAGTTACCAGAACTGTGGAGCAAAAGTACCTATAACCATGAGAAGGCAGCAAAGATACGGCAGGAATGAAAATTGAATATTTTACTGCCATCCTGCCATCCTTCAGTTGTGCAGCCCAGATCTGATGGCCTCTTTTATAAAGAGTTGATGGACATTCAAAAACTCCTTCTCTTCTTCGTTCCTATGAAAAAGAAAAGGGCTCCCAATTCATAAAGTTTTCTTCTCATGAATTCTGGGATCAAGAAACATGGATCTGAGAAAGAGAGCCCTGGGTACTTTTAGAATAATGTTCAAATTTTGTTTTTGAAGTTGCGGTTTGTGCCACGGACTTCTGACTCTGCATGCAAATTTTACTATGGGCTCCTTTGGAAAATTCAGCACTATTCCCCCCCCCCAATCCTTTATTGTCTTGCTTTCCTTAAGTTAAGAACGCTGCTGCCTTGACAGTGTTCAAACCCAATTGTCCTTCTGATCAGCGTGTAAAATTTGCAAGCAGGAACAAAATATATTTTGTGTATTTACGGGTATATCAAATAGAGGTTGCTATTGAAAAATCCTATCTGTCTTTCTTCTGGTCTAATGAACTTCATTATATACCCGTGTTTCGTAACCTTGGCAACTTTAAGATGTATGGACTTCAGCACCCAGAATTCCCCACCCAGCCAGCTGGCTGGGGAATTCTGGGAGTTGTAGTCCACACATCTTAAAGTTGCCAAGGTTACGAAACATGGGTATATCATAATAATAGGGCTTACTAATTGCAATGCAGTGCACATTGATGCTCTGGAAGTTTCTTGGGAAAACAAGGCCCTAGTGCTTCAAGGCTACCTTATCTCGTTAAATTTATTAATACAATCTGGAGTTTGGCTCATCGACAATTGCAAAAAATTGTCGATGAGGTGTCAGAAGCGATTCAAAGATTAATTGCGCAAAGAATTAGCCTCTTTTCCCCAAATGCCTCATGTTCAAACAGGAAAACATGGCCGGAAAATGTGACTTGTCAGTTTGTCTATTATTATTTGTCCTTTCCAGGCACCCGGGTGGATTTACCCCAGCAACAGATCCCAAATTCCAAGAGAGAGAAAAAAGAAAAAAATACGCAAAAGGAATATTTTGCAGATTTGAAGAGTTTTCTTTCATTTGTGGTGTTCTTCTTTCTGAGATATAAAAAAAGCCCTGGATGGCAGCCTTATTTCAATCAAATCTTCCTAATTCAAACCGTTTCCTGTCCTTCGAATTCTGCAGAGGAAAATCTGTCTTTAAAGTTGAAATAATAGGAGCTTATTATGGACCCAAAAAACCCCCCCTCAAAATGGTAATTTGCTCTCACTGTTTTATCTGAGTTTCTTTTTCTCCTCACTGGAAGATCAGATCCTGCCTTAGTTCCAGAAATAATGAGAAGGAGAAGAGCATCTTAACTCCCCCCAATACAGGAGACAGGAAGAAAAAAAAGAAAGAAAAACTTGACATCCATCAAGATTTTCCTCCTTTCTAACTTTATTCTGAAAAGATCTGCACCCACACGGTTGGCATTGTTTGGCTGCTCTCAGCCTCACTTCGCACACTGAATATGCTTTGCACAGGAGTGCCTTGTCCCCCATCCGCAGCTCAGACATCTAATGTTGCAGTCTGAAAAATAGCCACCTCATGAGGGACCTCACCAAAATAGAAAGGAAAAATGGATTTGCATAAAAGACGTTACCTGCCATTCAACTGGTATAAAATCAGATCAGGGAATAATTACTGGAAAGGAACTGGGGGAAAAAATCCACCCCAAATTCTTCCTTCTCTGCCGATTCTGAGTTCATCAGATGCAGTGAAAGTTTGCATTGCTTTATTTAAATGTGGTGTTGAAGGTTTGTCAGAACTGGTTTTCCTAAATGCTGACGAAATGCAGACACTTCAATGAGCGAAGGCTTCTCCGTCATGAATTTCAATTCAAGGTGCTGGTTGTCACCTTTAAACAGAGGTGGTATTCAGCCGGTTCGCACCAGTTAGTGCGAACCGGTAGTGGTGATCGTGGGTGGGACTGCCCACCTGCCCACCCACCCTGGCTCCAAGTCTTGCTATTTAGGCATGTTTTCGAGGCTGGGCACATGCGTGGAAGGCACATGAGCGAGCAAAGAGCATGCACTGAAAGCCGGGTGCATGGGCAGAGAGCGCGTGTGCGAAGTGGGCATGCACATGCGTGGCGAGCCGGTGGTAAATATAAGTGAAACCTACCCCTGCCTTTAAAGCCCTACCTGGCTTGGGGCCAGGTTATCTGAGGTACCGTCTTTCCCCAGTCACATCTACCTGAGCCACCATAGTGAGGAGACAAGGAACGTTACAGGTCCCTTCGCCTAAGGAGGTCCATCTAGTGGGACCAAGAAGAAGGGCCTTCTCTGTGGTGGCTCCATCCCTGTCAGGGGTGGGTTCTACTTACCTTTACTACCGGTTTGCAACAGGGCCTATAGAACCAGTGCGAACCGGGGGCAACCCACCACTGGTCCCTGTGCAACATCATCCCCATGGATATAAGATTGGTCCATTCCCCCCCCCCCTTTGATACTCTTTTGCAAGGCCTGGTTTGTAAGCAGCCTGGAGTCACTGAGGGTGAGTTTGGTGGACATATAAAATTAAAATAAAATAATTTTGAGCGGGAAAGAATAATGCTCACAGATATGTCAGCTCATCCCCAAGCCAGAAAAATATTAAGCGGCTGTAGGTGCCACAAGTAGCTGTCCTTTCTTCGTGAGATGTATATGTGCATGTTGATGTGCGTATGGAAACGAGGCCTTTTGACACAGAGAGGAGTCGTGGAGTCTTTGATGGCCTCTGAGTTTGGGTGTTTCCTTGCAGACATTTCATGACCTAACTAGGTAGCATCATCAGTGCTAGAAGGGGGGGGTTTAATCTCTGTTAATATGCAAGTGATTGGCTCTGTCAGTGTTGGTGAGAGTATTCTTGTTGGTTCTGTGATCGGAATGTTGTTTATGGCTTGTTTGCCAACTCAGACAAACTATCAAACAGTAATAATATTCTAAGAAAAAGGAAGTCTAGTTGCCTCTTGAAAAAGCACCTTTGGGACAACCATGACCTGGAGGACTGAGAACCTCCGTAGAGACAGTAATAATTTACGCACACATCACACACACATAAATGCATGTTTTGTGTGTGTGTAAGTAATAAATCACAATGATATAGATCATTAAAATCTGCTTCCAAAACATGCTACTAAATTTAGGAACCTTTGCAAGTTAAAATGAGAAGCATAAAAGTCCCATGTGAGACTTGGGTTTCAGTTTTGAAAGGTTGATTCATCCAATGCATCCAAAGCCTTTTCTTCTGTCGTTAAACCTCTTGAGAATATCTTTGAGAAAGTCCTGCGCCCGTTTGATCCCCTAAGTGTCAACATTGTTAGCCTACCTGTGTGGCATCGATTCTTCAAGCTCTACAGAAGTGCTTTCTGGCAACTGGGCCGCTTCACTCGGAGGGACATCGTTTATCAGCTTCTGCTGTCATCGTGGTTCTTTTCTTAAACTGGATCTCAGTTTATCACGGGGGGGGGGGGAAACCCCTCCAGCTGGCCTTGTCTGGAGTCCTTTCTTCTCTCTACTTCTGTCAAGAAATACAAACTCAAATCATTTAGCAGCAGCTGGCAGAAAAAGGAGGATGAAACTGCAGAGTTAATAAAGGCACAGTTTAAAGTATAATAAGCAGAGGAAGAACACGAAATTCTCGAGATGAGAAGGCAAACACAACATTTAGTCTGTATATTTCTGAGAAAATGCAGCTTTGGAAGTTGGCACCGAAACACAGCATAAACCAGTGTTTTCTTCATTTTTAATTGTGGAAATAAATTATTACCCAGCTCTTCATCTCCGTTCTGGCTTAACCTAGAAGACTAGTTAAATTTCTTTAAATTTTCCTTGCAGATTTTAAACCTGCCAGATGATCCTAGTCATGACATAGATAATAGTCTTTGTTGCAGTTTTAGTTATGGATCTCATTTCAGTGAATCAAGGGATAAAGTTCTTCAGGTAACGTTTGAAGAAGAGATCAACGCTTCAATTGTTTCTGAATTCTAGATCTGGTTCAGCGATCTGGCAGCAAATGTGATCTTGGGTAGGTTTGTCCAATTCATTTGAGTTGGAAGAACTTTGAATAGTTCCTCCTGATGCCTTAGCAGCATGAAGCAACCTAGAACTAAGAAGAAATTTCCTGACAGTTAGAAGAATTAACCAGTGGAACGACTTGCCTCCAGAAGTTGTGAATTCTCCAACATTGGAAGTTTTTAAGAAGAGATTGGACAACCACTTGTCTGAAATGGTATAGAGTTTCCTGCCTAAGCAGGGGGTTGGACTAGAAGACCTCCAAGGTCCCTTCCAACTCTGTTATTCTAATTCTAATTCTAAATATGGTCATCTAGACAACTATGTGTCAAAGCTCTGTATAACGGCAGCAGGAAGGTTTTCTGCAGGAGAAGGCGTAGCAGAACCTGGGGGTGGAGTTAAAAGAGGAATCAACCTAGAATCCCTACGTAGCCACAAGTAAACTAAGTGCAACCCTGTTATTTAAATATTTAAATATAGAGTCAAATGAACAACCAATCACATGGCCCACTGACCACACTGGCACACAAAACATTTATAAGCTAAAGAGGAAGAGGACAAGAAAATCTGGCTGAAGATGTCACCCAGTCTGGTAATGAAACGTTCAGAAATTAAATTGAAGATTCCTGTGCATGTGCTTTTAGAAGTAAAGCAGTTTAATTGAATCTTCACCTGGTCTTTCATGCCTCGCAGGTTTCTGGAGCTTTTACTTTGAGAAGACAATAGGAGAAATTTAGGTATAAAATTGAACACAGGCTGAAAATGCTTAAACGTGACCCAAAAAAATGGCTAAAAGAGACTCGTAGTGACTTTTAAAAAATCCAAGGCAAAGACTTTTTGAAATCTGTTGAATGCACTTATTTGCCAGCAGATGGCGCTGCTGGATCTTTCTGCCCTCTGGTGGGACACAATCCTAGTTTAACTTTGGCTTGTGTGGAAGGATCCCTCCCCCCCCACCCGCCAGCCCCTTCTTAAGGTTCACTCCTCAGGGGGATATGGTTAATTTGCTGCCAACCTATTTGAGTTACTTAACTTTTTGGAGGGTGGAGTACTTAGACTTGTAAAAGGCACATTTAAGCCTAAGAGTTTTGGTGCCAAGGACCTTCCAATCAACATCCATTAATCAGGCCCAGATAAGTTCTCCTCCCCTCTGGAAGGAATTTAAGCAACTGCTCAAGATTTCCAAGCAACTATTTATATGTGAGTAGTTTAGCTAGGCTGATTTCTGCTTTATTTGGAAATATCAATTAATCAAATCAATTTATTTATTGTTTTGGACACCGGTGGTAAAAAGGTAAGATACAATTTGCACAAGACTGACCAAACATCAATAAAATGCATCACGAGTGGAAAAATCAATAAAAACATTACAGCAGTGTTAATACATCAAATAAAATATTAGGAAAAAAAGATAACATAAGAATCTCTGTTAAAAGATTGACTCTGTTTAGCAGCAGGCTGGGTGAAGCTTCCTAATTTCCATAGCAGCGTCTTCTTGTCTCAGTTCATTCGATATTCCATTTTGTGTGAATGAGGCCAAAATGATTTTCTTCCTAAAAGGGGCTGCAGAAATTTTCCACAGGCTGAAATGGAAATAGGCCAATAATTGGAGAAATAAATATTAATGATTTATTTGGAATTATACACCCAACGGATGCCATCCTGAACTTTCCCTTCTGTTTCCCTTGATATGCAGATTTCCTTTCTTTGCATGAAAATCAGCCCTGCAGGGTCTGTAGAGATTCTCAGTCATCCAGGTCATGGTTGTCCCAAAGGGGCTCTTTTTTCAAGAGGCAATTGGACTTTCTCTTTGAAGACATTTCGCTTCTCATCCAAGAAGCTTCTTCAGCTCTGACTGGATGGTGGGGAATGGAAGGATTGATATTCCTTGCAGACTGCTGGTCATTTGCATCCTTTTTAGAGGGTCGTTGAGGCCACTTGGAGGTTTATCTGTGTCCTCCTGTGTCCTCCTGCAGTGACTACAGGAACCATTTGCACAACTCAGGTGACCCTGAGGACACAGCTAAACCTCCAAGTGGCCTCAGTGGCTCTCTAAAAGGATGCAAATGACCAGCTATCTGCAAGGAATAGAAATCCTTCCATTCCCCCCACTCCAGTCAGAGCTGAAGAAGCTTCTTGGATGAGAAGCAAAACATCTTCAAAGAAAATCCAGAAAGTCCACTTGCATCTTGAAAAAAGAGCCCCTTTGGGACAGCCCTGCATGGAAGACCATGAATCAGGAGAGTTTCTGGATTGGCACAAAGCTGAACTTCTGCATCTCTGACCTACATGAGAAAATCCCCAAATCCCCGGGTCTTTAGGTGTCAGATCTGCCATCACATCGCTTCAGCCCTGCTTCACTTTGATGGCATCTCTCCATTAAAAAAAGGGGGGAAGGGAAGTAAGGGGGTATAAGGAGGGGAGAATGAGAGGACGGCGGGAAGGAAGGCTGAGTCATCCTTGGCCAGTCTAGAGAAAAGAAGAACTTGGGGTAGGCATGATAGCAGTCTTCAAATATTTGAGATGCTGCCACAAAGAAGAGGCGGGGGTCAACTTATTTTCCAAAGCACCTGAAGGCAGGACAAGAAGCAATGGATGGAAACTAATCAAGGAGAGAAGCAACCTAGAACTAAGGAGAAACTTTCTAACATTGAGGACAATTAACCAGTGGAACTGCCTGCCACCAGAAGTTGTGGCTGCTCCAACACTGGAAGTTTTTAAGAAGAGGCTGGACAGCCACTTGTCTGAAATGGCATAGGGTCTCCTGCTTGAGCAAGGGGCTGGACTAGAAGACCTCCAGGGTCCCTTCCAGCTCTATTCTGATTGACTTCTGGCTCTCTTTGAGACATACATCTTCAATACATTGAAGATTAGATCACTCTTTTTCCTGGAGCTCCTATGTTTAAAAGCATGAAAGCACCAGCTCCAATTTCAGTCAGCACTTTAGCCTCATGTGTTTCCTTTGATATTCATTAGACCTAATTATATGGTTGGAAATTAGATAAATCATTGTTAGACTGGAAGGGACATCAATGTTCCTTCATCACTGGGCCTGTTGTTCTCGTGCATCCACCAGATCCTATTCAACATCTTATTCACTTAATTCTAATATCACTTAGTCACGTTGATGTAAACTAATCATCCATTGAAAAGCAAAGCAAAACAAAATAATAAGGATGAATTGAACGGAGAAGCGACTCAGCAATTATCCTATGCAAGCATTGATTTGATCCGATCTCCCAAAATTGCTTTGGAGCAGGCAGAAGTACACACTGTATAAAGTTAGCACCCACCCTTCTCCTAGGAGAATGAAATATTTCAGGGAATATTAAAAAAGGCAGGATAAAATATTTTCCCTAAAAGAGAAATAAAAATCTTTTCTTTAAAAAAAAAAAAGGTTTTTTATTAATAATACAAATTTAAAACCATTGGACATGGTTTGACTTTTCCGGTTTAGACATTTTCATCAATTTTTACCTTGTAACAAATACAATTCCTTATTGCTATACATATTTATATTATTTATCACATTTCAAACATGTGGGTTCTTTCATCTGTGAATGTTACATCAATACCCAGTTCATTCCTATCTATCACAGACGACTAACGTAAAAGTTTCTAAATATTCAACTCATCAATAATCCTTTATCCCAGCATTCTTCCTCCTCTCCATCCAATAATAAAATTTGTTCCAGATTTCATAACACTCTGATTCGCTCTTATCCTTGAGTTCCAGTGTCAATGTGAGGTATTACCGGGGACCTTTTATCATATGTGGTGGGAATGCTCAAAAGCTAAAAATTTTTGGCAATGTATAAAACAATGGTTGGAAGAGATATTAACGCAAAATATAAAATTAAAACTGGAATTCTTTTTATTGGGTATTATAAAGGACAATTACAATAAGAGTACAACTTATCTAGTGTTACATATATTAACAGCAGCAAGATTGACTTTTGCACAAGAATGGAAAAATAAAGAGACGCCCATAGAAGAAGAGGTATTAGCTAAAATCTTAACTTGTGCAGAAATGGACAGGTTGACGCTGGAAGAGAAATAAAAATCTTAAGGGAGACAGAAACTCAGAGCCGCAGCTCCCTGCCCCAGCAGATATTTTGTGCCCATTCAGAAAGACTGGGCCAGCCTGTCTACAAAACAAAAGACCTTCAGCTCCAGAGTGATGGGATTAAGAACAGGACATGATCCTTTAGGACATAATAGGATTAACCCACTACCATTTAGCAGAGCTCAGTACATTTCACAATCTCCTAAGGACATAACTCTCCAAACTTCAACCAAATTTAGCTCAGACAACCTATAGAGCCAGCTATGACACCCCCCCCCCCACACACACTCCACAACAGCCCATAGAATACATGTTCTTGCAAAGGAAAAGGAAACTCAAACCCAGAGCCCAGAAGAGAGGGTATAAAAGCCACCCACTTTCAACTCCATGTGGTCAGCTGCCCAGAACCCCTGTGGTTCTGCTTCATCATTAAACCATCTTCCCAAGCAGCCTCCATATTTCCAGTGTCTTTCTCCTGGCTTGGAACTGAACCAGATGGATATTTCTTCAACAATACAAACTACAATAGTTTACAGCAGTGATTTGCAACCTCAACAACTTTAAGAGGGGTGAACTTCAATTCCCAGAATTCCCACTGCCTTACAGTACTTTTTATAGAACGTGCCAAACCTGCAAAGATAAAGATATGCTCACTACTCT
The DNA here is from genome assembly GCF_029215685.1 of Pituophis catenifer annectens. Classification (NCBI taxonomy): domain Eukaryota; kingdom Metazoa; phylum Chordata; class Lepidosauria; order Squamata; family Colubridae; genus Pituophis; species Pituophis catenifer. The sequence goes on from NW_027256887.1 coordinate 1,024,351, forward strand.
TTCCATGGCGCCTTCCAACTTTTAATTCAGGAAGCTTTTAGCTCCAATATTCCCAATTCAGTCAAGCCCAATTCTTTTTAGCTGTTAAATTTTGAATATTGTTGAGCTGAGCAGGGTTAAAAAACCTGGGAAACTGTGGAGGAAGAAAATCTCAGAAGGCCACTTTAGGGTAGTTGCCAAGAAAACCTCATAAACATGTCCACGGAGTCATCAGGTGTGAAATTGAACTTGAGGAAGTCTTTCTTTTTTCACGTTGCGTGAAGAGGAACACGGGAAGCTGGTGGTCATACAAGAAAGCATCTCCCCTAGGGGTGTACTTTCATTTTTGGCATTGTGAACACGAGACGGTAAAGGTGGCCTTAATTTTAGGGCAAACTCCTGCTGACTGCTCAGCTTTTCTTGGTGAGTAGTTGTTAGGTCACCTTGTTCTCTGTCAATACTCCAAAGGCTACACATAGCATATTCTAAGGAAGGTAAAATGTGTTTTGGCTTTTGCATTACAGGAGGAAAAAGAAACATTGCAGGTAGTTTAGCAGTCAATGGGAAGAAAATGTAAAGATTTTGCAATGAGCCACAAACATTAGGGTACCTCCTCCTCCTCTCCCCCTCCTCCTCCTCCTCCTCCCTGCAAACAGTTCTCCCTTCTAGCACTGATGATGTTACCTAATTGGGTAATGAAACATCCCCCCAGGAAAACAACCAATCTCAGACAGCACCAAGGATCCCACACCTTTTAGAAGTGTGTCGTGAATGCATCACCCATAAAAGGTGCAGAACTTAATTCTCTTAACACCTAACCTACCTACTACCTTTTTTTTTTTGACTCTCTTGACAAGTAGCACAATCACGATGCCAAGTATGTTTCCCACAACCCTTGTTTTCACACAAGGTTGATATTTCCTCTCTCCAAAAACGAGGGCTTCTGGTTGCGTTTGTATTTCAAGGTTTTGCAAAATAAAATGTGGAGAGTAAAGTTACCCAACAAAATCCATTCCACTGATTGAGCAGTCAAGAAAAAGATCAGCGAGGATGCCTTTCAGGAAGGTAATACTTCTTTATTACTAAAGGATGGTTAAAGTGTTATAAACATAAAACATTCCAGCTGCAAGATTTTATTTTTTGGGAAAAAACGTAACTTCTTTTCATTATCCGTTTTCTACAATCCTTGGACAAAACATATTTTAGCCCAAAGCTCTCGAACGAATTCTAAACGTCAAAGGATTGTTTGTTTGTCTGAAATGCAATATGTTCAAGAACATAACAAAGTAATTACTGAGAGCCTTTTAAAAAAATTGAGAGTCAATTATCTTTGTGTTCAGTTAAGGGCTTAAAAATGGCTAAGCTGATGAACACTTCAGATCACGTTTTTATATCTAAGATTAGCAAAGGCAAAAATAAATTAATGAAATCTGTTAATGAGAAATATTTTTTTCCATACAATCTGCAGGAGCCCAACTCAATTCAATGACTCTAACTTGATTCCCCCCCTCCCCAAGGGGAAAACAGAATGACAGATCTGGAAGGGACCTTGGAGGTCTTCTGGTCCAGCCTCTATCTCAAGCAAGAAACCTTAAACCATTCTGAAAATTATATGGGGGCATTCCAGTTTACATAAATGTTCATCAGATGAAGTCAAAGCAAATAAACCCCACCACTATGCTATTTCTGGTATGAAGATTTGACACCGGCTGCCAATTCTAATTCCCATCTCTGTTTCTCTGGGGCAGCTCTTTGAGCAGAAAGAAAGGAATATAAAACAATTGTGGGATTAGTTTTGATGTAATTGCATGGAGTTGTTTTGAACCCAGCAAAAAAAAAAAAATTGCTTTGACCTCCAAGCTGCCTGTGACCCATTAGATGTAACGAACAGAGCTAATGAATCCTGTGGCTTGTAGTGTAAAGCTTTCATCTTTCTTTTTTAATAAGCCTCAGTGTGCAATATCGAATATTGCATTTGAGTATCACCAAATATGTTTCCTTGCATCAAGTGATTTTTTTTAAAAAAAAAAAAGCATTATGCACCAGGTTGTGTAATTGTGGCCATTTTCCACACAGCAGGAGTGTAGCGCAATCTTTGTTTCACAGTCAAAACATACGCCGTGTCAATTAATTTCGATTAAAGATATCCAAAATACTGTTTAGGGCTTTAGTTTCTTCTGGTTTTAATGAGGGCAGATATTTCTTCAGCCCCCACAAACAACTCTATTAAATGCCAAGCAAATATTTCCTCCAGAGATGTTTTTAATGAAAACAGAAAATTGACATCTTCTAGGAAAACTGCTTAAGAAAATGCTCTAACTCTGTTCACAGCTACACGGTTGGTTCTAGGCAGTGGTGGGTTTCAAAATTTTTTACTACCAGTTCTGTGGGTGTGGCTTAGTGGGCGTGGCAGGGGAAGGTTACTGCAAAATCCCCATTTCTTCCCGATCAGCTGGGATTTGGGAGGCAGAGAATAGTTGGGGCGGGGCCAGTCAGAATTTTTACTACCAGTTCTCTGAACTACTCAAAATTTCTGCTACCGGTTCTCTAGAATTGGTCAGAATCTGCTGAAACCCACCTCTGGTTCTAGGGATGATAAAGCATATAACACAATGGTGTGTGGCTAAATTAAAGCCATACACTAACCTTATTTTGTACCGGGCCACAATTCACAAGTCCTTACCCCGAAGGCTTACACACCTCTAGGTCAGCCTTCAAGAACCTGCTGTTTCATCCTATCTCTGACATTCTCATCTCATCCATCATGGCTGGCAACAAGCAATCAGAGAGAGTTTAAAGATTATGGTCATCATTATAGACTTTTTATGAATGTGCAGGTGCTCCCATGTGCTCTATTAGGTTATAAAAGTTGATTTCCCTAAACATTTTAAAGTAGAAGAGGCCTGAGGCAAAGCAGTGGAGGGTAGACATGACTGCAGATCCACTGAGGGGTTTATGGTTGGGGTTAGTGTAAATAGTTCCATGGGGGGAAATAATAGGAAAGTTATGGAGAGTGAATCTCCTTTTCCAAAATCTCCAGGGAAAAAGAAGTTGCAACATTCAGTAGTGCAGAAGTTTAACTAGTGTAAGAAAAGGAGTGGCAGAACATGGAGGCGAAGTCAAGTGAGTTATCAGCCTAGAATTGTTGCATTCCCACAAATCGTTCAAGTCTTAAATTACGTTGACTTTTACCTAGTGCCAATTTAGTGCTGGTGGCTAGTTGACTAAATTCTTGTGAATAAATCAATAAATCATTTTAACTGGAATTAGTCCCAATGCTTCTCACCTGACAACTAGACTTGGAAAAAATCAGACAATGTGAGTACAAAATATGACTAGGATTACGGGCTAGTAGAATATCCTGTTTTATTGACTGCCAAGTGACTATTCTTGTGAAATCAATTGAAAAAACAATTAGTAAAGATTTTTTTTAAGTGGCCCAGGGTAATTGCCATCATTTGTGTGAATGAGTTGAAGGCCAATGATTGATAACTGACGAAGGCATTTTGCTTCATAGTCCTCTGACAACAATAGGGATAAAGAACGTAGACCCACACAAGGATCTTCCTGGTTCAAGAAGGATAAAATGTGTTCTTGAACAAGTGGAGGGGTTGTTAGAGATGTAAGAAGTTTATGGTTTGTCTGAGTTAATACTTCCTTGATTGGGGGCATTGTTATTTCTTGATTGTTGCTCTAGTATTAATTTTGGTATTAATTAGGCTGTAAAAAAAGGAGCCTTGATAGTACAGTGGTTTAGTGCACCCTGTTATTAACACAGCTGCCTGCAATTTCTGCTGGTTCGAATCTCTCCAAGGCTCAAGGTCGACTCAGCCTTCCATCCTTACTAAGGTAGGTGAAATGAGGACCCAGTTTGTGGGGGCAATAAGCTGACTTTGTATAAATATACAAAAGGATGAAGGCTATTGCTTAGCACATTGTAAGCCGTCCTGAGTCTCCGGAGAAGGGCGGCATATAAATCAATTTTTTTAAAAAAAAACCAAGAACATTCCCACCAACACTGGAAGGGTAAGCCACTAGTATGTAAACAGAGAGCAAACCCTCCTCTGTTACAGCACTGAAGCTGTTACCTAGTTGGGTCATGAAATGTCTGCAAGAAAATGGCCCAGCTCAGAGAGCACCAAGGACCCCATAATCCTCCTCCTCTTCTTCCTCTTCCACTCCACAAATCCCCCTCCCTTCTAGCATTGATGATGTTACCTAGTTGGGTCATGAAATGTCTGCAAGAAAACAAGCATGCTCAGAGAGCACCAAGGACCCCCACAGTCCTCCTCCTCCTCCTCCTCCTCTTCTTCCTTCTCCTCTTCCACTCCACAAACCTCCCTCCCTTCCAGCACTGAAGCAGTTACCTAGCTGGGTCATGAAATGTCTGCAAGGAAACAGCCCAGTTCAGAGAGCACCAAGGACCTCATAGTCTTCCTCCTCCTCCTCCTTTCCCCAAAGTCCTCTCCCTTCCAGCACTGAAGTTGTTACCTGGTTGGGTCATGAGACATCTGCAAGAAAACAGTCCAGCTCAGAGAGCACCAAGGACCCCACGGTCCATCCCTGATCTACAAAGATTCTTTCCCACTGGCATCGGCTCCGTGTCTTCCAGGACCTCAAGAAGATGGGAGTCCTGCTGAATTCTGTTGGCCCATGGTCTCAACTTCTGGGAGCGAGGCCTGCAACCTTTAGCCAGGACAGCCTGCAGCTTCACAAAATTCTCCCCCGAGCTGATTATGGAGCTGTCTGTCAGTCACGAATGCCATCCGCCAGTAGATCTATGAAAGTCATTTCCTATTGTGTCGACCCAAGATTTGTTATGGACTATAAAAAAGGCAATTGGATTATCAAAAAGGAAAACCAATCAAATATCTCTGGGCCGGATAGGAACATATCTTCCTAATATAGACAACCCATTTCCTTTCCTATTTTTACTCGGCTGCCAAGAAAACAAATTATGGCAATGTATTTCAATGAGACATCTCCCCGACGCAGCCCTTTCCCAGCTTCATCTGCAGTGACGTCGGTTTTCAGCAAGGCAGATTAACTTTATATTTAAACCTGTTTATTACCAAAATGCAATAATGCTCACTGTGGCATATCTGTTTCGAACAGAGCCTTTCCAATATATTTTAAGAATATATATTTTTGGCTAGTGCATTCTGGCCCGTTATTCAAAATCCTCCTTTCCGTTTGGCTTCTCTGGGATTCAAAGTGTGCCAGAATTTCATAAAATCCCAGCATCTGATAAGAAACAATTGTTGGAGAAGAATCTGTTAAGAGGGAACTTAAAGTTCATTTTAACCCAAAATTACAATTTAACAAGTTTTACTTTCTTCTCATTTGGCTCCATGGGACAAGATATAGTTTCTTTTCTGTACTCAAGCAGGACATCACTTGAGGCTTTTTTTAAAAAAAAATAGTTGTGACAACTGCCTGAACTAACCCCTCCTTCTTCTTCCTGAAAGAGAAATACTGGCCCAAGGTCACTTCGCTGGCTGCGTGCCTAAGGCAGGACTTGAACCCACTGTTTCCAGTCAGGTACCTTCACCACCACACTAAACTGCCATTAGAATAGAATAGAGCAGAGTAGAGTAGAATAGAATAGAATAGAATAACAGAGATAACAGAGTTGGAAGGGACCTTGGAGGTCTTCTAGTCCAACCCCCTGCTTAGGCAGGAAACCCTCCACCACTTCAGACAAATGGTTATCCAACAACTTCTTAAAAACTTCCAGTGTTGGAGCATTCACTACTTCTGGAGGCAAGTTGTTCCACTGATTAATTATTCTAACTGTTGGGAAATTCCTCCTGAGTTCTAAGTTGCTTCTCTCCTTGATGAGTTTCCACCCATTGCATCTTGTCCTGCCCTCAGGTGCTTTGGAGAATAGCTTGACTCCCTCTTCTCTGGGGCAGCCCCTGAGATACTGGAAGACTGCTATCATGTCTCCCCCAGTCCTTCTTTTCATTCAACTACATACTCCATTCCTGCATCCGTTCTTTATTTGTTTTAGGCTCCATTCCTCTAATCTTCTTTGTTGCTCTTCTCACCATCTTTTTTTATATCATGGTGATTCTCTCTTTGTATATTACAGAATACTGGAAACTAGTTATGTTTACTTTACCCCGCTTATCAGTACATATGTAAAGTAGAGTAAACCTGATACCTTTCCTCTTCTTTCTAACTGCCTCTTCTTTCTTTCTTTCTTTCTTTCTTTCTTTCTTTCTTTCTTTTTTGTCAGGAAAGTATTTGGTAATAAGTATAAGCATGGATTGGATACATAAAATAGATACAAATAGAGGAAACATTAGGACAGGGATGGAAGGCACGCTGGTGCTCTTATGCATGCCCCTTGCAGACCTCTTAGGAATGGGGTGAGGTCAACAGTAGACAGTCTTAGGTTAAAATTTTGGGGGGTTTGGGGAAGAAACCACAGAGTCAGGTAGAGCATTCCAGGCATTGACCACTCTGTGGCTGAAGTCATATTTTCTGCAATCAAGTTTGGAGCGGTTTACCTTAAGTTTGTATCTATTGTGTATCTCGTGTATTGTTGTGGTTGAAGCTGAAAGTCATTGACAGGTAGGACATTGTGGCAGATAATTTTATGAGCTACACTTAGGTCAGACTGAAGGTGGCGTAGTTCTAAGTTTTCTAAGGCCTGAATTTCAAGTCTGGTGACATAAGGTATTTTGTTGCGAACAAAGGAGTGGAGGACTCTTCTTGTGAAATATCTCTGGACTCTTTCTATTGTATTAATGTCCGATATGCAGTGCGGGTTCCAGACAGATGAGCTGTATTTGAGAATTGGTCTAGCAAATGTTTTGTATGCTCTGGTTAGTAGTGTGATATTACCGGAGAAGAAGTTACGCAAGATTAGGTTAACAACTCATAATGCCTTTTTGGTGATGTTGTTACAGTGAACTCTGGCACTTAGATCATTAGATATGAGTACTCCAAAGTACTCTTGATTCAAGCTGCTCATTTATAATATTTTGTATTATTTCTGCAAAAGTCTGTTCCTGTTCCCAGCCTCAGAGAATTGCATAATATTTAAAAGGATAATTTAGTTCATGAAAATATTGAGGGTTGCCTTCATTTATTTTATACCCAGCATATCATGAAACCAACAAACACATCTGCAATTTGAGCTGCTGTTTGGTAACCGTTGTGATGTAGGGTATTTTTGACTAAGCATGCTATGACGTGGCCTATCTTTTCTTGAAGGCTGCAGTGAGAATTATGCTAATAGTTGCAATATGACCCACTTCTTTCTGATTGTTGAGCACATCAAAGATCTTGTAATATCATTAGCTGACAATGCATAAAACAGATTCTTCCTGAAGATACCACCACTCTACCCTGTAGTGTAAGCATCGGCAACTCTGTGGTATAAATATATAATAATAAACAATAGAAGAAGGCAATAAAGATCAGCTTTGTCTGATGATGTCCCCTTGGGGTGTTATAGCTGCAGATCTAGATGTCCCAGCCAGTATAGGGTGACAGCAGGGGTGAAATGCTATCAGTTCGGTGAAATGCTACCCTCTTTTTTGTGGCAACCCCTGAAATATTGAAACATTGCTATCATGTCTCCCCTAGTCCTTCTTTTCATTAAACTAGACATACCCAGTTCCTGCAACCGTTCTTCATATGTTTTAGCCTCCAGTCCCCTAATCCTCTTTATTGCTCTTCTCTGCACTCTTTCCAGAGTCTCAACATCTTTTTTACATCGTGGCGACCAAAACTGGATGCAGGATTCCAAGTGTGGCCTTACCAAGGCCTTGTAAAGTGGTATTAACACTTCATGTGATCTTGATTCCATCCCTCTGTTTATGCAGCCCAGAACCGTGTTGGCTTTTTGGCAGCTGCTGCACACGGCTGGCTCATATCTAAATGGTTGTCCACTAGCACTCCAAGATGCCTCTCACAGTTATTACTATTGAGCAAGGTACCACATATACGGTACCTGTGCATTTTGTTTTTCTTCCCTAAATGTAGAACCTTGCCATGATATATTTCCTGGCCTCTACAGCAAACTGTGTAGAAAATGTGATTCTCTCCCTACTCTACAGCACCGGTCACCAACTGGTGGTCCGTGGACCATTGGTGGTCCATGAGAAAATTTTGGTGGTCTGCAGAAAAATTATTTGCATTTTTAATATTGCACTAAATCAGGGGTCCTTAAACTACAGCCCCTGGGCTGGATACATGCAATGAATGTTTGTGTTGCTACAGAGAGTCTCCCTGTTTGGGGTCTTTTTGTGTGGGTCAGAGGGGGGCAGAAATTCTGACTCGGGTTCTGCTTCAACCTCCTGGTGCAGGGCTTTGGGCAAAGACTGGAGGGAAGTGCCACTGGTGGCGAAGAGCCAGAGGGCCTCATTCCAGGGGAACAGCATCATGGCCTGGAACTGGCTGACCATCTCAGCCCTCTGAGCCTCCAGGCGCTGGTACCTGGACTTGCACTCCCGCAGGTCTTCCCTCTGCTTGGAAAGCCAATGCTCCTAGTCCTCAGTGAGGTGCTTCTGCTGAGCCTCCTTCTTGGCCAGATCCAATTTGAACTGAGCCAGCTGTTTTGCCAACTCTTTCTCGTGGTGGCTGCTTAGCTCCAACAACTGCTTCCTGTTGGGGGCCTAAGGAGCCCGGGCGGGAAGGCAAGGAGTGGCTGGGAGGGGAGGGGCAAGTAGAGGCTGGTGAGGTGCCCCTCGACGTGAGTGACATCGAGTTGGCCATGCCCACCCAGTCACATGACCACCTAGCCACGCCCACCCAGCCAGTCATTAGGCAGATCATATTAGTGGTCCATGGGATTTAAAATTATGAATTTAGTGGTCCCTGAGATCCGAAAGGTTGGTGAGCCCTGCTCTACAGCATCTCCTACCATCAGCCTAAAATAACAAGACTCAGGACTTTTGATTTTGCTGCACTGGTCAGCTGTCTCTAAATTATGCATAAGAGAAACTCAGAGAAACTGAGACTTGCTGCAGAGCTTAAATAATAGACATTCTTAAAATTCTAGGTTAGTTTGAAATGTTACCTTCATTTCATTGTCTCGGTTAGTGACTGTCAGGGTGGATTTGAAGGCTCATTTCAGCATCTCTTCATTATGAGTTACCCTGGGCCAAAATATTTCTGCTCTCTCTGAGGCCAGGATGCAAAAAGAAATGCAAGATTTCCTCAAATTACTGTGTTTTTTAAAACCAACGGTGGGAAGCTCATCCCCTATGCACCACATTTTATTCAAATTACAAAGTTTTTAAAATTCTTTTAACATATTTAGGACTATTCACTTATTATAATAACCTATGTTTCATGTTGGTTGCTAAATATCCATATTTGAAATTCTGCTTGACAGTAATTCCAGAACCATCCCCAGCTGTGTCCAGCAGCCTCGGTGTGATTCCTTCAGCTGAGTCCATTGGTTTTGAAGGACTGGAGGCTAAACTGATCTAGGCATGTTTTTAAAAACAAAGTCAGGTTGATCCCCACCTACCACAGGTGCAAACGCTGTCACTAGATTTGTACTGAATATGAAAAATAGATACAGAGGAGCAGGAGGCATTTTGAATATGCCCTTTGACAAGTTGGGTTTCAACTGTCAACTCGATTTGTAGAGTCAGCCTGATTCAATGTCATTGGGATTGTCAACGTGAACTGATTTGAGGATTCACTTGGGTTTGATGAAACGCATCTGTGCAGACGGAGGTTTCAGAATGATTTGAAGGCGGCCGATTCATCCTGACACATCAAGTAGACTTGAAATTTGGTTCAAAGGCAAAATGCAACTGAACCTCTTTCAAATACAGTTTTAGTCACAGTGTCCTCCATCTCTAGTGTATATCTGCCATCTGTGTGTGTGGATCTTAACATGCAATTATAGTCACCACCCAATGTAATTATAAGATATCCCACTCTTTCTCCTTTTACCCAGACACAGTTTCTTTCTTTCTTTCTTTCTTTCTTTCTTTCTTTCTTTCTTTCTTTCTTTCTTTCTTTCCTTCTTTCCTTCCTTCCTTTACTCCCTTCTTTCCTCCCTCCCTCCCTTTCTTTCTCTCTCTCTTTCTTTTTCTTTTTCTTTTTTCTTTCTTTTTCTTTCTTTCCTTCTTTCCTTCCTTTATTGTCTTTAGAAATAACTCAAGTGGCAAACTTGCCCAACAAACCCTCCTCCTCCTGTTTGCTACACAACAACCGTCGTGTGAGGTGACTGGGCTGACTGAGAGGGACTGGTCCAAAGCCATCCAGCCAGTTTTCATTACCCAAGGCACAACTTGAACTCTGATTCTCTTGCTTTCTACTTTGTGCTTTAACCACTAGCTTTTTTTCTCTCCCTCCTATCTGTCTATGGATTAACACTTACATGAACATACTAACCCTCCTTTCTTGCCAAGAGCTTGTGTGAATTCCCTTCACTTGATTGGGCTTGCAACCCTTAAGGCCAGGCCTTCTGCTGATGCTTCAGTCACATTTTCCAAGAGCTTGGACAGAACCCCATGTTCCCCATTCTTAGCATGGCCAGGAATGCCCCAAGCATCATCTCCCAATGATGTTGCATGAACAATGGGGCAGGTTCCGCTGAGCTGGATGGCCAACACCATTCAGTCCTCTATGGGAGTTTTATTCACCAGCAATGGAAGCTGGATCTTTCACAAGATGCTTCAGCTGGTAACGTCTGATTGCCAGAACCGGTCAAGGACTCTCAGCCATTCTTCTGCAGCTTCAGTTTTGTTCCGTTCTGCTCCCCCTCCAGATCCTCTTGTCCCTTTTCCAGTTGAAAATTTAATTAGTGTTGGATTCTTTTTTTTTTTCAAGCCGGCCAATTATTAAGAAAGTTGTGTGCTTGCTTTGCAAGCCTTCCTCCTGCATTTTTGGCTCAGCGGGTGGCCTTGCTGAATCTTCAGAACATGCCGTAGCTCTCATTCTTTTCTCTCCCCGAGCAAAGTTCCCCAGGAGCACAAAGTTTTGAAGAAAGAAAAGAATCGCAGAGGCCAACAAAGTTGGAATTGATATAAATTCAAAGAACGTCACCGTGGACTTGAACGGAATTGAATCCGTTACCAGCAAATTGATGATTTTCAACTCTTTAGAGTTGAAGTTGTTTTCTGAAAGTATGTAGGAATGAAGGAAGTATTCTTATTCAGGACTTAATTACAAAAGGTGAGTTAAACATGAATTACTAATAGTGAATTAAACATTTATTCTGTTCAATAGAAAAAAAAAAAGAGGGAACTGAAAGTTGCTCATTCCCATCTTTACTATTGAATCAGTTTCTTGGAAAAACCCAGAAGTGGTTTTTTTTCCATTGTCTACTTTTGGGATGCTTTATTTCCAAATCTCAGCCGCTATTCTGGGACTTCCTGGTGCCCCCTCCAAATAGTAACCAAGTGTGACATTGCTGGACTTTTCCTGAGATTAGCCAAGATGTCTCAACTCCTTCTAAGAACTTCTCTGGATCAGCAGGAATCATATGCTGGCTGGTCTTGCAAAGCTGAGCTTAGTTATTTCCCACAAAATATATATTCTCTGGGTGCCTCAAGAAAAAAAAAAATCTCAGAAGGTAAAAGAAGGTCTGGTTCAGGTAACAATTGTCTTAGCATCAGCGAGTTATCCCAGTCAGAATGAAAATGGAGACAGATCAATTAAAAGATAAGGCTATGAAGAAAGCAGAAGTTGGAGAATGTTTGATTGGCTTGGAATTTATGACCTGAGCTGCTGTTTTCAGTATTCTGCATTGCATTGATTCTTTGTCATTTGCTCAAACTGAGTACAATCAAATATGTGCATAAATAGATTGGGCCCAAAGAGAGTATGAGAGAGAATGGGAGGGAGGGAGGGAGGGAAGGAAGGAAGGAGGGAGGGACAGGGAGAAAGGAGCAGGGAGAATGGGAGTGGAAGAGCAATTTTGCCTTTGGAACTATAAGATAATTTCAGTCCATTCCTTTGTTTCATTTTCAGAACCAGGGAGAGTGCAGTGTTTGGGGTAGATTTAATTGAGTTTGGCAAAAACAAGGCAAACAAATCTGCTAAAAAAAATTATGGCAGCTTAGGGAGAAACTAAAAGAAAACCATACTATTCAAAAGCAACACAGCGGGTAGCTTTATTGACTCCGTCGTTAGAAAATTCACCACCAAGTAGATTAGCAGCTGCCTGGAGCTGTTATAAAATCAGCCAGGAATCAGTTGCATATTTATTTTCGCTACTCTTCTAGTGAAAATACGTTGGATTAAAGTGCATTGTTTCCTCTCCCGAAAATAAATTTTTAAAGCATTTTTTCTCTGTAGGAAAAAAGACAACAAGCGGAGATGTTTTAAGCAGTCTCTAAATGATGAAATTCCAGAGTAGAAGCCTCCATTAGGGCATAAACCTGCCATACAAGTTATGACAAAGTCACGTCTGAAAAGTCATTCTGGAATTATATTTGCATTGAGTTTGAAGGGGTCTATCATGATCCCCGAAGGTTTTTTCAGGAAGCAAAACTTCCATGATTCCATTATGTCACTTGCGTTAGTTGTGCGTAACACTATTTACCCCTTCAGCCCATTGTGGATAGTTATACATCGGTCTCACCATAACAACGTAAGTAGGACCCGGATTAAACCATCCCTGACCGATGTCGGCCTAGTCCTTCTTTTAAACACCATCCTTCTGAATCCCTGGCTCCATTGTCAGCCTGTTCCTACCGCTGGGAAGGTGTGCCTGACATTCAATTAATCCAGAGGTTGGAAGTGTGTGGGGAATCTTGAAATATTATACTTTATCAGATCAGTTCTGTTGCTTCAAATGAGAAAAATATTCATGTATCTTACCATTTCAAGTATTTTACCTCTAGTGATGATCCTGGCAGCGTGATCACCTTCCTACACGGAATGGTTGATTGACAAGCTATGTTTGAGACACCCTGACAAACTGCTCTACGTTTCCCCCAAAGGTGCTTTTTCAAAAGGCAACTGGGCTTCGTTTTTCTCTGAAGACATTTTGCTTCTCATCCACGGAGCTTCTTCAGTTCTGACAGTTGTGAAGTCAGAGCTGAAGAAGCTTCTTAGATGAGAAGTGAACCATCTTTAAAGAAAAACAATAAAGTCTAGTTACTTCTTGAAAAATCACCTTTGGGGCAACTATGACTGAGAATCTCCATAGAAATTTGGTCTATGCTTCCTTATTTATTTGTTTGTTTGCATGTTTGTTCGTTTTTGTTTTCTTTACGGTCTTCAAAAACCACCAAGAACCTTTCGGGTGAATTCTTTTTCTGGAACGCCATATGGTGGTGGCAACTAAACATAAATATATAAAAATGATATTAAGAACTTAGAATTGCAGCCTGAGCAGAGTGCCCTGGAAGAGCCCAGGGGCCTAGAGATTGTTTGCTCTGATAATTCAAAAAGTGTTTCCCGAAATTAAAACGCTCTTTGACGTGAACAGTTGGTTCAAAACAGCTTACAAAACGTACCATTATACCTTCCTCGATTTAGTTTGCTTTACGGGGGACAGAAGTTGCAGATCGTAAAATAAACCGTATGCAGCGATACCTAGCAGACTTCTTCTGAAACAACTGCCATCACATTTGCATGAAGTTTCAGAAGCTTTGCAAAACCACCTAATTATCATACAAAGTTCAGTAATACCGCAATATGGGAGCCATACAAAGCCCTGTTAAGGGAGCGGTTTCAAATTGCCATGCTATTTTTCTCTAATTTCAATAAACATAATTATTCTCCAGGGCAGGAGATGGTTGCTCCTTTTCGAAAAATAAAAAACAGAACAGAATTTACCATTTGTGTTTGTGGGAATTACACAGGAATTGTTATTTTGATCTATAATGACAGATGTCAAAAGATATAAAAATCTCAAACTGGGACATCACCAAAACTCAGTTGATAGGACAATCAACATTCAGCCATAGATTTATGGAATTTAATTTATGAAAATATAAAGGGTGTCTAGGCTATCTTTTAAGATACCGAGAATCCTTCTCAAGGTGGCTCAGTAGGAAAAATAATAATATTTTGACCATTGAATATTTAAGTCAATAAAACAGACTTCCCACTTCAAGAACCAAAAATGGTCGGAGTCAGGAATGTTATCCGGTGTAAAATTCTGTAAGAAAAGAATGGAGAACAGGTCACTTGAGAGTTTTTCTGGAGATGTAAAGTAATGTACCGTATTTTTCGGGATATAAGAAGCACCTTTTTCCCCCCTAAAAGGGGGTGAAAATTTAGGTGTGTTTTATACACCAAATGTAGCCCCATCCACCCACTGGCCCCCACCCTTTGGCCTCTGCCTCCCAGCAGTTTACCTCCTTGTAGCAAGCAGCAAGAAGAAACAGCCCATTTCAGCTTCAGCACAGCCTAATTAGCACAAGTTGATTGGATCGCCCTCCCGACTCTCAGCTGTTTTGCTCTCAGCTGTTTTGCGCAGGCCTCTGCTGCTTGCTGCAAGGAGGTAAATTGCTGGAGCAGATTTTTTTTTTCCTGTGCTAATCAAGCTATGCTGAAAACAAAAATGAAAGTAAAGTAGGCTGTTTGCTGTTTGCTGCAAGGAGGCAAAATTGCTGCGAGGCAGAGGCAGATTTCTTTTTCTTCTTTTCCTCACCAAAAAAGGAAAGTGCATCTTATAGTCCGGAGCATCTTATACTCCAAAAAATACAGTAAGTCTAAAATGTGGGATAATTTCAGAAGCTTTTCCCATCGTAAGAAAAGAGGATTTCAAAAGATCTTTTTTTAGATATTCATATCTGGCTGATAAATGAAACAATATCTGGGAGAAGCCATGTGAGAATTTAAGGAACACAATAATTCATCTCAGGTCTCAGGCCACAAGCTACCAATATTTGTGGCCGAAACGAGGGATGAATGTGGTGGATCTTGGAATACAATTGACTGAGGAGACATTTCTCAGTTATTTATTCAAAAATTGTAACAGAGCTGGAAGAGACCTTGGAGGTCTTCTAGTGCAACCTCCTGCTCAAAAAGAAAACCCTATACCATTTCAGACAAGGGACTGTCCAGCCTCTTCTTAAAAACCTCCAGTGATGAAGCACCTACAACTTCTGGAGGCAACTTCTGTTCCACTGGTTGATTGTCCTCACGGTTAGGAAGTTTCTCCTTAGTTCTAAGTTGCTTCTCTCCTTGATGAGTTTCCACCCGTTGTTTCTTGTCCTGCCTTCTTTGATGCTTTGGAGAATAGGTTGACCATCCTCTTCTCATTGGAAGAATTTGGGAAGGTAGAAGCTCTTGACAAACGAGCTTTAAAATTCAGTCCCTCTTCAAAATTACTCCCTAATTCTGCCTCCAGGGAAAGGAAATTCAATTTTAATACAATTGGCTACGCTCTGATTTTCTGCATGAGAACAAGCTTGGCACAGTAGTGAAGGTGCTGGATTAGAAACTGCAGATCGCTAAGAGGAATAGATCGGCTTATTACAGGGTAGAAACCAGAGAATCCCAGAGCTGTGATCTAAAGTGGAAAAGATCCCTGCCAGAAATCCACTTTTGCCTTCTCATGCTTCTTTCCAGAATCACTTTATCTTTATCAAATTTTACCTAAATCAGAGATAATGGCAACTTTTAAGACTGAGTTATCGTCTACATCCTTCCAAATGAAAACTATCAAATAATAATAATCAGGGCACACGGGTTTGTCTTTTAAGAAGATGCTCCGTTTCGATATAGGTAGTCGTCGGTTTAAGACCGCGATTGAGCCCAAAACTTCTGTGGTTAAGTGAGTTGTTAAGTGAGCTTTGCCCCATTTTACAACATTTCTTGCCACGGTTGTTAAATGAACCACTGCAGTTGTTTAAGTGAGTAACACAGTTGTTAAGTGAATCTGGCTTCCCAGTTGATTTGCTTGTCAGAAGGTTGCAAAAGGGCATCACATGACCTGGGGGCACTGCGACCGTCATAAATACAAACCAAGCTTCTGAATTTTGATCAGGTTAGTCTGTATCAAAAATAACCAAGAAGAAAATAAGTCAAAAAAATAAGAAAAAAATCAGTAACACCTTTTAAGACAAATAACTTTTTTTTAGGGCATCGGCTCTTGTGAGTTTCATGGCATTTCTTGATGACGAATGGTTTGAGAATCGCCTCCTTGTTACTTCATTCGGAGAAGGGAAGTCATCAAGGGAAAGAGCTGAGTGCAGTTGGGGAAGGTGTGAGTGTCCAGGGAGAAGTTTCCCCTCCTTTAATTCTTCCGTCTTTCTTGGAAGATTACTGGCAGGACACACCCTGAGCTAATGAAAACGATTTAAAAAAGATTATCAGTAAAGAAGCATCAGCTGCAATCCTAAACGGCTGCTTAGAGCTGGGCTGATGCAATTTATTGTTCATTCCTGGGAATCCTATTCTACTAAATAGCAGTACCGACAGAGTCAGGGAAAAAAAGAGACACATTTGCATCCATAAACTGTAATTACGCACATCAGATTCCATTGAAAAGAAATCAATAGGCATTAATACTTCATGAGTGCTGAACTCCCAATATTTTTAATGTGGCTCAGTCAATGCCTTTGGGGTTATTTTTTTCACCCTTTTCTGCCTGGACAAACCTTTTTTTTTTTTAGCTTGTCTGAGCAAAGTGAGGAATTGTCTATGGAGATTCTCTGCACCCAGGTCCTGGTTGTCCCAAAGGTGCTTTTTTCAAGAGGCAACTGGACTTTCTGGTTTTTCTTTGAAGACGTTTCGCTTTTCATCCAAGAAGCTTCTTCAGCTCTGAAGTTCTCATTGAACTGGAGCGAGGTTTTTCAGGGCCGCGGCTTCAATTGTAGGTGTAAAGCTTGACCCCTGCCCGATTGTAATGATGACAATCACTGCAGGTTTCTAAGAAGAGATTGGACTGCCATTTGTTCAGAATGGTGTAAGGTCTCCTGCTTCAGAAGGAGGTTGGACTAGAAGATCTCCAAGGTCCCTTCCAATGCTGTTATTTGGTTATCTTTCTTGTTCTTATCTCGTGACAGTGACAAAATATGAATATTTTGTGTTGGTTCTACTGTACTGAACATGTGGTTCACCCAAACTGGACAAAGACAGAGAGACAAGAACAGCCCAATAAACTTAGACAACGGATGCTCAGGACTTTAGAGTCCAAATTTCGACCTAGCTGCTTCCTTCATCCACTAGTACAACAAAGTTGTTTCATTCTCTTTCATTCAAGCTAACAACCTTGTTTCACTCTCTATTGATGCCAAAGTGACAATCATTACAATAATTTTCTACTCTCTGTGTGTCATCACCCCCACAATTTCAACCATTTTGACAAGCTCCCCTTATTCTCGGAGCACATTGCACTGCGTTCCCAGGCAGAGAGCTAGTGATTATTTGGTGAGCAAAGAAAAAATTCTCCCTGCCTAGCGTTTAATGCTGCACAGGGAAGGGAAATTCATTTCTTGTGCTCTCTGTGCAGGGTAGCTGTGTATAAATTGATTTTGCCAGCTTGGTATCCAGCAGAGAGGAATCTAATCTCGGGTCTCAAAGGAACAGGGCAGGAATTTCAACTTCCTGATAAAAAGGAAAGGGCTGAGCTGATGTCTCATTCTTTGTATCCAGGACACCGGATAAATGGATGAAATATCATTTGTTCTGCAACAGAGTCTGCATATGATACAGTAACAGAATAACAGAGTTTAAAGGGACCTTGGAGGTCTTCTAATCCAACCCCCTGCTCGAGCAGGAGACCATGTGCCATTTCAGAGAAATAGCTGTCCAGTCTCTTCTTAAAAACTTCCAGTGCTGGAGCACTCACAACTTCTGGAGGCAACTTCTGTTCCACTGGTTAATTGTCCTCACTGGTAGGAAGTTCCTCCTTAATTCCAGATTGCTTCTCTCCTTGATTAATCTCCATCCATTCCTTCTTGTCCTGTTGTTGCCAAAAATAATCATTCCTCTGCTGCCATTTTCATGAAAATAATATTTTTTTTGTCTTTTTAATATATTAGGTCTTTGCAAAAGTGTACTTTGAGACTACTCGAAGGAGTTACGGAAAAGTTTATGTTCCTAGAATCTCCCAAGTACTTTTTTGAAGAGAAAATCCAAGCATTGCAGACCCCTGAAATGCCCATGGAATTATCTGTACAATATTCCAGTTTCAGACTAATACCTAATCTTTGATCACACTGGGGCCCTTGATAACAACAACAAAGTACAACGAAGTACAGTGGTACCTTGGTGCTCAACTGCTTTGAAACTCATTGAATTTGGTACTCAATGCATTTTGATCCCAAAATTTGTCCTTATTGGTACTTATTGTTTGTTTGATACTCAACACTCAAACTAGAACTAGGTGTTCAATTGCCTTGTGACTCACTACATTATTCCTTATGGAAAAGAAGATTATTTGGTACTCATCATTTCTGGTACTCATCACCCCTCTTGGAACCAATTAATGATGAGTAGGAAGATAAACTTCTCCAATGTCCTCAGACATGTATACTGAAATGCTGAAGTACACACACATTTATACACCGATTCCAACATCAAATTTTAGAACAACTTGGTAGTTTTTGGGTGTTTTACCACTCATTGTGACTGGCTTAGGACTGCAAGAGAGGTGGCTCAAATGTTCATAAGTAAATATAGATGAATAAATGATTACCCGTTTAAACAATAGCAGCAAAGCATTGATAGCATTCCCCTCTTTTCCAATATTTTTAAATACAGTTCCATGGACATCCAGCCAACTGTGACAGCTGACCCCTTGGAGAAGTGCAGAATCGAAGATGAAGAAAAGGCACGACATTGTGGATTTTACCTACTCCTCATGACACAATAGCAGGATTAACATTTTCTCTGGAGCAATTTTCTACAGTATATTTAACATAATAATTAGCTGAGCTAACTTTGGGCTTAGTGAGAAGTAATTCATTCTCAGGCATTCAGGAGGGAATACACAAAAGTCGCCTTTGCTGTGGAAAATCTTTTCTTTTTAGAAGCACCAGATGCTCTCATTTCCCAGAGACGCTAATGACATAAAATAGACTTGCAAAATATTAACCATACCTACAGATAGTCCTCAATTAAGGACCAATTGCTTAGTGACCATTCAAAGTTATGACCGAGCTGAAAAAGGGGGACTTATGAGTCAGATTCAAAGTTTTAAAGGGTGGCCATCATCGCGGTCATGTGACTGAACTTCAAGTCCCCACAGCTGTATTTATGGGTTTTTGCAGCATCCCGTGGTCACATGACATCTTAGGATGAGTTTGCCCAAAACCAACACTTGCTTCCAATTTTCGGCAAAACCATGCCCGTAGGGTAGCTCTATTACAGTCGTATGTTGAGGATTTCCTGTATGCAAGAAGGAGTATCCAGACGAGAGGGTCAAAAGAAGTCCAGATCATGCCCACATGATCCAAGCTCCACCCCTTTTTAGTGTATCTTATGATGCATGTAAAAATGGAGGTGGGGCTTCATATGGGGCTTTTGCCCCAGTGCACCAAAATCTTGATTTTTGATCTTGGTGTGTCTTATACACTGGTGCGACTTATAGTCCGAAAAATACGGTACCTCTTATTCTCAAGCAGACTCAGAGGTTGGATGAACTGATCTACTGCAGAGAATCAAAGAGTTATACACACAAGAAGTTCTCCATCTGATTACATTGAGGATTCCCACCCACTTTCCATGCGTTAGTTCCAAAGTTTGAATCCTGACTGACCCCCACCCAGATTTTTGAGTCAGTGGCCAAGGGGCGATTTGATTTCGAGGCTTAAAGGCTTCTACCATCTCTTAAACAGCCTTCTCTGGTGTTCATCTTCAACCTTCATAAAGAAGCATCAAGAGGAAAAGATATTTAAGAAAAGTTAATAAGACCAATCTTACGAATCAACGACTCAACTATTCTCTGATAGGACAAAAACCTAGAGCTTTCAAAAGGAGGAGGAAATTGCACTCATCAAAAATGCCAAGGCTCATTCAAGCTGAACAAAAGAAAGAATAAAACGGGAATGAGTGTAATATATTCAAGATTTCAAAAGAGCTTTCATAAAGACTCCGTTAACACAACTCTGTAACCATGGAAGGCTTGTCGGATTGAAACTGACTGAGGAAGGAAATATGGGTAGTTAGAAAAAGGAATATCCACTTCTTCACCACAAAGGAGGTTAAGATCAGACCCACTGATGGAAAGACTGGTCCTTCAAAGCGATGCTTTTTCCAATTGGCCAGGTCCTGTGAACTAAATCAGATGCAAGCATTATGGAAATCAGCTGGTTGTCTTGGAATGAAAGCTGTTGATGTCATGCTCAAAAAGACTTGGATAAATTAGGAAGTTCCTCTTCCCTTCCCTTGAAGGCAGAGTCAGCAGAGTAGTTAAATTTTCTCTCTGCCGACCACTCTGCCTGCTCTTGGACTAAGAGATGGTGAATCTGAGATACATTCCATTTTGCAGCTACTAAGATTGTTGGATGAGCAAGGACAAAAATAGCCAGGGAAGTGATTGAACCCTGGGAAATGCCCCCCTGATCAGTCAGTCAACGGAAGTGATGATTTACCACCAGCTTATCAAATACTTAGGAGGTGAGGGCTTGGCAACCAAAGGAAACAACAGCCAACGACTTAATAGACAGCCATCAACACTCCAATCAACGTCTAAAACATCACATACAAGAGGTTCCCTATAAAAACCACACACAGACTAACCCAAAGCACATAACTCTGCTAGAGAGAAGTTCCCTGAGGGATGGGCTCCAGCATAAGCCCAAAAGCTTGGGAAACAAAACCTCTGGTCCCGCTGACTGACCCAGATTGGATCCTGCAGGTATGTTCCTTCTCATAGCACCCATGATCTTAGCGATTCTATCACCCTCCATGCGGGTAAGTTTATCGAAGTCTGGCACTCCACAAGCCAATTCCATCCACAGATACGTTGACCTACAACCAGCCTACGAACCCCTCAGAATTCAGATCAACCACATAGCCAACCAGCAACAGCACCGAGCCTCAACCAGCCCAGCAACCCTCCCAACCAGCCCTTCCGCTCCCAATGATCCTCACCTGACATGACCTCCCATCACAAGACCTACTGACCCCACAAAGCCCTTATAAACAGAAGAACACCAACACTGATGTTCCCCCAACTCCTCTGAAGATGTTACCCAGCCTGGTAATTAAATGTTGAGAAACCAACCCACAAGCTCCAAGAACGAACCTCCACCCTCATCCTCCACCCGAGCTACAGATATTTGCCACCTTGCAAATTTAGTGATTCCTCCCAGTTGGATGTAGTTAGCTGGGCTTTGCCTTACCCTGTACTTTCCTGGAAAAGTATTTCCAGTAAATAAATCTCCTTTCTGTTGTATTTATCAAAACTTCTTCCTTTTATTCTTACACCAGTTTCTTTAAGGCAATCTTTACTGTTATGCATTTCCCACTCCCGAGAGTATAAAAGCAGCAAGATGATTCGCACTCGGGTTACTCGCTTTGAATCTGGGCTTTCAAAAAGATTAAAGTGCTTAAAAATAATTTGGTGTCCACTTTTTCTTTTTTTTAATCACCCACTCTGGATCTCCCCTCCCCCTTCCCTTTCTTGTCTGTTCTCTGATATCAGCCTTCTGCGATTGGAACCGAGATCAAAGTCCTGGCCTCCGGCTCTTCAGAAGAAAAGGCTAAAGCAGAAAGAAGGGAAAAGACCCCAATCTCTTTGGAAGGATAACATCTGCAAACTTTTTTTGATTGTTATTATTTTTGCTAATCCTCTTTGAACAAATGCAGCCGCTTCAACGACCACAGATGTTAAAAGGAGCCCTCGAAACATAAAACATGTAAGAAATTGAACAGATGTAAGAAGAACACTTAATTTATGTGCCATAAGACGAATTACTACTTTTACTTATCAGAGAATTACTGTAGTACAACGGAAACGCAGGGGTGACTCTTCCATGGCACATTTCTCTGGACAGCAGTATCAATGCATGGAGAGAGAGAATTTTTTTTAAAAAAAAAATAAGGAGAGTAGCTGTAGTAGAGAGCCAGTTTGATGTAATGGTTAAGGCACCAGGCTAGAAACTGGGAGACTGTGAGTTCTAGTCCTGCCATAGGCACAAAGGTGACTTTTTTACACTTCTCCCCCTTATCTCTTTTTTTCTGTCTTTCTCTCTATTTTTCTCTCTATTTGTTTTTGTTATCTTTTATCTTTATGCTTTAAAATAATAATAATAATAATGAAGTTTTATAAATATATATAAAGAGAAATATGGAGCTAGCTGGAGTCCAACGATATAGCAAGCGAGTTGGATTTCCAAACTCAGATAGGAAGATGGAATCAGTCTATACATGAGATTTTGGCCATGAACAAATTTAAGCCAAGTTTAAATTTGTTAAGCTTGGCTGGGATCCTGCCAGGATCAGGGTTCCAATTAATACACCCATAGCAAGCAAAACTCCAAGGCAGGTAGAGTCCTCAAAAATTAGCTTTATCGGATATATCATGTTGGCACAGATCTGGTGAAAACCGGCTCTGAAGGTTCCCACAGTTTTCACCTAATTAAAAGTAAAAGTTTGTCATTTTCTCAAAACAATCAGTCACATGGTCCAATCATGGCTTGGTTTGGTTGCCTGGTGACATCACTCCTCCTTCCTCTGCCCAGGTGTGAGAAATGTCCTTGGTTCCCAAGAGAAAGTATTTTGTTTTGGCTACAAAACCCCAGCTATCTAAAAATCCCCCCTCCCTCTCCCTCAGCTCCAGTGGGGTTGACAGCCATAAGCTTTGGCCTCCTTGCTGATAAGCCCAGCACGTGGTCAGAGAAGCCCCTTCCCGTCAGCATTCATCTCTGCTTCTTGATTTCCACTGAGCCCAGTGGCCTCGTCATGCTTTAATATATTGTGGTTTCTCTATAAAAAAAAATTAATCCAGTTTATTGAAAGGGGCCCTGAGGCTTTTAAGAAGAAACACAAATAATATTGGAAAGAAACCTTAGTAGTTAAACTGTGTGCCAGGAATAAAAAAAGAGAGAACGCTCCAAATTCAGTTAGACTGCTTTGCTTTCTTCTCCGCTGACAAGCAAAAACTAGAGATACGAGCATTTAGAGCTTTGTGGCCAATGCTACTGTCATCTAATTGTGATTTTTGTGTATTGAAGTTTTCTTAGATGCATAGTTTTGAAGGGATCCTTAAATTAATTCATCAAGTCCAACTCCTTCACACTGCAGGATTGTCTCCTCCTCCACCACTACTTTTTTCCTCCTCCTCCTCCTCCTCCTCCTCCTCCTCCTCCTCCTCCTCCTCCTCCTCCTCCTCCTCCATTTTATACCTGATACAATATCAGTTTTCATTCTTAACTTTGTACTATATATTTTCAGCTGATTGATACATCACAGAAAGGGTGTCCGTTACATGGACATTTGGAAGCTGAAGAAATGGAAATAACTAAAGAAATTCCCTGGGCTTCAGTAAATGACATTATCTCCCAAATTCTGGCAAGAAAAATTCCAATTTCCAAAGTTGTTCTCCCTGCAATTCATTTACTGCAACTCATCTACTCCACCAGTTATGGGGTTAACCACCGGAGTAACCCTGGTTATGTAAGCAGAGAGGTGGAACATAAATCAAGTTAATAGATAGTGCTAGAAGCTTTATAATGGATGGAGTTTTGCCAGCATTTTCATCAGCAAAAGAAGGTATCATAGAATCTAAAAGCTATTGAGACTTCATCCTAAGCTTAAGTGCCAACAGCCAACGCAGATATCATCAGCAAACCAGAGTCACTCTTTGCATTTTTCAATTTCATTCTAGAGATAGTTCTCCAGATAAAGTGGATGGATGGAAGATACTACTGTACTGTACTGTATTCTGAAATTGCTCTCTCTGTGTGTGTGTATGAATCAGAGTTCCCTTTGTTCTCTTCAGAATCCTCATAAAAGAAACCAATTAAAGTCTTGTACTGGGTAACAAAAGGAAGCTCAAGTATCAAAGAATTGAAATTACTGGGAAGATTCATCAGCGTTTCCAGAAAATATGGAACATCCCCACTCTGTTCTGTCCCCAACCACACGCACACACACCAACAGACGTTCAGGAGTTAAAGACCAAACCAGCCGGCAAAATCCTTTTCCTTATGATAATGGAACTTGGCAACAACCTAGTGGCTGCCTCCCAAGAGTTTATTATTTACAAAGAGGAGAGATAACTTCTCCCCACTCCTGGTACATCAAAAGAAACAGCTCAATAATTACAGAGTCAATCAAGTCCAGAGATAATCCAGCAAAAGTCCAGCAATGCAGAATGGCGTGGAAGCTTTCAGCTTTGTTCATCACAAGGTTTGACTGGCCACCACGCTCCCTTTTATATCCTGTGGGGTGTGGTCCAGTGGCTCAGCCTAATCTTGGGCACGCCTTTTCTTCTGTTGTGCGTGCTTATCTCTGCGACGCTGGCGTGGATCCAGCCAAGACTCATTACCCTCATCACTGTCCATCTGTGGCTGCGTGGACGTGCTTGGCCCCAGCCCTATCTCTTGCCCTTTGGCGGACACCAAAGGCATTGCCAGAGAGGAGGGTCCTGGAGAGGGAGGCCTTGCCAACTCCTCTTCGTCACTCTCAGAGTCCTCTCCTGCCGATGACACAGGCTCAAGTAACAGAGCCACAACACACTCACATACTGCCTACTTGTGTTGAACTACAAATTCCATAGTTCCCAACCAGCATGTTCATTAGTCAGTAGCTAGGAATTGGAATTGAGGGCAGCTGGTGGGCAGTAAGGTTGGCCATATTAACCTAGTTACTAGGAAAAGCATTTTATTACAAGGCATCAGCTTACAGGAGCTACAACGGGCTTCATCAAGGGAAGCAATGTTTGCAATTCTCCAACCTTCAATTCAGCATCCAGGAGGGCTGTAGAATATACCACAAATTCATGTAGCCAGTAGTTACAATGGAGAATAATGATTTTTTTTTCACCCTGAAACAGCCACAATGCAAATATCCATCTATTCTCCACTGATGGAGTCTTGCTTTTAGTGATACAATAAAGAACAGGTTTGAGAATAACATTGAGTAGGCTTTTAGCCTTCTGAATTATCTCAGTCTTTCTTCAGCCTTTAGAAAGGCAGCAAAAGCACTGACTTCTCATCTCCAGGGACCGCTATGTAAGCTGCAGAGCCAACATTCCCCTTAAGCCAGATAGCAGGAACCAAAGTGCTCCTCAGAGGCGTATTTCTTACACGTTGCTTAATAGAGACTAAGCTTTACTGGACTCAGAAGGTAAATCCTTTCTTGGCTGGTTGGTGATTCCAAATTGTTTGAAATCCTTCCAGTCCGAAGTCTCTTTTTCCCCATATTTTTGAGAATTGGAGCTACGATCTCTCCCTTAATAGCCACAGGGCAAAGAAGGAAGAACTGTCAATGCCAGAATCTGAAAGTCAGTAATAATGAGGAATTTACTTTCTGTGAGGCTTAAAAAACACCAATGCATTTTTAAAATTAAATGAAAAGTGTAACTTTTAAATAGTTTAAGATGGAAAAAGGAAAACTAATGAGTCAGTTTTCAGAATTCTATAATACGGTAACAAAATATGCATAACAGTTTCCCAAATTCCGTGCTGTTCAGGAGCTTCTCCAAAGTTGAAGGAAATATTTTTTAACGATGCATAACAGAGTTCAAAATCAAAATCTTTCAACCTGAAAATACTTGGGGAAAGGCCTGAACTCTTCCCTAAAAGCTTGGGAGAAGCCAAACAAAGTTGTACAAAGCTAAACTTTTGGAGGGTTTGGCGAATTTCAAAAATTAAGCTAAGTTGTTTTGTAGCTGCAAAAGTTTGAGTCGTAAGAACTTTTCACCAATAGCACTTAGACTTATATACCGCTTCACAGTGCTTTTACAGCCCTCTCTTTACACAGTCAGCCTCTTGCCCCCAACCATCTGGGTCCTCATTTTATCCACCTCAGAAGGATGGAAGGCTGAGTCAACCTTGAGCCTGCTGAGATTCGATCTGCCGAACTGCAGCTAGCAGTCAGCTGAAGTAGCCTGCAGTACTGCACTCTCACCACTGTGCCACCTCGGCTCATTAATTGTCCTTGATGATGAAAAGTGATATCTTGAAATATCTTGCTAGTTTCACCTCTACATAGATTTTATTAATTTTAATTTACCCAGCCGACCGTATCTACTACATGGCTCTTGGGAGCTAACCACAACTAAAAACATTACAGAAAACAAAAACAATATGAAAAACCCACACAAGTTTTAAAAAATAATATAAAAGACCATAAAACTGATACAATAATATAATCCCTAGCCAAAGTATTCCAAAACCCATACACAATAGTCAACACAGCCCATCACACGCTGTACTGTGCAGCCAAGTTCCCACACTCAATGGCAAAACCAAGTCTTTAGAAATTAGACCTAACGAGGTAAATTGTGGCAAATCACAAACATTCCCTGCTTTTTTTTTTTTAAATTTGGCTAATTGTTAATCTCCCTTTCAACAATGTTGTGTATTATTGCTTAACTATGCACTTTAAACAGTAATGCATACTGGTGCTTATTTTTTAAAAAAATACTATTTCAGCAGAAAATTATCCTTCATTGATTTTTTTTTTTTTTAGCTTTCCAAGAAAGAGAAGGTAGAAACACAGAATAATGCCGTGTGTAATCTCCCATAAGAAGAGCTTTGTAAGAACTTTATTCAGATGGGCACAAACACACTGTGGCAACCCAGAACACCAGAAAAGGGAAAGAGAACACCAATACAACAACTTCCACTGAATGAATATCCCTACAATTTTATCAAAAAGTTCCTGACCATTGTAGCACAACCAACACAACCTACAGTGTAAAGACTGCAACGGCCACTAAGTATGACAAACAGGCAGAAGACTTGCAGAGTGGATCCCTGAACCCCATTTAGCAATCAGATGACAAGATGAAAACTCCTTAATCTCACAATACATGGGCAGACTCGAGCATAATTACAACTGGAAAATTGGGAGCATCCTAGACCAAGCTAAATACAAAAATGCTAAGAAATTCCTGGAAGCCTGACATATAAACAAATCAGCCCTCAATAAACACAGAGAGATAAACACACAGCATTCAGAACAGACAATAAAAAACCTAAGAAGGGGAAAAAAGAAAGACCAGAACATCTCCTCTCCAGCAGTCAACACCCAGATAAGCAGGGATTAATACCAGCCAAACAATCAAGCAAAAAAAAAAAACAACAACAATATCATAATCCAGAAACTACCAAAGAGAAAACCACAACAATGCTTGAAGGTGAGTTACTGTGTATAAATAGGGAGCAAACCCCACACTCCCTTGCTCTGATGTTAGCAAGTCAGATATTGAAACATATGCAAGCAAATAACCAAGCTCAGAAAGCACCGTGGACTCAAGGAGAGAAGCAACCTGGAATTAAGGAGAAACTTCCTAACAGAGAGGATAATTAACCAGTGGAACAACTTGCCTCCAGAAGTTGTGGGTGCTCCATCTTTGAAGGTTTTTAAGAAGAGATTGGAAAGCTATTTGTCTGAAATGGTGTAGGGTTTCCTGCCTGGGCAGGGGGTTGGACTAGAAGACCTCCAAGGTCCCTTCCAACTCTGTTACTCTGTTCTGTTCTAAAGCAGTTCTGAATTACAAACATTCGGATTTTATTGAAGAACTTTTTAAAATTTTTAATTATCTGAAAGAAGTTGAGGTCAGAAAGTCGAACACCTTGAAGCGACTTATTTAAGGTTCCCAGACATTAGTATATAGATATGTTGTGTGCATGGGAATAGATAATATTGTCCTGTCAGTATAGCTCAGTATATGTACACACACACACACACACACACAAAATATGGATTTATCTCTTAGGAAATCTCTTTTTCTAATTTATCTCTTCGAGCTCTCTGAGGAAATCTCTAAAATTTGGCAGGGTTCAGACGCAGCATTGAGAGCAGTTCCATCTTTTCCCTCTTATATCTGTTCACAGCAATCAATCAGCAGCAAGCACCCACACAGAGATTTATTTATAGCTCAACCATTTTATTTTCTTCTAAGTCCCTCTCTTTTCCATAACCCAGCATGCCCAGAAGGTGTCTTTGCACCAATGGAGGGATTGCTGGGAAGGGTCATTTTGGAGAAATCACAACTCACAAAACGTCAATTGAACGAAAACTGTCCATCGGTAAGGAAGCTGATAATCTTCGCTAGATGTTTGTGGTTTGGATGAAAATTGCCTTCAATTCCTGCTGTTTTCCTGCGAGGCTTTTTTTTTTTTTTTTTTTTGCAGAAGCGCTCTCTTAACTTCCTACGATAACATTTGCTGGTTCCAAAGACTTTGCTTTCATTGGTTTCACAAGTGGCAAATGAAATCCACAGTCTTAGACGCAATAAACAGCAGTTGTAATAATTAGCCTGCTGGGTTTTTTTCTCACATTAATGAGCTACTAGAGATTCCCCCCCCCCCCCGTGGTGACTTGTAGTTCAAAGGCAATGTGCATAATAGTTTACCTTGGCCTTGACTGCCAAGCTTTTCTGTAGATGTGGCATCTGGGCCATCCGGATATGCTTCGTCAGGACTTGGCAAGGGAATAATCAGACCAGCTTCTCACCAAGTCATCAAGACTGGACACATCAGGAGGCAGATGTTCGGCTATCATTAATTAGGGCCTTAATCCAGAGAAGGGCAAAGGCTCAATGCAAAAGTCAACCCTACGGCCTGAGGTTTGATGGTCCAGGCATATAACCTGGAATGGAAGAGGACCATGACATGTAGAGTTTCATTATTACCTGCTATGGGGATTGTTTTTCCTTACCTTTCCAGAAGAAAGGGTCAGTTCTTTATGACCAGATGGTGATTAATATTATTATGCTTGGTCTCACATTCAGCCAAATGTTTTATATATATATAAATATATATACACACATACAGTGGTTTTGTTAATTTTGTGTAATTTTTCTTTTAATACTTTTTAGTTTTTCAAAAATTATTATTTGGATCTCACTCGCCTTGTCCTTTGTTATTAGTTGTGAAGTCATGTCTGACCCATCGTGACCCCATGGACAATGTTCCTCCAGGCCTTCCTGTCCTCTACCATCCTCTGGAGTCCATTGAAGCTCACTCCGACTGTTTCAGTGACTCCATCCAGCCACCTCGTTCTCTGCTGTCCCCTTCTTCTTTTGTCCTCAGTCGTTCCCAGCATTAGGCTCTTCTCCAGGGAGTCCTTCCTTCTCATTAGGTCAAAGGATTTGAGTTTCCTCTTCAGGATCTGGCCTTCTAAAGAGCAGTCAGTCAGGGTTGATCTCCTCTAGGACTGACCGGTTGGATGGCCTTGCAGTCCAAGGGACTCACTCGCAGGAGTCTTCTCCAGCACCAGAGTTCAAAGGCCTCCATTCTTTGGTGCTCAGCCTTCCTTAGGGTCCAACTTTCACAGCCATCCATTGCAACTGGGAAAACCGTAGCCTTGACTATTCGCACTTTTGTTGGCAGGGTGATGTCTCTGCTTTCTAGTATGCTAAAATATGCTTATCCTTTATGGCCATAATAAAGGTTTGATGATTACCCCCTCCTTGGAAAGGAGTCAAGCACCTTTCTTTGTATATTTCTTTGAAGGATTCCATAGCTGCACCCAGAACTTCACTGTTTCTTCTAAAGGTGCTTTTTTTTTTCCCAAGAAGTAAGTGGACTTTCTGGTTTTTCTTTGAAGATGTTTCTGTTCTCATCCAAGAATCTTCTTCAATTCTTTTTCAGAGCTGAAATTCCAGAGCTAGAATTAAGGAGAAACTTCCTGGCAGTGAAAGCAATCAACCAATGGAATAGCTTGCCTTTAGAAGTTGTGGGTGCTTCATCTTGGACGCTTTCAAAAAGAGATTGTAGAACCATTTGTCTGAAATGATATAAGGTCTTCTGCTCAATCAGAAGGTTGAACTAGAAGACTAGAAGATCCCATCCAACTCTATTATTCTGTGTTCTAAGAATTCCTCATTCTGAATGTAATTAAGCTGTAGAACATGGATGTTCCATCAATGGAGGTTTTCAATGGAGGAAAACCATCCACCCTTGAAGAGGGAATACCTTTTCTCTGGGGTGGAGTGAGGATTCCTCCTCTGCTCAGAGGGTTGGACTAGAAGACCTTCAAGGACTCTCCCAATCCTATGTTTCTAGAACTCAAAATAGAGCCTTAAATGTAGCAATTTTGACAAGAAGAACAATTCAGCGAATGTCTGCTCATTTGAAGGCAGTAATTGGTTTTGTCACTCACATGTTACTAACAGCTGCTCTTTGGCAAATGTGGCTGCCTTTATTTCTTCAGCCCTCATGACTGATAGGGAATTCATGTCTTTCCTATTTACTGGTTGGTATGCAATATTAATGAGATAAATGTCGCAGAAGCTACAGTTGATGCGCTTCTTGTCAATTGAGCCAAAGAGATTCAACATTGTCTTTCAGATCAGCGCGTAAGGCTTAAACGCAGACTCCAACGTGAGTCACGAAAGCTTCCCATACCAATTGGCTCAGCTGCTGGGATAAAGCAAGGTGTTTCTTTTACTCCGAATGTTTTATTTATTCTCAGGCTACCAGATTAAAGTGAAACACCCCTTCGGAGAATGGAAGATTGCTTGCTTAAAATCCTGAAATGGGATACAGAGTGGAACTAAAGGCTGGTGTTTATCAACAGGATGAAAGCCTAATATCAAAACAATTAATGTTTCCATATTTACATACATATACAATTTGTTGTTAGTTGCGAAGTCGTGTCCGACCCATCGCGACCCCATGGACCACGTTCCTCCAGGCCTTCCTGTCCTCTACCATCCTCTGGAGTCCATTGAAGCTCACGCCGACTGCTTCAGTGACTCCATCCAGCCACCTCATTCTCTGCCGTCCCCTTCTTCTTTTGCCTTCCATCGTTCCCAGCATTAGGCTCTTCTCCAGGGAGTCCTTCCTTTTCATTAGGTGGCCAAAGTATTTACATATACAATAACAAAGGATTAAATCCACAACATCACCACAGTGGGTTGAAAATGTAATTGCAATAAATTGCTGTTGTGTTGAAGAGCCCTCATTTTTGCCAAGTGTCTTGCAAAAGATCAGCAGATTTTAAAGAACGGTTTGTCATCATAGAGCAAGTAAAAACATGAGAATAAATCATAATTATTTAACCACTCGGTAATTTTCCATTGTTTTTTTTTTTCCTTTATTTTCTTATGCTAAACTTTTAGAATTAAAATTCATAATATGTTTAGAAACTCTAAACCTGTTAATGGCCAATACATCTAATTCCTTTCTTTTTCTCAATCATTTACAAGTTTTTAGTTTCAGTTTTAAGGTATTTTTTCCCAATACTGACTTCAGTATATGGCTTTCATGTTGCCATTTCATTGTATACAAATTAAATACCCATCCCTCACAAATAAAAACTTTCATAGCATACTTGTGAATAATCACTTCTAATATAATCTGCTTAGCCTTTCCTATTTTACCTTAAACACATTTATTTATTTATTAATATTTCACATTTCACATGCCCTTTTCCCTCAAAGATTGATATACCATATTTTAGAATAAGAGCTCCATATGGGGGTCAGCCTGTTCTCCAAAGCCCCTGAGGGCAGGACAAGAAGCAACGGATGGAAACTAATCAAAGAGAGAAGCAACCTGGAACTAAGGAGAAATTTCCAACAGTGAGGACAATTAATCAGTGGAACAGAAGTTGCCTCCAGAAGTTGTGTTTGCTCCAACACTGGAGGTTTTTAAGAAGAGACTGAGCAACCATTTGGTATAGATATAGGGCCATGATGGCGAACCTATGGCACACGACCCGCTGCCCTAGTTCAGCTCCGCCACGCCTGCGTGCCTCCCACTGGCCACCTGGTTGTCGGTTCTCTGCTGCACATGTGCAGGTTGTGGGGTAGGTGTGGGGTGCCTGCACGCATATGCATGGGGAGGCAGGGAGCGTGCAGGAGACACGCATCTGCACAGGGCAGGGCACATGCATGCACATTGCATTTTGGGGGTTCAGGCACGTGCTTTGGGCACTCGGTCCAGAAAAGCTTAGCCATCACTGGTATAGGGTCTCCTGCTCGAGCAGGGGGTTGGACTAGAAGACCTCAAGGTCCCTTCTAACTCTGTTATTGTTGTTCATTATTTGCAGCTCAGAGTTTCTTGGACTTTAACAGATATCCAACATCACTGAAATGGGTGTACAGTCTGTAATTCACTCTTCTTATTCATCAGCCTTTTTGGAGATTACTTCTAGAAATTGAAATAGGAGAGAGAACGTAAAAGCCACCGAACAACTCACGGCCAAGTTCTGCAGACTCACTTGTAAGTCAGTTTTAACGAGGCTTATCTCAAATAATGCATGCATAAAATTAGCTTCCTTTCCAATCAATTGCTTGCTGCATCTTTATGCAACAGTTTGGCTTGCAAAACCGGAGGAGCTATTTTTACACTTCTTCCACTTCTCTGGGAATAGAATTACCTCTGGAAAAAACTAGTGTGGCCTGCAATTATTTTAGACCTATTAGGCTTTCCAGATTTTTTTTTCTTTTCTGATATCATGAATCCTATCAGGTCTTTTTGCATTCAAATATATTTGTGAGCATAGACAGCCTCTGAAAATGTATATAATCCTTTCTGTAAACTCAGTGGCACGTAGACATGCTATTGCCTCAAATTCCACTCTGTCTTGTCTTTCTAATTGTAACCACTCATGGAATTCTGACTTAGTATCATTCATTCATTTATTCATTCATTCATTCATTCTAGCCCTTGTCTATCCACTGCGGGTGAAGGCCTCTTCCGTGTATTTCCCACCAAGACGGTCCTGAGTTTTCTTTTGCCAATTGG
Source organism: Pituophis catenifer annectens (assembly GCF_029215685.1). NCBI lineage: Eukaryota > Metazoa > Chordata > Lepidosauria > Squamata > Colubridae > Pituophis > Pituophis catenifer. The sequence continues at coordinate 1,057,089 of NW_027256887.1, forward strand.
GCCCCCCATACTTGCTAATGTTTTTGTCAGGGCGCTGATTAATCCCATTCTGCCTTTGGGATAATCGCACCTTGATTAAGAGGAGTGGATCGAGACTTTTCCTTGCAAGCATACTTTAAGAAAACAAAACCCGAAGATATATCTTCTAATAAACTCATTTATTTGTTATAAAGAAAATAAAACATCTAACTGATCTAATTAGTTACATTTTGAAATAAAGTTCATGCCGGCTGCTTCTCAGCAGTCGGACTTCTTGGCAAGAGAAGAAAAGAAAAGGAGTGAAAGAATGTGGGTGAATGACATGCACAGTTTAGCTTACTGGTAACAATTCTTGGCAAGCTACGGAAAGTCTGATAGTCCAGAAATGAGAGCTCAGCTGGTAAATTAAAAAAAACGCAGTGACAGTTTTGCTCCATCTTGTTTTAGATCTTTTTAACGGATGCTTTTGATCCAATGGGATCCATTCTATGACTGCCTTGGTCCACCTGCCACTAGCTCTTCTTGCTATGTGACCAGTCCATTCCCATCTCAATTCTTTGACTCTCTTGATGATATCGTAAACTTTCATTTGTTCTGTAAGCCGCCCTGAGTCTTCGGAGAGGGGTGGCATATAAATTTAATTAATTAAATTAAATTAATTAATCCATGTGCAGGTCTTTCAACGGATCTCAATGGAAGATGATACAAAAAAGGAAATCAAACGGCATGTTAAATGTGGCTGGGAGATATTCAGCAAGATAAGCGTAATTTTCAAGAACAACCTCCCCCAATCATCCTCTTTTAATGACCCCATAATCCCTTGCGGGGTGGAGTCTGGGCAACTGAATGGAGCTGAGTGTTTACTGGCTGGATGCCCTTCCTGTCGCCAGTGCGGAGTTATATTCAGGAGATAAATTCTCATAGTGCCCAGAGAGAGAAATATCTGCCTCCACCTAGGATCGAACTCACAGCCTCCTGATTGTGAGGTGAGAGCTCCACCTCAAGGCCACCGCACCACTCAAACAACTTCCCCCAATGCCTGAAGAGAAAAGTTTTTGATCCATGTGTGCTACCTGCTCTAAGATATGCCGGTGAAACATGGACTCTAACTTCACAATCGATGCAAAAGTTATGAGTGGCCCAAAAAGCAATGGAAAAATACATGCTCAACATCACAAGACAAGATAGAAAGAAAGACCTAGGATCAGGACATAGGAACGTACTACGTGACCTAGGAAATAGGTCTTTTGACCTGAATTTAGCAAATTGGCTCACCTAGTTTATCAAATTCAAACGATAGAAAAACATAAAGAGAGAGAGAGAGAGAGAGAGAGAGAGAGAGAGAGAGAGAGAGAGAGAGAGAGAGAGAGAGAGAGAGAGAGAGAGAGAGAGATGAAGGGAGAGGAGGAGAGAGAGAAAGAAAGAATCTGCAATGTCAGCAGCTGATTAGGATTCCCAGTTTAAAAGTAGAACATGACATTCTTTATAAATAATTCTTTGAAACTTTGGTGGGGGGAAGAAAAAAATGCTGTGGTTTGGGGTTGCCCTGCTTTGCTGAAAATGTACTCCTCGTTGTAAAAGTGCATTGTGTATGCTTTTGCACACTGGATAACTGGATAACCCTACTCATCTAATTGTGTTTTTAAGCGCCTGTTTCTTCTTGACCCACATGTCAGAAACAAAGCAAAATCTCTCCTTATCAGCTTTTATATTTGCTCTCATTAGCATTTTACTTGCATTTTTAAAAAAAACCACAGTGACTGAGTTTGCTAGTATTCTGTCTGGTTTTGCTAACAGAATTGGAAGGGACCTTGGAGGTCTTCTAGTCCAACCCCCTGCTTAGGCAGGAGACCCTATAGTACCATTTCAGGCAAATGGTTATCCAATCTCTTCTTAAAAGCCTCCAGTGTTGGAGCATTCACAATTTTTGGAGACGAAGTTGTTCCACTGGTTAATTGTTCTCACTGTCAGGAAATTACTCCTAAATTCTAGGTTGCTTCTCTCCTTGATGAGTTTCTACCCATTGCTTCTTGTCCTGCCTTCAGGTGCTTTGGAGAATAGCTTGACCCCCTCCTCTCTGTGGCAACCCCTGAGAAATTGGAGCCGGCTATCCTGTCACCTGCAGTCCTTCTTTTCATGCAATCTGCAAATCCAGTCCGAAGGGAGGACAAGAAATAAGATGAAAACTAACCAAGGAGAGAAACAAGATTCTCCTAGAATTAAGGAGAAATTTCCTGACAGTGAGAACAATAAATCAGTGGAATGGAAGTTGTCTCCAAAGGTTGTGAATGCTCCAACACTGGAGGTTTTGAAGAAGAGTTTGGACATCCATTTATCTGAAATGATCTAGGGTGTCCTGCCTGAGCAGGTTGTTGGACTAGATGAGCTCCAATGTACCTTCCAAGAGTATTATTCTGGTATGTCACCTAAGAAATGGTCAAAAAAATCAGACTGGCAGCCAAGATGGTCTCATTGAAGGTCCACCTTTTTATTTTAATGAACATTACCAATGGGTGGAGTTTCCATGGCACAATCATTGCCACCATGTTTTCTAAACCATTTTAGAAAGAGTTGGTGAGACAATAAGAATGAAATCATGGCTTAAATTGGGCATCCTTGAGAGTTGACTCATTGAGAAATGCTAAACTTGCTCAGATCTATTTAGATGGGAGACACTGTAGGAAATCATAGGAATCATAATAGGAATTTGGAAAACAGAGAGAGGCAGTGAAAATCCTCTTCCATACAATGTCCATGTTGTTATTGGGAGTTAAACGTGAACACATGCTTAATATTTGGAGAGGCAATTAAGAGCAAGTGGGAAGATGAGAGCTGAACAAATTTCCCTATTTTGAAAGCAAATATTTTCACAGCAACAGCAGCAGCTGGTGCCCTTAGTGGCATTCAGGAAGAGTGAAACAGCCCCATTCTCTAGCACAATATTTCTCAATCTGGCAAATTTAAGAAATGTGTGGACTTCAATTCCCAGAATTCCCCAGCCGGCACGGGCAATTCCCCAGCCAGAATTCCAGGTGAGGAATTCTGGGAGCTGAAGTCCACCCATCCTTATTGTAGAAAGTTAGAAGAATGAACTATTTTGGGAAATATTAAAAAAGCCAGAATATTATATTTCCCTGGATGATAAAAGAAGAAACATGTTTTAAACACAGAAGCCTCTCCCTGCCCCCAGCAGATATTTGGTGCCCATTAAGAAAGACTGGCCCAGCCTATCTACAAGACAAAAGACCTCCAGCTCCAGGGTGATGGGATTAAGACATGATCCCTCAGGACAAAATAGAATTAACCCATCTAGCAGCAGAGCTCACCACATGGCACAATCTCCTAAAGACATTGCATCAGCAGTCCAAACTTCAATCAATCTTAGCTCAGACAAACATGACCCCTACAAGACTCCATGGGAGTCTGACAACGGCCAATAGAATACATGTTCTTGCACAGGAACAGGAAGCTCAAGTGCAAAGCCCAAGAGAGGGTATACATACCTCCCACTCTCAACTCCATGTGTTCAGCTGCACCAGAACCACAAACATGTGCTTCTGTTGATCAGTAAATGGACCCTCTTTCCAATCAGCCTCCAGTCTCCATTTGGTCTCCAGTGCTTTTCTCCCAGCTTGGAACTGAACCAGATGGATATTTCTCCCAACATTATGTTGCTGAGAGTGAAAAACAGTTGTCCAGTCATTAGACAGGGCATTGGCAGAGCATTTAAACTGCAAGATGACATGCATGGCATTGCACCCACATATAAAACAAGAAGAGGTGTGGATCAGAGGTGGGTTCCAGCAGGTTCTGACCAGTTCTAGAGAACCAGTAGCAGAAATTTTGAGTAGTTCGGATAACCGGTAGTAAAAATTTTGGCTGGCCCCACCCCCATCTATTCTCTGATCGGGAGGAAATGGGGATTTTGTAGTAACCTTCCCCTGGAGTGAGGTGGGAATGGAGATTTTACAGTATCCTTCCCCTGACACGCCCACCAAACCACGCCCACCAAGCCACACCCACAGAACCGGTAGTAAGAAATTTTGAAACCCACCACTGGTGTGGATTGTGATGTGTGCCCAGCATCTGACTGATCTGACCTCCCTTGGACACCGAAGGATGCATTGTAGTGTCGGTCAAGTCTGGGCCTCCTCCTGCTGTGCTTCTCCGGCCTCTCTTAGAACGTGCAACATTTTTATTTTCCTTTTGGGAAAATAACAAGATGGGAGTTCTTCTTAATTAAAATTGATGGAACGTCCCACCGGAGCAAAGGAATTAAAACCCACTGCCGAAGCAAATTTTGGAAGCAAATTTAATTATCATATAAATCTGAAGGAAGCTGTGAACAGTTACACATATTTTCTGGTCATCCAAGCAACCGAAGCAGCTTCTTTTGTGGGGTGATAAAAATTGCAATGCTAACAGTTGTGCCTTTTTGGATTTATCACTATCAGCATGTAGCAGCATGTGGACTTGGAGCTCTCCCCCCCATCTCTCTCTCTCTCTCTCTCTTTATGGATATATATATTCAAATGGAATTTTACAGTACTTGCTTAGGGGCTTGAACAGAAAAACTGCTCTCTTAGCAGCTTCCAGCTCAGTCACCCAAATTTTCACTTTCATTGTTTCTACTTAACCCTTTCTAGGGCTACCACACAGCTGTTGCTATATTTGGTTAACCGCTAGATGGCAGCAACCCTGATTCCAGCTGTTTACTTGATTGAGTGTTTTTTGTGATTTTACCAAGCCACGACTGGCTCTCCTACCCTTTTTAACGGTTGGCTTATATATATATTTGATTTATATGCCGCCCTTCTCTGAAGACTCAGGGCGGCTTACGATGTGCTCAGCAATATATATTCAAACAATATATTCAACAATATATTGTTGAAAGGTCTTTATTTTCCTGTATTCTCTTGCTTCATAGCTGACTTCTCTTGATTGGCAATGCCTAATATCCAGATGCATTGATTATACATGCATTGATGTATAATTAGATGCATTGATTATACATGTATTCTACAAAGCATACATGTGTGTATGTATGCATGCATGCATGAATGTACATTTATCTCTTTTTTTTAATTTTAAAAAACAAACTTTATTAGATTTAAAAAAAAATAAAATTGTATAAAACATTCACAACCTTAAAATACACTCAACAGTATCAACAAACAACAAACAAAGTATATATAATGTATATAAGTACACATATATACAAAAACTTATTTTCCTTTTTTTCCGTTAATGATGGTGTATAATTATTACTTTTAATTTCTTACTAAATTTTGACTTTACTTTCTTTTCCATTGGTTTATCCACTCATACCAACTGTCCCATATCTGAATGTACATTTATCAACTGGGTGTTGCCAACAGTGATTTGGATACAGGCTTGGGTATTTGAGAAGGGTTGGTGAAGTGTTTAAATCTTGTTCAGGCTAATAAACCAAAAAGCATAGCAGCTTCTGAGAATTTGTTCAACGTCAATGTAGATTGCTGTCTTTGTGTGCCAGGAGCACACAGTCACCTGCGAAGAGGGGTCTCTTGAATGACTGCATGGGGGCACTTCATCCACCAAGGTCAAAGAGGGAGCTGTCCAATTAGTACTTGATCTACACTCCCTCTTTCAGGACCCTGGAGAGCTCCCGACAACAGTCAAGGAAAAAACCCTCAGTCAACCTTCCCACCAGTTTATCAGGTACTTAGGAGCTGAAGACTTGGCAGCACAAGGAAACAATAGCCAACGACTTAATAGGCAGCCATCAAAACCCTGATCAACAACTAAAAAGCCACACACAACCAGACACCATATAAACACTACACATAGAATAGCCCAAAGCACACGGTCTCTGAGGATGTGTTCCAGCACGAGAAGACTAAACCTCTGGTCTGGTGATCGTCCCAGATTGGATCCTGCAAGAGAAGAACAGATTGACTAGGTCTGGGACTGGCACGCGATCCTGTTTTACCCCATTGGAAATAGCGGACTTTTCATTATGGAGTAGGTGAAGCAACTTTCTTCAGGTATCCCATAATGTCTCAGAATGACCCTGAGAGTCTTCTTGGTTTCAGTATCAAATACCTTTATCACCATAGGCCAATGCTGGCTTCATATAACCGTGGTATATAACACAGGGAGATTTGAACCACCGTAATAACTCTTGAAAGAAAAAATTGATGCCTTTTGTGGGGAAAAGTCTACCTACTTCATTTCTTAAAGTTTTGTTAATATGAAATGTTATCTATTCTTATTGCACTTCTTTTCCCAGTCAGCCTTCCTAGGATGAGTGCTTCTCTTTACCAACAATTTTTGCCTTTAAGATTATTCAAGAGAAATTAACTCCTCTTTTTTCTTGACTTGCTTTCAGATATATATATATATATTGGCAGAGTTTTCTCTGCAATTTCGATCTTTAAAATTACAAGGAAGCTGCAGACTCACGCCTGTTCCTTGGAGGTTCATCCCCTGGATGGTTGAAAAAGAACTTCTGAAAGCCATATTTCAACTCCTGCATCTTAATTTCACAGTAGGCATTGGTGGAGAAATAATAAGATTGAGATATTATTATTATTTGAAGTAATGTACTCAATTTAACAGAGCTGTTGACGAAGAAAAGAGAGAGACGGGGGTTGGTGAGTATGAAGAAAAATAAACATCCTGCATACAGGCTATCATTGACGAGACATGAGGATCTAGTCAGCTTATAACATTTAAATGCAATTCCTAGTTGTATAAAGTCATTTGCTTAATCCGTAAGCAGCTTATTCAGTGTAAACCCAGGCAGTGTGATCCAAGATTTGCATCCAGGTAAAGAGGAATGGACACAGCAAGTGACAGCACCTAGGAGTTGTTAGATAATCTGGGGAAAATGCCAAGCAGGGTCAGGCCTGATGAATGACTAGGACACCGTCAGAGAAGATAAAGAAGAAGAAAATGGCAAAGTATGTCTCTACAGGGCTAAGAATCCTCTATGGAAAAGACCAAGAACTTACAGGAGTCAAACATGACTTGAGTCAGACGTTTCTTAAAAATGAATAGGAACGAAGCAAAACAGAAGCAAACTCAGAAGCACTTTATAGAATACTTTTGTAATGTTTACCGTATTTTTTGGAGTATAAGATGCACCTTTTCCCCCTCAAAGGGGGCGAAAATTTGGGTGTGTCTTATACACCAAATGTAGCCCCGCCCACCCACCCACTGCCCCCACCCTTTGGCCTCTGCCTCCCAGCAATTTACCTCCTTGCAGCAAGCAGCAAGAAGAAACAGCCCATTTCAGCTTCAGCACAGTCTAATTAGAACAAGTTGATTGTCCCTTGGATCGACCTCCCGACTCTCAGCTGTTTCAGGCTGCAGGGATTGCCATGGCCTATTGCTGCAAGGGCCTCTGATGCTTGCTGCAAGGAGGTAAATTGCTGGGAGCAGATTTTTTTTCTTGTGCCAATCAAGCTATGCTGAAATCGAAAATGAAAGTAAAGCAGGCTGTTTGCTGCAACGAAGCAAAATTGCTAGGAGGCAGAGGCAGATTTCTTTTTCTTCTTTTCCTCACCAAAAAAGGTAGGTGGGCCTTATAGTCCGAACTGTCTTATACTCCAAAATATACGGTATTTTTGTTTCACCCAATCCTTGCAATTCTTTGCATCTTGCAGGACTATCTAGTATCTGGATTCTATATGTGTGCCAAACAAGTCCAAATGACCACTAGATGGGAATAAAAAGGGCTTCATGTGTCTCTCTGGTGCCATCTAGTGTTCTTCTGGACTTTCCCTGCGCAATAATTGCTGGCCCCACTAAGACTGGTAAGGTAAAACAAGGAAGGGATTGTTGACAGGCAAATCCCACTAATTCGCTCTTGGAAAGTGTACTTGGATTGCTGAGCACCGCACTGCAAACCATGAAGATGTAACTGTCCTTAATCATAATTAATGCCATGCCAAAGCTGCTTTGTCATTTCTCAGAAGTTGTCTTCCCCCATGGGGAAATCAGAGGACTGGCAGAAAAAGAGAATTTTTTTTTCTCTACATGGCACTAATAATAATGCCTTAAATTGGTTCAGTAGGGCAATGTGCTGTCATACTTCATTTTCTGCTGTGTAGCGGGGACACTCCAGGTCTCCAGGCTTTGAAATCATCCTTCAATTAGTCTACCATTCAGGTAGAGAAAGGACAGAAGAGTGCTGGGAAAGCTTGCAAGACCAAGCCAGGCATTTAAATCTAGAGAAGATCTACCAGTGAGTATCAGGATCCCTATGGATTCAGGGGACTGGCCCGTGTGAAAATCAACATGCCTGTAGGCCTTCACATGATGGTTTTGACTTGTTTAAAAAAAACCCATGTTCTATGCATGAAGGTCTCTACTAACTTGACACCACTGAAGTGACCACTGTAGGCCTTGTTTTGAAGGTGGACTGTCCCGGAACATCTCAGGAACTCAGCACCTGTGTATCTTTTCCAGACTTCTAAGTACAATGGTCTCTTCTCCATTTCCTAACCTCTGCACTGATGGTTTCCCATGAATTAGAACCTATTGCCCAAGAAGAACATGAATGCATTGATTTTGTCAAACTTTGCTTAGAAACGCAAGGAAGCGGCTTGCAGAATGAGGAAGGTTGGCATGGAGCTTGGACAGTGGTGGGATTCAAATAATTTAACAACCGGTTCTCTGCCCTAATGACCGGCTGGGTGGACGTGGCCATTGTGGATGTGGCCAGGGGGTGTGACAGGCAGCACTCGGCCTTCTCACCCCCCTGGAAGCAAAAATGGGCCAAAGGGGGGCCCACGCCACAACCCCCTGCACTGCCTCCCCCTGAGCCACGTTTGGGCCCTAGTAGGCCTCCCTGCACTTACCTGGGAGCCAAAATGGGGTGCATGGGGACTCCTGGAAGGGGCAGGGCAGGAAGGGGCCGGGCCATCCAGAAAATTAACAACCCGTTTACCCGGCCCGAACCGGCTGAATCCCACAGTTTTTGTTCTCTTCGGTTGCTGCTGTTGCTGCTCTGCCTTGTTTTGAAGAGAGCCCTCTGCTCCAGAACCACAAACAACAACACGAAAAATCAGATGAGGATTAATTAATTCATCTACTTCCACTCCATTGGCAACTTTTTCAATTAAAACAAATGAAGCATATCATGAATATGCATAAATATGCATATCCCAGGATAATGTTGCAGGATCCAACCTGGGTCCAATCTGTTCCCAACCAGGAACAGAGGATTTGTCTTTTGAGCTTTCAGACTTCTGCTGGAGCCCATCCTCAGGGAACTTCTCTCTACCAGAATGTGGGCTTAGGGCTATTCTACGCATAGTATTTATGTGCCACCTGGTTGTTTGTGGCTTTTTAGTTGTTGATTGGGGTGTTGATGGCCAACTACCTATTAAGTCATTGGCTGTTGCTTCCTTGTGTTGCTAAATCCTCCATTCCTAAGTATCTGATAAGCTGATGGTAAATCAGCACTCTTGTTGCCTCTTGAGGGATCTGTTTCCCAGGCTTCAATCAATTCCCTGGCTGTTTTTGTCCCTGCTCGTCCAACAATCTTAGTAGCTGCAAAATTGAATGCATGTCCTTGTTCATTGCAATGTGGAAATACAAATGTCCTTGGGTCTCCTCGTCTGACCATTCACTTGTGTTCTTGCAATCTGGTGGTTAGCTTCCTCCCCATTTGTCCTACGTAGTCCCAGGGGAATCCATCCAGCAGAATGAAGTATATCTTCATACAGCCCTTTATAACATGAGCACCAGCTTTAATTCGTACTTCTCAAGCATAATTACATTTCACTAACATTGGTGCACCCATAAACTCATCAGAAAAAAAGAGAAGTTTCCACAGCCGTAGAAACAGTATCGGATAAAGTGAAAAAATAAATTTCACACCTTGCTGAATTGCTCCTCTACACATTTTACACCTAAGGATGACAAACTTTGATGCCCTGTCATGAATTTCCCACGGGGGCTTCTGGGAGAAAGTCAAGAGAGCAAATAAAATTAGTGAACTGTTTCAAGTCAAGGATGTCAGAGGTGAAAACCCACCAAGGAAACTGAGGAGCTAAAAATAGCAGATCCTGAAAAAAAAAAGTGTGTCTTTTGTTCAGTGTTAACAATGCTCTGCAGACAAAGGCATCTGGAGCCGGATGGGGGTGGAATATCATTGTGTCACCCTCCAAGTACATTAGATCCCAAATATCAGCAAAAAAATTATCAAAATGTTTTAGGAATGTCAGTTGCGCCAATAACCATCCTGCAAAAAAAAAAAAAAAAAAAAAAAACAGCACAGAAATCATGGAATTTGCATCTGTATGTCTGCTAGAAGCTATTACATATTTGGGCACCGGGTGCAATTGTATTCCTTCTCCCCTCCATGTATAGCCAGGCGTGTAAAATAAGATTTTATTATGGTCATATGCCGAAAAAGAGCATCAGAGTAAAAGCAGTTAGCAGTTTATAGCAGGGCAGAGGTTTCACGCAGTATAACAAACTTGGCAACTGTGTAAGGGCACAATTATCTTTATTATCTAGTAAGTCACACCAGTAGAATAAATCAGAATGCCCTGGGAATTTGGAGAAGAGAAGGAAGATCAACTGCACGCATGAGATTCCCTTTCAGATTGGCAGTATAACAAAAACAAGCTGTAATTTCTGTTGCATCTTAATAACAAGGGAGACGTAACTCGGTTAAATCTCCTTATAGATGGTTTGGCAGCACTCAAGCACCCAACCTGAGATTTAAAAAAATCATCACTGGGGAGTTGTCTGCATCCATTTTTTTGTCAGGGCCTCTGTTCAAAAAAAAAAAAAAAACCCCTCCCTGCATTGGGACTGTATGGACATCGCTGGTCCTTTCTCCAGCCAGGGGAGACGTTGCCCACTGAAGATGATCAGTCCTGGGGATTTGGGTCTTCTGCTGCGGAGCCTGGAAGTGGAGGAAAGTAGGACTCTTCCTACATTTCTCCACATACAAGGCCTTCATTCGTGGAATGATAAGAGTCATCCAAAGGACTTAGCTGACACTACAATGGGTAAGGCTGAACTTTTGGGGAAAAAATATAGAATAAATTCATTTTAACATAGGGTAAGCAATTGAAAAACAAAGAAAAAAAATATTTTTCTACAGGGAAAACAAAACAGAAACAGCTGGTCCTATTTTCCTGTAGCAAATGAGACATTTTCTAAACTAGGCTGGGAAGTTATTACCCCATCAGTCAATATTACTAAGGGGAATTATAAAAATTACTGAAGAAGAGCCATTGAGTCTGAGCTCCACCAGGCATTTCCTTCCTCTTGGTCTCTCTGTCCCCCCTCCCCCTCCCCCCTCTCTATGTATATCTGCATGTGTGTGTGTGTGTGTGTGTGTGTGTGTGTGTGTGTGTGTGTGTGTAATCTTTCTCTCTCTCTCTCTCTCTCTTTCTCTCACTCTTTCTCTCTCTCTTTCTCTCACTCACTTTCTCTCACTCTCTCACTCACTCTTTCTCTCTCCCACTCTTTCTCTCACTCTCTTTCTCTCTCTCTCTCTCTTTCTCTCACTCACTCCTTCTCTCTCTCTCTCTCTCTCTTTCTCTCACTCACTCTTTCTCTCTCTCTCTCTCTCTTTCTCTCTTGCACTCTTTCTCTCTTTCTTTCTGACCCACAAAAGAACAACTGTCGAAAACTTCAGAGCATCAGCCGGGCTAATGATTCCACAGGAGAAGAGAGGAGGGAGCTCCATGGGAAAATGGAAGGTGTAAACGAGCAACTGATTCCATTGCCATTCATGATAGGAAGGATGTTTGCCACCATCAATGAAGATGTTTGTAGATCAAAAAGAAGAATGTACGTACGACCTTCTTCTCATTGCTGTGGAACATTTCAATTTCATGAAAGAGAAAATTGGATATTCCTTCTTTTGGCAGAGGTCAAGCCTGGAAAGATTTATGATCAGGATGGGGAAGCAGAAGCACTATGCTTCTCAAGATCTCGTCTCTGCCAAGAGTAATTAGAAGATGCCATTTGCTGGGACGAAGATGCCTTCTCATCGAGACTGCAAATTTTGCTTGATTAAAATACTCTGCCTGGACAAATTGCCAATAAAAATAAAAATGAAGATGTTTAAAAGTACATTTCTGATATGCTAATGAGGCATTTCATACCATTTCCACAGCAATTCTATTTAAATATTTATCATCGGAAAGGATTTTGTGTTCTAGTCTCACATTATTTTTTTCTGTGGCAGGACAGGATCATTGCACGGCAATAAATGTCTTTCGTTTTTCTTATTTCTTTTCCTCTTTTTTTTTGTGAGAGATACTCAAGGAAAGTGAACAGGCCACCAATGACGCATGGAACTGCTGCCTGATGGGCCTCGGCGAATGCTTTACATTGCTTCACAGAAGCTGAGAAAACTAAAATATAGTAGATACTTTGAATAGGTTTGAAAATCTCTTCTGGGCAATGCAGCCCCCTTAGTCAGCCTATGGACTGGGATTGTAGGTGCTTCATCACTGGAGGTTTTCAAAAAAACAGACTGGACAACCATTGAACCAGGATGGTATAAAGTCTCCTTCCTTGAGCAAGAGGTTGGACTAGAAGACCTCTGAGGTCCCTTCCACCCCTATGATTCTAGGTTCTGTTTCGTGTGTTATGGAAACTAGGGAAGAATTCTCAGAGGAAGAGCTACACTGAGGTGGAGAGGAAGCTTCTAGATCAGTGTTTCTCAACCTTGGAAGCTTGAAGATGGGTGGACTTCAACTCCCAGAATCCCCCAGCCAGCAGCGCTGGCTGGGGGATTCTGGGAGTTGAAGTCCACCCATCTTCAAGCTTCCAAGGTTGAGAAACACTGTTCTAGATGATTTGAGACAGTCATAGTTGGCAAGCAGGAAGAAATGGGATTAGGCAGTGCTACCAAAAAGACTGCTGTATGTGGTGGATAAGAGGTTTTCTGCTCTTAACCTCTGAACTGGAGAGAAGATCCAGGAATTAGAATGAAAACACAACAGGAGACAACCAAAGTCAACTCATTGCGTTAGCCTTTCAACACTAGAACGATCAAGACGTTTCATCATTCGGGCCAACCAACACACCTTAATAAGCGTCTTATTTTTAAAAACATGGCAAGCCACAAGAACAGTCCTCCATGAAGTTTTCAGGGCCATGAACTTCTGGCACATTTCAAACAGGATTGACCTTCCTCCTCAAACTGATACCCCAAATTCAGGAATCTGCTCTAAATAACACAAACTGAAAGGAAGCTGAAGTTTTTGAAAAACCTTTTGTTGAAATGGGAGGTGGGAAGGGAGGGAGAAAAAGAGAAGCCAAGCTAAAGGGGGAGTGTAAAATGGAGGAGACCCCAGGGCAACAGGTCATGTGAAAAGGATCTGGGTGTAATGCAACTTCAGAACAGCAAATACAACAGTATCCAAGTTCAAAAGAAATATTGTACTTTTCAGACACACTTTTTTTCCCCTTAAAAGAGGATGGAAATGTTGGTGCATCTTATACCCTGAATACAGCAACCCCCATGCATCGCATTTTTGCCCTCCCCAGTCCCCAGGAGCACTCTGCCGGCTTCCCATACCTTCTGCGGGCCCATTTTTCGCAGAAAAAATTGTAGGAAAGGGGAGACAAAAAACTTTTTTTTTCTTGTTTTCCTCTTCGAAATCTTGGTGCGTCTTATACTCCGGTGCGTCTTATAGTCTGAAAAATATGGTAATTGATCCTCTCTGTTCTGCATGAGTGATGCCCTACCCAGAATATAGCTTTCAGTTCTGGGGAAAATCCTTTAATTCTATGAACCCTCCAAGCTTTTCTTTTCCCCTTTTCAACATATTTTAAAAGGATTCAGAATGTTAGCTGTAATATGTAAAGTTGTTTTTCTCCTGTAATTCCAGAATTGCTTCTTTTGTTTTCCAATCTAAGAACTGGATACTAATCTTGGTTTAGCAAATCACTCAAAGGAGATTTCCGATAGTCCTTAAACTACACTGTCATAGAACTTGAATTAAATACACAAGGAATCAAAGCCCATCATGTGCAGCCTACTAATTGCCTTTTGGCAATGAAGCGGTTTGCTTTGAAAGAATTCGAAGGGGGGGTCCTAACTGCATTTCAATACAAGGAGGAACCGATTCCTGGAAAAAAGAGTTGGAGATCAAAGAACACCTACTTCCTAACACCTTCTAATTTAAATTATGCTGGTGGGATAGAAAATAAAATATTCAGATGGAAGACTTTCTGATGACTCCTTTTGTTACATATCAAGCAACTGTGAATATCCTTTCCCCCCCCCTCCTTTTGCTTGCTGTATTATTGGGCCTTAAAAGAATAATAATAATAATAAAAAGTTATTTCCCTCTTTTTCCCTCCCAAAGAATGGGGCAGTTCCCACATTTGGCTTCAAAATTCCTTTCTGGGACATTCCAAAGAGGAATGAATCCTTTTCCTAGTTAGTACCCTCTGTTGATTCTACAAGAGTTGTGTGTTGAGGAACTGAGGTTTGAGGGCACTCATTCAATTCATTACGCTCCAAATCGCTTACAGTTTTGCTATTTGCCTGATTTTCCATGTAGAAAACTTCGGCAATTAATTATGACTTGGAATATTGCAGAAATGCATGATTGGGGCTGCAAATTAATTTCCAGGAGTAAATTAAAATACTATGGAATAATATCTATCCATTCAACCAACCAATCAACTACCAAAGGTCAGGGTTTGGCTGGATGTTGTTATTAACCAGTAGAATATATTCTTAGGGTTGGTGCAGTGATTAATGCATCAGGTTACAAACCAGGAGGCTGTGAGTTCTAGTTTTGTCTTAGGCACAAAGCCAGCTGGGTGACCTTTTGCCAGCCATTCTCTCTTAGCCCTAGGAAGGAAGGAAGGAAGGAAGGACAAACCACTTCCAAAAATATTCCCAAGGAAACTACAGGGGTTTGTTTAAGCAGTTGAGAGGGAGAGAGAGAGACTATAGTTAATATAGCAATTGTTTTCAAAGTAATACATAAAGGAGTTTGTACATATGTTTACACAAGCACTCACGCAAGTGAATATTTAATAACTCCATTCTTCCCTCGTAAACAATTGAATTATTATGTTGGCTGAGCTTTACCCATAATTACTCAAAGCATGAATCAACACAATTGGTTTTTTGGGGGGGGTGGAATCTGGTAAATTAGATTATACAGTGAAAATAAAGTTTGCCAGTACTCCATCTGGCTTATTAATTAATGTATGGTATATCTTGGCACTTTTTAATATTATATCCTACAATCATTTGTTAGGAAGCTAAAAATAGATTCCAATGAGTGTAATGGCTAAATTAGTACAAATTAATGAATTGAGAAGGATCTTATGCAACAGGAAGAAATTTGTCCTCTGTGTATTATCACCCCAAATCCATTACACCAACAGACCATAACAGAAGGAAAGAAAATCAGCATTTATTTATTTTAAAAAGTGTTATTTCTTTCATACCCAGACAATTATTTTTATGCAAGTTTGCAGCCTATGCTTTGATGAATACAGAAATTAAAAACTCATTTGGATTCCTGACGGACAGTAACGGTAGAAATGAGAATGATTCCTCACTTTGTATATTTAAGCTACGTTCATCAGTTGCATAAAATGAGATGAGTCATTGCATTAAACCTCTTGGAAAAAAATGTTTTTAAGTAGGTTCCTAAAGGACAGCAAGTCATGATGGATGGAGGCATGATGTGCCAACAACCTAAGGTTTGACTCTTAGCAACTACATAAATAAGCCCTCGGCAGGAGAAACTCCCTTTTCATGACCCTGTAATCCCTTAATTCGGGGTATCTTGGATGGAGTTGAGCGTTTACTGACTGGATGCCCTTCCTGATGCCTATGTGAAGTTCACAGCAGATATTTTTTTTCTTTGTGCTCTACGAGAGAAAAATCTGTGCTACCTAGGATTGAACTCTCAACCTTCTGAGTGGGAGGTGAACATCTTCACCACTAGGCCACCATGATGTAAAAACCCTCACCAGGATAATTGGTTTCTAATCTGGCCCCTTAGATCACCCACTGTTGTAACCAAGTCCATTTTTCTTGTATTGAATGTCCTCTTCTTCTTCTTCTTCTTCTTCTTCTTCTTCTTCTTCTTCTTCTTCTTCTTCTTCTTCTTCTTCTTCTTCTTCTTCTCCTTCTTCTTCTTCTTCTTCTTCTTCTTCTTCTTCTTCTTCTTCTTCTTCTTCTTCTTCTTCTTCTTCTTCTTCTTCTTCTTCTTCTTCTTCAACTTTTCTAGCATTATAGACTTCTCAAAAGAGTCGATCTTTGCCTGGTCCATTCAAAATAGATGCTAATTAGAGCCCGGTCATTTATGTCTCAATTAAGAACTCTCAATCCACCATCTATGCTTTTGTCGAGAGTCTTCTCCAACACCAACCTTCAACGGCCTTGATGCTCTTTCTATCATGTTGGTTCAAAGTCCATCTTTCTGTAGTGTCACAGGGGAAATGGGTGCCTGCTGATTCTGATGTTTGTGGACCTGAACACACCATAGCATCTTAATATCCTTTCTGAGGCTTTCATGGTCACTCTCTCAACTGCTAGTTATGGCCTACTTCTTGACTTCTGTTTCCTGTCCTGTTGATAGTAAAAGGCAGGGGTTATCTACCACCTGGTTAATTGTTCTGTCAGGAAATTTCTCCTTAGTTCTAGGTTGCTTCTCTCCTTCATTAGTTTCCATCCATCCATCCATTCTTGTCTTGCCTCTGGTGCTTTGGAAAATAAGTTGACCCTCTCTTCTCTGTGGCAGCCACTCAGATATTGGAAGACTGCTATCATGTCACCCCCGGTCCTTCTTTTCTCTAGACTAGCCATACCTAGTTCCTGCAACCATTCTTCATATGTTTCTAGTCTCCAGGCCTTTAATCATCTTAGTTCTTCTCTGCACATTTTTCAAAGCCTCAACATCTTTTTTGTAACATGGTGACCAAAACTGGATGCTGTATTCCAGGTGTGGTTTTATTAAGGATTTATAAAGCGGTACTAATACTTCATGTGATTTTATCTCTGTTTATACAATTATGTCATTATGTGCTGCATGAACTACCATTAAAGAGATGGTATTAGATGAATTAAACAGGTTGTGAATGCTGGGGGCACATACATACATGCAAACAAACAAACAAACAAAATAGTTCAATTAATTTTGCAAACCAGAGAAATAACTAAATAACTGCTCCATAGAAATTGATGGTGGAAGAATGGAAATGGATTATCTGTGGTCTTTTTATTGCTAACCAAGTAGTTCTTTAATGTAGTAAATATAAATTTATGATCCTAATTACTCAGTGGGTTGAAGACTTGATAGAACTTGAGACTTATTGATGAGCTGTTTACAGGCATTGATTAAGTATGGTTAATTGCAATGAAATATAGTTGTCCTTTACTGAAATTCAATGCCTGTGTGAGTACGTGTGTGTAATTGTATTGTGTTTTCTTTTACTTCTCTTCTCTTGGTTATTTTTCTGTTCTCTGCTCTATTAAATAAAAAAAGACAATTTTCTACAAGGAAGCTGAGAGCGACATAAAGATTTGATCTGAGATGAAAGCAGTTGCCTTTTATATCTGTTTATTTTCTCACAGATGTTCTTGAACATTTTTTCCAACATCTGGCATGGCACTATCTCAGTTCACTATTCTAATAGCTTTAGAACAGAACAGAACAAAATGCAATACAATAGAACAAACAGGACAGGACAGGACAGGACAGAAGCAAGGATAGGATAGGATAGGATAGGATAGGATAGGATAGGATAGGATAGGATAGGATAGGATAGGATAGGATAGGATAGGATAGGGAATAGAATAGAATGGAGTGGAGTGGAGTGGAGTGGAGTGGAGTGGAGTGGAGTGGAGTGGAGTGGAGTGGAGTAGAACAAGAAATAGAATAGAAAATTAATAGAATAGAATAGAATAGAATAGAATAGAATAGAATAGAATAGAATAGAATAGAATAGAATAGAATAGAATAGAATAGAATAGAATAGAACAGAACAGAATAGGATAGGATTTTGTCTATTGTAACTGCTCTATCACTATGAATCTTAATCTCACAAAAAGGCTCCAGGTTTTCCATCTGCGAATGGACAGAGGAGGTAAAAAAAGAATCCAGCCAGGCCTGAAACAGACATTAATAGTAGATTCTTTTCTTCACCCTTCTGGAGTCATTTGATTATAATCTACCCAATAATTTTCAAGCACTGGAAATGTATAGTTTGAGGTAAAACATTAAACCCTGTTTGTCCTGGATATACTAATAGGCACCAGGGCCTCAAGATGAATTAAAGGTTAACTGCAAAATGTGGTATTAAATTGATAATGAATGGTTAGCTTGCAAAGCTGCAGATTCCCGTAAGCATCGAGATGAAAGCTCGTTCAATATATAATTCCATAAACATAGCCTTCTCTGCTAGGGCTATGAGATCTGGGCTAGAAACATTCAGACAACCGTTACATTTTTTTATCTTTTTGCACCCATCCAGTGGCGATCCCTCTCTTTTGCAGTTCCGTAGTAAGCAGGAGATAGCTATTAATTAAAGATAATACAATACAGACTTTGAGAATTAAGAAAGTTTTGAATTTTTCTTCTGTAGTTTGAGTTTTTCCCAGATGTATTTCACTACGAGTCTCAAATCTGTGGAAAAGATACCCAACTGGAAAAAGCTGCTTTAATTCAATCTTAGTAAACAAACACAATACATTTAAACATAATCCATAAACAAGATGTCTTGACAGAAATATGTGTGTTCCAAAACCACCTCATCCTTACCTTCAAATTATGCTGTACAGCTGGCTCAGACCTTCGTTCCTGTTCTAAAAAATGTCAGATGCAAATAATACTTTTTGCAGATAAGATCACAGGTGAACACTAATATCATAATCTGGGTAAGACTCGGTGTTTCCTTGGCATTCCATGCAATGTTCTGTGGCCAAAAATGAATGGGTCAGGTATCTACACCAGCTTTCCCTACCACCAAATGCGATGTCTTTGGATGACTTTGGGTTTGAAATTCAATAATCACCATCTGCTCTATTTGAGTTGGATATTATGGAACTCCAGCATGCTGTCATATGGAAAATTGATCTACGTCTATAAAAAAACATTCAGTTCGAGGCAAACTACACCAAAATACACCTTGATTTAAGGGGGACCCCATGGCCTTGAGAAATTGATCCGCTCTCATTTTCATTCAGACTAATCAGCAGAGTTTGACTGGGTTCCAGAAATGGATCTAAAATTAGAAATGGGCTTCCAGACAGGAATTCAGGCAGATGTTCCACTTTTACAAAAGAGTCAGAGCCAAGCTGGCTTGTCCTTCTCTAATGAGAAGAGCCAAACCCTGATCTGCCAAGATTCACTTGTGATGGCAGTTCAGCTGAGCTTAAAGTTGAACGCAGGCAGTCCTGGATTTACAACCATTTATTTAGTGACTGTTTAAAGTTACAACAGCTCTTTAAAAATGATTTACAACCGATCCTTGCATTTATGAAGATCCCAACATCCCATGTTGATCAAACTTCCTGCTCTTAGCAACTGGCATGCATTTATGATGGTTTGCACCCTGTGGGGTCATGTGATCCCCATTTGAGACCTTCCCAGCCAGCTTCCAATCAACCAAATCAATGGAGGAAGCCAGATTCATTTAACAGCAATGTGGTTTGCTTAACAACTGCAGTGATTTCCTTAACAATCATGCCAAAAAAAAAAAAAGGATGTAAAATCAGATACGGCTCACTTAACAATCGCTTTGATTAGCAAAGGACATTCTGGTCATAAATGTGGACTTTGCTTCAGCTGATTTGGGGTGAGGACTAGACAGAAGACATGGACGATTTCTTTCAGCATACTGTATTTACTTTGCTATGCTAAAGAGGTGAATATTCTCAGCTGCCACTAGGAAGATCAAATCTGGAGAATAGAAATGCTATGTGATTCACAGCCATTGTCTCTGTGCTGTTTTTACTTATGTATTATCTATAATTCCCATTTCTCAAGTTCTGAATAGTGTACAGAATTAAAAACAAACAATGTAGAACATCAAGCAGAACAGAAAAACAAATACTTACCCAGTGGAAAAGACAGAAGACTTCTTAATGTAAGGATTTTAATTTTTTTTTTTTAGGGAACAAACAATGTCATAAACATTTGCTATGACGGGCTAATGTAAGTAAATAGTAGTTCAAAACACAAGGACAACTCCAAGGAAAATAACAACAACATAAAGCATCAATATGTAAAGAGAAAAGATGATTATTCTTGTCAGTAAGAAATGAAGTGATAAGCTCTATTATCATTAATAGCTGGTAATTTAATGAATTACCACTTGTAATTCATGACATGATTGCACTAATTTGTTTAGGCTGTGTAAATATTCAACAAGACGTTAAGATTTAGACGGTGGTGCAAAATTCATTCAGTGTAGCTTTTTCTAATGGGTTGCCCTGCAGACATGATGGAACAGATTTCCGGGGGGGGGGGGGGGGGGGGGCTAAGAAGGGTCGATTTAAGTGATTATCACAATCATTGGTCTGGGTGGTTTAGAGTAAATATATGGAGATCTGGAATCTGCGGTAATAAAGGATCTTTTGGAAAGGGAACACCTTTAACAATTCTATGAAACGGAGTTGGACGTATGCCTGGGTCTCTCTCTCTCTCTGTCTCTGTCTTTCTCTCCCTCTCCCTCTCTCTCTCTGTGTGTGTGTGTGTGTGTTTATTTAATAAAATTCCTTGAAGTTCTGATGGATAATTCAATCAATGAAATTTACTTCTTTTAACTGCCATTGAAAAACCAGTACCTGTTAAATTACATCTGACTGAAAATCCATTGTTATTTTATATATTGGGATGTAGTCCCAGTTTTTAGTATATAAAATAACTCTATATCAGTAAAGAACTCAGATTTTTATAACCTATAGGGAGATCTCAATGAATGCAATTAATAAACTCCACAATATGGTCAAATTATACTCAAATTTCCACCATTCGAAGGGAGATTTCTATGGAAAATAGGCTTATTGGTTCCAGCTTTCAACCACAAATTGGTGTGTGTTTATTAGTGATATAAAGCAGTAAAAGATAAAAAAATACTATAATTACAACTTAAATTTATTCTTAACAAAGTCACAGAGTAGTTATAGAAAGCACCATAAAAACAAACGCATTCTAAGCATCATTCCTGCCTATCTCCTAGATGGACAGATGTCATAAATATTTTAAATCATAGTGAATCATAGTGAAAGCTAATACTAATGCCCAACACCACTGTCCCTAAAGTGGCCTGCTTGTTCCCTACCATCAGATGTGTAATGTGCCAGATATATCAGAGCCAAGGTGGTGCAGTGATGAAAGTGCAGTATTGCAGGCTGATTCTGCCCACTATCAGCAGTTTGATCCTGACCAGCTCAAAGTTAACTCAGCCTTCTGAGGTGGGTAAAATGAGGACCTAGATTGTTGGGGGCAATATGCTGATTCCGTAAACCGCTTACAGAGGGCTGTAAAGCAGTTGAAATTGTATATAAGTCTATTCCATTTAAGCAGGTGGCTTAGATTTCACCTCAATCATCCCATAATCAAATCATCAATTCAAATATTCCTCATAAAAAAATCTTCAGATGGAAAATCTGTAAAAAAAAAAAAAAATTACAGTGTGGGAAAAAAATCCACACCAGGTTCTCTTCCCGAGATCTCATTGGTTTCAGATTGGTGTGCAAATTAGTGAAGCATTTGTGCACTTAGCAAGTGCAGCCTTGGAGAAGAGGAGGAGGAGGAGGAGGAGGAGGAGGAGGAGGAGGAGGAGGAGGAGGAGGAGGAGGAGGAGGCATCTGGGGTTCTTCTAGTCACAGAAGACAGTTGCTGTCTGAGAGAATGGCCTCTTGTCTTTGTCCATCCGCTGCACACTCTCTCCGTTCCTGCTTAGATGCAAGCCGTCTTCACACCAAATCATGGTTTTCCATAAAGACAAGGCGCTTGGAGCGAAGGCTGCAGACTTCTTGGGCTGATTTATCGTTTAAAATGCTAGAACTTTTCACCTGCCCAACAGCCAGTCCTGCGGGACTTCCATCTGCAAAGGTCATATTTCCATGATGCATGAAGCAAACCTTCCCTTAGGGAAGACGTGATGAGACCACACAAACACCAGCCAGACCAATCAACCGGCCGGGCACTTGATGTGAATTGCAAGCAGGCCACAATTTACAGCAGGCTCATCTTGAGATACATTGGTAGGTTCTGAGTTATCTCCTACACACCCACACACACACACACACACATAGTGCATTGGGACGCGCATGCTTTCGACACTCTTTTATAGATTAGCCAGATTGCAGCCACAGACTCTATATTCATTTTTAATGAATTCCTGCAGATTAAGGAGGAAGACAAGAGGGCTCCGGAGAGGAATTTCGGAAAACTGCATCTTAATATCTCTTGTTTCATTATCCCATTTAAACAAGGCTGTTTCTAGCCAATCTGTCAAATGCAACATTCGAAGTGGGAAGCCCCCAAACCATGTGAAAGTTATGCGTGTTGCATTGGGCAGGTTTTTCTCCACCTGTGTGCATTTTGCTGTTTGTGTACGTAGATTGCTTGGTCTCCGTCTTCTTCATCCTTAGTGCCTCTTCACACCAGCCTAGTAGGACACACCCTTCGCTTTCATCTCAAAGAGATCAGAACAGTGGTGAAATGCAAATTTTTTTTGCTTCTGGTTCTGTGGGCGTGGCTTAGTGGGTGGGGTCATGTGACTGGGTGGGCATGGCCACCTCTCTTTTTTTTACTTTTTAAAGCATTTTTTACTACCTATTTGCCCAAACCAGTAGTAAAAAAATGCTTTAAAAAAGTTTAAAAAAAGAGGTTCCCACGATCACAGCTGTGCCGCACTTTTTTTTTTACTTTTTTAAAGCATTTTTTTACTATTGGTTCAGGCAAATAGGTAGTAAAAAAGTGCTTTAAAAAAGTTTTAAAAGGTTCCGTTGATCGTGTGACACAGCTGTGATCATTGGAACCTTTTTTTTACTTTTTAAAGCATTTTTTTACTACCTATTCGCCCGAACCAATAGTTTTTATCCCTACCGGTTCATGCAAACCAGAGCGAACCATTAGCATTTCAGCCCTGGATCAGAACTAAGGAGAAACATGCTCCTGATCAAACATGGTCTTTGATTTGGCCATTGCTTTCTTCATTTGATCTCCCTCTTCTCCTGAGGCCAGAAGGTAATGGACCATAGAACTCAAGAAGAAGCAGATATATCCCTCCATACATACATCCCTCCTTTCCTCCATCCCTCCATCCCTCCATCCTCCATGACCCAGCTAGGGAACATCGTCAGTTCTAGAAGGGAGCGGGGGTTGTTCTCTGTTTATATATAAGCGGCTTGTCTAACTGACTTCGGTGGGAGTGTTCTTGGGAGTTCTTTGATTAGGCTGCTCTTTACTGAATTGGCAGCTCCTTGATTGGGGCATTGTTTACTGCTTGTATATAATGCTTGTATATTAACAGAGAGCAAACCCCACTCCCTTCTAGCACTGATAATGTTACCTAGTTGGATAATGAAACATCTGCAAGAAAACTACGAAGTTCAGAGGGCATCAAGGACCCCACAGTTGTCCTCTTCCATTTCCTCTTCTTCTTCCTCCTCCTCCTCTTCATCTTCCTTCCTTCCTTCTTTTCTTCTTTCCTTCCTTCCTTCCTGTCCTCCTCCTCCTCTTCCTCCTCCTCCTTCCTCTCCTCCTCCTCCCCCTTCCTCCACTTCCTCCTCTTCTTCCTCTTCCTCTTCCTCCAGCTCCTCCTCCCAAACCCTGCTCCCTTCTGGCACTGATGATGCCACCTAGTTGGGTAATGAAACATCTGGAAGGAAACCACCAAGCTTCTTCGGTTGTTTCTTCCTCCTTTTCTGTACTTCACACAACATTACCCTAAACGGTAACCGTATATCAATGTATGTACATTTGTGTGAGATTCTGAGCACAATGGAACCTGAGCTTTAAACTTAGATCTCCCCATGATGCTCAGATAACCACAGGAAAATAATTAAGTCACAATTAAAAAAACTTCACTTTTCTCCTTGGCTTATTAATTTCCTGGCCATCCCCTGAACAGGAGAAGAGCAGCAGAAGCAGAGGACGCTTCTCATTTTCTCTCCTTTCTCCTAGCACTGTTCAGCTGTGAATATATAAAAAAAGGAGTGTACCTGAGAATAGACTGCATATTTCATAACTGAAAAGATGTGCTTCCATCATGTCCTCAGTTGCTCCTCGTCTACCTACTGGTATGTAGGCAAGAGATAAAAACTTTCAGAAGCTCTGGGCTGGTGTGAGGGTCGTTGTCAGAAGGGGTTTCCAAGGATCTGGTTTTGCTACTTGTGCAAAAAAACCTCACTCAGGAAGTTGGTTGGATCAGTTTCTTTCTGGTTTAGGATCTTTTCCCGAAGTCTTCTATGCCTTGGAATTCTTGCATTTGTTTGACTTCAACTAAGGAGGCTTTTTTATTAAAGAAATGAATAAAAGGGGGTGCAATGGGAAAATAGGATGTTCAGCACTGGGAAGTCACAGGAATTCCCTTAACATTCAGACAACTGCAGTCCCAACGCAGCAGGAACGATGAAGACCAGTGGTCATTTATCAATAGCTCCTTCTCATGATACAGTTGACTTAGAAAACCTTGTGGATGGCCTGTATAGGATGGTTATTAAAGTCATGCCATAGCTGCAGAATTGATATCTTGCATCTTGGAATGGAGGCTGAATAAAGGCCTCCTAATTACAAGGTCTGAAGAAGATAGCTGGACCATCTGAAACAAGGAAAGTCCTCTTTGATCCAAAGTGACAAGTCTTTGGTCTTGCAAGACAGAGAAGTAGAGGGCGGGATCCGAGGAAGGGAGAAGGCATCACTGCAGGCACCAGTTCCCTGTCTTACTAATAAAAGCAGACCATGGCAGTGCAGCTCCAGCAAAAGGAACTGCAGCTGAATAAGAAACCACCAGTATCAGTCTTGATGCCCTCAGTTCATGTGCTCTTTTTAAACCCAGCAATTAGTTTTCTCTAGAGGGATAGGTTTCCAATAAATGGGCCTCAGGTTCCTTGTCAGGCACTTGTCATAACATGATTTATGCAAATATGTGTTGAAATCTTTTATTTCAAACCTCTTGTGCCTCTTATGTCAAGTGTACATTCTCCTCCTCCTCCTCCTCCTCCTCCTCCTCCTCCTCCTCCTCCTCCTCCTCCTCCTCCTCTTTCTCCTTCTCCTTCTCCAAAAAACCCAATTCCCTTCACTGATAATGTTCCTTAGTTGGGTCATGAAATGTCTGTAAAAAAATTACTAAGCTCAGAGAGCACCAAGGACTCCACAGTCATCTTCCTCCTTTCCCTTTCCCTTTTCCTCTTCTTCCTCCTCCTCCTCCTTCCCCCCTCTTCTGCTGATTTTTGTGAAGAAGGAGAATCTCACAGAGCAGTAGGGTGTTTGCACTGCTGTTTTAAGCAGTCAATCTATAATTTGAATGTAGCAGATAAACAAGAGTATCTTGGTGATACTAAAGAAGGTGGAACCTGGGAAATATAACCTGAACTGTGGGGAAATAGCCCAGAAAATCAAAAGTTGACCAGTGCAGTTGATTCAGTTTTCTAGGTCATTTGGACCATTTGGACCAAATCTTTAGCCCTGTCAGCACCACATGAGTTAATTTTCCATCTCACATCACTGATCAATAAACCAAACCAAACACTGGAACCATTACATTTTAGTTCTCCTGTTTGTGTATCAGGACAAATTCCATCATGTTTTTACTTTGTAAGGAAAGTAAATGTACAGGAGGCAGCCACTCGGTCCAACCCTAAGCTGAATGTCATCCCCAGAGCTTTCACTTCTGGAAAATGAGCTGAGTTGTCAGCCAAGTATCCTCAGGCTAACAAGGTCACAGAGAGATCCTCAGAGGCATGTAGGACAAGTCAAGTTGAATTCCGTCCACAAAATGACACAAGGCACAATTTGGAAATCTGAGCCAAGCGGTCTTACTATCCAACATAAATAGTCTAACAGTGATCATTAGCTTCCATGTCCTGTAGGTAATATCTGCAGGGTTTAAAGAGTACAATTAAACCTCCTGGCGTCCTTGAGGTCTTCCCAAGGCTTTTTCTGTGATGCTCAGATATCTAGAAAGAGCGGAGCTGAATTTTATGGTCTTGTATTGAGAGATGCTTTGGAGGGCTTTTAAGTTGGACACCTCCTTCCTTGCCTTTTACTCCCTCCCACCTCTAAGCAGCCACAGATGACATTCAGAACAGAACAGAGTTGGAAGGGATTTTCAGACAGGAAACCCTATACCCTTTCAGACATATGGTTGTCCAATCTCTTCTTAAGAACTTCCAGTGTTGGAGCATTCACAACCTCTGAAGGCAAACTGTTCCACTGATTGATTGTTCTCACTGTTAGGAAATTCTTCCTTAATTCCAGGTTGCTTCTGTGCTTGACTAATTTCCATCCGTTGCTTCTTGTTCTGCCTTCAGGTACTTGTGAGAATAGAGAGGACATACTGTACATCTGAATTTCATTGATGGGATCCTCGGGGGCTGAGGGACTTTAGGCAGCCCAGATGTTGGTTGTCCTCTCCTGTTATAGATAGTTGGTAGAAGACTTGCCTACTCTTACATAGATTTAATTTCAAAGAAGTGAAGAAACAGCTTAATGTCTTCTTCAATGCTGGTGCTGTTGAATTCATAGAGCAAAGGATGCACGGGGGGATTGATTTGTCTACAAGCTCTGTGCTTTCTGTATGTTAAGGGCTATTTACCTTTAGAGAACACCATATAATTTCATGGCCTGCTAGAGCTTGAGCATTCAGTCCTTCAAAGGATGTTGCTATGAGATGATATGCATTAAGATACTTCTCCTTTTTTTTTTATCCATTCCTATCAGTTCCATCCGTAAACAGCTAGAATGAGAAGAGGATTTTTAAAAGTTTTGCAGCTGCCTTTGAGGGAGAATTTGTCTAACAAGTACGTAGGGTATAGAAATTCCCAGCAATTATTTTTTTTACAAAAGATTAAGCATCTCTGTCCTTTCTTTTACCTGTAATCTATGAAATAAACATCAGTATAGGATATTAGTATCAGGTTAAATGCCTGATACAAAATCCAGCTGATATCCTGGTTAAGATGCGGCATGGTTAACATTTTGGGCCCAGCTTTATCAAATCCAACTGTTTTGTCAGATACTATCTACTTTCTGTCAGTTTTGTAGTCACTGGATAAAGGGAAATGCATGAACTTTTTCAAAATTATATACTTATACACTTACTTGTAAATGGATCATAAACTTCCTAACAGACAGGAAGCAACAGGTGAAGCTAGGCAAAATCACATCAGATACCTGTACAATTAGCACAGGAGCCCCCCAAGGCTGTGTGCTCTCTCCACTTCTCTTGTCTCTATACGCCAATGACTGCATCTCAAAAGATCCCTCTGTTAAAGTTCTGAAGTTTGCAGATGATACAACAGTGATTGGTCTCATTCAAGACAATGATGAATCTGCATACAGATGGGAGGTTGAACAACTAGCCTTGTGGTGCAACTGGAACAATCTTGAAATAAACACACTCAAAAATGTAGAAATGGTGGTAGATTTTAGGAGAAACCCTCCTATACTTCCACCTCTTACAATACTAGTCAACACAGTATCAACACAGAGACCTTCAAGTTTCTAGGTTCCAGCATATCTCAAGACCTAAAATGGACACCTAACATCAAAAATGTCATCAAAAAAGCACAACAAAGAATGTTCTTTGTGCGCCAACTCAGAAAGCTCAAACTGCCCAAGGAGCTGCTGGTCCAGTTCTACAGAGGAATTATTGAGTCTGTCATCTGCACCTCCATAACTGTCTGTTTGGCTCTGCAACCCAACAAGACAGACACAGACTTCAGAGGATGATTAGAACTGCAAAAACAAAAAACAAAAAAAAAAAAAAAACAATGGCACCAATCTGCCTTCCATGGAGGATTTGTATCCTGCACGAGTCAAAAAGAGGGCTGGGAAAATATCTACAGACCCCTCGCATCCTGGACATCAACTGTTTCAACTCCTACCCTCAAAACGACGCTATAGAGCACTGCACACCAGAACAACTAGACACAAGGACAGTTTTTTCCCAAATGCCATCACTCTGCTGAACAAATAATTCCCTCAACACTGTCAAACTATTCACTAAGTCAGCACTATTTAATCTTCTCCTCCTTCCTATTACCTATCTCTTTCTCCATTAATGACTATAACTATGTAACTATAACCACATAAAACCATGTTTATGATTTATATTATTTTTATTGTTTCCTAGTATGATTTGACTGCTTATTAGTAACCTATGACTATCACCAAGTGTTGTATCTTATGATTCCTGATGAATGTATTTTTTTTCTTTGTTTCCTTTTATGTATACTGAGAGCATATGCACTCAATCACACTTGGCCAATAAAGAATTCTAGTCTATTCTTACTAAAAATAAAATAACTCATCGGAAAATTTCTGCCAAGGAACAGGCTTCAAATGACATTTCTTTTCTACCATAAGTGAGAATGCACCGGTCATATTAATCTGATCCATTTCACTGTCTAATATGCAGAACAGATTCTTCTTCTTCTTCTTCTTCTTCTTCTTCTTCTTCTTCTTCTTCTTCTTCTTCTTCTTCTTCTTCTTCTTCTTCTTCTTCTTCTTCTCTTCCTCTTCCTCTTCCTCTTCCTCTTCCTCCTCCTTCTTCTCCTTCTTCCCTCCTCCTCCTCCTCCTTTTTCTTCTTCCCTCCTCCTCCTCCTCCTTCTTCTCCTTCTTCTCCTTCTCCTTCTTCTCCTTCTTCTCCTTCTCCTCCTCCTCCTTTTTCTTCTTCCCTCCTCCTCCTCCTTCTTCTCCTTCTTCTTCTTCTCCTTCTTCTCCTTCTCCTCCTCCTCCTCCTCCTCCTCCTCCTCCTCCTCCTCCTCCTCCTCCTCCTCCTCCTCCTCCTCTTGAGGGGAGAACTTGAAACAGTTTATGTCTAGGATGTGAGGCATCTGCAGATATTTTCTCAGCCACTTTCTGACCCGTGGGTTATACAGAAGGCAGTCTGGTTGCAGTTGTGTTTTCTGCAGTGGTAACTATCCGTTGAAGTCTGTATGTGAACGGATTCAACAGAAGTCTTCAACTATCTGTTGAAGACAGTAAACTTTGCTCTGCTGTACAGTCATGTCCTGAAACCAGAGTAAAAAGCAGAATACGACTTCCCAATTCTTTCCCCACACAATCCTTTTACAACCCTTTAAGTTAGCACCCAACACTGCATGATGCACCAATGAAGGTGCTGTAATTCCATTACAAAGTATATCAGTTCCAATAACATTCGTTAGTTGATTCCAACTTGGGAGGGAGGAACAATGTTTCCCTCTTCAGCCCTTTGATAAATTATGTCAGCATCTGTGAGAAACTGAACCAGCTGTGGAATTTTCTCCCCCCCCCCCCCCCCCGCCCCTCTTAAACTATTTACATTTTTCTGGGTTTTATGCACTGCCTATAGGAATCATTTTCACAAGTGGGCACCTTTGATATAATTAATGGTTGCGTCTGCTTGTTTCCTTCTGCCTCTTTAATTAACACCTCCCCTCCACCCCCAGCACATGCAACTCAGAAACTGTTATATTATGAAAGAGCTCAATTGAATAATCATATGTCACAAGCAAAAGATGCTCAGGCCTTAAAAAAATAAGTTGTTAGGTTATTCCTTCAAACTTAACTGTCACTCCAGCTCAAAGGGAGCTACGGGAGAAAAAGAAGAGAAAGAACGGATGAACAGAAAAATAGAATAATAGAGTTGGAAGGGACCTTGGAGGTCTTCTAGTCCAACCCCCCGCTCAAACAGGAGGCCCTATACCACTTCAGACAGGTGGCCATCCAATCTCTTCTTAAAAACGTCCAGTGATGAAGCAGCCACAACTTTCAAAGGTGAGCCTTTCCACTGTCTTCACTGTCAGGAAGTTTCTCCTTAATTCCAGGTTCCTTCTCTCCTTGATTAGTTTCCACCCATTGTTTCTTGTCTTGTCTTCTGGCAGGAAAGGGAAGGGGAGGAAGGAAGGAAGGAAGGAAGGAAGGAAGGAAGGAAGGAAGGAAGGAAGGAAGGAAGGAAGGAAGGAAGGAAGGAAGGAAATCCATAAAAAATGGGTAGATATGGACAATAACATCTCAAGTATGCCTTCAAAAATGTTTGACTTTCTGGTGGAGAACAGAGAACTCCAA
Organism: Pituophis catenifer annectens; assembly: GCF_029215685.1. NCBI lineage: Eukaryota > Metazoa > Chordata > Lepidosauria > Squamata > Colubridae > Pituophis > Pituophis catenifer. The sequence continues at coordinate 1,087,299 of NW_027256887.1, forward strand.
AGTCAACTGAGACATCCTCTCTATTGTTCAAGAAGACCTTCTCCAGATGATAGAAAGAAATAATGTGTTGGTATGGCAAAGAAAAATCTTTGGCACTTGCTGTTGTGGTTTTTCTCTTTGCCCGTCCCACAGCTACCACCTCTGTTGTGCACAAGAGGCAGCCTTTTATCACAACATTCCCCATAACTGACATAATACCATAGAACTGGGCATTGCTTGGAATGGGATGCAAAATGTTTCAAAATCTTGGCCCAGAGAAAGAATATATGCAAACATTAAGCATCGTCTGAATATTAATCAGGGCAATTTGACCTACAGGTCTAGTCTTGCTTTAGGCATGACAACTGGTTGGTTGACTTTGAGCTTCTTTCCCCCCCACTCTCTTTCTTTCTCTCTCTCTCCCTCCCTCCCTCCCTCCCTCCCTCCCTCCCTCTCTCTCTTTTTCCAACCCACCACACAGAGTTGTTGTGAAAATAGGAGGAGGAAGGAGTATAAGGTACCTTTGCTGCCTTGAGTTATTTATAAATATAATAAAGGTGAGATATGAATAAATAAATAATTTAAAACTATATATGCATCTATCATCTTTCTCTCTCTCTTTCTCGGTTTCTCCCTCCCTCTCTCTCTCACTCATTCTTTCTCTCTCTCTTTCTCTCTCTCTCTCTCTCTCTCTCTCTCTCTCTCTCTCTCTCTTTCTAGCTCTCTCTCTCTCTCTCTCTCCCTCGTTCTCTCTTTCTTCCTCTCCCCCACTCCCCCATGGAGCCTTGTTATTTTCAGTCCCAACCACCTACAGCACAATGTCCTGGGAAATCCAAATCTTTCTTCCAGTTATTTCTCTCTCTCTCTAAGCAATAACACCTGATCTCTGTGAGGCCCCCAGATGGCGACCAGATTTATCTGCAAACTGCGCTGAGGCTGCCAAATCAGTCACTGATCTTGTGGGCTGCGATTCAATCTGTATCTTCATTGTTGGACAAACAAAATACTCCACGCTGCTTCCTCACTGCCAACTGGGTGTCTTATTTCCTGATATGTTTTATCTTCAGAGCCATATGCTTTCTTAACCCTCCGAGGCTCCCACCGAGGAAGAATAATGACGCAGAGGAAAATCAAATTTTATGCCGCAGAAGCCCGAATTTGCCAGCTTCAAAATGTCCTCTTATCACATTACATGAATACGTCTATATAGCATCTTTGCAGCAGATTTTGGGGGTCTCAGCAAAGACCCCAAAGCCACTCAGAGGGGTGGGGGCATTGTTATCTGGAACAATGGAAGCTTTTTCGTGACAGGTAGAATCGTTAGGTAAGAATCAAATCCAATAGTGCCGAAAAATTGTTACTGCAACATAAACCTTTGAATCGTATTTCAGATCAGAAACGCCAACCTCAGCCTGTCACAAGTCAGAGGCTTTTCCGAATTGCCAAATCTTGAATCTTGTAGAGCTGTCCGTTCCTAAAATATCATTTCAGGTGACCCAAGAGAATGGATCTGATCGCACGTTTAAGGAATTGGGATTAAGAATTTTGGTTCTTGGCATGGTCCCAAATGCATGACCTTGAAGTTATTTGCAAAGAGTTTAAAGTCGTCTACACATTTCTTCATTATTTTAGCTTCCCAATGATTTTGAAGTAGGTCAGGTTGAGAGTTGGGGGTCCAAGGTCCAAGGTCCAAGGTCAGTCCAGGAGTGTTGGAATTTGGGTTGGATTAGAAGACCTCCAAGGTCCCTTCCAACTCTGTTGTTCTGGTCTTCTTATGCTTAAACAGCAAGTATTGTGTCTATCACCCTGTGAGATTCCCCATCTTCACTACTTCATAAATTAAGCACTTCCTTTTGACAGTTGCATGCCACACCCTTCCTACTGAGGACAAGTAGAAAGATGCAAATGGATAAACTAGTTGGATGTGTTTTATTTCCAAAAGAAAGGATTGCTGCAGATACATGAAGAAGAAGCATCATCATACAGAAATAAATTGAGACGGAATGCATTTGCTCTTCATGAAAGAAATGGAATTTTAAGAAGTAGCAAAATGGCATTTGTGCATAAGGAAGTCAGGCCAGGGACTGAAAAATCTATAATAGAGTAAAAAGAATAATAAAAATGCAATGCAAAAATTAAAGAAAAGAATGAATCCATGCATGTAATTTTTCCTTAGTTCATACAGCCTCCTTGTTAGCACAGGTCACAATTTGAATCAGAGAAGAAACCAATATTTTAGACAATGAGAAATTTTGCTAAGTCTCTCTCTCTCTCACTCTCTCTCACTCTCTCTCTCTCTCTCTCTCTCTCTCTCTCTCTCTCTCTCTCTCTCTCCTTTCTCTTATCTCTCTTTACTTTTGCCATTTCCACTGTAGTCAAAGCTGGTTTATGCAGAGATAAAGAGCCAACTTCTGACATGCTTTTAAGCTTAAGGCAGAATGTTAGACAGAAGAAATGACATATAGACCATCCTTGCCTGGGGAACCAAAGTCTAACATCTCTTTACCGTTTATGTCACTTCTGCTGGGTCTCCAGGGCAGATGCAAAAGCCAGAATTAAAGCACTGAATTACCATAATTAGTAATCACATGGCATTAAGTCACAAAGGCTCTGATAGCCCTATTGATAAGGTTTTCAAGGAAAGTTAAAAGAGCGTTTGAAACATTTGGGAAATAGGAATTGCATTCATACAAGCTGCAGTTTAGTTAACATCTGCTTTTGGAATGATGCTTAAAGCACCAACAACAGGCAACATGGAATCCCAAAAGGTTGAAGTATTTTGGGAGGACTAGGAGATAAGGGATAAGTAAGGGATGTGATGGCTCAGTGGCTAAGACACTGAGCTTGACGATCGAAAGGTCGGCAGTTCAGCGGTTCGAATCCCTAGTGCTGCATAATGGGGTGAGCTCCCGTTCCTTGTCCCAGCTTCTGCCAACCTAGCAGTTCAAAAGCAGGTAAAAAATGCAAGTAGAAAAATAGGGACCACCTTTGGTGGGAAGGGAACAGCGTTCTGTGTGCCTTTGGCATTGAGTCATGCCGGCCACATGACCACGGAGACGTCTTCAGACAGTGCTGGCTCTTCGGCTTTGAAACGGAGATGAGCACCACCCCCTAGAGTCAGGAACAACTAGCACGTATGTGCGAGGGGAACCTTTACCTTTACCTAGGAGATAAGGATGACCATCTTCCTTTCTCTTCCTTGAATTCTAATATTCTTCAGAGGATATGATGGTGGTGCATTTAAGTCACTTACTTCCTGGGTTAATTTTTCTCTTTTTTCACCATACACTTCAATGGAAGTTTCTGGTGTTACCTGGGTCAACCCTGGGACTGGGCAGGTGCAGCAATTACAGCTTTTCTACCCAAAATCTACCACATTGGTCCATCAGATTCACACTCCTGACCCCTAAATATCCCCCAAAACTTCCCAAATTCTCTTCAATCTCTCTCACTCTCTCTTTCTCTCTTCTTAAAGGAAAGTGACACAGCTCCTTGATGGCAGATTTTGCTTTCTGATAATAGAAATTGTGATGCTGAGAGCTGTTGGAAATGATTTAGGAGAGAAGAAAGGAATGTGACAATATAAGTTATCACTCGTTTGCAGTTGTACTGATAAGAAACCAGCCCTCCCTGAATCCAAAGATGCTCTACCTCGCTGATAACTGAGATTCTGAGATGTTTTCCCCAAAAGCCCATCTCTCTATGTTGGGATAAAACAATTCAAGCCAATACAATCTGAACCAATCAGGGGACAGAAAAGAATAATGACAGTTTATGGAGGTGGGAAGAGAAAAGGGACTAGCTGTAAGGAACAAAAATTAAACCACGAGTCTGTGATAGGATGTAGTGGGGCAGGCTCCCAGGAGAGAAGAGGGGACATCCTAGAGGAGTAAGAGGCAACTCAGTTCACACATTTTGTGTGAGAGAAAGTTGGTGAAGACAGCCCCTCCTTAACTGAGTATATTGTAGATGCAGATAGTAGAGTGCTTAGTCTGGAAGAATTCTGTCTGTAGATGTAGAACAATAAAGAGGAGGAGGAGGAGGAGGAGAAGGAGAAGGAGGAGGAGGAGGAAGAGGAGGAGAAGATAATGATGATGATGATGATGATGATGATGATGATGATGATGATGGAGGAGGAGGAGAAGAAGAAGATCATGAGTCCGGAAGGAGAAGGGCAGTATAGAAATCTGAAAAATAAATAAAATAAAAATAAATGATGATGGAGGAGGAGGAGGAGGAGGAGGAGGAGGAGGAGGAGGAGGAGGAGGAGGAGGAGGAGGAGGAGATCATCCTGCTGTGTGAAGAAGAAGATGCAACCAGGAACTAAAAGAAAAAAGAAGAGAAAGTTGGTTCCTTAGGTCTACTCACACCACTATGGTAACAGCTCTACCATAAAAGTTTCCCCCCCCCCCCATTCTCTTTAGATTTTACTAATCCAGTGTCAACAAAGGCAAGCTCTTTCATTATGTTTGGCTTTGAATTTTATCTTTTTTAAACAACTCCCCCAGAGTCGGGAGCCTGGTGTCATTTCTGTCATTTGCAGAATAGCTCATCCCCCTGATCAAATATTGGCCTGTTAGCAGACAACATTTATTTTGTGGTGACATTTGTTATCCTTTAATATGTGAAACAGCAGCCTAGCCATTCTTTCCTAGCAGCAACTTAAGAACCCTCTTTTTAACATTTCCATCTAACTTTAATTTTGCTGTTAAATGGCACAGAACTCCTGGGGAAACGCAGCCTGAATTGTATCTCAGAGTCATGTTGTCTCAAGACAGAATATTGCTAGAAATAAAAGACATTTCAGAGAGACTTTGTGGGATTCAGAGGCTGAATGAATGGGGATCCACTCCCTGGAGCTCTGCAGGAAAAGCAGTGATAATAATAATAATTAAAAAACAAAAATGAAAGAAATCTGGGCTTTTGGGAGGCAGGGAGGAAGCTGTATTGTAACACATCCCATTTACGTAGATTAGATGATAGATAGATAGATAGATAGATAGATAGATAGATAGATAGATAGATAGACAGTTAGATAGATAGATAGATAGATAGATAGATAGATAGATAGATAGATAGATAGATAGATAGATGGATGGATGGATGGATGGATGGATGGATGGATGGATGGATGGATGGATGGATGGATGAATGGATAGACAGACAGACAGACAGACAGACAGACAGACAGACAGACAGATGATGGATGGATGAGATAGAGGGGGGATACATGGATAAATGAATAGATGGAGAGAGAGAGAGGCAGAGAAAGAGAGAGAGAGATGATATAGATCAGGGGTGTTAAATTTGATTTCATTGAGGGCCGCATCAGAGTTGTGTTTGACCTTTGGGGGGACCGGGGGGAGGACGGCCATCTTAATATCACTCATGGGGGGGGGCTGTGGTGGCCCGAGCTCTCTGCCAATGAAAATGGGCTCCTGAGATCAGTTTTTGGCTGCAACAGCCTCCTGCAATCCTCTGCCAGTGACCACGGAGCTTGGGAGGGTCGCCCACAGCCTTCTCGAGTGCCGTTTTCGCTGGCAGAGGCCCCGCAGGACGGCCCTTCGCTGTTTCCAGGTTGGTCCTGCAGGCCAGATCTAAGCACCCCACAGGCCGGATCGTCCCTCGGGCCTTGAGTTTGACACCCCTGATGTAGATGATGTATAAATAGAGAGATAGAGAGGTAGATAAAATTGGCACAAAAATATCCATTTCTAAAGACAAGCAGAAGTGGGCAAGTCTGCAGCTGAATATTTATGTTTGAGAAACTTTCTGGAAATTCTAGCGTGACAACAGCACAAAATTCCTTCTCTCTGGGGTGACAAAGAGGAATGGAAAAATAAGCCAGCTCTAATTGCCCAATTCATATACAGGCAGCCCTCAATTTACAACCACAATTGAGCCCGAAATGTCTGTTGCTAAGTAAAACATTTATTAAATGAATTTTGCCCCGACCTCTCTTGCCACAGTTGTTAAATGAATCAGTGCAGTTGTTAAATTAGTCACAGGGTAATTAAGTGAATCTGGCTTCCCCATTCTGACTTTGCCTGTCAGAAGGTCACAAAAGGGGGGAGGTCATGTGACCCCCAGAGCACTGCAATCGTCATAAGTACGAGTCAGTTGCCAAGCGTCTGAATTTGGATCCCGTGACCATGGTGCAGCAGTCATGAGTGTGGAAAACGGTCCTAGAAATGAACGGTTGGAAGTCGAGGACGACCTGGAATCTCCCCAGCTGACAGCCAGTGGCTGGGAGCATAAATGATGGGCAGGTGAGAGGCTAAAGGGTAAAACTATAAGGAAGGAACAAATGCCCAATTCCCAGGGCAAATGCTCTCTAGCTCCCGGTGCCCTTTCAGGATTTACACCTCGTTTGGAATAGCTGGTATTTACTATTAGCGGCTTCATTTATCAGAATGAAATGTCTTGTTTGCTAGATTTATGACTTCTGCCTTGTGGAAATAGCCGAAGAGTGAAACCATTTTATAGCCTGGACTCCCAGTTCGTTTTTCCTTTTCTCCAGTCAAGCAAAGCAAAATAGGTGGAAATGGATGATGTATGTTAATTGGGAAGAGGAGGATGAGAAGATGTTCACATGTTATTACATTTTCTAGCCTCCCTTTCCTCTCAAGGTGATCTACACAGAGCTTCCTCCCGCCTCTCCTTTAATCCCTGGGAAGCTGAAAGGAGAAACCCCGATTTAGGAGATCCAGGGTCATAGTAGAGTCATGGACCAGATCGGCCCCAACTTCTCACCACTATTCACTTTTGGGCGCTGCTTTGTCCCACGAGCCAAGAAATGAACGTTTTGCTTCAAAAGTGAGCCACTTTGCAATGGGATTAGACAGGATGTGTTGCTTTTAGTACAACTCTTGAGTATTTTTAGTCTGGTATACTTCTCAGTTTTCAGTGGGAGACATTCCCTTGCCGGTATATTTAGGATTACAGCCTTAAAGTCCTTTGCGAATCCTGTCAGCCTGAGTGCCAGATTTTATCAGGGACTGATTAGGAGAGCTGAGTCTGATTAGTGCAGGGTTCAGTTTTCAGGTGAACATTGATAGAATCTCTCACAAAATAAAATGCACCAAGTTTCCTCTTTGCTTCCACCCAGGTTCCAGCACTCATCTAGAGTTCAGCCCTAGGAGAGGGACAGATAATAATTTGATAATAAACAAATGAACAAACAAGCCAGCCGTCAGAGAACTACACAAGTTCAGTTCCATTCCAGGGAGAAGGAAGGAAAGAAGGAAGGAAGGAAGGAAGGAAGGAAGGAAGGAAGGAAGGAAGGAAGGAAGGAAGGAAGGAAGGAAGGAAGGAAGGAAATGCAAATGAAAGGAAAGGAAAGGAAAGGATAAAGAACAAGGGAGGGAGGGAAAAAGGAAGGGAAGGAGGGAGAGATGGAGGGGAGGAGAGAGGGAAGGAAGGAGGGAAGGAAATGCAAATGAGAGGAAGGAAGGGGATAAGGAACAAGTGAGGGAGGGAGAGAGGGAGGATAGGAAGGAAGGAAGGAAATGCAAATGAAAGGAAAGGATAAAGAACACGGGAGGGAGGGAAGAAAGAAGGAAGGAAGGAAATGCAAATGAAAGGAAATAATAAGGAACAAGGGAGGGAGGGAAGAAGGAAGGAAGGGAGGAAGGGAGGGAGGGAGAGAGGGAAGGAAGGAGAGAAGGAAATGCAAATGAGAGGAAGGAAGGGGATAAGGAACAAGTGGGGGAGGGAGGGAGGCAGAGAGGGAGGGAGGGAGGGAGGGAGGGAAGGAAGGAAGGAAGGAAGGAAGGAAGGAAGGAAGGAAGGAAGGAAGGAAGGAAGCTTTTTTATACAAATTCTTCTGATAACCAGAATGAATGCAAAGTGGACAACAATGCCAAGGATCTTATATGCATTTCAATTATATGCATCTTACAAAGCCCCACTCTAAAAACAATTTACTAATACTTCACAATTTGTTGTCACCGGATATTTTTTTATTAAAGGCCCGGTAAATGTTAAGTGTTATGAAGTGGAGGCTTGTTCATTACCCATAATGCAGTAGGTTGTAATATGATCAGGGCAACTGTTCTTCTTTGAGATAAGAAACGTTTTCCTGATAAGACAATGTGGATAATTAGAACTTCAGTTGAGGCAGGCTATAAGTTTCCTCAAATAAGTTTTCTTTTTCTTTTTTTCCCTTCAATTTTGTTTGAAGGTTGGGAAGAGAAAATAATTAATTATGGCTTTTCTGGAAAGAAATGATAGTGGCTTTTTAAAATGCATATAATTATTCGTTTTCTAAGCACTATGGCTTCCAGATATAAGTGGTCTACTTTATATAAGTGTTGATTTAAGTGAGGGGGAAAAAAACAACCAAAGTGTTTGTTCCAATGAGACAAAATGTTTAAATGAAACAGCACCTTCCTGGAAGCTATAGGAGTGTCACACTCACAGACACTGATTGATATTAGAAAAACTTAACAAGGTATGTCCCAAAAGTGCTTTTTTCAAGACGTAATTGGACTTCCTTTGTTTTTCCTTGAAGACATTTCATTTCTCATCTAAGAAGCTTCTTCAATTCTAACTGAATGATGGAGAATGGAAGGATTGATATTCCTTGCAGTCATCTAGTCATTAGCACTCTTTCTGAGAGTCTTGGAGATTTATCTGTGTCCTCAAGGTCACCTGAATAGTGCAAATGGGTGTGGAACCATCTTGGAACTGCTGAAGGGACTGTGTTGCAAACAAGAGATAGGTGGTATCGTATCCCTCCCCCTCTGTTGAGAGAGGGCTGTTCAATTTTAATGTAGGGGCCTCTCTTTGGCCCCTCTTTCAAGCCAGGGGTCCTCTCTGTCCAGAAGGTGGACTTTGCTGCCTTCAAAAGAGTGATCTTGCTCTTTCAAATGCAGGTGGACTGCTGAATTTTGTCCTGATTGTGTACTCCTATGTTGTGCCATGCGTTTGTGAAGTGGTTGTTTTATTTCTCCAATGTACAGATCTGGACATGTATTGCATGTATCACATTGCTCAGTTTGTTTGTTTCACCATTATCAGATTGCAATGGTAAGATCCTAGCGATACTTTGTCTTCATTTGCATCACAGAAGAAGTCTTGAATGGGTTTAAAACGTACCTGCAGGAAGGTGGGCTAATTACAAAGGCTGAGGCAAAACCTCTTCAGTATGGCAAAATTGCAACCAGGAGAAAAAGGGAGGGAGGGAGGGAGGGAGGGAGGGAGGGAGGGAGGAAGGAAGGAAGGAAGGAAGGAAGGAAGGAAGGAAGGAAGGAAGGAAGGAAGGAAGGGTTTTGTTTGAGTTTGGGTTTTTTTGTGGACAGGAGCTAAGACCTAAGTATGGATGTGTCTTTTTAAGCAGTGTTGTCCTGAAAATGACTTTCTTTCATGAGAGCTGAAGCGAAGACTCACTGGAAGAGATTTTCCTTGATGGGACCTAATCTGAGCAAAGCTTCTAATAATTTCTTCTGGGACTCCTTGGACATAGAAAGGAGCAGCCATCTTCTGTTGACTTGAGGGCTTCAACAGGCTTTGCGTGGAATGTTGAGGACAAAAGTAGGCAGGGACAGGACCTCTTCTTATGACATGTTCTGGGGACTTAAGGGACAAAACTGATGCCCTAAGATCCTGCAAGACTTAAAACACTGATTTGTCTTGACTCCTTCAAAAAGAGCTGAAACGTTCCATACACCCCATAGTGGAGATGGCAGAGGATTTCTCTGGACCTCAATTGTGTTGTTGGTAGACCATACATAAGTTCATGGACTTCTGCTATTGAGGAATTCAGTGAATTCTTTCTTGTTCAGGTAAAAAATAAGCTGCGCTCACAAGAGAGAGATGTACAAAGCATTAAATACCTTCAAGTAATTTGCAGATCAAGGAAATTGCCTCTTCAGAACACAACATGTTTTTTAATTATTATTTTACTATGCCATTTGGAGGCTGTGAAGCTGCCTTGGAAGCTGAATGAGATTGATTGCTCCAGTCTGCTGCTAAAATGCCGCCATCAACAAGGGAAGTTTCAACAAGATTGTTCTTGGTTCAGTGTTCGGGGTTAAGAAAATATGAAGTTGCACTTCTGAACTGGATCAGACTATTTCCTGAAACGAGGAAGAGCTCTAGGTCCTTGGTAGAACATATCCTTGCATATCCTCAATTCTGACTTCAGTTCAGTCAGAATTGAAAAAGCTTCTTGGATGAGAAGCGAAACGACTTCAAGGAAAAACCAAGAAAGTCCACTTGCCTTTTGAAAAAGCACCTTTGGGACAACCATGACCTGGATGGCTGAGAAGCTCCATAAACATTTCAACCAGAGCATTTCCAGATACAAATGGAAAAAGCTGCTCCCCAAAATCATGGCAAAATGCACCAAGAATAGGATTCGGTACAACTTCTGTCCCATTTGTGCCCAGCATCTAGAAATGTTATGCTCCAATGTTTCCTCCGTTGCTCGATTCTTCTTTATTTTTGCATCAGACATTCAAATGCAAATACCCAGTTCCAACTGATACTCCTTCAGGGAAGTCTTTGCACTGTTGTGGGTGCATTCCTTTGACAGTTTTCTAGTGAATGGTGCCGTCAAGAAGGAAAACACTTTAACAGCACCTTATTTTTTGCAGAAGGAAGAAAATGTGTCAATGTAAAGGCAGAAGGAGAGAATACAGGAGCTCTTCATAAGTACATAGGTGTTGTTAGTTTACTGTTGTTGATTTCCTGCCTAGAACACTCAATGAGGAAAATAATTCATTCCTTTCCGAGACAGAGGGCTTCCACTTAAGTAGTTTGAGGACAATCACAGTTGGCTAAATGCTGCCCTCACTTTCTCCCTTATGCAAAAGGTCTAAGGCAGGGGTCTCCAACCTTGGCAACTTTAAGACTTGTGGACTTCAACTCCCAGAATTCAACTCCCTGGTCTAAGGCAATGTTTCTCAACTGTGGCAACGTTAAAATTTGTGGACTTCAACTTCCAGAATTTCCCAGCCACCATGCTGAGCTGACACTCAGGATATTGGGAATAGCCATTTTTCCAGCTACTTCACTCAACTTCTGGGTGGAACTCGAGTTGCAGATGTCGCGAAGATAAGGCCCAAAGTTCCTCTTGACTCTTCCTGGTTTTGTTGACACATCAAGGTACAGCACATGAAGTGTTAGTACCACTTTATAAGGCCTTAGTAAGACCACGTTTGGAATACTGCAACCAGTTTTGGTTGCCCCAATGTAAACAAGTTGTTGGGACTCTGGAAAGAGTGCAGAGAAGAGCAACCAAGATGATTAGGGGACTGGAGGCTACAATATATGAAGAACGGCTGCAGGAATTGGGCATGGCTAGTTTAATGAAAAGAAGGATTAGGAGTGACATGACAGCAGTCTTCCAGTATTTGAGCCACTGCCCCAAAGAAGAAGGGGGTGAATCTATTCTCCAAAGCACCTAAAAGCAGGTCAAGAAACAATGGATGGAAACTAATCAAGGAGAAAAGCAACCTAGAACTAAGGAGGAATTTCCTGACAGTCAGAACAATTGCTCTCTGGAACAGCTTCCTTCAGAAGTTGTGGATGCTCCATCACTGGAGGTTTTTAAGAAAAGATTAGACAACCATTGGTCCGAAATGGTACACGGGTTGGACTAGAAGACCTCTAAGATCCCTTCCAACTCTGTTATTCTGTCATTTACAGGAAAAGCTCATAAGGATTTTTTTTTTAATTCCAATTTAGCCTACAATGTTTACATTCCCTAGAAATCTTTCATGACATTTGCATGAAATACAACTCCTGCTATTCTTGCAAAGAATAACACCTTCAGGTATTCAGGCTAATACCTTTATTTTCTATTTCTCTTTTGGAATATGGATGCCTGGCTGTGTGTGTAAAATATGGATGCTGTTAGGACAAGATTGGCCTTTCGTTAATCAAGCAACTGACTGGCCATCCATTTTATTTTCTTCTATGCGGATTTCATAGTTTTTTTCCAGTTCTGTCTTCTGTTATTATGGATAGAAGTGCAAGAAAATCTCTTTACATATCCATCAATATAATTCAGTCTGAAATTATTCCTTCTATTCACTTCTAATTGGAGTTAATGTATTCAAATATATTCAAGGGAGGATAGCACCCTCTGGAGAAGCTTAACACGCCATTGGAAAAAAAAAAGCACAGAAAATTCAAATATTGCCTACTTGGAATGCCACAAATAGCAACAAGTTTATTGCATTTCCTCCTTCAGAATATGCTACGCATATTTTAGAATATAACTGTAAGATTTTAAATTTGTTTCGGAAAAGAGTATGTTATTAACGAATGTCCAAACTTCAGTGGAATCTAGTTTACCTTTCTCCTTAACAAAATCGAATGCATTTTATTGTGCATTTTATTTGTTTTCTGAAACAAATTTCAAACAAAGAAAAGTTAATTATATTCACTGAAGAAGTGCTATTTACCATGGGAAACATTTCTAACATTTGGCTTTTCCTTACTGGATATAAGGGGGGGAAGATCCTTAAAAACCTGAGCCAGGTCATCCTAAGCACTTCTGGAGTTGTGTTCTGACATTTGTGAAACAACCTTGATGAACTGAAGAGTTACAAGGAAGATCCTTCCTAAAACCTCACAATATTTGTCTAGCAGTTATGCCGGAAGCGTGCTTTACTCTGGCAAGATTCCTGTCAAGCAACAATAAACATACCCTCCTCAACAGCTCATTGTGTCACTCACGGTTCCTTTCTCTGACATCTGGCACATTGGCAGCTGCCTAAAACTAGCAGTCGTCCTTTACAAGCAAAATCTCACAGATTTTTCTTTAGCAAGATTTATTGAGTTGGAGGAAATGGAGTTACAGGCATTCCAGCAATTGGAGAAACATCTCCAAAGAAAACACCAAGAAAGCCTAGTTGCCTTTGGAAAAAGCACCTTTGGGACAAGTGGTGAAATCCTCTGAAGTCTGCTACCGGTTCTGTACCCACACAGGCGGGTTTTGCGTGCATGCACGCCTGAGACAGTGCTCGCACAGCGCTAAAAAAAGGAGCATTTTGAAGCCTTCCGAGTCTGCAAAGGTATTTATTTATTTATTATTTATTAATTTAACTTGTATGTCGTCTTTCTCTGAAGACTCAAGGCAGACAATGAGGGAGGGAATCCGCTGTGCCACGCAATTTAGATTAGCTGGAAAGCAGGAAATCCGATGATTCTAGTTAATGTAAGTTGTGCGTCACAGCTGATCGTCACCCAACTGATCGTTGGAAATACCGGTTCATTCGAACTGGTAGCATTTTTTTACTACAGGTTCGGAAGAACCTGTCCAAACCAGTAGTATTTCACCCCTGTTTGGGACAACCATGACTTGGACTATTCAGTATCTTCATAGCTATTTTTATTTTAATTTAGAATCAATATATCCATATATATATAAATAAATATATATATATATGTAGGTCTTTGGTTATTCGGGTCTTCTCCCACGTAAAATTGGAAGTGTCTTGGCGACGTTTCGACGAAGTCTCATTCGTCATCTTCAGGCTGGTGTTCTCGGCTTCGTGCTTCCAGGAGCAAGCCGAGAACACTGAGAACGAAGCCGAGAACACCAGCCTGAAGATGACGAATGAGACTTCGTCGAAACATCGCCAAGACACTTCCAATTTTACGTGGGAGAAGACCCGAATAACCAAAGACCTACATACAAACACCCGCGAAAACCTGAGAAAACAAACAAATATATATATATATATATATATATATATATATATATATATATATATATATATATATATATATATATATATTTCAACTTCAAGGGCCAGAGTGATTTCCTCGATACAGAAAGAAGATATCAAGGAGCAGAAATCCATCTCCAATCTGAAGGACTGAAGTTCAGGCTGCTGAAGTGCTGGATTTACTGATAAAATAATACTGTCTAATTCTTCCTCCAAAGTGCTAGTAGATTTCATATATTCCATGGTTTTATGAAGCTCTGAGGTTGACAGGCTGGTTTTGACTTAGTTTTTCATAGCCAGCAGGTCTTCGTCACAAGGTGGGTTCATCTGACACAGGGAGTCCTAGGAATCTGAACTCTGCCTACTCAGAGTTTTAAAGATCAAATTCAACAGTGAACAAAGTCAGATAAAATCTTTTTATGAAGCTCTAGGGGGAAGAATAACAAAGCTTCCTTTGTTGACACTGGATTAGTAAAATCTAAGGAGAATGGAGGAGGAGGACTTTTATAGTAGAGCTGTTACAATAAGTGGTGTGACAAGACCTAAGAAACTAACTTTCTTCTCTTTTTTCTTTTACTTCTTCTTCTTCCTCTTCCTCTTCCTCTTCCTCTTCCTCCTCCTCTTCTGCTTAGCCACATAAATGTTGGACTCAACTTGTGGTCATAAGTCAAGGACTACCTGTACTGTATCCATCTCATCAAGGACAGCAGGAACAACACATTCATCCTTTTCCATTGCTGAAATTCTTGCAACGATCTCTTTCATTTCTGGAAATCTTACTAGAACCTTGCTGGGAAGAATTACTTTTCTTCGAGGCAGCTGAGGGGGTGTCAAATGGTGTGTGTGAGAGTGTGAGTGTGCAAAACATCAGCAGAACCTAATCTACCTGCACAAGATCCTGCAAGATTGCAGGTGAGAACTCCCATAAGATTCCAGGCACTGTGATGTGAGATCTTAGATCTTATTGGCATACATACTTACAGAAGAAGGACGCCCGACACCCGAAAACACTCCTGTTCTGACCTAGGCTTCCCAAGAAAGCATAAAATCACAATCTTAGTCCCCCAAAACCCTCTTTTATTGAGACAGCTGTGAATTACGGTCATTCACAGCCCGTAATGGTTCACAAACAGCCTGTGCAGATTCCGACCGATGTCTGCTCGAGTGGACACAGTCTTTCAGGGTAATGTTGATAAGCACCCACCTTTATCTCCCTTGAAACGCTGCCAGAGACCTAATTGTCCATTAGTTTTGCAAGGCCAAACGGAGCACAGAGTCAAAACGGACTTCTCAGAGCTTGAATTGACTCTATGAACTAATTGCTTCCTGCAAAGGCTCACGTCCGTTTGCTCCTCTTTTATGACTTATGGGAGGGGCCAATCATCTCCAAGCTTTACTCCTGAGTCGCCCCTTTTTTCCTTAATTGTTCTTGCCTTCTGGCAACTCTGCGCATGTGCGCACTGGGAACAGGCTCACACTGTTCTTCTGCCTCACTGATGTCAGATTCTGGAGGCTCCGGAGGCAGCACATAACTCCCAGATGGCCCTTGGATGAGTGCCTCTGACACAGAGCCCTCATCCGAGCCTTCTCCAGACTTCAGGACTGGCCCACGTTCCTCCCCAGCCTCCTCACCGTCCGACTCTGCTGACAGCTCTGCAGGCCGCCAGCGGACCACAACAATTCCCCAAACTCTAAGCTACCATTTGCTTCATCCAGGAGACATTTTTTCTTAATTTCTTGCAAACGTGCAGATGTGAGCCTGCCATTAAAATAACTTTGGGCCGAGCGTTCGAGCTGCTGGGTATGCTTTGATGTATTTGTAGTGCATGGAAGCCTTTGATGAGAACATTAGTCTATCCCTGGTTACATTTTCCGCCTCCCAATAAACTTAGTTCCATTGACCTTAATGCGTTCTTCATCGTCTTGGTTTGTACTTTCCAAAAAAGATTGTATCGGAATCTCAGTTCTCTGCTCCACTTTTCAAGTTTCCGGGGTGCCAAAATGCATTACTGACCTCATTTTTTTTTTTTTTGCCATTTTCTCTTATTATTTCATTAGCTGGTGGGGGGGAGGGATCATTAGAGTTTTAAGCATTTTCATTCCAGGCTCCCCCCCTCCCCAATACCCCACCCCGCAGAGGCATGGCAGTGTTACATTAGCCTGGTTACCATAGTAACCAGATTCTTACGCTCAGCCTGTGTTGTGTGCATTTCAACATTCCCGTTTTTTACCCATTTGCATCCAGCCGGTTTAGAAAATAGCTTCATTTTATGGTTCCTGATATATGAGGGTTTTTTTTGTTTTTTTTAATGAATCTCTAAGGAAGTTTGCCCTGAAATGCAAAACCTTGCAAGTTTTCCTTCGTAAGCATACCATCCTTGGTTCCTAAAATATCAGTCTTGCTGGATTCTATCCGGGTTCAAAATTCCTTAAATTTCAACGGAGTGAATTTAGGAATTCAGACAAAAAGTAAGCTGGTGCCTCGGTCATTGCCAGAAAAACCACTGCCCGTTCTGTGTCTTAAAACATCCAACATTTACACTGTGGCCACTACTAAAAACTCAAAGTTAAGGATCTATGGAGATTCTCAGCCATCCAGGTCGTGGCTGTCCCAAAAGTGCTTTTTTCAAGAGGCAACTGAACTTCCTTCTTTTTCTTTGAAGACGTTTCGTTTCTCATCCAAGAAGCTTCTTCAGCTCTGACTGGATTCCATGACTTCCATTCTCCACCATCCAGTCAGAGCTGAAGAAGCTTCTTGGAGGAGAAGCAAAATGTCTTCAAAGAAAAACCAGAAAGTCCAGTTGCCTCCTGAAAAAAGCACCTTTGGGATAAAAGTTAAGGACCCGTTCAGAGCACAGAGTCTGTGTAGGAGTTTGCATATGTGCAGGAAAATTTTCCTATCTTGGATGGCAAACCTCAGATAAGGAAAGGTTACGTGCACGTAAGCGCCAGGAAATGGTATTAGAAAATAAGACCCTAAATCTGTAAATAAAGAGGAGCAAGGGAAGAGGAAATGGGATGTGTCAGACTTTAATTATAGATAAACGTTATAAGTGCTTAGGCAAACAGTAATGATTAACCAAAGATTTTAGTTGCTGGAAGACTTTTGTGAGCCAAAAGTTACTGCTGTAACTTGTAGTAACAAACTATATAATGTCACTATGTAAGACAATAAATTACCCCCACATATATTCTCAACCTTTGTGTGTGTGGTCACTCTACAAGTCTGCATTAGCAAACAATCTTTCCGCCACAAGTTTTTATCCATTTTAACATAACCCTGTGAGTCACGGTAAATATTATGCTATGTTGACTGTTCAATATGATTAGTACAAATTTTTGCAACATTTATCTCATTCCCAGCTGAAAAAAAATGCCTTTCTACAGTTTTTCCTCACTGCCTTTTTGAAATATGTCGTATTTTTAAATCCGATTTTCCTTTGCAAAATTCTTCAGTTGTTGCTTGCACATTTATATATCATGGATTGGACTGTTGCTGTGGAAATATTTTCCGAGTAGCAGGAATATGTCTCTGTTTTGTTTTGATTTTCATGAGTTCTTAATCTTAATTCTTCTGCAGTCTGCATGTGTGGGGCATGCAAATATACTTTGGAATGCGAGCGAGCAAATTGTTTTTTTAATGCATCGATAAGGAATTTCAGGCATTAATATTTACCATCCAAGGCAAAGATGCTCATAAAATTAAATGGCATACAGTAAGTAGCAGAAAACATCTCCTTGTTTCTGCCATCCATTTGCCTGCTTATTTCCACTTTAATCTAAATATATAAGTACGTAAAGCTGCATTATCAGCCACAGCTCTGTAACCCCTGGTGGTTTATTCTGACGCAGCAGCTCGGCAAGGCAAAAATAATTCCTAAAATTACTTTCTAAAGTCATTTAACTGCAGAGCTAGAACCTGAGATGCTCCTACTTAGGAAGAGGGGATGGTTTCTGCCCTCGAGGAAAAGAAAGAGAGCGTGGTATCAAAACAGTGAGAGGTTTTCCTGAACATGTCACTCCTTTGATTTAGGAAAAAAAAAAGATATTTTTCAAGACTGATGATGGGGAACCTTTGCATAAAGGGTTGGAGAGATGGAGAGAGGTCAGTTGATGGGTTAACTATTGTACAAGCAGTATAAATCTGCATGTAAATAAAACCCGAGTACACAGGAATTTCGGGTCAACATTTTCTAGCCTCAGAAGTTAAGCAGAGTTGGGCCTGCCTGGTTCATATATGGACAGCTGATCTCCAGGAAACTCAGAAAGCCAACCCAAAACAAGACAATGGCAAATTTCTGCCGAACTGCTGGTCGGGTTCTTGGATATGTGTGCTTCTGATTATCTTTCATATTTGTATCATCTCAGATTCTATACTTTAGAGATGGATGTCTATGGAGATGCTCAGTCATCCAGGTCATGATTGTCCCAAAGATGCTTTTTCAAGAAGTAACTGGTCTTTCTTTGTTTTTCTTTGAAGAAGTTTTGCTTCTCATCCAAGAACCTTCTTCAACTCAAAGAGAGAAGCAACCTGGAATTAAGGAGAAACTTCTTAACAGGAAGAGGACTATTAACCAGTGGAACAGAAGTTGCCTCCAGAAATCATGGGGGCTTCATCACTGGATGATGAAGAAACTGGACAGTCACTTGTCTGAAATGGAACAGATTCTTCTCCTTGAGCAGAAGGCTGGACTAGAAAACCTCCAAGGTCTCTTCCAGCTCTGTTCTGTTCTGTTCTGTTCTGTTCTGTTCTGTTCTGTTCTGTTCTGTTCTGTTCTGTTCTGTTCTGTTCTGTTGCATTGCGTTGCGTTGCGTTGCATTGCATTGTGTTCCATTCCATTCCATTCTATTCTGGCTGAATAATGGGGAGTGGAAGGATTTATATTCCTTGCAGTTCATCTAGTCCTTAGGAATTTTTCTGAGAGTTGTTGAGGCCACCTGAGATTTATCTGTACCCTGAGGGTCACCTGAATAGAGATGGATGTGATCAGGATACCCCTTGCCAAGTTATTTGATGGGATAACAAGGGAGAAGGGATGCCAATATCTGTTCAATGGAGAATGAACCCCAAAGCCAAAGGGGCATCAGATGGCAGCTTAGCTGACAGTCAAAACACCTTGAAAAGCTAGGCTGGTGGAGCCTTGAAAGAAAAAAATCAGGATTGCATAGGAAAGATTTTTTAAAAAATAAAAGATCATGGAGGAATTGATGACAAACCATCTAGAATGTTTTGGCCAGACATTCATGGATATGCTAATGAAGTCACTAGAGGTAATGGTGACATATAAATGCTCCTGTGGTTTATAAATGTTCAAACAAAGGAGGAAATAAAATATAAGTTTTACTTTACAAACCTGCAAAAGAAATTGAAATTGCTGTTCCGTCCTGTTAGAAAGTAATATCAAGAGAGAAGACATACTGTAGTAAGAGCTAAAAATGAATACCAATTCTGCATAGCAACTCTGAATATTATCACTGCAGTCTTTAATAGAGGAATTTGTGCAATCCATCAAGTTAACTTACAATTGCTTAACGCATTGTAAGCCACCCTGAGTCTCCGGAGAAGGGCGGCATATAAATCAAATAAAAAAAAAAGTGAATCATTCATCATAAATTAAAATCTCCCAACCAATTAATCTCCCTCTATTCACCCAAATTTGCCACTATGGAAAACTGATGGATATTCGTTAGTTTCAATTATTCCAGCCTTTAGCCTTGAAGAAATAAATCTCCCTTTTTCCAGGAAAGTTCTAAAAAAATAGGCCAGTTTATATGCAATTTCTAGACATGCTTCATTTTTTTTTTGCTTGACAAAACAGATTAAAAAAATAAGATTAATAGTTCCACACATTTCTATTTCTTTCTCTTCTCGTGCACTAATTTATTCCAATTTAATCAAATATCAATCAGTGGGTCATATTTCAACGGGTGTTTGACAACATTGATAGCATTTGTTGAAGAAAATCAAAGCAGTCAGAAATTAGAAATTCCCCGGGAGAGAAATAGTTTCCTAAGCCTTTAGCAACAGAGGCATACCTAAGCATTCCTTTGCTTTAAAAAGTCACATTTTATCTGCATCTCCCCTAAGAGAAACAAAATGCACACCTGGCTTGACATGAAAGGAATCTGGGGATCCTTTTTGACTACAAGGCAAAATCCATCAATCATTAAACATGTCTTGTGCCAGAAGTGTGATTCAGCTGCTAAAAAAGCAAAAGCTATCTTGAGGCAGTCCAGATTACAGGAAGTCTTTGTTCCATTCTTGAACTCAGTTACACTAGTGAAGGGCGCAATATTAGAAGACTGGAGAAACCAAGTAAGAGACATATTGTCATAGAGAATATCTATGTACATGGTCACTAAGACATAACCCTAAATTGGGACTGCGGCCAACTCATCACAGCCAACTTGCTACGGTCAACTCACCAAGGCCAATTTGCCATGGCCAACTAGCCATGGCCAACTCACCATGGCTAACTTGCCATGGCCAACTCATTGCGGGACAAGAGTTACAGTAATATCAAAGATATGGTGGAATAGGATCATTAAAGAAAGGATGCAAAATGAGAAACAAAATGAAATGTGAATGTCAAAAATTAGAATATTTTTTAAAAATATTTTAAATAATTTATTTTATTTTATTTTTATTTTTTTAATTTGATTTATATGCCGCCCTTCTCCGGAGACTCAGGGCGGCTTACAATGCGTTAAGCAATAGCCTTCATACTTTTGTATATTTTATACAAAGTCAGTTTATTGCCCCCACAAACTGGGTCCTCAATTTACCTACCTTAGAAAGGATGGAAGGCTGAGTCAACCTTGAGCCTGGTGAGATTCGAACTTAATTGTTTATTTATTTATTTATTTATTTATTTTGTCGCATTTCTATGCCGCCCAACTCCCAAGGAGTTCCATATCTACCCTGTTTTGGTCAGCTCCGAATTGGAGACCTCTGTCAAGATCTGGATACCACCATTAAAGAAGGACGGGGACAAACTGGAGCACGTAGACCGAAGGGCTATGAAGATTGCTAAAGGTTCTCTAGTGTATACTCTCTGAGCAACAGTTAAAAGAATCTGGATGTGTTTAGCTTGCAGAGAATTTGACTAGCAGTCTTCAAATAGCCGAAGCATTGTCACCGAGAAGGAGAAATGGACTTATTCTCGGTTGTTCTAGAGAATAGGAGAATCGGTGAATTACTATAAAATGGAAGGACATTTGGGCCAGAGGTCAGGAGGAATATCCTGGCTGTATGAGCTCTCAGCCAATGGAACAGTCTGCCACTTGAAGTGCTGAGTTCTTCTCTGCCGGAGGCCAGATGGTCCAATCAACCTCGCACTAAGGCTAGGACTGGATTAGCAACTCTTCCAACTCTACATTTCTGCCACACCTTCAGTTTGGCCATCATCAGGCTTTGACTATCACATGCATATAGTTGCTATGCAAAGTTACAGAATTCTTTATCGACCTTTTGTGTGAATTGTTATAAATGGCCACATTTAGTTTCAAGAAAGCCCTGGTGTTACCACGACTTCAAACACTTACAACCCAGAATGATGGATGGGGAAGGGGTTGGATACATATTTGTCTTCCTTAATTTTATAAATGGGGGCACCTGATGCCTTCAACTCCCTTAAATTGCTTCCCAACATTTGGAATGTCTGGGTTTCCAAAAGCAGAAAACACTGTGAGAAACAGATCTCACACCTAGACAGGTGGTGTAATGGCTTATCGCATGAAGCATTTATAGAGACTATTTGTTTCCTGTGTAGATGATGGAATTTTCCCTAAGATACATAAATGCACCAAGAAATAATACACACATATCAAACCCACCCAATTCCATGTAGGAGGGGGACAAAGGCACAGCTGACATTTCCGGAGGAAAATGTTTGTTTTCAGCCTCCTGTTAATTTTCCTACGGTAGATGAAATGGGATTAATTGCTTCTGACTTCTTTCACTCGTCCTTCGGCTTCAGATGATCAGCTGAAGTGGTGGAGCCATTAATGACCCAAGAAATGACGGAAGGCGAATGCGGCATCGGAGGAGTTCGGTAGGAAAGCTGAACAAAGCGGCAAGAATCGTGGAATTAGATCACTTAACAAGATTGCAAGAGTCGTGGGTTTGTGGAGTTAGGTGAACTAGTCCAACCCAAGAAGAATGTTATGGATATTAATTAAAGCTGTGGATTTAGCTATTGTAAGGGGATGATATCAACAGATGAAATAGCTTTTTTGTGTTTTAATATAAAGGAAGGAAGGAAGGAAGGAAGGAAGGAAGGAAGGAAGGAAGGAAGGAAGGAAGGAGGGAGGGAGGGAGGGAGGGAGGGAGGGAGGGAGGGAGGGAGAAAGAAAGAAAGAAAGAAAGAGGGAGGGAGGGAGGGAGGGAGGGAGGGAGGGAGGGAGGGAGGGAGGAAGGAAGGAAGGAAGGAAGGAAGGAAGGAAGGAAGGAAGGAAGGAAAAGGAAGGAAGGAAGGAAAAGGAAGGAAGGCTAACCCTTTTTGTAGCCATATTGTTGCTTCTTGGTGGCTCTCAATGGGCATTTTATTCCCTTATTAAATATGAATCCCCCTTCTTCACAAGGTCCACCTCAAGCCAAGTTCCTAAAGGATTCCCCTTCTTTTTATCCCTAACAGCAATCTTGCAATCTAGATTGGACTCACCAAGAGGGATTGGCCAAAGTGACCCATGGAGCTTCTTCAGCTGAAGGACTTGGACCAAGTATCTGTCCAACTTCTGATTCGTTACATCTCATCAGCCTCAAAATGCTGCAATTTGTCTACTGCTAATTTCAAAGACCATAAGACATCCACGCAAAATAAACAAATCCTCTCATAAAACATCAAATCTCAGAAAAACATCATATTAATGTGGGGGGCTTCTTTAAAAGGAACAAAATTTGTTCCTTGTTCATTGAACATATTTCTGTAACATGTGACATGTATTCTGAGCACAACTAGCTCATTATTCAGCCCATCAAAACCAGAAAGAACTAAACAGAAAGAACTAAACTTCATAAAATAATTAGATGTATTGCATCACAATAAATAATTGACAGGGTTATAAACAATGCAAAAGTCAAAGTCAGACTCGAAGTCATATCAGAAGATAAATCATGCCTAAATAAAATATAGAAACTGGCATTGACATGAAATCAAGATAGTTAAGTTAAAACAGCCCATTGGAGTGAAAAGCTGAGGTGTTAAAAATACACACATACATAAATAATTATTGGAAAGCATTTCATAAACCCTGTCATAGAGGCACTAAGAAAAAAATTGTCAGCTGCAGGAACTGAAAATATATTCCCCACCAAACCAGGAATTTTCCCACTACAATGAATAATGTAGAAAGAGAATCATTGTCTTCCAATTGTCTAGATGACAGGACAGGAACACAGATAACAATAAATACATTTTCATGAATATTCTCCACCGTTTAGCCTTAGTAGACTTAGTCAAATGTCACCCACATTGAAAAAGTTCAGCAAGGTTGGATCTGCGTCATCTAGAAGACAATCAACTTTGTAGACTAGATCCAAAAATTTACAAAATCCCACTTCCATATTCCATATTTTTAGCAAGAAATCTCCATGGATGTGTCTATCAGAAGTCAACCATTTCTTGAAGGAGTCTGGTTGGTTGGGGTTTTCTTTTTATGTGTCTCTAAAGTGAACGGAGAGGCTGTAGACCTTCTTGATGGCACCTCCTCCTTGTAGAAACACAGCTGAACAACAAATCTTTCTTCAAGACCCAACTCCAGAGAACTTCATGTTTGTTTGTGATTAATCAATATTGAACTAAACAGGCCCATTTGTCCAACTGACCTGAATTACAATGCCACAATAGCCAATAGTTACACATGGTACGCCATTCATCGCTCATTCAGAAGGTGAGGAAGACAGAAGCTTGGCTTCTCTGGTTTTAAGAGCAGACCATTTCAATTTGCTCCTCAAACTCTCCAGTTCTTGGATCATTCCTGGACTGTTGGTGAGGAAAATGAAGGAGCTTCCCCAAATATTGGTGGCCACACCGCAGGCGCCATTTTGTGCACACCAACCTGCTAGCAGTGGCGTCCTTCAAATTAGCTGTTCCTCCTTAAGGAAAGCATACAGTGGAAGAAGCGGAGAAGCAGAGGGAAAAGGGGGAAATAAATGAATGTGAATTAAACTAATTAATAATGAATCGGTTCTAATATTCACTGCCAATAATGAGGCCAGGGAAGAAATCCTGTATTGCTTCAGTGAACCACACTTCCATTTTTTATGGGGTTTTTTTCCGTAATTAAAAGTTAATTCACTGAGGAGAATAGTTTAACCTAGATTTATTTGCACAGCAAGAAAACATTTACAAATTATTATTTGGGGGCAGGGAGCATAAGTTGACAGGAACAATCTACGGCCTCAAAAGTCTACTGCCAAAGCATTTGTGTTGGTTTTGTTTGATTGTTTTCACCATTGTTGTCTACTGCTCCAAGGTGACCCATCCCCTTGATAGGAGCCACCACTCTCGACTGGCCAAGGACAAGAATGACCCAAGGGAACCAAAGAAAACATCTCCAAAATGCAACGAGATACAAAAACACATATTACCCTCCCTAGTTGGACACTAACAAATCTACTTCAACAATAATATCTTCCCCTCCTTGCAAAGAGGGCCCAAAATTTATAAGCTCTATGCAAACCAACAGACCTGCCATATGTCACATATATGAGAGAAAAAATAGTTAGCAGGTTAAACAACAGCGAAGTTAAAATCAAGGCCCTCTGTTCATAGTCGGTTATTGTAAGTGTACAACTGTTTCTTATTTACCACAAATCAGCCCAATCCTTATCTCTGATCTATCCAGGATGAAATACCCTCGTTTGGCTCTTGATAAGGAAACCTTTCCTGAGGTTTTTAATTGGGAACTTTCTCAACAATTGCATCTCATTTCCAAAGTTTGTAAGTCTCTATTGCAAATAACTATCTCTGCAACATCCATTGTTGAAAAATTCTTCTTCACAAATTCTTCTTCTGTTATTTATTTTTTTTTCTTCTGGAGTTTGTATTTTAATCTTCTGAATAATTAAAAAAAATAATAATAATACAAAATGCAACCAGATACGTGGCAGGAGGCCCTCTATTTTACAGCCCTCTCTAAGCATATTGAGTCAGCCTCTTGCCCCCAACAATATGGGTCTTCATTTTCCTGACCTTGGAAGGATGGAAGGCTGAGTCCACCTTGAGCTGATCAGAATCGAACTTCCTGGCTGTGGGCAGAGTTTTTGCCTGCAATGCATTCTAACCACCACGGCTCCTTACATATAACACATTATTTGATTGTTATTTGTATAAGAAAGAGGTTGTTATTTTGGACTGCACATTGGACAGACGAACTATTGGGACCCTTATATTAAAACAAAATATTTAATGTGCAGTCAGAGCTCAAAAAATCACATATAACACAGCCCTTTATTTGAATAAAACAGTTCAGTTGAGATCAACATGTGTGGGTCTGATCGTAGTAAATTGTAGAGGTGACAGGGAAACAGGATGTCATATTCCTTATTTTATTTTTGTTTTCATTTAATCTGTTTCTTGTATTCTACTTTTAGGTCTGGTTTTACTGTGTGATGTTTTATGCTTCATTCTGTATTTTTATATGGCCTATGGGCTAATCAATTCTAAAGCACTCACTTCCAGATTAATTCTGCTGAACGGATTCGTCTGAAAAACTATAAAAAGCCATTGAACCATTAAAAAAGAGAGAATCTTAGACAGCAGAAGAGTCTTTCTTACATTTTATCTGAAAACCATTTCATTTTAAAGGGTTTCACTTCAATGTGATGTTTACGTTTTAGTAAGTCTTAAGTTGTCAATGAAAAAAAGCCAAGGTGCAGTTTTAATTAATATTAAACTTGTGATGCTCCCACGCTTGCCTTCTAGCTACAAACAACGTCTCAATTTATTCTTACATTTTCATCTTTTATGTATAATTTCGTGTTTTTTAAAATAAGGTTGAAAACTCACACAAACTAATGGGAAGTGAAAAGAAAAAAGAAAAAAAATCAAAGAGAGTTAAAAATACAAGAAAGAAAAAGAAAAAACGTTACAAGGAAAAAGCTTCTGATCTTCTTTACAACAGTCATAAGTACAATTATAAATTTACTCTGTGGTTACAACATAACTATCTTCTTTCCGGAACCCCTTCGCTTTCATCAGCAGGACTATAATTTATTCTTACATTTTCAGATAGGCAAAACTGAAAAAATTTGTCCTTATCTACTCGCTGTGTTTAATGAGCTTGCATATATATTTTTTATATATATATTTTGTGGAAGTACTTGAAAAAAACAGCACAGAGGAATGGCGAATACATGTTTTCACCGTGAATGATCACCATGGAATCCATAGAACTTAGGTTCTTGTGCACCTACAGTAACTCTTGAGAGCATCCAGACCAACCAGGTGCTGTTATTGCTGTGGGATGTCTGAGTATATTTCAGTGGTGGGATTCAAATCATTTAACAACGGTTCTCTGCCCTAATGACCATGGCGTGGCCATGGTGGGCGTGGCCAGGGGGTGTGACAGGCAGCACTCGGCCTCCTGCACCCCCCTGGGAGCAAAAATAGCCCATGGGGGATGCCTCCCCCCACACCCCGCTTTGGGCTTAGGAGGCCTCCGTGCACTTACCTGAGAGCCAAAATGGGGCGTGTGGGGACTCCTGGAAGGGGCGGAGAGGGGAGGGGCGGAGCCAGCCAGCAATTCAGCTACCGGTTCACCCAAACTGGCCCGAACTGGCTGAATCTCACCACTGGTAGATTTCCATACAAAATGTATTTGTACATTGACCAGATTTTAAACAAACATGAAGACAACATGTCAGAACAGGGAGCGTGGTCTGCATTCCACTTTCAAAAAGGGACTTTCAATTTTGAAAGTCTGAGCATTGTTCTAACACATCTCTTTCAACAAGAAATTGACTTTAGTTGTGTGTTCTTTAAAGAAAAACATAAAAGTCCCACTGGTACTTTTCTGGTTTCAGAACTAATCCATCATTCTTTGCGACAACAGTAGCAAAGCTAACAAATATAATATGGATGAGTAATTTTTGGTTCAAGAGTCACATTCAGACTCGGGTGGAATGCTAAATTCCACGTCTGGATATTGACTTGGAGCTGAAAAAACTTGGTTCGAGCTGAGAAGAAAAATAAGAAAGAAGAAAGAAGAAAAACCCCAAATCAACATGTACTGCCTCTGGTAAAAAATCACCAAAATGCTTTAAAGAGGTCTGGAAGTTTGGCAATAAAAATTCTTAGAGAACAGGGCAACGAATCCTTGGGTACATTTCTCACCACCAATATTGAGAAGAAGAAAGAGGAAACAGTGAAGATCTCTCAGATACAATGCCACCAAGGAGGGATCTCAGAAAAGAAAGAACGATCCAATTAAAAACCATTCATCTGTTCTGGAAGAGTTTGATACAGATCATCCTTATGTTGGTGGTTTGAGCCCTGAGCTTGGCGATTTGGTTGCAAACGTTTCATCCCATTCGAGGAGACATCTTCAATGAGCTTTGGATGGAAGCAAGACACTGAAGATGTCTTCTCGAATGGGGATGAAACATTTGCAACCAAATTGCCAAGCTCGGAGCTCAAACCAACAGCATAACTACCAATCCGAGCTAGTAATATTCAAAGACATTTCCACATATCATCCTTTTTTTCCTTTTAGTAATTTGTTAGCAGCTTCTCCTATAGTTTAATCAGAGACATTTTTCAAGGGGGTTGCAGTTACAATCTAGTGGCAAATGGCACTGTACAAGGTCAGCAGCTGAGAAGAACCCTGAAAGCCACAAGGAAACCATTCGAGGGCCAGATGGAGGAATGCACCTTTAGTGGTCTCACCTGGGCAACACTCAGGGGTGAAATCAGTTGGGATGTTATCATTGCAACAACCACAGGTAGATATCATAAGTCTCCCATACAAAACTGTACTTGGAGATAGAATCTGTCTCACATGGCTATTAAATTGTACCTCCGACAACGATCACACTTACTTCTTGCAGTTCTTAACAACTCTAATGGCCGTCAAAACTTGTCAATCCTTTTCTTTCTCCTGCTGACCGTTCTTCAAAATACACTTAAGATGATTGCAAGATTTTTTTATCCACAGCTACAGCTGTTAGAAGTTGTCTCGCTCCTCCCTAATAATATTGCGGCAATATTTTTAAAATTCCCTGTCATAGTTATTGTGTTGAATTCCTTTTCTTGCATCTGATCTTGGACCATAAATATATATTTTTACTGATTGATTGATCATTTGATTCCCCACTGTATTTCTCTAAAGCTGTGGAAATTCTTCTTCTTAAGGCACCTCCTTCAGTTATTTTCTTTCTTCTTTATCATCTTCAGTCTTTCTTTGGTTTCTGTTGGTGTCTGCAAAAGAGCACTCCAAAGATGCCCCACTGAGCACAACCGAAAGCGATAAGTGAATAAGTTATTATTCATAACCGAGAATGGGTTATTTCAAAGAAACTCCGAATGCAGGGCTCTTTAGAGAAAAAGAAACAAGATTAGAATGGAAAGCACAACAAGATGAGAACAATGCAGCTAGTTATTGTAAGTGAATGCCCCCCTTTTAACACACACACAAACCTACACAGTGTCACAAAGTTGTTTGTCTCAACGCAGCTGCCAGGCAAGGAGGCCATAAACCACTACAAAAACTTCTCCTAAGAAAAAAGATTCTGAAATTCTGTTAAGATAGCCAGGTTGTGGCCAAGCTGGATTCCAATCTTCCCTACCTGGGTGAACTTGTCTTCCTCAATTTGTCTTTGTCAGGCAGGAATAAGATAATCTCCTACAACACACAAGATCTAATTGTCTACCAGTGTCAACAGATGGGGGAAAAGAAAGTACAACATCACCCAGACTGGTACAGCTAAAGACCTGAAGAGTAACACATCTCCAGATGTTTGTTGATATCAGTGAGTTATGGTACTCGAGGGAAGGAAGGAAGGAAAGGAGGGAGGGAGGGAGGGAGGGAGGGAGGGAGGAAGGAAGGAAGGAAGGAAGGAAGGAAGGAAGGAAGGAAGGAAGGAAGGAAGGAGGAAGTCTAAATGCTATATTTTGTATGTGAGCTCTGAGTTAGATACAGATGTGACAAATGCAATAGAAAATATCTGACATAACTGGTTAGATATTAGATAAATAGATGATAGATAGATAGATAGATAGATAGATAGATAGATAGATAGATAGATAGATGATAGAATCAATATTAATTTAAAAAATCCAAAATTCAACATTTCTGGAGGTTTGAGTTGATGTCCACGTAAGATAAAAACACTCTACTTTATCATTTAGAACCATTTTTTTTTAAATTAAACGTATGGACTCAACCAAGTTATTAAATCTAGCTACTTTTTCATCTATAAAACCCATGGTCTTCTGATATGTTTTCTTTATTTCAAAAACAGAATTGGGGGGCTGTTATGAACCTTAAAAAGGCTCCATTCCCATGCATATTTGCAATGCCTTGAGCGTTTTCCTTTTTCTTGCCATTTCTTATCTCTGCGTTGATCACATCTATTATTGCTCACTTTGACCCATGTTTTGTTCTCCTTGGATTCATTCCCAGAGTTCTTCTCGCATCTGTAAGATCCAGGAAAGTCCCAAATTGGAGCAGGTGAATTTACAGCAGTCTTTTTTTATAAGGTAAAGAGGATATAAAACTAAAAAAAAAAAATGAAGATCAACTACCTTATCATCTCCTGGCATGAAGAATATCCTCTCCGGCCTTCCTCTCAAACATTTTTTAAAATTGAATTACTTTACTTCCTGTGAAAGAGGCAAAAATAAAGCTGTTTGCCGAAGGAGAAAAACAATTCCCAAGAAAATAGGACATTATTCCACGTCCTATGAGACCATTTGACTCTCATCATACGATGGGAGATGTTTTATATCAGGACAACCTTCAAGAATTCAAGAATTTGAAAGCCACCTGCAACTCTCCCTTGATATAATCAACAGATAGGCCATTTCCTTTGGCTCAGGTTGACCGCCAGTGACTTGATGGGCCTGTCCGTATAATTGTCTTGGCAACATTACAGCTGTCCTTAGTGATTGTCATCTTCCCAGGTGACCATCAACCAGCTTAGCTTTTTTCAAGATTAACCAAGGTCGGTTCAATAGTAGATTGATATGAAAGCACGTTGCTTCATGTTGAAGAATTAATTCACACTTGTGAAGGTTATCCAAATCCAGGACCGGGTTCAACTAGATTCTCCTGCTTGAGCAGGGGACTGGAAGTCTTCCAAAGTCCCTTCCAGCTCATTATATTCTATTCCATTGAAGATTACCCATGCCAGAGGTACCAGCAGAAGTGCCTTCTCCCCAAAGTCAAGAGAATACTTCCAAAGAGAGTCAACTCTCAATTGTCCATCAGTGTTGTAGCCTCTTGGCCACCGGCCCCTCCAGCAACCGAATCAGAGGAGGAGGAGGAGGAAGTGTGGGAGTCAGGTCAGCATCCAGGCAACATGAGAGCTCCGAGGGGGAAGAGGGAATGGAGCTGTCAGAGAGACAGAGAGTCAGAGGTGGAGCCTGGGCCGTCTGTCAGCCCTCAGATGGAGAGTCAACAGCCCCCAGGTCTGGAGGTGGCTGATGAGGAAGAAGAGGAACAGCTGGGTCCAGTGCCTGATGCGCAGAAGTTAGAGGAGAGGAGAGCAGTGGAAATCGATGGGCTGGTCGTTGGGATGGAAGAACCACTGCAGGTAACAAGGCACCACCCTAGCTCTGGAGATAAAAGGCAGGAGGTGAAGATGACTAGATGTGGCAGACAACTGTTCAACTCCCTGCCGGACAGATTTATTAACCTGCAGTGAGAATTTTTTTGCCAGGGCTGCCGGCACTCCTAATAAAGGAATATTTTGAGTTCATGTCAGAGGGTTTGTTGTGTTTGGGGAGCTGGGTCAGAACAGTTGGTCAACCCCCTCCTTCCGCTAACTTTAGTGAAGCATGAGAAGATATTTCTTGTTATAAATAAGACAGGGCGCAGCTAATTTCACCAAAGCTCCAGTTTTAATTAAGCAGCAGGAACTTGATAGTAGAGTCTTCTAATATTGGCTTGCACTTGATTAACTAGACCTCAGGTTGACCTTCGTTTTATTTCCAGATTGAAATACCAGGGTCTTACTTATCCCCCTTTCCTCTGGGCAATTGCAGTTTTTTTCTCTGGAAATGTGTCATTTGGAAATCAGATTTGCACGGAAAGCTGCAGACTTAAGCACAAATCAAAGCACACGGTCCAGGAACTGGGTGGTAGGAGTTTGATAGATCTAATCTGTTGAGACTGGCCATGATTCTCTGTTACTCCCAAGCTTATCTTCCCTTTCCAGAGACAATAATCTGTTTTTTAAATAGGCCGTTTATATTTGTGGTTGTGACTAAGTCCGGGTGTTTCTGCTGATCCCAGCGTTGTGGGATTTTCAGACACAATCTGGCCAAAGGCAGGTACCACAAGCAGCAAGAGGTTTCAAAAAAAGAACTAATAAGTGGTTTATGCTTAAAACATCTTTAGAAACCTTGTTGAATGTTCTAGATCTTATCTACAATTGAACATGTCCTATATTATGCGGTCAGTTTTTTTTCTACTAAATCAATGCACTTGTACCAATAAAAGCAAATATTTGTTGCTCGGGATTGAAATGAAAGGTCCTTGGTGCTCTCTGAGTTTGATTCTTTTCTTGCAGACCTTTCATTACCTAACTAGGGAACAGCATCAGTGCTAGAAGGGAGGGGGGTTTGCAGGGGGAGAAGGAGGACTGCTGGATCCTTGGTGTTCCCTGAGCTTGACTGTTTTCTTGCAGATATTTCATAATCCGAACTAATCTAGCACTGATAATGAAACGTCTCCAAGAAAACCGCCAAGCTCAGAGAGCACCAAGGACCTCTCAATACGATTCTGGTCAGTTATGGGTCTTGATTCTGAATGAGAAATGTGATTATGGTAATCAAGTACTTTTAGAGTATTTATAAATTAGTAAATCATTTTGGGAGGCATCTGTGAATGGGGCAACATAATGATACGACCGACTGCAAGGGCTGTGGTTGCAGTGAGCACCATGACTATTATTTCCCTAAGTCAGAAGCTAAAATCATTTTCTTTTCCAGGGCTGGGATTTACAAAAAGCCTGAATTTTTGAAGAAGTGGTAAAATGATGTAAGTGATGTAACCTCACACTCAGAACCCTGTGAAAATGGAATCCAATTTAATAACTTTCTTTAATAAAGAACTTCAGTGGAAAAATACAGAAAAGGCACGCCACGGACTGAGTAATTAAATGGTTTCGATTCTGCTTGTCCTGCCATGATCGCAGGGCAGTGTAGAATATTAAAATACAGCTTATATTGTTTAAAATGCAATAAAACCTATCAAGCAATAAGATATTTCTTTTTTAAATGAAGTACATAAAGTCATGCCCATGTCCAGATAGGCACCCACTCTAAAACAACTGTTTTTTAAATGTTGTAAGTCACCCAATGTAACCTATGTATGAGTTGGGTAGTTATATAAATTTGTTTAATAAATACATAGGTCAAGGTAAAGGTTCCCCTCACATGTATGTGCTAGTCGTTCCCGACTCTAGGGGGCGGTGCTTATCTCCATTTCAAAGCCGAAGAGCCAGCGCTGTCCAAAGATGTTTCCGTGGTCATGTGGCCAGCATGACTAAACACCAAAGGCACACGGAGTGCTGTTCCCTTCCCACCAAAGGTGGTCCCTGTTTTTCTACTTGCATTTTTTACCTGCTTTCGAACTGCTAGGTTGGCAGAAGCTGGGACAAGTAACGGGAGCTCACCCCGTTATGCAGCACCAGGGATTCGAACCGCTGAACTGTCGACCTTTCGATCGATAAGCTCAGTGTTTTAGCCACTCAGCCACCATGTCCCTTAATAAATACATAGAATAAATAAATAAATAAACTTGCTAGGCCAGGCAAGTACTTCATAATAACAACCCCATCTACCAGCAAGATTATGTAATCTTCACCATTCTTAGTAACATTTTGACTTCTGTATCATTTCTTTTCAATGGCATCATTTAGGAGGGAGGGAGGGAAGGGAGAGGAAGGAAGGAAGGAAGGAAGGGAAGGATAGAAGAAAAAAGATGAGTGCATGAGGAGGGAGGGAGGGAGGGAAAAGGAGATGAGGGAGGGAGGGAGGAAGAAGGATGGAGGGAGGAAGGAAGGAAGGAAAGAAAGAAGGAAGGAAGGAGAGAAGAAAAAGATGCATGCATGGGGAAGGAGGGAGGGAGGGAGCAGGGAAAGAAGGAAGGAAGGAAGGAAGGAAGGAAGGAAGGAAGGAAGGAAGGAAGGAAGGAAGGAAGGAAGGACAATGCACTGCAATGCTAGAATCAGTGGCTGTCTGTAAAAGCAGATAGCTTTCCTGAAAATTATTAGTGTTTATCATCCTTCAGGATAAGCTGGTAAATGATTTTGCAGCGGTTTCCCAGAGAGAGTCGTGGCTCCACTAAGAGCCTGGTGAGCCTTTGGAATGGATGGATGGATGAATAATAGCCCTCCATTCCAAAATGGATGTCTTCTCTCTCGCTTTATATTTATATTCCAGGAACTGAAACTATTCTTTAGCTGCTGTCAAAGAAATTTCCTTGCGAATAGAAATATGGCTTGTTTTCTTATTGCATGTCTAATTTTGATGCTTCCCCCATAGATTTGAAACTGGATTTGTCCTCTTCTGTCAACCCTGAATTTGGACTTGACTAAATCTGACTGCTATCCCATCCACATTTACTTCGAAGGTAAATTGAGCCTTAACTCAATGAAACTCTGTATAAAAATAGCAACTTGTGGTTACTAGATTAAATTTGTGCTTCAGATGGATCTCGATTTACAGTAGATGTGAAAAAGAATTGAGAAATTATATTAACTTTATATGTGCTTATATCAAAGTAAATCACAGCTCAATCAGATTTGCTCCTAAAGAGGAATTTATCAGACCGCAGCCTTATTTCACACTAAGTTTTCTGAATTTAGCACATGGATAAACCACAATAGCATAAACCCCAGCAAAACTAACTGTGAATTAAATTCACACCAAGGGTCTATGGTACCCCAATGAGCTAGTAAGCTAAGCAGGACCAAGAATGGTCAATCATTGGATGAGAGACCTCTAGGGACCAGCAGGGTTGAAAGCCATGGAAACTAAGTCATCAAAATCATCAAAACTAGAGCTTAACTTGAATGGGGATTTGTGTCTATGACTATTCATCTCTGAGATGTTAAGACTCAGCTGGATGAGCCCTGCTCTACATACACAAAAATGGAGCCCATTGGTAATACCAGATCTGTGATGCAAGCATCCAGACAACCACTAGATGGCAGCAAAGCAGGAATGCAAACCACAACTCTTTATTGCCATCTAGTGGCATCAGCCTATTTATACAGTAGTAGCCCCAAAGTCCACATATACTGTATACTTTATTAGGCAGGGATAATATTTTGTTGCCAAGATCGTTGTTTATTGGCAACTGGAGGTGGCTCTGAGCTATTTAACTCAAATAATGTGTTTTATCAGGCATCCCCTAGAGAATTCTCCCAGGGACTCGAAGGAGGCTATGGAAGTGTTTCTCTGCTGCTTAGAGATAGGATAGAGAGCATCTCTACTCCAAGCGAGGAGCCTGCAAAGGGAACTTGAACACTTCTGATAATTACAGGCATTGCACTAGGCAACGATGGGATGTATTTGATTTTCACTTAGCCCATCGTGTGAATCCAACCAATTTATTAAACAAGCTATAGCCTGGTGCAGTGGGTGAGCACAGTAATTGAGTTCATCCTAGAGAATCACAATTCGGGGATTTCGTTCAGAGCAGAGCCTACGACGTTCCCCCACTGATACCCACACCGGTTGCTTCAGTAAGTGAATTAGATGATCAGAGACTTTTACATTCACCCAGAGGAACCCAGAGAAGGAAAAATTAGCCAAACAACAATTGGACGTTCCTCTCCTTTATTCCGTTGCTACTCCATGCTAGGGGGCACAATGGCTCAACGGTTAAAGTAGCTGTGGTTGTCAGCTGGAGAGCTCACAGCCTGGGTTTGAAACCTGAGCACTCTGTGACAGAGCAAGCTCCCGTTCCTTGCTGCAGCTCCTGCCCGCCTAGCAGTTTGAAAGCATGCAAATGTGAGTAGATAAATAGGTACCACTTTGGTGGGAAGGTAACAGTGTTCCATGCACCTTTGGCATATAGCCATGCTGGCCACACGACCACAGAAATTGTCTTCGTACAAGGCTGGCTTCCTCGGCCAAGAAACGATTAGCATCGCCCCCTAGCATCGAACATGACTAGACAGGGAAGCCTTCACCTTTTAATCCATGCTCAGTGGCCATCCTTGATAGGAAGGTTGCTTGCATTTCATAAAGACAGCAGTTCAGTTACTGCTGGATGTGTTTTACAAGTTGACCTTGTGTATCCAAGAGTAAGCACCACATAACTATGCATAGATTGCAGTCCTGTCAGATTTTATTAATGATTTTGTTTGGATACCTGTGTTTTATGATGGAGAGTTTAACTAGCCCGCCCCTTAGCTGGTTGAATTTAAACTTCTAGCATGATTGATCCATTCCGTGCAGCTTCTGCATGGGAGAGGAAGGAAGGAAGGAAGGAAGGAAGGAAGGAAGGAAGGAAGGGAACCAAAGAATGAAAGAATAGATATCCCCTAATTATGGACTATGGCCACACCCAAAGCTTTGAATTGTCTTTCAACTCTTACTGCCATATTGGACTCCAATATGGACTTTACTTCAGCTGACAAAAGCAGAGAACTCTTTCCTTGGAGAAGTCCCATGTGGCTTTGTATTCTTGGATTGCCAAAGAACGCGGAGAGCTGAGCACGATCCTTCAACCAGATTTAATATCCCATTTGGGTGCAATTATTTAAAGTGGTGGTTCACAAGAAGTCCTTCAAAGGATTTCAGTCCCACAATAAAGTAGGAACAAGGAAGAGCGGATTTAAATCCATCCCATTGGAGGACAGGGAAGCCTGGTGTCCAATGGGGTCCCAAAGAGTCGGACATGATTTAGCAATTGAAGAACAACAAAACCATTTCAGGAAAGGAGCCAAATTTTGAGATCTTTCAAACTTGAAATCTTCTCTCAGTTTTCATTTCTTGGCCATTTTGAACCCAGAACCAGCCTGCCACGATCCTGCAATGCTGTCAGAATTCCAAAGCTATTCCAAATCAGCTGCGTCTCAGCAGCGCTGTGTTTGTAACCTTCATAAAATTGATCCTTCTGGCAAAGGCTCTCTGGATCTTGTAGATGACCTGTCTCTGCATTAGCTTCCTTTATCCTAGCAGATCTTCCAGGAGGTGGTTGTATGTATCCCTTTTATAGGAATGGCTTGGCTTTACAGTATGTGTCACAGGTGCCTACATGTCTGTGTTTTGCATTGACCAGATAAATACATACAGCTTGTAAGAGCACGGACATGCAAAGAGGGTTTCAAGTAATTTATTCTGCTTTCTATTGTATCCATTAGCAGAGGTTTCTCCAACAGGTTTTTTTTTTCTTTGTTTTTTGCGATAGTGACAAATATCTGTAACTCAGATATAGGGTGAGAGTGAAGGTTAATTCTCTGAGCTTGTGGGTTGGAGCAACACAAAAATCATTGGCCGCGCTACCACCTGCCATGCTCGTGAGCTCATCGAAGCCTGGCACTCCGCAAGCAATTCCATCAACAGACACAATGACCTACAACCAGCCTATGAACCCCTCAGAATTCAAATCAACTGCACAGCCAAGCAGAGACAGCATCGACCCTCAACCAGCCCACGCAATTCTCCCAACCCACTTCGCCTCCAATGACCCTCACCTGATGTGACCCACACCTGACCCATCATAAGACCCATCATAAGACCCTCACTTGATGAGACCCTCCCATCACGAGACCTACTGACCACACGAAGCCCTTATCAGCAGAAAAACACCAACAATGGCCTCCCCTAAATTCCGCTGGAGATGTTACCTAGTCTGGTTGTTAAGGAATTTGCAGAGTAACCCTTGAATAGCAAGGGTGTGCACATGAAAGTGATTGAGAGTAGTTACGAATAAGCACAGTCAACACACAAATACACTGAGTTGTGTTTACTTTCAGGAAATGGTAAGGCACAGTCCAATAAACAGTCCAGGTCATACACATATAAAGCAGGAGATAGTCAAAACGACAGTCCAGGGATAATCCAATAACAAAGTCTTCTTACCAGTTGTCGTAGTCATTTACAATAAACAATTCTTTTGGATTTGCAAACAGTAGCATACAGAGATATCAGAGAGCAAGAACAGCAAAGAGAAAACAAACCATGTTTCTAGCTCCCTCTTAAGGACATTGGCTACAGAGCTAACCAATCAAGACACAGCATGATGCAATACAGCAGTCTTAAAGCTACATTGATGGTTTATATATTGCCAACCCAACAAGTTAGGTAATAATCATTTCCTAACACTGGTAACAAAACATTTGGAAACCAGCCCAGTAGCTTGGAAAACGAATGTTCACCCTCAAGTGGTTTTTTTTTCCCCTAATCTAGGTTTCTCAATGTTAGAATCAGTCAGAGATGATGGAGGCTGTCTATGGAAATGGAAGAGAGAATCAAAAATTGGTTCCATTCCCTTGGGAGTCTTGAGAAAGATGTAAAGTCCATGGACTTTATAGTTCCAATTTCATGGCCACCTAAAGGGAGAATGGACATGTTTTTGTGAAATGAATAACAAAAAGAACATTTGTCTGTTTTTATTAGAACGTCCCTTTTTGACTGCCTTGTTTGGATCATGTAAAATCCATTTGGAGAGCCAAATGTGCTTCTCATGCAATGCATCATAAAACTAATGATGTACTGTAATTTTATGAGTCGCTCCATGGGCAATAAAGCTAATGATATAAAGAAGTGTTTTGAAAGGTCATCTTTTCCACATCAAACTCTGAAGGACAATCATAAATCTGTTGCATTACAACCTTTTTTGTAAAATCATTTCCTACCGATTCTAATCTGTTATCATATGAAGCGGGGTTGCATAACAATGCCCACATCAGAGAAGATTTCTTTGCAGGGCTGACGTGTCACCATTCAACATTACATCTTTCTGCAAGCTAACAAATGCAGAACAAGCCAGGGTCAGCCTGAAGAAGTTAGCTTCTCCATGGAGATCCTGAAGATCACCAAGGAGATGCAACCACAGACCTCTCACTAAGAGTCGTGTTGCCATGTTGGTCAGCTGGATTTTACATTCTCCTAAGGAGTAAATCGCTCTAAGCGTTGGCAAGAATTCATTTACATTTGCAAAATATGAACCAATAGATTTTAAGAATGCAACATTCATCAAATCAAGTCAGAAGATGAGTGTCTCCAGAAGATAGTCAAGATGGATGGTCAGATGGTGTGGTAGAAACTCTTTTTTTTTTTTCATCTTAACTTTTTGGGACTACCCCTAGCGGATTTCATTTTCAATAAAATAAAATAAGGTGTTATTTTTTAAAAAAATTCTTCCTTTCTAATGTGTTAAACTGTTTTAAGAATTGCTCAGTGGCCTTGCCTACCTACCCCCTTGAGCTCCTAAAGGCTGATAAACCAACTGCCAATAAATACAGTTCCTCTAGTTATATACAGTAGTATGACTCTGCCATACCAGTTCACACGAAATGGGAGTATGTTGGTCATAACAGATAGAGAAGATGAAATGTGTTTGAATATTAGTAGCTCAGGTTGGTAGTTAAGCTGTTGGTTTGAGCTCTGACCTTGGTAATTTGGTTGCAAACATTTTGTCACCATTCGAGGAGACGTTGTCAGTACGCTTTGAGTTGTGTTCCTCTGTCAGGTCTTTAAATACCTTTTTGTGAGATGCAAAATAGTCTGAATGTTGTCTGTTTGGATATTTTTGAGTCATGGTCTGATTTCAAACTGTTTGATTGGCTGGCTGATGTTGCTGAGATATAGACAAGTACTGTCTGTGTGATGCAGATTAGGGAACCTGATAGAAAAGTTCTTCTGAAGATGCCTGTGGTGAGGGATAATCTAGATTAGTGTTTCTCAAATTTGACAGATTGAAGACTTGTGGACTTCAACTCCCAGAATTCCCCAGCGCGGTATGACTTGAAGTCCACAAGTCTTAAAAGTTGCCAAGTTTGGAGACTCCCTGATCTAGATCAGTGTGTTTCAAATTTGGAAATATTAAGAAGGATGGACTCAACTTCAAGAATTCTGGGAATTGAAACCCAAAAGTTGCCAAGATTGAGAAGCATTGAATTAGGGAATAAAGTACATTTTCATGCAAAGATGCAGCTTTATGGCAGACTCAACTGAGATGATTGGCCCATTACTCATTTAGAAATTTTGGGGTGTGGGAGGACATCAGATAAGTGATTTTTTTTCTTATCCTGCCAAGATATTCAGCCAGCGAAAATTCTTTTAGGATTACAGATTTTTTATTGGTTTATCAAAATATAAAATACTGAAATACAAAGAAAAATGAGAATAATGGGAAGAAAGGGGAGGAGAAGAGAAAGAAGGAAAAGAGTAAGATAAAAGGAAAAAGAAAAAAGAAAAACATCAACTTTTCTTTTTGTCAAATAACCTCAACTTTTTACTTTTACGTAATAATAAATCCTAGCCATTTCTATAACAACAAATCTATCTAATTAGCAAAAGCCAAAATCAAAGTTTCATTTTTTTTCCACCTCAAGCACAAAGTCGAGAAACCGTTTTCAAATAAAAACAAAAGTAATTGTATCCTTTTCTTTAATCCCAGCAGTCAATTTAACCATGTCCCATCAAATTTAACCCCATCAACTTTTGCAGTCATTCATCCATTGTGGGACTCAAAGCGCTTTTCCATTTCTGTGCATAGAGTATTCTTGCTGCTGTCAGCATATATAACATCAAAGTTCCAAAAAAAAAAAAATTATATTCAAGTTCTCAGTCCATTAAGCCAGAAAGAAAAGTCTCTGGTTGTAACTTTATATTCACTTTAAGAATCTTCCGTATTAAGATGTGAGTCCTGCTCCAATGTTTCTTTGCTAGCCAGCAAAAAATTTGATTCTGTTCTTGTATGGGGTGGATCAGTCAAAGAGTGGAGCTAAGTACTCCCAGGCCCATTCCCAAGAGTAGCCTTTTATCTTGCTATCAGTAATTCTTCCTTCAATCCATTTTGAGTTGTAGCTTTCATTCCTTGGTATTTATTTTTACCATAATCTTGAAGCACAACTTGTATATAACAACAAACAAATAAATCAGTCAAGGAAAGCACCTGCTTGGAAACAGAGGAAATAAAGGGGAAAGAACCATGCGGAGGTGTGGAGTTCATTTTTTAGTCTTGCGCAATTCCATTGCAGAAAGCTTTGATCCTAAAACGTTGCATCTTGATTTATTTTCTTTCCTGTGTGTATCTACAATGCAACAACTTTGCAATGTTTTCTCCATAAAGGCATTTCTGAAAATATTCTTTCTAATATCCTTTTCCAGGGTAAAGCAATTAATGAAGGACAATCTAGATCAGGGTTTCTCAAATTTGACAGCTTTAAGCCTTGTGGACTTCAACTCCAAGAATTCCCCAGCTGGTATGAAACGAAGTCCGCAAGTCTTAAAAATTGTGAAGTTTGGACACCCCTGATCTAGATCAGTATTAATGTTACACTTAAAATAATATAATAAAATAATAAAATAAAATTGTCAGACCTGGAAAACATCTTTTACAGTTGGGCCTTCAGGCCTGTCACATTTTCTATTTTGGGAAAATGGGAGGGAGGATTGCATAGAGTATGGGTGATATGTAGTCAAAATAACATTCTTTTCTCAGAGAGTCAAGGCCACCATGCCCTGCAGCTATGATGAGGTGACTGGGAAGCATCTCCAGTTTTGGATGGAGCCTGATTGGACCATGTGATGGACATGTGGGTGCTGGGCAGGGACTTGAACTTTCTTTTAGGTGGGGAAAACCTGGAAACTTTCAGATTCAGGTTTTCCCAGATGTGCCAATATGACATCTCTAATAAAATGGAACTTTGAGGAAACTCAAACCTCGGAGTCTTCTTCCGTTGGGGGTGTTACTTGGAACACTGACATTAATGCATAAATGTTGGGTTTCATGACTTATAATTCATGACAGGTCAGTTTGTGTAGGGGTTAGGAAGCAGAAGGCCATCCGAGTGGCTTTGGGCCCATCCCTTTCTCTAGCATCTAGGAAGAGAAATGTAAACCACTTTCTGAAAATATTTCCAAGAAAACTGCAAAGTCTAGCAAGGATTCAATGCTGATTCAAAGACACCTGTTTTGGGCAGGGATCAGGTACCCAAGCAATTGGTTCTTCTGGATCCAGAGACATTGTGCTCATCGGTGAATAAAGAAATTTTAAGCTTTGTTGTTAATTCAAGCAAACAGATTTAAAAACACAATATAAGAGAAACATACGGTACATACATACCAAGGTAGATGATACACAAATCTCTTGTTGGGTATCTATATCTCTAAATAGTTGCCAGGAGCTGCTTAATCACAGCAGAGATACCCCAAGACTGGCCAATTTCCATAGGAGCCATTGCTAGGGTTAGGGTTAGGGTTTTTATTAAAATCCTGCACTGTGACTTCATGGACATAATGTGTGGATGGACAGATGTTTAAACTATTGTAATAATGAGGGCTACCAGTAGGGTTAAGCTGTTTCGTGTTTACTCCAAAGAAAATAATGGTCAAGGAAACAGCACATAGTGTGTTTAATAACCAAAATCTTCCATTCTATACATTCCAACGTATTTAATAAGCAAAATCATTCTTATATGGGGCTGATCTATCCAAGAATATACAGCAAGAGGGCTCAGCAAACCTTTCTCAAAATTGTCAGCGTAAAAAGACGTTCCACATGATCCAAAGCACCAGAGGAATCCTAAGATTTCACCAAGATCTTAATCGATCTGTTGTCACTTTGTGGTAGGGCTACCAGATCTGGGTTGCAAAATTCTGGTTTCCTACAGAGCCACAGGAAAGAATGATTTCAATCT
This sequence comes from Pituophis catenifer annectens, assembly GCF_029215685.1. Lineage (NCBI taxonomy): Eukaryota > Metazoa > Chordata > Lepidosauria > Squamata > Colubridae > Pituophis > Pituophis catenifer. Next base: position 1,129,011 of record NW_027256887.1, read on the forward strand.
CTAACTTGGTGGATTGAACTCTAGAGAACTGACAACCAGGAATCTATCTGACTGCTTTTCTTCGCTTGGGCTTTCTTGCTACTAAAGATTTTAAGGAAGAAGTTGCCTTGACAACAAAAGATTTTGTTGCATGACTACCAGGTATGTAGTTCTCCAGATGTTTCTCCCTTACATTTCAGAGTTGCCTTCCTAATTAGGAAGGAAGAGCCGGAGATGCCAACGCTCTTCTCCTTAGTTCAGAATAAACTTGGATATCGACGTTATTTGAGTTTCTTTCCAGAGTTTCCATCAGTCTGTGAGCTACTATGTTTGTGTTGCAAAATGAGGTCTTGGGTAGTTTATCCTCCTTTTCTGTTAAGGTCTTTTTCTCCTCGTTATGGAGGGTTGATTTGTGTAGCCAATCCAACACAGAAAGAAAAATAATTACATCTGGTTCTAGGTATCCCCCATGCTCTACAAGACGGAGGATAACAGCTCAGGGAGAAACAAGGAGAACAGTTCCAAAAACATTTGAAGAGCTGGCTCAAAGGCTTTTCTTTTGATCCTTGTTGCCAAAAAAATAAAAATGAAAAAGATTCTCGGCATGTAATAATTAAAGTTAGGAGAACAATTGGTAGAGATATAACATTTCTGATTGCAATTGTGCATGAAAATTTAGTTCAATTAAACAATTATGCTTTCCTGCAAAACTTTTAAAGGTGTCTTCTTTGAGGGAGGAGGGAGGGGAGGGAGGAAAGGAAGGAAAGAAGGAAAGAAGGAAAGAAGGAAGGAGGGAAGGAAGGAAGAAAGGAAGGAAGGAAGGAAGGAGGGAGGGAGGGAGGGAGGGGAGGGAGGAAAGGAAGGAAAGAAGGAAAGAAGGAAAGAAGGAAAGAAGGAAGGAGGGAAGGAAGGAAGAAAGGAAGGAAGGAAGGAAGGAGGGAGGGAGGGAGGGAAGATGGATGGATTAGGATTCATATGGAAAAAGGAGAAATCCACATAAAACCATTTTTATGTTCCACAAAAGAGCCTTGGTAGTACAATGGTTTAAAGCACCCTGTTATTAAGACCAGCTGCCTGAAATTACTGCAGGTTCGAATCTCGCCAAGGCTCAAGGTTGACTCAGCCTTCCATCCTTTCTAAGGTAGGTAAATTGAGGACCCAGATTGTGTGGGCAATAAGCTGACTTTGTATAAATATACAGAAGTATGAAGGCTATTGCTTAACGCATTGTAAGCCACCCTGAGTCTCCGGAGAAGGGTGGCATATAAATCAAATTAAAAAAAAAAAAAAGAGCCAGACTGGTGCATGGGTGAAGGCACCAGGCTAGAAACCCAGAGATTGTGAGTTCTAGTCTCACTTTGGGTATAAAGGCAGCTGGGTGTCCTTGGGCCAGTCACTTTCTCTCAGCCCCTGGAAGAAGGAAATGGCAAATCCTTTTGAAAAACCTTTCCAAGAAAACTGCAGGGACTTGTCCAGGCAGCCTCCAAAAACCAGAGATGATGGAACGGGGTAAGAAAGAAGTGCAACAAACATCGCTTCCAGATCTGCTCCCTTTTTTAAAAAGAAATAGCTAAAAATAAAACTTGCTCCGGAAGTGGTACTCAATACGTCCCTCTGGGCAACAGCTCTTTTAAGTATTGGGATTCTACAACATGATTTAGTCAAAGACTAAATTGAGGGAGAACCTTTTTTTTAATAAGTTTGCAAGAATCTCTTTTGAAAGAATTGAAACTGAATTCATAAATTGAATTTATGGTTTAAGGATGCTGTATTATATCCTTGATCTCTTCAGAAACCACCGTGTGCTTTTCTACCTTTCAGTTTGTTTAATCACTTAATTTTCTGCAATGTTTGCTGAAAAATGCTTGCCTCGAAGTTTGCATTTCCAGAGCAGATCTAATTCCTGATCAATGTTGATGTTCTTTGTTCTGCCACTCGGTTTACAAGCCCCGTCAAGCACAGGTATGAGGTGCGCTCTGCCTCCATTAATCTCTTTCCTTCTACTGAATCACAACAATAGATTGGAAGGCTATGGCCCGTATTTATTCATTCGGAATATTTAGGAATTGAAGATAGTTATAACTGCTTTTATTTTTTAAAAAAAGAAAACCTTTACTGCAGTTTGCAGTAAAAATCAGAAAACCAAGACAATTGTTTATAACAATTGAAAACCCGCATCAAATATTGTAAGATACTTGTATTTTAACTGTCGCAGATAAATGTATGTTTGTGTGTGAGAGTGTGAGAGTGTGTGTATTCCACCCATATCAGTCCAGGGAGCCATTTTGGTCTAGTACTTAAGGCATCAGGGTATGTTCTGCCCCAGCTCTGGATTCCCAAGGATATTGACACACATCAACAGTCCTTATCAAATTTATTAAGTAGCAAGAATAAACCAAAGTCCGGCAAAGATTGGCAACCAGCCCAGAAAACAAGATATGATAAGACTTTTCCAAAAATGCTCTGATGATATTTACAAGTTGTTTCCAGCAAGAAATTACTAACTGCATGTGACTTAAATAGGCTAAGGGAGTGGCCAATGATCCTCAATCTTTACTCTCGAGGAGACCTCCTCCTCCTGAGTAGCCACTCCTGCCTTTTGGCAGCCCTGTGTGCTCGAGCATTGAGGAGAGGCTCCTCCACTTCGCTCTCTCCACTGGAAGGAGCCTCTGGAGGTTCTGAAGGCCCTGGCTGAGTCTTTGCCTCTGGCACCACATCCTCTTCAGCCTCCTCGCTGTCCGACTCGAGTGCCAGCTGCACAGACTGCTGGCATGACCCCACACCAGCCTCCTCTTCGTTGGGATCAGCCACGATCCACGCAGGCCGCTGGCGGGCCACAACAGGGTAGGAACCAGGAGACGGTGCGTTCTAGTCCTACCTTAGGCCTGAATGCCAACTGGGGGACTTTGGGCCAATCACCAGGAGATGGTGAGTTCTAGTCCTGCCTTAGGCACGAAGCCAGCTGGATGGCCTTGAGTCATCCTTTCTCTTCTCTAGGAAGCAAGCAAAGGCCAACGACTTCTGAAGAACCTTGCCAAGAAAACCACAGGGACTAATTCAGGGGGCCACCACGAGTCAAGATTGACTTGAAGGCATAAAAGAAAGTCAAGTCCACTGTTGGATGAGCTCCCTTCGCTCAAGTTTATGGACAGTAATCTACCATACTGGTCCAGCATGGCCTACAGATGGGTATTTTTTTACTTAGTTTAGGACTGTGAGAAAGTGCCTTACACAAACAGTTTTAATGCCTTAAAGAGAACTAGAAACTCAACCTTAACACTGTAACACCTTAACACCACACTGCCTTTCATGTATCCATGCTCACATTTAGAATGAAAAAAGAAAAAAGCAGCAATAGACAATTTAAAATGACAGCCTTGCAGCTTTGGGAATATTTTAAGCTTTCTTTCTTTCTTTCTTTCTTTCTTTCTTTCTTTCTTTCTTTCTTTCTTTCTTTCTTTCTTTCTTTTTCTTTCCTCCCTCCCTCCTTCCTTCCTTTCTTTAAGTGAACCCACAGCAGGGCTTCTCCTATGCCAATGTAGGATGCTGTCTCCAAGATGAGGAACTTCTAGGGTGAGCTGTTTCTGGAATGTTCATCATACACCATGTAATTGTATTAACCTCATTGGAAAATGATGGGTTTTGCAAGGGTAGGATATTGAAGCGCTTTATTACCAAGCATAAATTGCTAATGTCGCTTGCATCTACTTCCTTAAAAAAAAATAAAGATAATTGGCTTTGGAACATTAATCATCAAAGAACCTCCCACCTGTATGAAACTTCAGAAGTAGCAATGGTATCTGGCTGCAGGCCAGGGCAGGTTTTCCACGTTCCATAACATCAGATTTTCAGTCCATTTTTTAACGAAATCTATTCTAAATAGGCTGCTGCAGCTTTTAGTCTCTGAATGAAAGAAACTAAAGAAGAGCATGTTGTGATTTATAATAAATTCCAGGGATCAAAGAGATATTTATGTTTTCTTCTATGCTGAATAAATTGGGCTGCCATGCCTCTTTGTGTGACACCTCTTAGATAATAAAGCATAAGTCGTTCCGTTTGCATGCAGCCTGGTGAAGCATTCATAAGAGCTCTTTTAAATGATGAAATATACGTCTCTTGGCTTATAGCACACTCTCCAACCAAGCTTAACTTCTGATGGCTACATAGACATAGTTGTTTCTCATTTTTTGGGTGGACAGAATGAAAATGAAGGTGATTTGCTACCTCCCTACTTAGACTAAACTCTGGGATTTTCGGATGGTTTCCATTCCATCCAAGCATTAACCACTCTGCTTAGCTTTTTGAGATCAGTCAGATCTTCTAGGTATCGTTCAAAATTCATCACTCGTTGTCATAAAGGGATGGCATCTTGTCTATTCAATTGTGCCTTTATTCCAATTTGATTTGAGTCCAGAAGAGCAGAAATCTATTTTTCTTGATTTCATTCTTGTTATGATCACTCTTTCCTTTGCAAGATCCAACCTGGGTCAGTTACTGGGACTAGAGATTTAGTCTTCCATGTTTTCGGACTCGTGCTGGAGCCCATCCTCAGGGAACTTCTCTCCACTGGAGTATGTGCTTTGGGCTATTCTGTAAATCGTATTGATGTGGTGCCTTCCTATTGGTTGATTGGTGTGTTGATGGCTGGTGATTGGCTCTTGTTTCTTTGTGCTGCCAAGCCCTTGACTCAGGGGTGAAATCTAAAATTTTTCCCTACCGGTTCTGTGGGCGTGGCTTGGTGAGCGTTGCAGGGGAAGGATACTGCAAAATCCCCCTTCCCTCCCCACTCCTGGGGGAAAGATATTGCAAAATCTCCATTCCCATCCCACTCTGGGGCCAGCCAGAGGTGGCATTTGCAGGTTCTCCGAACTACTCAAAATTTCCGCTGCCGGTTCTCCAGAACCTGTCAGAATCTGGTGGATTTCACCCCTGCCTTGACTCCTAAGTACCTGGTAAACTGGTGGTAAATCAGCACTCCTGTTGACAAACATGGGACCCATTTCCCAGGCTTCAATGATTTCCCTGGCTATTTTTGTACCTGCTCGGCCAACAATCTTAATAGCTGCAAAATTGAATGTATGTCCTTGTTTATTGCAATGTGTGGGTACCAATGAGTTTGGGTTTCCTCATCTGACCACTCGCTTGTGTTCTTGCAATCTGGTGGTTAGTTTCCTCCCCGTCTGTCCTACATAATCACAGGGGCAATCCATTCAGGGGATCTGGTCAGTTACATTAGATTAGCTTGCTCTTTCCTTTCTCCTTCTTTCAACCTTCAGTTTTATTTTGCTGACTTATGAGAACATGTAGAAAATCCAGCAGGGGTTACAAAAGTCTGAAAACGTAAGAGTAAATCTCATAGGAAGCCTAAATAGTCCTCATATTTATGGAGCTATAAATTCTACATTTGGGAAGCCAAGCAGAACCAAAAAGAATATTGAAATGAGTAGGAATTCATGAGGACTAAGTGCAAATTATCCCATACAGCCTCATTGGTTAAAAATGTCCTGTGATTAAGGGATGGGGAAACGACATAAAATACTTTTTGGATCCAAGCAGAACTTGTCTTTGTAGGATCCAAGCCAAGTTTTAAAATGATTTCTGAAATTGAATTATTCATTATTTCATAAAATATCAAATTTGTAAAGCATCCATACAACGAAAGAATAGGGGAGAAACATATTTCTCTAATATCCTTACTTAACTCCATCTTTTTCCCCAACAACTATAAAATGGTTTGAATCCCTCCTGAAAATGTTTGGCAGATCCATGGCTGCATCAAAACCACCTGGCACAGAAATGCTCACGAAAGTCAAAGTGGTGAATTTTGACGTGAACTGACCTGATTCACATTTCCCTGGCTAATGTGCAAACTTATCTACTCTCACTAGCATTCCTGGAAATTTTCCAGTTCAATTCTGTCCTCAAAAACAGGTTTTCCAAATATATTTTGACAGGAAAAAATGCGGTTAGAAAAGCATCTTTGGAGAGAACAACTATTAAAATGTATGTATTAAAATATAAATTAATAGGCAGATAAACGCAGGGGTGGAACAGGGCAGGCCCACCCGAGAATGAATGCAAAACAGACCAATGCAAATCACTGTTTTGAGGGAAATAACTATAGTTCCAAAGCTAATAACTCATTGTTTTAGGAAATTGGAGGAAATTGATGAAGTTGACAATCATTGCATATGTTAACACAACAGAAAATGTTTAATATAGGTTGGGTACTTCAGAAAGTTCTCACTCTTAGATTTCCTGACTTGGTTGGCTTAGGAAGAAGTTATTCCATGGAACCCCTTGATCTCCTTATACTTCTAACCAACTTCTAAGTGTGGTCCACCCATGCTCAAACCAATCACATAATGTCTGAATCAGTCCAGAGGATATATGTATGAATGTGTTTTCATTTAGCTCATTGTTATTTATTTAGTTATCTGATTTCTATAGATGCCCATCTCAACCAATGTCTCTGGGATGCTTACAATTCTAAAATTATAAAAAAAATTAAAATAATAAAAACTAGAAAGAGTGCTAAGAAGAGCAACAAAGATGATTAGGGACTGCAGGCTAAAATATATGAAGAATAGTTGCAGGAATTGGGTATGTCTACTCAAGTGAAAAGAAGGACCAGGGGTGACATGAGAGCAGTCTTCCAGGATTTGAGGGGCTGCCAGAAAGAAGAAGGGGTCAAGCTATTTTCCAAAGCACCTGAAGACAGGACAATAAGCAACGGATGGAAATTAATGAAGGACAGAAGTAATCTGGAGGAGCCGAGGTGGCGCAGTGGTTAGAGTGCAGTACTGCAGCTACTTCAGCTGACTACTAATTCAGCAGATCAGCGGATGAAATCTCACCGGCTCAAGGTTGACTCAGCCTTCCATCCTTCCGAGGTGGGTAAAATGAGGACCCAGATTGTTGGGGGCAAGATGCTATTTAGTATACTGTCTTTGGTGTAAGCCGCCCAGCATCCTCGGAGAGTGGGCAGCATAGAAATATGACTAAATAAATAAATAAACAAACAAACAAACAAACAAACAAATAAACAAACAAACAAACAAACAAACCTAGAACTAAGGACAAATTTCCTGACAGTGAGAACAATTCATCAGTGGAACAACTTGCCTCCAGAGGTTGTGAATGCTCCAACACTGGAAGTTTTCAAGAAGAGATTGGACAACCATTTGTCTGAAGTGGTGGAGGGTTTCCTGTTTGAGAAGCGGTTTAGATTAGAAGACCTCCAAGGTCCCTTCCACCTCTTGTTATTCTGTTAACATTTAAAATAATAAAAACATCCCAGAAAATATATACAGCAGCTGAGATCATTAACCAATAACAGAAAAGCCAAAAAAAAAAAAAATGGGGCCCTTAGCACATTCACAAACTCAGTCCCAAGTACACAGCTAAGTTTTTAAAAGTTTTGCCAAAAGCCAGCATGGTGGGAACCATTCTAATCTCCAAGGAGAGAGTATTTTACAAAGCAGGGACCACTGCAGGAAAGGCCCGCCTTCTAGTTCCTACCAGCCAATGACTGATGGGATCTTTGGCTTAATTGGATCTGCAGCATGCCTGATCTGTCGGATCGAGTTGGGCAGGTGGAAACTCTTGGAACAAAGATAACCAAGTGCCAAGCCATGTAGGACTTCATGGGGACAACCAAGGCCTTGAATTGCACTGGGAAACACACTGGTAGCCAATGCAGTTGGGGTGTTACCTCTGGTGATATCTCTCTGGCACCATTTACTATCTACGCAGCCACATTCTGCACTAGTTGAAGTTTCCAACTGCTCTTGAGGGGCAGCCCCAGGTAGAACACCTTGTAGTAATCTAAATGATGAAAAAGGGGTAGGTGAGACCAGTGGTGAAATCCAATTTTTTTTACTACCGTTCTATGGGCGTGGCTTGGTGGGCATGGTGTAGCTTTGTGGGTGTGATTTGGTGGGCATGATGTGGCTTGGTGGGCATGGCAGGGGAAGGATACTGCAAAATCCCCATTCCTTCCCCACTCCAGGGAAAGGATACTGCAAAATCTCCATTCCCACCACCACTCTGGGGCCAGCCAAGGGTGGTATTTGCCAGTTCTCAAAATTTCTGCTACCGGTTCTCCAGAACCTGTCAGAACCTGCTGGATTTCACCCCTGGGTGAGACCCCTCACACCACACACAGAGACATTTGTGTGTACAAGAGCAGTTCTTGTAGAGGAGAAAATTGCTCAGCTCAATCCTTCTTTCTCAACATATGGAGTACAGCTACCTTTTAGAAAGGAATATTTGTCCAGCGTAACAGAAACCAAGTGATTATTTCAGCTATCATGTTCTTGATAACCATGAGTGGCATGATAGCCTAGTGGTGGAGAAACTCCTTTCCCAGCCAGAAATTCAATCTTAGGAAGCAGCAGATGTTTTTTCTCTCAGGGTACAAAGAAAAAAAAAATCTGCTGTGAACTCCCCATAAGTGTCAGGAAGGGCATCCAGTCAGTAAATGCTCAGCTTCACCCAGTCACCCTGACACTACCCAGAATTAAGAGATTACAAGGTCATAAAAAGAATGTTCTCTCCACTTTGTGCTCCTTCTTGCTGTTATGTGTCTTCTCTTCCCGTTCCCAAGGTCTTTGGGGCAGGGAGCTTTCCCCTTGGTTCACTTTTGACAACATGATGGATGGTACACTAACACCGATAACAACCACAGCAACAAAGCAGATGGAAGAGGGAAGCACACGTGTTCTCATGAGGTTTCAACGCAAAGGCCTTATGCACAGAAGCTCGCTTTACTGTGGTTCTTGGTAAAAACCATTTTGTTATGGACAAAAACAGAAGGATGGGAATGTAAAATGTATTCATTGCCCGAAGGCACACCGAGGGAGTTTTGGACTGATACAGCTTGCTGTAGATCTCATTTGTTTTTGAAAATATGACTTCTTTACACTAACTTATCAACTTTCAAATCCTTGAAGTACTATGGCAGGGATACCAATAAGGCTGAAAGGTACAGAATTACTTCAAACGTGTCTGAGATTGAGGGAAAACTTCCTGCCTCATTACGACCAGTAATCTGAAATTGCAAGCTCTGAAAATAAAACTTTTCTTTGATCTTTTAAAACACATTTTAAAAGAGGCAGTAACAATCAGTTTCTGGCTGATTAAAGTCTGTTTAACGAGAGGTTATTGCTTCTCTTCTCCACCATCCTAAGTAATTAAAAGTGAATTGCATTAGAGAGGTAACCTCTAGTGTCTGAAGAATATTTTTCCCCCCATAAAACTTAAAAGGTGAATGGCGGAAGATTGAAGGGAAACCTCCCTTGATATCGGTTTTAAATTCTGTTGTTCCCTGGTCTAAATGAAATGTCTCCATCTAATTGGTACTTGTTGAGTGATGATTCAAATTGGATGCAAATCCTGTGGAGCAAGAACTCATCAAGGAATATTTGTGTTAGCAGAATAAGTCCCAGTTGGGCATCATTCCTGAACGGAGCCTGCCAGATTCGTAAGCAGATGATCTCGGATACGAAAAATCTTGCAGGGACAAAATGCAATTCATTCGCTCAATTCAATTCAGCCAGGATTATGGTCCTGATAGAGTTATGATGGAAAGCAGTCACAAAACGTAAAGGGATATCTGCATTTCCATCGTAACGGGACTGTAAATGGAAGCGGCTACCTTCATTATTTTGCTGGGTAGAAAGATATTCCTTGCATGAAGAGAACGAGCAATGGAGACAAAGGGGTTATCTTATGTTTCTGACTAGCGAATTCTTTTGGGGGGTAATATGCCAAGATTGTAGGCGTCCTCTGGAGTCCTTTTCATCAACAAAAAGAATCATTTTGCCTTGCATCTGGGTTTTGGTGGACTCAAATGCAGTTCCACGTGTATCCCAAAGATGCTTTCCAGAAGGCAACTGGAGTTTTTTTTGGGGGGGGGGGGTTTCCCTTGAAAATGTTTTCCTTCTCATCCAAGAAGCTTCTTCGGTTCTGACTGAAGCTTCTTGGATGAGAAGCGAAATATTTTCCAGGAAAGAAACCAAGAAAGTCCAGTTGTCTTTTGAAAAGACAAGAGCCTTGATACTACAGGGGTTTAGTGCACCCTGTTATTAACACAGCTGCCTGCAATTTCTGCTGGTTCGAATCTCTCCAAGGCTCAAGGTTGACTCAGCCTTCCATCCTTTCTAAGGTAGGTGAAATGAGGACCCAGTTTGTGGGGACAATAAGCTGACTTTGTATAAAATATACAAAAGGATGAAGGCTACTGCTTAACGCATTGTAAGCCGCCCTGAGTCTCCGGAGAAGGGTGGCATATAAATCAAATTAAAAAAAAAAAAAAAAGCACCTTTGGGACAACCGTGACTTGGATGACTGAGAATCTCCATGGACAGTTCCATGTGTAAAAGTTCTTGAAACCAATCATCATCATCTTTTTTTAATGACCCCAGAATCCCTTGCGGGGTGGAATCTGGGCAACTGAATGGAGTTGAGTGTTTTACTGGCCGGATGCCCTTCCTGTCGCCAATGCAGAGTTTTATTCAGCAGATATATTCTCATTGTGCCCAGAGAGAGAAATAGCTGCCTCTACCTAGAATCGAACTCACAGCCTCCTGATTGTGAGCCAAGAACTCCACCTCAAGGCCACCGCACCACTCAGAAGTTCTTGAAGCCAATGTTACCATTAAACCTCATCGATATGGTAACCCTGTGAATGCAGGATCCAATCTGGGGCGGCCACTGGGACCAGAGATTTAGTTTTCTGATCTCTCAGACTCATGCTGGATCCCATCCTCAGGGAACTTCTCTTTCAGCAGAAGGTGGTTGGATGGTTCAAATAGTAGACACGATGCAAACTGCTTATAGGACGCCTCAAAGGGCCGGAACAGGTTATGGCAGTCAGTTGGAGTCCTTCAAGGGAGAAAGAGTTTCTTCCTACTTCACAACATGCAAACTTTTCGCAAGAAGAGGCTATCTTGCCAACCCAGATCTTCAACTTTCCTTTGTCTACTGAGTAGCGGATGCCGTTTGGTTGAACTAGCAGCAATAACTCTAGTTGTGTGCTTTTAAACATTAGAACCCTGTCTCAGAGCATTTCTATAATTAATGGATTTTATATTATTATTATTAATTATTAATTTAATTTGTATACCGCCCTTCTCCCAGAAGGGACTCAGGGCGGTGAACAGCCAAAATTAAAAAACATACAAATGCAAGAGTTAAGATAATTAAAAGAATTAAATCATTGGCTACCCAATTTAAAACCCCAAATCCATAAAATTTAAAATCCCAATTAAAAACCATTTAGGCTAGGCCGGCTTGATGAAATAAAAACGTCTTCAGGGCTTTACAGAAGGTCCGGAGGTCCAGGATCAATCGTATTCCAGGAGGCAGCTCATTCCACAGGGCGGGTGCCCCCACAGAGAAGGCTCGCCCCCTGGGGGCCGCCAGCCGACATTGCCTGACCGACGGCACCCCGAGGAGGCCCTCTCTGTGAGAGCGTATTGGCCGGTGGGAGGTTATCGGTAGCAGCAGGCGGTCAATACCCTGGCCCTAAGCCATGGAGCGCTTTAAAGATGAGAACCAACACCTTAAAGCGCACCTGGAAGACCACCGGGAGCCAATGCAGCTCGCGCAGGAGAGGTGTTACATGGGAGCGCCACGTCGCTCCCATAATCACCCGCGCGGCCACATTCTGCACCAGTTGGAGCCTCCAGGTGCTCCTCAGGGGGAGCCCCATGTAGAGAGCGTTACAGTAGTCCAGGCGTGATGTAACCAAGGCATGAGTGACTGTACACAAGGAGTCCCGATCCAGAAAGGGGCGCAACTGGCGTATCAGGCGAACCTGATATCAGCCTAGAGATTGTGTAATTTAGTCACATGGGTAGGTTTTGGCTATAAACCATGGTGACCTCCCTGAGCATCATGATATCATAACACAAGTGATGCAGTGGTGGGTTTCACACTTTGTTACCACCGGTTCACCCCGCGCGCGCACCAATTGCCTTCTGTGCATGCAGTTTGCTCGCGCAGGTGCCTTCCACCCAGCCTCAAAAATGTGCCCAAATAGGATGGCATAGAGCCAGGGCGGGTGTGCGGGCCCACCTGCGATCTCCGCTACCGATTTGCCCAAACCGGTCCGAAGCAGGTGAATGCCACCTCTGAAGTGATGGTATCATAACAGTTGTTGTTTTGTGACTACTTTGGCAGAAGAGGGTCATTTCCTATGAGAAGGGAAATTCTGTAAGATAACATCTTAGAAAACCTTTTGCTCTTTTGGTTGACCAATCTAGAGCACCAACCTTTGCGACTTGCGGACATGGACTCCCAGAATTCCTCAGGAATGTCAGAAATTCTGGGAGTTGAAGCCCACAAGTCTTAAAGTTGCCAGGGTTGGAGAGTCCTGATCTGGAGAGAGAGGCCTACACACAAAATCACCTTGCCCCCGATATTCGTGGATCGAGTATTGACGTGTTCCATCACATGTTGCGTTGCCTGAGGAATTTTAACGCCAATCAGGATTAACTCTGCCAATTGGAACAAAACCAGATTGTTGCATCTTCTCCTTCTACACTCTGTAAAAAATACAGAAATTAATCCTTTGCCATCTGGCCCTCGACAATAAATAGAAAGCGAGACGCCTAATGAAGTTGGATTAGGAAGCCACGTTTATTTATATACATTTTATTGCTCCCGGGTTATGAAAATAGGCTCCATGTGGTTCTGTTCTCACACAATCTTCTCCCAACATTGAAAAATTGCCCATTAATGGGCAATGCAGGTATCCTTCTGTCACAACTGATGAATTGGAATGGGAAATTGGAATGCAAACAGAACGTGCCAAAGTTTGCAAATTTATCTTCATTATTGTGTGCACGGAAGGCACCCAAAAGTATGGGTTCTGTCACCATATTTGGAAGCCGGTTATTAACTTTGCAGGCAGGACCTTACACAGCACTTTTTTCCATGTCCCCCCCACCTTCCTGTGTCAAGAAGCTTGTTGTGGTCCAATATTTGTGAAAGTCTTGTGTATTTTCTAGCAGCAGTTTCTTCACAAAAGAAATAACTTATTTTTTATTGAAAAAAAAAAGAATGACTAAGAGAATCCCCATTAGTACAGTAGAAATTACTGTTGGGAACACCAATTATCTACTTTCTTTTACTTTGGGTCTCTTAATTGCAGCAGAGAGCCAAATTATCATGCACAGAAGATTGTCCAATATTGACACCTTCTGCCATGTTGTAGGAACCTTTAAAATGTTATTTAGCCATCTCGGTTTTCAGTGCAGCAAAGAGTTGGCCACAACAGGCTCTACCTCAATATTAGGCATGTGAAGTGAATGGGTTATATGCCATCAGGATTCTTAGCAACCACACACTGCAGGAAAAAAAAAACATCTCAGCACTCCAGTCAGTGGAACATGGGAGGGATGCAGCTGCTGTCCGAAGGAGCTCTGGGGGTGTCCCCAAAAACTTTCCCTGCTCACTGTTTACCCTGACACCCCACTAGCTTGTCAGTTGGGATATTTGTATTGACAGAAGCTTCCAGAAGACCAAGAGAGCCACGATCACTTCTGGTGAATAGATCCTCTGACTCTGGCAAATGCCTGCCTTTCTTTCATTTGAGCAATTTATTTATTTATTTATTTATTTAATTGAGGGTTAATTTCACTACAATGGCCTAGAGATGATAGATAGACAGACAGACAGACAGACAGACAGACAGACAGACAGACAGACAGACAGACAACTAGATAGATGATAGGTAGGTAAATAGATAGATAGACAGGCAGATAGGTAGGTAGATGATAAGTAGAGATAGATAGCTAGATAGTTGATAATAGGTAGGTAGATATATTATAAATGGATGAGAGAGAAAGAGAGAGATGATAGACAGAGATAGATAGATAGATAGAGAGAGAGAGAGAGAGAGAGAGAGAGAGAGAGAGATGATAGATAGATGATAGATAGATAGATAGATAGATAGATAGATAGATAGATAGATAGATAGATAGGCAGATAGGCAGATAGGTAGGTAGATGATAAGTAGAGATAGATAGCTAGATAGTTGATAATAGGTAGGTAGATATATTATAAACGGATGAGAGAGAAAGAGAGAGATGATAGACAGAGATAGATAGATAGATAGATAGATAGATAGATAGATAGATAGATAGATAGATGATGGATAGATAGATGGATAATAGATAGATAGATAGATAGATAGATAGATAGATAGATAGATAGATAGATAGACAGACAGACAGACAGACAGACAGACAGACAGACAACTAGATAGATGATAGGTAGGTAAATAGATAGATAGACAGGCAGATAGGTAGGTAGATGATAAGTAGAGATAGCTAGCTAGATAGTTGATAATAGGTAGGTAGATATATTATAAATGGATGAGAGAGAAAGAGAGAGATGATAGACAGAGATAGATAGATAGAGAGATAGATAGAGAGAGAGAGAGAGAGAGAGAGAGAGAGAGAGAGATGATAGATAGATAGATGATAGATAGATAGATAGATAGATAGATAGATAGATAGATAGGCAGATAGGCAGATAGGTAGGTAGATGATAAGTAGAGATAGATAGCTAGATAGTTGATAATAGGTAGGTAGATATATTATAAACGGATGAGAGAGAAAGAGAGAGATGATAGACAGAGATAGATAGATAGATAGATAGATAGATAGATAGATAGATAGATAGATAGATGATAGATAGATAGATGATGGATAGATAGATGGATAATAGATAGATAGATAGATAGATAGATAGATAGATAGATAGATAGATAGATAGATAGACAGACAGACAGACAGACAGACAGACAGACAGACAGACAGACAGACTAGATGGATCTGCTTTTCCTGCCAACAGGTGTCCTACCACGGAAGGGAAAGGAAACTGGCGAATGCCTCACTCTCTCCCTTGAAACTGTCTTGCATTAACGGTGTAAGGGCAGCCCTGCTCTCCAGCCTCCCTGCTGAGCACAATAAAGCTTAACCAAGGGCTGAGCACAATTCATGCTGATGTAGCTCTCTGTCAACTCAAGGTTGAGAGGAAGGCGTGTTAAAGTAGCTTTGAGAAAGTGCCAAACTGTAAGCTGAAGAAAACCAAGAATACCAGCGTTTAGCCTCTTGCCAACAAGAGTATCAGAAATCTGGCCAAGTCCTGGATTCATGAAAAAAATAGATATCATGATTTAGCAGCCTGAAATTTGATCAAAGCAAGATGTTGGCTTCTGGTAATCCATGCAGCTAAATAACCTGTCATAGTTTGGTGATAATCAGGATAACATTTCAGTTTCCTCAGTTCAAGAATTAACCTATCTCTGGACTTTTGGTTTTCAACTGTTCACCAGAATCTTTCTCAAAATTCTCAAATAATTGTTCTGGAGTAACACCCATCATCTCTTTCCGGTTTCACCTGGTAGATTTCTGTCTAAATTTAGCTCATGTTTCACTATCTCTTGGCAATTTGATAAATAAATCACCCACACATCAGGTTCTTTCGAAGGTCAATGCTTCAAAATCAATACTTATTTTATTGAACGTGCATAGATAAATATTCCAAAATCAAAGCAGCCAAACAATTTTCAAAGGGAATCAATACACTCAGACATTCAAACACAATAGAATTCAAGTCAAAGGGAAAATATGCTTAATAAAATGCAAATAGTTATACAGAGCTGTGTGTCTCTGCTCTGTCCTGGTGTGATATTTGCCAAACGGCAATGATGTCTTATTGATTTGACTGGTTTCTCCATTCCAAGATCTGGAGAAGATCCCCAAATTTAGCAAAGACAGAAATATATTTGCAGGATTGTGTTCTGTTCCTGGGTTTGAAGGAAGGAAAACTTTGCAGAGAAGTTAATGGAAAGGCCATCCTTTGTCTATCCCTTCAGTAAGTGAAAGTTGAAGCAAACAATGATCAAAGAAACGGAAGATCCCTATGAAATCTAAAAGAACGAGCAATTTATTTTGTGAGGTTTTTCATAAAAACACTGCTTAAAAGCTCCCTGCTCTCTGATCTCCCAGCAGCTGAGAAACACAGTTAATATTTCCAATTATGTCATATTTTAAATGTAGAAAGCCTTGTCCCCTTATTAAAGGACTCTAGATGGAGATATCTCTAGATGCTTCATTTTAGCAAGATGCCAAATGTAAAAGCTAATTTGCCATCAACAACCAGAAATAGAACATCAAAAGCGTGCCATCAAAACAAAAGCTTGTTTTAGTTTTCTTATGCTAAAAGAAATAGTGTGTGTTGCTTATCAAACACTCTCAAATATCATACATAAACATGGCATCAAAGAAGATGCTGAATTTGGGATACTACACAGTAAACTAATTGTTGACTCTTGTTCTAATGAGGCAGCAGACGGTAAATATTGGACATTGAACTGCATAAAAGAAATCTGTTGGAAATTCATGTTAGCCACTACGCAAATTCATTACAGGGATTGCCTACACTGATGGGCATCACTAAATATCTAAGGGGCTGCCCCAAAGAAGAGGGGATCAACCTATTCTCCAAAGCCCCTGAAGGTAGGACAAGAAGCAACGGATGGAAACTCAACAAGGAGAGAGGCAACCTGGAACTGAGGAGGAATTTCCTGACAGTGGGGACAATAAATCAGTGGAACAATTTGCCTCCAGAAGTTGTAAATGCTCCAACACTGGAAGTTTTTAAGAAGAGATTGGACAACCATTTGTCTCAAGTGGTGTAGGGTCTCCTGCTTCAGTAGGGGGTTGGACCAGAAGACCTCCGATGTCTCTTCCAACTCTTGTTATTCTGCTAAATCTTTCATTAATAGTTATCAAAACCTATTAGAATACAAGCACTCCTCAACTTATGACAGGTTGCTTAGAAATCATTCAAAGTGATGACAGACCTTTCCCAGAGCTACTTATGACCCAGTTTTGATATTTTGATGGACAGCCCTCACCCTGTGGTCATGGAGTTGCTTTTGGGTCCTTGATAACTCCTGGCAGTAGGCAGAGTCAGCCTGCAATACTGCATTCTGTCCACTGGGCCACCACGACTCTTCAACCAACTTACCTGATCATCAAAACCCAAAATTTTGATCCCCAATCAAACCTTGGAAGTTGACGATAAGCTTCCAGTAAGACTAGATCCGGCAAAGATTCTCTCAGATCTTAGGAATTTGAGTTACAAATTTTACAGAAGACCTGGGTTTCTAAATAAAAACCTCCCAATACAATAATTGGTTTTACGGAACAAATAGGAGCATTGGAATAGCTACACCCTTTGTGTTAAACGTCACATACACAATGTCAAGTGGCTTTTCAAAGGAACGTAGGCAGCTCTTGGGTGTGCAGTGCAACAGGGGGTTCAAATGAATGAAACAGGACCAAGGTTAAGTTCCCCTTGAGACCCCCCCCATAACTTCCACCCAACATCAAAGGGCGATGTGTGAGGGACATTAACCAAATGTATTTTTTTGCCCAAATGCACAGAAAGACATTCCAGCTGCAGCTCTCTTGGTCTGATCTGCTGTGTTTCCTTTGATCAACTTGCACCGTTTGAATCCTGGGGTGACGTGTATAAGGGACATCCAGAGACAGTTCCCCCCTTTCTCTTCTTCCAGCCTTCGGAGCTGGTAAGCTGATCGTGGCTTTTATCATCGTCCTAAAATGATCTGCTATTGTGCAGAAATTTCTCCGCATTCAGTCTCTCTAGCAATCTGAGCTCTTGGTAGGGTGCTCTGATTAAGCATATACGTTTCTGCAGTTTGGAAGAACCATTTCTCTCTATGACAGAGTCTATCCGCTGCTTCCTTTTATTCTTCTTTTTTTAAAGGGAGAAGTTAGCCTTAAAGGCACAACAAAAAGAGCTTCTTTCCGTAAAGCTCTTTTAACCTTGAACAGACCTGTGGAGCTGATAAAGCGAACCAAAGCTTCATTTGCATAAAGGCTAAGCCAGCCCCATTAAATTCTCTTGATTTGGGGCATCATTTCCATTTGTCTACAGATAACTCTGAACAGATAATCACAGAGAATGAAGGCAGACTAAATTAAATAATAGCCAAGCGCTGCAAAAGAGAATACAATCGTTTGCTTTAGAAAGCGAAATGATCAGTGGGGACTCAGCCTGATGTTTGAATTAAAAGGATGGATTCCTTCCATGTTCAGCAAATGCTCCAGTTCAAAGCGATACAGAATACACCTCCGAATCATTTTGGGTAAGGAATAATTACGGGGCCATTCTCCAACACATGGAAAACCCTGGTCATTTGTTAGATAAAGGCTGTGAAACTCACTGTCCGTAAGGAACTTTAGCAGGGATTCAAGGAAGTTTTCAAGGCAGAGAACTGCCTACAACCACATTGGATACAGAGAATATTTGCTACCTAGCCTGCTTTGAAGGAGAAGGGAAATTCTCAATTTATCTGCTATTAATATTTCAAATAGGGCCAAGGAACAGGAAAACTACATTAGGCTTCAAAAATGAAAGGAAATGAAATGCCATGTCAAATCAAACTATTATGATGGTCAAAGACCAGCATAAGGAGGATGGGATATGAGAAATTGAAAAACATACTGCAAAATAAAATGCCATATTAAAAGCTAAACATATTTTTAAAGTCTCAAAAAGTTTTAAAAGACGTCTAAAGGAGGATAGCAGCAATAGATGGACGTAGATGACAAACTGGATCTATCATAGAACAGAACAGAACAGAACAGAACAGAACAGAACAGAACAGAACAGAACAGAACAGAACAGAACAGAACAGAACAGAATAGATTTGGAAGGGATCTTGGAGGTCTTCCAGTCCAACTCCCTGCTCAGGCAGGAAACCCTCTACCATTTCAGACAAGTGGTTGTCCAGTTTCTTCTTAAAAGCCTCCAGTGATGGAGCAGCCACAACTTCTGGAGGGAAACCATTCCACTGATCAATTGTTTTCACTGTTAGGAAATTTCTCCTTCATTCTAGGTTGCTTCTCTCCTTGATGAGTTTCCATCCATTGTTTCTTGTCCTGCCTTCAGGTGCTTTGAAGAATAAGGTTGACCCCCCACCCTCTTCTCTGTGGCAGCTCCTCAAATTTTGGATGACTGCTATCATGTTATCATCCCTGGTCCTTCTCTTCACAAGACTAGACCTCCCCAATTCCTGCAACCAATCAGCGCATGCCCTACATATCTAGAATCACAGGAGCATTGTCTCTCCAGATAGGGACTCTTCCTGTATGGCCTTCAAGGACAACTGAAGGAAGGGCTGAAGTAAAGTTTAACATTCACAGTCTTAGCTGTAAATTGGAGATGAGACAAAGGCAACATGATGAGAAGATAATATTCAAAAATGGATACCAGGACATGTTCGTGTTGTTGCTAGGGGAACATGAGAAAAAGCCCAGAACTTCGGAAGGTCTTTCAGCTTATGAGGTAAATCAAGAATCAGCTTTCATCTCAAGTATGCAGAGTTACCAAAAAAAAAAAAAAAAAAAAAGGATGGGATTATATTTTTAAAGCTTCAGAATAGAGAGTTAAGAATGGTCTTTTGTGCATTCCCCGCAGGGAGAATACGTGGAAGTTTTAATATATCAAAGAGCATTTTCTTTGGTACATTGAAAGTAGAAGATGGATGGAAAGAAAGATGGGAGGGGGGAATAGATGGATTTGGAAGAAGAAATAGAGTGAACGATTGAATAGGAGGAAGGCTTTTGCATGTTGCTGACTAGGGTCAAAAATGGCCAAATAAATCTCTCATTAACTTTTCTCCCCCATAAGATATTCCTGGGAGAACTTACTACTGCAAGCCTTGCAGTCTCTCATATAAAATGATCTAACTAAACCTATTAGAATACTTCTTGCCATTGCTAAGGACTTCTGAAATGAATAATATGTCTATATAATGTTTACATCTAATATTTCTGCTTTTACATTGACCTGAATATTCAACAAGTTTTAAAAATGATAGCAATAACACTTAGACTTATATACCGCTTCACAGTCCTCGCTAAGCGTTTTAGAGAGTCAGCCTATTGCCCCCAACAATCTGGGTCCTCATTTTATCGACCTCGGAAGGATGGAAGGCTGAGCCAACCTTGAACCTGATGAGATTCGAACTACCAAATTGCAGGCAGCCTGCAGTACTGCACTCTAACCACTACACCATCATGGCTCATGATGCAGGCATTTAACTGCAACTCCCCTCTCATGGCTTCCTTTTATACAATAGATCTTAAGATGTTCTGAAAAGAGGCTCCAAGTTGCATAAAACATCCCTCATTTAATCAGCAGTCCTCCCATTCAGCTTACCCTGGTACCTTCTCACCTCTGGTACCCAATCACCCTTTTAAATTCCATTATTCTATGCCCTGAACTTGGATCAGGCTGAATGAGTCTCGCCCTTCTTCAGTGGGGACTTTCCTTCAGACATTTAAAGAGTCCCAGCATCGTGGCCTTCTCTCAAAGCAAAACCTGTTCGGCTCTTTACTTTCTAATTCTCAGGTAATCTTGGCTTCCTTTCTTTGAACCTCTTCCAATTCATCCGCATATTTTTTTAAGTCCGGATGTGGTACTCAGGGTAGTATATATGACAAAATTAGGATCTTTGGGGCTGTAATAAATATGACATCGTATTCCGTTGCCCTGCATTGTATTACAGGAATTCAGTAATTTGTCTTGTTTCCAATTTTAATTAAAAGGAAAAGTAAAGAATAGAATATGTTTGTACCACTATAGAGACCTCTAGAGTGACTCAGATAGGGAGAAAAGGGTTTTGAAAAGGAAATATAAACGTTCTGTATCTTAGAAGAAAGGTAATGAGTTTTGACTTCAAATAATTTAAGGGTCTGATAAGTCTTAAGAAAGAGCCAGGCAGAAAAAGGAATTGTTCCCACTTGAGTTTTATGCTGGCTGATTTTACACTGGAAGAGGAAAAAAAATTGAAAGAAACCTTTAGTAACTTTGGAAGAAGGTATTTCATTAGAGTAATATTGTAATATTGAAGTATGAGAATAAGATACTCCAAAAGGCCTTTAAACAATGTGCTTAAGAAGTGATCTTTTTCCCTTAAAGTAAGAAGTTAATATAATTATATTTATTTCTGCCTCTATTACATGCAAGAAAATGTTCTGAAAACCTCAATTTCAACAAGTTTGATTCATAAACTCAAACCTATTTAAGTAGCTAGAGAAGCAAATCTGTAGGCAGATAGTGAATAGTCCCAGCCACGGAACTAAATCTGGGTGTAGTAAAAAACCAGAAACAGTCTTAACATCTTTATCAAAATATTATCAAAATGTTCAATAAATCTTGGATTATGGCTTATTTAACAAAAGGTAATTTTTCAGACTCCTACATATGGCTGGAAATGAAATGAGAACAGCACCTCATTGAATCTCATTTTTGCAATATGAATTAATATTAATTCATATTAATATTACACATTAATATTAATTTATAAAATACATGTACTGATGTGTGTGCATGTGTTTGCGCAGATATATTTTATGTATGTGTTGCAATATTAAATCATATTTTAATAAAAATAAATTGTATTTCATGAAAAAGTCATTACACATATTAATTTAATTTTAAAGGAAAGTTTGATATTTCCATCCCAATATAATTTGAAATTATATACCTCTTATATAAAGAAGAAGAAGAAGAAGAAGAAGAAGAAGAAGAAGAAGAAGAAGAAGAAGAAGAAGAAGAAGAAGAAGAAGAAGAAGAAGAAGAAGAAGAGGAGGAGGAGGAGGAGGAGGAGGAGGAGGAGGAGGAGGAGGAAGAGGAGGAGGAGGAGGAGGAGGAGGAGGAGGAGGAGGAGGAGGAGGAGGAGGAGGAGGAGGAGGAGAAGAAGGGGAAGGGGAAGGCAAGGGGAAGGAGAAAGAGAAGGAGAAGGAGAAGAAGAAGAAGAAGAAGAAGAAGAAGAAGAAGAAGAAGAAGAAGAAGAGGAAGAGGAAGAGGAAGAGGAAGAGGAAGAGGAAGAGGAAGAGGAAGAAGAAGAAGGAGAAGAAGAAGAAGGGATATCCGTTCAGTTGTGTCCAACTCTCTTGACGATTCTTTGGGCCAGGTCTCTCCTTCCAATCTTGCACTGCTTCTTTGAGTTCTTCTATGCTCTGCTTGGTGTCAACTTTGATGGTGTCCAGCCAATGTGTTTTTTGGTGGCCTGGTTTCCTTTTACTGCTAACTCTTCCCAAAATCATTACTTTCTCCAGTGAATTCCCCAACATGACATGGCCAAAGTAAGGGAGATGCAGCTTCGTGTGTTTTTTGCCTTCTACTGAGATGTCTGGTGTGAGGCTCTCCAGTGCTTGCTGGTTGCTGTCCAAAAAATACACAGGAAGCTTCTCCAGCAACTCAGCTCAAACAAGCCGGTTTTCTTCCTATCTTGTTTTTTTAAAGTCCAACTTTCACAGCTCCTGGGAATATCGTGAGTATTGAATGAGTTGCTTACACATACATACATAGGTATACATGCATATACAGGTTACGACCTCAATAGAACCCAAAATGTATGTTGCTCAGAAATTTGTTAAGTGAGTTTTGCCCCATTTTACAACCTTTCTTGCCATAGTTGTTAAGTGAATCAGGCTTCCCCATGGACTTTGCTTCTCAGAAGGTCGCTAAAGAGGATCGCGTGACATTGCAGCCTTCATAAATACAAGTCAATTGGCAAGCTTCCAAATTTGGATGACCATGAGACTACAGCAATGGTTGTAAGTGTGAAAAACGGTCCTAAGTCACTGTTTTTAGGTGTTGTAGTAACTTTGAACAGTTGCTAAATTAACTGTTGTAAGTCAAGGACGACTGTATATTCTCATTTTGCTACGGGACCAAGCCAAGGCACGGAGCACTCATTCTTCTGACAGCCTCGTTAACAGGAGAGACGAAATGAAGCCTCCAACAGAACGTTTTAATTGCACGATATGTGATTATTTGTTTCCAGGGAATCAATATCGTCTCCTAGGAGAAGGCTGATATAATAAGTCTCACTCTGACATTTCCCAGCCAAAAATAATAATCCAAGAAGCAGATGTCACATGTTTCTCTTTCCAGACGGGGCATCTCTCTCTTCCATCAGCAATCATAAAAAGTCCGGTGGAAAATCCCAACCTTTGGTGCTTTCATTTACCGCAACCTTCTCCCTGATAGAGAGACAGAGCATTTTAGGAGTAAATTGATAGATAATTGGGGCGGGAGAATTGGTGTCAGAGGAAAATGAAAAAGCAGGAAAGGACAAAGCCATTATTAATACTAACATGAACTACCAAAATATCTGTTATTTTCAGACTTATCCTGACACTGGACTATCTGAAGATTCTGTCCTCTTCTCAACTTTTCCAGTGATGTCCATTCCTTTTTCTCACCCTTAGTATCCTTAGCATCACGTCTCTGTGGTACCACTAACTGCAACTCCACTTGTGCAATTGCTGTGCCCATACCAATTCTTCAAGGGATCTATTTTGTATTGCTTGGCCCAATGTTTCTCAACTCTGACACTTTTCAGAGGAGTAGACTTCCAACTCCTAGAATTCTCTAGCCAGGAGTCCACAAGTTTTAAGGTGGAGAAACCCAGGTTTCAGCCACATGCTTCGTATGAGCTGAATATTTCGTTACAAGCTTTGCCTTCAAAATGGTGAAGATCTCGTTGGGAGAAAAATTGGAGGAAATCAAGAGAAAGCATAACTTCTCTGGGTACATCATTAAATGTTCTGCAGCAGAATAAAAACAAGGTATCGATTTCACTAATTTTTATAAGGGGAGAAAAGCAGCAACCGGCTAAACTCATTGGGTCCAGAGAGACAGTGCTGGAAAGTAATTAAAAAGAAAGAAGGAAGGAAGCTAGCACCGCATAGAACAAAATGGGCTATTTTCTTGAAGTTGTAGCTTTTTTTCTTCTTTATTTGCTCTTTCTTAAGTCAGGAAACTTTATGAGACTTTAAAAATCGATCCAGGGTTCAAAATAGTTTAGGCTGCTCTACCTCCGGCTTTTGAAGCAACCATCAGCCAGGCTTAGGGGGAAAACTGACCCTTCTCTCACTACCCACATTCTCCCTCAAGAGGGGTCCTTGGTGCTCTTGGAGCTTGGTGGGTTTTCTTGCAGACACTTCACTAGGTAACATCATCAGCACCAGGTAACACTGATAATGCGATAACTAATAGTACCTGATAATGTTACCCAGCTGGATAATAAAACATCTACAAGAAGCTCAGAGAGCACCCACTGTCCTCCTCCTCCTCCTCCTCCTCCTCCTCCTCCTCCTCCTCCTCCTCCCCCTCCCCCTCCTCCTCCTCCTCCTCCTCCTCCATGCAATCCTCCTCCCTTCTAGCACTGATGATGTTCTCTAGTTGGGTCATGAAACATCTGCAAGAAAACCACCAAGCTCAGAGAACACCAGGGACTCCACAGTCTCCTCCTCCTCCTCCTCCTCCTCCTCCTCCTCCTCCTCCCTGCAAACCCCACTCTTGTCTATCATTGATGATGTTCTCTAGTTGGGTCATGAAACATCTGCAAGAAAACCACCAAGCTCAGAGAGCACCAAGGACCCCTCATTTCAGCCCTGAGCTATAAATAGCCTCCTCCATCAGTATTCACGCTGAGGAATGCAAGTCTGGCATTCTACCAGCTCAGTGTTATCTCGGCTTCTCCTGCCAAGAAGAAGAAATATGAGGAAGTGCAATTTGCAGGTTCAAATCACCATGAAAATGAAATAGGTTCTGAGAAAACCCCGGATCCACTTCTGCCTTGGTCACCGCTGCCTCCCCAGAGGAATGAAATCAAGGTGCTACTTCCTCCTACCTTTCTCTGCTTATCAGAGAAGACATATTGAAGCTGGCTGGGCTATTTTTACATTAATCACCTCCCCATATTGCACTATAAATTAATGGTTGATTTTTTATTTTATTTTTACTGCTGGGGAGAGAACCCCTTTCCCATTCAAAGTCTGCATAACTTGCTTTCTGTTTAAGGGCAAGAGAAGGGGAGGGGAGGGGAGGGGAGCAGGAGAAGGGCTACACAGAGGCCACAAATAATCCACCTTTGCTCCTTATCTGTGTTCTGAGCTCTTGGGGGGGAAGAGGATTATTGCCACCATGCTGTTCCTTTTGCGATTACTCAGTGAGAAAGTGATATTAGAGACTTCTCATTTCCTCAGGGCATAAAAGCAGAGCCAGGAGACCTGACAGGAGGCCTGAAGAAGCTTCTCGGATGAGAAGCGAAACGTCTTCAAGGAAAAACAAAGTCCAGTTGCTTTTTGGGGGCGGGAAACACCTTTGGGATGGACTGAAATGATTCCTAGATCTTCAGGATTGAGTTTAGAAATAATTCCTCAGGGACTGGTTTCTATCTCTTTGGGAATTTTGCTGTCCTGATTCTGAAATAGGTTAAATGCCAGCTGGAAGAAAGTCCAACTCTATGCAGAGAGTGAGAGAAATCATGGATTCCTCCAATACTCCCTTATTAAACTTCTTAAAAGTCTGGCATGCATAATCTTGGGAGAGTAAATATTTCTTCCCTTCTATTTCTGAACTTCCCAGTTCAAATCAAGAAGCTCTAGAAATGGAATGTATGAAAATAAAGGCATTGTTCAATGATTGTTAAGTTTAAAACATGATAAAGAAATAGGCAAGATGTCTTGATCACCTTGTAAAGCTGAGAAAATAAGTACAGCTTCCAAGGTCTGATTTAGACTTTACATTGAAAAATTGGATGTGAATAACAGAATAACAGAGTTGGAAGGGACCTTGGAGGTCTTCTAGTCCAACCCTCTGCTGAAGCAGGAGACCCTAGACCATTGGGTAGGGGAATTCCTAGGATAACCCAAAAGTGGAGAGTTAAAAGAAGGAACAGACCTATAAATTATGTCCTTCTTATCTTATCTGGTGCCTTTGAAACAGAGTCCACAAAGAGGATTCTTTTCTATCATAAGGGTTTTTAAAAGGATCCAACTGCTACCTATTTCATACCTGGATCGGAGCACGGAGAGTGGAAATGCCTTCTTGCCCTACAGGTAACCCAAGAGCCTCCAACTAGTCTTGTCAATTAGCCCAGGTGTACAACGTCTTCAAGGCTGAGGCCTCACGGTCCTAAATGTTGGTCCTATCGGCTGTACAGGTGTGTGGAGCTCATCAATGAATGTGATGGCCCAGGGACAGCCTAAGCTTTTGCAACGGTAGGAGAATCTGCATTTGAAAGACAAAGGCCACACTTTTTGAAGACAGCAAAGTCCACATTCTGGACAGAGAGGACCACTGGCTTAAAAGAGGGGTCGAAGAGGCCATCTAGGTGAAAATTTCACGTCTCTCTCTCAACAGAGAAGGAAGCTTGACACCCAGCAGGCCTGTTCCACAACACAACTCTGTTTTGTGATTAGTAGACCAAAGATTCTAATGAAAAATATAACCCTTAAAGATGATTTGGGAAACTTCTCCATGGAAGCTTCTGGGATGTTACATAGCAAAATACATGATTTGCATCCAGAAAAATGTAAAGATACAGGTAAATAAACAACACCAACAAATCCCTTGTAAATAAGGTGTAGTCTGTTGCACAACTACTACTTCTTGTTGTTGAAATCCCCCTCAAATTTGGAAGATGTTTTAATTTGTTTACTGCTTCTCTCAAGTTGCCACTATTTAGTCATTCTTTTACTCCAGCATTTTTGAATAATAAATATTTCCTGCATTATTTTTACCCTTTAAAAAAAAAATTCCGCTGTTGACCTCTGTTTCCCACATATCAGCTTTAATTGGGACGTCGGGAGGGTCTGTCAAGATTTCTCTGGCAACGGCAAGGAAATCGTTGGACTGTTCAACGTGATTCCTGAAGAGCTGAATTTGTAATTAAAGGGGACTATTTTGAAGCAGAAAATCTTTAGGCTTGTATAGCCCTGAGAATATTAACAATGGGACTACATCGGCCAGGTGAGCCAAGTAAAATCAGTAGCCCATAACATGCAGCAAATGGTTCTTTGTTCAAACCAGTTTCCACAACCAAAATAAACACCAAACCCAACGAAACCAAAGGTGCTTTTTCAAGAGGCCACTGGATTTTCTTGGTTTTTGATCTGTCCCCGTCCCCACACACACACACACAGCCAGTCGAGGGTTAAGGAAACACTTTGGAACGCATCCAGTTCTTATCTCCCACTTGGCAGCGATAGACACACCGTCTGCCAAGTGACTTTATTTTCAAAGTAAAACAGAAAGATAAATACTCAAAAGTTCAAATGTCCGACACTTTAAATCTTTCTCTCAGCAGCTCCGGACGAGGCTTTAGTGACTATCCAAGGTTTGCTTTGTTCGTCACAAGGATCCTTTGACCACCACCCTCTATTATATAGTCTCTGGGGTGTGGTCCAGTGACTCAGTTCTAATCCCTAGCACGCCTCCTAAGCTGCTGCAAATGTTTATCACGCCTTCGGAGGCGTGCGTCCAGGAATGATGTTTCCTCATCACTCTGATTTGAATCAGCTGTCTCCTCTCCCTCGGCCAGCTCCTGAGACAATGCCAGAGGGGAGGGGCCTGGAGAGGGAGGCCTGGCTGACTCCTCTTCCTCATGCTCGGAGCTTTCTTCCTCCGATGGGACAGGCTCAGAGGGCGGAGCCACAACAGTTTTTCCTTGAAGACATTTCACTTCTCATCCAAGCAGCTTCTTCAGTTCTGACTGAATGGTGGGATTCTTGGATGAGCTTCTTGGATGAGAAGCGAAACGTCTTCAAGGAAAAAAACAAGAAAATCCAGTTGCCTCTTGAA
The DNA here is from genome assembly GCF_029215685.1 of Pituophis catenifer annectens. Lineage (NCBI taxonomy): Eukaryota > Metazoa > Chordata > Lepidosauria > Squamata > Colubridae > Pituophis > Pituophis catenifer. The sequence continues at coordinate 1,156,704 of NW_027256887.1, forward strand.
AAAGCACCTTTGGGATAAAGAGTCATGCAAACCTCAGCTCTCTAAGCAGTTCCGTCTATCCAGCATTTATCTAGATCTTCTTTTCAAGAGAGGGGTGGCATTTCGCATGTTTTTGTAATATTCATTTTAGTGTCCTGTTATTCAGCAATATTTGCATTTATTTCAAAAAGATTCAGGCTGCACATCGGTGAGAACAGACTTCCAGAGAAAACTCCTATCTTAGGACTAACCTAGATAGGTAAAATATATATTAAACTCTTCTGGCTTTTGTTTACTTTAATGATAAAGTGCTAATGGGGTTTTTAAAAAACAAATATGTGGGTGCATGAGGTTTAACGTTTTCAATGCAAAGAAGCTGGGAGGAGGGAATATGTTTTAACAGAATAACAAGGAAGAGACCTTGGAGGTCTTCTAGTCCAACCCCCTGTTCTAGATGGAGACCCTATATCATTCTGGACAAATGGCTGCCCAATCTCTTCTTGAAAACCTCCAGTGATGGGAGCACCCACGACTTCTGGTGGCAAGATGTTCCACTGGATAATTGTCCTCACTGTCAGGAAGTTTCTCCTTAGTTCTGGTTGCTTCTCTCCTTGATTAGTTTCCATCCGTTGCTTCTTCTCCTGCCTTCAGGGGCTTTGGAGAATAGCTTGACCCCCTCCTCTTTGTTGATTGATCAACTTGTCCTTGGGCTTTCGGTTGTCCTGGGTAATTGATTCCTGTAACCACAAAAATATAAACTGCAGTTAAGGATCCCTATGAAACACCACACGAGAATTCGCAAACTTGCCACAGTTGAAGACTTCCAAGAAAATAGAGTTGCCTCAGACTGTCTCCCGAGTTTAGGAATGATTGTTTGTGCTGGCAGGATGCATTTAACCCCATCAGCAATAGAAGGCGAACCAGTCCTTTTGGTAAATAGCCAACAATTCTCTCATTTCTGTGCCTCTTCAAGCTAATGATAAAGTTTATAAAAGCTGCTCTTCAGAGTATGGATTATTGGTTACGGTTTGCTTTGTCATCGTCTTCTCAAGAGCAAAGAAACGTACTTTCTGGCTGACAATGAAGCATAGTCCATCAAAAGAATAATCTGAGAAGACTTTCATCCAGATCACAATCCAATCAGGAATTTTGGTTTCTATATTTCTCAGGCACAGGAGTCCTGAATCCTGCCTTATTTCTTGCATTTTCCTCCTGATATTGAAGTCCAATTTTCCTCTTTTTTCTCATATCATCCAAGAATAGCTTGAGGTGCATAAAATGTGCTACCATTGTTCCCAAGCCATTATTAAAGCATATTGTTCCATCTAGCCAAGAAGTTTAGAAGCCACGGTGGACTTCTCCACAACGACTTTGTCTAAAACAGCTCTTCTACAGAATCTATTTCTCTCTCACTTGTTTTACAGTCTTTATTTTTTTTTAACCGCCTCCATCCCCTGACTCTGGGTTGATGTGTCAGACAGCATGTAGCCACAACTTCCTGCAACCCACATTACAGCAACGAAAGCTATAAAACTAGGCAACTACCACCATGGCTTATTCTGGACCAGCTGAAAAAATAATGGTTTTGTGTGCCTTCTAAAAAAGTCAAGCAGGGAAGCCACATTTTGTAATTGGAGGTACAGCTAGCAGATAAATCTGTCTTCCAGTCAACATCCTTCTTACTTATCACGGGATGGGACCTGAAGTGAACGCTCTTTGGATGTCTGGGCTGGACAAATAGACTCATGCTTAGTGAGCAGTCCCTGGTAGAACATAGAAAAACTGTACCAATTTGCACCCAGTTTCAGAGCTCCATAATCCATGATCTTAACCGTCTTGCAGTATTCACAAACTAGTTGATTGATAAGTGTGGTAAGATCACATTGGAATATTGCACCCAGTTTTGGTTGCCACAATGTGGAAAAGATGTTGAGACTCTAGAACAGAGTCCCCCAACGGTTCTGGCTTTGCGGACCAGTGATGGGGAGGGGATGGTTCATGCAAGCGGCTGGCAATTGTGCACAAGTCCACTTGTGCAAGCAGCATTCACCTGTGCCTGCCATTCACACACATGGAGCGTGTGCACACATGCTCGCCTGTTGCTCATGCAAATGAGGGTGTACACGCACGCACTTGTTGGCCATTTCCACTGCTCAGTTGCAAACCCATCGTGACCCACTAGTTGGCCATAGCCCACAGATATGGGGGGGGCTGCTCTAGAAAGAGTGCAGAGAGGACAACAAAGATGATTAGGGGACTGAAGGCTGAAACCAGTGGTAAGTTTTTACCGGTTCGCCCCGGTTTAGGAGAACCGGTAGCGATGGTGGTGATGACATCCCACCTGCCTGGATGTCATCACAGACACTCTGCACATGCTCACAGTTCCAAACCGGTAGCGAAGGTAAGTGAAACCCATTACTGGCTGAAACATACAAAGAACGGTTGCAGGAACTGGGTATGTCCAGTCTAATGAAGAGAAGGACTAGGGGAGACATGATAGCAGTCTTCTGATATCTCAGGGGCTGCCCCAAAGAAGAAGGGAGTCAAACTATTCTCCAGAGCACCTGAGGGCAGGACAAGAAGCAATGGGTGGAAACTCATCAAGGAGAGAAGCAACCTGGAACTTCCTGACACTGAAAACAAATAATCGGTGGAACGACTTGCCTCCAGAAGTTGTGGGTGCTTCATCACTGGAGGTTTTTAAGAAGAGATTGGACAACCACTTGTCTGAAGTGGTACAGTATATGGTCTCCTGCTTGAGCAGGGGGTTGGACTAGAAGACCTCCAAGGTCCCTTCCGACTCTGCTCTTCTGTTATTCTTATTCTGGTTTCTAGCTCAACGGTTGTAGATTTCAAATCAGCGTAAAGGTAGCATTTCCTTTCAGATTCTGCTTCTCTGTGGAGGTTGTGGCCAATTGGTTTCCCCACTTGCAAGAACTGTCTCACCTGACCTCCCATTTCTTCCAGTGCCTTGGTGGCTTCGCTACTTCTCCTCATTAGAACTCGTAGGAACTTTTGTAAACAACCAACAATGTACACAAGGTAAAATAATGGGGTAGGGAAGTGAAGGAGAAGCAAAGAATACATTTTCTTGTGTATTGTGTAGAAACAATAAAAATGTGGGGGTGGGGGGTTGGGGGGCAGAGGAGATTTGCAACAACTTGCCAAATGCCTACCATTTAAAGATCCCACCCATGAATCTACGTGTTATGATGAATGGAATTAATGCATCTAACGGCACTTCGTGTGAAAGCAGCTTTTCTATCACCTCTTTATATTTCTCTCTCGCTTCTTTCGCCCTTTTCCCTGTCCTATTTCCACTCCTTCATTCTCAGCTCCACAATTTCATCTGTTTTACTTCATGCAGAAGGAGCTGGGGGTTATCACTGCTCAGGCAGGATTTTTTTCCCCCTCCTCCTCCTCCTTCTCCTCCAGAGTAAACTATTGCAAAGAAAAAAGAACCAATCCACCAAGCATTTCCACCTCAGAGTCTCCAGAATGGCTGTAGCTGTCATTCCACACTACGTACAACACAAAGGGTTTGTCGCTGTTGGCTGCCTTTGGGAACACACAGGCTGACAGTGAATCGGGAAGCAATTGTTCTTTGATTGCAGAAATGTGCATCTATTGTCTGGCATTCAGATGCAGCAAACAACTCTAATTCCTTTTGTGGTGTTTTGGGGTTTTTTTGTGGGGATTGTTTTGACAGGCTGGCAAAGACCGTTTCAATAATTGGATGTGGACTTTCAGTCATGATGTCTGTTTTATTCCGTTTTACTTCCACGGGTGATTTTGATGTTGTCATGGAGTGCTCACAAACAAACGGAGAGGTCCATTTTCTCTGGCAATTATGCCTCCCCAATCTTAATCCCGGCTTCTTTAAATGTCAGTGTGTTTTGAAAGTAAGATAAGACATGTTCCATTTTACGAAATAATGCTAAAGACACTCTCAGATTCAGCTCAGCTGCTGGATTCCATGGACCTGGAATACCCAAACAGTTTTCATAACAGTGAAAGTTGTTTTTCTTTTTTTTTTCTTTTTTTTTCTTGGATGTTTTCTTTTCTTTTCTTTTCTTTTTTTTTTGTATTCTTTATAATTTTTATTAAAATGGATGATTTATAAAGGTGTTAAAACTGCAGGAAATGAGGAAGAAGAAAAAGGAAGATTATAAAAGAGTAAAAGAAAAAGTGAATAACATTTTTTTTAACTTCCTTGTCTTGCTATTAGCCTTAGAATGCCCACGTGATTCCCCTCCAAATATTAACCAGGGCTGACCCTGCTTAGCTTCCAAGATCAGCCAAGATCAATCTCACTTCATTTTTTGAAAAAAATCAGATTCACAGGATGAGATCTGCCTTTAAAATCATTTTAAAATAGTACTAACATCTCTTTATAGACCAGTGCATGTTATATTGGTGCTATAGTTTCATTCATGTAAAATAATTGCTTTATTATTCTCTTTAAGAATATAAAACTATGCATGTACATCAATGCACACATCAACCCAATACAATAATAAATTAATGTAGATGTATTGTTGATAGATGATAGCAGAGAAATGATCAAAACATACAAAGGTATTTCAAACCAGCATTGGAAATGTGAAAAGCATGAGGGAACATTTTATCGTGCATGGTGGAACTTGTATGGAAGCTGAGAAATTTTGGAGGCAAATTCATACAAGGAAGCAAAGGATTTTAAAGATAAATATTGTGACGAAACCAGAATTCTTTTTATGGACAATGAACTAGAAAAGATCGATTTTGTGTGTAGTAAAAACAGCAAGACTATTGAATGCACAACAATTTAACAACAACGAAATTCCCTTAGTGGAGGAGTCGGTTGTGAAAATGTCAGGATTTGCTGTGAGGGCAAAACTGACCTGTTTGCTCAGGGGAAAAAACTTTTCCGAAAGGCTGGGGAATTCTGGGAGTTGACACATCCCAGAACAAATCTTCAAATTGCCAAGTTTGAAAAACCATCGATTGAGACAAAGAAGAGGTCACATATTTCTGTCAGTGTGTTTTGAAATGAGATTGACTCTTGCGGACAACACAGATGCATCCATGGGGTTTTTTTGACAGTAAAATTGTTCATGGGGCATTGTCAGAAATGATCACGATGACGAGATCAAGTCGCAATCGAAGCATGTGACGTATGGAAGTGAAGAGTCCTTGGTGCTTGGTGGGTTTGTTCCAGATGTTTCATTACCCAAATTAGGTAACCTCATCAATGCTAGCATAGGTTGGGTAATGATACATCTGCAAGAAACCCACAAGCTCAGAGAGCACCAAGGACCCTGAGCTACAAATATTCCCTTTTATTGGTACATATAGACGTGATTTGCCATTGCTGTCGTTCCGAATTTCCCCTCCCCCATCCCTTAGTTTCACCTACAGCTTTGGTGGTCTCCCTTGTAAGTACTAACCAGGTTTGACACTACTTAGCTTTTTAAAGATTTGCCAAGGTCAGCTGGATTCCTTCTTGTGGCCTTGTTGTCTGAGAGTGCAGTATTTTTAGCAGGCAAGCCATTTTTTTGTCCTGCAGAAACCGATTTTATATCCCTCAATGCCAATCAGAATCTTATTGCTGGAGCTGCCTGGCCCTTAATGTTCCTTCTGCACGGTGATAATATGTCCTTAAATATAAGAACTCTTCTCTATTTCAAAGAATTCATTTCTCTAGCTGGCAATTGGATTTTACTTAGAGCAATCAGAGAAACAGTGTTTTCTAAATTAGATGTAGGCTCGTTTTGTATCTGATGATTGCTTGTAGATTTGGTAATCACAGTTGAGTGAATAAACTGCAATTTCCCAGGTTTACACATTGCATTAAGTCCAGAACCATGCTCCCTAAATTAAAATAACTGTCTTCACACAACATGGTCAGCCATAACCAAGCAACATTATACCTTAGTGTAATGGATAAACACAATCAATGATAGATGCGATTGCCCTTGCTCACAATCTGGGGGGAAAGGAAGAGAAACAAAGAGAAAAGGTGAAACTTTTGATCTGTAAATGAGATTTCAAGTGCAGCATGAAAAGTCTGCTGAAAAACTGAAAGAAGTACCAGGGAAACAACAACAACCCACCAGTATTTCACAATAATGAAATAAACTTAGAAACAACAGCAAAAGGAAAAAAAAATGCATGGACAATAAAATAGCAGTAGAGAACACAGGGACTTTTGCCAAGCAAAACGATAATATTCAAGTTTAATTAGGATTTGTCACACAATCAGCCTGATGCTATCAGGCTGATTTTTATCCTATCATGTCCTTCCCAAGGATCTGGGATGAGCAAAAATTGTTGTTTGATGGTATTAAAAAAATCGTTGCAGAATTTAAGCTGTTCTGAGTAAAGCTGCCTTTTGCAATTGACTGAAGGTGAATGTGTCAATTCTGATGGTGTTCAAGTTTTTTTTTTTTTTAATTTGATTTATATGCCGCCCTTCTCCGGAGACTCAGGGCGGCTTACAATGCGTTAAGCAATAGCCTTCATCCTTTTGTATATTTATACAAAGTCAGCTTATTGCCCCCACAAACTGGGTCCTCAATTTACCTTTAACTTTGAGGAACTTCAAGCCTCGGAATCTTCTTTCATTGGGGGTGTTACTTGGAACCCTGACAGGCCGGGCATGCAGCTAATTTAGGTGATAAAAAAAGAGATGTGGATTCTTTTTCCTGTTGCCACAATACATATAACCAAATTGTGTCCACAGCTGATGGATCTTATGTTCCTCAACCATGTAAGGAAAGGCAGCATGAGTTCTCTGATGATAGATTCAGAAATAGAAGGTGCTACTCAACATTTTTATAAAGTTGAGCCTTGTGCTTGCAATGACTGGTAATATATACTCGAGCTGGTCCCCTACTACATACATAGCTGGTTGAGCTAATAAAGTTGCCCATTGGAGATGGAGGCTCAGAATTTGATTAAATCTCTCTGAGACACCATCAATCCTGCCAGGCAATTATTATTTTATCCAAGGGAGAAGTCAGGCTCCATCAAATCTGGAGGTCCACCTCATGCATGCAAGAAGTCTGGCTTTTATATCCCTCCTAACCTTCGCTCTGAGTTCTATCTGCAGGAGCTAAATGAATGTAGCACATGAAACCAAATGCAATCAAACTGCATGGTGGGTTAGAAAGGGAGAAAGTGGATTTTTCTTTTGAAGGACACAGAACTTCTAGGCATGTGGTGGTACCATTAAAGAGATGGAAGACGGTTTTTCTTTTGGGGGTGATAAAAGCTTGACAGGCAATAGAAAGTCTTGGGAGGGACCCCCCCCCCAATTCCATCTTCACCCTCTCCTCAGAAATGGATGCCATTGCCATACCAGATGAATCCTGATAGGGATTTCCATGGCCACAACTCCACCTACTCTTTGAGCAAACCCTGGAGGATTCTTTCAGTTTATATCAGCTCTGTCTGAGAGAGGGCAACCATATTTAGAAGTCAAGGAGGAAAATTACCACACTAGAAGAACCAGGAACATGCAATTATTCTAAGCCTGTATCTCTCCATCCAAACCTCAGCAGCCTCCAAACAGCGAGAGAAGACAATTGGTTGGCCAGAGGGGACCAGAGGGGAGAGAAGAGAAAGAGAAAGAGAAAGAGAAAGAGAAAGAGAAAGAGAAAGAGAAAGAGAAAGAGAAAGAGAAAGAGAAAGAGAAAGAGAAAGAGAAAGAGAAAGAGAAAGAGAAAGAGAAAGAGAAAGAGAAAGAGAAAGAGAAAGAGAGGGGAGAGGAGACGAGATGAGACGAGATGAGAGGAGTGAGAAGAGAAGAGAAGGAGTGAGGAGAGGAGAGGAGAGGAGAGGAGAGGAGAGGAGAAGAGAAGAGAAGAGAAGAGAAGAGAAGAGAAGAGAAGAGAAGAGAAGAGAAGAGAAGAGAAGAGAAGAGAAGAGAAGAGAAGAGAAGAGAAGAATGAATTTTGGGTGGTGTATCTGCCCCTCTATCAAAATGGTGGTTGTGCAACAACTTTCTTTCAATGAAATTCTGTCCAGTGAATGCATAATTCAAGACCCAGTGAGCAGCAGGACATAAAAAATATACAGTAGCTGCACGAGGGATCAGTTGATAGCATTGTGTCCACTTTGTATTTTTGGAACAGCCAGTTGTAAAAAATTTAAAAAGTCACACTGTGGTTGAGCAACCTTCCCTACCTTCGTTTAAAAAGCCAGTGTCCATTTCTGCATTCATATTAGAAAGACGGTGCTTTTATTCATGAGGGATTGGTCAATGAAAATTATAAATTCTCCAGGAATGGTTATTTAAGAAAAAACTTGTGGGTTTTTTTTTTATTTCTTAAGCTGATAATATGTCCTTGAGTAGATTTTCACACTGCAGTTCTTTCCTGAGCTATTTCATTAACATTTCTGCTACAGGATGAATTTTCCCCATGCTATAAGATCAGCACTGCAAAAAGTGGAACTAATTGCATACACGAGTCTGTGGTGCAGCAAACGGACAAGCATTTGTCTATTTTCCCTGTCTGAGGCTAGGAATTGCACTTTTATTTGGAGCAAATGCTTGCTTGACTATTTTTCTTATATATATATATATATATATATATATATATATATATATATATATATATATATATATATATGTTTTCTCAGGTTTTCGCGGGTGTTTGTATGTAGGTCTTTGGTTATTCGGGTCTTCTCCCACGTAAAATTGGAAGTGTCTTGGCGATGTTTCGACGAAGTCTCATTCGTCATCTTCAGGCTGGTGTTCTCGGCTTCGTGCTTCCAGGAGCAATGTGAGATCGCAGCTGTCTCTTCCTTTTAGCTGCTAGTGGGGGTGTGAGCTGATTGGTTCCCACCCAATCAGCTCACACCCCCACTAGCAGTTAAAAGGAAGAGACAGCTGCGATCTCACATTGCTCCTGGAAGCACGAAGCCGAGAACACCAGCCTGAAGATGACGAATGAGACTTTGTCGAAACGTCGCCAAGACACTTCCAATTTTACGTGGGAGAAGACCCGAATAACCAAAGACATATATATATATATATATATATATATATATATATATATATATGAAAAATGTTTTCTCAATACAGGAAATAAAACTGACTTAACAAACAAACAAATCAGTAACAGAAATAACAGAGTTGGAACGGTCCTTGGAGTCCAACCCCCTGTTCAAGCAGGAGACATGGACCATTCTGGACAAATGGGTGTCCAGTCTCTTCTTAAAAACCTCCAGTGATGGAGCACCTACAACTTCTGGAGGTAAGCTGTTCCACTGTCAGGAAATTCTCATCTATAAATTGGTTGTCTCCTCGATTTCCATCCATTGCTTCTTGTCCTGCCTTCTGATGCTTTGGAAAATAGGCATGGATGGAGCACCCACAACTTCTGGAGGCAACTTCTGTTCCACTGGTTAGTTGTTCTCACAGTTAGAAAATTTCTCCTTAGTTCTAGGTTGCTTCTCTCCTTGGTTGGTTTCCACCCATTGCTTCTTGTCCTGCCTTCAGGTGCTTTGGAGAATAGCTTGACCCCCTCTTCTTTGGGGCAGCCCCTCAAATATTGGAAGACTGCTATCAAGTCACCCCTGGTCCTCCTTTTCATTAAACTAGGCAATTCATTAAACTAGGCATTACAATACCCAATTCCTGCAACCATTCTTCTTATGTTTTAGCCTCCAGACATGTAACCATCTTTGTTGCTCTTCTCTGCAACAAGGCAGGTTGTATGTCTTCCAGTCCACAACCCCAATGTTTTCTTGTCCTTTAGGGGTGGAAAATTTCTAACCCTCTTATCATCTGATTAGGAGGGTTTAGATTAGAATATTCCTATTGGAATAATGTCCTAGTTTGGGGATTGCTAATTTCTAAACAATACAGAACATGGCTTCTTAACTAGCAATCGCTTGGTCCATTGCACCAACATCCAGAAAAATTAGGGCAATTCCACACAACCTTACTTCTACTCTGCAATTCCTTAAAGGTAGTTTGAAGCCAATTCATGTCCATTTTCACTTCTACCAAACCTTGAAATGAGAACACCTAAAAACTAATCAACATTCCTTCCAAATCATCAGAGGGAGAATGTAAAAACTGACATTCCATCCTTGTTCTCTTCAACCTTGTTTTGATTTTCTGTTCTCGGTATTATTTCCCCCCAAGGGGTTGCTACAAAGTTGAGTGTCAAACTGCCACCATGTTTTCTGCTTCGTCGAACACCTGGGAAATAGTAACTAGAGGGAGGGAGGGAGGAAAAAGTTGTGTTGAGCCCAAAAATCATAGGAACGAAGAGCCAAACCAGACCTTCATCGCAACTTCTGTGTTTCAAAATGAAGGTAATTTAAAGTGCAAGTTGAGATCCATCTCAGCCACCCAACTGCAAAACTTCCCATTATCAGTGAAGAGATCTGCATCCTAACCAGATCGTAAGATTACAAAATTTCCAAATTTCTAAAGTACACAAAAAAATTGGGTTTGTTGACTGACAAACAGTGGCAGGAATTGGTTATGCCTAGTTTAATGAAAAGAAGGACTAAGGGTGACTTGATAGCAGTCTTCCGATATTTGAGGGCCTGCCACAAAGAAGAGGGGGCTCAAACTATTCTCCAAAGCACCAGAAGACAAGACAAGAAGAAATGGATGGAAACTCTTCAAGGAGAGAACCAACTTATATTATTTCCAACTCTGTCATTGACTCCTGGCAACTACCTAAACAATAACTACCTGGCAACTCTAGTACATCCCTTCCCTTCCCATCATGATGTTCAGTGATGGAGTAGTTACCTTTCACCTTTCTATGTATGAGAATCTCCTTGTGTCAACAAATACACAAAGTCTGTCCTTCCCCTGATAGTTGACTTGTTCTTCTTTTAGCATCTTTGGTGCATGATTTTATTGGGTGTCAGGAGAACAGGTGATGACTTCCCTTAGGTGCCTTCAAGAGACAAATTCCACCTGGGGAAAAAGCACCATGTGTTCTTTCTGTGCATTGTTGTGGTCTTCAATAACCTATCCATCATGCACAGGTGTCTACTATGCCCAGGTATCGGAGATATACTTGGACCAGAGGTGTATATAATCTTGTGGCTTAGAGTCCTTGAAAACCTCAGTAGAGTCAAAGCGGGCCCTTTATGAAATACTTTTATATTATGAAATAAGTGAAGTATTGCACATTTCCAGAAGATCCCTTTGGCAAGAATCTAAAATTACCTGCCTTCTGCTGCTGGGCTAAAATCTGGAGTTCTGACGGCATGAAGCAGAAAGGACAGCTCCACTGAACAGAAAGATGGACCTCTGCGAGTCCCTGCTGTGTGATATTTTGCAGGTAGAAGAAGAGATGTTCTAAAGCTTTAAAACATTTTATATGTTAATACTTATAACATGCTTCAGATTGCAGTTACATTATAAATATTTAATTGGTTTAATTCAGTTAATCGAGTTGATAAATTTACACAGATTTGCCTCTGAATGAGTACAATATTTTTGCAGCAATTATGTTTTGCTTTATGTTTAAATGGCACATGTAGTCTATAACCCACGGATCCTGCAGAAGACGTCATTCCCACCAAATGAAAGAGCAAAATGAAAGAATTCTTCTTTTAAGGTTCTGCTTGATTCCCTCAATTAATGCGTGTGGCCTTTCAGAAGGACATTCCAGCGAAATCTGGGCAATCTTATTGCCAGATCACCTGGCCAACCGGTTCTCAACTTGGAAGATAAACAAGGTTAAGTCTAGTTGGTGCATGGACAAGCGATAGGCAGTGAATTCCAGGGTGGGTGACTAGATCGTGAACCCATAAAACATCTCAACAGAAATCATTTCTGTATTGTTGCCATGAGAACTGTATAGAGATGTCCATAGAGTCACCAGGAGTTAAGCTCAACTGAAGGTAAGGCATCCATACATTTTTTAAGAAGACAACCAGATCTCTCTCTCTCTTCTCTCTCTCCATATTTCTATCCATATATCCATCTATATCTATCTATCTATCTATCTATCTATCTATCTATCTATCTATCTATCATCTATCTATCTATCATCTATCTATTGTATACACCTCTCATCTCACCTATGTGACTCTGGATGGTTTACAAATAACACCATGAAATAGTATAAAAATGGGACTAAAAGTACGATTAAAAGCAGTTAAAAACTAGTCTAACTTAAAAATCAATGTTAAGGGAGTTGGGTTTTGGTGCCTTGGAGGTTCTAGCATGATGATGTTCCTTACTTGGATCATTCACCACCATGGTCAGAAAGCACCAAGAACCCCTCCGTTCAACCTTGAGCTACAAATGCTCTTTTCTGTAGATATCAAATGACCTAAACCGATGAATATGGCAGAATATGGAGGCAGCCCATGAAAGGACTTTCTCTCTCCTTATCCTCAACTCAGTCACAGAAACGAACTGTGATCTTCACCAGCCAGAAAAATGGGATGGAAGGCTATCAGGTCTCAGGGGCCAGGAATAAGTCTCCGAAACCTGGGATGGGTAATATTTCTCGAAAGACCTGACCAAGTCAGAGGCATGCCAGCCAACACGGCTCACTTAGGATGAGCTGTTACTGCAGGGGTGCCAAACTCAAGGCCCAGTGGCCAAATCCAGCCTGCAGGAGGCTTAGATCTGGCCCACAGAACCACCCTGGAAATAGTGAAGGACCGCCCCATGGTGCTTCTGCCAGTGAAAACGGAGCTCAGGAGGGCTGCGCACAGTCCTCACAAGCTCCATTTTCACTGGCAGAGGGTTGCAGGAGACCATCACAGCCAAAAACAGAGCTCAAAAGCCCGTTTTCACTGGCAGAGCCCTCGGGTCTCCACAGGCACCCCCCCAACAAATCACACAAATAACCATTCTGTATTATTGTTTGTTGGTCATACTCTACTCTAAGTATTATCTGCTTGGTTCTGAGCATTGCTATCTAAGAAGGATTCAGAGGAACTATGACAGATTCAGAGCAGAGAAACAAGGATCGTCAGGGAAAATGGAAATAAATTGTTAAGCATGGGAAAATCAGAAGTCCAGGCAGTTCAAATGAATATTATTGGAAGCTTAAGCTTTCTATATGAATCTCAACTACTAACAGTCAACAGAAATTGGTGGTAGATAAGAGTTAATGGAATTCAAGGTGGGCTGGGCTCAGATCCCTTGTGGGCATGAAGGGACTTGAGACTGATGATGGGTTTGACTCTTCCCTCAGGCTCAGCCTGGTCATCTGCCACATCAATCCTATGAAGAGAGATGGAACAACCTTGGAAAAGCATGTGGGAGGATAGAATAGTTCCAAATCCAGATTAGGGTGTCCTACAGAAAATCAAGATCTGTCCTCTGTCATTCCCGAGAGCAAAACATGGAATGATGGATTTAAATTATGGAGAAGCAAATTCCATTCGGACATTAGAAGAAAGTTTTGAACTGTAAGAACAAATACAATAGACTCAATTACTGTAGAAATATTGGCTTCCCTGATCAAGCTAGAGAGCCATCTGTCAGGGATGCCTGCATTTGGATTCCTGCAGTGAGGAGGAGTTAGAATTGATGGCCTAAAACGTCCCTTCCAATTCTTTGATCCTACGGTTTGGTGATTCTATAAATCCACCCAAATCCCCATATTTGATTGAAATGGCCCTAAACGTAACGTAAGGAGGAGACTGAAGGATGACATTATCAAATGCAACTCTGGGTGCAGCTCTCACTAAAAAGCAAATGACACTATATTATTTAACTTTCCTAGATCATTACAAAGATCCCTATCCAATGTCTAGGAGTCCTTCTGTTAGTCTGGGTTGACCGAAGGCAATAAAAGAATAACAAAATAACAGAGTTGGAAGGGACCTTGGAGGTCTTCTAGTCCAATCCCTACTGCTCAGGCAGGGAGCCCTGGACCATTTCAGACAAGTGGCTGTCCACTCTCTTCTTAAAAACTTCCAGTGTTGGAGTACCCACAACTTCTGGTGGCAAGTTGTTCCATTGGTTAACTGTTCTCACTGTCAGGAAATTTCTCCTTCATTGTAGGTTGCTTCTCTCCTTGATGAGCATTCATCCATTGCTTCTTGTCCTGCCTTCTGGTGCTTTAAAGAGTAGGTTGACCCCCTCTTCATGATATTTGGCAATGACTTGGTCATGTTAATAATGTCAGCATCTCACTGCTGACATAGAAAGGAAGATTGTACAATTGCAATTACAAGATAAGCCCTGGACTTTTGCCTGCTAAATCCCTTTGAAGCTGGGTCACCGTGGAAATGAAGGGAGGGGGGACATTCCTGTGAAATAATGAGACAAGAAGTCAGGAGAGTGACTTGGAAGATAGCCAATGAGAAGCAGATAATTGGGGATCGGAAAGGGAGGGATTGGGGGGCAAAAGGTCAGTCTTGTCCGCATTGAGTCATGATCTGGTTGCTGTGCTTGAATAAAGAAAAGATTTCATTAAAGATTGGCAGTTTGGAAATTCATTTATTTTGAGATATTTTGGGAATATGTTTTTGTGGAAACTAATTAGTAGACTATTTCCTTCAAGTCTTCTGAAAAACCTAGAAGATAGCAAAAAGCACATCTTGCTTCCTTGCAGCCAGGAGACATCTGAAACTCTTTCCTCACCTTCAGTTTACTTCAACCCCACAATATCTTAGCAACTGCAGCTGGGCCTCTTGGGAGGGGTCTCCTCCTGCTCACCTCTGGAGCCAGACTTCAACCGCCTCACAGCAATATTTCAGGTTTCAGAAAAAATAATAAGTTTCCTACTGCAGGGCACACATTTTGTCATCCATCCAGTACAGGAGCAAAAGTCACCGCAGTCTATTGCTTTTACAGCATGTTGTTCTAGCAATGAAGCAAGAACTGATTTACAGGAGCCATGCTGGGGGGAAACGGCACCCGTATCCTTGGCAAGGAAGGAATAGCAACCCAGAAAACTACTGCATGTCTGGACTTCAGAGCTGAAAAAGCTTCTTGGATGAGAAGCGAAACGTCTTCAAAGAAAAAAACAGAAAGTCCAGTTTCCTCTTGAAAGAAAAGCACCTTTGGGACGATGTTTGGACTCAATAACCACCTGAAGCTGCTTTCTTGCGTGCCATCAAGCACTTTTGCCCAAGTTTTATTTGTCTCTTTGTAAAAGAAATGTTTGAGGGACGCAGCCTAAATTCTTCCAGTGTTCTCCATTCAAAATCACCCAGGCCTGGATAAGCACTTGGACCACTGGTGGGTCTCAACATTTTTTACTACCGGTTCTGTGGGTGTGGCTTGGTGGGCATGGCTTGGTGGGCGTGGCAGGGGAAGGATACTGCAAAATCCCCATTTCCCATGTGCTAATATATGTGCTTCTGTAGAAAAAGATTGCGCTCTTCACGAAGTGTATCCATTAGATATTGGCTGTCAGGAAGCCCATTCAGGAACTCAGCAGCCAGTCAAGGCCCAGCCCCCACCAAGATTTTTGCAAGCAGATTAGCGGCCAATTAAAGGGAATTGAGCATTGCTGACTAATAGAGAAGAGAATAGAGGGGAGAAAAAAAAAACCACAAACAGATTCAAATTATCCTCCTCTCCCTTTTCCTGGGTTTCCTCCAGCCAGTCTGATACGGGTTATCCGTTTCTCTCCCTTCTGGCTTTGCAAACGTTTATTCATTTAAACTTGATTAAAGTTTAAGGCTCTCCTTTTACCCATTAAAATTGCTTTGGAGAGGTGTGCCATATAAATTCATTAAATAAATAACAGATATCACAGAATAAGAGAGTTAAAAGGAACTTTGGAATCCAACCCCCTGCTCAGACAGGAAACCCTGGACCAGTTCAGACAAATGGTTGTCCAATCTCTTCTTAAAAACCTCCAGTGTTGGAGCATTCACAACTTCTGGAGGCGAGTTGTTCCACTGGTTAATTGTTCTCACTCTCAGGAAATTTCACCTTAATTCCAGGTTGCTTCTCTCCTTAATTAGTTTCCATCAACTGCTTCCTGTCCTGCCTTCAGGTACTTTGAAGAACAGATATGGAAGACTGTTATCATGTCTGCCCTAGTCCTTCTTTTCATCAAACCAGACCTACCCAACGGTCCTTCGTATGTTTTAGCCTTCAGTCCCCTGATCCTCTTTGTTGCTCTTCTCTCTGCTTTTTCCAGAGTTTCAACATCTTGTTTTATATCGTGGCGACCAAAACTGAATGCAATATTCCAAGTGTGGAATAAAAATAATAAATACATAAAACTCCTGAATCACCATCAGCCATGGATCTACACAGCCCCTCAACACACCTCAGAAAGCCTGTTCTGCCCCCACACCGCCAATGCCTAGGATTCTGTGTACAGTTGTCAAACATGTACAGTATTGTGTAGCCTTCTGGTGGAGGATGTCCGTAG
Organism: Pituophis catenifer annectens; assembly: GCF_029215685.1. NCBI lineage: Eukaryota > Metazoa > Chordata > Lepidosauria > Squamata > Colubridae > Pituophis > Pituophis catenifer. Next base: position 1,173,005 of record NW_027256887.1, read on the forward strand.
ATCCATGAATGCTTTATCTTAAAAGGGATAGGTTTAACGTTTTGGGATCCAACCAGACAAAATCACTTGGAATTGCAAAGACAGCTCTGTGTCATGAATGGTGTCCAGTCAATATCCCCGGTCTTGACGTTTGACTCGAAATCAGTCATGGCTGTTGAGTTGGAACGACAGTTGAGAATCTGGAAACAATACTGTGCCTGCGAGCAATGTCGAGCCAAGGGTCGGTCTGGCATGAGGACAGAGACCCTCGAAACGTGTTCATATTGGCTCTTGTTTCTCTCTGGTCATGGCTGCATCACTCCAGCTGGCAGCAGGGCCTTCTTTGGGTCCTAAAATACACTGGGTGATTTCTGTATGTAGCAAAGATTCTTCCCCTCCTTTGTTGGAAGTTGGGTACTGATTATTCTCCACCATCTTTAGAGAATGGTATGGGGTCTCCTGCTTGAGCAGGGGGTTGGACTAGAAGACCCCCCCCAAGGTCCCTTCCAACTCTATTCTGATTGAGATTGAGACTGATTGACAGTTGCAGTTGAGACACACAATTTCAGTTGTGACGAACTGATGAAAGGAAATTGGAACACTGAAAACATTTAAACATTTATTTTAAACCTTCAGAAACATCACTATCTCAAGTATAGGTGAGGAAAAAAACCTGATATATCTGCAATCTATTTATTTCTCCCAGGGTATGTTTCATTAAACTGAACAGGAATTACTTCCTCTCTGTAGATAGGTTGTACTGTACTGTAAGGCTGAAATTACATGTTTTCCAGAAACTTTTCGACGTTCAATTTATCCCAGGATACTTACCTCAAACTCGGATCATAAGCCTGTTTAAAATACAGTTTCCTCCAAAAGGGAATATCGAGAGACCTAAACTGAATTTGAAAACATTACTAATGAAATTTGGATCGTTTGCTGGGTCTCTCCTATAAATTGTTGATGAAGTATGACTCAGAATCCAAATGCTGCATTATTAAAAAGATACAAAATGTGAATGTAGTAATAGAAATGCAGCAAGGGGAATTTCAGGGGAAGGAAAACATTTGATCCCATTTACAATGGTGCCGTTTACAATACCAGAAAACTGTTGTGTTTTATTGTCGATAGATTACTGCAATTCTGGCTGCTAAAGTTGACCCTTCACTTTCTAAAACTTGCTTAAATGTAGTAATCAGCAGTGGCAAGCTACAAAGCTCAATACTTATGGAAAATTATGTCTATTAGAATGAATCAAATCATGAAAGATGAATTCCCATTTCAACCTGTAATATTCGTATTAAAACTTCTAAATCACGTATCCCTTCAAAATATACTGAGTATTTTTTTTTCCTTTATGCTAACTGCTGCTTTTCACTGAAAATGTTTTTTGATGCCCTCCATCAAAATGTAGGATGGATAACTTAAGTTGCAGAAGCCTGCTTAGAATAACTACATACTTTAAAAGTAAATCTGATACAGAATTCAGTTCAAATCATTGCTAGACTCCGATGGAATACATGGATTTGTACCCAAAAAAATTCTTCTGCTCTATTTCTTGAGCAGCCATATAACTCTAGATTATATTTTATTTCAGTAGTCAATAGCAAATAGTGTCACGTTGAATAACAGCATGCAAAATATTTCACTGTAGTCTTTGACAGATGACATTCAAAGGAGTCACGCACTTAAATATTTTCAAAGAATGCTAATTAGCTAATATTAGTTTGCTACCCTCCCTCATAACACTCACAAAAACTGCTTTTAGTATTTTTTAAAAAAATGAATGTTATGGTTGGCCACATAATCAGTCAGGTGTTTAGACTAGATTTGGTGTTTTTATCCGCCTATCCAATCCTTCCAATTTTCATGGTTCGCGAAAGCAATTAAATATGTTAATTTTCTATTGTAGAAAACAGGTTAGCAAAACAGGGAACAATATTATTATCTGTGAAAGCTCAGGTTACTTTTTTATGCATACATAAATTAAGCCTGCATTGATGTACAACAATGTGCTTTATGGAATCACAGAAAACCTACTGGCTTCGGAACTCTTCCAGATGGGGATGGAAATGCAAGAACCCAGATCCCTCCTGGGGATCTTAGCATCACAAGAGTCCAACAACAGCACCATAATGGGAGAAATCCTTTTGCAGCAATAGATGTTGCTATGCAAGTAGAAATATCATAGGACAGCATAGAAGCTATCGCTCTCCCACCAGCCTTCTACTATTATCATACTTTGGTGACATGTTTCTTGGGAAGTGCCCATCCAGGTAGAAAGGAGGACTCAGGTGGGAGATTAGCCTTGAATCCCTGTGCAGCACAAGAGTTATACAGAGTATGTCGGTCAATATACATTCTCCCCTTACTAGAGAGATTGCCAGGGAGGACAGATGACTTTTAAGTAGGCTTTCTCCTCCAAGACTCTAATCCGGCTACCACGCGTGCAGTGGCAAAATTCTGTGTCGCTGCAATGTCCATAAGAAAAAAATTGGTTACCGAATTATAATATCAACAGGTGCCAATTTTTTGAGATCTATAACAATACATTTACCCACAAACTAACAGACATGTAAATCAGGTTTGAGATCATGTATTTTATCACAGAGATGTTATTATTCACGAATCATGTTAGAATTATTTTTAGTTTATTGTATGCCTATTGCTGGTCTATGACCATAATAAAGTTTTATTCTATTCTGTGCAGCCACAAGAGATCCAGAATTGACCATCCTCCCCGAAGCTCCATGGAACCTTATCTCTCTGTTCCCAAGGGAAGGAAAGTAGTCTGGGAAGATTCCTGTAGTATAGGCAAAATACAATAAAGTACTTAGCTTGAGTATTCTACGTATGATCTGGATCTGGTTTCTTGAGCCTGACAATGTCTTCGAAGATCCATGGAACTTTATCTATCTGTCCCCAAGGGAAAGGAAGCTGTCTGGGGAAGATTCCTGTAGTATAGGCAGAATACAATACAATAAAGTAGTTTGCTCTAACCCTACATATGTGGGTCTGGTTGCTTGAGCCTGACAATATTGGTTTGACTCTGGTGCTAGATGCAGAGCATACTACCCACCATGGCAAGCACAGAAATTTTGAGCATGTACTCCTCCTTGTTTATTTCATGGTTTGAGTTGGTTCAGGTGCAAAAATGAAGGAATATGAACCAAGAGCTAATTCCTTTATTTTATTTATTTTATTTTAATTTGATTTATATGCCGCCCTTCTCCGAAGACTCAGGGCGGCTTACAATGTGCTCAGCAATAGCCTTCATCCTTTTGTATATTTATACACAGTCAGCTTATTGCCCCCACAAACTGGGTCCTCATTTCACCTACCTTAGAAAGGATGGAAGGCTGAGTCAACCTTGAGCCTGGCGAGATTCGAACCAGCAGTAATTGCAGGCAGCTGGTCTTAAGCAGCTTAATAACAGGGTGCCTTAAACCCTTGTACTACCAAGGCTCCTGCCTACAAATGAACATTGTTGACTGACACTTTTCTGTGCTTGGCTATTGGCTTAAAAGAAACAAATGCCAATTAACTGGGGGTCCCCAGCTTCCACCTTCATAATTTCCCAATGCCTTAAATCATTTGGAATGATTGGAGTGGTTCAAAACAGCCTTACGTGGAATTAGGAGGGGAAGGACTGAGGGGCAGGAGGACTGAAAATCTATCGCACCGAAAGATCCTGAGCTGTAACCAGACTGATAGATGGGGTGTAATGTTAATATTGGACAACAGTTGGCTGCTTACGAAATGTCACATTTGGTGGAGGCCAAAACAATCAAGGGAAGCAATAAATGCGACATGGCATTCAAAATCCAATTTTGAATTTGAAAAACCTTAAAAGTTTATAGCTGTTTGGCAGGAGCAAAAAAAATTTTTTTATAAATGAACGGCTCATGAATATTCATTTCAGCTTCAGCTTAGGAGGATATTTACCTTGTAGATCAACAACAGCATCTCCACAGACGTGCAAATGTGGATTAAGGCACAGAGCAGGATAGTTTTAATCCATGCACCCAACACTTCATAATGTGACGAGGAAGAACAGCGTGGGTTCTGATGAGAAAGTTGTTTTTATTTATTTACAAGAACCCTGAGATCCAATGAACAAAGTGTGAGCCATCAGAAATACTCTAAGATTTACAGGGTTTCTCAGCCCAGGAATTGCTTTGACTCCTCAACCCTAAACGTCTCTCCACTCCTTCTTTCCAAAAGTCCTCCAACTCTCTTTTTAACAGCCCAATCTAGGGCACCTTTTAGTGCTGTTGTAGATAAGAAAGCTAGAACAAGTGATCCTTATCAAACTTGTTCCAAATCATGGAAAGATCCACAAGTAGATTCGGAACAATCTTTTGTCTGATGTTGTGTGACATCACTCTTCCAAACTAGATAAGAGCAAGAAAGCCTTAAATAAATTTTAATCCCTTATGACCACATGGACAGATACCTCCACTTCATTTTGTTGGATGCAGCACAGAGATACTTTACCATTCCTCCTCCTCCTCCTCCTCCTCCTCCCTCTCCTTTCCTTCTCCTCCCCTCTGCAAACCCCACTCCCTTCTAGCACTGAAGATGTTATCTAGTTAGGTAATAAAATGTCTGCAAGAAAGCCACCAAGCTCAGAGAACACCCAGGACCCCACAGTCCTCCTCCTCCTTCTCCTTCTCCTTCTCCTTCTCCTTCTCCTTCTTCTCCTCCTCCTCCTCATCATCATCACTTGATTTGCTCAGAATTTATACTCTACACAAGTTTGATAACTTTATAATTTGTGCAACAACATAAAATTGCAGTTCTTTAGCTGGTGTTGGCCTTCCTAGGCATTCCGTTCTTCCCAAGAACATAGGATGCTGTTGTGTATCCGTGGCTTAAATGTGCAAATCCAAGCAGGGTGGCCTTTTCAACAGGCAAAGGGAAATTTTGTCAGTTTGCAGATTTTCTAACTGAAGTCCAATATTTTTTGGTATGGCACCCGGTGTGCTAATAACTATTGGGAGCATCACAGTTGGCTTATGTCGTAATCTTTTCAGTCCGATTTTCAGATCTGGATAATTTATGGGCTTCTCCAGTCCTTTGTCTTCTATGCTGGGCCTGGAGGGGGGGGTCCCCCTCATAGAAATGTGCCCACCGGGTTTCCGCGCATTCCATCAGCCAAGGGCCCAGGGTAGGGGTGGGGGGGGTGGCGGTTATTGTAAAGGAAGGTCTTGATCCTAGGGAGGCCACTGTACCTCAGATAGCCGGTTGTGAGTCTCTCCTTGTGAAGTGGGGCCATGGGAGGCAGATGGGCCTGCTGGTTACATACCTGGCTCCTTGCTGCGTGGCAGCGACCCTGCCCGAGCTCCTCAATGTTATAGCCGGGGTGGTGGTTGATACCCCCAGGCTTTTAGTCATGGGGGATTTCAACCTGCCGTCCATCGGTGAAGCATCTGAGGTGGCTCGGGAGTTCATGGCTTCCATGACGGCCATGGACCTGACCCAGTTAATTCAGGGCCCCACTCACATAGGAGGAAACACGCTGGACTTGGTTTTCGTCTCTGGTCAGTGGTTGAATGGCTTAGATACAGGGGATATAGTTATTGAACCCTTGTCATGGTCAGACCATTCTCTCCTTAGACTTGACTTCCTGACCGCTATGCCCCACCGCAGGGAGGCGGAACCAATTAGGTGGTTCCGCCCCAGGCGCCTGATGGATCCTGATAGGTTCCGAATGGAGCTTGGGCCATTTCCTGAGACTCTGGCACGCGACTCGACTGAGGACCTGGTGGCCGCCTGGGATAGGGCGGCCGCTGGTGCTTTAGATCGGGTCGTGCCTTTGCGGCCTCTGACCCGGCGCCGAATCTGCCCAGCTCCTTGGTTCTCCGAGGAGCTGAGGGGGATGAAACGCCGGAAAAGACGCCTAGAGAGTAGTTGGAGGGCCAGTCGCTCCGAATCTGACCGTACACTAGTGAGGTCTTATATCAAGACCTACTTAGTGGCGATAAAGGCGGCGAAGTATAATTACTTTTCCGCTCTTATCGCGTCGGCAGAAAATCGCCCAGCTGCCTTGTTTAGGGTGACTCGCTCCCTTCTCCATCTGGGAGCGCGGGAAGACCCCTTGCAAGGTCGTGCTGAGGATTTTGCGCATTATCTGCACGATAAAGTCGCTCAAATTCGGGAAGGCTTGGACTCCGACTGGGTAGGTACAGGCGGGTTGTCCGAGGTCTGTCTTGAGATGGTTATCTGGGATGAGTTTGACCCTGTGACTCCCGAGGACGTGGACAGGATGCTGGGGAGGTTGAACGCAACCACATGTTTATTGGACCCGTGTCCCTCCTGGTTGGTGCTGGCTACCCGGGAGGTTACACGAGGCTGGCTCCAGAGGATTATAAATGCTTCCTTGAGTGAGGGGTTCTTGCCTCCCGCCTTGAAAGAGGCGGTGGTGAGGCCCCTCCTCAAGAAGCCCTCTCTGGACCCAGCTGTTTTAGCAAACTATCGTCCAGTTTCCAACCTTCGCTTCCTGGCGAAGGTTGTTGAGAGTGTGGTTGCGCGACAGCTCCCGCAGTACCTGGATGAAACCGTCTATCTAGATCCGTTCCAGTCCGGCTTCAGGCCCGGGTACAGCACGGAAACGGCATTGGTCGCGTTGGTTGATGATCTCTGGAGGGCTCGGGACAGAGGTTGCTCCTCTGTTCTGGTCCTATTAGACCTCTCAGCGGCTTTTGATACCATCGACCATGGTATCATGCTGCGCCGGTTGGAGGGGTTGGGAGTGGGAGGCACTGTTTTACGGTGGTTCTCCTCCTATCTCTCCGACCAGTCGCAGTCTGTGTTGGCTGGAGGGCAGAGGTCGACCTCAAGGCACTTGGCTTGTGGGGTGCCACAAGGGTCGGTCCTCTCGCCTCTCCTGTTCAACATTTATGTGAAGCCGCTGGGCGAGATCATCCGTGGTTTTGGGGTGCAGTGCCATCTGTACGCTGATGACACCCAGCTGTACATCTCCACCCCAGACCACCCCAACGATGCCCTTGAAGTGATGTCCTGGTGCCTGGAGGCGGTGCGGGTCTGGATGGGGAGGAACAGGCTCCGACTCAATCCCTCCAAGACTGAGTGGCTGTGGCTGCCGGCGTCCCGATATAGTCAGCTGGTGCCATCGCTGACTATTGGGGGCGAGACATTGGCCCCCACGGAGAGGGCGCGTAACTTGGGTGTCCTCCTGGACGCACGGCTGTCCTTAGAAGAGCATTTGACGGCCGTGGCCAGGGGGGCTTTCTATCAGGTCCGCCTGATACGCCAGTTGCGCCCCTTTCTGGATCGGGACTCCCTATGCACGGTCACTCATGCCCTCGTTACTTCCCGCCTTGACTACTGCAATGCTCTCTACATGGGGCTCCCCTTGAGGAGCACTCGGAGGCTCCAACTGGTGCAGAATGCGGCCGCGCGGGTACTTATGGGGGCGGCATGGCACTCCCACTTGACACCTCTCCTGCGCGAGCTGCATTGGCTTCCAGTGGTCTTCCGAGTGCACTTCAAGGTGTTGGTTCTCATCTTCAAAGCGCTCCATGGCTTAGGACCCAGTTATTTACGAGACCACCTTCTGCCTCCGATAACCTCCCACCGGCCAACACGCTCCCACAGAGAGGGTCTCCTCAGGGTGCCGTCTGTCAGGCAATGTCGGCTGGCGACCCCCCGGGGAAGAGCCTTCTCTGTGGGGGCACCCGCCCTCTGGAATGAGCTGCCCCCAGGGATACGACTAATCCCGGACCTCCGGACCTTCCGCCGGGCCCTGAAGACTTTTTTATTTCAGCAAGCCGGGCTGGGTTAAAAAAAAAATTTTTAATTGGTGAATTTTATGGGTAATGGGGTTTTAAATTGGAGAAGCCTAAGATAATTTAATTTTGTTTTAATGTATTTTAATATTTGTATTGTGTGTTTTTAATTTTGGCTGTTCACCGCCCCGAGTCCTTCGGGAGAGGGGGCGGTATAAAAATTTAATAAATAAATAAATAAATAAATAAATATTCTACTGTCTCCTGGAATTGCCATCTCAGTTATGCCCTATTTCAATTAATTTATCTCCCTACAGACTCCTTTTCAGGACTCAGCAACATGCCAGGGCTTAGTCCAACAATACAAAAGCCGCCATAAAATTCACACCCTCACTTTTCATTCCATGAAAAGCAAGGAATCAGAAGAAGCTGTGATTTATTTGAGAGCCAGCTGGAGAAAATGAATCTGCAGGTAAGTCAGTTGTTTACCCAGTAAACTAAGATGTTCTGCATTGGCCAATGCCTTCGTAGAGGAAACATCAGATGGGCACAGAGAAGGATGAAAAGAAATAACTCTAAGTGCCCTATTCAGTTAACTGAAGTTAAGGGAAACTGTAAAGCAAAATAACAAATTTGATTGTCTCCAGCATTTTGGTATATTGTACTTACAGAAATTGAAGTAACTGCAGTGGAAATATGTATTCATTCCAGCAAAACTGTGGAGAAATATGTTTCTTTTCCTTTTCTTTTTTTAAAAATATATTTATTAAATTTTTCCAACATTTAAAACACAAAACACAAATTCACATTCATTACAGCATTTCCATGTCAGTATCAATATCATCCATAACATTCATATTTCCATAAATTCTATTTCTATGGTTCACTATCCTATATTATACCATCGCTTAAATAATAATATCTACAATCATATTATCAGCAATATTATATAGTCCTTATATATTATACAGTATATATTATACTTCATACATCTTATACATTAATTTTACTCCTGTTCTCAAGCCTGAACTTGAGAATAGGCCTCAGAATCTGAGTTTTGTACCAACATCTATCAAACACGTCAATGCACGAAGAACGGATTTGACCTTCCCCTCGATCCCAACCCCAAGAATTTCTGCTCGTTTGTTTCCTTGTCAACATTTCCCCCTTTATATTTTGCCTGTCTTCCTAGCTTTGGCCACTAAAGTCATAATACATTTCAAGGTTAAGATTCAGCCGTAGCATAACTGATAACTCTTTGAATTGTTGAAAGATGCCAGTGATAAGTGGCCAACATATTTTCAGGAGCGTGGATTATGAGAAATCTTTGGAGCATTTGAGGGCATAGGTTGGGTTTTGATAACAAGATCCCATGAATATTTAACTCTTTGGGAAAATTCTACTTTAAAAAAATAGGTGCCAAGATGTTTTTTTGGAAAGCACAGCAGAAGCTGGAATAGCAACTTTAAACCAGTGTAGGTAATGATGGTTATTTTAAGATTTGTTTTCCCCAACTTTAAATGGATTTTGGTCTTCCTAGTTCACAATGTACACCATGGACTGCCAGATCAACCAACAGAGAGATGTTGGGTTGTATAAAACCAGAAACATCACTAGAAGCCAAAGACTACATCTTATTTTCTTTGACCATGTCATGCATGAAAACTCATTGGAGAAATCAATAATGCTGGAAACGTCTGTAGAGATTCTCAGTCATCCAGGTCATGGTTGTCCGAAAGGTGCTCTTTCATGACTCTCTAAAAGGATGCAAATTACCAACTATCTGCAAGGAATATAAATCCTTCCATTCCCTACTATCCTGTCAGAGCTGAAGAAGCTTCTTGGATGAGAAGGGAAACATCTTCAAACAAGAAAGTCCAGTTGCCTCCTGAAAAAGCATCTTTGGGACGATGCTAGGAATGGTTAGTGGAACAAGAAGAAGGGGCAGGCAAAGAACAGGCAGTCTTGATAACATAAAAACTGATCCAAAGTTGAACATCCAACAATTGAAAGAAGCTCTGCTTGACAGGGTTGCATGGAGAGCCCTTGCCTAGTCACCAAGAGTTGAACATGACTGAATGGTTAAAACTAACTAGGTCACAACAGTTGAGATATTTCCAATTTAAGCATTGAAGCATTAATCAACATGTGTCAAGGCCCAGCTGCTTTGGCTACTTCAAAGGCACTTGAGTTAAACCCACAACAAAAATATGTTGTGGGGTTTAACTTCTATAATGGCTTCCATCAAATAAAAAGGGAGATGCTCTTTGATTTGATGAAATACATAACAGAAGTTAAACCTACAACACAACTTTATCGAAAGCTTAAGAACATTTTTGAAGTCAGTACCACAGGGATATACAGTATGATATCATACATGAAGCAGAAGTCTCCGATAATGCCCCATCCATGGCTGTATGTTCTTTAAAACATTAAATTTGGGTTGATGAAGTTGAAGTTGATTAATCAAAATTATTGTATTTGAAAGTCAGCTGAAAGGGCAGGCAATAGATTTCCTCTGCTGGAGAAACAAAAACATTGAGGATGTATTGGCCTATTTGATATGGTCTTGTGAATTCTTGAAACTTCTCTGGAATAGCCTTTCAGTGGATATTTGTGGATTTATGTATGCATATTTATATGTTCAAGATGTTAAAGTGATGTTGTTATTGATGTAATCAAGGCTATTGTTTATCCTTGGATGCCCAGAATTATTTATTGCAGGTTTTTCTGTATTTTAATCCTTGTAAGCTGCCAAAAGTCTCTTGTATGAGATGAGCAGCTATATAAATCAAATAAATGAGTAAATGCTGAATTATATAACTAAGTTCTTCAATCTGCAAAGAATTATGGTGGTACTGTCCTTCCAGGTGGCAAATAAATTCGAGAAATTAGAAAAGTGGCCATTATACCAGAATTTACAGAGCAGCTTTTGAAAACGCAAATTTTTATCTGTTCTAAAAAAGGCAATATTTTCTACTAATCAAAGAATGAGCCAATATGATTTTCTTTGGCATGACTTTATCACATTTTGCACCTGATTGTAATATGGTATTGTATAGTACATTTTTGTAAACCAGTGATTATAAATTTAATGCAAAAAGTAAAGTTTTTCTATTTCTTTTACTTTTCTAGTTGCTTTTAATTTTGGGGGTATTCGTGTCATTTTGTTCTTGTTGCATTTCTTGTTTATGTTTGCAGTCTTTTAAAATAACATTGAAAAAAATGGTCCACTAAGGTCCTAAGACAGGGGTGTCAAACTCGATTTCATTGAGGGTTGAGTTTGACCTTGGAGGGCCATGGTGGGCGTGGCTGGGGTGGGCGTGGCCATGGTGGCCCTGGCCAGCTCAACCTCATTCAAGCTGGGGGCACCTGTGGTGGCCAAGTGCTAAGGCAGGACTTCCCTCAGAGCCTCCCTCACTCTCATTATAATCCTCCTTCCTTCCTTCCTTCCTTCCTTCCTTCCTTCCTTCCTTCCTTTTCTTCTTTTTCCTCTTCATTCTCCTTTCTTCTTCTTTCCTCTCTTTCCTTATTTTTCCTTCCTTGCTCTCTTCCCATCTTCCCATCTTTTCCTTTGTCTTTCCTCTTACCTTTTTTCTCCTTTCCTGTCCCTTCTTGGATGCTCAGATGCAAAAGGGGAAACATCTGTTTTCGCTGGCAGAGGGCTGCAGGAGGCCGTCAGGGCCAAAAAGGGGGTGCACTCCAGTGGTGGGTTTCAAATTTTTTTACTACCGGTTCTGTGGGTGTGGCTTGGTGGTCGTAGCTTGGTGGTCATGGCAGGGGAAGGTTACTGCAAAATCCCCATTTCCTCCCGATCATCTGGGACTCGGGAGGCAGAGAATAAATGGGGGCGGGGCCAGTCAGAATTTTTACTACCGGTTCTCCGAATTACTCAAAATTTCCGCTACCGGTTCTCCAGAACTGGTCAGAACCTGCTGAAACCCACCTCTGGTGCACTCCATTTTCGCTGGCAGAGGCACTGTGGGCCGGTCCTTTGCTGTTTCCAGGCTGGCCACGTGGGCTAAATCTAAGCATCCTGCAGACTGCATCTGGCTCTCAGGCTTCAGTTTGACACCTCTGTCCTAAGATCTCAACCATCAGATAGGATGGGGAGGAAGTGGGCTCTTCTGTCATCATCCGTTGTTCAGAAGAAGGTTGCCACTGGGAGAAAACCATCTTCAGTGGCTGAGCATAGTTAGCCACCAGATCATCACTGGTTGACAGAAATGCACCATGCAGCAACCCCATAAAACTGCTCCTAGGCCAGCGAGGTTGCCCGTGGAGAAAACGGCTGCTGCTTTGAGATCGGCCAGTCATCGGTGCCTCTTTCTCCTGGGAAGCCAATTGAGGAGGCTGGCTAGGCTGCTCCTCAAGACTTATTTCTTGAGCCCTGCGGTGTAAATAAATTTGAAGAAAATGACTGCATCTGAATACAAAGAAAGCGCTGATGTGGCAGGAAGAAACAAAAGGAAATACAGGTTGCTCTGCCATTCCGTCCTTGACACGAGCCGTGACTGATAGCTTCATTTTTCTTCAATGTACCAAATCGGCATACAGAGCTGTATATATGGTTGGTTATTGCCACGTGTGATGTCGGAGGTCCTGAAGAGATGGCATGATGGACGAACGATGCTGTATGGCCAGATGGGTGCCAGAACTCTTGGCCTTTTAAACTTCAGCTCCCAGAATTCCTGAGCCAGCAAGGCTCAGCATGGAATACATAGGAATAGAATAGGAACAGAATAGAGTAGAGCTGGAAGGGACCTTGGAGGTCTTCTAGTCCAGCCCCCTGCTCAAGCAGGAGAGCCTATTCCATTTCAGGAAAGTGACTGTGTAGTCTTTTCTTTAAAACCTCCAGTGATGGAGCAGCCACAACTTCCTTTTTTTTAAATAATTTTTTATTGAATTATATTCTAGTACAATACAAGTAAAATCGGTTAGACAGTCTTAATTTATATACAAATTGGATACATTCTTTTATTATAGTGTCTCATAATTTACCCATTTGTTCTAATATTTACACTATCTCTTATCCCTTCTTTATGCGATCTTCCATCCAATTATACCAAAGTCCCCACACCGTACAGTATTCCGAGTCCTCTTTCTCATTTATCTCATATGTTAGTTTACTCATCTCGGCACATTCTAAGATTTTCTGAATTATATGTTCTTCCAGTGGTGTCTCCTTTCCTTTCCAATGCTGTGCGTATACTAATCTAGCTGCTGTGATGATATGTATAATTAAATACCTCTTTTTTTTCTCATATTTTCTTTTTAGTACTCCCAGGAGAAAGGTTTCAGGCGCCAGAACTATTTTTTCTTCAATTACTTCTTGTATCCAATTTTGGATCTTTTTCCAATACTTCCAATACCTCATCGCTTCGGGGCATGGTCACACTTCCAGCATTTTGGGCTTATGTTTGGGTAAATTTTTGATAGTCTTGCAGGGGCTAGGTGCCATGTATATAGCATTTTGTATTGGTTTTCTTTAAATGATGCTGCTTTTGTCAATTTATAATTTAAATTCCAAATGGTTTCCCACTCATCCAAATTTATACTATGACCTATGTTTTTTGCCCACGCGATCATTTGCTCTTTTACCACCTCTTCTGCCCTGTCGTATTCTAATAGGTAATTGTATAGTCTGGCTAGTATTCTTTTTTCCGGGCCTATCAATAATTTATCAAAACCATTTGTTCCCATCTCTATTCCAAATTCCTCCTTATCTTTTTGATGTCTCGATTTGATCAGCAAGAATGGCCACCAGTCGATGTGGATGCCCTGTTCCCTTAATAATTCATTAGTTTTAAGATTTCCACAGCTATCTAAGAGCTCTTTGTACCTAAACATTTTGTCGATTTCTAGTGTGTTGGGGTATATCATGGCTTCCATTGTTGAAAGCCAATTCGGAACCTTCATGTATTGTTTTTGTCTAATTCCCTCCCAGGTTTGTATTAGCGTGTCCCTTATCTTGTGTCTGTGGAAGTATGTTTTTTTCTTCTTTTCTTTGTCCCATAAGTAGGCATGCCATCCTCTTTGTAGGTCATGCCCTTCCAGAGTTAAGGTTCAACTTCTAGTGGCAAGCTGTTCCACTGGTTAATTGTCCTCCCTGTTAGGAAGTTTTTCCTTCATTCCAGGTTGCTTCTCTCCTTGATTAGTTTCCATCTGTTGTTGGAAGCCCATCCTCCATTTCCTCCTCCAATCTACCACACAGGGACTTCTGTCCTAGATAAACAAATAAATACAATAATCTGAAACCACTTGTAAACAATAAAGCAAAAGTTCCTGATACTGACATGAGTTTCTCTCAAATAATATTAGCAGTAGTAGACAACTGGAGTTTTTTTCCCCCCTCCTTGAAGCTGGGCTGCTCATAATTCTCACTTTGATTCAAGAGTGGAACTGATTTGATAATCTCGGATGAAACCTACTTTCTGCTCACTTCACGAGTTATAAAAGCACTAAGCTTTTAAAGAACCGAATCCTATTTTCCTCCTCTAAGTCCATCAACATGTGATGGAAAGTTTGCAAGGATCTTTCCCTTCTGAACAGGCTGTACAAAACAACCAACAACCAATTCTCATAATGTGAAATCAGAGCCTTTTTTGCCCCTTTCTGTAAATTTCCTCTGCCTATTGTTGTTTATTCACAGCGTACATTTTAATTGCAAACGCCCCACCATTATTAAGACGGCCATTATGAAAGACACACACTTTTAACTTCAAATGTCCATGAATTATTAAGACCAGGGTTACCAGCCGAAATATGTCATCGCATATAAAAGCCTGGTGGCTTAATTGTATCTTAAGATAGAAACAGAAAGAGCATCTAAGTTTATTTTTTTTTATTATCATTGTCATTATTATCACTATTATCATTATTATTCCCTGGGACAGAAGGAGAAAATGGGCACTTATTTATTTATTTTTTTAAGCAAGTGGCACGGGATGAGTTGTCTGCCTTTCCTATCTCATGTCTGACCCACCACCCCGATTTTCCTCTCCTTCTACCTCCGGAGGATGCCAAGCGCGGGCAGCCTTCTTTGGGAAAACCGGGCGTGGCTCCCCCCTCCGCCCGGGCCAATCAGGCGGCATCCCGAGAAGATTGATGAGGGGTTGCTAAGGAGACAGCATCCTCTCCCTTTCCGAGGGACCAGAGACGGGATTTGCTCTCGCCGGACAGCAAGTTCAACAGCTGGAGCGCCAGCTCGCCAGGGGCTGCCGGCCGCGCGTGCGGGCTGGGGGGGTGTGCACGCCTGGGTGTGGGGGGCTCCCAAGCCCGCCCTCCAAGAGCGAGCCCCCCGCTTCCCGGTCCCCTTCCCCAAATGGCCCCGGAGAGCGGGAGGCGGCGGCGGCGGCGGAGGCGCGCCCTGGGCGCAAAGGCGCTGCAGCAGAGCGCATCCCCGGAGAGAAGGTGAACTTCTCCCGCCGGGCGAGCCGGGACGGAGGGCGAGAGCTGCTTGCTCGGCCGCCGCTCTTGCCTGCCCCGGGGCCCTGGAGGAGCCCGGCCAGGAGGAGGCGAAGAAGAAGAGGCCGAGGAGGAGCGAGCAGGGGACCCTCCCCGGCGACCCCTCCCCACCGCCTGCCTGCCTGCCTGCCCGCCTGGGCGTCCGAGGAGAGGAGGCAGCGAGAGGCGGACGGGAGGATGACGGGGGTGGGGACGCCTGCCGGGAGCCCAGCAGCGGCGGCGGCGGCGGCGGCAGCAGCAGCTCCGGCCAGGCACGGTAAGCAGACCGGCCCCCTCCCCTCCTCCCCTTTCCAGGCGGCCGGGGAGGCTTTGGAGCGGCTCCACCTGACCCGGGCTGAGCAGCGGACACCTGTCTCCCGGCTGCTGCGGCGGCTTTGGGGTGGGAGCCGTGGCTGGGCTGGTGCAGAAGCCTTTCCCCCCTCCTGGGCTCTTTGGCTTTTGAATTCGCCTTCCTGCATCCCGTGCCTTCTCCTACTTTGGAGAGAGGAAGCCCAGCGAAGAACTCTTCTTACGTAATATGCGGGTTTTGGGGGGGGGGGTTTGGGGGGGCACGTTTTCTAGCGGAGTTCAGTAGCGGTGCTGTTATTTTGGCTGAGATCCCGTGCAGGTTGTTTTTAAGCACTTGCGTTCTGCTGGGATTGTGTTCGAGTAGGGTTGTGGATTGAATAACTGTGTTGTTTTGGTAAGGTCCTATCATGCCAGGACTTTATTGGTGCTTATTAGTCCCCTGTAATGAATCCTCTTTATTATCTTGATAACTATCTTGTAGACTGTTGGGAAGAAAGATATGGGGAGTGGAGTCAGCGTGAAATAATATTTCAGGTCTTAGTGGGGATCAAGGAACTGGATCTCATTTTGGCTAAACTCATGTATGAGTTTATGGATGAAGTCCCTTTTGGGGGTTCTGGACAGGCTCTCTCTGCTAGGAAGTGCCCAAAGTTTTTGTGTGGCAGTTGGCAAGTGCAGTAGATTTAGCACAAAGCATCTCTAGAGAACAGGTATTCTGCAGTGGAGGTGGGGAGAGGGACAAGAGGGAAGAGAGAGAAAAGCAGGGGCTGGAAAATTGCATGTATATAAACAATGTTTGGGGAGAAAAAACATGCCAAGGAGGGTGGAAATAACGGGAGATTTGAATATCAGGATGATTTGGCTTTTTCAGGGAGAGAGGGAGGGAGGGAGGGGAGGGAAAGAGGGAGAGAGAGAGATTAAAAGATGCTAGTAGTGTAGAGTTGGTCTTTGTGCATGAAAACTGTTCAGCCTCATGGTTTGGGTAGAGTAACATGACAGCATAATATTAAACCCTGACATGATGGTTAAACACAGAGTTTCAGCCTGGTTATTTCTTGAAGCTTCCTTTATTATATGATAGAGGTGTTTCTCCCAAATCAAGTTGATAGGTGAAGAAGCATTGCTTTGGGAAGGCCTCTTGTAGGTGGCTCTTGGGTCTCCCTTCCTGTCAGGAGTTCATCTATGGGAAAACATCCTAATGGATCTAATGCTTTCATTAGACATTGTATCTTCTGTCCTGCAGAAAGATCTGTCCTTCCACAGCAGTCTAAACTGGAGAGACCCATTGGATCTCTGCTTCCCGTGGGGATTTCAGAGCAACAGATATTCTGGTACAACCCACACAACGTGTCCTGCTCCCCATGGATTTCGAATTATTTATGTACTACCTGGTGTCCACGAAGCCGGGAGCCTTTGAACCTGACTTCCTCTGTTTCTATCCTACAACAGCTTGTATTACTGTTGAGTGTGTGTCCCTATTCTGTTTGATGTTCCTGACTGGGTAGAAAAGGGTCGCTTGCTTTGAAGGAAGAAAATGCCACCTTCTCTACGCTTCTTTGGGACTTTGAGAATAGGGCATTGTGTGCAATTTTTTCCCTCCAGAAGGTGACATGCATTATGGTGATTTCCTTTGATTTTTCTTTTTTTACAAAATCATCTCAAACAAAGATCGATACCGTTGCTTGCAAAAGGAGCTCTTAGCTTCATAGTGTATCTTGGGAATGCAGGTGTACATTTTCGTGTCTTCCTTTCCAGCAGGTGTGATCAGCTGAACTGGGGTGGGCGTGGATGCTTCATTTTTCAGTCTCTTCCTTCTCTGAAAGGAAATTCAACTGGCCTGAATGGGACAGCCGCACCGTAGCACGAATTTACACACCTATAAATATTTTTTCCCTCCTGGTCATATGTCCCTGCTAAGCTGTTCACCGAATGTAGGAGTCGCCTGATCAAATATCTTGCCACAGAACAATGACAAAACACCCTGAGCCCATTCCTCTCCCTTCCACAGGATGGAAGATGCTACCTGCAGATTTCAGTCGTAGCAATCAAAATAAAAGAATGCTATTTTAGGAAAACCAGGAGGTTTAAAACAGTCTCGCTCTGTGTGTGTGTGTGTGTGTGTGTAAAAAAGCATTTCCAATAGTAAAACCATCTTTCACTTTCAGAGAAGATCAGAAAATAAGCATTTTAAACATTTGTTTGTTTCACTGATTGGGGAACAGAACCATGAAACTGCTAATGCATATAATGGGATACTTCAACTGTTTATAGTCCTTTATTAAAATACCTTCTAGCACCCAGGAATTATCCATGGCTTTAAGGTCAACTGTCATAGAGAAAGGCAAGATTTTTTTTTTAATTTGATTTATATGCCGCCCTTCTCCGGAGACTCAGGGTGGCTTACAATGCGCTAAGCAATAGCCTTCATCCTTTTGTATATTTTTACAAAGAGAAAGGCAAGATTTTGTTCCCTTCAAATCCGATTAAATGGAGACCGATATAAATAAAAATAAGTATGACCAAGAAATTCTAAAGTTATAGCATGATAGAGTATGCATGGCCCGGGTTTATCTGGAAAATCTTCTTGGTTCTGGAGTAGAAGATCCCCCTGGGTACTTCAGGCTAAATTGGGAGATAATAACAGAATCACAGAGTTGGAAGGGACTTTGGAGGTCTTCTAGTCCAACCCCTTGCTTAGGCAGTTATTTCAGACAAATGGTTGTCCAATCTCTTCTTAAAAACCTCCTGTGGTGGAACAGCCAGCTGGGAGGAGGGATATTTTTTAGCAGAATAACAAGGAAGAATCCTTGGAGGTTTTCCGATCCAAACCCCTGTCCTAGATGGAGACTCTACACTACAGTCTATCATTCTGGACAAATGGCTGTCCAATCTCTTCTTGAAAACCTTCAGTGATGGGAGCACCCACGACTTCTGGAGGCCACTCATTCCACTTGATCCCACTTGGAATTAATCCAATTAATTGTTAATTGTTCTGACTGTCAGGAGATTCCTCCTTAGTTCCAGGTTGCTTCTCTCCTTGATTAGTTTCTTTGGGGCAGCCCCTGAGATATCGGAACCCCCTAGTCCTTCTTTTCAATAAACTAGACCTACCCGATTTCAACAACTGTCCCCTAATTGTCTTTGTTGCTCTTCTTTGCACTCTTTCCAGAGTCTCAACATCTAAAAAGAAGAAGAAAACAAAGGCAGACTTCTTCTTCTTCTTCTTCTAAGAAAATTAGAAGCATGCATAGTTTGAAGTTTGCTTTCTAAAGTCCTTTAGAACGTTTTGCTACTTAGTGGGAGCCATGCGTAGAAGTGCATTGGAAGTGGGTGTGGGGAGGAAGCAGATCCTTTAAGTGTGGTGCCTCTTGGCAAGCAGATGCTGAAAGCTGGCACTTGAAATGAAGTGAATGCTCTCCCTGGAGGGTGTTAAACCTGGCACATTCACAGACTAAATGTTACAGTCAACGCTAAGCAACCATGTCAATTAGCCTTCACCCAAAGGTTTTGATGGATCTCAGTTCTGGGTGGCTTTAAAGCGATCCAGTCCACTTCTAAGTATCAGCATGTATACATTTCCTATTTTTCTTGTAGCCACAACAACAAAGAGATAAGTCTAAAAATTCAAGGAAGTAGTCAATTAACATTAATTAATTGCATCATAAGCTTCCCCTTCCCCCATCTTCCATAAAGTAAAGCTTTGCTCATCCACCTCTCGGTGATTGAAGGCAAAGCTCTTTAGCAAGCATGCATAAGGCCAACAGGTATCTCTTCTGATATCTGTCAACCCCAAACCTCAGAGCCTAGTGCAGCAGAGATCCTAGTGCATTAGGATCTCTTCTCTTCTCTTCTCTTCTCTTCTCTTCTCTTCTCTTCTCTTCTCTCCTCTTCTCTTCTCTTCTCTCCTCTTCTCTTCTCTTCTCTCTCTTTCTCTCTCTCTCTCTCTCCCTCCCTCCCTCCCTCTCTCTCTTTCTCTCTCTTTCTCTCTCTCTCTAAAAGTAGATGGATGATTTTGGCATGGGCGATTTTAATTCAATTGTTTTTAAACCTCATAGCTCCTTTCCCTCTCTAAAGAACTGCCCCGCTAGGAGGGTGGGGCTCCTTTCAGCCAAAGAAAACTTTAGGCATTTCCTGATCTGATTATTGAGTGAAGGTCATCCTTGGCAAATAAAGGCAGGGACGGTCGGGACTGATAGAAGCAATTGTGCATCACAAATTGTCTTCCAACCTGGATGGCCATGGCTGCTAAGCTGGAGGAAGCAGGATAAGTTCATTGGAGGTAAGATAACTTGATGAGCTAATAAGAGGAGGAGAGGGGAGGGGAGAGGGGAGGGGAGGGGAGAGGAATGGCAGGAAGGGGAAGGGAAGGGAAGGGAAAGGAAGGGAGAGGAGAGGGGAAAGAGAGGAGATGAGAGGGGGAGGGGAGAGGAGATGTGGGGAGGGGAGGGGAAGGGAAGGGAAGGAAAGAGAAGGGATGGGACGGGAAGGGAGAGGAGAGGGGAAGGAGAGGAGAGGAGAGGTGGGAAGGGGAGGGGAGGGGAAGGGAAGGGAAGGGAAGAAAAGGGAAGGGAAGGGAGAGAAGAGGGGAAGGGGAGGAGGGGAGAGGGGGGAGGCAGGGAGGGGAGGAGAAGGGAAGGGAGGGGAGGGGAGGAGAGAGGAGACGAGAGGAGAGGGTAAAATCTTCCTGTATAAACACATCCCTAGTCCTTATGGTACACCATGAGCCATGCGATGAGTGGTTCCTTCAAGCAGGAGATCTTTGTTGTGTCTGTATTTTACACCTTCCGTTTTCCCTCTTCCCATAAATAATTCCCGTTTCTTTATTGCACCAATCTTCATTTTCCAATCAGTGGCAAAATTCTGGCAGGCTCATCTTTAGTTCTACCAAGAGTCATCCTCAGGGCCCCTCCATAGTGTAAATACTTCTCCACTCTGAGGTATTTTGCTAGCTTAAATCATCTGTCAGTCAAATCTTTATTGGGGTCACAGACTTCGCTGTCTTTTGGCTAAGCTCAAGCGTAGTAAAGCATCCATCGCAGCCCTGACATTTATCATCTCAATCAGAATTAGATGTAATGAAAGCAAAATCCATATTAAGGTCAAATCTTTATTAAAGCCCTTTAAGATTTCACAATGATGTGCAGGATTCCAAGTCGCCCAGAAATTCTTCATCGAGCAAGTCATAAAACTGAAATGAAGGTGAAAGAAAGAAAGAAAGAAAGAAAGAAAGAAAGAAAGAAAGAAGAAAGAAAGAAAGAAAGAAAGAAGAAAGAAAGAGGATTTCTTCTCCACTCGGTTGCAATCTTGGGCGGCACCTAGCGCATATGTCAACCGGGCCTTTCAGTTGAATTTAAATTTGCTTTGCAAAGATCAAAACACAACATGAATCCCCATTTGGGAGAATAAGCAGCCGACAATATCTAATAAGTGGCTTAGCTGGAGATTATTCACACATTCCATTAAGATTGTAACTGAGATTAAACATGTCCTGAATAGCATCCACCTTCCCCCTCTTCTATCACACTCATCTTGTGCCTTTGTGTGTGTGTTGTGTGCTTTAGCTGTCTTTGCTGATGAAAACATTTGGAAGACTTGCCTATTTGTTTTGTGACTGAGTTGTCCTCCTGCACATGTGGATCTGATAAGAGTTTTTGGACTGAGGCTCTGTTGCAGAGACATAGAGAGCTACTTTTGTTTTGCCCCTTATAGGGTAAGGTTTGTGAAATACATCTGGATAATAAAATTTGGAGAATTTCTCTGTAAAGCTTCATTTTTGGGGGTGTAGGTTAGAGTTTGGGTGCACCTAAAGTTAGTCAAGGAGCTCTGACCCTCTTTTTTTATGACTAAGGTTGAGAGAATATTAGCATAGTCCAAGTCTGCTTATCTGCTTCATGTCATATTCAGAACCTTGTTCTCTTCTCACCAGAAAGTATCAACATTCCTTGTATGACTTGGGATCAATATTCATTTATTTATTTGTTCAATTTATTTGCCACTCACTAACCATGGGGATGCTCAAGGCAGGATCAATATTGCGGGATCCAATCTGAGTCGTTCACCAGGACCAGAGATCTAATTTTCCAAGATTTTGGACTCGTGCTGGAGCCCATCCCCAGGGAATGCCTCTCTCTCTCTCCTGTGTCACATAAACTGGTCACTTTTTCTGGGGATGGGCTCCAGCATACATCTGAAAGCTCAGGATTGAACCTTTGGTCCCAGTGACCGACCCAAGATTGGACATTATCCTGAGACACGTAGATTTGCCTTCATTCCTTAGGATCAATATTGCGCATATACCATTTTATTAATGTGTGTAGTAGCTGTTTAGGGCATCTTACCTGCACACTCCTAAAACACGTGGCAAGAAATAGAGTAGACCGCCCACAAAAAATACAAGTCAAGAAATACGCTAATTACAAATGCTATGCGGGTTCAAACCTCTGCAATTGTTGGATGGGAGACCACTAGGAAACCTTCAGGCGGTAGACTAGATTAGAAAGTTTAGGAAAGAAAAATCCAGCAGGAGGAAGAGGGAAATGACTTTCACGTGGTTGCCAAGAAGAAGAAGAAAAATGACATGGCTGGATTTGTGAAATCACTGTGAGTTGAAGTCCGCTTGAAGGGGAACGTATCTCAGGCAGAACCACGTGGCAGTGGGGCCTGGGTCAGCTGGGAGCTTCACTTTTTTTTTTTTAATTTGATCTATATGCCACCCTTCTCCGGAGACTCAGGGCGGCTTACAATGCGTTAAGCAATAGCCTTCATATTTTTGTATATTTATACAAAGTCAGCTTATTGCCCCCACAAACTGGGTCCTCATTTTACCTACCTTAGAAACTTTGATGGAGCTGCTATCTTTTGGCCTTTGTGTTCCACTAGGCAGCGGATCAATATTTCTCATCTTTCGCTCACTGCCTAGTATTTTTCAGCTTTAACCACTAGAATAGAATAGAATAGAATAGAATAGAATAGAATAGAATAGAATAGAATAGAATAGAATAGAATAGAATAGAATAGAATAGAATAGTTGGAAGGGACCTTGGAGGTCTTCTAGTCCAACCTCCTGCTTAGGCAGGAAACCCTACACCACTTCAGACAAATGGTGATCCAACCTCTTCTTAAAAACTTCCAGTGTTGGGGCATTCATAACATCTGGAGGCAAGTTGTTCCACTGATTAATTGTTCCAACTGTCAGGAAATTTCTCCTTAGTTCTAGGTTGCTTCTCTCCTTGATGAGTTTCCACCCATTCCTTCTTGTCCTGCCTTCAGGTGCTTTGGAGAATAGCTTGACTCCCTCTTCTTTGGGGCAGCCTCTCAAATATTGGAACGCTGCTATCATGTCTCCCCTAGTCCTTCTTTTCCTCAAACTTTAGATATATGAACTTCAACTCCCAGAATTCTGGCTGGGGAACTTTGGGAGTTGAAGTCCACACATCTTCAAGTTGCCAAGGTTGAGAAACGCTGGATGAGATGCCTACAAAAATTTGTTTCCTAAATAAGTAAATAAATAACCCAACATAGTGAAATCTGGAAGCCACACATGAATAGTGAAGAAAGAAAGAAAGAAAGAAAGAAAGAAAGAAAGAAAGAAAGAAAGAAAGAAAGAAAGAAAGAGGAGGGGGAGGGAGGGAGGGAGGGAGGGAAGGAAGGAAGGAAGGAAGGAAGGAAGGAAGGAAGGAAGGAAAGAAAGAAAGAAAGAAAGAAAGAAAGAAAGAAAGAAAGAAAGAAAGAAAGAAAGAGGAGGGGGAGGGAGGGAGGGAAGGAAGGAAGGAAGGAAGGAAGGAAAGAAAGAAAGAAAGAAAGAAAGAAAGAAAGAAAGAAGAAAGAAAGAAAGAAAGAAAGAAAGAAAGAAAGAAAGAAAGAAAGAAAGAAAGAAAGAGGGAAGAGTCATCCCAATAACTTAAAGCCTCAATTTGTTTTTGCCCAAATACCAATGCTCACCTTTTGTGTTTAAAAAATGGAGGAAATGGCTTCCCCAAATATCGGTGGGTGCTTTCCATAGGACCTTTAGAAGCCTCTGCACCGAATGCAGCTCCCCCCTAAGTAAGCTCCCCTTTGGCCACCCTTGCTTTTAAGGGGGGGGGGTGTCAGGGGACATGGGAATAGCAGCTCCCCCCGGACTCTACGGGGCAGCTCCGGGCCCAGAGCAAGGCTGGACGTGAGAGGACTGATGAATGGGCTCCCTCTTTCGAATCATTGTTGTTCTGCTAGATTCACAAATTGGAGGGACATTTGCACTCTCCCGGAGCCTGCCAGCCTCAGCTTCCCAAAGCTTATTCTTCAGGCTTCTCAGCAGCAAAAGAAGGGTGGGAATCGTAAAGCCCTTGAACATTTGGTCAGCAGCCTTTGCCAAAAAAAAAACCCCAAACCCCTTCCAAGCTCTACCCCTCGGCAGGCAAGGAAGATCTAAAATGAAGAACTAAATCCACCTTGCCAGTGGATTTATTTAGATCTGTTTTTGAAGGAAGCATTCTCCGATCGGCCATGTGCTTCCAGAATACCAATCAGGAGAGCTCCCTTTGATGGAATAATGCATTAAGTAACCCCTGCTGACTTAAAATCCTCATGAAGAGGGTGGCACGGCTTTCTCTAACCTCTCCATAAGCCCCCCCCCCGAAAGGATCTCGAATTAATCGCACGATTTAACTCAACTCTGCACTCCCTGAGAGTTGCGGGGGTTGGAGATGGTTTTAAACTCCAAGAGGAAGAAGTTACAAGGATGGGACAGGACGGGATGGGACGGGATAGCATAGCATAGCATAGCATAGCATAGCATAGCATAGCATAGCATAGCATAGCATAGCAATTGTGGAATGGAATGGAATTCTTTATTGGGGAAGTGTGATTGGACAGACAAGAAATTTGTGCATAAGCTCTCAATGTACAAACAACGAAGTGATAGATCATGGATCATAAATCATTCATTGTAAGATACAAACAACAAGTGATCAATCACAAGATACCAATAGGTAGTAGAAGATAGTAGGACTGATGAGAAGTTGAGAAGGGTAACAGGAATACAGATGCACTGTCTTCTGCAACACGTTGTGGGGAGAGAGAAACATTAGCCTACAGAAGCCACAAGTCAGAAAGACGTAGTAGCATCTTTTTGACTCATGATCGTTATTCAGAGGAGAAGCTGCTGCTCCCTTCAATAGATTCACAGAGTAACTAAACTGGCGGAGGATTTAAATTAAAGGGAAAAGGCAAATGAGCTCAAGAAAAACTTCACAAAACGTACCAAGAATCTGACACA
The DNA here is from genome assembly GCF_029215685.1 of Pituophis catenifer annectens. Taxonomy (NCBI): domain Eukaryota; kingdom Metazoa; phylum Chordata; class Lepidosauria; order Squamata; family Colubridae; genus Pituophis; species Pituophis catenifer. Next base: position 1,197,746 of record NW_027256887.1, read on the forward strand.
GATATAAACAAATCCTCACTCCACCTTATTTGTCATCAGACTGTAGCTTAATGCATTGATCTAAACCAGTTACTTTTCACCCAAATCCCTCCTCTGTCCCATTGTTCTCCATAAACACTCTCTATCTACAGTCAGGAATAATTGTGATTTACGACCGGGGTGAAATCCAGCAGGTTCTGACAGGTTCTGGAGAATTGGCAGCGGAAATTTTGAGTAGTTCGGAGAACTGGCAAATACCACCTCTGGCTGGCCCCAGAGTGGGGTGGGAATGGGGATTTTGCAATATCCTTCCCCCAGGAGTGGGGAGGGAATGGGGATTTTGCAGTATTCTTCCCCCCTGCCATGCCCACCAAGCCATGCCCATCAAGCCACGCCACGCCCACCAAGCCACGCCCACAGAACCAGTAGTAACAGTAATTTCACCACTGTTTACAACCAATATAACCATAGTTACAGCTTGGATGGCTGGGGAATTCTAGGAGTTGAAGTCCACAAGTCTTAAAGTTGCCAAATTTTAAAGTTGCCAAGTTTGCAGAGCCCTGCTTCAGATTTTGGCTCCAAAGAGTAAGTGTGGAAGCAGCTACAGGACACTCCTCTCTATTCCTGCCTTGGGGACTGGTCAATCCTCCCATCTGCAATGCACATTATTGCTGCCTTTGAATTCTTTCTCTTTTTAAGCAAAATAGCTTCAGGGCACTTGAAAATTAACAACCCACTAGAACCCCCTGAGAACCAGCCCTGGGAAGAAGCATGGATACAGGAAGGTTATACGGCATGCTAATAATTGGGACTTAGGCTGGCCTAAGTCAGCTCAATGTGCTAATAATTAGTGGATGTCATCACAGCTACCTTTGGCCTTTCCTATACTGCACTTTAACAGGCCCTGTCGGTTAATTAAGGCCCATCCGTCTATTCCCAGATTTAATTCCATAGAATTTCCTGAAGAAACAAAATAGTGAAAGCAAGCAATTCTCCAATTCCTAAAAAAGCCTTCCATCGGATGGGACCAAAATGGGATCAAGGAGAAAAGTCTTTGTGTAGGTACTTACACAACCATCATCCATGGCATCACATGATCCTTGAGGTGTCTGGAGGGTGATGTAGTTCTCGCAGAGATTTCTTTTCCTGGGTTCTGGGTCCTGCATGGATGTCAAGAAAGGACAAAGCAGTCAGTGATGCACTTTCAACACGTTTTCCGTGTGACCAGGAGCCCCACTTTGGAGCAATGAATTCCTGTGTGTTAGTTTGGGCTTCAGATGGAAATCCATTCATGAACCATCCACCATGTTGCCTTGTAGAATCCTTTTCTGACTTCTTGGACTAGACTGGCATTGGAGTTTCCCAATTATTTGTGCTTCGATTTCCATGTCTTGGGGGTAAAATCTGACATTTTCAGATTGACATGGCTTCCATGTTCCTCCAGGGCCTGCCCCAGGTGTTCTCTGATGTGACTCAGGTTGCAGGTCACAGATTGGATCTGTTTATATTGAGCTGTGGTGGCCCAGTGGTTGGAATGCAGCATTGCAGGCTGACTCTCCTCACTGCCAGGAGTTCGATTCTGACTGGTTCAAGGTTGACTCAGCCTTCCATCCTTTCCATCCTTCGGTAAAATGAGGAACCAGATTGTTGAGGGCAAGAGGCTGAATCTGTAAACCATTTAGAGAGGGCTGTAAAGCAGTTGTATGAAGTATGTTGCATGAAGAATGTATGAAGAATGTTGCATGCAGTTGTATGAAGTATGAAATGGAACATAAGTCTAAGTGCTATTGATAATGCCATTACATCACAGAATATGTGGTTGGTTTGAGCTCCGAGCTTGGCGATTTGGTCGCAAGCGTTTCATCCCCATTTGAGGAGACATCTTCAGTGCACTTTGGATGGAAGTGAGACATCTTGAAACATTTGCAACCAAATCGCCAAGCTCGGAGCTCAAACCAACAACGTAACTACCAACCCAAGCTACTAATATCCAAAGACATTTCAACATCACAGAATGCTGGATGAATGGTCTGCAGATGGAAAACACACGTGTGGGTTTGTTCTTTGATCAGATCACTTCCTGGTCCAAATTAGACAACTGCCTCTCAGGATGCTCACAGGGTAGGAGGACCAATTAGTAGATGTCCAGGGTGGTTTTTGAGTCCAGAAGGATTCCAGCAGATGCTTGGGGATTTACCCAATACTCTAATGGGCAATTTTGTAAACAAGAGACAACCAAAGTTCATAAGACATTTTCTATCAGATCATGGGTGATG